>NC_134119.1:29216250-30714375 GCF_040939455.1 Microcebus murinus
GAATAAAAATAAATCCAGCGCTATAAAAAATAAATATTAACTATTACCTACTTCTGGCAAAGGAGGGATCTAAAATTCAGAGAGGGTCTGAAACCTGCCCTCGGTCACAAAGAGCCAGGAAATGGCAAAGATGAGATTTGAAGGTAAATTTGTTGGACTCCAAATTAAATACAGAAAGAAGTAAGGAGAGAAAGCCCACCTCCCTCTCTGGCTCTTGATCACTTCTCCCAGGAAGAGGGTCCCAGGCAGAGTGGAGGGGAGAGGGAAGGCCCAGAGGGAAGGCAGGGAGGGAGGAGGGAAGAGAGGAGGGGCAAGAGGCCAGCAGAGTGAAGAAGAGTCAGTGAGGAGATGTGGAAAGGTGAGCAGATGCCACAAAGCCCAGCAAAGGAGCATAGGCTTTATCCTGAAGGCAATGGGGAGCCAAGGAAGGATTCTGAGCAAGGGAGTGACATGATCCTTTCTAAGCATCAGAAATGGAGAAAGCAAGAAGTCAGGGAGGGGGCTCCAGGTCAGTGACGATGGTGCTCTGAGTGATATAAGGGCAAGGGGCCAAGGGATGGATGGACAAAAGAGACTGAGGACTCAAAGCAGGCCAGAGGGTGGACCAAGGTCATCCAAATGTCCCTCAGCAGCATGGCAGGGCTACAAACCCAAGTGTCCTGACTCCATTTTCCAACTTCCTCTTCCTCGGGTGTTGTTCAGCCTGCATCACTCCCACCCTTAAAAATGTCCTAAGCCCCCTCAAGTTCCCTGGGGCTTCCCAGGTCCCAGGAAGAAGACAAAATTCCCAACAGCTCTGAGCTGAAGGGAACCGGGGGATGAGAGTTGTAGGAGTAGAGAATTAAAATTGAAACAGGTTCCCCCACACCAGGGTGTTTTCAGAGCAAAGTGCCTGTGATGCTGTTTGCAATACTTGTACCCATATCTGATGCCCCATAAGAGTGCAATATGGCCGGGCGCGGTGGCTCACGCCTGTAATCCTAGCACTCTGGGAGGCTGAGGGGGGCAGATTGCTCGAGGTCAGGAGTTTGAAACCAGCCTGAGCAAGAGCAAGACCCCGTCTGTACTATAAATAGAAAGAAATTAATTGGCCAACTAATATATATAGAAAAAATTAGCCAGACATGGTGGCGCATGCCTGTAGTCCCAGCTACTTGGGAGGCTGAGGCAGAAGGATTGCTTGAGCCCAGGAGTTTGAGGTTGCTGTGAGCTAGGCTGATGCCACGTCACTCACTCTAGCCTGAGGAATAAAGCGAGACTCTGTCTCAAAAAGAAAAAAAAAAAAAGTGCAATATGCCTCATACAATGTATACATTTTGGACATGCAGGAGGAACACATATGTACACATGCAAACTTATACTCCTGTGAACCTGCACATGCACCAGCCAAGGGAACTCTGCATACCCATTCTTGCCAGTAGCACCCACGGGGTTTCCCATCAGTAGAGCGTGGACAGGAACCTTTGTGGAAGAATAGTACTAACAACAGCAGGTAGCATATTTTTATTTTTTTGTCTACACTGGGATGCAGCTAGCATTATGGAGAATTCATACCGTGCCGAGCACCATTGCAAGTGTTTACAGGCTTCGAATCCTTAACTCTCATGTCATAACCACCCCTACCCCCACCCCTGTCACCCCCCCATCCCCCCACCCCTCCACCCCCGCCATGGGGTGAGTCTCCATTATAGAGATGAGGAAATAAAGGCACAGGGCCCTCTCAAGGTCATATAGCAATGAAGACTCTTCCCAAGCTCTTGGGTTCCATCCCCCCTTCAGCCTCATCAGGCCATCCATTTGTCATTTTTCATGTCATTAAATATTCGTATATGAAAACCTTTTATTATCACAGAAGGTGCATGTGTGCATTGCAGAAGGTTAGATGTTAAAACATGTGAAAATAAAATAGCATGCTCCTGCCACCCAGAGATTACTGCTGTTAACACCTTAACATAGATACTTTGATACTCAGATTTTTTTTCTATGCTTATTATGTATTTTTTAACCCAAATCAGATCTACAGTGCATATTATTTTCTCATTTTGTTTCCACAGTTAACAACCTTCTCTTGCCATTTCGGTTACAAGGGCCCTACCTACCCTCCTTACCCTGCCCCTCCCTAAGGAGTGGCCTTGGGCAGGGAGGGGACCCAAGCAAGGCTGAGCCTTGGGTGCTGCCCCCATGGGCCTGTCCACCTCAGGCAGGTGCCTTCCCTTGCTGCCAGGAGCTGAGCACCCACCCCTTCTCAGCTACCCCAGGATCCAGCTGGGACCAAGTGGGGGAGGGGAGGTAGAGGCACAGGAGAGGGGTGAGGGGGAGTGGAGAAAACCCAGGGCCAAGGTTAGAAAGCCAGATGCCAAGGGGTGTGGTTGTCGGGAGGGGCTGACAAGTTCCCTATGCAACTATGAGTATGTGTACGCGTGTTTGTGTAAGAGTACCTGTTCTTGTGAGAATCTGCGCTGCAGTCTGGGTTTGTACAAGTTGTGGGTAAAGATGAAGGTGTTGAAATCTTATGTGGGACAGCATTGTGGACATGTTTGTTTATATTTGGTTGTGTTTCTGGATGCCTGCTTATAAGTTCATGTCTATCTTAGCACGTTTAGGAATGTGTTTGTGAGAATATTTGTGAGCAAGTGCCTGCACCAGGGGGTGTGTGTGTGTGTGTGTATGTGGATGTGTGTGAGAGAGAGATCACACCGAAGTGTTTGGGTTTGTAAAAGGGTTCCTTCAAAGGCTTTGCTTGTGCAAATTTGTGGACGTGTGCTGTTCAACCTTCTGTCTGCCCATCTATGTGTGCACGAGCGCGCGTGCACTCGTGTATTCTCCAGCTCTATGTTTTTTGGTCTCTGCTCCCCTCCACTTCAGTTGTCTCCCAGTCTCCCTGTGTCGTCCTCTCTTCTGGCCTCGTGGAAAAACTCCAGAAAGCACAAACTGGAGTTAGAGAAACAGGGTTTGGAGTTCTGACTCTGCTATTCTCTGCGTGGCTTTAGCCAATGGACTCAGAAGCCTCAATGGGGGACACACAGTCCCTGGTTATTGTTGTTATTCTGATTACTATTTTCTCCCTACTACCTGCCTCCATCTCAAACACCAGCCAGTCCTCTCTGCTTTGGCCAAACTGATGACAACTTTATTTTTCAAGCCTAAAACCCGCTTCTTCCAATTTCCTCTGAAACTATTCAGTAATCACCTTGGACTTACCTAGGGCATATTTATTTTTATTTTTATTTTTATTATTTTTCTTTGGGGCATATTTTATTAACACTTGAATAGAAGAGCCATTCAGGGAAGGGCCTGCCGGGAAGTGCTCCACGGAGGTGCTGACTTGTGCGCAGGCTGTGAAAGGCTCCCACTTTTCTGTCCAGGCCGGAAGGCGCAGCGCATTCGGTGGGAAAGTTGCAACTGAGAAAAGAAAAAAAAAGTTTTTTCTTCCTTAAAAAATTTTTTTTTCAATCTGTGTCTCTTTTAAGCCCCACAGGATGGAAATGTCCTAAAATAAGAAATTAAACAAGAGAAAAAAAGCCCATTATCTGGGTTTTTTTTTAACAAGTCTCTCAGGATTCCAGGACCCCCTTCCCAGGCGCTGTGTGGTCCGGGCCTGAGAACGCCAAGCCCGGCCCGGGGCCCACGCCCACCCACCACCCAGCCCCCGAGGCGGTTTCCCACGATTCACATGGTAATGAAGGCATCCATCTTCCCCCAGACAAACCCTGGGCCCTGCGGACCCTCCCAGGCCCCTGCACAATGGCCCTCAGCCCACAGCCCCACCACCTGTTGGACTTTCCCAGGGAAGGAAGGGAGGGAGGGCGCGGAGGAGAACCCCCTCCTCCCAGCCCCCTGCCCCGTGTGCGCCCTGGGAGGTAGCGCCCTTGGCCTCAGACTCCCAGTCCATCCTCAGCACCCTCAGTTTCCTCATCTGCAAACTGGCCCTGATGGTCCTGGAGTCACAGTGTGGCTGGGAGGATTCTGATGGAATCCGCAGGGTGGTAAGTGACAAGCTTGTGGAACTGTGGACTGCCACAGCAATGGAGAGTGAGATCAATAATAATAAGCTCTCTGTATCCTCTGGACCAGGCAGGGCGGAGCCATCAAGGCCACAGTGCATCCCCACAACACCAAGGGTGGCACTGTTGGGATCCCATTTGTCCAGGAGGGCACTGAGGCCCAGGGAAGACAAACTGGCCAAAGCACTGCAGCCCCCCCAAAGCAGCAGAGGTGGGATTCGGATACAGTTTTCCTCGCCCACCCCAGAGCCTGAACTTATCTTAACTTCTATGTTAGATCATCATCATCATTATTACTGTCACAATTATCAAATTAGATAGTGATCCTGCAAAAAGCCACATGAAAGTCCCTAAGGAAGCTAGGAAGGAAAGAGACCTAAAGGTTATTCATCTCTCTCTCCCCAGGACTTGGCCAGAGCAGGACACACAGTAGGTGCTTAATAACCAAAGACTGAATGAATGAAATAACCAGGAAGGGAACACACACCTTTATTCTCTGGGCTATGGGGTTAGTTCATTCATTCATTACATTCGATCAAGCATCTACTGTATGTGAGGCATCTGCCCTGGATGGTTTCAAACTTCACCCACCTGGCCAGCTCTTTAACTGAGAGCTGTTGAAATTGTCATTCCTATTTGTGCTCTCCAGGAGCCCAAATGTTTATGAACTAAATGATTCCCCACATAAACACATTATTTCACTTTGTGATAAGTGACAGAGACTGGGGTGAGGTGGGGGCATTCAAAGCAGGCCTCTGGGGGGAGGTAATATCAGTTACAGCAAAGAACAGAAAATCAAAATCATTGTCTCTTCAAATGGAATCTTGGAAATCACTGGATTCCCCCCACCAGCACCTGCTGCTCCCCAGCGCAAAGCTGCACCTTGCCCAAATCCAGCTCCACATTCTGCACTTGAATATTCAAATAAGAGTTGTTCGAGGCATTTATAGGCATAGCGATGGGCTAAGGATGATTTAAATTTTATTTTATTTTAGTTTAGTTTTTTGAGACAGAGTCTCGCTTTGTTGCCTGAGCATAGAGTGCTGTTGTGTGATCCTAGCTCACAGCAACCTCAAACTCCTGGGCTCAAGCGATCCTCCTGCCTCGGCCTCCCAAGTAGCTGGAACTACAGGCATGTGCTACCATGTCCGGCTAATTTTTTTTCTATTTTTAGTTGCCTGCCTAATTTCTTTCTATTTTTAGTAGAGATGGGGTCTCACTCTTGCTGAGGCTGATCTTGAACTCCTGACCTCAAGCAATCCTCCCACCTCGGCCTCCCAGAGGCTATGATTACAGACATGAGCCACTGTGCCTGGCCCAATGATTTAAATTTAGTTTATAGCTCATCTGTATTTCCAAATGCTCTATAATGAATGTGTACCCATTGTAATCAGCTTTAAAACAAGGAATATATTATTATGAAAAAGCCAGTGATACAGAGCTACATACAACAAGAAGGGGAAGGTCCACCCTCAATCTGAGTCCCTATGTCTGCGGTTCTCTACAGTCCTTGGCCTGTTAGGGACCAGGTGGCAGAGTTCCATCCCCCTCCCCCACATGCCAGACTATGGAAAAATTGTCTTCCATGAAACTGGTCCCTGGTGCCAAAAAGTTTGCGGACCGCTGCCCTATGTGATCCCACATCCTAATCCCAGAGATAGCCACTACCACAGCTTTCCGGGGTCTAAAAAGTATATTCTAGAATAACCTTGAAACTCTTATGCTACATGAAAGCAGCCAGTTACAAAAGACTATATATTGTATGATTCCATTTAAATGAAATATCCAGAATAGGCAAATCTATAGAAACACTAAATAAATTAGTGGCTACCAGGGACTGGGGGATGGAAATGGGGGAAATTGGAGAGTAACTACTAATGGTTATGGGGTTTCTTCTTGGGGACATCAAAATGTTCTAAAATTGATTGTAGTGACAGTTGCACAACTCTGTGAGTATACTAAAAATCATTGAGTTGTACACTTTAAGTGGGTGAATTGTAAGGTATGTGAATTATCTCTCAATAATGCTGTTAAAGAAAAAAAAGTAAATTCTAGAAATGCTCCTGCCTTTGAGCATTGAAGCCCCACTCCACCCCCACCATCCCACTTCCGGCTGGCTCTGAGGGAGCAATCTCAGAAACAATGGGGTCCAGATCAGTTTCCCCCACCACGTGAGCCTCCCCTACTTGTTCACAGATGTTTCCCACCACACACAACGGGGCCATAGGACTCTCCCTTAACCTATTCTGGATTCAGACCTCTCCTCTTTACATTGTAATTTAAAATCATTTTTTGAATAATAATACATAGGCATGGTACAACCTTTATTTTTTTATTTTATTTTTTATTTTTGAGACAGAGTCTCACTCTGTTGCCTGGGCTAGAGTGCCGTGGCGTCAGCCTAGCTCACAGCAACCTCATGCTCCTGGGCTCAAGCGATCCTCCTGCCTCAGCCTCCCAAGTAGCTGGGACTACAAGCATGTGCCACCATGCCCGGCTAATTTTTTCTATATATTTTTAGTTGGCCAATTAATTTCTTTCTACTTTTAGTAGAGACGGAGTCTCACTCTTGCTCAGGCTGGTTTCAAACTCCTGACCTTGAGTGATCCTCCCGCCTCAGCCTCCCAGGGTACCACCTTTAAAAAGTACAAATGTCTCCCTTCTCCCTTGGAGGCATGAGATCATGCGGTATTTGTCTTTCTGTGTCTGGCATATTTATAGCTGCATAGTATTCTATTGTATGTCTAGAACATCCTTTATTCAACTAATTGCCGCAGTGATGGACATAGGAGTTTTTTCCAATTGGCTGCTCTTCCTGAAAATACATCATTTCACACATTTGAGTATATCCCTAGGACAGATTCCAGAAAGTAGAAGTGCTGTCTCATGATTTCCCAGGGCCACATGGTATTTCATAGTTTATTTAGCCATTCTTCTTCTAATGGACATTTAGGTTGTTTCCAATTGGTTGCTCTAATGAACACGGTTGCTGAAAACACTTTGGCTATCCTTCCCACACCCCTTTGGCAACGTGTTAGAAGATGTGGATCTTTTTCCCAGAAAAACACCTCAAATTCACCCGTCTTTGAAACCCACCCACGAGCCTTAAGAAACTCTTGAGTTGGCCGGGCGCGGTGGCTCACGCCTGTAATCCTAGCACGCTGGGAGGCCAAGGCGGGCAATTGCTCAAGGTCAGAGTTTGAAACCAGCCTGAGCAAGAGTGAGACCCCCGTCTCTACTAAAAATAGAAATTAATTGGCCAACTAAAAATATATATAGAAAAAATTACCTGGGCATGGTGGCACATGCCTGTAGTCCCAGCTACTTGGGAGGCTGAGGCAGCAGCATCGCTTGAGCCCAGTAGTCTGAGGTTGCTGTGATCTAGGCCGACGCCATGGCACTCTAGCCCAGGCAACAGAGTGAGGCTCTGTCTCAATAAAAAAAAGAAACTCTGAGCTAAGCCAACTGCTGTCATTACAAATGGAGAAAGGTAAGGCCAGAGATGGGGACAGGGCTATGTCTCATGCATACAGTGGGTATATTACTAACTGTGCATTGGTTGGATCAGAGTTGTTGAGATTCAGCAAAATGAGTCAGGTCACAATCCTCCTCTGCTCAAAAGCCTCCATGGCTCCTGTCTCACCCAGAGTAAAAGACAAACTCCCTCTGAAAATACACATCTATTATGCATCAATAAAATTTTTTAGGCCGGATGCAGTGGCTCACTGTAATCCTAGCACTCTGGGAGGCCAAGGCGGGCGGGCCGCTCAAGGTCAGGAGTTCAAAACCAGCCTGAGCAAGGGCAAGACCCCGTCTCTACTATAAATAGAAATAAATTAATTGGCCAACTAACATATATAGAAAAAATTAGCCGGGCATGGTGGCGCATGCCTGTAGTCCCAGCTACTCGGGAGGCTGAGGCAGGAGGATTGCTTGAGCCCAGGAGTTTGAGGTTGCTGTGAGCTAGGCTGACACCACAGCACTCACTCTAGCCTGGGCAACAAATCGAGACTCTGTCTCAAAAAATAAATAAATAAATAAAATAAAAATTTTTAAATAAATACAATTAAAAGAAAAAAGAGGCCAGGTGAGGTGGCTCACACCAGTAATCCTAGCACTCTCGGAGGAGTGCTAGGAGTGCCAAGGCGGGGAGGATTGCTTGAGCTCAGGAGTTCGAGACCAGTCAGAGCAAGAGCAAGACCTCATCTCTATTTTTTAAAAAATTAGCTGGGTGCTGGGTGGGCACCTGTAGTCCCAGCTACTCTGGAGGCTGAAGCAGGAGGATCGAGTGAGCTCAGGGATTTGAGGTTGCAATGAGCTATGATGAAGCCACTGCACTCTATCCTGGGCAGTAAGAGCATGACTGTCTAAAAAAAACAAAATGAAAAAGAAGCAAAGGAGATTAGTGGTTACCAGGGCAGTGGGTAAGGGGAGCAGGGAGCAACTATTTAATAGGTACAGGGTTTTTGTTTGGCATGATGACGATGTTTTGGAACTAGATGGAGGAGGTGGTTGTATAACACTGTGAATGCCACTGAATTGTGCATTTTAAAATGACTCAATTGTCCACATCAAATATGTGTCTTTTAGTCCGGGCGCGGTGGCTCACGCCTGTAATCCTAGCACTCTGGGAGGCCGAGGCGGGCGGATTGCTCAAGGTCAGGAGTTCAAAACCAACCTGAGCGAGACCCCGTCTCTACCATAAAAATAGAAAGAAATTAATTGGCCAACTAATATATATATATATATAAAATCAGCCGGGCATGGTGGCTTGTGCCTGTAGTCCCAGCTCCTCGGGAGGCTGAGGCAGGAGGATCACTTGAGCCCAGGAGTTTGAGGTTGCTATGAGCTAGGCTGACGCCACGGCACTCACTCTAGCCTAGGCAAGAAAGCGAGACTCTGTCTCAAAAAAAAAAAAAAAATGTGTCTTTTATATCAAGTATATCTCAATAAAGCTGTTTTAAAAATGGTTAAAAAAAAAAAGGACAAAGTCCTCACTATGACCCTACATGAAGTTATATGATCCAGCTATACCTCCTCAGTATCTCCCAGACCTCATTTCCCAGTGCTCTCCTTCTAGCTAAAGTCACATTGGTTTCTTATTTTTGGTTTTGTTTTTGTTTTTGAGACAACTGTACTCTATTGCCCAGGCTAGAGTGCAGTTGCATGATCATAGCTCACTGCAACCTCAAACCCCTGGGCTCCAGAGATCTTCCTGCCTCAACTTCCTAAGTAGCTGGGACTATAGGCACACCACCACACTTGACTAATTTGTTTTTTCTTTTTTTGTAGAGATGGGATCTCACTATGTTGCTCAGGCTGGTCTTCAACTCCTGACTTTAAGCTATTCTCCCACCTCACTCTCCCAAATTGCTGGGATTACAGGCATGAGCCACCATGATCCCAGCCTCACATTGGCCTCTTAAACAAACACCAGGCACACCTCTGCCTCAGGACCTTTGCACTGGCTGTGACTTCTGCCTGGAATGTTTTATTTATTTTTTTCCTCAATAGCTGAAGGAAGGGAGGCAACAAGTTCTTTATTGAAATATCACCTTCTTAGGGAGGCATTTACTGACCTCCCACCCAACCCATTTAGGGTTGCAACCCACCCCAACCCCCAGCTTTTCCTGATTTTATCACCAGATAATGTATATTGCTCTTACTCTGTTGCACGCCCCCCCACACACACACACCCAGAATAAAAACTGCACAGGGACAGAGACTTCTGTCCGTTGTTCCCCGTGCTATGGCAGCGCTGGCGCAGAGCCCAGCAAGCCGTAGGTGTGCCACAGCTTTGAGAGCCCTGGACTCCAAGCCCAGATCTGCCTGGTACTTGCCGCGAAGTGGGACAAGTTACTTATTCAGGACGTCCCGGTTCATAGTTCCTCAACTGGAGGGGATATTTAGAGCAACTTCCGCACGGGGCGGCTGTAAGAGCTAAATAATGGCTTAAAGCCCTGGTAAGTGCTACGAGGCGGGTGGCTCTGCGGACAGGGCTGCGCAGGGAGCGCGCTGACACCGGAGCGGCGGGCGGGAGGCGGCCACGGGCAGGAGGTCCGGATTCCTGAGACGTCTTTCCGGTGTTCTCAGCCAGAGGGCGGGACAGCAGGCGCGGTGGGAGCGGCCGGAGGCACGCGCTTCCCCCGGGACGCGCGGCGGCCCGCCCGCGCTCCAGTCGCCCCGGCGGCGGGCGGCAGGCTGGTCTTTCCCAGGCTCCCTGCCCCCGCCCCGCGAACATCTGGCCGCGAACATCTGCGCGCAGCCTTTGTCGCGCGGCCCCGGGCCGGCCTCGCACCCATCTGCCGCCGCCCGGCCCCCGCCCGTCTGCCCCGCTCCCCGGGGCGTTCCCCGCGCCCTCGCCCCCGCCCGCCGGGCCGGTTCCCACGGGCCGAGCGCGGGACGCCGCGGCCCATCTGCCGCGGGCCGCTGCCCGGCGCGGCCGGGCCCAGCCGCCAGGCGTCCCCGAGGGGCGGGACCCTGTGCCCAGGAATGCCCTTGGGGCCGCCGCGGCCTCTCCCCGCCAGGCTCGGCCACCTCGCCGCCCGGGGCTGCCGGGGCACAGCGCGGCCCTCCCGGGCAGGCGGGCGCCAACCTGCCCGCCCCTCCTCCTCTTCCTGCGACACCCAGCGGACTCCCAGGCTCACCCGCCCCATCTGGAGCCCCCAATCCTCCAACTGCTCCGGCCCCTCCGCTGGAACGCCCCTGCCCTCACTGCCTGCCAAAGTCTTGATTTTGTGAAATGGAAAAATTACCGAGAAATACAGCGACTTGGGTTACGAATACCACATTCCCACCACCCAAAACTAACAAATGTGTAGATTCTGCTGCATTCGCTCCCCTCCCCACGTCTTCAAAGAACAACCTTCATACACAGTGCCAGCCCCCTTCTAACCGGCGTCCCTGTCCCTTTTCTCCAAGACTATCTGCCAACACCCCACCACCACCACCACGGCACCCTTCAATTAATATGATTTGGGCATGTGTTCGTCCAGGTCATGTTTCCTTATACTTTTACTGTACGTAAATGCATTGGCATTGTTTCTGCGTGTTTAAATTTACACTTTAAAAAAAAATAATCCTGCATTTTCCCGAAGCAACATGGCATTTGTATGTGTGTCTAGCAGAATACACAGAGATACGGAGATCAAATTCATACCTATTAAATGCTGTATACTGTCCCACTGCCATTTCATTTCCCTGTTCTGTCTTTGGACGAGTAGGCAGTTTTCAATTTGTTGCACTTGTACACGCAGCTGCCTGGTTCTTGCCCACATCTGCTGTCTTGTGTGCAGGACTCTCAGCGTCTGTCTGTGGGGGTGAATTCCTGGGTCACATTCACTTTCACTTGATATTGCCAAAATGAGTTCCCCGGTGATGATACCAGTGTACACACCCACCAGCACTGGATGACGGTTAGTTTCCCATAGCCTCACCAACATTTTATACTATCAGCCTTTAAAGTTTTTTGCAGTGTGACATTACACTTGTCTCCTGCAGACATCCCAGGTGTGCGAATGCTGGGACAACAAATGCTCCCACAGCCACTTGTGCTTTCCCATGACAGCACTGAGAACCTGGGGGGTTACTGCCTCATTACAGCCAGTCTCCCCACCAGACTGTGAGCTCCACAGGCAGGGACCACCTTGCAGGGCCAGTGAATAGGATTCGAGGAGCACAAGGGTGCCATGAATCGTGCTCATGCCTGTAATCCCAGCTATTAGGGACACTGTGGTCGGAGGGCCACTGGAGGCTAGGAGTTCAAAACCAGCCTAGGCAACAAAGCAAGAACCTGTCTCTAATAAAAAAATAAGAAAAAACTACAAGCAGGACATGGTGGCTCAGGCCTGTAATTCTAGCACTCTGAGGTGGGGGGATCTCTTAAGGTCAGGAGTTTGAGACAAAAACTGGAAAAAAAGGCCAGGCGCCTGTAATCTTAGCTCTCTGGGAGGCCGAGGCGGGTGGATTGCTCGAGGTCAGGAGTTCGAAACCAGCCTGAACAAGAACGAGACCCTGTCTCTACTATAAATAGAAAGAAGTTAATTGGCCAACTAATATATATAGAAAAAATTAGCTGGGCATGGTGGCGCATGCCTGTAGTCCCAGCTACTCGAGAGGCTGAGGCAGTAGGATCGCTTGAGCCCAGGAGTTTGAGGTTGCTGTGAGCTAGGCTGACACCACGGCACTCACTCTAGCCTGGACAACAAAGCGAGACTCTGTCTCAAAAAAAAAAAAAACTGGAAAAAAATAGAAAAATTAGCCAGGCACAGTGGTGAACACCTATAATCCTGGCTACTAGGGAAGCTGGGGCAGGAGGATTGCTAGAGCCAGGGAGTTTGAGATTACAGAGAACTACGATGACGTCACTGCATCCTAGCCTGGGTGACAGAGTGAGACTCTGTCTCAAAAAAAGAAAGAAAATAAAAAATTAGCATGGTGTGGTGGCACATACCTGTAGTCCCAGCTACTCAGGAGGCTGAGGCAGGAGGATCACTTGAGCCCAGGAGTTTGAGGCTACTGTGAGCTATAATCACAACACTGAACTCCAGCCTGGGCAACAGAGCAAGACCCAGTTTCTAAAATATAAATGAATACATAAATAATTTTTAGAAACAGTGCTCTCATGGAAGGTTTCATCTACCCAGAGAAAAGGGTTCCTCTTTCCAATTTCTACAAAGTGTACCCTTGGGGTAGCAGCAGCTCACCTATTGACAGCATCTCTGTGTCCCCAGAATGTGGATACAGCAGCCAGGGACCAACCACCTGGCTGGTGTTGTTTATTCCCATTTGGGTTCCCTCAACTAAATGTGGCTCCCTAAAAGCATGAACCTGGGTTATGTTCGTTCTCCGCTGTGCCTAGCACAAAGCTATCGTGCACTACTTGTTTAGAGAATAAATGCTTGGTATTTGATCATTCTAAAGTTCTGTAATTCAGTGGTGAAGACATTTACTCAATATTTTATTTTTATTTTTAGAGTCAGGGTCTCACTCTGTCACCCAGGCTGGAGTACAGTGGCTCCATCACAGCTCACTGCAACCTCAAATTCCCGGACTCAAGTGATCCTCCCACCTCAGTCTCCTGAGTAGCTGGGACTACACGCACACACCACCTCGCCCAGGTAATTTACAAAAGTTTTTTTTTGTGTGAAAACAGGGTCTCACTGTGCTGCCCAGGCTGGTCTCAGACTCCTGTCCTCAAGCGATCCTTCTGCCTTAGTCTTCCAAATCCCATGCCTGGGATTACAGGCATGAGCCACCTCTCCTGGCCAATATCCAGTTATTTAACAGGGGTTACGTCTAGGAGAGGTAGACTAGTCACTGCAATAATTATAACTAACTAGTGTCTATTAAGTGCTGACTTTGCCAGGAACTGTTCTAAGCTCTGTATGTGACTAAACTCATTTACTCCTCATAGAGATGGGAACTGTCACCAGCCCACTTTCACAGATGAGAAGCTGAGACATGAAGAAATGAAGTGACTTAGAGTCACCCAGCTCGTAAGTAGTGCAGCCAGATGGGAACCCAGGGCTCTTTGGCTCTCTGAGAGACTTCCTTCTGCTGTTTCCCCAGAAAAAGGGTCCCTTTCTTCCTTAAATGTTTCTAGATGTCTTAACTTCCTTTCAACCAGCACGTAAGTGCTTTTGCGTCCACCTAAAAGTAATACTTTTTAAAAGAAAACTTAAGAGATTGTCATGAGTCAGAGTGTTAGAGGAGTATAGCTCTGCTGTGACTTGAGGTGAGGGTGCAGCTGGAGGTGCCACCCCCTGGTGACAGGGTAGTCAGGGTTGGGCTGCACAGGGAGGGGTGGGCAGGGAGCTGGGCGGGGCCCTGAGCCACTCAACCGCAGCTGGTTCCTGGGATCCGGGCCCTGGGGCCGTGGGCGGAGCCAGGTGTTTGGGAGGCAGGTGAGTCAAAGGAGGGCCGGCTGGCGGGGGAGGGGAAGGGGTGCTGCTTGTGGAAGTGGGCCTCTGGGGCCTCCCGTCCACCTCAGGGGGGGATATGGGGAAATCACCAAGGCCCCCTGCCCAGAGGCCTCTGTCTGTCTCCCTCATGTCACCTCTGAGGTCCCTCGAGGGCCTCCAAACTGGAGTCAGTGGTCTCTGCTGGGCTTTGCCCAGGGTGTGGCCAGCTGGCCTCGGGGCACTCCCAGCTGGTGGCATCAGCCTCTGTGGCTGCCAGGGTCAGACCAGCTCCCACACCTCCACCCTGGGCAGGGCCCAGGCCTGCATTCATGGGCGTGAGACGCCCAGGGTCTGGGTAGGTGGCGTTGTGTGTCTGTGCACCTTATGCAGGACTGTGCATTGTGTGCGTTGAGAGTAAGGGGACTGTCTACATCTAAAAGGACTTTGGGGTGGCGGGCGGCAGTGCAGGGTCTTTGAGCTGGTGAGGGTAGGTGTCGGTGGGTATGCACACTGCGGACGCCTTTGAGTTAGACTGTTTTCTCTCAGGCTGTGGGCATGTGTGTGAGCATCTTGGTGTGGCTGCTCTTTTGGTGTGATCGATGTACATGTGTGTTGTGTTTGGAGTGTTGCAGTGTAAGACGCGTATCTGTGTGTTGTGTGGGCTGAGGGATTATTGTGGTGTGATTTGAGTGTGGTTCTGTTAAGTATTACAGTTGGGTGTTTTGATGGGTTGCCTCTTTGGTTCTTATTTTTTTTGGTGCGTTGGTTGTGCAGATTTGGTGTTTCGGTTGTGTGCATTGAGGCCACTGTGTTGACTGTATACTATGGAATATCAGGCATTGTGCATTTGGCAGGTGGCTCTGTTGCTTGTGTGTACTGGTGTGTTGCTGTCAAATTGGATTTGTCAGTTGTGTCAGTTGTACGTGTGCTGTGTTGCTTGCTTGTGTGGGTATGTGTATCTGCATATTGCTCTGTGGATGTGTGTCACAGTGCGTTTGCGTTTGCATGGTCCTGCAGATTTGGCCTGTACTGAGTAACCTGAGCTGGGTGCTCCCTGAGCCTTGACTCTGCCCCTCCCTCTGGCCGCTGGAGACCAGGGCAGCAGTGGCCCTTTGTCCAGCCACAGGAAGGCCCCACCCCCTCCATCTGCAGGAGACCGGGAGGGGCCCAGACTGGCAGGCTCCAGCCTCCCGTCCATTGTTCTGGGGCCTCTTTGGAAAACAGGATGGGAAGCAAAAGGTGGACCCAGGCCTAGACCTCCACACTCCCTGAAAGGACCCTGGAGCCCAGCACAGAACCCTTAGGAGGGAAGGCTGAAAACAGTCCCCATTTTGCAGATGGGGAAACTGAGGTCCAGAATGAGAAAGGGACTTGGCAGAGGTTTCACAGCCTGTTGAGGGCAGAGAGCTTGAAGTCCCTACAGTGTGCATGTGCCCATCCACAGCCTTCTACTGAGTTTGGGGGACAGAGAAATGAGACCCCTGGAAGGTCATAAAACTGTCATTCTGTTCCCATTTCTGAATGCTCACCATGTGCTAAATACTGACGTGTCATACCACTGTGGGTAAGTTCAAATTCTGTCCCCACTTTGCACAGGAGGACCATAAGGCAACAATTAATTATGCAACAGATATTTTCTAAATATCACACTATCCGAAGTCCTCTGCCGTGTGACCTTGAGCCAACTGCTTACCTTTTCTGGGCCAGGCCTTAGCTCAGCTCTGGGACACAGCTGTGACCAAAGGAGCTGTGCTCCTGCTCTCTTGGTGCTCACAGCCTGGGGAGGGAAGAGGGAGCAGGGAATGGAGAATACACAAGAAAACAAAGATGATTTCAGATGGGAGTAAATTCAGTGAATAATTAAGAGCAGGGCTATGTAAAAGAAAGTAGCCAAGAGGGGTCTGAACTGGCCTCTGTGGAGCTGACTTTTGACCTGGGACTTGAAGAATGTGACCTTTGCGAAGCCCTGGGGTTGATGAGGTTCTAGGCAGAGGGCGCAGCCAGGGCAAGGGCCCTGCAGCAGGACGGCAGGACAGAGCTGGGTTAGTGCGGAGGCTGTGGCTGGGGAGAAAGGGCAGGAGATGCAGTGGGTGGCGGTGGGCAGGGGCCGAGCGCGGGGCGGAGTCTGGACCGGACTCCCGGTGGGGTGGGCTGTGGGCTGGGCGCACAGTTCTGCTGGAGGGGCACGCAGTCTCCCGTTTCAAGGGGGGAGGCGGAGACAGCCAGAGCCAAAGGTCTCTCCCCCGCAGCTCCAGCAGTCCCAGCCCAGAGGCGCCGGCCTGGCGGCTGGAAGACGGCACTGTGGGCACATCTGGGGAGCAGCTGCCAGGCCAGGGCCAGAATGGGTCACGTGGCACAGGGCAGGACCGCCCTGGAGCCTGCAAGGCCAAGACTCTCGGGAGAGGCAGGGGGGAACATACCGGACATGAACACACGTCAACAAGGACGCACTCTGCAGTGTAGACGCGCGTGCACACAGCCTCTGCAGCCCCTGCCTCGGTTGCCAGAGTGCCTGGGTTCAATGCCACCTCCCAGCTGTGTGATCTGAAGCAAGTCCCTCCAGTGCCTCTAGGCCTCAGTGGCCTCAGCTGTAAAGGGAACATGATATTACTGCCTATTCCATGGGCTGTTTATTTCTCATTCAACAAATATTCCTTGAGTGCATCCCGAGTGCCAGGCACTGCACTAGGCTGAGTTACGGCACGTGGTCCCTGCCCTCCTGAGCCCACCGTCTCAGGTTAACACTTGGAACCACATCTGACATTCAGGGAGCACTGGGCAAATAAATGTGAGCCATCGCCTGGAGCCCTGGAGGCCAGAGGAGGCATCTTACAAGGCAGAAAGGGAGGTGCAGCGACAGAGAAATCCTAATGAGAAGGCATTCCTGGCTTATTTCACCCTCCCAACCACTCTACGAAGATGGATGAGCATTAGCTCCAGTTTATAGATGAGGAAGACTGAGGCCCAGTTTGTCAGTGGTAGAGCCAGGATTTCAAGATGTGAAGGGGTTGTCCCTTTTCTTCTCTGGGCCCCAGTATAGCCCCGCTGTGAAATGAGGCAAAATAATAATATAGCTGCTACCAGCCCCAAACAGTGCCAGGAACATGAAAAGGGCCTCCTAAGAGATGATGAGCTTGAATTCCAGGTTGGGAGCCTGGGGGTTCATTGAAGGTGCCCTCCAAATTTCCTGGCCCCCTGATGAGGGATCTGTTTTCCTGAGCTGACCTGGGTAAGGAGGACTGGGAGGAAAGTGCTCAGTCAATTCACACTGTCACAGGCCAGGCGTGGTGGCTCACGCCTGTAATCCTAGCATTCTGGGAGGCCAAGGTGAGTGGATCGCTCAAGGTCAGGAGTTCGAAACCAGCCTGAGCGAGACCCCGTCTCTACCAAAAATTGAAAGAAATTAATTGACCAACTAAAAAATATATATATACAAAAAATTAGCTGGGCATGGTGGCTCATGCCTGTAGTCCCAGCTACTCGGGAGCCTGAGGCGTAGGATCGCTTGAGCCCAGGACATTGAGGTTGCTGTGAGCTAGGCTGATGCCACAGCACTCACTGTGGCCTGGGCAACAAAGTGAGACTCTGTCTCAAAAAAAAAATTCACACTGTCACGGAGAAGACCAGAAAAATGCCCATCTGGTATGAAGATAAACAGGCTGTCTTTATTTAAACTCCTTGTCAGGCCTTAAGCATGTAAGAGATAAAACCCAGCGTCTGGGAGTACTGCAAATTCTCTGGACTGAAATGAAGCCAGCTTTTCCCCACAGGCCTGGGGTGAGTGTATATGTAGGAGGATGTCATTGCAGTTGGGAAGTTGGAGGGGACCACAGTGAGAATAATGTTTCAGAGGTTCCATAAGCTTGAGGCAAAACTGCAACCAATTGGGTCCCAGAGGCCTGGAATTAAACAGATGCTATGACTCTCCACTGTTAAGTGAGCACCTACTATGTGCAAGTGCTTTGCAAGCCTAATCTCAATGACTCCTTGCAGCAGCCAAGGGAGGTGGGAACATCTATCATTTTGTTGATAAGGAAGTAGAGGCTCGGAGAGGTGAAGGGTCATGCTCCGGGTCACAGAGAGGTCAAGGGTCTTGCTCCAGTTCACACAGTTGAATAAGGATTTGAATCCTGAGCTGTTGGATTCTAAGCCCCAGCCCTTTCAACTATTCCGCAGCCAATTGTTTCTCCCCAAATTGTCAAAGCTTTCCATTTGCCCAGCTACCTGTGCCCCCCACACACCTTCATTCAGGTTATTTTTCCTTGTGCTTTTCCTACCTAGAATGGCCAGAGGATAAGCCATCTCCCCTAGGAAACCTCCCCGATTTCCTCCAAGATAGAACTCATCCCTCCTTTGTGTTTCTAAGGCACCTAGAAGGAAAATCTTATCCAAGAGTACTGATGTGAGGGTAGTTCCTAGCCATGGCCTCTGTGGCTAGCACAGGACCTGGCAAGGAGTGGAGGGACATGAATGTTAAGTTCATTTAATTATTGGGGTCCTAATTGTCCCTTGATTTCTTTCTCCCTTATTTGTCTGCAAAGTGTTCTTTTTTTTCTTTTTTTTTTTTTGAGACAGAGTCTCGCTTTATTGCCCAGGCTAGAGTGAGTGCCGTGGCGTCAGCCTAGCTCACAGCAACCTCAAACTCCTGGGCTCAAGCAATCCTTCTGCCTCAGCCTCCCAAGTAGCTGGGACTACAGGCATGCGCCACCATGCCCAGCTAATTTTATATATATATTAGTTGGCCAATTAATTTCTATTTATAGTAGAGACGGGTCTTGCTCTTGCTCAGGCTGGTTTCAAACTCCTGACCTCGAGCAATCCGCCCGCCTCGGCCTCCCAGAGTGCTAGGATTACAGGCTTGAGCCACCGCACCCGGTCTGCAAAGTGTTCTTGGTATTCTACCTCATCCAGACCAGCAGTCAGGCCCAGAGGGAGGTACACCAAACATTTGCAGTCGGTTTATTATTACACAAAGTATACATGAATACACTTCTGTTTAAAAACATATTTAAAAATAATGGATCGTTTTCTCTTGCCTTTAGTACCTTCTTGGAAACTTCCATGCCATTGGAGCCAAGTGGAGGAAGAAGCAACTGCACAGGCTGAAATGCAAAAGAAGATGAGGCAAAGGTCCAAGTAAACAACCAGCTTATGCACACATGGAGGCCACAGGAGCAGAAATATGGAATGCCAGAGGCTGGGGACGTGGGTACAAGTTTCTGGGCTGCATGCTACTGTATAGAACTTGTCTGGCAATGGATCTAGAACTTCTATCGCCATCCAATCGCCAAGACCACCCCTGAGAGACCCATCTTGCTCCTACCAAAACAGTGCCTGTTGTTCCTTTGCCCTGGACATTCTAGACTAGTTCTGCTCTCAGAACTAGTGGCCGAGTGTAACAAGTATACAATAAATCATCTTTTCTGCTGTCTTAGCTGAAGAATTAAAAAAAAAAAAGGCAGCTAGGGGTAGTGGCATATGCCTGCAGTCCCAGCTACTCAGGAGACTGAGGTGAGAGGATCACTGGAGCCTACAATTTGGAGTCCAGCCTGGGAATCATAGCAAAACCAATAAAAGAAAAATAAACGATAGAAAGAAAAAAGAAATAATGGGTCATAGACCCAAATATAAAAGTTAAAACTATAAAATTTCTGGATAATATAGAAAAAAATCTTTGTGATCCTGGGTAAAGCAGAAATTTCTTAGATGACAATAAAAGCATAATTCATTAAGAAAATCAATAAATTGGTCTTTATCAAAATTTAAAACTTCTACTTTTCAAAAGATGCTGTTAAGAAAATGAAAAGACCAGGCCGGGCGCGGTGGCTCACGCCTGTAATCCTAGCACTCTGGGAGGCCGAGGCGGGCAGATTGCTCGAGGTCGGGAGTTCGAAACCAGCCTGAGCCAGACCCCGTCTCTACTAAAAATAGAAATTAATTGACCAACTAAAAAATATATATACAAAAAAAAAATTAGCCGGGCATGGTGGTGCATGCCTGTAGTCCCAGCTACTTGGGAGGCTGAGGCAGGAGGATTGCTTGAGCCCAGGAGTTTGAGGTTGCTGTGAGCTAGGCTGACGCCACGGCACTCACTCTAGCCTGGGCAATAAAGCGAGACTCTGTCTCAAAAAAAAAGAAAATGAAAAGACCAGACACAGATTGGGAGAAGATATTTGTAAATCATATATCTGATAAAAGATTTGTATCCAAAATATGAAACTCTCAAAACTCAATAACAACAAAACAGACAACTGAATTAAAAAGAAATGATCCACTACTGCACTTAACTAGTCTAAAAAAGAAAAAGAAAAAGAAATGAGCAAAAGATTATAGGGTAGCACGGAGGAGGCTTGTGATGGAACTGTTCTGTATCTTGACTATAGTGATGGTCACATGAATTTACACGTGATAAAACTGCACAAAACTAGCTGGGTGCAGTGGTGGCACACCTGTGGTCCCAGCTACTTGGCAGACCTCGGTAGGAGGATTGCTTGTGCCTGAGAGTTTAGAAATAGCCCAGGCAACATAGGGAGATCCTGTCTCAAAAAACAAACAAACAAAAAAATTGCATGGAACTAAAAACACATAAATGAGTGCATATAGGTATGGTAAAATCTGAATTTCACTTGAAATCTGATAGTGTGCAATATTATAATGTACTTAAGTGAGATGTTACCATTGGAGAAAATGATTGAAGAATATAAGGAATCTCTCTTTTTTTTTTTTTTTTTTTTTTTTTTGAGACAGAGTCTCGCTTTGTTGCCCAGGCTAGAGTGAGTGCCGTGGCGTCAGCCTAGCTCACAGCAACCTCAATCTCCTGGGCTCGAGTGATCCTTCTGCCTCAGCCTCCCGGGTAGCTGGGACTACAGGCATGCGCCACCATGCCCGGCTAATTTTTTTTTTTTTTTTTTTTGTGTGTGTAGATGGAAAATTTTTTTTTTTTTTCACTTTTTTTTTTTTTTTGGCATATTATGGGGGTACAGATTTTAAGGTTTCAATAAATGCCCATTCCCCCCCTCCCCCCAAAAGTCTGAGTCTCCATCATGACCATCCCCCAGATGGTGCACATCTCACTCACTATGTATGTATATACCCGCCCCCCTCCCCCCTCCCACCTGCCCAATACCCTATTACTGTAGCACCTATGTGTCTACTTAGGTGCTACTCAGTTAATACCAGTTTGCTGGAGAATATATCTGGTGCTTGTTTTTCCATTCTTGGGATACTTCACTTAGTAGTATGGGTTCCAGCTCTAACCAGGAAAATATAAGGTGTGCTATATCACCATTGTTTCTTAGAG
The DNA here is from genome assembly GCF_040939455.1 of Microcebus murinus. Taxonomy (NCBI): domain Eukaryota; kingdom Metazoa; phylum Chordata; class Mammalia; order Primates; family Cheirogaleidae; genus Microcebus; species Microcebus murinus. Next base: position 29,237,457 of record NC_134119.1, read on the forward strand.
CTGAATAGTACTCCATAATTTTTTATATATATATCAGTTGGCCAATTAATTTCTTTCTATTTATAGTAGAGATGGGGTCTCGCTCTTGCTCAGGCCGGTTTCGAACTCCTGACCTTGAGCAATCCGCCCGCCTCGGCCTCCCAAGAGCTAGGATTACAGGCGTGAGCCACAGCGCCCGGCCTCTCTTTTTTTTTTGAGACAGAGTCTCACTCTGTTGCCCGGGCTAGAGTGTTGTGGCATCAGCCTCGCTCACAGCAACCTCAAACTCCTGGGCTCAAGTGATCCTTCTGCCTCAGCCTCCCGAGTAGCTGGGACTATAGGCATGTGCCACCGTGCCTGGCTAATTTTTCCTATATATTTTTAGTTGGCCAATTAATTTCTTTCTATTTTTAGTAGAGACAGAGTCTCACTCTTGCTCAGGCTGGTTTCAAACTCCTGACCTTGAGCGATCCTCCTGCCTTGGCCTCCCAGAGTGCTAGGATTACAGGCGTGAGCCACCTCACCCAGCCAAGAAATCTCTTTTTATTATTTCTTTCCTTATTTATTTATTTATTTATTTTGAGACAGAGTCTCGCTTTGTTGCCCAGGCTAGAGTGAGTGCCGTGGTGTCAGCCTAGCACACAGCAACCTCAAACTCCTGGGCTCCAGTGATCCTTCTGCCTCAGCCTCCCGGGTAGCTGGGACTACAGGCATGCGCCACCATGCCCGGCTAATTTTTTTATATATATATCAGTTGGCCAATTAATTTCTTTCTATTTATAGTAGAGACGGGGTCTCGCTCTTGCTCAGGCTGGTTTTGAACTCCTGACCTTGAGCAATCCGCCCGCCTCGGCCTCCCAAGAGCTAGGATTACAGGCGTGAGCCACAGCGCCCGGCCTATTTATTTTTATAGTTGAGATCTCCCTGTGTTGCCTAGACTGGAATGCAGTGGATAGTCACAGGCACAATCATAGCACACTACATCCTCGACATCCTGAGCTCAGGCAATCCTCCCACCTCAGCCTCCTGAGCAGCTGGGACTACAGGTACACTGGCCAAAAATATTTGTTTTTAATCAGCAAAAATGTTAAATGATACTTCACCAAAGTAGATATATGGATGGCAAATGAGGACGTGAAAAGATGCTTGACATCTTAGTCATTAGGAAAAAATACAAATGAATGCACAGTGAGGAGCCACAACCCGTCTATTGGAATGAGTAAAAATGACTGACCGTAGCAACTGCTGAGGAGCATGTGGAGGAACTGGAACTCTCAAACACTGTTGATGGGAACATAAAATGGTACAACCACTTTTGGAAAACAGTTTGGTAATTTCTTGGAAAGTTAAACATCTACTATAGTTAAACATCTACCAGTCACTTCATTATTATTTATCTAAGAGAAATGAAAGCATAGGTTCATATAAATACCTGGATAAAAGAGTTCACAGCTGCTTTATTTGTACTAACCAAAAACTATAAACAATCCAAATGTCCCTCAACAAGTGACTGGATAAACAAATTGTGGTATATCCATAAAATGGAGCACCAATTAGCAATAAAAAGGAACAAACATGGTTGAATCTCAAAATAATTAGGCTGGGTAAAGAAATCAGACTCAGCTGGGTGTTGTGGATCATGCCTATAGCCCCAGCACTTTGGGAGGTTGAGGTGGGAGGATCACTTGAGGCCAGGAGTTTGATACCAGCTTGGGCAACATAGCAAGACCCCATCTCTGAAAAAAAACAACCCAAATCAGCTAGGTGTGGTGGTGCCTGCCTGTAGTCTGAACTACTCAGGAGGCTGAGGTGAAAGGATAGCTTGGGCCCAGGAGTTCCAGGAGGCTGTGAGCTAAGATCATGCCACTGCACACCGGCCTGGGTAACAGAGAGAGATCCTGTCTTTAAAAAAAAAAGAAAAGAGGCCAGGCCCAGTGGCTCATGCCTATAATCCTAGCACTGTGGGAGGCCGAGGCAGGAGGGTGGCTTGAGGTCAGAAGTTTGAGACCAGCCTGAGCAAGAGGGAAACCCTGTCTCTACTAAAAAATAGAAAAAATTAGCTGGGCCACTAGAAATAGAAAAAATTAGCCAGGCGTGGTGGTGCATGCCTGTAGTCCCAGCTACTCAGGAGGCTGAGGCAGGAGGATTGCTTGAACCCAGGAGTTTGAGGTTGCTGTGAGCTAGGCTGACGCTATGGCACTCTAGCCCTGGCAACAGGGCGAGACTCTGTCTCAAAAAAATAAAATAAAATTATAGAAAATGCAAATGAAAACAGACCAGTAGTTGTCTGAGCACTGGGTGGATGAGGGGAGGAATTACAAGAGGCAGAAGGAAACTTATGGGGAGAATAAATAAACGTTAATTTTCTTGATTGTGGGATGATTCATGGGTGTGTCAATCTGTCAAAACTTATCATATTGTATATTTTAAATATGTACAAACAAATAAGTTTGTTTTTGTTAACTGTACTTCAATAAAGCTGTTTAAGGAAAAAAGAAAAGAATGAAATACATTTGGCCTCCGTATCTGTGGCTTCTACATCAATGGATTCAACCAACCTCAGATGGAAAATATTCCAAAAAAAATGACATCTCTATTGAACATATTCAGACTTTTCTTCTCATTATTCCTTAAACAATACACTATAACAACTATTTACATACCATTTACATTGTAGTAGGTGTAAGTAATCAGAGATGATTTAAAGTATACCAAAGGATGCACACACATCACAGACAAATCCTACACAATTTTACATTAAGGACTCGAGCATCTGTGGATTTTGGTATCCGAGGGGGTCCTGGAACCACCCCCCATGGATACCTCAGGCGACCTGTACCTATGTGAACATAAAAGTGAAATTCCTACCGCACACTGTCCTCCTTCCCCTCTCACTTCCTATTAGTGTTTGTCACCCCCACTCTTTTGGCCTTCTAATAATTTTATTGAGGTACAATTTAAATACAATGAAATGCACAAAAGTATATAATTCTGTGTGTTTTGACTAATTCATACATGGAGTAACCCACACCTTATCACTACAGGAAACACTTCCACCATCCAGAAAGTTCCCTCACATGCCGTCCCTGACAACTCCCACCCTCCACTCCCAGAGGCAACTACCATTCTGATTTCTTTCCCTATAGATTAGTTGTGCCTGCTCTATAACTTTCTTTTCTTTCTTTTTTTTTTTTTTTTTTTGAGACAGAGTCTCACTCTGTTGCCCAGGCTAGAGTGCTGTGGCATCACCCTAGCTCACAGCAACCTCCAACTCCTGGGCTCAAGCAAATCTTCTGCCTCAGTCTCCCAAGTAGCTGGGACTACAGGCATGCACCACCATGCCCGGCTCATTTTTTCTATATATTTTTGGTTTTCCAGCTAATTTCTTTCTATTTTTTTAGTAGAGACGGGGGTTTTGCTCTTGCTCAGAACTCCTGATCTCAAATGATCCACCGGCCTCTGCCTCCCGGAGTGCTAGGATTACAGGTGTGAAGCCACCGTGGCTGGCCTGCTCTAGCACCTTATATGAGAGAAATCACACAGTACTGTGTTTGAGTTCTTTATCACAGCATAATTTTCGCTCGTTTTAAATAAATTTCTGGACACATGTATACGCAGGAGCAGTGTGTTGGCTTTGTTACGTATAAGAGGTCCATGGTCACCCATCCGTCACTTGCCTTTTCCACTAACAGCAAGATCAAGTTCTCTCTCAGAGCCACAATTCCCAGCTACTGCATAGGGAGGCCACAGCACTGATGTTCCATTCATAGTTTATGTAATGTCACTGTGGATAGCCATTTAGGTGATTTCCATTTCTCCCCTTGCTAATAGCTCGCAATGTACATCCTCCAGCAGACAGACGTCTGTCTTGGCTTCTCTGTGTTGGATTCTCTGGAATTGGTTGCAGCAAGCAGAACTGCTGAGTCAATTAATAAACCCCCAGCGATGAGTTAACATTCTAATTTCCTCTTGTTGACCATCCAAATCTTCAGCAATTCTTTTCAGCAGGAAAATGTTCTTGCCCGTCATTAGAAGATTGCTAAACAAGGCCTAGGGAGCTTGGAGACTTTGGGGGTGTGCTAAGGGGATGGGGAGTCTAACTAATGAATTAATGGTGTCTCTCTCTTTCGAAGCTGGTCTCGCTGATCAGTTCTCCCGGTTTTCTGTTTCCTCCTCTAAACTTCTGTGTGAAAAGAGAACCTGCTGATATCCAGTGAAATAATCATTGGGGGTAAGAGGGACCATAATAACACCCTCTCTTATATGAGCACAGTATTTTACCCTTGCTAATATCACGTGGCCTTGGGACCAGTTTGAACCTCAGTTTCCCCACCTATGGCATGTCTATGGCTCTGGAGTCAGATTGCCTGCCCTTGGCAGGAAGGGGCTGCAATACAATAATGTGCCCTTTTTATAATAATGCAGCCATTACAACAACTGTGGCTTTGGGGAGGCTTTTTGAGCCTCAGTTTCCTCCTTTGTATAAAAAACCATATGGTGCCTCTCTTTACAGGTGTGGAAAGGGCTACAGAAGATAGTAAGGACAGACTTTTCATACAGTGCCTGGCATGAAGAATTCAATAAATGGCCACGTTTGTGACGACGATGATTATTATTATTCAAATACGAGCCTTAAATATTAGGGCTTAGAGCATGGGACTCACCTAAATTCACCTAGCAGCAGAGCTGGAATAGGAACTCACGCCTCTTTCCCCAGGCTCGAGAGGGGGGCGGCTAGGGCGGGGAGGAGCGGTGAAGAAAATTCCCAAGCGGTCCAAGCTGGGGTGTCGGTGGCTTGCAGGTGTGGGACAGAGGTAAGATGACCCTTGCCCAGCGACTGCTCCCGCAAGGAGCGCATTCCCAGGCCTCCCGCCCGGGGTCTGCAGGTGACAGGCTGGGGCAGCAAGGGAAAGCGCTAGCCCAGTTTGCCGTCTCCATGGCGACCGCCCGCGCGGCGCCAGCCTGACAGGCCGTCCGGGTTTTATGAATGGGTGACGTCACGGGCCTGGCGTCTAACGGTCTGAGCCGCTTGTTCAGACGCTGACACAGACCGGCCCGGGAAGAGGGGGTAGACTTTAGCTCCGCAGCTGCCGCGCCGTGGGAGGGAGACCCTGCTCCGAGGTCTTTGAGGGAAAAAAAAAGTCCAGCCAAAAAAGGGAGAGAAGTTAAAAAATCACTAGTTGCTGCAATTTAGGGAATTTTTGCAAGGCTGCAAATTTAGCGTAGAATCAGATGCAGCCCCGCTTCACTGCGCCCCTTCTATCTACTTCAGGTCCCAGCCCCCAACCTTGCAAGATTTTACCAAATTAGTTGTTCCCACCCCTGGTCCCCAAAACACTAACAGCAACATTCTCTGGGAATTGGGAAAGGGAGACCAGCCACCAGGAGCGGGGTGTAAAACAGGGTCCGCTTTAAATTTTGGGGACCAGGGTCCGAGAGGTAATCTTCCAAGAGGGTCCAGAAACCCAGGCTCTAGTCACGGGCTCTCTGGGCGACCCAGAGCCAGCTGCTTCTCCGTCCGAGCCTCAGTTTCTCTCATCTGTAAAATGGAGCTGAAGAGATGAGAAAGTGAACATGGGAAAACTGATCCCTGAGATCTTTCTGTTACGGGCAATACCGGCTTAGCTTCCTTGCCTCCTTCCTGAAGAGCCCAGGGCAGCCCTCGCCTCCACTAGCCGCCGGGCCCCGTGCTCTCCCACCCACCCTCTCTGTTCTTGAAACTCGGGTCTCCTTTCCTCCAGCGCGAGGGTGCTCTAGTCGAGCTGGAGGCGGGGCCCAAGTGCGCGCGAGACCACGCCTCCAGACCGCCTATTGGCTGCTTTTGAACGTTCTGAGCCCGCCCCTTGGGAGGTGCGCCCCCTTCTCTATAAAAGACCGGCTGTGGCGCTCCTCTCCTGCAGTGTGCGATCGTCTTCCTGTGCTCCGTTTCTTTTCTGGCGTGCCGGCTCCCGTCTTCTCCGTCCGCTTTTCTTGTTTTACCCCGTTGGCAGAATCATGAAGGTCGCCAGTGGCAGCGCCGCGGCCGCCGCGGGCCCCAGCTGCGCGCTGAAGGCGGGCAAGACCGCGGGCGGCGCGGGCGAGGTGGTGCGCTGCCTGTCGGAGCAGAGCGTGGCCATCTCGCGCTGCGCGGGCGGCGCCGGGGCGCGCCTGCCCACCCTGCTGGACGAGCAGCAGGTGAACGTGCTGCTCTACGACATGAACGGCTGCTACTCGCGCCTCAAGGAGCTGGTGCCCACCTTGCCCCAGAACCGCAAGGTGAGCAAGGTGGAGATCCTCCAGCACGTCATCGACTACATCAGAGACCTGCAGTTGGAGCTGAACTCCGAATCCGAAGTCGGGACCCCCGCGGGGCGCGGGCTGCCCGTGCGGGCTCCGCTCAGCACCCTCAACGGCGAGATCAGCGCTCTGGCAGCCGAGGTGAGGTCCGAATTGGAGCACTAGATCATCCTCCCGCCGATGGGGAAACTGAGGCCAGAGAGGGAGGGCGGTACTTGGACTGTGTCCGTCCCATCCTTGCAGGCACCTGGCTTTGCAGGGATGCCCATGGAGACTGGAAAACGCTCCCCCATCGTGTCTCGTGGGGAAAGTGGGGGGGCTGTTGCGCTCGCGGCGTTGTCCCCTCCAACCTGCCCAGCTCACCTTTCTCTTGTTTTCACAGGCGGCATGTGTTCCAACGGACGATCGCATCTTGTGTCGCTGAAGCGCTCCCTCAGGGACCGGCACATCCCAGCCCTTGGGGGGCAGGAGGAATAAGTGCTCTCCGACCCACCGAAGATCCGAAGATCCACCCGAGCGCCTCGCCGGAGCTGGGGGCAAACGACACCCGGTGGCCATTGGGCCCTTGCTGGATCTGGCCCGGCGCTGGTGGACTGACGAGGAGAGGCTGTGACCCTCCTTTGCCACACTGACGAGCCACCAGAGACTTGGGGGGAGTCCCCCCGTGTGTTTCTATTTTTTGAAAAGCAGACATTTTAAAAAATGGTCACGTTTGGTGCTTCTCAGATTTCTGAGGAAATCGCTTTGTATTGTATATTACAATGATCACCGACTGAGAATATTGTTTTACAATAGTTCTGTGGGGGTGCTTTTGTTGTTGTTGTTGTTGTTATTAAACAAATACTTGGGTGGTAAAGTTGCAGTGACTTCTTGGATCGAGGGGAGGGGCCTGGGCCGGGGGTTGACCCCTGACACGCTTCACAGCTGGTGCTGGGAGGAGGGGAACTGGAGGGTCACATCTGGACTGTCGCTTTTACCGGCCTGAATGAGTGTTTCCGGTGTCTTTAAAGTCTATTCTTTCCCCCATCCCTGACCATTTCCCTGCTCCGCGGTGTCATAAAATTAAATACTCTAGACCTCTAGGGTTTCTCAAAGCGATCACTGGACCATTTGGATCACCTGGGGAGGTTGTTAAAATGCAGATGAACCTGCCCAGGCTCCCTCTGAGTTGGGAAGTATTGAACTAGCCTTTTAGGTCGGAGAACCAGGTTACTGGACCACCCAGTTCTTGCCAAGAGGTGGGAAGTGAGATCCAGTGGAAAGGGATTTGCCCAGGGTCATGGCTTGTCTGGGGCAGCAGTTCTGTCACCCCATTCCCTAGTAGGAGGCACCTCCCCCTATGGGCCACCTCACTGGATCTCAGCAAGCTGCCTGCCCTGGGGCTCCTGGCTTGTCCAAGTGGGTGAGCAAGTTGGCAGGGCCAGACTGGGCACAGCTGCTGGGCCACCTGCTCTGGGTCCAGACTCAGCCCCCTCTCCCTGGCCTGGATCTGCCAGCAGCTAAAACAAACCTCTTTTCCCCCAAGGCTAATGCGTGGGCTCTGAGGAGTGGGTGAGTCTCTGGTCCCCAGCTCCTGAGCAGGAAAAAGGTGTCGTTGGCAAGGGCCTATCTGCCTGGACATGTATGTGGGTTTGTACCCACAGGGAGTGAGTATGAATGCCTGGGCCTGTGTCTATAACATGAGTGAACTGGCAGTCCCCCACCAGCACCATGGGACTGGGTCTATTCACGTACAGGCCTGGGGGTGTAAATAAGGATATGCTTGGGGGTGTGCAGAAGGGTAAGTGTGAGCACATGTGTTCTGCAGGTAAGTGCAACCTCCAGCTGTTTGGGCTTGTATGTTCTGCCTAAATGCACTGTGGGCATCTCTGCATGGGGCTGGGGTGATGGATGGGTTTGTGTGTCTGGGGGCCACACTTGAGTTTCTGTGTGTATAATTGTTCTGTAAGCTGGTTGGCACTCCTGGGCCTCTGCAGGTCTGGGGTGAAGGTGGGGGCAGCTGTGTTTGGACAAACCTTTCCTCAAAAGTTCAATACCAACTCCCTGGGCAGTTATTAGACCCCAGGGACACCAACCAGTGTCCCTGCCAGGTCAACTCCCATGTAGTATATATAGAGAAACTGAGTCTCAGAAAGGGCAAAGAGCTTATCTCAGAGGGGGTAAGGACTATTAATACATTTTGTTAATAAACAAAATAGAATAAAATAAATAGCAACCTAGCACCAGGAGCCTGAGAAAAGAAAACTTTTATCTGAGGAAATGTAAGTCCTTTTAATTATCAAGCTCAGAGACCTCAATCTTCACAACCTACTCTCCCGTTTGAGCTGTGTATTCATCTCCTGAAACTACTTGCTAATGCCACAAATAGCTATAAATTAACCTAACAATGCCACACCTGACACTATAATCCTCTTTAGCTTAACAATGTATAGCCAATCACTAATCAATGTTATTTCTGTAAACCAAGGAGAATTTCAGGCCCACGTCCTGTCCCCCTTTTTGGCCTTTAAAAATGCACTTGTAACCGTTGCTAATCAGGGCAACTTAAATCTATGCTCCCGGTTGCAATGCTCACCACGCTTGGCCCAAATAACTCTCTACTTGCATTAATTTTGCCTCAACTTCTTCCTTTTAGGTCGGCAACTCTTTACATAAAGGGTTTCATGTGGGCTAAAGGCAGGATTCCGATCCCAGTCTTACAGCAGCAGAAACAATCTGTGAGAGGGGATGGGCAAAATCAAGTTAAAATTAAGGTGGTTGTTTTTTTTTTTTTTTTAAAAGGTTATTTATTGAGTACTAACCTTAAGCCAGGTACCACCGCCTCCTCAAGCACTTTATGGACTTTACCAAAAAACACAGTATTTGTGGGTAAATTATGTCCCCCGGCCCCCGCCCCGCCGCCGTTTATGGGTGCTAACCGCATAGCACCGCAGTACAGAATAAATGAAATAAATCCAACGAAGCGTTTAGCACAGTGCCTGGGCCGGTGTGTTTGATAGTTATAAATAGTCATTATTAATTGACGCCTGTGTGTCCTCAGGAGTGTCCCCGGAGGCACACATGTGCACCCACTCCCTCCCACGCGCGGGCCCCCCGCCTGCAAGCCCACCCACGGGGACGCGGGCGGGTCCCCCGCGCGCACCCCTACACTGCAGGGCCTTCTTCCCGGGGAGGAAGGGGCTGCGGCGGGCCCGGCCCCCGCCCCCGCCATTCAGGCACACTCTGGATTCCACGTTTCCCTCTTTTCCCCTTTGGCCCGGGCCCAGCCCATCTGGAGGCCGGCTCGGCGGCGGCCTGGGAGCGTTTCCATCAGCTGGGCCCGAGGAATGCGGAGCTATTTAACCTGAGCATCCCCAGGTGTACGGAGGCGCCTGGCTGTCTGGGGCCCGCCGTCTTTGGCACGGCCGCGCTAGACAAACAGCGCGCCGCCCCCGCCCTGCCCCTCCGCCCGCAGCTGCAGCGGGGCCTGGGAACCGGCGGGCGCCGGCGGCTTGCATAAGAGGCTCGGGCCTCGCGGGCGGGGGGACGGAGGCTGTGTGTGTGTGTGCGTGTGTGTGTGCGCGCGCGTGTGCGGAGAGCACTGAACCCAGCTCCTTTGGAAATCATTAACGCCTTAACCCTTCCTGGACGGGGCGCAGCCGAGAGCCGGGGTGCAAAAGACAGAGGAACACCAGCACAGAAACACCAGTGCCCACTTGGGCACCGCACCCTGCCTTTCCAGGGCCGTGGGCCTGAGACCCGAAGTATTTTTTTTTTTTGTCTTATTTAACAAACACTAATAGAGCTCTCATTCTGTGCGAAGCACTATGCTACGCTCTTTAAAATATCAATTCATTTAAAATCCTCAGAACCTTAATGAGGCCGGCGCTCATATGAATAATAATAGTAACAGTAATAGTCTAACATTTTAGTAGGAAGGCAGGTAGAACACTACTGTCTTAGAATCTGCCTTTTATTTTTAAAAAAGGCGGTGTTGCTCTGTCGCCAGGCTGGACTGCCGTAGTGCTCACAGCAACCTCAAACTGCTGAGCTCAGGCGATCCTCCTGCCTCAGCCTCCTGAGTAGGTAGGATTAGAGGTGCCCGCCACCCCACCAGGCTAATTTTTGTGGAAACCGGGGTTTCACTGCACTGCCCAGATGGGTCTTCAACCGTTGGCCTCAAGGGATCCTCTCACTGCCTGCCTCTGCCTCCCAAAGTGCTAGGATTACGGCCCAAGCCACTACACCTGGCCAGAATGAGCCTTGATGCACATTACTTCGCCCATCTGAGCCTCTGTTTTCTCATCTGGAGAATGGGCCTCAGAACCTGGGCCTCAAGGATCAGTTGAACTGATGCACATTAAAAAGTTTAGCATCCTAACTGGCTCATGGTAGGTACTTAGTAAATGCTAGAATAAAGTGTTTTGAGCCCTTACTAAGGGGATTGTCTCCACAGCCCTATCAGGCGTGTGGGCCCATTGATATTTTTACTACTTTTCGGATGAAAAGGAAGGCAGCGGAGAGGTGAGGGGACCCACCCAAAGTCACACTGGGACACTAATTTAGAGGACTTTCCAAAAATCAGGCCTGAACAACCCTTAGGCTTGAGGGGCTTCATGTTCCCAAGTATGTCCAATTTAGCCTTTTGTCCTATTTCCAATTAAAACCATACCTGGTCATTATATATTTTTTAAAAGCATAAACCAGATACATGCAAGACATATAAACATATCACAATTTCTGCAACCCACATTTTGGCATTTCTTTTTTTTTTTGGCATTTCTTAACTTTAAAAATATCTAGCTGGGCGCGGTGGCTCACGCCTGTAATCCTAGCACTCTGTGAGGCTGAGGCCAGTGGATCGCTCAAGATCAGGAGTTGTAAACCAGCTTGAGCAAGAGCGAGACCCCATCTCTATTAAAAACAGAAAGAAATTAATTGGCCAACTAAAAATATATAGAAAAAATTAGCCCGGCATGTTGGCACATGCCTGTAGACCCAGGCTGAGGGAGGCTGAGGCAGTAGGATTGCTTGAGCCCAGGAGTTTGAGGTTTCTGTGAGCTAGGCTGACGCCACAGCACTCTAGCTTGGGCAGCAGAGTGAGACTCAGTCTCAAAAAAAAATCTAATCAGAGCCTGGAAAGATGGAAATTTGGTCTGCTCTTTCCAACTCTTAGAGGTCTGGGGCCAGGTCCTGTGTGACCTGGTTCTGAGGGGACTGGTCACATAGCTAGGCACAGGTCTTTTTTTTTTTTTTTTTTTGAGATGAAAGATGAAACCTCACTCTGTCACCTGGGCTCATAGCAACCTCAAACTTCCTGAGCTCAAGCAATCCTCCTGCCTCAGCTTCCCAAGTAACTGGGACTACAGGCATTCGCCACCACTCCCAGCTAATTTTTCTGTTTTTAGTAGAGATGGGGTGTCACTCTTGCTCAGGCTGGTCTCAAACCTCTGAGCTCAGGCAATTCTCCAGCTTTGGCCTTCCAGAGTACTAGGATTACAGGCGTGAGCCATCTCACCCGGCCTAGGCACAGGTCTTAAGCCAGGTAAAAAACAACCAAACTCTGTGGATAGGTCTGGTTCTGTCCTGGAGGCACCTCCCCACTCCCCAGGGGTCAAGGATGCTTCACACACAAACACCAACCTTAACACCTGCCAGTCTGAGTCATCTGGACCTAGAAGCTGGCTTGATGGGTGGGGGGTGCCACTGGATTCCCCCACAATGTGTCCCGTGAGTCCAGGGCCCAGTCCTAGAACTTTTCTTCATGCCAGTCACTCTTACTGAGTATGAGGACCTGCCAGCCAGCTTGGGCTCCCTGCAGCCCAGGGTCACACACAGCAGGGCTTCCAGTGGGAGGCAGGCCTCAGATCCTAGCCTGGCTGCCAGAGTGAAAGGTGGTGAGTCACAGGGCCAGGCCAGGGGCTGGGCGAGGCTGGGGCTAGGGTGTGGGCAGGCACCACTTTCCCGGAAAGGGAAGGAAAGAGGAAACCAGAAGGCCAGGAGGAGCCCAGGGAGGGGGCAGGGCACTCTTATCTCCCCGCCCCACCCTGGGTGGTACTGCTTCCTGTCCCAACTCTTGCAAAACCTCCTTCCCAGCGCTGCCCCCAAGAGGGCTGCCCGAGGCCATACAGCGTTGCATCAGGGCCTTGTGCAAGGGGGCTTACCAGGAGGATAGTGGCTGGGGGCCAAGAGGGGGTGAGGTGAGGCAGAAGCAGGTTCTAAGCCCAGTGCCACTTCTTTCTTTTGTTTTTCTTTCTTTTTTTTTTTTTTTTTGAGACAGTGCAGTGGCATGATCATAGCTCACTGCAACCTCAAACTCCTGGACTCAAGTGATCCTCCTTGCCTCGGCTTCCCAAGTAACTGGGACTACAGGTGTGTGCCACAACATCTGGCTAAGTTTTCTATTTTTAGTAGAGATGGGGTCTTGCTCTTGCTCAGACTGGTCTTGAACTCCTGAGCTCAAGGGATCCTCCCGCCTCAGCCTCCCAGAGTGCTAGGATTACAGGTGCGAGCCACTGAGCCCAGCCCCAATGCCTCTTCTAATTGGGCACTTGCTTCACCTGCCTGGCTGTCAGCTTTGAAATGAATGTTCTACTCATTGTTTTGAGGTTTCAGTGATAACACCCCAAACCCATGCACTACTTAAGCCCCAGGTCAGGCTGTTGTCATCTCTACCTGGAAAACTACCAGCCCCAACGGATTCATGCAACAAATAGTTATAAAGCTACTGCACTATGCTAGGAACCGGGCCGTAGAAGCTAAAAATTCAGATAAAAATCCTTGTCCTCTTGGAACTTATATTCTTAGTGGAAGATAGACAGTAAATAAATATGCATATGTGTAATCAGAGATGCACTTACCTGAAAATTACTGAAGCTTAAAACTTCAAGGCTCCTCACCTGGAAAGAGCTCTCACCATGTGTTCATATGGTTTTTGTGTGTTTTGCAAAACTTGCAAAAAGTTGTGTTCGTTTCACTAGAGGCCCCACAAAACCTAGACACTCCCCTTTATCTACAGAGGGCACAGAATAGGGTCTAAACTTGCAGACATGACTGCAGAAGGCAGTGGGTGTGAGAGCCTATGATCTCTAAGCTGCAGGGAAGAGCTGCGAAGTGGGGCCAGCGCGCTGGGCTACTTTGCCCACCAGCAAACACGGGCGCTTGCTCTCTCTGGTCTTCCCCGGGCCACTGGCGCCCTCTCCCGGGAAGAGCTGGGACTGCATCAACGCGGGCGAGAAACTCGGGTGCGAGCGGAGGCGACTGTTGCCTTGGCGGCCTCTGGTGGACATCCTGGGAGCTGCAGCCAGAGCTGTGAGCATAGTAGGAGAGTGTTTCTGTGTACATGTGCACAGCAGGGGACAAATCCAGAAATCTCCACCCTCAGCCTCTGTCTCATCAGGGCCTCCCTTAGCTACCTTTTCAGCCACTCTGTCATCCTCTTTCCTCTTCCTTGCTGTGTGACAATCCCCCCTGAGCCTCATTCCCTCCTCTTTAGAAGGAGGAGATCTTGGGCTAATCTTGAAAAACTTTTTTGAATTGTGAAATATATTATACCTACAAAAAAGTACATATTACTAATGTATGAGTTTAAAGACAATAATACTCACGCCTGTAATCCTAGCACTCTGGGAGGCTGAGGCAGGCGGATTGCTCAAGGTCAGGTGTTCAAGACCAGCCTGAGCAAGAGCGAGACCCCGTCTCTACTATAAATAGAAAGAAATTAATTGGCCAACTAAAAATACATAGAAAAAAATTAGCCGGACACGATGGCGCATGCCTGTAGTCCCAGCTGCTAGAGAGGCTGAGGCAGCAGGATTGCTTGAGCCCAGGAGTTTGAGGTTGCTGTGAGCTAGGCTGATGTCACGGCACTCTAGCCTGGGAGACAGAGTGAGACTCTGTCTCAAAAAAAAAAAAAAAGATAATAATAAAAAGCACACTAATTTCCAGCCACCCTGCTTAAGAAACAACATTAGTTCTTTTGAAGCCCCTGTGTGCTGCTTAGGACACTACCTCTGTCCAGAACTTTCTGTTACTTGTTTGTTCCTCTGTTTTTTCCCATAGAGGTACCAGTATGCATCCTTAAACAATCTGTTGCTTAGTTTTATCTGGTTTTGCCTTTCATACAAACAGAATCATGCTGCGTGCAGTGATCTGCAGCTTGATCTTCTCATGCAGATGTGAATCACGTGAGCATCACCCATGTTGATGTGTGTTGCCTAAGTTTGTTCATTTTCACTGCCATGTAGTATCCCATTGCGTGATTATTTTCCCAATCTCCTGTGATGGATTTTTGGGTGGTTTTGTGGTTTCACTGTCATCAACAGGGCTGCTCTGCCTTGCACATCTCCAAGGAGTATGTGTGAAAAGGAGCAGGACACAATTTAAATGTTACTGTGTTGTACTGGAGTCTATTTTTTTTTTTTTTTTTAGACAGAGTCTCACTTTGTTGTCCAGGCTAGAGTGAGTGCCGTGGCATCAGCCTAGCTCACGGCAACCTCAAACTCCTGGGCTCAAGCAATCCTCCTGCCTCAACCTCCCAAGTAGCTGGGACTACAGGCATGCGCCACCATGCCCGGCTAATTTTTTTTCTCTATATATTAGTTGGCCAATTAATTTCTTTCTATTTATAATAGAGACGGGGGTCTCGCTCTTGCTCAGGTTGGTTTCGAACTCCTGACCTCGAGCAATCCTCCCGCCTTGGCCTCCCAGAGTGCTAGGATTACAGGCGTGAGCCACCGCGCCCGGCCTGGAGTCTATTTTGATTAAACAGAAGATTTTTAACTTGGAGGTCCCTTACATACCACTTAACCAGGCACACTCACCCTAGAGATAAGAAAAGGAAATCTCAGAGAGGTTAAGTGACTTGCCCAGAGTCCCTCAGCCCTAGCCTACTGGGCTAAGGTCACAGCCTTGGAACTGATTTTGGGGGTGGGGCATTAGAACATATGTCCTACTCTCTGCCTACACCCTCCCACTTCGCCTAACTCTCCCCATCATGACCCTCCAGGCAAGTTGGTTCCTTCTAGTTTCTTTCTGCCATGGGGGGGCCTTTGCATGTGTCTTGCTTGCTGCCTGAAATTCTACACCCCACAGATCTTCATGTCATTCAAGTTATCAGCCCAAACGTCACCTCCTCAGAGAGGTCTTCCCTGACCATCCCATCTCCTTTTGTTTCCTTCTTAGCGCCATTCACATCTGTAATTGTGGACAATTTGTTGGGGCAAGTGACTTAATCTCTGTGGACATGTTGCACAGAACAGCTTACTGTCCTCACGACACTTTTTTTTCTTTTAATGGCCACAATTTTTTGTGACACTTCCCATCAAAAGATGGTCCTAGGTCCCCTCTCCCATGAACCTGGGTGGGCTTTTGTGACTGCTTTGATCAACGGATTACAACAAAAGTGACGCTATGTGACTTCCAAGGCTTCTGTCTGGTTTCTGGAGGAGGCAGCTGCCATGTGAGCCATCTGACTGCCATGGGACAGCCATGCTGGAGAGGCCGTGTGTAGGCACTCCAGATGGCACTGCCAGCTGAGTGCAACCTTGCAGTCATTCATGTCTGAGTGAAGCTATCTTGGATCCTCCAGATGAGCCCATCAGTCAACTGTGTCCCACTGGGCGACCTCAGTTGAAGCCACAGGGAGCAGAATTACTCAACCAAGCCCCACCTGAATTCTTGACCCATAGAATCTGCGAGATACAGTAAAATAGTTGTTGTGTTAAGCCACTAAGTTTTGTGGCAATTTGTCATGGAGCAATATATACCCAGAACAGTCATGCTTATTTGTTTACTTGCCATGTTTTCTGTCTCTAGAATGAATGTGACATTTTTCCCTATAATGTATGACCTCAATTTGGTTGTCAGAAAACCTCAGAAGAATCCAAATTGATAGACATTCTACCAAATACCTGACAGGGACTCTTCCAGAGTGTCAAGGTCATGAAAAAGAAGGAAAAACTGAGGAACTGTCACAGATTGAAAGACACTAAGGAGATATGACAACTAAATGGATTGGATCCCAGAACTGAAAGGGGCCATGATAGGAAAATAAATGAAATCTGAATCACTTCTGTACTTCAGTTCATAGGAATGTACCAAGGTTAATTTCTTACTTTTGTTTGTTTTGAGACAGCATCTTGCTCTGTCGCCCTGGCTAGAGTGCACCCACACAATCTAGCTCATAGCAACCTCAAACTCCTGGGCTCAAGGGATCCTCCTGCCTCAGCCTCCTGAGTAGCTGGGACTACAGGCACGTGCCACTATGCCCAGCTACTTTTTCAATTTTTAGTAGAGATGGGCCTTGCTCTTGCTCAGGCTGGTCTCCACCTCCTGGCCTCAAGCCATCCTCCCGTCTCAGCCTCCCAGAGTGCTATGATTACAGGCGCATGCCACGACGCCTGGCTACTGGCTACTTTTTCTATTTTTAGTAGAAACGGATCTTGCTCTTGCTCACGCTGGTCTCCACCTCCTGGCCTCGAGCCATCCTCCCACCTCAGCCTCCCAGAGTGCTAGGATTATAGGTGTGAGCCACCGGACCTGGCCAGGGCTGATTTATTTTTGTACACAATCACTACACAGGAAATGTACTGAATGTGTGGAAGTACACAGAGGGGGTGAGGAGCTTAATTTCTTAGTTTTGATAAGTGTTCTATCATTATGTGAGATGCTGACAAAAGAGGAAGCGAAATAAAGAGCATACAGAAACTCCCTGTGCCAATTTTACAACTTCTGTGAATCTAAAATTATCTCACAAGGAAAAAAGTCATTAACATAAAAGAGAAAAGATAGAAAGCTAAGCTGGAGTAAGCGTACTACAGCCTGTCTTATCTGCATATTACAATGAAAAACTCCGGACAAATACAAATGCAATTACTTAAGGAAGAACTCTGAAAAGTAAACAGTAGAGGCCAGACTCGGTGGCTTACGCCTGTAATCCTAGCACTCTGGGAGGCCGAGGCGGGCGGATTGCTCAAGGTCCGGAGTTTGAAACCAGCCTGAGCAAGAGCGAGACCTCGTCTCTACTATAAATAGAAAGAAATTAATTGGCCAACTAATATATATAGAAAAAATTAGCCGGGCATGGTGGCGCATGCCTGTAGTCCCAGCTACTTGGGAGGCTGAGGCAGGAGGATTGCTTGAGCCCAGGAGTTTGAGGTTGCTGTGAGCTAGGCTGACGCCAGGGCACTCACTCTAGCCTGGGCAACAAAGCGAGACTCTGTCTCAAAAAAAAAAAAAACCAAAGCCGGGCGCGGTGGCTCACGCCTGTAATCCTAGCACTCTGGGAGGCCGAGGCGGGCGGATTGCTCAAGGTCCGGAGTTTGAAACCAGCCTGAGCAAGAGCGAGACCCCGTCTCTACTATAAATAGAAAGAAATTAATTGGCCAACTAATATATATATAAAATTAGCTGGGCATGGTGGCGCATGCCTGTAGTCCCAGCTACTCGGGAGGCTGAGGCAGCAGGATCACTTGAGCCCAGGAGATTGAGATTGCTGTGAGCTAGGCTGACGCCACGCACTCACTCTAGCCTGGACAACAAGCGAGACTCTGTCTCAAAAAAAAAAAAAAGCAGTAGAAAGTACACTGGCATCGGAAGTCAACTTCTGAAGACTCGGGGCAATCTGAATTGGGAAATCAGAAACTATCTGTACTCGACACTGGCCAGAAAAATCTCCAAAAGAGACCTGGCATGGTGCATGTACCAATGTAGACCATATTATGGACCTTTTACACTTAACAAATGTTTTAAAATATAAATGATATGTTCTCTGTTCATAATGGAATGAAACTAGAAATCAAGAACTGAAAAATCTGGAAACCCCTTAATGTTTATTTATTAGCTCCTCATAACCTTCATAACCCCTTAATATTTAGAAGGTAAGCAATATACTTCCAAATAACCCATGGGCCAGAGAAGGAGTCTCAAGAAAAATTAGAAAATATTTTAAATTGACTTAAGGAAATAAAACTAGAAGATATCAAAATTTGTAAGAGCAAATTACACCCAAAGCAAGTAGAAAGAAAGAAAGAATAAGAAACAGCAGAGGCCAGGAGTGGTGGCTCATGCCTGTAGTCCCAGATGAAAGGATGGTTTGAGCGCAGGAGTTCAAGATTGCAGTGAGCCATGATGACGCCACTGCACTCTAGAGCCTGGGCAACAGAACGAGACCTATCTCAAAAAAAAAAAAAAAAGAACATGTTATATATTGACACCCCAAACCCCAACTATGGCCCTTCGAATTTTAGCTCAAATGTTATCTCCTCAGAGGGATTCTTCCTATGACCTCTATGGAAAGTACCCTCCTGTTCAGTTTACATTTATTTCCTTCCCAGCACTTTTCCTTGTCTAAAGAGGAAAAATAAATTATTTATTTATTTATTTAGGGACAGGGTCTTGCTCTGTTGACTGGGTTCTAGAGTGCCGTGGCGTCACCATAGCTCACTGCAACCTCAAACTCCTGGGCTCAAGTGATCCTCCTGCCTCCACCTCCCATAGCGCTAGGGGTACAGGTGTGAGCCACCATGCTGGGCCCCATAACACGTTCTGACACAACTGAGAGCCAGGTGAGGAGTCAGGTATACTGAAATCAAAATGACACTTCGCCACCATTCCACAGTTACTGTTGCAGCATGACTCACTGCCTGACAATTTAGTGTGTAAAATGACTGTCTGGTGCTTGCAGATTCTGCGGGTCAGGGACTGAGAAAGGGCACAACAGGGATGGCTTGTCTCTGCCCCATGAAGTCTGGGGCCTCAGCTGGGAAGACTCAGGAGCTACGAGGGACTTAGTGGCTTGGGGCTGGAATCATGTGGAGATATACGTGTCTAGAAGTTGATGCTGGCTGTAGGCTGGCACCTCAGCTGGCCCACCGGCCAGGACACCTACACATGACCTCTCCATATGTTCTCTCCACATGGGCAAGTTTGGTTCTGCACAGCACGGGGGGCTGGGTTCCAAGCGTGTTCCGAGAGTACACCGCATTTTTATGTTTATCGTTGGGAGTCATATAGCAACTTTCACCATATTTCACTGTTTAAAGCAGTCACAGGTAAGTCCAGGTTCAAGGAAGGGGGGACATAGATCCCACCACTCGATGGACAGTAGTGCCGAGGTCATGTTGTAAAACAAGCATGTGGAATTGGAGCTATTGTTGAAGCTATCTTTTTTGAAAATACAAATTGCCACAATTCCTGATAAAACTTCTTCATAAAACAGAGTTTAGCGCTGGTCCAACGATAGTGGGTTATCAGAACTTTAGTTGGTATACAACTCCCCATTGCTAAACTTGACTGTCTTTAAAAAACAAAACAGCTGGGCATGGTGGCGCACACCTGTAGTCCCAGCTACCTGGGAGGCTGAGGCAGGAGGATCGCTGTCTCAAAAAAATTAATTGATTAACGAATTAATTTTAAGAAACGTTAGCTTAGGTCTGTGGGGGAGAGGACGGATGTGCTGCCCCAGTACAGCTTTCTCACATGGAGACCGGTGCGTGGGAATCGATGAGTCTTGCTCTGGAGAGGAGCGTTTCAGCAGAGGGAAGAGCGGTTACAAAGGCCAAGGCCAGCCGTGGGAGGAGCGGGGAGTGAGTGTTCTAGCACGGCTGGGGTGCTGGGAGAGGAGGAGACGCTGAGTGCGCCTCACTTCTTCTGGAAGGTTCGGCAGGAGGGACCTTGGATGTCAGACTGCGTGAGTGAGAGCTGCCCCCAAGGGCCGGCGGGAGGCTCTCACCTCCATCCCTGCTGTTTGCACGGTGGCAGCTGTCCAGGCTGCACTCACACACAGGGCCCACAGCGGTGAGTGGCCTGTAGGGCCCATCTGGACCCCCTTCCACCTTTGTGCCCACGAGGCTCCAGGGGAAGACACCTGTTGCTGGGCTCCGAGGACCCCTGCCTGAGTGACGAGAGTCCGTCTGTCCCCAGGTGCAGGACCTCAAGATGCCCCCGCAGCCTGCAGGCTGTTTCTACTCTGGGCTGCCCGGGGGCTGCCTCCCCCACCCCCACAGATGTTCCTTTCCACAGCATCCTTCCCCACCTGGGGCCCGGAGTTCCCACAGAGGCGGGGGTGGAAGAAGGCAGGGAAAAACGGAATCGCGTTCCCCAAATACGTTCCCGTGGAAGGCGCTGTGAAACTGAGGAGACATGGGGAAACTGAGGCCCAGAAATGGTGCCGCTCAGCCACTCAGCGTGGCAGCAGTAGAGCCGTACATAGACACAGGCCACTCACTCCAGTGCAGCCACCTGCCCACGCGCTCTCCCCCAGGTTGCCTGGAGGAGGGTCTTCCCCTGTCCTCTGTCATAGGGCTACTTTCCAGGACACCCTGGTGGGAGACCAAGACGCAAGGCGGGCCTTTCCGCGCCTCTCAAATCTGGGATTACCTTGGTTAGAGGAAGGGGAGGAGCAGCTCGCAGGAGCGACCACCAGAGGGCGCCGGAGTCGCACGGGCAGTCCTGGGCGCTGGGGGCAGGGGTCGCTCGGAACTCGGGAAGACCCCCTCGCTGCCTCCTTGAAGTTTTGTGTCTGTCGCTGCCAGGTGTCTAGAATGGAGGTGATGTGCATCCAGCCTAATCTAGGGTCCCTCTAGCACCTTCTTCTGAGTCCCTGCCCCTCTAGACTCATCTCCCGCCTCCAGCCCCTCCCTTCAGAAACGGTCCCTATGGGCTACAGGAACCCTGACGGAGGAGTGGGGGCTGGGCACACCTCATGGGTCCAGAGCCCGGGGACCTGGGAAGCCCCAGTCCTCAGCCCACAGTGGGGCCCCCAGCCCTCCCCATCGGTGCACCGTCAGCGTACTAACAATCCCAGGCCACACTGACTCACACTGCTCTGCTTCGTTTAGCAACATCGCTCCTCTTCTTACCTTTGGTTGCCTCCCATTTCCCTTAGAGTGGAATCCGAGTTCCTCACCATGGCCTGGGAGGCCTGCCTGGTGGTCCAGCCCACCCCTTCCCCTCCTCCCATTTCTTTGCCTTTGTCTCTCTCTCTCTCTCTTTTTGTTTTTGAGACAGAGTCTTGTTTTGTTGCCCAGGCTAGAGTGAGTGCCGTGGTGTCAGCCTAGCTCACAGCAACCTCAAACTCCTGGGCTCAAGCAATCCTTCTGCCTCATCCTCCCGAGTAGCTGGGACTACAGGCATGCGCCACCATGCCCGGCTAATTTTTTTCTATATATATTAGTTGGCCAATTAATTTCTTTCTATTTATAGTAGAGACCGGTCTACCTCTTGCTCAGGCTGGTTTCGAACTCCTGACACCGAGCAATCCGCCCGCCTCGGCCTCCCAGAGTGCTAGGATTATGGGTGTGAGCCACTGCGCCCGGCCATTTCTCTCTTCTGTTTTTTGAACACACTCTGTGTTTTCCTGCCCCTGGGCCTTTGCACAGGCCTTTCTCTCCACCTGAAACTGGACTATAAGCCCTGTACGGGCAGGAACTGTGTCTGGTTTTGTTCAGCTCCATGTCCCCCAGCATTTAGCATGGTATGCACAACACATACTCAATGTCAATGGTAGTACGTCTTAATAAATAATTCTTGAATAAATGTGCTTTTCTATTAACCGATTCAGTCTTTGCCACAGTCAGGTAAGGTAGGAAATGTGAGGTAGGAACTATCATTAGCTCCCTTTCATAGAAAAGAAAACAAGAGCTCAGAGAGGTTAGTCCACTTGTTGAAAGTCACACAGCTAAGATTTAAGCCCCAGAGGGAGGCTTCTTCACCTCTGACTGGGTGCAGGTGGGGCGTGGGGGGATTGGTAGTAGCCACAGGCCAGCTCCCAAATGCTCGATGCTTGAAGCAGATGCTCTTGGGTAGGAGGCATCGGCCCGGGCTGAATGGATGGTTAGCAAGACTTGCGTCTGCAGAGGCCGGAAGAGCATTCCAGGAGAAGGAACAGCAATGGGCAGTGGAGGTCCCACTCTTGGGACTGACGCTGTCAGCTTAGGGTCTCCAGTGGCAGGACCCGGGTGGGAGGGGAAATCGATGCAGCAGTCGCTGTGCAGCCCTGCCCCCACGCCGTGGGCCGGGCGCCCCCGGGGACGCGGCCCGGCGATCCCACGCCTGGGCCAGGCAGGACGTTCGGTTCCCACGCGGGGGCGGCCCGGGAGAGGGTGTGGGGCGGGCCCGGGGGCGGGGGCGGGCGCCCGCGCTCTGGTCCGTCCGCAGCGCTTGCGTTACTCCCTCGGCGGACCGGGTCGCGCTCGCGGGAGAGGTGAGTGAGCGAGCGGGGCAGCGCCCCGCGGCCGAGCCGCGCGCGGATCCAGCTCGGTCTCCTAGCTTTGCCGCCGGGTCAGGGCCCCGTGGTCCCTGCCACAGAGGGTTGGGGGCTTCCGACGGGACGGAGTCGAGGACTCCCCGGGAGTTATCCTCTGCCTCCCAAAATAAATTACCCCCTTGCTCTCCTTACTTGGGGGCCTCTCCCACTCACCTATCCCTGATGGGGAGCCCCTGTCTCCCGGATGTGCGGGGCGCCCCCTCGCACTTAGCACCTGTGGTCTGCCCCTCCCTCGCTCTCGTTATTGGCCGCCCCTCTATCTCCCTAGATGCGAGCGCCCCTTTCTCTTTTCAGAAGTGGGGTGCCCCCTTCTCTCCCCATATGTGTCGCCCTCTCCCTCCCTATGACCCAGTTAAGTCCTGTCCTCTAAAGCCCCTCCACACCTCCCATGGGTGCCAGCCGTGAGCCTTCCCTGGGGGCTGGGGGAAGGGCTGAGCCTGTCCCTCTCCCCCACCCGCCCGGGCCGCAGGCTGTGTGTGCACGTAGGCAGCCAATTAGGGGGGAAGGGGTGGGGGCCCGCGCGTCTGTCTGCGCAGAGACCTCTGCAGATGGCCCTGTCACCGAAGGGAGCCTCAGGACCTGCCGCCTCCCTACCTGGACCTCCACCCAGTTTCCTCTGGGGCACAAACCACTGGGGGGCTCCCCGACCCGGCCAGGCTGAGCGGGCGCTGGCACCAGAACCCAGACCCCAGCCTTACCCAAGAGCTAGGTCTCTTCCCACTTCTAAGATGGTGACCTGAGGTCTAGGACCTTAGCTACCCCCACGGGGATAGCAGAGTTAGAGGGGTCAGGGGCATGAGGGTGACCTTGAAACCCTGGCCCCCCACTGCCACCACACCAGTGAAAGAGCGCTTCTCAAGTCTGGGCCCTGAGGTTTGGGGGCAGAGGCCCCTGTGGGGACAGAAGTCATCCACACCTCCCCACCCCCCACCCCAGATGCTGTCCAGAGCTGCCTGGAGCTTGGTGCTGAGAAGAGGAGGACCTGGAACTCGAGGGAAACACAGCCTAGAAGGCTCTGGTAAGGCCTGGCCCCCTCCCGCCAAGGGAACTGCAGAGCCAGGGGCAGGGGACCTGCCTGTAGTGCCACCTTCCCTGGGCCTGCTCCCACACCACTGCCCCGACCCCACCCCTTGATCCTGGGCCAAGTTCCTCCAGGAAGTGGAGTCCACAGGGTGAGTAGACAGCTGTCCCCTCCATTCTAACCTTCCTTAGGACCCGACCCCCGAACCTCAGGCCCCTAGTGTGCTGACAGAACCTTTAGACCCTGGAATCCCCCTTTCCAGACCTTGGTATCAGTGCAGTCAGAAGAAGGAGACCTAAAGCAGGAGAGACTTCAGCCGGATAGCAGAAGGGCCTTCCTGACATTTAACGATAACATTTATTGAGCCCTTACTAGGTACCCCAAGCTGTGATAAACATCTTACACGGATTAACACATTCGGACGGCACAATAACCATGTGAGGTGGATGCCTGGCTGTTGTCTCCATTTCCCAGATGAACAGATTAAGGCCCAGAGATCTAGGTATTAGAAGAGCCGGGATTCCCTGCCCAAGGCCATTCCAGCACTGTAGTGTCAATAAACAGAACATTTACCGAGGCCCCCTTAGTGCCCCGACTTACCACGGCACCCCAGATACCCACAGGAGGCGTTGCAGGCTTAGCCATCAGGGAAAGCGTCCAGAATGGAGGCCGGTAGCAAACCGACCTCTGATAGTCAGTGTGACTTCCTGCGGTCCTCTGTGAGCCTAGCACGGCAGGAAGGCTGCTGAGAGTATTCCCTGGAAGCTTCCCACGGGAGTGCGAGGGAGGTTCTCTCGTTCCCACCGTCCAGGCGAGGATATTGCGGTACAGCAAGGTAAGGGGCTTGTTGGAGCTGAGTTGAGGTGGCACTGGGATTCGCACCTAGCTGACTCCAAAGCCATGAAATATGCCCCTGATCACATAAATTAAGGCAGGTGCAGGGCCAGGCGCGGTGGCTCATGCCTGTAATCCTAGCACTCCGGGAGGCCAAGGCGGGAGGATCTCTTGAGCTCAGGAGTTGGAGACCCCTGTCTCTACTAAAAATAGAAAAAGTTAGCTGGGCATGGTAGTGCATGCCTGTAGTCCCAGCTACTCGGGAGACTGAGGCAGGAGGATCTAGCCCGGGCAACAGAGCTAGAGTGCCATTTGAGACTCTGTCTCAAAAAAAAAAAAAGGTGTGTGCAGAGTGCATTACCATGCCTGACTTGATAGAGAACATGGGGTTTGAAGCCAGAGTGGCTGAATTGCAGCCGTGGCTCTGCTCCTCCTCACTCTGTGAATTCTACCACGTCCTTAGTGCCTCAGTTTCTTCGTCTGTAAAATGGAGACAATGATGTCACCTGGCTCAGATGATGGGGAGTACAAGAGTCAACCCACCTGAAGGCTTTAGAATGTCTCCTGGCACAAGTTACTGCTCAATGAACGCAGCCTTGCATTTTTTTTTTTTTGAGACAGAGTCTCACTTTGTTGCCCAGGCTAGAGTGAGTGCCGTGGCGTCAGCCTCACTCACAGCAACCTCAATCTCCTGGGCTCAAGCAATCCTCCTGCCTCAGCCTCCAGAGCAGCTGGGACTACAGGCATGCGCCACCATGCCCGGCTAATTTTTTCTATATATATTAGTTGGCCAATTAATTTCTTCCTATTTATAGTAGAGACAGGGTCTCGATCTTGCTCAGGCTGGTTTGGAACTCCTGACCTTGAGCAATTCGCCTGCCTCGGCCTCCCAGAGAGCTAGGATTACAGGCGTGAGCCACCACGCCTGGCCAGCCCTGCATATTGATGTTATGGTTAGAGACAGAGTATGGTGTCCCGGGGCAGCCTGAACTGAGGTCCCCCCTCTCTTGTGCCCACAGCCCCCAGCGAGCGGAGGATGCCGCCCTACGCCAACTACTTTGCCCAGCGCTCCTACCCCATGCCAGACGAGCCCTTCTGCACCGAGCTCACTGCTGAGCAGCGGGCCCTGAAGGAGAAGGAGAAGGGCAGCTGGACCCAGCTGAGCCACGCCGAGAAGGTGGCCCGTAGGTCGCAGGGTGGGGATGGCTGGGGAGAGTGCGCCGGGGTGACTTTGGAAAGGAGGGCCTGTCAGGGAGCAGAGGGCAGAGAGAGGCCCCCAAGACTGCCAGACGCCAAATGCACATGGAGGCATGAAGTTCATTCCTTTGTTCATTCTTTTATTCACTCAGCTATTTGTGCCCAGCCTGATGCTAGGCGATGCTGGGGACACAAGGTGGATCACCAGGGTGGTTCCTGTCCTCATGGTGCTTCTAGTCCAGTGGCAGAAATCAACAGAGACCCCAATAATTGGAATAGAGGATACGTGGCTAGGATGAGGCGTGTTTAGGGTCTGTGAGATGGAATCCTGGCGGGCCTCCAAGAGGAGGTCACGTTCCAGCTGGCCTTGAAGGGTGAAGAGGAGCGTGCTGCCAGGGAGTGGGAGCAGCATGGGGCAGGGTGTCAGAGCAGGAGAGTGCAGAGGGTGCTGGCATCACTGAGTGGTATGGGGGATGGGACAGCGAGAGGCAGGTGAGTAGGTGGGCAGGGAGGAGGGGTCTGACCCCGGGAGGCAGGAGGGATGTGTGGCCCATGGCGTGCCCACCAGAGTGCTCCTCTGATATTTGGAGACTCATTCTCATTCCACAAATGGGGAGCCCCACCTGATTTCCAGAGTTTCAAGGGATTCCCAGTGGGGAAAGGCTCATGCTTCTCACATTCATTCATTCGACAACCTGTTGAGCACCTGCTACAATGCCAGGCCCTGGGAATATGGTGGGAACACGCTGTGAGCAAGCCAGGCTCTGTCCCCCAGCTGCGAACCTGCATGCCCAGCCCCTCCCCCCCAGCTCCTTTCCTTGCTCTCGGATCTCTCTGTCTCTCTCCACCTCACACACACACACACACACACACACGTACCCCTGGGCTTTCTTCCCTTCATCCATTTCAGAAATGGACATTCCCCCTTCCCCTCATTTCCCCAAATGTCACTCCCACAAAGCAAGACGGTAATAAGCACGAACGCTAATATTGACCGCGCACTTACCAGGCAGCAGGCGCCGCTATGGAGGTCGGTCCTCGCACCAGCTCACTGTTGAGGAAACTGAGGCTGAGCGAGGTGCAGTCACTTGTGGTGGTTCGACAGCTAGAGAGGGGTGGAGTCAGGATTTGAACCCACACACACTGGCACCAGGGGTTTCACCCTTTAGCTGCTACACCACATGCTCCACTGAAGATCTGGTGGGACGCTTGGGGAGTTACAAGACAGCATGAGAGTTGAGCAGATAGCTCTTCCTTTGACCACTAGGCATGGAGGTGCCGGGGCCCTGACTTCTCTCTGCTGGCTTGGCCTCCCCGCTGTCACCAACACCCAACCCCCGCCCCCCGCAACAACTTCCGTTCTCTCTGCTCCCTGGGCCCCCTCACACCCACAGCTCCCGCCCGCTGTGGAAATCCAAACTCCTTCCCATGGTTGATTTCACTGTCTCACCCCAAACCACCCACCCTCGTGTCTTGCTAAAACCCAAGGCACTTCCTCTCCCCAAGGAATTCTGTTGCCAGCTTTGCTTTTCCTTTAGTTATTTATGTTCATATTTATTTAATAGACTGAGAAGGGATGATGCACATATGGTAACATTTTTTAAACTATCAAAAAAAAAAAAAAGAAGAATGAAAAGTCAGTCTCCTTTCTACCCAAGTCCCCTGGTGACCAGGTTCTTGTGTGTTTTTCCAGACAGAATCTACCAGGCCCTGCATGTAGAAGTAGTTCCTCTTTCCCTCTCTGCCCAGCCTCTCTTCCACACTTCGCTTTTTCACCTGATGATCCTCTTGGTCCAAGAGCTAGAAAGTCTCACTGCTGGGCAGTTGTGCCACTCCCAGACTGCCCACCACTGGACAACTCAGCTAGACCTCATTTCCTTAGTCTCAATCTGTGAGGCTCTGATGGTTCGAGAGGATGGCTGAAGGGACCACAGCCAGGAGGTCCACGGTGAGGAGGGTGGTCTAGGTGGGAGATGGCGGACGCCTGCACGGTTGTTTTAGAGTATTAATAATAATGACATCAGCCACATCTATTCAGTGCTCTTTGGGTTCCAGGAACCCTGCAAAGCACATGACATGCATGATCCCCCTTCCTCTCACACCAGCCCTAGCTATTGATAGTCATTGCCCCATTTCACACATGAGGAAACAACGACTCAGGCAGCTGAAGCAACTGGCCCAAGGGCTCAGAACCCAGCAGCGGTAGAGCTAGGGCTCTTGGCCGGGTCTGCCGAACTCCAGAGCATGCGGGATTGGGTAGGTCATTCTCCGGTGGGTCTGAGGAGCTCTAGGTGGCGAAACACGTAGCGAGTCTGAGTATCCTGGGAGACGCTCCGTTGAGGGAGGGAATTGCTGGCAGGTGAGGTTGTGCATGCAGGCTTCCTGCGGGGGTAGAGTGGGCCCAGGCTTTGAAGGACAGGACATTTGGGGGAGGCGGGGAAGGGAGTCCCCCAGCAGAACAGTTCCAGGGCCCTGAGTCCTCCATGGTCTGGGTCCTGGCTGTTCTGCCAACGTGGCCTGCACCTCCCACACTTGCCCTGGGTCTTTGCCCAGGCTGTTTTCTCTCTTCAAAAAAAAAAGGCTGGGTGAGGTTGCTTACACCTGTAATCTCAGCACTTTGGGAGATGGAGGCAGGAGGATTTCTTGAACCCAGGAGTTCAAGACCAGCTTGGGCAACCAAGCAAGACCCACTCTCAACAAAAATTGAAAAAATTATCTGGGCGTGGTGGTGCATGCCTATAGTCACAATTACTGGGGAGGCTGAGGCAGGAGGATTGCTTGAGCCCAGGAGTTTGAAGTTGAGCTATGATGATGCCACTGCACTCCAGTTTGGGCAACACAGTGAGACACTGTCTCAAAATAAATATACATAAATAAAAAGCAAAAACAGGCCGGGCTAGGTGGCTCACACCTGTAATTCTAGCACTCTGGGAGGCTGAGGCGGGCGGGTCTCTCAAGCTCAGGAGTTCTAGGCCAGCCTGAGCAGGAGCAAGACCCCGTCTCTACTAAAAATAGAAAGAAATTAATTGGCTAACTAAAAATACATAGAAAAATTAGCCAGGCATGGTGGCGCATGCTTGTAGTCCCAGCTACTCGGGAGGCTGAGACAGGAGGATCACTTGACCCAGGAGTTTGAGGTTGCTGTGTGCTAGGCTGATGCCACGGCACTCTAGCCCGGGCAACAGAGTGAGACTCTGTCTAAAAAAAAGAAAACTCCCCCAAACTCCAGCTTAATTTCTATTCCTTCCTTGAATACGCCTTGTACTGATACTTCCCCATGTCTGTGCCCTTCTGTGAGCAGATCTCTCAGCCTGCTGTGCCTCTCGCCATCAAGTCCAATCTCTTTGCTACCCTGTCTGATTTCTCTGGGAATCTCCAGCAGGACTTTCATTCACTCATTCATCCTAGAAATAATGATTTAGGGCCTCCTTTGAGCCAAGCACTGTTGTAGGTGCTGGGAATGTAACAGGGAACTTAGGTAATGTGAACACTGTAGCGATGAACTGAAGCTTATAATTCAGAAGGAAAGATAAGCAGTAAATAAGAAAACAAATGAATAAAAATATTCATTTGTGTGAGAGGAGCAAAGGTCAGGAAGAGTTCCGAGAAAGATTTTATTCAAATAAAAGCGCAGTCTTATCACTTCCTCGCCTAAGATTCTGTTAGCATGAATCCGAACCGCCTTTCCGGTTCTGTTAGCATGAATCCGAACTCTTCACTGAGGCTGACAAGGTCCTGCGTGGTCCGACTCCTGCTGCTGCCTCACTTGCCGCACTCTTGTTTCTTGCTCCTTGCACCCCAGCCACACTGGCCTTCCAGCCACCCCTCTCTACCCCTTCCTGCCTCAGGGCCTTTGCACTCGCTTCCAGTTTTCACTGACTTTCTCCCTTTGATTTTTCAAGCCTCAACTCCAGTGTCACCCCCTCTGAGAGAGCTTCTCTGGCCACCCTAACTGAAGTAGCCCACGGTCTGTCTGAAGCACTTGCCATCATCTCCCCTCTAAGCTGCACAAGGGCAGGGAATTTTCATCTGGCTCATTCACTGCTGTGTCCCTAGTTCCTGGCCATGCTTTGTATACAGTAGATGCTCAATAAGAATTAGCTGAACGAACAGCATCTGGTGCAGGGACGGGGAGGCCAGGGAACCTTGGGGTCAAGAGCTGGCCCAAGGTCCGTGGAGTGGACGCGCCTGAGGCCCGTTCCCACACCCCCCTGCCTTCAGTGTACCGGCTGCAGTTCCACCAGACCTTCGCGGAGATGAACCGTCGCTCCAACGAGTGGAAGACAGTGATGGGCTGTGTCTTCTTCTTCTTTGGATTCGCGGCTCTGCTGATTTGGTGGCAGCGGGTTTACAGTGAGTGGCAACACCTCACCTGGCTGCAGGCCCGGCCCAGGCCCTCATGGCCATAGCCACCAGCCACACTCTTAAGAGAGCCATGCTGGTACTCATCAGAAGAGAAAAGTCCCCAGAGTCGGGTGGGGTGACAGGCAAATCGTAGCTGCCTGTGTTTGAATGTAGGGAGTCTACCTCTCTGGGCCTCAGTTTTCTCATCTGTAAAATGGGAATAGTAAATGCCCACATCTCAGGGCTCTTGTGAAGATTTAATGAGAACGGGCTGCAGGTCAGTGCTTGGCATATAGCCACGAATGGTGTAGTTTCTATTGTCTGTGTATGAACTTTGTATTTTTCAGCATATTATTTCAGCTTCTGGAACAAAGAGTCCCCAACACATAAGAGTTTAAACAAGATAAAGGTTTATTACTTTCACACAAAAAAACATCAGAGAAGCAATCAGACAAATATGGGTACTGCACAGTGCAGGCTCCTACTGTCCTGTCACTCTGCCATCCTCAACATGCACCTTCCATCCTGACACACAGGGGCCTGCTGCAGCGCCTGCCATCGAGCCTACACTCCAGCCAAGAAGAAGGGGCCAAGGGAAGACACCCTCCTCTTTAAGGCCCAGAAGTTGCTCATGCCATTTCTGCTCACATGCTATTGGCTAGAAACGATCACATGAGCCTGTCTAGCTGCAAGGGAAGCCGGGAAGTGTAGTCTTTAGTTGAATAGTCCAAATGCCCAGCAATACCTTTATTGCTTCAGAAGGGTGGTTCTCAAAATGTCTCCCTGCACCAACAGCACTGCCTGGGAATGTGCTAGAAATTCAAATATGCAGCTCCCTCCAGATCTGCTGAGTCAAACACTGGGGTGGAGCCCAGCGATTTTCATTTTAATGCCTTCTGGGTGATTCTGACGCCACTTGGGCTTGAGAACCACTACTCTAGAGGAAGGGGAGAGGATATCGAGAAAAAGCCGGCAGTCTCTGCGTTACTGACTTCCCTCTCGTGGCCTCACCTTGTTTCTTCTGTAGAAATCTGATGGGAATTCCTACCTTGAATGAAGGTGAAATGAGAGTCTTTGGGAAAAAGACTAGTCTAGCCCAGTGCTTGGCACAAAATGGGTGCTCATAAAGGTTGTTCTCTTCCTGACCACCCCCTGGGTAGAAAGGCGCAGGGGTGGAGGTGAGGCAGGCTGAGTCAGCTCCAGAGCCAGGTGGACTGGGCAGTAAATTGTGAGTGGTGTTGGGAGCTCCAGCCCCCAAGTCTTCCCTGACCCACACGTCAAGGCACCCAAAGTGCCTCTGTGAGGGCTTCAGCCTTTGGGTTAAGTATTCCCCCTGCCAAGCTGAATTTCTAAGTGAACATCCTCTATCTACCTTCTACCCCCGACCCGCTTAGGAAACAAAAGAGTGGGAGCAAACTTAATAACTATAATTAGAGTGGGTAACATGTAACCTCATGGTGTTTAGTATCTGCCCAACATTATGCCAGTAGCCTTACAAATACTCCATCCCCACAACTCTTGTGGCTAGGACCTGCTTTTGACAGGTAGGGAAACTGAGGCTCAGAGAGGTGAAGTGACTTGTTCGAGGTCATGCAGCAAGGGAGGGGTGGAGCTGGGGTTTGGATCCAGGCGGTCTTCAAATCACTGGCCACAGAGGT
The DNA here is from genome assembly GCF_040939455.1 of Microcebus murinus. Taxonomy (NCBI): domain Eukaryota; kingdom Metazoa; phylum Chordata; class Mammalia; order Primates; family Cheirogaleidae; genus Microcebus; species Microcebus murinus. Next base: position 29,269,012 of record NC_134119.1, read on the forward strand.
AGGCAAGGAGACAGAGGCTCAGAGTGAGGAAGGACCTTGGCCCAGTTCCCACAGCGAGTCTGGGGCAAAGCTGAGATCAGAGCCTGGAAGTCCCTGCAGTGATGCTTTAGGGGAGCATCCGGTGGGGACCCAGACAGGGTGGAGGGAGCTCCTCGGTGCAGGGCACCCAGCCCTGTGGCTGGAGGTCCTGGCAGGGTCCTGAGCCACCCCTGCCCCACCCCATGCCCTCCCTGCAGTGTTCCCCGAGAAGCCCATCACCCTGACGGACGAGTGGAAGGCTAAGCAGCTCCAGCGCATCCTGGACATGAAGGCCAACCCCGTGCAAGGCCTGGCCTCCCGCTGGGACTACGAGAAGAAGCAGTGGAAGAAGTGACTCCACCGCCCCCGCTGTCTCCCTGCAGCGCCACCCTGGCTGGAGCCTTCCCCGCCCCTCAGCCCCAGTAAAGCTGGTCTGTTCTTTTCTGCCTTTAACCTGCACTTCAGACTTTACCTGGCACCTAAAATTAGGTATTGTAGTAGGTGGGGGCAAGAGCAAGCCACCGGCCAGGGCTCAGGGCCCAGCTAGCTGGGGAGGGCTCCCTGCAGAAGCCGGGGCTAGGGCTGAGTCTTAGGGGGACTAGGAAAGGCAGGAGGGAGAAGGGAAGGCATTCCAGGTGGAGGGAGTGGCTTGAGCAAAGGCAAGGGCATGCCTTTCTGGAGTCAATTAATAACTATTTATTGAGCATCTACTATGTACCAGGTACTAATCCATAATCCAGGCCCCAGGATGCACCATGGAGGAGACATTCCTCTGGGGAAGGAGCTAGAAAGATGAATAAATAAGTGTAAGAAGTCATATGTCACATGGTGATAAGTGGTACAAAGAATGATCAACACGAAGCAGGGTAAGGGGGTTGCTGGGGTGGTGGGTGAGGCCCCTAGAGGAGGCGGCACTTTGGAGAAGGGCTGAGCGGGATACGGGAACAAGCCTGGTGCCAGAGACAGAACAGCAAGTGCAAAGACCCCGAGGTGGGATTCTGGTTTGTGTGTTTGTGGCATTTCAGGGAGGCCACAGGGACTGAGCCAGAGAGCAGTAGGAGAGGAGGCCAGGGAGATGTGTGCTGGGGAATAGGATTGCTCCTGGGGTGCAGAGCAGGGGACATAGGGCCTCATGGGATTTTATTCTAAGTGTGATGGGAAGCTGCGTCAGTTCGGGTCCTCTGAGAAACAAATGCCAAGAAGGAATGAACCATGCAAAGAGGTTTGTTGGGGGTAAAGCCTGCGAGGGATAAAAGAGAGAGGGGGCGGGAGTGGGTGGGAGGGGGAAGGAAAGAGGGTCGGGTAGGAACAGCCTCGACTTCAGAGCATCTGGGTCAGTCTGAGTCCAACCAGGAGACAGAAACCACATGGGGACTTAAACAGGGGAAGTTCAACATAATAAATTATTAAGCTTACCTGGGAAGCTTTATAAAGATGTAAAGCGTCCCTCGAAAGGTATCCTGGAGTAGTACCTAAGGAATACACTTGGGGGGTGCCCTCCCCAAGCTGGAGTTCAGACCTCGCTGGAAAAAGTGGGGTTGCAGCCCACTGGACGGCGAGAAGTTGGGCAGGTTGCCAGGGCCAGAGCCTGTCCCTAGTCACTGAGTAGGCAGGAAACAACCCTCAGAGGACCACGGGAGCTGAGGCTGGCGAGTGGGTGGCGTGGGGCACGTTTGCAGATGTGAGGCCGAAAGCTTGAGGCATCTGCACCTGGAGGGTGGCGGGCAGGTGGGCCCCAGGCCAGGGAGCTGCAAGGTCACTCATAGGCTGTGCACACAGGGCTCGTGGCCGGGCAGATCACCACTAGATGTCCCCACACACTTGCATTGCTAACAGCGCCTGTGTACACGTGTGGGCGTGAGCATGCGTGCACATGCACACACACACACACACAGAGCCAGGGAACAGCCTCTCTTCCCCTAGAACTGTCCCCTCCAGCACCCTCTCCTGGCAAAGCTCAGCATCTCACTGGGAAGGTCACCCTGCTCAGAGTCCAGTTCATCTCCAGTCCGCAGAGCAGGCGCTGCGCCTTGGACTTGGAGCCGAGGGGCAATAAACCAGTAACTGACACGGCAACTTTGAGAAAGTCTTAGCTAGGCCAGCGGGGAGCCCCAGGGCATTAGGGAGTCCTGTGGTGGCCAAAATCAGCCCATCCCTAGGAACCCCACTGTGCTCGGTCCTTGGCTGGAAGCAGCCCAGGTGGCCTCAGCGCAAGTGCTGCAGCAGATCTGAAAGTGCATCAGCTGAAGGTGGTCACACAACTCCCCCCTCACAGCAGATTCTCTTGGAGAGAGATCCGGGCTGCACACCTCCATGGACACCCTGGATGTCAAGCGAAGGATTTAGCAAAGCAGTCAGGACAACGACATTCATTCAATCAACAAATATTTATTTATTGTGCATCCACTATGTACCAGGGTCTGGGGAAAAAGTGAAAGAGACTTCATTGCAGTCCCATAAATTCCAATCCTCATGAATCCAAAAGCCTGGAGTGAGAAAACAGACTTCAATCAGATGGTCACAGTAATCAACTGGAGCACCAATGAGTGCAAAGAAGGGGGCACACACATGGTTCTTGGACTGACCAACCAGGAATCTCCCTAGTCTGGAGAAGTCAGGGGGGGCTTCCCTGACGGTGTGTCTTCTGTCCTGAGACATAAAAGATGACCTGGAATAGACTAGGAGAAAGGGGTGGTGGAACAGCATCCTAAGTAGAGAGAAAAGCAGGTGCAAAAGCACTGTGGTAGTGAGGACCATGGCATGATAGAGGAAATCAAGGGAGCCAGTGGGGCCATCACCCAAAGGAGGAGGAAGAGATGGGCAGGTAGAGGTGGGGGAGTAGGGACCCACACGCGACCTGGGGCCTCTGCTGCCGCTACTGAAGAGAGTTTGGGGGACAGCAGAGGAAGATGCATCTGGGTGCATGCTGGCTTAGTGGCCAAGAAAAAACTTTCCCTTTGCCCCCTGAAGGTTCACTAAAAAAATCAACCCACAAAAGGCATATTAATGGAGAAAAGTCACACAAATTTATTTTACCATGCATACATGGGGGAATCATAGGAGAATGATTACCCAGTATCTCAATGGGGTACAGATGCCTATATGCCCTACTTTTTTGGGGAAGGAGACGCAGAAGTATGGATGATTTTAGGGTAGTAAATAATTTTTTTTTTTTTTTTTTTTTTTTTTTTTTTTTTTTTGAGACAGAGTCTCACTTTGTTGTCCAGGCTAGAGTGAGTGCCGTGGCGTCAGCCTAGCTCACAGCAACCTCAAACTCCTGGGCTTGAGTGATCCTTCTGCCTCAGCCTCCCGAGTAGCTGGGACTACAGGCATGCGCCACCATGCCCGGCTAATTTTTTATATATATATCAGTTGGCCAATTAATTTCTTTCTATTTATAGTAGAGACGGGGTCTCGCTCTTGCTCAGGCTGGTTTTGAACTCCTGACCTTGAGCAATCCGCCCGCCTCGGCCTCCCAAGAGCTAGGATTACAGGCGTGAGCCACAGCGCCCGGCCGGGTAGTAAATAATTTTTAGGGGGATTCAATGGCTTAAAGAACATACAATGGGCCTGCAGAGTGGACAATGGTTTGTGACAAAAGTCAGGCTGGGTTTGTTGACTGACTTCAGTCTTTCTTCTTGTGATATGAGTTCAGTTAATGAAATCTCAGGGACAGGAACACAGGGATGAGGGGGACACTCTTAAAGCCCAGGCGCAGGATCAGCACACACAAAACTGCACCAGAGTCTCCCAGCCAAGGGGGTCCAGTCACATCTGCAGCATTTGAGATCGAAATTCTGTGGCATGAAACAACCACTGTATTATGCCCAGAGATTCTGTGGCCCAGGAATTCCGAGGGGCACAGTGGGAACTGCTTGCCTCTGTGCTGAAATGTCTGGGCCCCAGCTGCAAACACTCAAAGGCTATGGCCAGAATCGTGTGAGGTGTTTCCACTCACACATCTAGTGGCTGATGCTGGCTGCCAGCTGGGACCTCTGCCAGAACACTGCTTTGTGGCCTGCCATGTGGGCTCTCTGGTGAGCTAGTTTGAGCTCCCTCGCAGCAGGGGGTTGGGTTCCAAGAGCAAGTGTCCCAAGAGAGCAAGGGGGAAGTGCATTATGATCCAGTCTCAGAAGACATGTAGCACCACTTCCGCCAAAACCTATTGGTCGAGACATTCCCGAAGGTACACCCAGGCTTAAGAGGGAGAGAACACAGACTCCACCACTCAATGGGAGGATATTAAATCACATTATAAGATGTGAGATGCATGTGACACGGGAAATTTTGTGGTCAGTTTTCGAAAACAGTCTGCCTCCCAGAGTCAAGGCCAACATCAATGGGCAGAGAAACATCCTCCAGTCAGACAGTGTGTGTGGCAAGCATGAGGAGGGGAGGCAGAATTGTGAGCAAATAATAAAACCTGTAATAATAATAATACAGATATGTAGAAATTACCAATGCAAAATCAAGATGTCAGAGGTTTTCTTTTTAACCACAATTAAAAATTAAAAACAAAATCAAATAAAATTAACAGAAACAAAAACTAACCACGTTAAATTGTTGCTCAGGTCAGTCTCGAACTCCTGACCTCAAGTGGTCCTCCTGCCCCAGCCTCTCAAAGTGCTAGGATTACAAGCACTTGAACCATGTTGTACTGTGCCTGGCCTATAGTTTTCAGTTTTTATGTTTCCATTTGTTCCTCTTTATAACTTCTTATTTTTGTGCTGAGGTTTTCTACTTCTTTACTGAGGCTTTCTATCTATGTTTTCATTTGTTTCAAGTGTGTTTGTAATTGTCATTGAAAAATTTTCCTCGTGGCTGTTTTAAGCTCTTTTTCAAATAATTCTAATTTATATATATATATATATATATATATATATATATTTAGTTGGCTAATTTCTTTCTATTTTTAGTAGAGATGGGGTCTTGCTCTTGCTGAGGCTGGTCTCGAACTCCTGAGCTCAAGCGATCCTCCTGCCTTGGCCTCCCAGAGTGCTAGGATTACAGGCATGAGCCACCATGCCCAGCCTTTCAAATAATTCCAAAATCTCTGTCCCTTCATATTACATTATGAGATTCTGGATTTTATTTATCTTTTGTTTCAATTAGCTTTTTAAAAGCTGATTATAGCACCCTGTATTCTCAGGTGGTTGCTCAACCAAGTACTAACCAGGCCTGCCTCTGCTGCCACTTAGCTTCTTTTTTTTTTTTTTTGTCTCACTCTGTTGTCCGGGCTAGAGTGCCGTGGTGTCAGCCTAGCTCACAGCAACCTCAAACTCCTGGGCTCAAGCGATCCTTCTGCCTCAGCCTCCCTAGTAGCTGGGACTACAGGCATGCGCCACCATGCCCGGCTAATTTTTTCTGTATATTTTTAGTTGGCCAAATACTTTCTTTCTAGTTTTAGTAGAGATGGGGTCTCGCTCTTGCTCAGACTGGTCTCGAACTCCTGACCTTGAGCGATCTGCCTCCTCGGTCTCCCAGAGTGCTAGGATTACAGGCGTGAGCCACTGCTTAGCTTCTGAGATCTGACAAGACCAGGTGCGTTCAGGGTGGTGTGGCTGGAGACAATCTCTTTTTGTTTTCTTTCTCTTTTTTCTTTTGGAACACTCTGGCTAGTGACGGAGGACACTGTGTCATCACCAGCAGGTGGAAGTAGTGTTCAGGTTCCCCACTCAGTCTCCATGGATGGCCAAGATGGGGAGCTCCTCATTGCTGCTGCTGAGAGTGGGAGTGTCAGCTCCCATGTGGTCCCCATGGTGGGCGTAGTGATGGTGAAGGGCCATAGTTTCTTCAGTGGCGTTCGTCTGGAGCAGAGCTGTAATTGTCCAGAGTTTTCTGTCTTGCTAGGTTGTTCCTTTCCTAATCCTTTGACCAGAGAGAGAAGGCTTTTGTGGGGGTCTCTTTTCCCCTTATGCCCACTGGCTTTTTGGGTAGCCAGCTTCTTCTGCTCCAAGTCTGCAATATAGGAGACAAAAAGAAAACTGGGAACTCACTACCATGTTGAACCTCAGGTCTTGGGGTCCCTAGCCAGTCTGCCTTCTTCCACCTCTGGAGTCTTCTGACGCTTGTTTTATACACAATGTCAGAGGTTTTTAGTTTGACTTAGCAGAAGAAATAGGGGAAAGTATCTCTCCATATTCCTGCATGTGGAAGTCCAGTGGTTCATCCTACTCTAAATCTCTCATAAGTTATATCCTCTCTCTCTCTCTCATTCCCCTTCCCTCCCTCCCTTCTTCCCTCTCCCCTTCCATTTTATTTGGGGTCATTTGTCCTGAGGAGTTTCCCCACGGGCATGCGTTTGGGTGATTGCATGCCCACATATCATTTATTGTGCCCCTCTGTCCCGTGTATTTTCTATAAATGGTGGTTACATTTAGAGGCTTGGTCAGGTTCATGTTTGATTTTTTTTTTTTTTTTTTTGGCAAGAATATTTCATGGGTGTGCTGTGTTCTTTTGCCAGGAGGCACAAGATGCCTGGTTGTCTTTGTGTTCCATTAGCAGCTTTCATTGGTCATTGTGTAGATTCATTAACTTATTAGGAGTACAGATGGCTTTCAGACACATGAAAAGATGCCAACCTCAATTAGAGTTTTCAAAATAATATTTTAAAGCATGAGTACTATTTTTGCATCTACCAGATGGACAAAGACCAGAGAGCATTAACACCGATGTTGGCAATAGTGCAGAAGACAGGCAATTTCACAAGATGCCGGATTTGACTGCATCCATCACAATGACAGACACATATACCCTTTGGCCCAGCAATTCTACTTCTAGGAATTTATCCTGTCGATACACAGGCACATGTGCAAAATGATGAATACATGAGGTTGTTTGTGGCAGTACCGTTTGGATTAGCAAAAGTTGAGAACTACAAAACTGTTCCTCCCTCAGATAGAGTTTCCCACTTGGTATGCTGCGAATTTGTCACAAGTTGTGGCAGACTTGTCAGTGGCCCAATCATGAGCCCTTGGACACTCTCGGAGGTCACGTGCGGCTTTGGCAGAAAGTTCTCATTTAAGGGAACAGGTACCTATGTCTCTTTCACCAGGGGTTTGTGCTTTACCTAGGCAGGCAGGAGGTGCCAAATGCCAAGGATAAAACCTTACAGCAGCCCTCGGCCAATGAGGGGTGAGAGCTGGAGGATAAATACCTGATGTTCTTGCCCCCAGTGATATAATTCTGAGGGTGTTCCATGGATCTTTCAAAGGATCCCCTGGGGAAGAAGAGTCCCATTGCCTGAAGTGGCAACTTCCTCATCATCACACCATATACTGGCTCCCCATCCCTCCCTGCTTCACTTCACCACTTAAACCAGTTGCACCTGAATCTTTATTTTAGGCTTTGCTTTTGGAGGAAATCCATATTGAGACAGTTAGAGCTTGGTAGTGGTTTGACAGCACAGCTTGGTGAAATTTATAGTACTTACTATAAAAAATAGCACTTGCAGTGCCAGACACCATTCTTATGCACGTTATAAACATTCAATCTGTATAACCACCCCACAAGGTAGGTGTGGTTATCACCCCCACTTTTCAGGTAAAGAAACTCAGGCGCAGAGGGGTTAAGTCACTTGTCCAAGGGCACCCATCTACCCCAGGCAGTCTGTTTCAGAGTCCAGCTCCAAAACACTCCTTCTCTCCTCTGGCCCTGGCTGTTCCAGCAGGATGAGCATGGCCAAGGTTGGGCTCTTCCCTCTGGCCATCTACTGCAGTGGTCAGCTGTGGAGGGTGGCATTCCTGCAGGGCCACCTACCCTCTACAGTTTGTTTTCCAGGTGCCCAGGGAGCTTGGCACAAAGTCCTTTGGGGATAGCCAACCAGCTGCAGAGGGATGTCTCACTGCATAAATGACTCGCAATTTAGGGCCCTATCATTATTTTATTTTTATTATTATTATTATTTTGAGACAGAGTCTCACTCTTTGCCCGGGTTAGAGTGCTATGGCGTCAGCCTAGCTCACAGCAACCTCAAACTCCTGGGCTCAAGCAATCCTTCTGCCTTAGCCTCTCTAGTAGTAGCTGGGACTACAGACATGCACCACTATGCCTGGCTCATTTTATATATATATATATATATATATATATATTTTTTTTTTTTTTTTTTTTTTTTTTTTTTTGAGACAGAGTCTTGCTTTGTTGCCCAGGCTAGAGTGAGTACCATGGCGTCAGCCTAGCTCACAGCAACCTCAAACTCCTGAGCTCAAGCAATCCTTCTGCCTCAGCCTCCCAAGTAGCTGGGACATGTGCCACCATGCCTGGCTAATTTTTTCTATATATATTAGTTGGCCAATTAATTTCTTTCTATTTATAGTAGAGACAGGGTCTCGCTCTTGCTCAGGCTGGTTTCGAACTCCTGACCTCGAGCAATCCATCCGCGTCGGCCTTCCAGAGTGCTAGGATTACAGGCATGAGCCACCGTGCCTGGCCTCTATATATTTTTAGTTGGCCAATTAATTTCTTCCTATTTATAGTAGAGATGGGGTCTCACTCTTGCTCAGGCTGGTTTTGAACTCCTGACCTTGAGTTATCCTCCTGTTTCAGCCTCCCAGAGTGCTAGAATTACAGGCGTGAGGCACCACACTCCGCCATTTTATTATTATTAATATTAGTTTTACAATGCAATCGAAACTGTTTTTTTGAGGGAAGGAGGAGAGCTTTGTTTTTTACATCAGTGCAATTTGAACCTGACACCCGGACTTCCTGATGCTGGGACTGGTCATTTCCTACTCAGCGACACGTTTACGAACCATCTCATTGACTGTGCCACTATGTTACATTTATATTCTTTTTTATCTTGAGAAGAACTTTTTCTGACTTCATGTCCATATGCTTAGTACCTTAGTGTTTTAAGAATGACTTCCTCAACTTTTAACATTGACTTGTTAAAGCTTTGGAATGTGGCCATTCAATTTCATGAGAATTCACAAGTCTCTTTATAGTGAAATTATTCAAACTATGTAGGAACCTACTGAAATGAGATGGCGTAAATAATTTAAGAGGGAATAAATAGTTCCCATGCCTATAATTCTAACATTGGTGCATGGATATTTATGAAACATGAAAAGACATACATTTATGTAGGTCATATATGTTCATTTCTATTATTTTCTATATATTAAGGAAAAGTTCTTATTATTTTTGCCTCATGACAAAGGCTGTGATGGTGGAGTCCAAATTGGAGAGCTGGACATTATGAAATGAATCGATCATGATAGAAGTTGCTGGTTTTCCTGCATGACTTGTTAATTTTTTAAAATTGCACAAGCACTGCACATAGTCATTATCTTAACTGTCTATAGAATTCAGAAGACTATAAAGAAGTGAAAGTTGGCCGGGCGCTGTGGCTCACGCCTGTAATCCTAGCTCTTGGGAGGCCGAGGCGGGCGGATTGCTCAAGGTCAGGAGTTCAAAACCAACCTGAGCAAGAGCGAGACCCCGTCTCTACTATAAAATAGAAAGAAATTAATTGGCCAACTGATATATATAAAAAATTAGCCGGGCATGGTGGCGCATGCCTGTAGTCCCAGCTACTCGGGAGGCTGAGGCAGGAGGATCGCTTGAGCCCAGGAGTTTGAGGTTGCTGTGAGCTAGGCTGACGCCACGGCACTCACTCTAGCCTGGACAACAAAGTGAGACTCTGTCTCAAAAAAAAAAAAAAAAAAAAAAAAGAAGTGAAAGTTGACTTTCAATCCTTGGTTTGCTAAAAGTTATTTGTTTTCTTTTAAAAAACCATGAATGGGTATTGAATTTTACAAAATACTATTTGTGACATATACTGAAATCATTATAACTATTTTTTGTTAATCTTTCAATACAGTGAATTACATAGAAAGATTTCCTGTATTGACTCAATCTTATTTATCTGGAATAAACTCTACTAGGTTATGATATATTATTCTTTTTTTTTTTTTTTGAGACAGAGTCTCGCTTTATTGCCCAGGCTAGAGTGAGTGCCGTGGCGTCAGCCTAGCTCACAGCAACCTCAAACTCCTGGGCTCAAGCAATCCTGCTGCCTCAGCCTCCTGAGTAGCTGGGACTACAGGCATGCACCACCATGCCCGGCTCATTTTTTTCTATATATATTAGATGGCCAATTAATTTCTTTCTATTTATAGTAGAGACTGGGGTCTCGCTCTTGCTCAGGCTGGTTTTGAACTCCTGACCTCGAGCAATCCCCCCCCCTCGGCTTCCCAGAGTGCTAGGATTACAGGCGTGAGCCACCGTGCCTGGCCTATATTATTCTTTTAATATGATGTTAGATTCGATTTGTTAATATTATATTTAGATCTTTGGTATACGTGTTCATAAATAACCTTGGCCTAGAATTCCCTTTCCTGTCCTTCCTTACTTCCTTCTTTCTTCCCTCTCTTCCTCCCTTCCTTCCTTAATTCCTTCCTTCCTTCCTCTCTCTTTCTTTGTGCTACACAGCCTTGTCCAGTTTTAATAACATTTATAATTGCCTCAAAAAGAAAGTGAAAGCTTTACATCTTTTCCGGTGCTCTGAACTCATTATTTTAAAATGCCCCAAATGAAAAAGTCCATTTGGATTTGAAATCTAGCTGGGCATGGTGGCTCACGCCTGTAATCCTAACACTCTGGGAGGCCAAGACGGGGTTCACTTGAGCTCAGGAGTTTGAGACCAGCCTGAGCAAGAAGTGAGACCCCCATCTCTACTAAAAATAGGAAAAATTATCTGAGCAAGGTGACGGACGCCTGTAGTTCCAGCTATTCAAGAGGCTGAGGCAGGAGGATCGCTGGAGCACGGAGTTTGAGGTTGCTGTGAGCTAGGCTGATGCCAGGGCACTCTAGCCAGGGCAACAGAGCAAGACTATGTTCCCCCTCCAAAAAAAGAAAAATGGATTTGAAATCCACTTGATTACAAGAAATATTAACATTGACAAACATAGTCAATTAAAGAAATATTAGAATGTTGGCCGGGTGCAGTGGGCCACCGCGCCTGGCCTGCCATGGCACGCTAGCCCGGGCAACAGAGTGAGACTGTGTCTCAAAAAAAGAAATAAAAGAAAAAAAGAAATATTAGAATGTTTAAATATTTCAATTGTGCCGGGTGCAGTGGCTTGCACCTGTAATCCTAGCACTCTTGGAGGCCGAGGCAGGTGGATTGCTCAACATCAGGAGTTCAAAACCAGCCTGAGCAAGAGAGCAAGAACCTGTCTCTACTATAAATAGAAAAAAATTAATTGGCCAACTAAAAATATACATAGAAAAAAACTAACCAGGCATGGTGGTGCATGCCTATGGTCCCAGCTACTCGGGAGGCTGAGGCAGAAGGATTGCTTAAGCCCAGGAGTTGGAGGTTGCTGTGAGCTAGGCTGATGCCATGGCACTGTAGCCTGGGCAACAGGGTGAGACTCTGTCTCAAAAAAAAAAAAAAAGTTAATACTGTATATCTTTCCTATGAAATATGTTTTATTTCCTTTCTTTCATCACAAATATGTAACATATGGAAATGGAATGAAATATTCTCCAACACCCACATAGACAGTCCCAACCCCCCTTCCAACTTTCCATCTGTGCAATTCCAGTATTTTATGTGTGTGCCATGGCATGGATAAAGTTGGGAATCACTTAAGCAAGACTTGCAAAAGGGTTGGAAAAAAAAAAGTTGGGAATCACTGAGTTAGGGGTCTGGTTAAAATTTTCGTGGAATACTACACAGCTAGAAAAAAAGAATACAGTTATTGTGAGTTGACAATTGTTGAAACTTCCCTATGAGTACATGAGGATTTGTGTCTGAATATGGAAACTTCTACAAGATGCATTATGTAGGTGGAAAAAGAAAGCCAAAGTGTGTCTAGTACATTACCATTTCTGTAAAAAAACAAATTGGGAGGCAGGTTAAAAATATATTTATATCTATGCCAGTATGTGAAAAGATTTCTGGAAGCATATGGAGAATGGGGGAAGGAACCAGAGTGGCTACGGTAGGGGCAGGAGCTAGGGATACATCGTTGGGGGAGGCGGGGAGGGAGTCTGGAGGCTTTGGTCTTGACCCAAGGGGAATGCGACTCTGGGCCCTGCAGAGCCGGGCAAGCTCTGAGTCTGGTACCCACGGACTGAAAGTGTAGACGTGTTGCGGCGAGCAGGGCAGAGGATGGGGGACACTGGAGGAAGGTGGCTGGGCGGGAGATAGAAGTCCTCCTGGTCGCTGAGCGAGAGCCACTTGGTTGACTTCCAGGCGGCATCTCGCGGCCACCAGGGGTCAGTCAAGCCCGCTCCAGAAAGTCGGCGGGGCGGAGCGCTGGTGCCAGGTCCTGCCTGCAGACCCGCCCCCCGGCTGGAGCGCCCGCCCCTGGAGTCCTTGACCGCATTCCTAGACACCCCCCGAACCGCCGGCTGCAGCCACGTGGAACTCCCTCCTCCTGGAGAGCCTGCCGGATGGCGGGGTCATCCCTGCACCCACCCCCAGCATGCAGTCCTCTCCCACCTCTGTTGGGTTATCTCGTTCGATTGACCACAACCCTGTGAGATGAGTACTACCATCATACCCATTCTGGAGAGGGAAGGGCTAGGGCATGGAGAGGGTAAGTAGGTGGCTCAAAGTCACAAGACCAGGAATGGTGACGCCGCGGGACACACCTGGCTTGCCCACCCTCAAAACCAGAGCGTTAACCAAACCAGGCTTCCTCACTGGTCTGTGGGTTTCCGTTCTGCTCCCCCTCTCAGAACCTCCGCAGCAGCCAGAGCGAGCTTTGAGGGATCTAGGGGGAATATCACTCATTAATTATCACCTTTCTCAGGCTCCCGCTGCCTTCAGGATCAAGCTAAGTCCCCTCACCCATCATCATCTTAACCCAGGAAGCCCCTCACTCTCGGCTCCAGGAACATGAACTTTCCTTCAGCCTGAAGCCAACCCCTGCTCAAATGGGGCATTTGCTCTCTTCCCCTACTCTCCTGCCTCCCAAATTCTTTTAGTCAATTATGATGCCCCTTCAGGGGCTGGCTCTCGTGTTACTGACACCAGGGAGTCTTCCCTGACTCCTGACTCCCAGGCAAGCTCTGATCCCATATTAAATGCCACTGGAGCACCGTGAGCCTCTTGGGTTGCAACAGCCTCAGACATGTGCTACATTTTTCTATAAATGGCACCACTATCCCAAAAACCCATCACTCTTGAGTCTTTGCTAAAGCTGTCTATTCCATCTGAAATCTTGTGGGACCTACCTGAATAATGTTCTCTCAGGTCTAACCCCTTCTTACCTCCTTCCCTACTAAGTCCTTCATGTCTTGGCAGAAGACTGAAGTTTTCTCATGGCTGTCCTTTTTCAGCCCCTGCCCTTGTTTGAACTCAGGGAACGATACCCCAAAGTATGGTGCTTTGGGATACTGAGTTCTTTTTTTTTTTTTTTTTTTTTTTTTTTTGAGACAGAGTCTCACTTTGTTGTCCAGGCTAGAGTGAGTGCCGTGGCGTCAGCCTAGCTCACAGCAACCTCAAACTCCTGGGCTTGAGTGATCCTTCTGCCTCAGCCTCCCGAGTAGCTGGGACTACAGGCATGCGCCACCATGCCCGGCTAATTTTTTTTTTTCTCTATATATCAGTTGGCCAATTAATTTCTTTCTATTTATAGTAGAGACGGGGTCTCGCTCTTGCTCAGGCTGGTTTTGAACTCCTGACCTTGAGCAATCCGCCCGCCTCGGCCTCCCAAGAGCTAGGATTACAGGCGTGAGCCACAGCGCCCGGCCGATACTGAGTTCTTGAGCTAGAGGAGCCTGGAAGACCTCAGAAGCAAGTTCTCTCTGACCTTCTGCCCTGAGCGAATTCCTCTTCCCCAAGGTAGGACATAGAAACCAGAACCCCCTCTCCTCCAAAGCAAGCCACAAACCCTAGAAATACTACTCTAATCTTTCCATCTGTGCAAGAAGCTGGCCATAAAGAAATTCTGATCTACCTATGTCTTGTCTGTTGTAAGACCCTCATTCTAGAAGGGTCCTGTCCTATACCTGGGAAGGAATACTACACAGAGGCCAACCAGAATCTGAACAGAAAGGTCTTGGGTTTCCCCACTCAGTCTGTTACCATTAGATCATACCCTTTTTGCCCTGCTGTCCACTGTTCATTGAATCTAAGCATAAAAATGGACAGTTGTCCCTGGGTTTTGGGGTCATTACTGAAGTCTCCTGAGTCATGTAAAACTTTGATTGAACAAATTTGTCCTCTTGTTAATCTGTCTTTTGTTATAGGAGTGTCAGCCATGACCCTTATGATATCAGGCTGAGGAAAGGTAGCATGCCCTCCTCCGGCCCACTCTATGGCAGACAGAGCTGTGCTTTTATTTGTCTGTGTCCTCCACTAGAATGGACACTATTTAAAGACAAGGGCTTTGTTTACTTGCAGAATCCCAAGTGCCTGAGGCTGTGCCCATGCAGAGCTCAGTAAGCACTTGCAAAGTGGCTATTTGACTGTTTCTCCACTGGCATGTCAGCTCCTGAGGGTGGAGACTGTCTGCCCTGTTCACACACAGTCCCACTGACCAGCACACAGCAGGTGCTCAGTAAAAGACTGTCGATGTACAGGTTGAGAAAATTGGGTCCAGAGGGAGGAATGGATTTGTCCAAGGCCCTGGCCTGAGGGCAGCAGAGCCGAGACTGGTATCCAGCTCTCAGCAGCCCTCCTTTCCCCATCCCAGAGCACACCAGAGCCCAGGCCCTTTGTTCACTGAGTCAACACAGTTTATTACTTAACTTCACTTTCACCTTCACACAGACTATTTCAAAGAGCTGGAACAAGTGTGGGTAGGGGTGGGGGAGGGACACGTGCCCCTCAGGAGCCAGGACCCCTGGCCGGCTTCCCAGGACCAGGGCAGGGGAGGGAGCATCAGGCCGTCCAATCTCCGGGCACCAGCTCTCCACGTGCACGCGCACAGCAAGCCAGCAGCTCCTCACACATAAATACAGACACGCTTAACAAAAATAGTATATCATCTTCACAAGGAATAAAAACTAGTCTCGAATATGTACAGCAGAGAGCCCAGGGTGACTGGGGCTGGGCTGGGATCCCCAGGACAGGCCAAGAGTGGAGCAGAGGAGAGAGGGAGGCCTGAAGGGCTCCTGGCCAGGCCACTCTGTCCTTGGCAGCCCGGCTGCCCAGGCTAGATGGCCCCTCCAGTCTGCCCTACCCCAACCCTGTGTACCAGGCTTTTCTTCTTGCCCTTCCTGCCTGAGGTAGGGAAGACCCGAGGGCTCCCATGGCTGTCCCTATAGCTCCCCTTCACCTCTGAGCTGAGGCCCTTGAAGCCCTGGACCCCATGGGCAACAGCACAAGGCAAAGATGCCACCAGCTGATCTCCTTGCAGGAAGTGAGGCAGCTGAGGCCATAAACACCTCTGCCTTGGGCTCAGTTGGTCCCTTAGTCATGGTCATGGGAGCCAGGGGAGGGGAAGGGACTATGGTGGTACTAAAATGCAAGGGCCACCCTAGCTTTGGCATGGGGTGCTTCCTGCAGCTATAGCCCCTTCCCTCCTGGGTGGGGTTGGCCTCTAGCCAGAGGCCTCTGGAGGACATTCGGACTGGGAGTGGGGACTTTGGCCAGACCAGAGGTGGGGAGGGAGTCCTGGTCCTTGCTTCTTTATTCCAAGCAGCCTGAATCCCTAATTAGTCAAAACTGGCCCCTAAATGGCTCTTGGGGGGGTGGGGATGGAAGGAAGAGGAGCCTAGGTCCAAGGGTGGGGTGGGGGATGGAAAATGATCAATTCTGAGGCCACAAACATCAAAACAAAGGCAATCTAGTCTCTCTTTCTCGGGAAGAGGTTCCTAAAACTTTCCAGCTCCCTGGCAGAAAAGCATTTTTGGGTTAGGGTTCCACCAATCAGGCAGGGCCCTCCTGCCCCCAGCCACAAGCCCTCCCCTACCTGCCTGCCTCCATGGGGCAGATTTGGGGGAAACTTTGGGGATTTCGAGGCTGAGAGAACTGAGGTGTGGGGGAAGGTGGCTCTCACAGAAGCGTGGCAAATTCTAGAAAACTAATTGCAGGGGACCAGGTCTGGGCCCAAACCAGTGGTAGGTGGGTGGGTGGGCACGGGCTGCATGTAGTGGTTCTCCTGGTGGCAATGGTGGCTGGACGGAGGGATGTGGTGGGACAAGGCAGGGACGGGAGGGTGAGTGGATGGTCAGTGTCTGGTCATTTCCGACTGAAGAGTGAGCCCAGCAGAACCACGCCAGCCACAGTCATGCCTGTCAGGAACCAGCGGTTGAAGCGTTCCTGGCCCTTCCGGCTCTCAGCTGCTGCATTGTTCCCGTAGAGTTCCACGAAAGTGTCCTGCAGAGAGAGAGAAGAGAAGGGAAGGCACCGTTTGAGTTCTCAGATAGCAATGTGGGTGGGTGAGAGAAAGCAGGTGGCCATCTGCCTGCAATAGCTTGGGTGATTTGAAAAACTGTAAGCATTAAGTGCCCACTCTGGGCCAGATAAAGGGTTAAGGGCTGCCCTGTCTCTTGCCCCCCAGCTGGGGATGAGCAATCCATGTGATTGCTGAGAAAACAGGTGCAGAGGGAGAAAGAGCTTGTCCAAGGTCAGAGAGCTAGGAAATGGTACTCAACCCAGACCCCAAGGTAGGAAAGATGGGCAAGGTCAGAGAACAAATGGGCAGGCAGCAGGTGGCTAGAGCAGAGTGCCGGGGCGGGGGGATAAGAGAGCAGGGGTGAGCAGGAGCCAAACCACGTGTGGCCTGGAAGACACCAGTAGCTTGGGTAGTGCTCTTCACTGCTGTGCCAGGGGGAAGGAGAAGGAGGGAAGGGGAT
This sequence comes from Microcebus murinus, assembly GCF_040939455.1. NCBI lineage: Eukaryota > Metazoa > Chordata > Mammalia > Primates > Cheirogaleidae > Microcebus > Microcebus murinus. Next base: position 29,285,788 of record NC_134119.1, read on the forward strand.
AAATCCTCAGAGATTGGGGCAGATTCAAGGGTTGAATGGGTCTTAGGACTTTTAGTCAGACAGAGGCTCCTTCTCCCTCTGGAAGGAGCCTGTAGCTAGGGCAGCTTGGTAGATGGGAAGAGGGGAGCAGAGCAGCGAGGGTAACAACAATGTAGGACTGGCAGATCCCCATCATGGGGTCTATGAGGCCCTGCCCCTGTCCCCCACCCCAGCAAGTGTGACTTGGCCCAGGAGGAAGTGAGTAACAGCCCTCTACCCTGAAGCTAGGTCAGGAGGGAAGCACATTATATGGGGAAGGAGGAGCTGTGGGCTAAATTACCCAGCTTAGGGTACAGCCAGCCTGTGGGGCAGGGAGAGGGATGCTGAGAGTATGCTTTCATGAGTAAGCTTTGCACCCAATTTGTCCTTTAGTCCTCCCAACAATGCTCCAATGTGGGCTGTCTCTCCCCATTTATAGACTGGGAAGCTGGGCCTCTGAGGGCTGAGGGACTTGATCAAGGTCACCCAGCTTTGTCAGTGGTGGAACCAGAATTTAAACCTGGTGTCCAGCCCTTAGAAATAAAGTGCTCAGTGTGTGTGTGTGGGGGGGATGAGCGGGCCACTGGCTGGCTCCAGAGCCCATGTTCTTGCCTCTCTACCAAGCCTCCCACACACCGACCCTACGTTTCCACCCAGTCCCAAATGGCCAAGCGGCTGTTCCCCCAGACAGGGCCCGCCATCTCCAGTTATCACAGGTCCTGCCCACAGTCTGTCACTTGTGACACCTGCCTGGCCCCATTTCTAGTCTTGATGACCACTGTCAGTCCATGCTCCATGCAGAGAAGATTTCTAAAAACACAGATCAAATTACAGCATGCCTGTGCTCAAAGTCCTCCGGCAGCTTTCTCCTGCACTTAGCAAGCAAGTGGCATTTATTTTTGTATCCCTGGTACCTAGCAGAGTGCCACTGAGCTGCTGACTTGACTGAAAGAATCCTCAACATTTATGAAGCCATTAGCGAGCCAGCAGTGAGCCATGAGCCAGAGGCCTTACCAGATGCTTACCATCTAGTTGGGGAAAAGGACACTGAGAAAGCCCTCCATTCACACCACATTCCAAGCTCTCAACCTTTCCAAGGCTGGAATAAAGTCCCCATTCCTTACCTGGCCAGCAAGCTCTAATGGGATGTGGCCCTGAACCCTTTCTGATGGATGTCCACACCCTTATCCCCTGCACGCTTCACTCCAATCACACTGGCCTCCTTGCTGTTCCTCCAGCTTCTCCTGCCTTGGGATTTTGCTGCACCTGACTCCCTCCCTCATTTCACCTGTGACTCTGTTCAAATGTCACCTCCTCAGAGAGCCTTCCCTGAACAGCAGGGAGATGGGGTGGGTACTTTGTGAAATGGTACCCATCCCATCTCTTTCTACCTATCCCTTTACCTTGCTTTATTGTTCTTTGCAGTACTTTTTTTCTAAGAGATGGGATGTCACTATGTAGCCGAGGCTGGAGTGCAGTGGCTACGCACAGGGAGATCCCACTACTGAGTAGCACGGGAGTTCTGACCTGCTGTGTTTTTTACCTGGGCCAGTTCACCCCTCCTTAGGCAACCTGGTGGATCCCCCATTCCTGGGAGGTCGCCATACTGATGCTGGACTTAGTGTGGACACCTGATGGGCATTGCACACTACCGCCCAGAACTCCTGGGCTCACGTGATCCTCCCACCTCAGCCTCCTGAGGACTGGGACTAGCGGTGCACGCACCACTCCACCTGGCTTTTCTTCTCTGCATTTTTCATAACCAGATTCTGTACTTTGTTTTTGTTATGATTTATCTCCTGTAGAGGTGCTGTCTTGTTTCTATATACCAGTGTCTGGTGCATAGTTGGTGCTCAATAAAAACATGAATAGAACAATTGTGTTACATGTTTACTAAGTGCCAGGTATTGTCATCCCATTTCACCCTCATCAGAATCCCCAGAGGTGCCACATTTCACAGATAAGATGACTGAGGTTTAAAGTAGGGAACACTCAGCTAACAGATGGCAGGGACTGCCTGGCTTCAGAGTCAGCGCTGCTACAGCACGACACTTCCCTTAAGCGGGGTGTGGGGTGGGACCCCACACCCCACTGTCCTGTCAATAGTGCTGAAAGGATTCTAAGGAAAAGGAACGTGGGAGCAGGGTGGAGGTGGAGTCCAGGATCTGGGGAGAGGAGGGCAGTGGCTGGTGTGGAAATGTCTCTCTGTCTCCCCCTCACCCTGCACAGCCTCTGCAGGTCTTGGCAGACAAGAAAACTCTTATGGGAGGCTTAATTTTTTCTGCTCCTGAGTTAAGTAGGTCCAGGTGGAGTCACAAAAAAGGCTTATCAGTGATGGAGGAGAGTTCTGGGCTGTGAGGAGCATGGGAGAAAGTCCTGGTTATCCCAAGGGGCCAAATGTTCCACAAGAACCAATGACACTGGGGTTGCAGCCAAAGTGGGAAAGGCCTGGCTCCCTTGATGGGAATTTTCCTGAAGTAGAGGGCTGGCAGCCACAGGAAACTTTCAGCTCTAAGACTGGGTTGAAGTAAACAGGCCCTGTCCCCACAAGGGCACAAAGCATTCACTGTCCAGGAACAGTCATTCTTGGGTGGAGGGAACATTCTAATTTCAGTGCCACAGAGAACAAGGCACTGAACCGCCCAGTCCCCACTCGTGTGTTCCTGGTCAGGACAACCTTCAACTCTCTTGCAGCTCCTTCTCCTGGGGAGGGGGAGTAGGATTTCCAAGGGGCGTGGATTCTGGGGATTGCTTTTGCAGAGAGAACACGAGCAAAATGGGGCGTGCTGTTCCAGGGCGGGTGCTGGAGAGGCGGTGGTGTGGGTATATTTAGCCCACAGTTCACACGACACACTTGGAAACAAACACAGCCATTTTCTCAGCGGGTGACTGCTCTGGATAAATAAACAGGATTGCAGAGCAGGTCTGGTCTGGAAAAGCATAGATAAGCCCCCACTGCTCCTTGGGTGGCTCCCATGGGTATTAGGCAGGCGTGGCATGGTGGGCAAGGGATGAGGTGTAAGAGTGGGTTGTAGTGAAGTCTCTGATGTCACAGAGGTGTCCAGGAGACCCAGGCCCAAGGGCCTGTCTGCATCCTCAGCTTAGGTCAAAGCAAAGGGGAAGTTTCTCTTTGTAGCTGACTTCCATGTTGGGGTTTTTAGGGCCACTAGGGGCAGGCAATGGCTAATGATGGAAGAGTCATGGACTCCTAGCCAGGAATACCCCACAAATCAGCAAGGCCAAACTCACCTGCCCCTTCTACACTTTCCCACCACTAGTTTGTCGTAGAGCCTTGACTAGGAACCTCGGTCTCTTAGCTTGGTCTTCAGGAGGGGCCCAACCGAGGACCACCTTCAAAGTCCTTCCTCCAACATTTCAGAGCCATACACATGGGATGGCCCCACACTGCATACTCCAGAGTGCTTCAGGCCCTTATGCCTTTGCCAACACTGTGTCCTCTAATTGGTCACCCTTCCCATACCTCCCTTAGTTAGCCAACCTCTACTCAGCCTGCAAAACTCTACTCTGGAGTCCCTTCTTGCTTTCTCATTCCTCCCCCAACTCTGGGATGGATATCTCCTTTGTGCTCCTAGGATCCCTGGACTTTTGTTCATACTGCAAATATTTATTGAGCACCTACTGTACTCCAAGCCTGGCACTGGAGACTCAGCAATGAACAAGGCTTTCATGGAGCTTATGTTCTAGTCCATTTTCAATGGCAGTGAGATTACCTCTAATGTGGCAAAGTGAAAAATTCTTAGATATTACAGTGATTTGTGGCTCTCCACAGACCACAGTACATAAAGAGATGTACAGTATAGCTGTGGTATTCAAATTTCATGGAGGGGCAATTAGGACAAAAAAGCCTAAAAAGACTCCTTGTGGGGGATGGGGATAAACACAGAGAGGATAACAAGAAAAAAACAAGACAATTTTAGAGATGATGGGGCTTTGAAGAAAGTCATGGGGAGGTAAACAGAAAACCCAGGGGACTGGGTGTAGGTGGAGTGGTCAGTCAAGAAGCTCTCTCTGAGAAAGTGAGGTCTGAGCTGAGACTGGAATGATAAGGTGGCAGCAGCCATGGGAGATCCCTGGGTTGATGCCTTATGTCTGTGTGCCAGTCTTCCCCAAGAGTCTGGGGCTCAGTGCAGGCAGGGACCAAGTGTGACCCAGGACTGAAACTGAGGGCCCACCCAGACGGGCACAGACTGACTTGAGCTAGATCTCTGTCCACAGGCAGCCAACTGAATGATGCAGGTCACCCTGCAGCCATCTGCAACTCGGCACAAATCAGGTGAAAAGGTTGCATGATGCCCCAGGGGAAAGGGACCAAGTGCCAGCAGACCACCCACACTGCCAGGGGCTAAAGTATAGTCCCTACTTGAATCTGATCAGTCTTTCAATTGCTGTCCCTCTCTGCCACTGCCTACAGTCCCACTTCTTTCTAGCAGTGTGACTTTGAGCAGGTTACTTTCTTTTCTGGTCCATAGTGTCCTTAGTTGTTAACAGTAATAAAATTAATAACTGTTATTCACAATAGCTGACTTATATCGAACATTTAAATGTTTCACCTATGGGTAGGCCAGGCACTGAGCTAAAGCACTTTATCCTGACTAGGCCATATTCCTCAATTACATGTACTATTATACTTGAGAGATCATTTTTTGCCCTATCTTCCCTACTACACTGTGTGTGGTTTTGTCACCTGCATCTCTAGAACCTGGTGCTATATACCTAGAAAACAGCAGATGCCATTCTAAAAGAATCTATTTTAGATGAACAAATGAAGGCTTTCATTCATCCTCATAACATTTATCAATAGCCCCATTTTACAGATGTGAAAATAGAGGCTCCAGAATTTACTCAAGATCCCTATCTAGAAAGTGGTAAGACTAGGATCTGAGTTCTGGCCTCTCACTCATTCTAAAGTCCAATTTTGCCATCTTAGTCCCTGCTATCTCTACACACAAAAAACCTGAGCTCCTTAGTGGCAGCAGCTGCCATTTCCTCAGCACTTACCCTGCAAGGCACTCTTTTTGTAGATTAGATTAGTTCATTAGTTGTTTCTATGCTCTGTCAGCAGGTACTACTGTGAACTCATCACACAGCCAATGGACCTGCAGCCCACAGATGGTTTGTAACTTGCTCAAGGTCATGTAGTGAGCTGGTGACCTAGCTGGGATGCCTACACTGACAATCTGGTTCCAGGGCCTTTACTCCTAACCTCAATGCAGTATTCTGCTCAGTTTCAAAAGGACAATACTTCTAAAGCTCTCATTGTGGGCCAGATGCATGCACATCTGTGATTGAAGGAGGTCCTCATTCTAAGCCCAGGTAAACTGAGACTCAGAGATACTAAGAGATATGGCTAAAACAGATAAGTGAGAAGCTAGTTTTAAGCTCCAGTGTGTTCAGTAGCAAACCCCATATTCTGGGCCAGGGCATGGCCCTGGGTCCCTCTAGGAGGGTAGAGTGGCCTGAGGCCACCAGCTAAATGAATAAGCTCTGGCAACAGCCAGCTGAGGGGAACTGGTGCCACAGGAAAAGGATGTGATGAAAACCTGGAGGGAAAGTGAAACCATTCCATCCTGGCTTTAGTGAGGAACAAGCATCTGTGCCAGACGGGCCCTTCCTTCCTCTTGGGTGACTCCGGAGGGCTCAGGCCCACTGCTTCCTTCCTGCTTGGTTATTTCAGGAAAGAGGTGGGTGGAGAAGAGGAAGGGGCTCCTAGCAGCCAGGGAAAGTGCCAGGGACATCATGATTGTACCTTGCTCTGGCCTGTCACAGCAGGGTAGGCTGTGAGTCATTTGCAGAGTCACTTTCTGCTCCTGGCCTCAGTTTCCCTGAGAGAGAGGCCTGCCAAATAGACAAACAAGGCCTTGTTAGGAGCTCACTGGGAGATGGTAAGAAGCGGGGTGGGGCAAAGGAAGGGGCCTTATCACTCTCTTGGCAGGGAGCCACAGGTGGAGACTCGGAAGAAGTGAGGTTTGTGGTTGGAATCCACTTCCCTTGGCTTTCCTGGGGGAGTGCTTGGTCTCAGAGATGTGAGAGGAACATAGCCTTTTCCCTCTAGCCCAGGGAAATATAGGCCTGGACGTGGGCAACTTGGAGAGGCAACTCAGTGGGGCAGGGACAAAGAGAGGGGTGGCCAGACTGTGATGGGGTCAACACCTCAGTCCAGCTAGCACAGCTGCGGGGAACACAGCAAGCTTTTTGAATTTTGAGCCTCAGTTTCTCCTGCCTTGACCTCACAAGGCAGTAGTGGTGAGATCAGGGGGTATCATGGGGAGCTCAAGCCACCTGGGCTTTAGGGAATATTTGGAGGCACCCTCAGAGCAAACCGCATGATAATCTTTCTCCAACTCTGCCCCTGTCAGCTGCCAGCCTCTCCTCCTCTGCCTCCTCCCCCAGCATTAGTTCTAAGAAGCTATGCCTGACAGATGCGCTCATTTCTCAGAAAAGGAAGTGGTTGTGCCGGGAGGAGATAACACCTCCACTGAGGAATCGAGAAAGCTATCAGGCCCAGTATGGGCCTCTCCATCTACTCAGCTCAGAGCCAGGGTGCTGGGCTTGGGAGCAGAGAGAGAGAATTCAGAAAAACATTTACTGGGGGCAGAGATGCTCGTTTAGGGATCACAACCTCCTACCTTGGAAGTGATGGTGATAAAACAGCTGATCTTTACTAGGTACCAGGCATGGTGTTGTGTTCTGTGTATAATAATTCACTTAATTCTCATGATAACCCCACTAAGTGCTGTTATCACTCTCCATGTTATAGATGAGGAACAGAAGCAGAGAGGACAAGTCACACAGTTCATAAGCAGGTGTCAGGATTTGAATCCAGGCAGTCTGGCACTAGAGCTCAAGAATTTAACTGTTCCTGAGCAGCTGCTATGTGCTCATATGCGTTCATCCCCTGGGATTCTGAGGCCTCCCCTCATCTCAACCCTCTGAGTTCATCCCTGGTGACTCCCTATTCTTTCATAACTAAATGGCCACAGCCCTCCACTCTCCTCCCAGTGTCCAAGGTGAGAACGACCAAGGCTCACCCTTGGAACAGAGTCAGAGACTCCAGAGTGATCTTACAACATACCCATACAACCTTACACGTGATACTCAAGTTCACTCCTAATCTCCGCATTTCACAGATGGGGTTCAGAAAGGTGGAGTGCCAAGGTCACACAGGTCTGTTTCACACCCCTGGAAGTTCACAGTCATCTCTACAGCGCTCTCTGCTGTTACATCTGTAATGGGGGAGCTCCCTCCTTTCCGAGTGGAGCATTTCATCTTTGGATAGCCCCACTGGAAAATTCTTCCCTGTTAGGGAGCCGAAGCCTCGCTCCCTCTGTCTGTCCTATGTTGGCTGGCTTTAGCTCTGGTCTCTCTCTTTTGCTGCTTTCCTGCTATTCTCCAATGTCAGTTTCATCAGCTGTAAAATGGAGGTACAATCTGGACAGGGCCAATTCTATTTCTTTTACAGAGCCAGGCTGCTATAGCACCGAGCAGGCAGGTAACTAGTAAGTCCTGCTACCAGACTAAGATGTTTAACTTTGGACCTCATCTGTAAAATGGGGCTAAAAAATGTCCTTATTTCAAAAGAATATTATAAAGATTCAAATGGAAACATATGTAAAGCTCCTAGAACTGTGCACAGCACAGAGTTAACTTTGAGTAAATGTCAGCTACTATTACTGTTCTTACTATTACAGTGGTCCTGAACCTTTTTTGGCACCAGGGACTGGTTTCATGGAAGATAATGTTTCCATGGACGGAGGTAGGGGTGTGTGTGTTGGGGGGGACAGAGCTCTGTGGCCTGGTACTAGTCCACAGCCTGGGGGTTGGGGACCACAGTAATATTAGACCAAGGCTCAGCTTGAGTCTTGTCCATGGCCTACAAGGCCCTGCAGTGTTTCTGCAGTTTGGTAAAGGGCCAGGCTGCTTTATTCCTCACATACCACGTTCTGTTCAGTCTTAGGACCTTTGCTCATGCTGGTCCTTCTACCAAGCTCTCTCCTACTTATCTCTTAGGTCTTAATCCACAGGTCACTTCTTCAAGGAGGCCAGCTATTCATTTCCTTCCCCATTTGACCATGGGCTCTGTCCCCTCGGCCTAGCCCAGTACTGGGCCCAGAGAAGGTGCTGAAGAGTATGGCTGACTGGTGGACAGTGAGGAAGGAAGAGAACAGCAGCTAGTTCCCTCTTTCTTCAGCCTCTTCCTCACTGCATGGCAAAACAAGGATGAGGCCCCAAGATACCAAATGATTGGGCAGAGTGCCTAGCATTCTCCAGACACCAAGTTCTCCCAGGCTCAGGAAGTTTATGAGAAGACTCTAGAAAAGACATCTCCTGCACTATGTTGAGGTAACAGGCAGGAGGGACTGGGGTAGCAAACTACAGACACTAGGGCCAACCCTCTTCCTAAAATTCTACTTCTTAATGGGGTCTTTGCCCCAAGTACTCCATGGTCCAAAGCAGCTTCTCCTTTCTTTTCTCCAAAGCTATGCCCACCTCCTTGCCTGGAGCTGATCTGTACTGGATGCTGTAGAAAACAGAGCCCTGGGCTGACAGTGGATGTGGGTTTCATTTCCCAGCTCCATCACAGGTTTGCTTGGGGTGAGTCTGTTCCCCTGTCTAGGACTCTGGCATCTGTTAAGTGAAGGGATCATCTCAGAGGGTGCTGAGAGTGCTACAGTGCGAGGAGGATGGAAATAACTCACACATGGACAAAGGAATGACTACCTGGGTTATTTCTCTCAGAGGTATTGAAAAGATCCATGAACCTAGAAGATATTATGCAAAAAAGAAAAGAAAAGAAAAGAAAAGAAAGGAAAGAAATAAAGCAAGGAAGGGAAGGGGGAGGAAAGGAAAGGAAGAAAAGAAAAGGGGGGAGGAAAGGAAAGGAAGAAAAGGAAGAAAAGGAAGAAAAGGAAGGAAGGAAGGAAGGAAGGAAGGAAGGAAGGAAGGAAGGAAGGAAGGAAGGAAGGAAGGAAGGGAGGGAGGGAGGGAGGGAAAGAAAGGAAAGAAGGAAAGAAAAGAGAAGGGGAGGGGAGGGGAGGGGAGGGGAGGGGAGGGGAGGGGAGGGGAGGGGAGGAGAGGGGAGGGGAGGGGAGGGGAGGGGAGGGGAGGGGAGGGGAGGAGAGGAGAGGAGAGGAGAGGAGAGGAGAGGAGAGGGGAGGGGAGGGGAGGGGAGGGGAGGGGAGGGGAGGGGAGGGGAGGGGAGGGGAGGGGAGGGGAGGGGAGGGGAGGGGAGAGGAGAGGAGAGGAGAGGAGAAGAGAAGAGAAGAGAAAAGATCCAGGAATTAGTGTATAAGGCAAGAGGCAACATTTAACATTTCAAAATAGAAGGATTTGTTGCCACAACAGGGTTTGGTCCTCCTCCACTCAAAGCCTGCTGAGCCTTGCTCACAAACCTGCAGGATTACAGGGAGGAGAGGGCAATGGGCACATATGACCCAGGGCAAGCTCCTTGGAGGGAACAGACCTTTCCAGGCTCTATCCCCTGTGGCCTGGACCTCTTCACCCTAGCACCGCCTCCAACTAGTCCAGACAAGTCCCGGGTATTTTCAGCTACCTTTATCTGATCGGAAATGTTTGGAATTCCACAGCAGAAGGCAAGAGCTCTGGAGGATTTGGGGAAGGGAGCAAATCCCTGTAACACCCTTCCCTTCTCTGCCCCGTGTACAGATGAATGCTCACATCCCATGTAACCAAAAACTCAGGACTGAAGGCTGGGGGGAGGGGTTGCATTTAATACATTCCGGTTCCTTCTAGTTTTCCCTCCTTTTCATCTCTGCCTCAGTCCACCACCCTAAGGTGCAGAACAGCAAGATGCCTGAGATGGTACCAGGAGGGGTGGAGAACTCTGATGTCGAGGGCAGGACCACCGAGAGGTGTGCTGTTCACAGTCAACATCCAGAGCACTGACAAAATGCAGAATAGCACCGCCGCGGCCACCACCACCAGGCCCAGAAGCAATTCACTGTCCCATCTGGTGTGGCATGTGGACCACCCAGAAATCACAGAGCATCATTATCTGCTGTTCACAGAGATATGTAGTTTAACACCCTCTCTGAACAGATGAGAAACTGAAACTCAGAGGAGGTGAACGGACACCCTCAAGGCCTCACACAGGACACAGCAGAGCCTAGCCTCAGGTCTCCTGACCACTGGAGTCAGACAGTGTGACTTCCAACCTCACTTAACTGCATGGCTGCAGGACCTGGGGCAAGATGCTTTACTCCTTCAGGCCTGGTGTTCCAGCTATAAAATGATCCAGCTGTACCTGCTTCACAGGGTTGGTAGAATTAAATGATCCATGGTAAGTGTTCAATAAATGTTAGCTGTTATTATTTTTTTATAGCTGAAAATAAATGGCTCCATTTGTGCTTCTCACAGTGCGTCTCTCATTTGTTGCTATAAACAACAAAAATACCAGGTATTATGTGCTGCCTGAATTCTCAAAAGTTTGCAAATAGATGCTGTCCCCATTTTACCAATGAGGAAACTAAGACTCAGAAAGGTGATGAGACTTTGCCTGAGGTCACCAGTAAGGATGTTTGACTCCATAGTACATTAAATTTGCCAGTGCAAAAGGATGGATGAAGAGACTTCACTAAGTCCTTTCTTCCTTCCTTCACCCACCCAATATTGAGAATCTGCTACTCCTAGGCCCTGGAAGTCAGAGATGACTTTGAAGACAGGGAAGTGGTATGCCCCCTGGGTTTCCTGGGTACCTCAAGGGGTGGGAAAGGGAAAGATGTGCTGATGATGCTCTGTGATTATCTTCCTCTCCCCTAGCCCCACGCTGCAAGGCCAGTACTTGCAAAGAATTTGCCCCTCTATCTGGGCATTATCTGGGAAAAAAAGTGATGCCAAGTAGCTTGGATGGAGCTGTTAGTTGAGTTTTCTAAGACAGAACATGACCTATTTGTGAGATAGACTGACCTAAGGAGTTGCAGGAAGGCCCAGACCAGCTGCCCTGTTCATTCAACAAATCTGTATTAAGTGCCCACTAAGTGTCAGGCACTGTGCTAAGTGCTGAGGATAAAGAAGTGACTAAATCAGATGAAAATTCCTACCTCTATGAATTTATAATCTAATGGGAAGCAACAAGCAATAAACAAATATGTCAGATGATGATAAATGTTAAAAAGAATAAGTATGAGAAAGAGAGTAGAGAAACATGGAACAAGGCAGGATTAGAATCCGTGGTCAGGGAAAACTTCTTGAAGAGGTGACATTTGATCAGAGACCTGAATGAAGTGAGGGAATAGGCATTGTAAGGATCAGAGAAAAGGCAGTGGGAACAAGTGCTAAGGCCTTGAGGCAGGAGAATGCTTGAGGTCCTCCAGGAACAGGAAAGATGCCAGTGTGGCTGAGGCCCAGTGAATGAAAGGAAATTGGTAGTGATTAGATCTGGAGGTAGCCAAGGGCCAGATTGTGCAGGGCCTTATAGGTTATTTAAAGACTTGGGCTTGCCCTGTAGAAGTATTGCAGGGTTCTGAGCAGGGGAAGCATGACCCGACTTTAGTTTTAACAGAGTCCCTCTAGGCTGCTGGGTAGAGACCTCCAGGGGCAAGAGTGGAGGCAAAGAGCTCTGGTGAGAAGTTGATGTGGCCATTTAGGAAAGTATGATGGTGGCTTAGCCACAACGGGGGTAGCTGGTGAGCAGCAGTCAGATTCGGAATTTATTTTTGAAAAGTAGAGCTGAAAGGATTTGCTGATGGATTGCATGTGGACTGTAGGAGCTGCTTGCCTCTCTGGGCCTCTATTCCCCATCTACAAAAGCCAGGGGAAGCGGTCCTTGAAGATTTTTTTCCAGTTTGATAACTATGGGGACCCAGATGAAGAAAGAGACAAAATGATTTCTGCTGCTTTCATAGAGCAAGTGTTGGTGGCAGTAAGAGGAGGAAGGCAGGGACTGGAGAGAGACAGTGGGGCAAGGAAGTCTTCCCAGGCAGGGAAGTCTTCCCAGGCTGTGGCTGTCCCCCTTTCAGCATACATATCACCCAACCACCAGGCATGTGAGGGGCCATGGAGCAGACAGGCTCAGGTGGACTAGGACTAGCTTATTTTCTATTAGGAGAGACTAGGCAGAAGTTACTCAGAGACTGACTGACTGACTGACTGAAAAAGGCAATGCCCGGAGGCCAGATGTGTGCAAGAACTTCCTAGTCCTTCCAAATGAACAGGAGGTACGCCTGGTCCAAGGGATTCCTCTCCTGTCATTCCTTCTACATCCATTACATCCTAGGCTGAGCCTTAAGTTCCCATTCTCCACAAACAGGAGACCATGTGGTCTGAAATCACTAAAGCAGAATTTTAGAGCTGGAAGGAAGTGCAAGCACATCTGTTCCACTCTATCTACAATTTCAGCCATCACTGTTTTGGATGAAATATGTATTACTTCTTATTATTTACTTAACATTTTTATATTAACCAAGTCACTTTTTAAAAATTTAAATGTACTGAAATTCTTAATTTCCCAAACATTTCTTTCTGCATCTCTCTTCCTCTTTTTTTTTTTTTTTTTTTAAAGAGATAGGGTCTCACTACGTTGCCCAGGCTGGTCTTGAACTCCTGTGCTTAAGCAATCCTCCTGCCTCAATCTCCCAAGTAGATTATTTTTTGTAGAGATGGTATCTCACTATGCTGCCTAGGCTAGTCTTGACCACCTGACTTCAAGAGATCTTCCTGCCTTGGTTTCCCAAAGTACTGGGATTACAGGAGTGAGCCACCATGGCTGTCCCTTCTTATGCTCCTATGCCCTTCTCCTCAAACATGCCAAGCATACTCTTCTCACCTTGAAGACTCTGCACTTGTTCCCTCTGTCTGGAATGTTTCTTTCACAGGCTGTTACATGGTTTAGTACCACAGATCACGCGGGTCTCTGCTTACATGCCTCATCCTCAGAGGCCTTTCCTAATCACCCGTTATTAAAAAGACAAAAACACACCAAAAGCTTCTTAGCTGACCCCTCCACCCCCACTGTCCAATCACTCTCTGTCCTCTTAGAATGTAAACTTCACAAAGGCAGGTATTCTCAGTAGTTAGAATGGTGGCCAGCATATAGTAGATACTCAGTAAGTATCTGCTAAATGAATAAATGAAATGAAAAGCAACTTATTATTACTACTATAAACAGAAAACTAGTATCATGTGCCACAGATGGAAATCAACATAAAATACATTGATTATTAAAATTAAAAATGTCCATTTGCATATCACCTATAAGTTATCTTGAAGATCAACAGTACATGTACTGATTTTGGCCCGACACTTTCACAGAGGACATATGTGAGGCCCAGGGCAGGAGAAAGCGCAGGCCAGAGTCAGCTAGCCAACTGTGCGGTCCAGAGCAGCCCCACAGCCACGCCCCCTAGGATGAGGACAAAGAAACTGAATCTCAGGGAAGATGTAGCTAGGCTGGACGAACAGAACCTGTCTGATGGGCCAGGAAAGCCCTCCCCTGGGTCAGGCACAGAGCGGGTAGTTCTGCTGAAGAGAACAAAGGCCAAAGAGGAGTGTGCCAGGCTGGAGGATCCTCATGGGGCTGCACCGTGGGGGACGGGCATGTACAAACCTGTAGGTGAGGTCCACGGAGACCAGACAGCTGAGAGCAGAAATGAAAACAGGCTAGGTCCCAAAGGGTGGCAGCTTTAATCCCGTAAACACTAGACAGGCATGAGGGTTCAAGTATAGGTCTGGGGACCCAGCTGAGCCCAGGTGGAGGATAGGACTTCCCCAGACTCCTCTGTCAGTGATGACTTTAAGCCAAGTACCACCAATCCAGCCAGATATCAGGCATTCGGAGGGAACAGACAGAGCCACCCTCTCAGAACTCACATTCCAGATGGTCTCCTCCAAAACCCTCTCCAGTCCCAGCCAGCTCTGCTCATATGGGTCCTTGGAGATTCAATCCCTGCTTAGAAGGGACCATCCTTTTCCCATCCCTGTGGGGTTTAGTGAACTCAGCTGCAGGTGCAGGGGGAGAAGATAGAGCTGTTATAACTGCCAGGCCAGCAATGCCTGACCTACATCTCCATGGTTGGTTGCATGCAAAGAAAAATACCAGGGATTTCCGTTGGTGTTCACCAGATGCAGCTGCCAAGGGAAGGCTGGGTCTTCTGAAGGCTTGTTGTGAGCAGGGCAGGATGGGGGATGAGACTGGTTAGGACAGGCGAGAGGGCTGGGTTCCAAATTATTTCCTGGTTCTGGGGATCTCCCTAGGTTTCAAAGATTCTATACAATGTTTATCTGCTTTCTACCAACGCCCTCCACTAAAGCCTTGTTTTTCTTCTTCTAGTATATTATCCTTATTAAGAATTCAGAGAGAGAACTGGGCAGGGTGGCTCATATCTGTAATCCTAGTACTTTGGGAGACTGAGACAGGAGGATTGCTTCAGCTTAGGAGTTTGAGACCAGCCTGAGTAAGAGCGAGACTCCGTCTCCATGAAAACTAGAAAAAATAGCTGGGCACAGTGGTGCATGCCTGTAGTCCCAGCTACCCAGGAGGCTGAGGCAGGAGGATAACTTGAGCCCAGAAATTTGAGGTTGTACTGAGCTATGATGATGCCACTGAACTCTAGCTGGGGTGACAGAAAGAGATAATCTCAAAAATAAATAAATAAATAAAAGAATTTAGAGAGAAAGAAGAGATGAGACACAAGATTCTAATTGATAAAAGCTCCCCAAAATAAAGTTGTTCTTATAGTAAACCGTTGGCATTTGCAGTGAGGCTTTAGTTTTCCATAGAAAAAAGGCAATTTGAAAGTTCTGCATGGTACTGTAAGAAGGACTTGGACTTTGGAGTCAAGAAATGTGCTCCTGCTCTATGGTGGCTCTATCTGGCTATGGCCCTGCCAATTAAGCACTGTGGCTTCACTTTTCTCATCTGACAATGGTTGAAGATGGACCAAATGATCTCTGAGGCCCTCTTTCCAGCTCCAAAGCACTATGATCCTGACCTTGGGCAAGTCACTTCACCTTTGGAGGGAGGGAATCTCATTTTCTTCATATATAAACCAAAGACCCAAAAATGCACTAATAAAAAGCACTAAAGGAAAGCCTTTGGCATTATTATGCTCCCTTATGTTCTTCACCCATTAGCATATCCCTGGCCTCCCAAAGGGCCTCTTCTTTACTTGGCATTACCCCAACTTGCAAACCCCTGTCCTTGAGAATTAATAGGCTCCAAGAGCTATGCCATAGGAACCAGAACAGCCTCTGGGTCCCCAGTGCCCTTCTGATGTCAATAAAAAGATCACTGCTCTTTACCACATGTCCTGTATGTGCCAGGCACTTATGTGATGTGTGTTTAAATTTCATATTTTATGAATGAAGAAATGGAAGCTTACAAAGGTGATTCACTTGCTCAAGATCCTACAGACACAAAACCCAGGTGTGTCTAATTGCAGAGCCTGTGTTCTTCCCACTAGAGAAATGAGGATGCAGCACAGATGATGGAAAGGACTTGGAATTTAAAGTCAGAAGACCTCAGTTTCCTCCAAGGTAAAAGGAAGATCCCATTTACTTCCTAGCATGGTCAGAGGCTCAGGGCGATAATGTGTGGACACAAGGAAGCACTAGACAAACTTGTTAACGATTCTGAGCTATGACTTTGTGACTCAAGTCTGGGTTTCTCCACATTTGAAAAGAGAGTGGAAGGCATATTGTAATATCTTAGAGATATCACAGCCCCACTTCTCTGCCTTTTGTCTTACAACAACTCTGCTTCTCTTATTCATGTCTGGTCCATCCTCCAGACTCACTTTACCTAGAGCCTCCAAGCCCCCCTAGTATAGCACCCACCGTGCTCTCCCTGAGATGCCATGGAATGGAGGGGTTCAGAGTCCCAATTCTATCACTTATTTGCCGTGCAACCCTGGGCTGATCACTTAAACTCTGTGTCTCAGCATTATGTTTATAAAATGGGTATAAGACCTACCTTACAATGCTTAATAAATGTTTGCTAGCAAATATAATTATGCATCATTTCTCCTCTGAATTTCTCTAACCTCTTAGTCTTTTCCATTTACTAAGATACTTTCAGTTTCACGAACTAAGCTATTGAGAAGTAGGCTTGTACTTTTTATACTTCTCTCCTATTGGAGCAGTGAGCACATAACAGGTGTTCAAAGACCAACTGTTATATGATTGGGAAGTGGGTCTTTTTTTTTTGAGACAGAGTCTCGCTTTGTTGCCCAAGCTAGAGTGAGTGCCGTGACTTCAGCCTAGCTCACAGCAACCTCAAACTCCTGGGCTCAAGCAATCCTTCTGCCTCAGCCTCCCAAGTAGCTGGGACTACAGGCATGTGCCACCATGTCTGGCTATTTTTTTCTATATATATTAGTTGGCCAATTAATTTATTTCTATTTATAGTAGAGACAGGGTCTCGCTCTTGCTCAGGCTGGTTTCGAACTCCTGACCTTGAGCAATCTGCCCGCCTCAGCCTCCCAGAGAGCTAGGATTACAGGCGTGAGCCAATGCGCCCTGCCTTTTTCTATATATTTTTTGAGACAGAGTCTCACTTTGTTGCCATGGCTAGAGTGCCGTGGCGTCAGCCTAGCTCACAGCAACCCTCCTGCCTCCGCCTCCCGAGTAGCTGAGACTACAGGCATGTACCACCATGCCTGGCTAATTTTTTCTATGTATTTTTGGTTGGCCAATTAATTTCTTTCTGTTTTTAGTAGAGACGGGATCTTACTCTTGCTCAGGCTGGTCTTGAACTCCTGACCCTGAGCAATCCTCCCGCCTCAGCCTCCCAGAGTGGTAGGATTACAGGCGTGAGTCACCACGCCTAGCCTGGACTTCTGAGTCTAACACATTGGACTTAGATCTGTCTTTATTAGTATTTGACCTTAGGACTATTATTTAACTTGTCTTATTCTCAGTTTTCTAATATGGACAACAAGGACAATAAATGATGTTTCCCAAGCAGGATTATTTTGCGGATTAAAAATACTACACAGTGTACCTTACAGGATCTTGCACATGGTAAATGTGTAATAAATGGCAGCAACTATATTGTCATTAGTATATTAAGCACAGATGGGCCATCCCTAAAGGCCCTCTGATGGTCAGTAGACACACACCAAGAACAAGTGACTTGAGGCTCTCTACAGTAACTGAAGCGATAAATGAAGAAAATTCTCTTGATGGACCCCAAATTAGATTTGGAAACTAGGAGGGAAGCAGGCAGCTCAGTACAGATCACAGGCCTCAGATCAGAAATATATGGGTTCCTCCTCGGGACTCCACAGTTTCCTGGCTACATGTTCTTATGGCCAGTTACCCTCTCTGAGCCTGATTCCTAATCTGTATAAGACTCTAGGACCATACATTATTCCTCTTGAGAGGTAGGCAAGGATGTTCTTTAAGAGCACAGGTGTTGGACGCTTCAAACCTGGGATTAATCCTAGCTCTGCCACTTAAGAGCTGGGCCAGTGACCATGGCACACTATATAACCCTTCAGAGCTTTAGTTTTCTCATCTAAAGATCTTTGTTGGGTGGTTGTGAGGATTACCAGATAACTTATTTGTGCTTGGCACATAGTAACAATTTCACTTGATACATGAAAGTGGTATTTTTTTGTTTGTTTTTCTTTTAAAGAGATGGGGATCTTGCTCTGTCATCTAGGCAGCAGTATAGTTGCATCATCATAGCTTACTGCAGCCTTGAACTCCTGGGCTCCAGCCATCCTCTTGCCTCAGCTACCTAAGTAGATTGAGACTACAGGCACACACCACCATGCCCAGCTAATTTTTTTTTTGATAGAGATGAACTCTTGCTTTGTTGCCCAGACTGGTCTCAAACTCCTGGTCTCAAGTGATCCTCCCACCTCAGCCTCCCAAGTAGGGATTACAGCCCCTGCACCCATCTGAAAGTGTCTGTCTTACATCCAGGGCCTGGCACTAGAAGGCACTCAATAAATGTGTTGAACCAACCTCCACCTGGATGGAAGGGTGTTCAGAGAAAAAGATGCTCCTGTAAACTGGCAGGTACCCCTGCTACAGGCCCAGGCTGCAAATAACTATTAAAATCACAAGTGCATATATCCTTTCACACAGCAATTCCAGTTCTAGAGATTTATCCCCCACAGATGAACTGTATTTGCACATGGGCCAAATACAAATATACAGGGCGTTCATTGACTATCACTATTATAATTGCAAAAGACTAAAAACAAAACAAGCATCTACCAATGGGAACTGGTTAAGTAAAGAATAGTATCCAGTGTAGAATGCTGTGCAGCTAATAAAAATGAGAAAGCTCATTATACACTGATATGAAATGAACTCAAGAGATTCCGTTAAGTGAGAAAGGAGGGTACCAAACAGCATATACAGCACACAACCATTTATGTAAAAAGAGTGAGAAACATATATGTGTTTGCTTGTATCTACAGAATCTATTCTCCAGGAATGGAACTGGGTGTCTGGAAGACAGAGATGAGAGGGAGACATTTGTTCCTTTTGAATTTTGAACCACATGAATATATTACCTATTCCAAGAAAATAAGTAAAAAAATTAAAAGGGGGGATATGTGTGCAAGAAAAGAAAGAGAGAGAAAAAGAGACAGACAGACATATACCCACAAGAAGTTGGGACTCCCGGACTCCCTAGAAACAGACTTTTTTTTTTGAGACAGAGTCACGCTTTGTTGCCCAGGCTAGAGTGAGTGCTGTGGCATCAGCCTAGCTCACAGCAACCTCAAACTCCTGGGCTCAAGCAATCCTGCTGCTTCAGCTTCCCGAGTAGCTGGGACTACAGGCATGCGCCACCATACCCGGCTAATTTTTTCTATATATATTAGTTGGCCGATTAATTTATTTCTATTGATAGTAGAGACAGGGTTTCCCTCTTGCTCAGGCTGGTTTCGAACTCCTGACCTCAAGCAATCTGCCCGCCTCGGCCTCCCAGAGTGCTAGGATTACAGGCATGAGCCACTGTGCCTGGCCTAAAAACAGACTCTTTGGCTAGTTATTACACTATCAGAGGAAAATGACAACTCTGGTATTTGCATCTGATGACAACAAAATAACACCATTACTGTGTAACCAGCTGCACTAGAGTTGCTACCATCTCTGACCCTTTGTCCTTGGATGCTGGAAGACTGGAGAGGACCAGGATCCAATGATGAGGTTCCTCTATCCTCTGAGCTAAGTCTCTCCAGGTAGAATAACAGGGAAAGAAAGTTCTGGTTAAAATAAAAATTATCCCATGGTGGCCCTGGAAGAAAAAAGGGAAGAAAGGGAACCTAATCCTGGAGGAAGCAAGGGTAGTCAGTCTCTGGGGGAAGGGCTGGAAACTAGGTCTGAAAACCCCTTCCTCCACTGTTCTTCCTTCAAGTCCTCTACCATTCACTCTCCTGTTTTCCTTATGATTTATCTCCTTCCTGTGTGCTAAGACCACTCTATTGGGGACTCCTAAAAGTAGATAGACTAAACTGGCTCGGAAGAAATATAAATAGGGCGCCTGTAATCTGGGAGGCCAGGGCAGGAGGATCGCTCAAGGTCAGGAGTTTGAAACCAGCCTGAGCAAGAGCGAGACCCTGTGTCTACTAAATATAGAAAGAAATTAATTGGCCAACTAATATATATAGAGAAAAAAATCAGCCGGGCATGGTGGCGCATACCTGTAGTCCCAGCTACTCGGGAGGCTGAAGCAGCAGGATTGCTTGAGCCCAGGAGTTTGAGGTTGCTGTGAGCTAGGCTGATGCCACAGCACTCACTCTAGCCTGGGCAACAAAGCGAGACTCTATCTCAAAAAAAAAAAAAAAAAAAAAGGTCAGGAGTTCAAAACCAGCCTAAGCAAAACCAGCCTGAGCAACCCCGTCTCTACTAAAAATAGAAAGAAATTAATTGGCCAATTAAAAATATACATAGAAAAAATTAGCCGGGCATGGTGGCACATGCCTATAGTCCCAGCTATTCAGAAGGCTAAGGCAGAAGGATTGCTTGAGCCTAGGAGTTTGAGGTTGCTGTGAGCTAGGCTGACACCACGGCACTCTAGCCTGGGCAACACAGTGAGACTCTGTCTCAAAAAAAAAGAAAGAAAGAAAAAAAAGGAAACATAAATGGCTAATAAAATTAAGAAAAGAGGCTCTACCTCACAAGTAACCCTGTAAATAATCCTTGGATATTTTAAACTTTTTATATGAGAATATTTAAACATTACAAAAGTAGATAGAATGAGACTCACCCAGCAACCATCCTTTTCTTGGGGTAGTGCAACTATCCAATTAATGAGTAGTGAGGGCAGTACTGCTAATGCCTACACAACACATCTGCATCAACTAGAGCTTTGCTTTACTTTGGTGCAATTTTTGGGAAAAAAAAAAGATACTCACTCAGCTCCAACAATTTTCAACTTGGTGCCAATCTGATCTCATCTGTTCCGCAACCACTCTCTCTTAACCCTACGTTATTTTGAAGCAAATCACACAATTTAGTATGTACTTCTAAAAAATAAGGAATCTTAAAGGAAAAAAAAAACCATATAACTATACCATTATCACACCTAAATCCCACCTAAAATTTAAAAACTCCCTCATAAATTTATATTTATATTTTAAAAAATCTGAAAAGTCCAACAAAAATCTTGGAAAGGTTTAAAATGTGATCAAAACTGTTGCCCAAAGAGAACATCTTTGTTCAATATGAAATATTAATGCAGCATATATAATAAGCTCTAAGTACAACTTAAGTCATAAATAATTCAGATGTATAGTCTTTTAAAACCTACTGAAATAAAAGTATTCCACCAACAAAAACATACTAAGGTGACATAAGAGGCAATTCCAGATCTATTAAGGACTTAAATATGAAAGGAAAAACTTTAAAACTTTTAGAAGAAAATAATATAGACAAATGTCTTTAGGACCACAAGTTAAGGAAAGAAGGATTTATTCAACACCTTTATGAAAGGTATAAATCATAGAAGAAAAGATTCAACTACATTAAAGTTAAGACATTCTAGTCATCAAAAGATATAATATAAAGAAAGTGAAAAGAAAAACCACAAACTGAAAGACTGTATTTGTAACATGTGCAGATAAAATATTAGTATTCAGAATATATAAGAATTCCTACAAATCCATTTAAAAAACCAAATCAAAAGAAAATGGAGCAAAGACTTGAACATTTTACAAAGAGGAAACATGAATGGCCAACAAATGTAAGAAAAGATTTGCAGCCCCACTTGTAATCTGAGAAATGCAAATTAAAACCACAAAATACCATCTCACACCCACTAGCTCCATAAAAATTTAAAAGTCTGACCATATCAAGTATTAACAAAGATGTAAAGCAATGGAAACTCACATGCTGCTGGTGACAGTGAAAATTCATACAAACACAAGAAAACAATCTGGCATTACCTTCTGATCAAGCAGTTCCACTCCTATGTATAACCTTCAGCAATGATTCTCAAAGTGAGGTCCCAGGACCTATAGAAGCAGCATCACCTAAGAGCTTGTTAGAAATGCAAATTCTCAGGGCCCCAAATCTGACATATACAACCAACCACTCTAGGGGTGGAGCCTTTCAGGTGATTCTGATGGGCAGCTAAAGTTTGGGAACTCTTGCCAAACTCTCAACTCTTTGAATGGTGTGGTGTGCATGTGCAGGAGGAACACACAGAGTATTTACAACAGCATTATTTGAAATAGCAAAAACAAGGGAAGAACTCAAATAACCACTGACAGTAGAATGGATACATAACTTGAGATACACTCATACCAAAGGGTATGAAAAGGAATGAACTATAGCTATACATGTAACAAGAATGGATCTTACATATATCTTCTGATGAATGAAAAAAGCAAACTGCAGATGAAAATGTACAATATGATGACTAAATGAAGTTTAAAAACATGCAGAAGAATATTCTATATTGTTTATAAATATGTACCTACACAGTAAAACTTTTCAAAAAAAAAAAAGACAAGGGAATGATACACAAAAACTCAGGAATATGGGTAGGGGAGTGGCATAACTGGAGAGGGGCACAAAAGGGGCTCTAAAGTACTCAAATATGTTTGATTTTCAAACTGGGTGATTAGTTTACAGGTGATCATTTTCCTGTTCTTGAAACTGTACATAGGCATTAGATATTCTCTGTTGTATTTATGATAAATTTCTTAAAAAAAAAAAAAAAGTGTACTGAAACAGTGCAATACTTCAAGCCAGAACTGCAACCACTAACTCTAACTACATACACAGTGTCCAAAGGGTTAAGCCTGTTTCTCGCCTGTGGGTGGAAGGGCAGGCAGCAGCTGGGGCACAGTGGGAGTTCCTGGCTCCAGCTGGCTCCAGCCTGGATCAAGCACCACGCCCAGGAACTGGCACCTGGAGGGGGGGCGGCTTTTGGACAGGTGGTACCTGTAGCCCTTGGTGACCTGATACATGTGAGGGGCTGGGCCTAGTCAGATGGATGGTGGGCCCCTGTCAGAGCCCCTCCATTTGATAAGGAAGTTTGCTGGTAGCAGCCTGGAGCTGGTGAGAAGAAGAGGGTCTAGGATGCAGGATGGGGGTGGGGAAGGAAGTGGGTGGGCTGGGCTCAGATACCAAGGGAGGGTGGTGGGATTAGCACCTGCTGAGAATGAGATTAGGTTTCTTGGGAAGGGCTCATCTATCTAATGCTCCCCAAAGCTGTCTCCCTGTGGCTTTTCTCTGCTGGACAGATGGTGTCTGAGCTGCCTCTTGGAGGGTGGGCTCCGTGAGGGAGTGGTGGAGGTGGGCTGGGACCTATTGCCTGCTTTCCAGGCGCCTGTTAAGCCACAGGACTTCCTTGCCTTCCAACACTAATAATAATGATCAGAGCTAACAACTCTTACTGAGGGCTTACTATATTCCAGGCACGTCCTAAGCCCTTCACACAACTTAGCCCCATGTAGTTTTCACAACACTTAACTGCCTATTGCCTAGACAGCAGTTTGCATGTAAGGAAACTCACACTTGCCCAAGGTCAAACAGCAGGAAAACAAGGACTTGAATGCTGGCAATCCAACTCCACAGCCCCAGCAGGAAACCACTATTGGCCATGGTGTC
Organism: Microcebus murinus; assembly: GCF_040939455.1. Lineage (NCBI taxonomy): Eukaryota > Metazoa > Chordata > Mammalia > Primates > Cheirogaleidae > Microcebus > Microcebus murinus. Next base: position 29,308,858 of record NC_134119.1, read on the forward strand.
TTCCCCTTCTCATTAAATGGCAGCAAGCTTCTTCTACTTGCTCAGGCCAACAAACTGGACTTCATTCTCTCTCACTCCTTATCCAATTATCAGCAAATCCAGTTGGCCCAATAATCAAATTATATTGAAGCTCTGGCCTGCTCACAACTTCCACCACCGATCTGCCCTGGTACTGTCTCTGCCCTGGTACTGTCGTCATCCACCCCACCTGGCTTCTCACTGACTGGTTTCTTGCTCCCACCCTTGCCCATATATTTGTTCTCCACGCAGCAACCAGAGAGATCCTTCTAATACCTCAGTCAGATCCCATCACTTCTTGGCTCAAAAATCCTGCCTTTCCACTGCTCTCAGAATAAAAGCTCCTACGCAGCCTTTACAGGACCTGGCCCTGGCTACCTCTCAGACATAATTCCCTCACACTCTCCCCTGGCTTACCATGCTGCCGCTACACTGGCCTTCCTGGTGTACCTTAAATATGTTGGGGAGTGTTTTTTGTACTTGCTTTAGTACTTGCTATTCCCTCTGCCTACAATACCCTACCCCCAAATATCTGCATGGATCATGCCCTCACTGCAATCAGATCCAATGTCACCTTATCGGACAGGCCCTCCTGACTACCCTACCCTTCCTTTTCCCATCCCTAATCCCTTTACCCTGCTTTATTATTTCCTATAGCACTAAATACTATCTGACATGTTAATTTACTTAGAATCTGTCATCCCCACTGGAATGTCACTTGGTGAGAACAGGGACATTGGTTTGTTCAGACTGTATGCCCAACCTCTAGCTCAGTGGCTGACATATGGCAGGAACTCAAATAAATATTTGTTAATGAACAAATGAATGAATGACCAACATCCCCCAGGAAATGACTCAGCCTCAGAGGGAAGGACGGCTGCCTGAGTGCCTTTGGCTTTCTCAGCTCTGATGACCTTTAGTAGCTCCAAGGCAGTGGTCAATGTCCTTTCCTATTATGAAATGTCCTGGATGCACAGCATCACTACTGTGTCATCCACTGGTGCCGGCATACGTGCACACACACAAGGACATGGAGCTGGAACAACGCTAGCTTTGAGAAGGAATGAGCCTGGGCAGTTGGAGCCGAAGTTCAGTGGACTCTAGGGCACTTGTTTTTAGGTGATTATCTTTGTCACTGCTGGCCCACGAAGGTCTCCCAGTCATCTGTCTCTGCACTGTATACATTTTGGCTTTTAATCTCATGAAAAAAGAGTCACTGGAGAGTTCTGAACCAAGGAATGACAGGACCTGATATACATTTTAAAAGGATCACTGGTTGTTATGTGGATAACAGATTAGAGCGGGGCAAAGGCAAAAGCAGGCAGACCAAGGAGGAGGCTGCTATAGTTGTCTAGGTGAGAGATGATGACAGATGTGAGAGAGAGAATGAGAAAAACCTGTGCCTTCTTATATCCACCTCCCAGCCTCTGCCCAGGCCATTTCTCCTGCTAAATAGAAAACGGCAACAGTACATGCTGGGGACTCTATTCAGTGGTTTCCATTTATCAGTGTGGCATCTCATTAATCTTCCCAACAGTCCTATGACGTGGGTTCTAAGGGTATCTACATTTTACAGAGAAGAAAACTTAGGCACTGAGAGGTAAAGTCACCTGTTAAAGATTACACAGCAAACTGCCAGTATCACACAGCAAAGCCTGTCCTATTCCCACTTGCATACGCTGCTTCCAGTCAGCATTTATCCATGTCCTATCCAGGCTCCAAAGTCCAGTGACAAGCAAATGTTTTCCAGAAAACCTTCCCCAAACTTATCCAACGGTCTGTTCCTCTACCGGGCTATTATTGAGAACCTATCTACAGGTCTATCATCCACTGAGCATATTCCTTGGATGCTGGGTACACTGCTAAATGCTTTACATGTGTTATCTCACATTAATATTCCAATGACCCAAGGAGCCAAATGGTGGCACCCATTTTACATGTGAAAATAGTGAAGCTGAGAGAGTCAAAGTAACAGGCAAGTAATCGTTGTAGTCTTACTTGCTTGGCATTGAGCTTTTTATTACTTTTTTAAAATTTTCTTTCTTTTTAAAAACTGTATTTCATTTACTTTTTTCCTTTTCAATCATTGGGTTAAGGGGAGATCTCCAACAGATCATAGCATGGTAGCTGCTATGCTCTGAAATGTAAGCAGTTTTTCTGTCCCCTTTGACCAGACTCTAAAAGTCATAAGGTCAAAATCCACAAATAACATTTTGTTTATCCATCCTACAGTGCTGGGCCTGAGCCTAAGACTTAGGCAAAGGAGATCAGAAGGGTCAGGAGTTCTTGCCAAGGTCACATGGCAAAATGAAGGTGGAAGAGAGGGAGTGGGGAGGGCCTTCCTGTGAATCTTCCCACCCCTCAAGGGCACTCTGTTCCCTTAGCTTGAGAAGCCTTGAGGACAGCTTTTTCCATCAAAATGCACCTTTTAGCTCTTTACAAGCAGCCAGTACTGTTTCAGCCATGACCCTGCAGACAGGTGGAACACCCGTACCCCAGCCTCATTCTAAAGAAACTTGCAGAGCGGGAAGGAAGGGGCAATGACTTTCAGTTCCCGTAATGTGTCTAGAAGCAGCAGCTGATTCAGCTAGATGATGTCACCTTCCCAAACCTCCTGACCAGCAGCTGAGATGGTAAAAGCAGGAAACTGGAGGATACTCAGCTGGCTAAGTCCAAACATGCCTCTGGCAAAGGCCTATAGTAACCCCAGGCTCTGGAGGTATCCTTCTGCAGATGAGCATAGAGCACCCTCTCAATTGTGAGCTCAGTAGGTATCCTTTAAGACCCTCAAATCAAGATGCTTTCCCAACTCTCGTTTTACTAAGCAATTTTCTGCACATCCTTAACCAACAATGTTTCTTTTATTTCAAGGGTGGAGCAGTGCAAAGAAGCCTGACTTTAGAGCCAGACAATCTAGGTCTGAATACAGGTTTCACTGTGTATAAGCTGCAGGAATCTGGGCATAAGACTTCATCTCTAACTTCCGTTTTCTCATTGGAAAAGAAAGTAGGAGGCTGGGTGCGGTGGCTCACGCCTGTAATCCTAGCACTCTGGGAGGCCAGGCAGGTGGATCGTTTGAGATCTGGAGTTCGAGACCAGCCTGAGCAAGAGCAAGACCCCATCTCTACCAAAAATAGAAAGAAGTTAATTGGACAGCTAAAAATATGCAGAAAAAATTAGCCAGCCATGGTGGCGCATGCCTGTAGTCCCAGCTACTCAGGAGGCTGAGGCAGGAGGATGGCTTGAGCCCAGGAGGCTGAGGTTGCTGTGAGCTCGCCACGGCACTCTGGCCCAGGCAACAAAGTGAGACTCTGTCTCAAAAAAAAAAAAGAAGGTAGGACCAGCAGACCACTTACCACATAGGCTAGGTGGGAGAATTAAATGAGAAAATGCATGTAGAGTGCCTGGCATGAGCTAGGTGCTCAATAAATGGTAGTTCCCCTTATTTCCACTGGATCTCTGCAGGGGAGATTTGAAAGATCATCTTCACCTATAACACAAAAGTAAACAAAGGCCCAGACTGGGTCGACCAGTGTCAGGGCTGAGTATCTGAGAGGGCTCAAGTCTTAGATGAGCTAAGTTCAATCCTGCCTTACTTTTTCTCTGTCTGCAAAATCACCTTCCCTGACCACCAGGTATACAGTTGCTTCCCTAGATACTCCATTACTCAGTTTCATTTTCTTTACAGCATTTAGTCTACTATCTGACATCATCTTATTAATATTTGTTTCTTGGACTAGCTGTTTCCCCCGCTAAAGTAATAAGAGTTCTGTAAGAGTAATGTCCTTGACTGTCTTATTCATCACAGTACCCCCAGCACTTAGCACAGGGCCTGGCACATGGTTGGTATTCAACAGACATCTGCTGAATCGCCAAAGGAATGAATGCACCCGGGATGGCCAAAGGTTAAAATGACAATGGGCCTACACTTACTTCTTTGCTCAGTTAGTTCAAGGCTCTGGGTTCCATTTCAGAAGCTGGCACTGCCACCTGGGTATGGGAACACCAGCCGCTCTTTTCCCTGCCTCTTGGTAAGGCCTAGTGCAAATCTCACCTCTTCTGTGCAGTCCTTCCCTTATCTGGCATTTAGCATTTATTAGTTAGTTTTCCCAAGATCTCATTTCACACGCATTAAGTCTTTTCTCTCTAATTCAACTGGAAGTATCCTGAAAGCAGAACTGGGCCGTTAATGGAGATATCTCAATTTATAAACCTTCTGGGAAAAAGGCTTCTTGAAACGAAGTTGGCTGGGCCCAGAGAGGACTGAGGAGGAGTCTAGGCTTCTCCTTGCTGGATCAGATCCTTTGGCAGGAAGAGATCATGCTGCCTCAATCCAGGAGCCCAGCTGACAAGGCAGGAAGGGAGCCAGCAAATCCTAACCCATACACGCAGTGTGAGACAATCCCAAGGTCATGTGTGTGATGAGACTTTTTTTTAAAAAGCGTAATTTTTTTTTTTTTTTTGAGACAGAGTCTCACTTTTGTTGCCCAGGCTAGAGTGAGTGCCGTGGAGTCAGCCTAGCTCACAGCAACCTCAAACTCCTGGGCTCAAGCGATCCTCCTGCCTTAGCCTCCCAAGTAGCTGGGACTACAGGCATGCACCACCATGCCCGGCTAATTTTTTGTATATATATATATTTTTTAGTTGGTCAATTAATTTCTTTCTATTTTTAGTAGAGACGGGGTCTCGCTCAGGCTGGTTTCGCACTCCCAACCTGGAGCAATCTGCCCACCTCGGCCTCCCAGAGTGCTAGGATTACAGGTGTGAAAAAAACGTAATTTTTAAGAATGTCAGCAATATCTAGTTATCATAAAGAATGGTAGAAAAACTTTGCTCAGTTCAAAGGGACTTGTGTGGTATACATTTAAGTTATGGCTCTTTTCTTCTTACCCGTATTTTCTTTTCACCTGACTCCTTTAGCTATTTTATCCTTTTGGTTGTATGAATTTTCCTAAGTTGCTTCCAACTCTTTGTAAAACAGAGCAAGGAAGGTTCTAATAAAAAATAAGAATTGGTTTAATTTTCTTTTAAATGCTATAGTGGTATATACAAAAATGATATTCCAAACAACTTATTATAACAATTAAGGGTAAGTGGCAAAAATAATGCATGCAAATCACCAAGTAGAGTGCTGGGCACTTAATAAGCATTCAAAAGGCAGGCGGAAAGAACACTATTAATTCTAATTAGCTTCTCTTCTCTGGGCCTGTTTTTTCATGTGGTAGGTTTGTTCATTTGTTTAATCATTCAATTCAAAATTATTCACTGAATGTTTACTACCCGCAAAGAATAGTTGTAGACAATGGAGATACAATGATTAACAAACCAAAGTTCCCATAATCATGAGGCTTATATTCTAGTAGAAGAGACAGATAAAAAATAAGTAAACAAACAAAAAGAAAATTTCAAGTAGAGGTGGTTGTTACGACAAAAATAAAAGAAGGTAAAAGACTAGAGGGTGATTCAGAAGTAGCTCACCTACTTTAAACTAAAGGTCAAGGAAAGCCTCTCAGAGGAAGTGACCTGTGAGCTGAGCCAACTATAGGAAACAGAAAGGAAACCTGAGGAGCAGAACATTCCAAGCAAAGGAACAGCAACTATAAAGGCCACTGGGCAGAGATAAGTACACCAGGATCCAGGAACAGCAAGGAACCCATGTGGCTTGAATGGAGTGAGGGAGAGTGGAATGATGAAGAGGCAGTACTAGATCATATAGGCCTCAGAAACTGGTAAGAACTCTGGATTTTATTCCAAGTATATTGGAAGGCCACTGAAGGACTGTAAACAAGAATGTGATAAGATATGAGCTTAGTTTTTAAAAGGCCACTTTGGCTGCAGTGTTGGGGAAGGAGTGATTTTCTAAGGTCCTTTCCCAGTTCCTATCTTCTTTTTTCCTGTTATTCCCATGAACTTGTTGCCAGAACAAGAAAGATGCATCCTCAAGATTAGAGAGGGATAGAGGAGGTAGGAGTGGTTCCTGCTCTGGGCAGGAGTAGAGAATCTGTGTCACCCTGTTCAGTAGATGGAGGGAGTGACCAGCTCAGGGAAGGGTGGGAAGCTCAACTTGGAAAATATCCCCAAGCCACCTGTATTGTTTCTGCCTCCTGTGTGGAAGTTTCTGCCAATGACACAATGTTCTGGAATGTACACCCCCACCCACATACCCAATCTTCCGTTTACAGAGGCACAGTTGTACTTTGCATTCCTCCCAGGATTTGGTTCAAAGCTAGCCTACAGGAAATGGTCGATAAAGAGCTACTGATTGATTAACAAAGAGAGAGAGTATTCTCAGCCATTAAGCAAATATTAATGAGTACCATGAGTGCTATGTTGGTCTCTGGGGATGAAAGGTGATTAAGATGGGTTTCTGGTCTTCACTGAGCTCAGAATTCAGTGGATAGACCAAAAACCACAGACAGCTACAATGCTGGATACAATAGTTACAGCAGCAACATTTACTAGGTTCCTCCTTACCCAGAGATAGGACAAGTTAGTTGTCTTTGGAGCCAGACTACTTGGGGTCAAATCATGGCTTCACTACTTACTAGCTGTGCAACTTCGAACAAATTTCTTAACTTTTCTACAAGAATAATAAGAGAACCTGCCTCAATGGTACTATTTTGAGAATTCAATGAATTAACACATATGAAACATTGAAGTGTAAGTGCTAAATAAATATTAACTACTATTAAAAATATCTGTAACGGCCAGGCGTGGTGGCTCACGCCTGTAATCCTAGCACTCTGGGAGGCTGAGGCGGGCGGATTGCTCGAGGTCAGGAATTCGAAACCAGCCCAAGTGAGACCCCGTCTCTACTAAAAATAGAAAAAATTAATTGACCAACTAAAAACATATATACAAAAAATTAGCCGGGCATGGTGGTGCATGCCTGTAGTCCCAGCTACTCGAGAGGCTGAGGCAGTAGGATCACTTGAGCCCAGGAGATTGAGGTTACTGTGAGCTAGGCTGATGCCATGGCACTCACTCTAGCCTGGGTAACAAAGTGAGACTCTGTCTCAAAAAAAAAAAAAAAAAAAAATTACTGTAACACCTGTGCTAATCTCTTACATATATCCTTACAAAAACCGCATGAGGTATTCTTATTATCCCCATTTTTCAGACAGGGGAACTGAGGCTCAGAAATGGGAAGGAATGTGTGTAAGATCAAACAGCTGGTACAAAATAAAGCCCAGATTCAAACCTAGTTCTGTCTAATTCCAGAGCCCATACTTCCTATAACAAAATGACCTCCTTCTCCTAAAGACAACAGTGCCCAATACACAGCAGGGGCCCCATAAGGGAGCTATGGTTATTATGCCATTGTTCCTGGAGCTTTTCCAGCCACAGGTACCATAGAGCCCATAGGAGGAGCCTCTCACCCTAAAGGGGGCTGAGAAGGGTTCAAAGGTGCTGGGTGTCAACTGCAGGCTTTGCTTGGGAGTTCAACAGGTTTCCTTCACTGAAGCTTGGGATACTAATATGGAACCTGAACTTCCACCACTAAATCAGACCCAGAAATTGCCCCCAGGTGCCCAGACACCTGCATGGACAGGCAGGCAATTTCCTTTGGGCTTTTTGTCTGGCCCTATACATCTCTCAGTTTCATCATTCAGCCACCAGCCCCGGGCCTCACACCGCACCTGCTGCTTGACCTAGTCCCAGGAGACCCTGAGCCTTAGACTTGGGCTCCTTCCCTGGACCCTGCCCCAAAAGGCCATTTCTGAGAGACTCCCTGGGACTTCCCTGACGTAGGGTTCTAGCTGAATTTGCGCACTGTGAGCAAAGGGAAATTCTCCTCACTGAGTAGCAGACAGGAGAGTGGGTGGTTGTTCTTGTTCTGAATCAGAGGTGAGTGTGGGGCCAGGCCTGTTGTACACTGGGTTTTATGTTTACGTAGCACTGATCCCGGTGGGTCAGAGTTCCCACTCAGCAGTCCAGCCTAGGCAGGTGAGGACATCCTGGGGTTAGGAGTTAATATGCATATCTACATTTCATTTGAGTCATACATCCTCAGAGTCTGGCCTTGCCTGGTAATTTGACTGCAGAAGGCAACCAATGGCTGAATCAATGAATGACCAAGTCTCATAGTGAGAGGAAAGAGAAAGATCCAGCATTTGATGAGCTTTTACTCTGTATTAGGAACTGTGCAGGGGCACTTTACATACACCATTCATCATCAGGGATGTTTGTTAACTTGGTCACTAAACAGCTATCAAGTAGTAGGCCCAATAACAGTAACAGTGAATAAGACATAGTTTCCATCCTCAATAAGCCCAGAGCACCTTGTTTAGTCTTTCTCCCAATAACCCTGCAAAATGAATATTATTTCCATTTTATAGCTGTCCAGGCTTAGAGAAGTAAAATAACTTATCCAAATTCACGAAGCTGGGTAAGTGATAAGATATTGCTTTCGCTCAAAAAATGTTTGTTGGTTGAATGAATGAACGACACAGCTATGACTGTAAATTTAGTCAAGGAGCAGCAACAAGGCCAAACATTTATAGTTCTCAAAGTGCTTTTTCACTTATCGTCTCCTTGGGCCTCCCTGCTAGCCCACAAGGCAGGCAAGGCGGCTGTTATCTTTCTTCAACATATGAGGCAACAGGCAGAGCTTGGGCAAGAGGCTTAAAGCCACGCAGCAAAAAAGGAGTGGGGCCATCCTGGAAAAACTCCAGAGTTCCTACAATGCCTTATTTAATCATTCAAACCTATGTCAAGCACCTACTATGTGCTAAGGTATGCTTCTACACACTTTAAATATTTAACTCATTAAGTCTTCCAGTTAACAACCAAGGTAGTCCCTGCTTCTTGGGGGTCCTTGGCAAAGATCAAAGAAAATATGCCCCATTGCCAAATGCTTAGTCAACAACACTGGCCACACCTATATGGTGTACAAGGTATGACTTAGGGTACTTGTAGGGCACAAGTATGTGAGTCAAGGCCCCCAGCTTTGGGAATCTTAAACTCTTCCTTATGAGTACAGTGTTGAGTTGAAAGAAAGAAAGAAAAGAAAGAATCTCTGAGCTCTTGGTCCAAAGGATATCTACATATTCTGTCAGCCTGGAAGTTTAGTCTTGGAGAGTAGCTCCAATAACAATCACAGCCACTTGATCACCTGTGATTACATCTGACAATAAGAGTAATAATAGTAGCTGTCATAGTGAGTAATTACTATATACCAGGCTCTATGCTAAGTGCTCCATGTATCTTATTAGCAGTTATTTACATGCTTACAAAAATGTTTTAGGCTGCGAAAAAAAAAAAAAAAAGAATGTTTTAAAGGCCATGCATGTAATCCTAGCACTCTGGGGGGTCAAGGAGGGAGGATCGCTTGAAGGCAGGAGTTCAAGACCAGCCTGGGCAATGTGGGGAGACCCAGTCTCTACAAAAAATAGAAAAATTAGCCAGCCTCAGTGGTGCATATCTATAGTCCCAGCTACTTGGGAGGCTGAGGCAGGAGGCCTCAGGAGTTCGAGTTTGCAGTGAGCTATGATGACACTACTGCACTTGTACTCTAGCCCAGTGTAAGATCCTATCTCAAAAAAAAAGAGTGTTTTGAGAAAAGCCCTATACGTTGTTATTCCTATTTTACTGATGAGGAAACCAAGGCTGGGAGAGATTAAATAATTTGTGAGGAATAACTACTGAGCAAGTGGGATTCAACATTTGTTTGTCAAATGATGGACCTGACTCTTAACAGTGAAGAAATTTCCCAAGGAGGCACTGGGAAGGCAGACATCAGTACTACCAGAGAAGGAGCTACCGCCTGGGAAGACTGGAGCCTCCTGAGCTCCCAGCACAGTCTTCCTCACCCCTTTCCATCATTTTTTTTTTTTGAGACAGTCTCGCTCTGTTGCCCAGGCTAGAGTGAGTGCCGTGGTGTCAGCCTAGCTCATAGCAACCTCTAACTCCTGGGCTCAAGAGATCCTACTGCCTCAGCCTCCTGAGTAGCTGGGACTACAGGCATGTGCCACCATGCCCGGTTAATTTTTTCTATATATAGTAGTTAGCCAATTAATTTCTTTCTATTTTATAGTAGAGACGGGGTCTCGCTCTTGCTCAGGCTGGTTTCGAACTCCTGACCTCGAGCAATCCACCGGCCTCGGCCTCCCAGAGTGCTAGGATTACAGGCGTGAGCCACCATGCCTGGCCCATCATGTTTTAACACCACACTAAGATGGAGGTAAGGATAGAATGGTTAGGTATACTCAAGCTATCCCTAGGGCAACTCCCTCTTGAAGAAGTCTGTGACTTCCTTTTGCCACTCACCAACCCACTAAAGAGAAACAGAAAAGGGAAGGGGAGTCACTTCTCCCAGGGGCTGGTGGGGGCACACCAGGGAAGAAGGAAGAAACCTTATTGGCTCCTTCCTCCCTTGGTTAAGAAGCCTGTACATGTGATACGGTGCACATCCTTAGCATGGAACCCCCTTGGGGAAATACCAAGGCACCTTTTGGACCCAAGAAGCCTCAGAGAGAGGAAAGGCTGACACAGCCCTGAACTGCAAGCTAAGCTGACAATTTCTAAGCATTGTAACTAGGTCATCAGGTTCCTAGAGAAGCCAGCTGGGGATGGGGGATGGGGAGGGAAATTTTGCAGCCTACCAAGATCCCTACTTCTCTTCATGCCCCACCCTCCCCGAAATCTGCACCTGCTCCAAATGCCCCCTCCCCCCAGCTGAGCCCAGATGTCAACGGCTCCCAATGCCCCACCCCTGCCTTCCTTGGTCCAGAACCACTGGGGCCTTTTGGACAGAAGGTACCTTATTGCCACCTGAACCCTTCAGAGAGGGAGCTATGGGGCAGGGACGGAGTGGCCTCTCCTGGAGAGTATTTCTCGCTCCACCAGGGCAGCAAGAAAGCTGGGCCCCTTGGGACCTGCCCAGGGTACCTTCCTGGCATTGTCACTGCAGGTGGTAGGAGACAGGTGATGTTTACCCTGCTGAGGGAAGAGTTGCCAAAAGGCTTCAATCAATCCTTTCAATCTGCACCTGGTCCTGAGCCCCAAAATAACAACCAGGGCAGCTTACCTGATCTGTAGGTTGCAGGTGCCTCTGGCTTCTCTCCCTGTAGTTCTGTCTGCTGAGCCCTGGGTTGGGATTCTTTTTCTCGGAGGTTACTGGAGACTTGACTGCATCCCACAGGTGCTCTGGGTCTCTCCTCATTGAGTACATCTCTACCATTAGCCATCCTCATCCCTCTGCCCAGAAGCCTCTGTCATCAGTCACCTGCTCCCTTTTCCCTGACCACCTTTATTGCCAATGCAGACCCTCTTTGGCTCCAGCCAGTTTGACTCCTCACCATCTCCCAAATGCTTCATACTCATATCCCACCCTCCAGATCTGTCTGGGTGGTTCTTACTCATATAGCCTATACTTGCCATATTTTTTAAAAGAAAGGCTTCATGGTCTACATCCTCCCAATAGGTAACGATGCCTAACACTGACTGAGCATAGTGTATGTCAGGTACTGTGCCAGGTGGTCTACACAGTTATTCATTCAACAAATATTTGCTGAGCGTCTCCTATGTGCCAAGCACTCTGCTAGATGCTGGAGATGAAAGAAAAACCAAGATAAAGTCCCCACACTCTAGGAGCTTCAGGAGTTTATGTTTTACTAGAGAAGACAGACGGTAAACATGTAAACATGAGTTTACCCTCTGAGGAGGTATTTGAGTTGAGACCTGAATGATAAGAGAACTCGGATCAGATCTACAAGATGAGTGATCCAGACAGAGGAAAAACAGCAAGCCTATGAGGAAGAGATTACTATTATCTTCATAAAGAAGTTATCATTATCTTTATTTTACATACGAGGAAACTGAAGCCTCTGTGTGAATTATACAAAGCCACAATGCTGAGAAAGCTATGATTATTCCAGCCCCCAGTGACCTCTCCCCTTTCTGACCCTTTCCACTGTTGGTACAGAGGGTCTGGATGCAATGCAATTGGCTAGGGAAAAGGAGAAAGCTAATGAAGCAGGCTGAGGGTGGAGACTTCTGGGCCAAGTAATCAGTTGGGAAGCTGATGGTGGCAGAGGCACGGGGCACCTGTGGGATGCAGCCAGTGGGTCTAACCTCTTCTGCTTTTGATGTCTATACCACAGATTTGGCACCGTTTGCCTCAAGCCATTCACCGAGTATTTCATTCCAGTCTATTCTTACTACTTCAAATGAGTCTGCTTTTTTAGGGGCAGACACATTTTTTGGTAGTCTAACTTGCATCTAATAACAACCACCCTTGATGTTCATTGAGCAGACCCTGGCTGGGCCCTTGTACAACCCCAGGCCCTGTGCCAGGTAGTCAGGATAAAATAAGGCAGTCTGGGTTTGCAAAAGAAGCAATGATACAGTGGCTTGAGGATAGGCTTTCACACCAGACACATCTGAGTTGAAGACTGAGCTCTGTTTCTTATAAGATGTGTTACTGTGGACGTATTATGGAGCCTCTCTGACCCCTGGGTTCTCCATCTTCACACCAGAGCAGTTGTAAGGACCAAGTAAGATGATTATACAAGGGCATTAACACAGCACCTGGCATAGAGCAAGCAAGTACTCAACACAGAGTACCTGTTACTATTACTAAAAAATACTTCTGCATTTTGCTTTCTCATTCACGCCTCACTTACTCTGGTAGGTTGGCATTATTCTCTCAGGTTTTTGGATGAGAATTTGAAGCTGATTTGCCTAGTGCTATGTCACCAGCAAGGAGTCGAGCTGTTTCAAATGTGAGTTCAGAGTTTCGTCTGTGTGTGTGTTGAAGGTGATTTTTTTTTTTTTTTTTTGAGACAGAGTCTCACTTTGTTGTCCAGGCTAGAGTGAGTGCCATGGTGTCAGCCTAGCTCACAGCAACCTCTAACTCCTGGGCTCAAGCGATCCTACTGCCTCAGCCTCCCGAGTAGCTGGGACTACAGGCACGCACCACCATGCCTGGCTAATTTTTTCTATATATATCAGTTGGCCAATTAATTTCTTTCTATATGGTAGAGATGGGGTCTCGCTCTTGCTCAGGCTGGTTTCGAACTCCTGACCTCGAGCAATCTGCCCGCCTCGGCCTCCCAGAGTGCTAGGATTACAGGCGTGAGCCACTGCACCTGGCCTGTTGAAGGTAATTAATACACGCTAAAATGAACCTTGCCTGGTGAGTATGGGAGCTGAGGGGACAGATGGGTGATGTACCTAAAATGATTCAGATGGCAGAGGGACCCCAACAAGGCCCAAGGTATGGAGCATGGAAACAGACCACTGACAGATGGGACTCAGTCCTACTTACCACAATATCCATAGAATCCCCAGCACTTAGCACATATAAGGCATTTGGTGGTATTTTCTGATTTAACAAAAGAAACAAAACTCTGAGGAGAGCTCTGAGCCATAAATCCAGGCTTAGGGGAGGCAGGTAGCATTGATAATACTGTGTGAAAAGCCAAAACATGGATTCTAAGTCTGATGCTGCCATTTACTATGGGTTAAGCCACCTTGCCTTAATTTCCTCCCTGGAAATTGGGCTGAATGTACCTCACCTATTTCACTGGGAAATAACCTTTATAAAGGAGTTTGGTAAATTATAAAGTACTATCATGTACATAAAAGAAATTATTATGCTACAGACTAATAAGGCAGTAGAGTGTTTTGAAGCCATACACTCTAGGTTTGAATCCCAGCTCTTCTTGGCACTAGCCTGTGAGGCTATAGGCATATCACTTTTCTGTGAGTCTCATTTTTCTCAGCCATAAAACATAGATACCACCACCCATCTTGTAGGATTTTTAAGGAATAGAGATAAAGAGCACAGCTTTAGAGTAAGACTGACCTGGTTTCAAATCCTGACTCTTGCCTTCTGCTGTGAGCCCTCCCAAATCTCAGTGTCCTATAATGATAAGGTTGCTGGGATAGCAACACACAGATGATGTCACTAAAGGTCTGCCACATAGTGAGCATAGATAGATGCCAAAAATCATCCAGACAATGGTGAACTGGAGGAGGGAACACAGCACAGTGTTTAAAAGGGGGGCTTGGAAGCTATCCTCCCAGGCTTTGCCACTTACTAATTGTGCTACCTTGCAGTAAGTTGCTTAACTTCTCTGTTCTTCATTTATCAAATGGGGATAATAATAGTACCTACTTTAGAGTGTTGCTGTGAGAATGGAATCAATTAATATGTGTAAAGCACTTTGAACAATGCCTGGCATAGAGTAAGCACTCAATACATGTTGGGTGCTATTAATAGTAATGTTAACAATAATATTAATCACCAAGTGGAATAAAAGGGAGGGACTGTTTAATCCTGGGACATGGGCATCACATGAATTACAGAGAAGTCCCTGGGCAGCTGTTTGTAGGCAAGTTTTCAGCCTCCATGAGACTCTTCCATGGAAAGGACACAAGGCTCCTGAGCAAAAATCCCAGGCCCACTGACCAGGGAGCCAGCCTCTAGGGAGTAGAGTCAGGCTCTTTGGAAGGGACACTGTGTTCCTGGCCCTGCCTGACTCCTCTGGGGGAACAAAGGCACGTGTGTATGTGTGTGTGTGGCCAGGGAGGAGGGAGAGGAATGTTTCCCTTTCAAGAGCGGAACAAAGGATCTGAGGCATAGTTGAGTGCGTTCCAATCCCCTCCCAGGCCAGCTCCCATTCCTCAGATGATTGTCCAACAAGGTTTTCAACCTTTTAGCTTCCTCCTGAAAGGTGATGGGGGGAAGGGCGGCAGGCTCAGTTTCACTCCACCCTGTATAGTCAATCTCCAAGAGGCAGAATTTATATGTGCCAAACCTCTGAGATCTCCCTTAGGAATCCCATCCTAAGCAGAGCTGGGGTGGGGATCCCCTGGGTGTGCTCAGGGTTAATGGATGGAACAGGGTTTTACAGTGGCAGGTCTAATGCCCCTCTAAGGCAAGTCCATGACAGAAACTGCTCCTAAGTGATGAAGATAAGGAGAGAACCCAGGAGCACTGACTCCCTATAGCTTAGCATGGGTTAGGGAGAAATGGCCTGGTAGAACTAAGCAGAAAGGCATTTTCTAAATCTTTATTTCTTTCTTTTCCTCAGGCCTTCAAACTTGGACTGGAAATCTTCTAAATCTTAAAGGAACCACAGGCTGGAGAGTGAAGCTAGGTGAAGGGGGAAGGGAGGGGAGCAAAGAAAGTAATTGACAAAAGGAAAGGGAGGGACATGTCCAAAAAAAGTAGTTTGGGGGAGGGGGGCGCCTCTAGGGACATTACTTTCCAGTTTCCACACTCTTGCCAACAAGGTTGGGACTCTTGCCGGCAGGCTGCAGGGCTGGGACAGGAAACAGTCTGTGGAAGTCATAGCAATGGCATTTCCTGAAGAGCAGGAGAAAAACCTCTAGTTCCGAGGGGAGCACTGGAGACTGCCCAAAAAGCCCTGTGGCTCAGAGCTTGCAGTGAGGCTCCAGTTTAGCCTCAGAGTCTCATCAGGGATGAAACCAAGTAGCAGAAGGTCCCAAAGGCAGTTTCTTTATAAAAAAACACTATTTACAAAAATCGATATGTAATAAAAGGGAGGCCAAATGATGACAGAAGGAACCCTGGGACAATAAAGGTGCTGCAGATAGAAACAGTCACGATTCTGAAAGCCTTAAGGCATGAATTCATTTACAGTATCTTCAGAACAAGCAACTATTAGTATAGCCATTTACAAGTTAAAAGACTTGCCCAGGTCACACAGCAAGCTAGAAGTCAAGTTCAGATTTTGAAAGTCCAAGCCTTGCCTCTTACTCCTGATGTAACCTTGGGCAAGTCACTTCATCTTTCTAACCTGATTTAGCTCCTGTGAAACGGAGAAGGCATCTTTCCTGCGCGTCTCTAAGGATCAAACAGGCAAAGCAGATATACACAAGTGCTTTGGAAGATATAATATGCTACATAAATGCGGAGTATTATTATTGTGGGGTCAGTGATAAACTCCCCTACGGTGACGCTGGGGTTAGTTAAGTTGCTACATCTGTCAACAGGAAAGAGCCATCTAAAACATAACTAATGTGAAATATTACATAATGGTAGAATCTGCCAAAAGGCATGAGGCCAGTGAAAGAAAACCAGAATTCATAGATTGTCTACTTCAAACCCTCCATCTTGCAGAAGAAGAAACTGGGCCTAGAGGTGAAGTGATTTGGCCAAGGTGAAACAGTAAACTAGGAGCAGACTGAGAGTAGAACTGGGATCCCAACACCAAGATGAGTGCTTGTACCACGAGAGCACATGAACGCTATGGAGCTCCCACCACCACAGGAACGCCTCCCCTAGGGCCTGCCCAGAGGATGTGCTTGCTGGTGGGTCACTATGGAGTCTAGAAAAAGGAGAGTGTACACTCAAGATTCTGTGAATGGGTCTCTGATATGTGGTAAATAAGAAATATAATACCAAATGGTGTCAGACTCTATGCACCTTAGGCATGCATCATTGGTCTTCACCACCATCCTGTGAGGCAGGTATTATTATTTGCCCCAAGGTTCAGAGAAGTGAAAAGAGCTTGCCCAGCATCACACAACTAAACACGGGTGAGCTAGGACATGGACCCAAACAAGTTTCAGTTATTCAGACAGACATATTCCTAGAATAGAGTAGGATCATTCATCAGGATACCACATTTGGAGAGAGCTATTCCTAAAGAACATCTAGCTTACTTAGCTCTGATTTTAGGACCTCCAAGTGGTTGAAAAATATCACTTCCAGGATGGCTGGACCTATCAATACACCATATGCAAGACTGGTCTTATGCCTTAGTCCCCTCTCACCACCTTCACCTCCAGGTCTAAGCCACTATTCTTTTTCACCTGGCAGTTGTACCAGCCTCTTCACTGGGCTCCCTACTGCCACCTTGTAGAATTCAGACACACCACCTCTGCTCCAAACCTCCTCTTGGCCTCTCTCCTCTCATTTCACCAAAGTCCTAACCATGGCCTGTAACACCCTATGTCATCTGGCCCCCAGCTCCTTTCCCTGCTCTTCCACAATATTCTCTCCCCTCATCTCCTACCACTCATTCTCTCCACTCATCTTCCCTTTGCTGTTTCTTTTCCAACCACATTGACCTTCTTGCTCCTTTCTTCTTTCACCCCTGAAAATGCCAAACACACTCTCTCCTGAGTCCATTCTCTTTGCTTGAAACACTCTTTTCTTAGGTACCTACATCATCCAACACCTCATCTCCTTCAGGTCTTGGCTCAAATATAAAAAAATTAGTTTTAGGTAATACCTTTGCTGGGGCTCAGGACATATCACTGCCAAATATGACTGTAGGAGATCAGAATATACCACCCCTAAAATATACTTCTTTGGCATATTCTGAGCTGGTTATTCTGAGAAACTGCAGACACAGGACTAGCTCTGAAAATCTGTCCCTTTGTCAAAGAAATTCACACCTATAAGGAAATCTAGATTAGTAAAAGTATCTGTATAAGGAAGGGGGCTGCTCTAGTCAAATTTTAATACCTGAGAGATTTTTTTATCTGTATAACAATATAACACAGCCCATAACTTGTATAGGCACCACCTCCTAGAAGCCACAAGCCCTATTCCTTTCTGTAAGTCAAGATGCTATATAAGCTTCAGTCATATGACTATTCCTCGAGTCTCATATTTTGTGGGATTAAAATAGTTTTTTTGTCCTGTTAATTTGTCTTATGTCAACTTAATTCATAGCCCAGGCAAAGAATCTAGAAGGGCAACGGGAAGCCATTTTCTGTTCCCCTACATCTTCTTTGATCACTCTTTTAAAACTGCAGCCCCACCCTCCCTTGCTAGGCAATGCCCTAAGCCCCAGCTTGTTTTATTTTCTTTATTGCACATACCATCACCTGATATGTATGTGTAATTATATATTTACTGTCTGTCCCTCCCCAATAGAATGTGAGCTCCCTGAGGACAGAAACTTAGTTTGTTTACTGTTGTACTCCCAGTGTCTAGTATACCCTGGCACACTGTAGGAGCTCAATAAATATTGCTTAAATCAATGAATAAATGATTAGGTGAAGGGCCACTTCCAATATTGTTATTCTGGGATGAGGGTCAGGTTTCTTCAGAAATTTAGTGCGTATTTCTCATTAGGTATCTGCTATGCTCAAGACATCTGCTCAGTGCTGAGGAAACAAGCATGGACAAGATATGTACTCCACCTTCAGGAGCTCCTAAAACCGAGAAAGAGCGAATCTGTTAGAAATGTCTTCTCTGCACTAATTTAAGCTCTACCAACTGTGAACTTCTTTTTATTTATCTAAGTTTTGCTAGGTACCATACCAATAAAAAGGCTCAGTCCTTCTTTCTTTAGATATTTGAAGCTGGTGATCACATTCTCCTGGGTCTTCTCTTCCCCAGGCTAAACAAAAAGACCCAGTGGGACTGTCTAACTCAGTTCTGACAACTGGGAATAGGGAAGACAGACTATCAGCTGGAGGGACAGAAGAGGGAGGATCCAGGAGCAGAGTGACTCTTTCAAAGAAAAGGGAGGCAGTCCTTAGGGAGGACACTGTGGAATGAGGTTGGAGTTTGAGGGTGGGGACAGGGCTCTGCTTAATCAAGGTGGTAGGAGATTATGTGTCTGTAGAAAGAAGAACAGTGCACTGGGAATTACCCCTGTATCTATCCACACTAAATCCAGGCGGAACCACAACTGCTGAAAGCAAGCCTCATGATGGAAGGCTGAGGGCACTGGAGAAGCCAAGAAGGTCAGGCACAGAGGACACTGCAGCCCACTGGCCTCAGAACAGATATTGCTGAGGGAAGGGACAGCTAAGAATTTCTGCTTTATGCACCCCAAACTTGACTTTTGTGTGACTGCCCTGGTTCTGAACTGGTTATTCTGAGAAAATTTTTTAGGGGCCACCTAAAAAATATCTGGGTAATTTTCAACCAGATGATAAAGGGCTCCATGGGGCTACTGGGGAAATTATTCCTAGGAAGTCTGGAAAACCCTGTGATGGTATCAGAGTTTTAAAAGCAACCTAAAATGTACACCAAGAAGAAGTAGGTGTTCCAGGGGGGAGCCCCTGAGATACTTATACCTCATTTTGGGCCCTGAATGAGATTACTAAAAATTTCCACATTTGGGGTTTCTAATGGGATTTCCCCAAGAAAACCGCAGAACTGCCAACATCTGCCAAGGGAGCTGAGGTGCTTCCACTAAGCAAATATCCTGAAGCATACATCTAAGCATACATGCTGAAGAAGCCAAAATAGGCAAGAGACCTACAGAAGACACACAGCCTGAGAAAGGCCAAGTTATGGGAGTTTTGGGTTTTTTTTTTTAAGGAGACAGGGTCTCATTAAGTTATGCAGGCTGGTCTCAAACTCCTGGCCTCAAGCGATCCTCTTGCCTAGGCTTCCCAAAGTGCTGGGATTACAGGTATGAGCCACCATGCCCAGTGAAGTTATGTTTTTATGTTTTCTTGCCACATGCACTGTTCACTTCTCTTGACAATGATGTTTCCATTAGACTAAAGGGTTTCTTCAGGGACGGCTATCTCAAAGTGGCCTGGCCCACCTGGGTCCTTGCCCATATTCCCATTGGAAAGCACCAGAAACAATTCTGTCCCTTCAGGGAAGGTCACGTATACAATATTCTAGGTAAATATCTCAGGGACTAGCTTTGATTCTTAAGAAATAACTCCAGAGGTCAAAGTCAGTTCCCTGAGGGAGGAAGCCCATTCATTAAAAGAAGTACTTCCACCCTACAATTAAGGTAGGGGAAGGGCTTTTGTTCTAGATCATTTATGAGTCAAGCTATGGCTGCTGGCTATCATTATTCCACTTTACAGGTGGGAGAGACAGATGGACAAGAGAGACCAGAACAGGGTCAGCATTTCATCAGGTGATTCCAGGCAAGAAACAGTATGGCTAAGAGTCTGGAATTCCAGTCCTTAAAGCATCAATCCATGATTAAGTAGAAATACCTGGGGCAGGACACCTTCTCCCGATACACACACTACTATCATCTATTAGCAGGGCCAGAGAGAGTTTTTTTTTTTTTAATTTTATTAATTATAATTTTTTCTTTCTTTTTATTTTATTTTTTTTTAATGGGGCTAAAGGAATGATGCCAGAGGACAGAGAGGGTTTTAACAATGAAAAAACTAACAAGAAGTCCACTCTGGGCAAAACTTTGACACCTGCCATGTCAGAGTTTTACCAGTGCCAGAATCTGAGGCTACTCACATGCTTTTGGGAACCTGTTACTCCTGACAAAGGCACTATCCTTCCCACAGCTACCTGAACAATGCCAGGAGCACAACCCAGAGGGAGCATCTTCACAGGCATATTTTGCTTGGGGCAGCAGCATATCTGGCTTCCAGTTCCAGTCTGTCTGGGTCACTTTATTACTCCCTAGATAACCTAATATGAATGGAAAGTGTTTAGGTTTTAGAGTTAGGCCAATGTCAGTGTAAGTTCTCATTCAGACACTTAACTGGCTAAGGGATACCTAGGGTAACTTAGCCACTAGAAGCTTCATGTGTAAACTGGGAATAAACTCACCTATATTGGAAGGTTAGTGTGTGGCATATATGAAATACCACGTAATTTCCATACAGGAAGGTACTATGTCTGGCTTATGGCCAGCACCTAGCACACTGCCTGCCTCATAGTAGATGCTCAGTAAATATTGCCTGCCTAAGTAAAAGACCTAACACAATGCCTAATGCTTAAGAGGTACTCAATAAAGGCTAATTTCCTTCCTCTTTCCTTTAGGGATGCTAAATTTAGAGCATATCCCTGGGTAGAATGGCCCATAACTCCTATAATCAAGGATCTCCCAGCTGCAGCCTCCAGGAAGGTTATGAGATGCCACTGCAGTAGTCAGTATGTGCAGGTTTGAACAGGATGGCACCTAAGAGGGAAGTGGGCAGATACTAGTACCCTGACTCAAAGGATCCTGAGTCAAATGTTCTTTACCCCCTGGCCTCAGGAGGAGAATGCATGCCCAGAAATGGTTCTGACATAACTGGCTCTTCTGCACACATTCCCTCTGTTCACCAAGAGGAAGTGACATGTGGTATGTTGTCCAACGGGCTCTGATAATTCTTAAGCAAAGAGGTGGAAGATGAAATTTCAGTCCCATGGAGATCTAATGAACTTGCCCAGAGCTGCTGTATCTAAGATCTCTTTCACAGGCTACCCTGGGCAGCTGGCAATTCTCTAGTTGGGGTAGCCCTCTGCAGAGTCTCTGCAGGAACCTTGGCAGACCAGGTCCCTCCCCTAGACTGCCTTTTGTTTACAGCTGGCAACAACCCACCTGGTATTAGGACCACCAGCCAAAGACAACAGTCAGGCAAAGTGGGCAAGCAGCCCAAGTACTTACTTGGAGATACCTCAGATGGTATGTCTGAAGCACTGGAATCCTGTCCCTCCTGTAATCAGCTGAACAACTATTTGCCCCAAAAGAGAATCAAAGCAGGAGGGAATAGGAGAGGTCACTGCACCAACCCACAGGAACTATTGAATAATTTATCTCCCCAGGGAGTTCATCTACAGAATGGTTTTCAAGTCTGGTCAGTCTTAGCTCAAGAAAGCCTACCACCTTTACCAGTCCCAAACCCACCCCTGTCATCCAACCTCTACTGACTTGACCTCCTTGCCTTTTAGGCAAGGAAGAGTTGATAAAGTTGCAAGGAAATGGGAAATTAGAGGGTGGGGTTCCCCGGCAAACTCAGGAGTATCTTGCTCTGTGGTAAAGTGAAGTGCCTGCCACACCCTAGGCCCAGCCTAGCGACAATTGCATTCCTGACATTCCTGAATGCACGGTACATGGCTCCTTCCACCACAGCTCCTTCAATAGATGACTTATTTTGCACTCTGTTGATTTTCTGCATATTCTAAGAGAACAGAATACCTCTCGAAAGTCCAGCATCTTCCTGGGGCAAGGAGATAAGCAAGGAAATACAACTGAGTTCACTGAAGAGCAAAAAAATTGCCTATAGTGACCACTGGTAAAGCAGCTCTCACCAATATTTCACCCTGACTCCATGATGGGCAAGAAAAATTTCCCTCCCTGGAAAAGAAACTTGCTAGTGTCAGTCACTGTGCTCATATTATCTCCAAGATTTACAATACCCTGTAAGGCAAGGAAAGCTTGCCACATATTTTTAGTGGAACAAACTAAGACTCAAGAAGGTAAATTGGCCTGTCCAAGATCACAAAGCTAGTTGAGTGACAGAGCTGGCACTTACACCTTTGTCCAAAGTCTGTCATCAAATCTTAATGTCCCTCAGAGCCCCACAGACCAGGTTCTTGCTTTGCCAGCAAACAATGCTCAGTGAAGAGGCCCCAGGGCCCTGGCCGGAAAGTAACAGGCAGAGCAGCTGGAGCTCCCCAACCGACCCAGGCAGTGAGGTGCAAAGTCCCCAAGCTTAATGCGTGACACAGCAAGAGCTCCACAAACAAGCCATCCATGCAGAAAGTTGCACACTTTGGGGAAAATGAACTTAGGGTGCACAGCACTAACACAACCTACACAGCCTGCACTGCCCTAAAATCTGACAATCTTACCCATCCAAGCCAGGGGAACCCCTGCCCAGCCATGCCCCGTCTGGTCTGAGAGGAAAACACCATACATGCAAACTCCAAAATAAAGAGAACCTGATTTGGGGGAGAGAAGCTCTGGATAGGACTGACACCTCTGGGGGAAAAAGGATGCAGGGGCCTGTGGGTTATAATGCTCATCATCATCTCCAGGTATGATACTCATCACCCTTTTACATGGGTAATGACTGTGTTAGGGTAAAGGGAAAATTGAGCTAACTTCCCACTCACACAGGTTTTGGGCCAAATGAACACATCGGCTAGATTTTTCCTTGCTGAGAAATTGGAACACAAATATGAAAGAGTGGAGTCATGAGGGTGACCAGAGTGAAATATGCCTGGTCCTTCAAGAACTAGGTCATCTTTATTTCCAAACAGTTGACCTCTTGTGGTGAAATGAGGCCAGTCAGGTCTCCTGAAGAATCAACACCTCCAACAATCACCCAACACAACAGATACAAGGAAGGGCTGTTGGGGATCTCTCTGACCAGAGGCCAAAAAAAGGGGACACTCAAGGGGCTTGGTTCTTACCCAGCCGCCGTTCTCCTGGATCCAAGGCTCTAGGTGGTCATTCAGGTAAGTGGCCATCCAAGTTGCGATCCGACTCACCAATACCTGCATCTCCTTGTCCACGCTTTCCACGCACAGGGCCCCGCCGAAGGAGAAAAAGGCCACAATGCGACCCCAGTTTACCCCATCCCGGAAGAGTTCATTCACTACCTGTTCAAAGCTCTGATATGCTGTCGCTAGAGTGATGTGGAGCTGGGATGTCAGGTCACTGAATGCCCGCCGGTACCGCAGTTCAAACTCATCGCCTGCCTCCTTCAGTGCTTGCTTCACTGCTGCCATGGGGATCACCTCCCGGGCATCCAAACTGCTGCTGTGGCCAGTGGCTCCATTCACTGGGGGGCTGTCCGCCAGGTGCCAGGATGGGTTGCCATTAATGGCACTGGGGGTCTCCATCTCCGATTCAGTCCCTTCTGGGGCCTCAGTCCTATTTTCTTCTGCATCAATAAACTGACTCCAGCTGTATCCTTTCTGGGAAAGCTTGTAGGAGAGAAAGTCAACCACCAGCTCCCGGTTGCTCTGAGACATTTTTATAATAGGGATGGGCTCAACCAGTCCATTGTCCAAAACACCTGCTCACTCACTGAGTCTGGTCTCTGCTTAATGATTCTCCTCTAAGATCCAAAGCCAAGATAAGATTCTGAAAGGAGAGAAAGAGCTTCAGGAAAAAAAAATTAATATGCATGCCATTTACCCCACACCAACCCATTCCCCTTTCAGGTACCAGAACTGGTTTCTTTGTGGCTCTTAGAACGTCTGGTCTAGGTTCCAAGAGACTTTAATGAAGTCAAACTGAAACCACCAGTGGGCTCTGAATCTCCCACTGGCCTTTTTTACCCCAGCCACCCCCTCTTCTCTGAAATGCCTTCCTCGGAAAGTCACCCTCATGGGCAGCGCCCCACCCCCCACCACCTACATTCAAATCCGTCTCAGCAGATAGCGGGCAGGTGCAGCCCCCGGAAGATCTTTTGTATCATAGGTCAGGAGAGGAGGTGGTGGCCGGGATGCCGGTAACTCAGCCGGCCTCGCGGCGTATGGCAAAAAAAACAACTCCAGCTGGAGGGATCATGCGACCCGGCAAGGCTGGGAGCTCAGAAGGCGACACAGGAATTGAGAATCTCAGGAACCAGCCCCCTCGCTTGCTTCCTCCTCCATCGCCCGGATCGAGGGCGGCCGCTCTGCAGCCGCGGCCTCCTGCCACCCAGGAGCCCAGCCCCCTCGCTCTTGCACGCCCCTTGGCTCTCCGCCTCCTACTGGGAGCCAGGAGAACTCTCCCGGAGGTGGCTGGTACGGGTTTAGTTTAGTTTTTTGTTTTGTTTTTTTCCTTATTTAAATAGCAGCCTAGGGTCAGGCTTCCAAAGCCCTGAAGGGACTTCTCAATGAGGCTCAAGGTTTCGATGACCGACGCAAAGAGGGGGAAACTGCCACGGATCTGAGATCTGACTTCGGAAAGGCCACCCCCGGGCCTTTCCAGGAGTCTGAAGGCCGGAGAGCCCCCACAAATGCCGCTAGTTTTCTTTGAATTCCCCAAAGGCCCTGGACGTGGCAGAGGGGGATTGCCGAGTCCTCCATTCCCCGCCCGGACACAATGGCCGCCGGCGCCCTGCACAAAGACGGGGTGAGGGTGAGGCGCAGGGCCTCTCCTCGGGTCAGGAAGAGGGGTCGAGGCCTGCTCGAGGCTCCCCACAGCTGAGAACACGTTTTCCCGGGAACAGGCCTAAGGCAGCTTCCTAGAGCCCCAGGGAGGGCTCGGGGGCCAGATGCTGCACCTCTCCAGAGCCCAGGGTGGGCGGGCGGCGGCCTCGCGGCTTCTCGCGCTAGCTAGGCCGGGTACTCGGCGAGCCACCGCCCCGTTGCTAGGCAACCTCCCTCCCTCAGGGGCGCCCCCTAGACCTTTCTGGGAGGAGGGGTCTCGCCCCCAGCCGGCCGCCACGACATAGCCAATCAGCGAGCCCAGTCGGCACGGAAGCCGGACGGCGAAGGCTCCCATTGGGCGAAGCAACTGTCAAACACAAGGGAGGTGGCGCTCTCACCTGCGAGCCCCGAGAGCCGTGGGGGGCCACATCCCCCTTCATCAGCCCGGTGGTTTCCAGACGTGAGGGCTCTTCGCGGCCGTGTTCTGCACCGCGGACCCGGGCTGGCCTACCTGGCTGACTGCTCGCGCCGTCTCTCCTGAACAAGCCGGCCTCAGTTTCCCCTGAAGAGACCGGGGGAACTTGCAAGCTCAGTCACTTCCGGTGCCGCGGCAACGCGCGCGAGCCCGAGACGCAAGGGAGTGCGCGCCTTGAGTGACTGACAGCAGGCCCGGAGAGCGGGCGCCTCCTGGCGGTAGCTTTGAGGGATCTTTAGAAGCAAAAAAATCAACATTTATACTTACATTTCCATTCATTCATTCATTCAGTCTGTTTCATCCATCAGTTTATTTTTTTTTAATTTTTTATTTTTTTTTATTTTTTTTTTTAAATTCATTAGCATGGAAGATGGATAATTTTTTATTTTTTGAGACAGAGTCTCACTTTGTTGCCCAGGCTAGAGTGAGTGCGGTGGCGTCAGCCTAGCTCACAGCAACCTCAAACTCCTGGGCTCAAGCAATCCTTCTGCCTCAGCCTCCCAAGTAGCTGGGACTACAGGTGTGGGCCACCATGCCCGGCTAATTTTTTCTATATATATTAGTCGGCCAATTAATTCCTTTCTATTTATAGTAGAGACGTAGTCTTGCTCTTGCTCAGGCTGGTTTCGAACTCCTGACCTCGAGCAATCCGCCCACCTCGGCCTCCTAGAGTGCTAGGATTACAGGCATGAGCCACCACCCCCGGCCCATCTATCAGTTTATATATAGAAAAAGCTTGGTGGTGTGGCTAAGAACTTTGTCTCTGGATTGTAACTCTACCAGTTGGGCAAGTTTATCAAGTACTCTGTGCCTCAATGTCTTAACAGTAAAATGAGTAATAACACCAACCTCTTTCATCGAGTTATTGTGAGGATTTAAAGAGTTATTATTTGTAAAGTCCATAGAACAGTATATGTCCCATAGTATGTGCTGCTGAATTCATTCAACAAATGTTTATTGTTGCTGACGATAGGGTTAGGAACAAGACAAGAATGGGCTGGGCATAGTGAGTGGCTTACACCTGCAATCCTAGTACTCTGGGAGGCTGAGGCAGGAGGATTGCTTGAGCCCAGGAATTTTTTTTTTTTCTTTTTTTTGAGACAGAGTCTCACTTTGTTGCCCAGGCTAGAGTGAGTGCTGTGGCATCAGCCTAGCTCACAGCAACCTCAATCTCCTGGGCTCAAGCAATCCTGCTGCCTCAGCCTCCCCAGTAGCTGGGACTACAGGCATGTGCCACCATGCCCGGCTCATTTTTTCTATATATATTAGTTGGCCAATTAATTTCTTTGTATATATAGTAGAGACAGGGTCTCGCTCTTGTTCAGGCTGGTTTCGAACTCCTGAGCTCAAACGATCCACCCGCCTCGGCCTCCCAGAGAGCTAGGATTATAGGCGTGAGCCACCACGCCTGGCCGGGGCTCAGGAATTTGAGGTTGCTGTGAGCTAGGCTGACATCACAGCACTCTAGCCTGAGCCACTGAGTGAGACTCTGTCTCGAAAAGAAACGAAAATACACAAAATTATTACTTTTAATTTTTAAAAATTTTTATTTTTACACTCCATTGTTAAAGGCTCAAAAGATAATTACACATAGTAAATGGTGCTATGAAGAAAGTAAATCAGGGTATTGTGATAAAGACGGTGAAGGGAGAAGTGCTGCTTTAGACTGGATGGTCAAGGATGTAAGCCCTACCCTCCCTGTTGAGTGAAAGAGAAGCATTTATTCAACAATTATTTATTTAGGGTGTCCAGGGATGGCCTCTTTGAAGTGATGACATTGAACCCAAGGCATAAAGGATAAGAAAATGCCAACTCATAGGAAGAGCCTAGAGAACATCAACCTAGGCAGAGAGAAAGAGCATGTGCAGTGTCCTAAGGCAGAAAGGTCTTGGCATGCTCTAAAGGCTGGAAGAGAAGCAATGTGGCTGGAAGGTGGTCAGGGATGGCAAATATGGTGTGAGAGAAGGTTGGAAAGTTGATCATGGAAATGAGTTGGGCTTGATTCTAAATATTGCAAAATGTTTTATGTTAGTTTTGTTGGTTTAAAATAGACATACAGGTGTGCTTCTAGATATATTGCTTTAAAAAATAGGTATACAGGAACACTGAATATTAAAAATAAACAATAGAGCATAGAATGAAAACTAAATCCTTTTCACCTTGTTTTCCAGCCCCTAGTTCTCCTCATAAAGGTCATCATTCTTAACACCTTTCCAGTGTAGCCTTTCAGAGATGGTAGCTATATTCAAAAGCATATTTGTATGTATAAATGTTTTATACAATGGATAGCATGCTAGAAACATTTCTTTTTTTTTCTTTTCTTTTTTTTTTTGAGACAGAGTCTGGCTCTGTTGCCTGGGCTAGAGTGTCGTGTGTCAGCCTAACTCACAGCAACCTCAAACTCCTGGGCTCAAGCAATCCTTCTGCCTCAGCCT
The DNA here is from genome assembly GCF_040939455.1 of Microcebus murinus. NCBI lineage: Eukaryota > Metazoa > Chordata > Mammalia > Primates > Cheirogaleidae > Microcebus > Microcebus murinus. The sequence goes on from NC_134119.1 coordinate 29,336,513, forward strand.
CCCAAGTAGATAAGACTATAGGCATGTACCACAATGCCTGGCTAATTTTTTTTCTATATATATTTTTAGTTGTTTGGCTAATTTCTATTTTTAGTAGAGACAGGGGCCTCACTTTTGCTCAGGCTGGTCTTGAACTCCTGACCTTGAGCAATCCACCTGCCTTGGCCTCCCAGAGTGCTAGCATAAACATTTCTACACCTTGCTTTTTTTCACTAACCTATGCATTTTAAAGCTGCCTCAATTTTTTAAATTAATGAACTTTATAAGGATATGCCGTAATTCAATTGCCCATTCCCCTATTTGGGAACATTTAGGTCATTTCCAATCTTTTCCTATTACAAATAATGCTATAACTTGTCCATTCATTATTCTGCATATATGGGAGTTTATCTGTAAGGGAAAAATTCCTGGAAGTAGGCCAGGTGTGGTGGCTCATACCAGTAATCCTAGCTTTCTGGGAGGCTGAAGTGGGGACAGTGCTTGAGCTCAAGAGTTCAAGACCAGCCTGAGCAAGAGCAAGACCCCTATCTTAAGCCGGGCATGGTAGCTCACGCCTGTAATCCTAGCTCTCTGGGAGGCTGAGGCAGGCGGATTGCTCGAGGTCAGGAGTTCGAAACCAGCCTGAGCAAGAGTGAGACCCCATTTCTACTATAAAAGTAGAAAAATTAATTGGCCAACTAATATATATTTATATATTATATATATTTTATATAATATATAAAATATATATATATATATATTTACAAAAAATTAGCCGGGCATGGTGGCGCATGCCTGTAGTCCCAGCTACTCGGGAGGCTAAGGCAGAAGGATCGCTTGAGCTCAGGAGTTTGAGGTTGCTGTGAGCTACGCTGACTCCACGGCACTCACTTTAGCCTGGGCAACAAAGCAAGACTCTGTCTCAAAAAAAAAAAAAAAAAAAAAAAGACCCCTATCTTTACAAAAAAAAAAAATTAAAAAGTTAGCCAGGTGTGGTGGTATATTCCTGCAGTCCCAGCGACTCGGGAGGCTGAAGCAGGAGAATCACTTGAGCCCAAGAATTTGAGGTTGCAGAAATAGGGCGATAGAGTGATACTCTGTCTCAAAAAAAAAAAAAAAAAAAATTCTGGAAGTGGAATTGCAGGTAAATGAGCATTTGAATTCGTTTTTGTTTTTGTTTTGGTTTTTAATGGATGTTAGCAAAGTGGTCCACATAGCAAATGTACCAGTTTATCCTCCTGTCAATAAAGTGTGAGAGTGCCTATTTCCTTACATCCTGAACACACTAAATGTGTTATCAAACTTTATCCTTGCCAATTAGATAGGTAAAAACAACAGGCACTTTCATTTTTCATTTCTTTTTATTGTGAGTAAAGTTGAACAATTTTTCATACTTTTTAGCCTTTTAGGGGAGTGAATATTTTTAGCCTTTTAGGGGGGAATCTTTGTATTTTATTTTAGTTTTTTAGAGACAGGATTTTACTCTGTCACCCAGGCTGGAGTGCAGTGATCACAGCTTACTGTAACCTCAAATTCTTGGGCTTAAGCAATTCTCCTTCCTCAACTTCTCAAGTAGCTGGTACTACAGGTACATGCTACCATGGGTTAATTTTTTATTTTTTGTGGAGACAGTGTCTTGATATTGCTCAGGCTGATCTCAAACTCCTGGCTTCAAGCAATCCTTCCAGCTTGGTCTCCCAAAGTGCTAGAATTACAGAATTGAGCCACTGTGCCCAGCCTCAGTTGGTCTTTCTATTGAGTTTTTTTTTTTGTTTTGTTTTGAGACAGAGTCTTGCTTTGTTGTCCAGGCTAGAGTGAGTGCCGTGGCATCAGCCTAGCTCACAGCAACCTCAAACTCCTGGGCTCAAGCGATCCTACTGCCTCAGCCTCCCGAGTAGCTGGGACTACAGGCATGTGCCACCATGCCCGGCTAATTTTATATATATATCAGTTGGCCAATTATTTTCTTTCCATTTATAGTAGAGACAGGGTCTCGATCTTGCTCAGGCTGGTTTTGAACTCCTGACCTTGAGCAATCCGCCCGCCTCGACCTCCCAGAGAGCTAGGATTACAGGCGTGAGCCACCTCGCCCAGCCTCTATTGAGTTTTTTTCTCATTATTTATACAAGTTTTTAATCCTTTTTTCTACATATGATTTTTTTTTTTTTTTTTTTTTTGAGACAGAGCCTCTCTTTCTTGCCCAGGCTAGAGTGAGTGCCATGGCATCAGCCTAGCTCACAGCAACCTCAAACTCCTGGGCTCAAGCAATCCTTCTGCCTCAGCCTCCCGAGTAGCTGGGACTACAGGCATGCGCCACCATACCCGGCTAATTTTTTCTATATATATATTACTTAGCCAATTAATTTCTTTCTATTTATAGTAGAGACGGGGTCTCACTCTTGCTCAGGGTGGTTTCGAACTCCTGAGCTTGAGCAATCCGGCCACCTCAGCCTCCCAGAGTGCTAGGATTACAGGCGTGAGCCACCATGCCCGGCTTCTACATATGATTTGCAAATGTTTTCAAGTTTAATATTTACTACCATGGAAAATTTTTATTTTGTATGTATTTTATCAGTTCCTTTGTGCCTTCTGGGTTCTATATCATACTTAGATATTCTCCAGTTCAGTATTATAAAAAGAATTTTCTTTGTTTTCTTCTAGTTTTTACATGGTACATTTTGTACATATTGTACATTTAAGTCCTTGTTCTACCATAAATTCACTTTGGTGGAAGGTGTGAGGTAGGAGTCCAAAACTTTTTTCCAAAGAATAACCCAATTATCCCCATATATTACCTTTTCCCTATTGATTTGAAATGTCTCCATTATCAGTAACTACATTCCGAAGTATATTGTGTTGATTTCTGAGCTTTCTATTCTATTCCATTGGAGGGTTTTTAACTGCAGTGGAGGGCGGGACAGGATCTGTTTTACATTTTTAAAATCTGTGGTGTCACAATTATTTCAATGTGAAAAATAACATTCTAGGGTCGTAAGGTCTAAATGTGTTTTGGGAGCCCAGCAGAGGGCGGATAAACTCTGCCCTGAGACAGGGGCTCTACTGAACTGACCCTCAAAAGGAAAACAGAATTTTGCCTGGGAGAGAGAGGAAGTAAGAGCATTTTAGGCAGAAGGCATTGCCTGAGCAGAGGCCTGGCATCCCAGTGTTAGAGCCCATGGTGTGTCCTGGAAATAAACTGGGATGGCTGGAGGGGAGTGCAGGAGGGAAGATGGAATGTAACTGTGTATCCACGTGTGCATTGTGCCAAATAGGCATCAGAGGAGCCTGGTAGGCTTTTTGAACCAGAAAAAACATGAAGAAGTTTATATTTTGGAAAGATGGATATAGTTTTTTGGGAAAGGAGCTTTGCAATATTTTCAAGATCCTTGAAATTGGCTCTTGAAAGATCATTGGAAAATGGTCTTGGATTGGAATCTTATTTAAAGAAAAGAAGTGAAATGCAGATTTATCCACATGTTTATGCCAGGTTTTGATCACACAGGAAAAAAATTAAAACTGACACATTCAATAAATAGGTTGATGAGGCTGTCCTCAGTGGCTCACACCTGTAATCCCAGCACTTTGGGAGGCCAAAGTAGGAGGATTGCTTGAGGCCAGAAGTTTGAGGCCAGCCTGGGCAACATAGCAAGATGCCATCTCTACAAAGAATTTTTTTAAAAATTTGCCAGGCATGGTGGCAGGCACCTGTAGTCCCAGCTACTAGGGAGGCTGAAGCTGGAGGACTGCTTAAGCCTAGCTAGGAGTTCAAGGCTGCAGTGAGCTATGATCATGGCACTGCACTCCAGCCTGGGTGACAGTATTCTATTATACACAGTTTTAAAACAGGCAAAACTAATCAATGTACTATTTAGGTTTTCAGTAATTAGCCTCCTCTAAAATGGCACACAAATATTCCTCCCTGTGGTATTCACACCTTTGTGTGGACCACCTCCCCCATACTGTACCAGAGTTCTGTGTGACTAATAGCAAATAGCAGAGATGATGGTATGTCATTACTTTTAAGTCTTGGGTACAAATGATTGTGGCTTCTGTCTTTGTGCTCTTGTGCATGCATGCTCTCTCTCTCTTTTTCCACTCACTCACTCTGAGGAAGCCAGCTGCCATGTTAAGGGGTGCCCTATGGAGAGGCCCATGTGTGGTGAGGAAATGAAGTCTCCTGCTCCCACCTGAGGGTCTTCCTGCCCCAGTCAAGCCTTTAGATGACTACAGCCTTATTCAAGACCCTGAGACTGAACCACTGTACTAGGTGGCATTCCTGACCCTCAGAAACTGTAGGAGATAATAAATGTTTGTAATTTTAAGCTGCTAAGCTTGGGAGTAATTTGTTTTGCAATAATAACTAACCAATACAGGTATATATACCTCTGTGGTAAGGGAATAATGAACACAAAATTCAAGATAGCTGTTGCACATTAATAGGGGAGGGTACAGGATGAACCCAAGGAACAAGATGAAACTGGGAACTTGAAAGATACTGAAACATTGTTCTTTTCTTTTTCTGAGACAGGATACTGCTCTGTCACCACGCTGGAGTGCACTGGCCCAATCATAGCTGACTGTAACCTTGAATTCCTGGGCTCAAGCAATCCTGCTGCTCAGCCTTCCAAGTATCTGGGACTAGAGACACATGCCACCACACCTGGCTAATTTTATTTTTCTAAAACTTTGTTGTAGAGATGGGATCTCAATAAGTTGCCCAGGCTGGTCTCCAGCCCCTGGCCTCAAGTGATCCTCCCACCTTGGCCTCCCAAAGTGCTGGGATTATAGGCGTGAGCCACTGTGCCCAGCCTGAAAATGTTTTTCTTATTAAACTGAATTGTACATATGTACAGAGACATTTGTTGCCTCATTATTCTTTTTTTTTTTTTTTTGAGACAGAGTCTCACTTTGTTGCCCAGGCTAGAGTGAGTGCCGTGGCATCAGCCTAGCTCACAGCAACCTCAAACTCCTGGGCTCAAGCGATCCTGCTGCCTCAGCCTCCTGAGTAGCCGGGACTACAGGCATGTGCCACCATGCCCGGCTCATTTTTTCTATATATATTAGTTGGCCAATTAATTTCTTTCTATTTCTAGTAGAGACGGGGTCTCACTCTTGCTCAGGCTGGTTTTGAACTCCTGACCTTGAGCAATCTGCCTGCCTCGGCCTCCCAGAGTGCTAGGATTACAAGCGTGAGCCACCGCGTCTGGCCTGCCTCATTATTCTTTATACTTTTCATAAATGTCACACATATATTTTTATCTATTCTATATCTAATGAAATCAATCTTTAAAAGGCCAGAAGGAAATATACTAAAATGCTAATAGTAGACATATTGCCACTAAAGGATAGATTATAGTTCTTTTTCTTTTTCTTTTCTTTTCTTTTTTTTTTTGAGACAGAGTCTCACTCTGTTGCCTGGGCTACAGTGCTGTGGCATCAGCTTAGCTCACAGCAACCTCAAACTCCTGGACTCAAGCAATCCTCCTGCCTCAGCCTCCCAAGTAGCTGGGACTACAGGCATGCACCACCATGCCCAGCTAATTTTTTATATATATGTTTTAGTTGTCCAGTTAATTTCTATTTTTAGTAGAAATGGGGTCTTGCTTTTGCCCAGAGTGGTCTCAAACTCCTGAGCTCAAACAATCCTCCCACCTCGGCCTCCCAGAGTGCTAGGATTACAGGCGTGAGCTACCATGCCTGGCCTATTTTTCTTTACTATTTATTATTTCCTGTATTTTCTAAGTATTAAAAACAAGAAAGCATTACTTTCTAAAATGGGAATTAGATTTTTTCTATTTATAGTAGAGACAGGGTCTCGCTCTTGCTCAGGCTGGTTTCGAACTCCTGACCTCGAGCAATCCGCCAGCCTCGGCCTCCCAGAGAGCTAGGATTACAGGCGTGAGCCACGCGCCCGGCATCAAAGAGTCTTTAAACTCACCTATAACCTGTAGGCCCCTCGCCCCATTTGAGATGTCCCACCTTTTCGGGCCAGACCAATGTTTGCCTTCTATGTAATTGATTTATGACTTTACCTGTAATTCCTGTCTCCCTGAAATGTGTAAAACCAAACTGTAACTCAACCACAGCCAGTCCACTTGCTCCAGGTCATGGCCCTCAAATTTGGCTTAGAATAAACCTCTTTGAATTATTTTACAGAGTTTGGCTTCTTTTCCATTAACAACAGTCTTAAGAATTACTGGCCAGGTATTTTGCAGAATGCCCCTCAATTTGAGTTTGCCTGACATTTTCCTCCCGACTTGACCAGGTTATGGGTTTAAAAAAAAATAATAAAAAAATAAAAAATAAAAAAAATAAAATGGGAATTAGAGTCACTCCCAAGATAGTGGACCTACTGGGGTAAAAAACAAACAAACAACAACAAAAAGAAAATGGAAATTTAAAAATATATAAACACACATATAATATATACATATAATATGTATGTGTATAGATAGAGATATATGAGGGGTTTGCATTTGCATTAAAAGGTCTCTGAAAGATGCACATTCATCTTTTAACATTCATTTTCTAACTGAGATATAGGATTGAGGATGGGGTGTGGTGGGAGGTATAGGGTACTTTTACTTTTTACTTCATATGTATACATGAACCCAGATGGATCTGTGTTCAAATCTTAACTCTGTTGTGTGACCTTGGGCAAGTCATGTCACCTGCCTTGAGCCTAAATTTTTTCATCTGGAAATTAGAAATAACACCCACTAGGCAGGAGGGCTGCAATGAGTTAATGAAGGCAGGAGTGTATAGCACCTGACACGTACTCTCACTCTGTCACAGCATGTATTATTTTTGTAATTTCTTTTTTTGAGACAGAGTCTCGCTTTGTTGCCCAGGCTAGAGTGAGTGCCGTGGCATCACCCTAGCTCACAGCAACCTCAAACTGCTAGGCTCAAGCAATCCTACTGCCTCAGCCTCCCGAGTAGCTGGGACTACAGGCATGCGCCACCATGCCTGGCTAATTTTTTCTATATATACTAGTTGGCCAATTAGTTTCTTTCTATTTATAGTAGAGACGGGGTCTTGCTCTTGCTTAGGCTGATTTCGAACTCCTGACCTTGTGCAATCCACCCGCCTCGGCTTCCTAGAGTGCTAGGATTACAGGTGTGAGCCACCGTGCCCGGCCTATTTTTGTAATTTCAAAACAATTTTTTAAACAGAAGAAGTTTCAAGTATTAAAGTACCTTGGCCTCAATACCAGACCAGTGCCCACTTCAAATGCAGAAGTTGGAATTTCAAGGGATTTCTTTCTTCCCATTCCCAGAGGAAGACAGAGATACCACCCCAGCCTGGCTACGACTGATCTTACGTGGCTTATTGAAAAGAATCCCATGCATTAGCAGTCACTCCTCATCCCTCTTCATCCCTACATCCCAGCCCCTGGCAACCACTAGACTACTTTCATCTCTAGGGATTTATCTATTTTGGACACTTCACATGAATGGAATCAAACAGTATTGGTCCTTTTGACTCTGGCTCTTTTAATATAGCATATTTCTGGTCCATCTATGTTGTTGAATGTGTCAGTACTTCATTCCTTTTATTGAAGAATACTACTTGGCCAGGCGTGGTGGCTCATGCCTGTAATCCTAGCACTCTGGGAGGCCGAGGCAGGTGGATTGCTCCAGGTCAGGAGTTCAAAACCAGCCTGAGCAAGAGCGAGACCCTGTCTCTACTATAAATAGAAAGAAATTAATTGGCCAACTAGTATATATAGAAAAAATTAGCTGGGTGTGGTGGCGCATGCCTGTAGTCCCAGCTATTTGGGAGGCTGAGGCAGTAGGATTGCTTGAGCCCAGGAGTTTGAGGTTGCTGTGAGCTAGGCTGATGCTACAGCACTCACTCTAGCCTGGGCAACAAAGTGAGACTCTGTCTCAAAAAAAAAAAAAAAAAAAAAAAAAAAAAAAAAGAATACTACTCGATTGTATGGATATACCACATTTTATTTCTCCATGCATCAGTTGGTGGACACTGAGGTTGTTTTCTACAGTCTTTTGTTTTTAATCAGTGTGCAAAGGTCTCTGTAACCCTTTCCCCAAATTAGATGCTATGTCAGTAGTAATACCTGCAGCCCTCCTTTTGCTTATGTGGGAAAGTTTAGATTTTCCTCTGGAAGTTCAATATAAGGAGTCTGTTGAAATAAACTGATAATAGGTTAACAGGAGAAAAGGCATACAAATTTATTAAGGTGCACATGTGCCTGAGAGCCACACAAAATATGAGACTTGAAGAAAGGCCAGAGAGTTGAAGTTTAAATACTCTCTTCAGAGGAGAGAGGGAAGTGGGGGAATATAGGCAACTTTAGAGGAAGAATAAATAATATTTAGGGGAAATTAATGGGCCGTAAGAACAGATAATAGCCAGGGACAAAGATCCTCTGGGTTCTGGGGCAAGTGGCAACAAGTCTTGGGAAGGTGAGGGGCAGAACTGCACTGCAAACAAAGGTTGTCTGATTATTCGGGTAAAGTCTCTCAGGTAAAAAAAAAAAGTCATTTTGGAGCAGCCTTCAGGTAGAATAGGCAATAGCCTGTCTGGGTGTGGTGATGACTTTTAATCTCCTGTCTGGTGATTCATCTTCCCTGGATGTTTGATGAGATTCCTAGGGAGGGGGTTCAAGACAGCGAGTTCAGAACACTTGAAGAATTTCCTTCAGTCAGATGAGGGAATTTCAGTGACAGCCCCTCCCTGCACTTTGGAAGGGAATGATTGAGGAAGAGCAGGAACAGGGGAAGGTCAGAGTCACCTTGTCTCTGAGGCTTACTTCTGAGGCATTTCCGTTTCCTTTGTTTGAGCACTTAGCAAGCCATTTTGGGGTACCACCCCTACAGTTGATTGGATAGAAGACTAGAAGACAGAATAGTGCCCTCTTCTGTGGGGAATACTTTTGATGACTATCACCAGTGACTTATACCTACAACCTTCTCCGGGGGTGTGTCTTTGGGTGATTGAAGTCACCTGCGTGGAGGTGTCTGGGAATTATGTCACCACCCAGAGCCAATGACTGAATGACTGGCTGGCAGCTGTTCTCCAGGAGATAGGAGGCCTGAGCTGGAAGGCAGGTCCAGATTTCCAGCCTGGTGACCACCAGGTAGATGGTGGGGCAACTAATAGACACAGAAGAATCAGATTTAGAAGAGGGAGGATAGAGGTTGGTTCCCTCCCTCCCTCTCTCTCTCAAACTCTCTCTCTATCTCTATATATATGGTTTGCACACGTGTGTTTTTTTTTTTTGTTTTGTTTTTTTTTGAGACAGGGTCTCACTCTGTTTTCCAGGCTGGAGTTCACTGTAACCTAGAAGTCCTGGGCTCAAGCAATCCTCTCACCTTAGCTTCCTGAGTAGTTAGGAGTATAGGCGTGCCACTATGTCTGACTAATTTTTTTTTTTTTTAACTTTTATTTTTTGGAGACAGGGTATCATCATGCTGTCCAGGCTGGTCTCAAACTTCTGGCCTTGAGTGATTCTCCTGCCTTGACGTTTTTTTTTTTTTGTTGTTGTTGTTTTGAGACAGAGTCTCACTCTGTTGCCCAGGTTAGAGTGCCCTGACATCAGCCTGGCTCACAGCAACCTCAAACTCCTGGGCTCAAGCCATCCTTCTGCTTCAGCCTCCCAATAGCTGGGACTATAGGCATGCCCCACCATGCCTGGCTAATATATATTTTCAGTTGGCCAATTAATTTTTTTCTATTTATAGTAGAGATGGGGTCTCACTCTTGCTCAGGCTGGTCTCTAACTCCTGACCTTGAGCGATCCTCCCGCCTCATGCCTCCCAGATTGCTAGGATTACAGGTGAGCACCATGGCCCTTTTTCACTTTCTAAAACCAGAGTTTGAAAAGCTGAAATAACTTTCTATCCCACTGGCTCCTCCTTCTCGCTCCTTTGCAATCTTTTCATTACCAAAAAATAAAAAAATAAAAATAAATTCAAACCACACAAATAATACATGGCAATATCTTTTTTTTTAAACAATTAAAGATAAGGCTCAGCCAGGCACGGTGGCTTATGCCTGTAATCCTAGCTCTCTGGGAGGCCGAGGCAGGAGGATGGCTCACCATCAGGAGTTCAAAACCAGTCTGAGTAAGAGTGAGACCCCGTGTCTACTAAAAATACAAAGAAGTTAATTGGCCAACTAAAAATATATGGAAAAAACTAGCCGGGCATGGTGGCACATGTCTGTAGTCCCAGCTACTTGGGAGGCTGAGGCAGAAGGATCGCTTGAGCCCAGGAGTTCGAGGTTGCTGTGAGCTAGGCTGATGCCACAGCACTCTAGCCCAGGCAACAGAGTGAGACTCGTTCTCAAAAAAAAAAAAAAAAAAAGATAAGGCTCAAATTATCTATCCTTTCTGTCTACAAGTCCAGTTTAACTCTTCTCTCTGAGTTTCCCACAATTGTTAGTTTGTTATGAATTCTTCCATAACTTTCTCTCAGTGCAGGGCAAAGGTTATGGGATTGGTTTCTGAATGTGGCCTTCCTAGGTTCAAATCCTGACTCGGTGGCACACAAATTGTGTGACCTTGGAGAAATTGTGTAATCTTTCTGTGCCTCAATTTCTACCATCTATAAAATGGGTATGGTAACATTACCTACCTCATGAGGTTACTGTTAGGATAAAATGAGTTAATATGTGTAAAGTACTTCCTTCTGCCTCAAACTCCTGAGTAGCTGGGACTACAGGCATGTGCCGCCATGCCTGGCTATTTTTTTCTATATATTTTTTGTTGGCCGATTAATTTCTTGCTATTTTTAGTAGAGACAGGGCCTCGCTCTTGCTCAGGCTGGTTTCGAACTCCTGACCTCGAGGGATCCACCAGTCTCGGCCTCCCGGAGTGCTAGGATTTCTTTTTTTTTTTTTGACACAGGGTCTCACTCTGTTGCCCTGGGTAGAGTGCAATGGCATCATCGTAGCTCACTGCAACCTCAAATTCCTGAGCTCAAGGGGTCCTCTTGCCTCAGCCTCCCAAGTAGCTGGGACTACAGGCATGTGCCACCATGCCCGGCTAATTTTTTGTATATGTATTTTTAGTTGACCAATTAATTTCTTTCTATTTTTAGTAGAGACAGGGTCTCGCTCTTGCTCAGGCTGGTTTCAAACTCCTGACCTCGAGCGATCCTCCCACCTCAGCCTCCCAGAGTGCTAGGATTACAGGCGTGAGCCACCGCGCCTGGCCTCTTTTTTTTTTTTTTTAAGATAGAGTCTCACTCTGTTGTCCAGCTGCTAGAGTGCAGTGGCGTCATCATAGCTCGCTGTAACTTCAAACTCCTGGGCTCAGGAGATCCTCCTGCCTGAGCCTCCCAAGTAGCTGGGACTACAGACACATGCTACCACAAACAGCTAATTTTTGTATTAATATGTTTTTGTAGAGAGTCTTGCTATATTGCTCAGGCTGGTCTCGAACTCCGCCTCAAGAGATCCTCCTGCTTTGGCCTTCCAAAGTACTGGGATTGTAGGCACGAGCCACCTGCCTGGCCTTTAGTATTGTGTCTTTCCATCTATTAACAAGGTATATAACCTCATTTAACTATTTGATAGTTATTAAAAGTTCTATAGGTTTTAATTTTCCCATAAAGGTCTAAGGCTTACTTTTTGAAATGTTGTTTTTGCTTGTATTATGAACAGGTTTTTTCTTGTTGTTGTTGTTTTCATTGTTGCTATTTTCTAATTGATTGTTTTTTTCTTTTTCTTTTCCTCTAGAGCAGCAGTCCCCAACCTTTTAGGGACCGGTTTCATGGAAGATAATTTTTCCACACAATGTGTGGAATAGTTTCGGGATGATTCAAGCACATTACATTTATTTTATTTTATTACTTTTTTTGAGACAGAGTCTCACTTTGTTGCCCAGGCTAGGGTGAGTGCCTTGGTGTCAGCCTAGCTCACAGCAACCTCAAACTCCTGGGCTCAAGCAATCCTGCTGTCTCAGCCTCCAGAGTAGCTGGGACTACAAGCATGCGCCACCATGCCCGGCTAATTTTTTCTATATATATTAGTTGGCCAATTAATGTTTTTCTATTTATAGTAGAGACGGAGTCTCACTCTTGCTCAGGCTGGTTTCGAACTCCTGACCTTCAGCAATCCATCCTCCTTAGCTTTGGAGAAGTCCAGCATGCGAGCGTCCTGTGGTCTAAACCGACTCCCGGCCTTCTCAGTTGGTACCACCTTTCTCAAATAGTTTGGAGCAGAGCATTCTGGTCTTTGTAGTAATGTCCCTAAGAGTGTCCCTGAGAGTGCTAGGATTACAGGAGTGAGCCACCGCTGCTGGCCAACATTGTAATGGAATAATTATACCATTCATCATAATGCAGAATCAGTGGGACCCCTGAACTTGTTTTCCTGCAACTCATGGGAGACAGTGAATGATTTGACAGGAGGCAGAGCTCAGGTGGTGATGCCAGGGATAGGCAGTGGCTGTAAATACAGATGAAGATTTGCTCACTCACCCTCTGCTCACCTCCTGCTGTGCGGCTCAGTTCCTACCAGGCCACGGACCAGTACCGGTCTGTGGCCCCGGGGGTAGTACAGCTCTAGAGTAGCCAGAAAGAAATCTAATTGATTATTAATGATGTATAAAAAGGACATTCTTCGTTCAAATCTCATCCCCTGCACTTATGTGACTTTGGACAATTTCACTGAACTTGTCTGAGCCTTTGTTTTGTCTTTTAGGACATGGGTTAATAAAGCAAGGGATGCAGTTGGGATTAAAAGGGGATGAGGCAACCAATAAACCGCGCACTTCAGCCGGTAAAATCATGGCAGGGACTGGAGAGTTTGAGAGGCTCCTTCCGGATTGGGAGGGAAGTTGAAGGCAAGTCTGTGTTGTACGCAGCAGACTCCATGTTAAAGTGAAGTGAATTCTTATGAACATTCAAGGCACAATGCATAACCACAACGAGACTAATCTTTAAAAAATAGAGTATTCTTCCCTGAAAGCTTTGGAGAAGTCCAGAATGCGAGCGTCCTGTGGTCTAAACCGACTCCCGGCCTTCTCAGTTGGTACCACCTTTCTCAAATAGTTTGGAGCAGAGCATTCTGGTCTTTGTAGTAATGTCCCTAAGAGTTGTTCCAAAGGGCTCACGAAGGCGCATGAGACTACATTTCCCAAGAGCCTCCCGGCTGGTTGTTTGCTTGTGCCTCCTTCTGACTTCCGGCGTTGCTGCGATTTCCAGGGCCAATCGGTGGGCTGGAATTGTCTTCCTGGTGCTCTGATTGGCGCATTCGACTGGGGTTCCTGGGTTCAAATTTTCAACGATACTGAATGAGTCCCGCGGCGGCTTTGCTGGCGTTTCGTTGTCAGAGCAGGGTCGAGGTGAGCTGTGGGAGAAAAAGGGGAATAAACTCGGGCGCGAGGTTCCTTTCTCCTTGATTTTCGAACGGCTGGAGTTCATCTACCAGCCTCTATCGCTGCCCGCGCCTCTAGGCCTGGGCTCTGAGACGTTGCGCGGCTGGGGCGCCGCTCAGCCGCGGCAGGGCGGGAGCGGTGGCTTCGGGCCACCTTTCTCTTCGTGACAGGATTTTACCTTGAAATCTGTCCGGAAAGTAAGGGGAAGGAGTTGTGGCAGGCTGTCGGCTGATAACGGTAACGACATTTATTATTGCTATTAGCATGCTAGCGTGTAGTGAACTTTTACTGGACCGAGCACTCTGCTTGCCCTTTCTCATTTAATTTTCGCACCAAGGCAGTGAAGTAGGTGCTATTCTTAGCCGCCTAGTACGAGGAGGAAACTGAGGCTCAAAATCTAGATAAATTTCGGGAAATGGAAAATAGAAGTGTGGCATTCGATGGAGGAAAACAGATGTAGTCACAATTATATTTCAAAACTGCTGTCTAAGTAAGATAGGCGGTAGAAGAACATAATTGAGGAGAGCTTAATTCCATTTGGAATTGTCTTTTATTGGGGATTTTAAATTCATTCTATGTTATCCGTATTTGTCCAGCCCTCCCTCTTTGTATCCAATCACTAGGTGTTAGTGCCTTTCTCATTTCCTTCCTTAGAACATTTTAGATTGGAGGGGGAAGGAAAACTGAACTAGGTTATAATATTATAGGGTCAGTTTACCCCCTATTTTCATTATATATGTTTCTTTTTTTTACATACACTTTTCTAGTAGTTCAATAGCCAGGACTCCCCCAAATCAGGCCTGCTTAGGCTAAAAGAGGATTTTTGACTCCCTGATTTTGCTATAACGTCATCCTTTGGTGTACTCCCTGGTTCACCCTTCCCTCTGACCTTCCATGAATTTCTCTCACTCATCAGATGTTGTCAAAAATAGGGTTATATGCTGCTGTAATAAGAATATTCTTTTGTTGTGGTCTCAGTGTATTATACCACCTGTCAAGCTACCCCCAACTTATTTTTTTTTTTTTTTTTGAGACAGAGTCTCGCTTTGTTGCCCAGGCTAGAGTGAGTGCCGTGGCGTCAGCCTAGCTCACAGCAACCTCAAACTCCTGGGCTCGAGTGATCCTTCTGCCTCAGCCTCCCGGGTAGCTGGGACTACAGGCATGCGCCACCGTGCCCGGCTAATTTTTTATATATATATCAGTTGGCCAATTAATTTCTTTCTATTTATAGTAGAGACAGGGTCTCGCTCTTGCTCAGGCTGGTTTCGAACTCCTGACCTTGAGCAATCCGCCCGCCTCGGCCTCCCAAGAGCTAGGATTACAGGCGTGAGCCACAGCGCCCGGCCAAGCTACCCCCAACTTATACTTGAGTACCCTTGGTTGGTTTGGGTGTGTCAATTCAGTTTTAAGCTGGCATTCTTTGATCAAATTATGTGGCTCCTGGCTAACTTAGCCAATTGATTAATCTTTGAGGGTGTACTGTGTGCTGAGATTGGTGTTAAATATTCTGGGTATACAGATGTGTGAGGTGCTCGAGGGTTTTCTGGTATGCTTAGGGACAAAAAGATTGTTTCAAATTGATGAATTATAGTCAGAGTAAGACAAGACAGCATCTGAGTGCTCTACTGTTTTGTATTGTAAGTGTCCTGGCAATTTAAAGGTGAGGGAGGTCAAGAGCCAGTTTTGTGTCCACCTTCACAAAGCTACCCTTGCCACTCTTGGCAAACTGGCTCTTGATAAGCAGAGTTTTGTTAGACTGGACTAGAACTATCCCGGTGTGTAGGAATTACCCACTAGGTATCTGTGGAATTGGTTAGGGACGAGGGCACTGTCTAAATAGACTACAAAATCGCAGGTTTGAAAAACTGGATTTTATTCAATTAGGTTGCTAAATTTGTTTAAACTTTCAAGTGATTTAATAAAATAGAGTTATTTTGGCCAGCTTCATCCCTAAATCTGTATATTTCAGCCTTGATAAAATTTTTTCTACAGTTGCAATGAAGCTTGTCCAGGATTATGTGGGAAAGTCCTTTATTTCTTATTTAGGTACCAGGAAATGTTCAGGGTTCTTCTACATTCCCTATTTATTTTTCCTTCAGCTTTTCCTGGGTCTCTTCCCTAATTCTTTTTGAATTCCTAGGGAAGAAAGAAGGAGGGGAGATTTATATACCCTTTGACAAACTAAATTTTCTTTGCCATGGGTAAATTTAGGAAGCAGAATTGACTACCGGCAGGTTGAACAGCACAAGCAATTCTGTGAATAGATCTGTGTTTGAGACAGACATAGAGATTAGCAGCCCAAGGTACTTTGTGAAAAAAGGATAAATAAGTGAGGAAGGGTTCTGTTCTTGTTTGTTTGCATAGGGAAACTTCATAAAGGGGAAAGAAACTAAAGATTAGTAAGAAAAGTATAAACTTGTATCTAGAAGGCTAGAATGTAACTTTGGAAATTAAAAAGTAAGGTTATTTGTACTTTATTATTTTTTTTTTTTAGTAAAAGAAAGTATTAATAATTTGTCCATATTTTAGGTAAGCCTACTATTTGTCCTGATGTTTGATTAGGATAGAAGTGCATACTATTACTCCTTGGTGTCAGTGTTGCTAAATTGCAGCCTTTGGAAAGGTTGCTTTAAAGTGGTAATATATAAAAATCAAAGATATCAGCAAACAGCAAATGTGCCCTGAACAGTCTGTTAAGAAGTTTGGCATGTTCTAAAAGCCATGCTATTTAGCTCTCAGAAGTACCTT
Organism: Microcebus murinus; assembly: GCF_040939455.1. Lineage (NCBI taxonomy): Eukaryota > Metazoa > Chordata > Mammalia > Primates > Cheirogaleidae > Microcebus > Microcebus murinus. The sequence goes on from NC_134119.1 coordinate 29,352,588, forward strand.
TTGGTTTTGAGAGTGTATCCTTGATCTTCTATGGCTTCTTCTTATTCTCTGTTAACCTTTTTTTTTTTTTTTTTTGAGACAGAGTCTCGCTTTGTTGCCCAGGCTAGAGTGAGTGCCGTGGCGTCAGCCTAGCTCACAGCAACCTCAAACTTCTGGGCTCGAGCGATCCTTCTGCCTCAGCCTCCCGAGTAGCTGAGACTACAGGCATGCACCACCATGCCCGGCTAATTTTTTATATATATATCAGTTGGCCAATTAATTTCTTTCTATTTATAGTAGAGATGGGGTCTCGCTCTTGCTCAGGCTGGTTTTGAACTCCTGACCTCGAGCAATCCGCCCGCCTCGGCCTCCCAAGAGCTAGGATTACAGGCGTGAGCCACAGCGCCCGGCCTCTGTTAACCTTTTTTAATGCAGAGAATTTGAACCTGTTTCATCACCTTTTGCTTCTTCCAGATTCTTGATAAGTATTTGCCAGACTTCAAGATTTCAGTAAAGAGGTGAAAGTGTATATTGCAACTTTGAGTCAACCCTGTAGGCAGGTGAACTGACGGACCAATTAAACAACAGGTAAGGCAGTGTCACAGTGAGTTATATTAAAAAAGAATAAGAGGAACATTAATATGTCAGCTTCATAAGTGTTTAAATAACTTTAATGTATCTTCATAAAGTAATACACATTTTGGAAGGAAATTTATTTTCTAAGGAAAAGCAAAAAGAAAATCATCCACTGCCCACCTCTCATATAAACTGTGGCTAACATTTTAATACACGTCTTTATAATTATTTTTTTACAGTCATCACTTGGTATCTGTGAGGGATTGGTTCTAGGAGCTTCCTCCTATACCAAAATTCAAGGATGCTCAAGTCCCTGATATAAAATGACATGTTGTATATGCATATAACCATATGCACATCCTCCCATATATTTTATTTTATCCTTTTTTTACTCAGATAGGCATTGACTCCCATGTATTTTAAATCCTCTCTAGAGTACTTATAATACCTAATACAATGTAAATGCTATTTAAATAGTCATTACACTGTATTGTTTGAGGAATAATGATAAGAAAAAAGTCAGTTTCAGTGCAGACACAGGTTTTTTTTTCCCCTAATCCGTGGCTGGTTGAATCCATGGATGTGGAACCCACAGATATGGGGGGGAGGGGCATCTGAATTTGGTTATAATAAAAATCACACACTAAAAACCCTTTTTACTTTTTTAATTTCTACTTAATCAGGTTATGAATATTTTCCCATGTCATTAATTAATTAATTTTTTAAAATTTTTTGAGACATAGTGTCAACTCTGTTGCCTGGGCTAGTGTGCTATGGCTTCAGCCTACCTCACAGGAACCTCAAACTCCTGGGCTTAAGCAAACCTTCTGAGTCAGCCTCCTGAGTAGTTGGGACTACAGGTGCTTGCCATGATGCCTGGCTCATTTCTTTTTCTTTCTATTTTTAGTAGACACAGGGGTCTCACTCTTGCTGAGGCTGGTCTGAGCTCAAGTGATCCTCCCACCTCAGCCTCCCAGAGTGCTAGGATTATAAGCATGAGTCACCATGCCCAGCCCCAAATTTTTCTACAACATAATTTTAATGGCTATATGGTATTCTGTTAAGTGGTTCTTTCATAGCATTTTACCCAGTGAAGTTGCTGGTCAAAAAGAATGCATATTTTTAAGATTTGCTATATAATACCAAATTGCCTTATATAGGAAGATTATGCTGATTTACATACCTGCCATAACAGTAGATGTTCACATAGGCACAAATATATATTCTTATAATAGATAATACATTTGCATGGTGCAAAAATGAAAATAATATAAAAAGATTTATAGTTTAAAAAAATCTTCCTTTGATCCTGTCACTTTTGTCTTCACTCCCTACCATCCCATAGGTAAACATTTTGGATTAAGTTCTTTTTTTTTTTTAATTCTTTTTTTTTTTTGAGACAGAGTCTCACTTTGTTGCCCAGGCTAGAGTGAGTGCCTTGGCGTCAGCCTGGCTCACAGCAACCTCAATCTCCGGGGCTCAGCGATCCTACTGCCTCAGCCTCCCGAGTAGCTGGGACTACAGGCATGTGCCACCATGCCCGGCTAATTTTTTTTTTTGTATATATATTTTTGGTTGGTCAATTAATTTATTTCTATTTTTGGTAGAGGCGGGGTCTCGCTCAGGCTGGTTTCGAACTCCTGACCTTGAGCAATCCGCCCACCTCGGCCTCCCAAAGTGCTAGGATTACAAGCGTGAGCCACCACGCCCGGCCTAATTCTTTAAATTATTTTAACATTTTTTTTTTATGCACTTTTGGTGAGAATGCCTGGATTAAGTTCTTACGTTTTGTGTGTGTGTGGGGGTATATTTCTTAAGCCAGGTAACTTTTGAAGGGTATAAATCTCTGCAAGACTAAGTGATTGCCATTTGACTAGGATTGTAACCTCCTGCAGCCCCACTGTCAACCCTTATAAAATCTTTCTGCTTCTTACTATTGGAAGATTAGCACACTTTGGTATTCTACAAAGATTTCCTGATAGTATTTTACAAAGATCCCTGTCATTATTTGGCCTGGAGGTAAGCAACATTACTGATTTCTATCCAGGTTCTATTAGTTGCTTAGGAATGGATTATGGTTTATTGAGTTCTATGGATAAATTAAAGCAGAACTAAGATTATAATCCTTAAAAAGGTAATATGAAACTTATGTTTGGGAGTGAAATGAGAGAAAAATGTATTTGCTTCAGGTTTCTGGACAGTGATGAATTTGAACAAGTGTCCATGTGTCCTGTGCTGACTTCTGAGTGTTTGGACAGTGAGGATTGTCATTGGATTTTAAATTGACCCAATTTTGGAAGCTTCATAGATCTGTTTCTGTAAACAGATCCGATTTCAACATAGAAGTTAGCAAACATAAATGTGGAAACACAAAGTCCATTAAACTTCCTTCAGACTTACTTTGAGACTTTGACTAACAGTTAAAATTGCACTTTGGATTAATGTTGCCATTTACTGATTCCTGCTAATCCCTTAAATACAAGAAAAAAAATGTAGGTGTTTTCTCCCTGGGTAAGATGAAAATAACTCCATTCTATTTTACTCCTGGTAATGTAACAAGATCTCTTATTCCTTATGAAAGTAGGAGAGGATGTCCCTGGGGAAATGGCACTGCCTGGGATGGGACCATCTTAATTAACTATACTTCTAATGAAGTCTTGATTTACTCAGTTTGTTCTATTACGTTACCAATTGTCTAACTCACGATTTCCCCTCTAATAGAAATAGGCAAGGCACATCTCACAAATTGGATCGTGAGGTGCTTGAGAGCATCTATCACATCAAAGTCTTTGTTTTGCTTAGGAGTTGCTAGTGCACTATTTCAGCCCTGCTCAGAATGCACCCTCTTGCAGCTTTCCCCCACCCCCTCTCAACCTGCACCTTTTGATTTATAGAGCTTGTCAAGACTAGTTATTTTTGGTTTGAGCATGAGGAGAAACAGGAGGCAATGGGAAGTTAATTTCAGATAAATCTGGGAACAGGTTACATTGCTTCTTCTGCAGTCTTCCTCATGTGTCTCCCCCTTCCATTCTTACCACTGTCATTTATCTCTGCCCTCAGAAAAAGTCAACACTCACCCTGTAGAGCTCTGCAGGTCTGTTTATATCTTTTAGGTATTTCTTCTACCAGAAAGCCTTCTTTGACTTTCCTACAGCCTATTCTCCTTCTCTGTATTTCTAGAGTACCCTCTGTTTATGTACTGTTACAGCAAGATCACACTATATCATAATTATTTGTATTCCCCATTCAACTGTGAGTTTCTTAAGGGGGGAGATTATATATATATATATATATATATATATATATATATATATATATATACATATATATATATATATCCTTTTAGTCTTTGTTTTTTGGAAAAAAAATGGGCTATATGATATGATAGATGCCATTTAATAGGCAGTTTTAAAAGGAACCTAACTAGTTCATAGCATATGGGATAGGCTTTTTCCTTGGGTCTGTTGTAGGGTTATTGGTCATAAATAGCTATTTCTCCACCCAGAATGTTTCTAGTTTTGCAGAAGTCTGAAGCTGTGGTGGATTCAGATAATTTTGAAATGTGAAGCTGATTCTCTTGCTTGGCAGCTTGGCAGCTTGATTTGTTTGGGGGAATGTGGTTGACGCATGTGCCCTTTTTTTTTTTTTTTTGAGTGAGACTTGTTGACAGAAATTCAATCTTGATTAAGGGGTGCAGGAAGGCATCCAGTTCCCACCATGCTTGGGGCTCTCTCATTTAAACAGCTGCCTTTGGGTCTGGCGGGTTCTATTTCTCCCTAGGCCCTGTGGACTTTAATTCTTGAAGGTTTCACATCCTAATATTTATTATTTGTGGGGGAGGCAGTGTGGTGAAACTGCCATGACCTAGTATTTACTTTTGGTGTTGTTCATGTAGCTGTGCTATCAGCCTTCATCCAAGAGAGTCAGACTTCTTTATGGATAGGTATTTGTTTATCTGTTCCCTTTTTTCAAGTAGGTGAGATGGTCTACTGAGTTGGCCATCCTAAATCAAAAGAGAGTTCAAATGTTGCTTTCTAAAAAAGAGAAAAATAATATTTTGGTTTTAAAATTTCACCTAAATAAAGATTAGGTGTACTTAGGTTTGCACCTCTTACCTTTTACCTTCCACCAATCAAATGTAGTCCTTGACCTCAGAGGAAAGCCTTTCTTTTTTTGATGCTTGAAAACCCTCTTCATAGTCTCTTTTACTTTAGAATATCCACTGAGAGGTTCTCACTAACCTCCATCTTGTATAGAGCAAAAACTTTATATGCAAAAGTACACACTTAGAAAAAGAGGGATCTTTTATTTTTTTCTTTCTTTTATCGTTTTTTTGTTGTTAACTTTATGAGAAGGTTCAGTTCAGAGCTTTCCCAATGTATTTAGAATAGGATTCTTAATTTACCAAACTTTTCTTTTTTTTTCTTTTTTTTTTGAGACAGAGTCTCACTTTGTTGCCCAGGCTAGAGTGAGTGCCGTGGCACCAGCCTAGCTCAAAGCAACCTCAAACTCCTGGGCTCAAGCAATCCTTCTGCCTCAGCCTCCCAAGTAGCTGGGACTATAGGCATGTGCCACCATGCCCAGCTAATTTTTTGTATATATATATTAGTTGGCCAATTAATTTCTTTCTATTTATAGTGGAGGTGGGGTCTTGCTCAGGCTGGTTTCGAACTCCTGACCTCGAGCAATCCGTCCACCTCGGCCTTCCAGAGTGCTAGGATTATAAGCATGAGCCACCTCGCCCAGCCTAAAATTTTTTGTTGATATATCATAGTTGTACATATTTTGGAGGTACATGTGTTATTTTGTTACATGTATGACCTAGTCTTTTCAAAACTATAGCCAGGCATGGTGGCTCATGCCTGTAATCCTAGCACTCTGGAAGGCCGAGGTGGGTGGATAGCTGAAGGTCAGGAGTTCGAAACCAGCCTGAGCAAGAGTGAGACCCGTCTCTACTAAAAATAGAAAGAAATTATCTGTACAACTAAAAATATATATAGAAAAAATTAGCCAGGCATGGTGGCACATACCTGTAGTTCCAGCTACTCGGCAGGCTAAGGCAGGAGGATCGCTTGAGCCCAGGAGTTTGAGGTTGCTTTGAGCTAGGCTGACGCCACGGCACTCTAGTCACGGCACTCTAGCCCTGGCAAAATGCTACCACCTATTAGTTTGGTAATTTTGGAGTAGCTTATATTCTCTGAGCTTGCTTTGTTCTTTATAAAATGGCAATGATACTATCTATTTTCTATATTGTTAATGCAGTTTAAATGAGATGATTTATGTGAAGTACCTGGTAAGGTGCTTGGCCTGCATTCAGTAGACAGACAGTATTCAGAAGTTATTATCTATAAGTTTTTTGTCTCTTTCTCTGTGACATTTGTTATTTATCTATTTAAATACCTATATTTAAATAAATATGAGAGGCAATGGATAAGAACACAACCTTTAGTGCCTGGCTCTGCTACTTTTTAGCTGTATGACTGTGAATAAGTAGTAAATCTCTCTGTGCTTCAGTTTCCTCATCTATAAAATGAAGACAGCCGGGCGTGGTGGCTCACACCTGTAATCCTAGCACTCTGGGAGGCTGAGGTGGGTGGATTGCTCAAGGTCGGGAGTTCAAAACCAGCCTGAGCAAGACCCTGTCTCTTCTAAAAATAGAAATAAATTAATTGGCCAACTAAAAATATATATACAAAAAAAAATTAGCCGGGCATGGTGGCGCATGCCTGTAGTCCCAGGTACTCGGGAGGCTGAGGCAGGAGGATCGCTTGAGCCTAAGAGATTGAGGTTGCTGTGAGCTAGGCTGATGCCATGGCACTCACTCTAGCCTGGGCAACAAAGTGAGACTCTGTCTCAAAAAAAAAAAAAAAAAAAAAAAAAAAGAAGATAATAACAGTACCTTATTTATAGGATTATTGTGAAAATTTATTGAGTTAATACATGTAAAAGCACTGCCTATCATGTCTGGCATGTTGGAAGTACTCAGTAATTAATAACTTATTATTTTTGACTTTTTAGTTTATATACCTTTTTATGAATTCAGTGCCCACGAATCATTTTTTTTCCATATGAAAATATTAGAAAGAGAATATGTAACATTTGAATAAGTTGTTAGTAGACGATTTATAGACCATGAAAATGGGGAGCATTATTTCCAAAAATCAAGAGATTTGACAATTATTGCTGCATTAGAATATTTATGGCTGGCTTACACCAGCCATAAATATGTGGTGTGGTGGCTTACACCTATAATCCTAGCACTTAGGGATGCTAAGGTGGGAAAATGAGGTCAGGAGTTCAAGGATAGCCTCAGCAACACAGAGAGACCCTATCTCTACAAAAAATAGAAAAAACTAGCCAGGCATGGTGGTGCGCTCCTGTAGTCTTAGCTACATGGGTGGCTGCGGCAGGAGGATCACTTGAGCCCAGGAGCTGGAGGTTTCAGTGAGCTATGAACATACTACTGCTGTTGTGCCCTGGCAACAGAGAGAGACCCTGTCTCCAAAAAACAAAAAAGAATATTTAATAAAAATTCCAGGAAGCCCAGTGTCTTCTGGATTGCAAACATAGATTTAGGGGGAAATAAATACTGCTTAAGTAGTTTTTTAAACTGAAAAGATATACATCTATATAATAAAACATATTCAAAGAGTATAAAAGTTCATAATAGTGAAAAAATTTTCCTTAACCCAGACCTCCCAGCTCCCTTCACAGACCCAATTACTGTTTTCACTTGTGTCTCCTTCCACAAATATATATTGTGAGTGTATATTGCCTTTCTCTCTTTTTAAAACAGATGGGAATACACTCTTCCATTTTGCTTTTCTCAATAGCTCTTGGAACTCATTCTATAAATTTCACCACATTTACTCAGTTACTTAATCTTAAAGTTTCTTAATATTTCATTATACAGTTTTGCCATAATTTATTCACCCAATCTCCTATTGGTGGGATTTGGGTTTTTCGTTTTTTTGGCTTTAATGAACAGTGTTATGGTGAACTTTGTTATACTTACACATGCATAAATACGTACCTGTGAGGTAAATTTCTGCATTTGGTAAGATCTATCAGAAGTAAAAGATGGAGATTGCTCTCTAAAGAGCTAGCAGTATATCTTCATAATTAAAAAAGAATGTGAGCCGGGCGCGGTGGCTCACGCCTGTAATCCTAGCACTCTGGGAGGCTGAGGCGGGCGGATTGCTCGAGGTCAGGAGTTCAAAACCAGCCTGAGCAAGAGCGAGACCCCATCTCTACTATAAATAGAAAGAAATTAATTAGCCAACTAATATATATATAAAATTAGCCGGGCATGGTGGCGCATGCCTGTAGTCCCAGCTACTCGGGAGGCTGAGGCAGCAGGATTGCTTGAGCCCAGGAGTTTGAGGTTGCTGTGAGCTAGGCTGATGCCACGGCACTCACTCTAGCCTGGGCAACAAGCGAGACTCTGTCTCAAAAAAAAAAAAAAAAAAAAAAGAATGTGAAGGGTTAAATTTGAACACTTTCCAGGTGGTTTTAGAAGCATGCTTTGGTGGAATCATGGTTTTTAGAAGGCCAAATGGGGTTGCTGCGTATTACATTCCTGCCTCTTCCCTCCCCCAGCTTTAGTTGTCTTCATTACATTCCTGCCTGGGAAATGTTCCCAGTGACCTAGGTTAGGCATTAAGATCATGGGAATCTAAGATTTTCCCATGTCTCCCAGCATGTTTGTTCATAAGAACAGGAAAACGTCCTCCTTGCAGTAAGAGAATTTTAATCACTGTCAGTCACTGTGGAATCTTTCACGTATGATCCTTTGAATAGAAATGTAGTCAAGGAGAGGAAAGGTGTAAGCAGTGATAATACCTTATGGTAGTGTATTTCATAGTACTTGAAATACCTAATTAGTTGTTTATGGGAAGTAGATAGGCAGAGAGAGTGACTTGCCTGTTTTCATATACATGTAGTAAATGTCAGAGGTAGGGCTAGAATTCTGGACTTCGGTAGTAATTGGGATTGTTTTTGGCTGTAAGTGACAGAAAATGTGACTGTAATGGCTTATAGAAAAAGATTATTGTTTTTTTCACATAAGAAATCTGGAGGTAGATGGTTGCTTATATATTTTTTTGACACAGAGTCTCACTTTATTGCCCGGGCAAAAGTGCCGTGGCATCAGCCTGGCTCACAGCAACCTCAAACTCCTAGGCTCAAGCAATCCTCCTGTCTCAGTCTCCTAAGTAGCTGGGACTACAGGCATGCACCACCATGCCCGACTAATGTTTTCTATATTTTTAGTTGGCTAATTAATTTCTTTCTATTTATAGTAGAGACAGGGTCTGACTCTTGCTTAGGCTGGTCTCGAACTCCTGACCTCCAGCTCCTGACCTTGAATGATCCTCCCGCCTCAGCCTCCCAGAGTCCTAGGATTACAGGCGTGAGCCACCACGCCCAGCCGGTTGCTTCTATTTGACGATCGGGGTGATCAGTAGCTTAGTTGGTTGGTCCAAGTACAGTGGTGTTTACAATTAATCCAGTGTAACCAGTTACAAATTCCTTTGTTCTTTCTCCACTCCCACTGCTTCACTTGACCAGCCTTAAAAAAAAATTATTACAGGCTGGGCGTGGTGGCTCCTGCCTGTAATCCTAGCACTCTGGGAGGCTGAGGCAGGAGGATTGCTTGACTTCAGGGGTTTGAGACCCCATCTCTACAGAAAAAATAATAATTTAAAAAACCCCACAAAAACAAGATGGCTGCTATAGCTCTAGACATTGCATCTGCCTTTAAGGCAAGAAGAAGGGTAAAGGGGAAGGGCAGGAACAAGGGCTATAGCTATATCAGGAAACTAAAAATTTTCGTATGAATCCCTCAGCAGTTTCTTACTTAGTTTTCATGAGCAACCAGAACTGTCCCATAGCTATTCTAAGCTTGGAAGGTGGCTATCAAGGAGGTGATTTCCATTTTAGTATACCAACTACTGTTTTGATGATGTTCAATGAAAAACATTTAATCATAGCTTGACTTCAGCCATGTTAATCTCTAATTCTCTTCGTACTTATAGTTCATATTATATAATTTAGATATTGTATACTCTTATTGGCTATGCTAGGACCTTAGTTCCTATGTAGGTGCTAAGTTCCTTTGTGTCTGGGACTAGATCTTCTACTTTTTGTGTGAGGACATAGAGTTTCAAGAAAGGAATTCAGGTATTATCAAGCCCATATCTAATGTCCCCTAGCAAGTGTACAATATAAGTGAACCACGACGAAAGAGTTTGTTGAGTTATATTGAATAATGAAGGTAGAAATGGGGGAGAGTGGAGAATTTAGAATGGGAATACTAATTAACCCCTGTTCAGGGCGAAAGACTATGGAGAATGGATTTACTTGGAAATAGAGATCTTAACTACATTAACATGCTTCTTTAATTCACAAGGTAGACGGGGTGAGGTGGCTCACGCCTGTAATCCTAGCACTCTGGGAGGTGGAGGCGGGCACATTGTTGGAGGTCAGGAGTTCGAAACCAGCCTGAGCAAGAGTGAGACCCCGTTTCTACTATAAATAGAAAGAAATTAATTGGCCAACTAATACATCTAGAAAAAATTAGCCGGGCATTGTGGCGCATGCCTGTAGTTCAGGAGGATTGCTTGAGCCCAGGAGTTTGATGTTGCTGTGAGCTAGGCTGATGCCACGGCACTCACTCTAGCCTGGGCAACAAAGCGAGACTGTCTCAAAAAAAAAAAATTCCGCAAGGTAAAAGGGCAGACAGATGTGGGAAGAAACAATGCACCGAAGTCAGGAGCCTTAGTTCTAGATCTAGCTCTGTTTTTATGTAACTGTGATATTGGGCAAGTCATTTAATCTATCTTATCTTGAGCTTCCTCTAGGATGGGGAATAATAATTGCTGCCCTACAGGATTGTTGTGAGCATTAGAAATAGTTTAGTACATATTTAGGCTGGATGCAGTGGTTCACGCCTTGTAATCCTAGCATTTTGGGAGACTGAAGCAAGAGAATCACTTGAGCCCAGGAGTTTGAGACTGTAGTGAGCTATGATAATGCCACTGCACTCTAGCCTGGTCAACACAGTGAGACCCTATCTCAAGAAAGAAAAAAGAAATAGTAAATATTTAGTACTTCGTGTCACCTGGCATGTGCCTTTGGCAACTGTTCTGTACCATGGTCATTAGTATTATTGTTGTGTGATCTTTATGCTTTAATTAATACTTATCTATAAATTACAAAGGTTAGGTGTTACCTAAGATTTCTCCCACTTCTAAAATGTCATGTTTCTACACTAAGTCCCTCAATTAGAGCATTGTTATAAAGGTATTTGTGGAATTCTGGCTGCAGTTAGTTCATAGGAGAGGCCATGAGAAGATGAAATTCTCTGGTATCTAGATTTATATCACTATATAAATGAAATATTTATTATAACAAATGTTTCCGGAGACACTGTAAACCCAGAAGTATCTTCTGAATTACCCTAGTCCGCTGACAGAAGCTATAAAATGCTAGGCAAACTACTGAGCAGCAATGTAGGTTGGGTGTAACTAATCTCATGATTATCTCAGAGTATGGCTAGAGTGGTATAGTTAGAGAAAATGAGTACTGAAGGTTGTTAGTGCCCAGAGTTGGTGAGAGTTTGGGGAACTGGCCCGTTCCTCTGGTAATGTGAATATTCTTCTGATGAACATTTTCACAGTATGTTTCAAGAGCCTCTGCCCAGCAATTCTACCTCTTAGGATTTATCTTAAGGGAAGAATTGTAGATGTGCACAGAAATTTAGCTACAAAGATATTCTTCCACCAGTGTCTTTATAGTAAAAATATTGGAAAAGGGCTAAAAATAGAGGATAAGTAATTATGGTACAGCCATTAATTGATGATATGTCTATATTTATTGACACAGAAAAATACATTATGGGAAACAAATTCAAAATGCCAGTGATTCATTTTTTACAAATAAAATAACAGTTTATGTGTATATATATATATATATATACACACTTATATATATGAGGGAGAAGTAGTATGGAATAATGTGGCATGATAGACTTTTTAAAATAAAAGCTTTTTAATCTATTTTTTTAAATAAGCATGTATTTTTAAAATAAGAGTTTAAATAAAGGTATTAATTTAATAAACATTTATGCAAGTGATTACTGGTATCTATTTCCCTTCCAAGATACAGAATACTTTTAAGTACGTGTTGTTCCCTGGATAAAGACAAATGGCTCATTCGGTTTCAGAGGCAAATTGTTTGCCAGCAAATGTGGCCTTTAGGCTATTTTTCACATTACTTTCAGCTATTTTATTAACAAAATAGGACTGGAGTGGGGGCTGACTTTAAACAGGTTTCCACAGGATAGAGTGCAAAACTTTGTACACACGAGTAGGTGTGGCTTATTTCTTTGGCTTGTTCCTTTTACTTACTCTACATGTTGTGCCTTTTACGTGCATTTCAAAGTCATTTTCTTCATGCCTAGGAATAGTGTACACTTTGAAGATATTTCTAAGGAAAGAAAACCTATATTTGGCAAAATTGTACTGAGCTTTTACTATGTATAAGGTACTGTAGATGGATGAGGTAAACACTAGTGAGTGAAATCTACCCTTGTCTTCAGGAACTTAGAGTCTACTGGGAGAGACATTTACATAGTTGGCTAATTTAAAATTGGATAATAAGTGTTATAGCGGAGTTATATATAAACAAAGCACTATGGCTTTGGAGAGTCAACAACTATGTATAGTAGGTGGAAATTGGGAAAGAGTTCATAGAGATTTGAATTGGACTTTGAATGATGAGTAAACTTTTGGTTGGTAGGTATAAAAATTAATGATGTATTTCAGAAGTTGGGTTATTCAGGGCAGAGAGAAAGTAAACTGGATGAGAGGAGGCTAGAGATGAGAAAATGATAGATTGTGGGGAAATAACATAATGAATGTAATACACCTAGCACAGTACATGGCATATTGTAAGTACTTATCAAACTTTGTCTGTAATTCCAAACATATTTATCACAGAGTCTTCAAGTCTTTCAAAAAATAAATAATAATAATAAGCTAACTTTTAGGTTGATTAGAAAAAGTAAGGCATATTTTTCAGTAAATTCTGGGTGATTTACAAAATTGCAAACATGATAGTAAAACCACAGTAATTGTTGGCAATCAATACCTCAGATTAATGTGCGACTAAGTTTCTGAACCGTTTCTTTCTTCAGAAGGTCACCTGTTAAGAAAAGAGATACAAATACTCTTACAAGAGTGATAAGTGGGGAGCAATGTCGCGAGTTGAAACCTCTTATTCCTATGATGCCCCCATGGACTTCATCAATTTTACATCTTTGGGTGATGAGGAGGATACTGAAAACATAGATTCATGGTTTGGTAAGTGTCTTCTTTCTCTGGCCTTTAAAAAAACATTTTTTTTTAAAATTTATTTTTATAGTCTTTAATTTTTTTCTTTTCTTTTTTTTTTTTTTTTTTTTGAGACAGAGTCTTGCTTTGTCGCCCAGGCTAGACTGAGTGCCGTGGCATCAGCCTTGCTCACAGCAACCTCAAACTCCTGGGCTCAAGCAGTCCTGCTGTCTCAGCCTCCCGAGTAGCTGGGACTATAGGCATGCGCCACCATGCCCGGCTAATTTTTTTTCTATATATATTATTTGGCCAATTATTTCTTTCTATTTATAGTAGAGATGGGGTCTCACTCTTGCTCAGGCTGGTTTTGAACTCCTGATCTTGAGCAATCCGCCCACCTCGGCCTCCCGGAGTGCTAGGATTATAGGCGTGAGCCACTGCGCCCGGCCTATTTTTTCTTTTCCTTTTATTTCTCTGAGGCAGTATCGATGGCCTTTTTTGTGCGCTGGAAATCTGCGCACACACCTAGGATCGGTGGCCATTTTAAGGATTAGTGGCTTGCTTTGTCTTAAGGACCTTTCAAAATTAGAAGGGGTTGTAAGAAAATAAAAGATAAACTCCTTTCTAAACCAAGGCACTTTGTCATTCATGTTATGGTAGAAATAATTGAAATGCTCTGTATTTTGGGAATGGACTATAAGTACAAATCAATGTTATTTTGTAGTTCACAATGACAAATACTTAGGCTTTAGAGACATATGGGAAAATCCAGATGAAACAATGTTCACTGAAACTCTAGGATTCAAACCCGAATATAGTGATGCCAGCCACATAATAACTTTGTCTGTTATCATTGGGCATAGAGTATAATACCACAACTGAGATACTGACATTGATACAATCCACCAGTCTTTTATTTTATTTTATTTTATTTCAGCATATTATGGGGGTACAAATGTTTAGGTTATGTATGTTGCCCTTGCCCCCTCGCCCCCCTAGTCAGAGCTTCAAGTGTGTCCATCCCCCAGATGGTGCGAATAGCACTCATTATGTGTGTATGTACCCATCCCCTGCTTCCCCTTCCTCTTCCCCCCTCCCATCTGCCCCGACTCCCAGTGAATGTTATTCCTATATGTGCACTTAGGTGTTGATCAGTTAAAAGCAATTTGAAGGCCAGGCGCGGTGTCTCACGCCTGTAATCCTGCCACTCTGGGAGGCCAAGGTGGGAGGATCGCTCAAGGTCAGGAGTTTGACCAGCCTGAGCAAGAGTGAGACCCCGTCTGTACTAAAAATAGAAAGAAATGAGCTAGACAACTAAAAATATATAGAAAAACAATTAGCCCGAATGCCTGTAGTCCCAGCTACTAGGGAGGCTGAGGCAGGAGAATTGCTTGAGCCCAGGAGTTTGAGGTTGGTGTGAGCTAGGTGGATGCCACGGCACTCTAGCCTGGGCAGTAGAGCAAGACTCTGTCTCAAACAACAACAACAACAACAAAAAGCAATTTGATGGTGAATACATGTGGTACTTATTTTTTCATTCTTGGGGTACTTCACTTAGTAGAATGGATTCCAGCTCTATCCAGGATAATACAAGAGGTGCTATATCACCATTGTTTCTTATAGCTGAATAGTACTCCATGGTATACTTATACCACATTTTATTAATAAACTCATGTATTGATGGGCACTTGGGTTGTTTCCACATCTTTGCAATTGACAATCCACCAGTCTTACTCAGATTTTCCCAGCTTTACTTATGCATTTTTTGTATGTGCATATTAAGTTCTCTGCAATTTTATTACCTGTGTAGGTTCGTGTATCTACCATCACAGTCAAGATATTGAATAGCTCTAATATCACAAGGATCTTCTGTGTTGTACCTTATACCTATGCTCACCTCCCTCCCACTACCCCTCTCCAAATTCATTTTGTTTTTGTAGAGATGGAATCTTGCTATGTTGCCCGGGCTAGTTTTGAACTCCTGGCCTCAAGCAGTCCCACCTTGCCTCCTAAAGTGTTTTTTTTGTTTTTTTTTTTTGAGACTATGTCTGGCTCTATAGCCTGGGCTAGAATGCTGTGGCATCGTCATAGCTCACTAGAACCTCAAACATCTGGGCTCAAATGATGCTCCTGCCTCAGCCTCTGCCGTAGCTGTGACTATAGGTGCATGCCACCATGCCTAGCCAATTGTTTCTTTTTTATTTTTTGAAACAGAGTCTTGCTCTGTCATACAGGCTAGAGTGCAGTGGTGTTAGCCTAGCTCATAGTAATTTAAACTCAAGTGATCTTCCTGCCTTGGCCTCTCAGAGTACTAGGATTACAGGTGTGAGCCACTGCACCCAGCCTCCATCCTCCTTATTAGGAGAAATCAGTATCAATATGTAATGGGGAACAAAAGTGATTCCATCACAGCTGCACTTACCATTTACTTATAATGCATTGTCTAAATGTGATGCCATTCTCTTGGAAAAGGACTGTAATGGTATCCGATGGGGATTCTGAGGAGGAGTCTGTTGGAAGTATTGTGGGAGAAAGGATAAATAAGAGGGCCAGCTGTCCTATAGGGGTCTTCCCCATTCCTTTATTTCACTGGAACTCTGAGGAGATGGCTGGGCTGTCTGAGGATTTCTTTTTCTAAGTTTTTCTTTAAAACAAAAAAGAGGAATCGGGCGAGGAGGCTCATGCCTGTAATCTCAGTACTCTGGGAGGCCGAGGCGGGAGGATCATTGAGCCCAGGAGTTTGAGGTTGTTGTGAGCTAGGCTGATGCCATGGCACTCTAACCTGGGCAATAGAGTGAGACTCTGTATCAAATTAAAAAAAGGGAAATATTAGCATGACAATACTATTAAATGTAGTTTGGAAGGAAAAAATTGATCCCACTAGTTTTCAAAACTACCTTAATTCTAATATATTACTTTCCAGTTTTTTTCTCAAATAATCATATCTTTTTATACAGTTGCAATCAGAATGTATTATTGTTTGCTCTCACTGCATTCCTGACACCCTACTTATCAGTAGGCTGTTGATAGAACAGACCTTTCACCACTTTGCACTGCTGGGCACAGTATAACCTAAAATAAAATTTCTTGAAAAAACCTAGCTGTGCTCTACTCTTATATACCCCACACTCCCCACTCCCCACTGCATTAAGAAGCTTTATAAAAGACTATAAAGCTCTATAAAAGTCCCTTGTAAGCCCTACAGATCCTGGTGGCTACAGTTTTCGTTAAGAGGAAAATGATGTATTTTTTTTTTTTCTTCCCCAAGACAGAGTCTCACTCTGCTGCCTGGGCTAGAGTGCTGTGTCATCAGCCTAGCTCACAGCAGCCTGGGCTTAAGCAGTCCTTCTGCCTCAGCCTCCCAAGTAGCTGGGACTACAGGCACATGCCACCACGCCCCTCTAATTTTTTCTATATATTTTTAGTTGTCCAGCTAATTTCTTTGTATTTTTAGTAGAGATGGGATCTCACTTTTGCTCAGGCTGGTCTTGAACTCCTGAGCTCAAACGATACACCCACCTCGGCCTCCCAGAGTGCTAGGATTACAGGCATGAGTCACCGCTCCTGGCCAGAACATGGTGTATTTAGGGGGCAGATAAGGCCAGTCCATGCTTGTATGGACCTAAATATGTATCAAGCAAAGATAAGGAGTTATTCACAATGCAGAATCTGCACTTTTCCTTTTCTGTAATACATTGTTTAATGTTGCCACTGTTTTAGTGATTATTTTTACAGTCTGTCTGTGGAGTATATTGTGTATTCATTTATTTTTCATTGCTAGAACCCAGTTGTACTTGACAAATGTATTGGAAGTATTCCTGTAAGGGGCGTTAGCCCCTATTTTAAGTTCATGGTACTGATTTGTTTGGATTCCTTGCTGATTGTTTGGATAATGATGATCTTACCTTTCTACAGAGGAGAAGGCCAATTTGGAGAATAAGTTTCTTGGGAAGAATGGGATAGCAGGGCTTTTTCAGGGCAAAACTCCTTTGAGAAAGGCTAATCTTCAGCAAGCTCTTATCACACCTTTGAGACCAGGTAAGAAAACATCATAGAAAAAACCTCCTTGGCAAAATGGTGGGATAGTGTATTAGGAGCCTGACAATCTCAGAAAATTACTTAAATGCTATATTCCTTGGTTTATTGGTGAAATGGGCTAATTCATTTCATGATGAATGTAAAACTAATCTCTTGGAACTTAAGCTAATATAGAATTTTATTGTCAGATACATAACTATTTTCTTTTTATTACAAGATTTAACATAACCCATGTCTGTCTGGGAAACAAAATAGGAGAAGAGTGTACTGCTTGCCTTCTTGCTACTGTACATGAATTCTTTGAGTATCTTTGAGTAATGTATCTGATTTTAAAAGATGATTGACATTTAAACTGGTGGTTACTAAACCTGCAGAATATTATCTATTTGATCAGAACATCAGGAGCTTTTTTTTTTCTTGAGACAGAGTCTTGCTGTGTTACCCCAGGTTTAGTTCAGTGGCATCATCAAAGCTCACTGCAACCTCAAACTCTTGGGCTCAAGTGATTCTCCTGCCTCAGCCTCCTGGATAGCTGGGACTACAGGCACAGGCCTTGATGCCTGGCCAATTTTTCTTTTTTTATTTGAGATAGTCTCACTCTGTTGCTCGGGCTAGAGTGCCGTGGCATCAGCCTAGCTCACAGCAACCTCAAACTCCTGGGTTCAAGTGATCCTCCTGACTCAGCCTCCCAAGTAGCTGGGACTATAGGCATGTGTCACCATGCCTAGCTAATTTTTTCTATATATTTTTAGTTGTCCAGCTCATTTCTTTCTATTTTTTTCTTTTTTTTTTTTTAGTAGAGATGGGATCTCACTCTTGCTTAGGCTAGTCTTGAACTCCTGAGCTAAATGATCCTCCTGCCTCAGCTTCCCAGAACGCTAGGATTACAGGCATGAGCCACCGCACCTGGCACAATTTTTCTATTTTTAGTAGAGTTAGGGTCTTGCTCTTGGCTCAGGCTGGTCTTGAACTCCTCAGCTCAAACAATCCTCCTGCTTCAGCCTCCCAGAGTGCTAGGATTACAGGTATGAGCCACAGTGTCTGGCCTTGAGTTCGTTATTGTATATAGTGAGGGATGGCAGTCTATATATAGATATCCAGTTTTATTTTACCGTTTTTGGGTTTTTTGGTTTTTTTGAGACAGGGTCTCACTCTGTCATACAGGCTGGAGTACAGTGGTGTGATCATAGCTCACTGCAACTTCAAACTCCTGGGCTCAAGTGATCCTCCTGCCTCAGCCTCCTCAGTAGCTGGGTCTACAGGTGTACACCACCATGACTGGCTAATTAAAAACTTTTTTTTTATAGAGAGGAGGTCTTGCTATGTTGCACAGGCTGGTGTTAAACTCCTGGCCTCAAGGGATCCTCCTGCCCCGGCCCCTCAAAATGCTAGGATTACAGGTGGGAGCCACTGCACCCCACGTAGGATGTATGTTTTTTTTAAGATGGTACCTTAGGTTGGCAAATAGGCAGGTCTCTGGATACTTAATTTCTGTTTCAACCAAAGTAGCTTTTATAAACTGGTCTTCTGCAGAAGATTTCACCGGAACTAACGATTCCATTGCTTAGGAAGGATACACACACACAACACACACACACACACACACCTTATACATATATATGTAATGTTTATATGTGTACACATAATTTTAAGGCTAGAGTTCTGATGTGCAACAGATTATGTCACAAAAAATAAATCTAGAGTTCTATATTAAGTCATATGTATATATTAATATATTTATGTCTGTCATCATTATTTTCCTTGGGATTTAACTACTAACTAGTTTTTGGTCTCCTACAGCTAACACTTATTACAAAGAGGCAGAAAAGGAAAATCTTGTGGAACAGTCCCTTTCATCAAATGCTTGTTCTTCCCTGCAAGTTGAAGGAGCCATATCAAGAAAAACTCCAGCCCAGCCACAGAGGTAAGACTGTTTTGGGGCTCAAAAGTGGTGGTTATAATAATAATGTTCAAAGTATAGTTTGAACACAGCACATACTATGTATCCATACTACATTACACTCTTTATGCTACCTTTTTTTTTTTTTTTTTTTGAGACAGAGTCTCACTTTGTTGCCTAGGCTAGAGTGAGTGCCGTGGCGTCAGCCTGGCTCACAGCAACCTCAATCTCCAGGGCTCAGCGATCCTACTGCCTCAGCCTCCCGAGTAGCTGGGCCTACAGGCATGCGCCACCATGCCCGGCTAATTTTTTGTATATATATATTTTTAGTTGGTCAATTAATTTATTTCTATTTTTGGTAGAGACAGGGTCTCGCTCAAGCTGGTTTCGAACTCCTGACCTTGAGCAATCCGCCCGCCTCGGCCTCCCAAAGTGCTAGGATTACAGGCGTGAGCCACCACACCCGGCCTCTTTATGCTACCTTTTTTTTTTTTTTTTTTTTTGGGGGGGGGCCAAACCACGTGGCTTTATTATACACTCGTGGACGAGGTTCTGGGGCCCCAAGAGCGGGGGCCCCGGAAGTTGCCCTATGCTACCTTTTTTAATTCTCATAATATTTATGAGTTGTAGGTAGTATGCTTAGTTTATAGAGGACTCAGAGATACTAAGTTGCTTGCCCAAGGCAAGTTTATTTCAGAGCCAGGATTCAAACCCTTATCAGTCTGGTTCCAAAGTCCTTGTATAGATATAATTGTTACATGTTCCTGATGTCAAATGTCTCTCTTTGTTCCCTGGTATTACTTAAGCTTTCTTGTGATTGTGTTTGCATAGTTTCTCTATCCTTTTACCTTCAACCTGCTTTTTTGCCTTTGATTTAAAAGTACATCTTTTGTAGGCAGCATGTGCCACCAAGCCTGGGCTAATTTTTTCAATATATTTTTAGTTGTCCAGCTAATTTCTTTGTTTTTTAGTAGAGAAGGGGTCTTGCTGTTGCTCAGGCTGGTCCCGAATTCCTGAGCTCAAGCGATCCTCCTGCCTCAGTCTCTCAGAGTGCTAGGATTACTGGTGTGAGCCACTGCACCTGGCTGAGAAGTCAGACTTTGATCTTATCTTTGTTTCTTTGTATGTGATGTACTATTTTTTTCTCATTGCTTTCAGGATTTTTTCATTTTTGACTTTCAGCAGTTTGACTGTGATTTGCCAGGTTGTGGTTTTTGGTTTCCCTTATATATATCTTGCTTGGGGTTCGTTGGCTTCTTTGTAAGTTAATGTTTTCCACCAAATCTTGGATATTTTTTGTCCATTCATCAAATTTTTTTTGTCCCCTTTTCCACCTCCATCAAGACCTCCAATTACTTGTATATGGAATTACTTGATACTGTCCCATAAGACTTTTAAGTCTTTGCTCATATATGGACACAACATATATGAAACATAGTACTGCAGACCTATGGGGAAAGGGTGATCCCCACTCCCCCTTTAATAAACAATGCTTGGGCAATGGATATCCAAATAGAAAAAAAAAGAAACTTGACCCTTATCTCACTCTGTGTAAGACAGTCAATTCTAGGTGAACTATAGATCTAAATGTCAAAGCTAAAGCAGTAAAATTCGTATAAATAAATATAGGACAATATCTTTTTTTCTTTTTTGAGACAGAGTCTCGCTCTGTTGCCCAGGCTAGAGTGCTATGGTGTCAGCCTAACTCACGGCAACCTCAAACTCCTGGGCTCAAGCAATCCTTCTGCCTCAGCCTCCCAAGTAGCTGGAACTACAGGCACGTGCCACCATGCTCGGTTAATTGTAGGCTTTTGAGACTCAGTCTCAAAAAAAAAAAAAAAAAGCCAGCCTCCAGAGGGGGGAAAACTATAATACATAAAACTTCCAGAGGAAGTAGAGTTCCTACTAATCATAGGAAAGATTTGACAACCCAATATAAAACAAGCAAAAAACTTGGACTAGTACTTCATGGAAGAGGATAACCAAATGACCAATAAATATGCAAAAAGGCACTCAATCTTATGATAATCAGAGAAAAAAGCATATTCATTTTTTATGACCCAGCAATCTTATGACTTAATATGCCCAATAGCAATGACTACACATGTACACCAAGAGACACATATGAAAATCTTCATAGCAATGTTATTTATAGTACATAAAATGAAGAACTAACCCATTAACAGTAAGTTAAATAAATAGTGGCACATTCCTACAATGAATATTATACAGCAATAAAAATCAGTGAATTAGGCTGGACACGGTGGCTCACGCCTGTAATCCTAGCACTATGGGAGGCCGAGGCGGATGGATCGCTCAAGGTCAGGGGTTTGAAACCAGCCTGAGCGAGACCCCATCTCTACTAAAAATAGAAAGAAACTAATTGACCAACTAAAAATATATACAAAAAATTAGCCGGGCATGGTGGCACATGCCTGTAGTCCCAGCTACTCGGGAGGCTGAGGAAGTAGAATCGCTTGAGCCCAGGAGATTGAGGTTGCTGTGAGCTAGGCTGATGCCATGGCACTCACTCTATCTAGCCTGAGCAACAAAGTGAGATTCTGTCTCAAAAAAAAAAAAAAAAAAAAAAAATCAGTGAATTAAGGCTATGTGAATCTGCTGGGCATGGTGGCTCATGCCTGTAATCCTAGCACTCTGGGAGGCCAAGGTGGGCAGATCGTTTGAGCTCAGGAGTTTGAGACCAGCTTAAGCAAGAGTGAGACCCCGTCTCTACAAAAAATAGAAAAAATTAGCCAGGCATTGTGGTGTGTGCCTGTAGTCCCAGCTACTCGGGAGGGATCACTTGAGCCCAGGAGTTAGAGGTTGCTATGAGCTAGGCTGATGCTGTGGCACTCTAGCCTGGGCAACAGAGTGAGACTCTGTCTTAAAACAAAAAACAAACAAACAAAAGCTATGTGAATCAGTGTGGTTGAATCTCACAAGCATAATGTTTTTGTTTTTATTTTATTTATTAATTTTTTTTTTGAGACAGAGTCTCACTTTGTTGCCCAGGCTGGAGTGAGTACCGTGGTGTCAGCCTAGCTCACAGCACCTCAAACTCCTAGGCTCAAGCGATCCTCCTGCCTCAGCCTCCCTTGGAGCTAGGACTACAGGCATGCGCCACCATGCCCGGCTAATGTTTTGTATATGTATATTAGTTGGCCAATTAATTTCTTTCTATTTATAGTAGAGATGGGGTCTCACTCTTGCTCAGGTTGGTTTCGAACTCCTGAGCTCAAAACGATCCACCCGCCTCAGCCTCCCAGAGAGCTAGGATTACAGGCGTGAGCCACCGTGCCCAGCTTAGTTGGCCAATTAATTTCTATTTTTAGTAGAGACAGGATCTTGCTCTTGCTCAGGCTGGTTTCGAACTCCTGACCTTGAGTGATCCTCCCGCCTTGGCCTCCCAGAGTGTTAGGATTACAGGTGTAAGCCACTGCACCTGAACTCACAAACATAATGTTCAATGAAATAAATCAGACAGGAAAGAATACTTGCAGCAGTCTGATTACATTATATAAACTATATTTTTGCCTGAAACTAACATAGAATGTTTATTGAATCCATGGTTATTTGCTTATTTGGTGAAATGGTAAGGAAAAGATAATGATTACTGTAAAAGTCAAGATAGTGGTCATCAATGCTCTGTATTTGGGTCTAGATGGTGATTTTGTGAGTCTTTTACTTTGTAATCATCTAACTACTTAATTTTTGTCTCGTGCACTTTTTGGTATGTGTTATATTTTACCAAAAAAAATAAAAAAATAAAGGTGTAGGGGAGCAGCTAAAAGAAAAAGGAGAAAATAAATACCTTAGTCAATTTCTAGGAGATCTGATGTCTAATTTCAAGTGTGGAAGTAACTAGCTGTGACTAGTTTCTAATAGGGTGACTACCAGAGTCAAGTCACCTCATCTATTTGGACTTTTACCTATAAAAGGAGGGGGTTGTACTAGGTGATTTCTGGCAAGTTTTTTAATTTTAATCAGCTATATTAAGGTCTAATTTACAAACATCAATGGATTTAAGTACCAAAATTTTATGGCTGAATTTCAAAAACTATTGGCAAGAGAAGAGAGATTAGATCTTTAGAGTGGAGATAACATTAACTTTTTATTGCTCTTTATAGTTTGTCATCCTTTTACATTTCTGAGCAACGTTTGCATATCTGTAGTTGATGTATTCATTATAGATACATTTTGTCAATTCTTCTATCATAGAAGATCTGTTAGACTCTCTGCTCGGAAGGATTTGGAACAGAAAGAAAAAGACCATGTAAAAATGAAAGCCAAGAGATGTGCCACTCCTGTAGTCACTGATGAAATTCCACCCCTTAAAAAAATGAAAGTGTAAGTAGCCACAACTTCTTACTGCCAAGGGCAGACATACTGTGCTTTGCATACCACCTGTAAGGTAAGTGTCTTTCCTGAATTTACACTTTAGAGTGAACAGAGTAAAATTACAAATGAGTACATCTGTGGTCTATTTGATACACCAGGAGTTTGGGAAACTCCTAAAACTGTGAGCATGATAAGGTGAATTGTTACTTGTGTCCTATAGGGTGCTCAAATCTTAGTTGACTTACAGTTTTCCCCTGTTTGCTTCTATGGTTAATAACAAGCTGAATATGTGGTGCTGCTTGGTCTTAGTTTTATCAGTTAGAAATATGTTTTCCTTCAAGGGATAGTGTATTTAAGTAGAGTGGTTTAATAATGACTTATGTGTGTCACAGAAGTCTAAAAGTAGTTTGGTTTGGTTCAGTGCTGAAAGATGCCTAGCATCTCTGATTCTTAGCTTTTTTTTTTTTTTTTTTAAATCTCAGTCAAGTGAAACAGTGGGAGTAGTGGAGGAATAAAGAAATCTATAACTGGTTGTGATCAGTTAGTTATTCTTAGTTTTTTATTTTCGTACTTGTTGCTCAAGGTGGCTGCTCTATGTTTCTTAGCTTTTTGCCTTTGCTTATTGCCTCATTATCACAAGATAGCTGCTATACCTCTAGGTATCACATCCATGTTCAAGAGAGAGTATTGTAGAGGGGCAGCACCCATATCAGGAAAGTGAAATCTTTTCCAGAAACCCTTAAATTATATCTCAGTTGCCCAGACTGTGTCACTTGGGTCTTCTAGTTGGAGTAGAGGCTGTCAAAGCAAGTAATAATACTTTAGCTTGGCACATTGCTACTTTTCCCCAAATTGGAGTTCTATTAATAAAAAAGAGATAGACTAGATTGGGAAAGCAACTAACTGTTGTTTGTTCATTTGATTGTGAGCAGGTAAAATCTCTCCTTATTCTTCTCAACCACCACTAGACAACTCTAACCTTGACTTCTGTTGGCTTTCTTGAAGTTTACTCATTGGAGTCATTGGAATATATGATCTAATGATACTATTGGAAGAATTTTGTGGTTGAAGCATGCTTGTTATCCTAATGAATGAGAAAATTTAAGCCACATATGGTAGATCTGGGGAGGAGGGTGGTGTGGGATATGCTTTAGGGAATTGAGAGTATATTTTTTGTCCTTTGAACTTAAGTTCTAACAAGAAAAAGAAGCCAGAGGAAGAAGGCACTGCTCATGAAGATACTGCCGAAAAGAATGGATCTTCCCCAGAGAAAGCTAAGGACAGACATACTGTGCCTCGTATACTACCTGTAAGGTAAGTTTCTTTTCTGAATTTAAACTTCAGAATGAATAGAGAAAAATTAAAATGTACATCTGCAATCTGTTTGGTGTACCTGGAGCTTGGGAAACTCCTAAAGCTTTGACTAGGGTTAGATGAATTGTTACATGGGTCCTAGAGGATGCTCAAATCTTCAACAGTGAGAAAAACATACTATTAACGTAAATTTAAAAGAAATACAAAACGAAAAAGTTAGTAAAGGTTTGTACTACTAAATCGAACAGTGTTCATTTTTCCCAGCTCTCTTCTGGCTTTTTCCTAAGTAACATGTATATTTTCACAATCAGTTAATAAACAAGCTTGGGTTCTGCTTTATTCACTTACCATGAGACTATTTCATTTATTTTCTATGCTGCTACAAAATCTTCACATTTGTCCTTTTTTTATAGATTTATCATTTTTTATATATATACATTTAATTGATACAATATTAATGGCATCAAATTATTTTTAAAAATTTCATTGTAAATTGATAATTTTATAATTGTATTTATGGAGTATAAAGTGATGTTATTATTTATGGCTATAATGTGGAATAATTAAATCAAGCTAATTAACATATCTATCACCTCAAATACTTATTTTTTGTGGTGAGAACATTTGAAATCTCTCTTAGCAATTTTGAAATGTATAATACATCATTATTAACTATATTCATCATACTGTGCAATAGATTTCAAAAAACTTATTCCTTCTGAGATTATATATCCTTTGACCATCTTCTCCCCATTCCCTACAACTCCCAGCATCAAATTATTTTAATTTATATTTATTTGATGACAAGATATATTGTTGTTATAAACATCATCTCCATATTTTCTCTTTAGTGAATTGTCTGTTTCCTTTTTTATTTATCTATAAGTAGTGTTAGTGATATTCTCATTACTAAGAATGGCTACTCTATATTGCATTTTACCACGTGTCAAGCACTTCAGAAGCATTACCTGATTTAATAGTTGTGGATATTCTATGAGCATGAATTTTTTTTTTTTTTTCGACAGGATTTTGCATGCCGAGAGCATGAATTTTTATTCCTCATTTTACAGTAGAGAAAACTGAGGCATAAAGAGGTTAAATACTTTTCTCAAGATCATTTCGGCAGAAAATGAAATCACATAGTTGAGATATTTTTTTTTGAGACAGAGTCTCGCTTTGTTGCCCAGGCTAGAGTGAGTGCTGCGGTGTCAGCCTAGCTCACTGCAACCTCAAATTCCTGGGCTCAGCCTCCCAAGTAGCTGGGACTACAGGCATGCGCCACCATGCCTGGCTAATTTTTTCTATATATATTAGTTGGCCAATTAATTTCTTTCTATTTATAGTAGAGACGGGGTCTCGCTCTTGCTCAGGCTGAATTCAAACTCCTGACCTCAAGCAATCCTCCCGCCTTGGCCTCCCAGAGTGCTAGGATTACAGGCATGAGCCACCGCGCCCCGGCCTCATAGTGGAGATTTGATCCCTAGTTGGCTTCACTTCTACGTCTGTTCTCTCTATTAAAGTTATTTTATGTATATTAGCCCTTTGCTGCCTTTGCAGATATGTTCCCCATTCTACTCTTTTGTTTTTTTTTATTTTTGAGTCAGGGTCTCACTCTGTTGCTCTAGTTAGAGAGCAGCAGCATGATCCTAGCTTACTGTAACCTCAAATTACTGGGCTCAAGCGACCCTCCTGCCTCAGCCTCCCAAGTAGCTAGAACTACAGGGGTGTGCCACCATGCTCGGCTAATTTTACTATTTGTTGTAGAGACAAGGTCTCACTATGTTGACCAGGATAGTCCTGGCCTCAAATGATCCTCCTACCTCTGCCTCCTAAAGTGCTAGGATTATAGATATGAGTCACTGCACCTGGCCTCTACTTGTTTTTTAATTTTTTTTTTTCTTGTGGCATAAAAGCTAATCATTATATAGTCAGATTTCTGGATCTTTTATAATATCTTCTATGGTCTGTTTTAGCTATCTTTCTGAAAATTTTTCAATATTTTGCATCTTGTTTTTTTATAGTGTCATATAATTAAGTCAGTATCTGTTTATTAGATAATATTTTTGTTTTTGATGGCAATTTTATCACAAGTTAAAAACATTATAGATGTTTTGTAGATACTTTGAATCATTGAGCCCTTTCTCTTCTCTTTTTTTTTTTTTTTTTTTTGAGACAGAGTCTCACTTTGTTGCCCAGGCTAAAGTGAGTGCCATGGCATCAGCCTAGCTCACAGCGACTTCAATCTCCTCGGCTCAAGCAATCCTTCTGCCTCAGCCTCCTGAGTAGCTGGGACTACAGGCATGCGCCACCATGCCCGGCTAATTTTTTGTATAAATATTTTTAGTTGGTCAGTTAATTTCTTTCTATTTTTAGTAGAGACGGATCTCGCTCTTGCTCAGGTTGGTTTCGAACTCCTGACCTTGAGCCACTGCGCCTGGCCTTCTTCTCTTTTTTTATCTTCTTTGCTGATTTGTCCTTTAGGCGGAAAGTTCTAAAAAGTACTGAGGAGCAAGAGTTGGAAAAGAGAATGAAAATGCAGCAGGAGGTGGTGGAGATGCGGAAAAAGAATGAAGAATTCAAGAAACTTGCTCTTGCAGGAACAGGTCAGCTTGGCTCTGGTTGAGTCTGATTTATGAGGGGTGCTTCTTATAATCTTGGTAGGGTTTTTTCTGAGGTCCCTAAAGCAAAAAAAGGCTTTCATAATAGTCAGCATAAAAAGATGTGTTTATTTAGAAGGCTGGATATGGGTTCCATCCATATTCCAATGCCCATTCCCTGGAACATTTTATATACATTGGTCCTTTCTTAGAGCACGCTATTCCTCTCCTTTGTTTTAGAAAAAGAAGGAACTAGGATTGAGATAGAAGATAAAGTAATTCGGCAGGCCAGTTTGTTGTTTTCCCATTTTATCCTAAAAGCAGAGGAAAAGAAAACTGAGTGAAATCCAGTTTATATCTATGGAGGAAAAGTATGATGAAGGATCTGAAGGCTCACAGTTCTGCTTTGCTCTAGCACACTATTATTATTGGTGGAGTCATAGCTATCAAGCCCTCATTACTGGGCTGAAAAAACACCCCTGAAGTTTATAGGGTTTTCTTCTTAGAGCTAAATGTGCTTTTAAAGTCAATCCATCACTTTTTCTATGAAAAGTGTTACTTCCAGTTATTCTGTTTTTCCAGCGCTTTGACCACACCTGGGAGATGCGATTCTTCTTGCCTATGCTACCTCTTTATAGTTTGCATCTGCCTGTAGGGCCTCAAACCTATTAGTACTCAATGAATATGACACATACATTGGTGTCCTTGAGGACTGTTGCAAGATTTGGGTTACATGTAGATAGTGAACAAAGTCAGATCCATGGTAATAGGAATACTAAAAGCACTGTATTAAAAGGAGATTTACTGATATTCTTAATGTTATCTCTGTGTTTTAATTTCTTATCAGGGCAACCTGTGAAGAAATCAGTGAGCCAGGTAACCAAATCAATTGACTTCCACTTTCGCACAGATGAGCGCATTAAACAACATCCTAAGAATCAAGAGGAGTATAAGGAAGTGAACTTTACATCTGAACTTCGAAAGCATCCTTCATCTCCTGTAAGTTAATGGACTAAATGAATATTCCTGTTACTAATTTAGTTAGGATTTCAGGTGTAGCATTTATGGTTACTATAATAATACAATGGAGAGAAGCATATGTTTTTAATTAGGATAGTTCTAAATCCTTATGTTGCCTGCTGTTAGCTATGTGATTTTGAACAAATCACTTTACCTTTTTGGGAACCGTCTTACCAAGTTGCTGTGAAAACTGAATTGAGATTATACAGCGCTTATGGGAAAAATAGGGTTGAGGCAGACCACTCAAATCCTGTGCAGTTTTGTTACCAGAGCACCAACAAAAATAATAACAATCTTAAGTAAAATTCTAGTGCTTATAATGTTTACTTGTATTTGTAGTCAGCATCATCATTTTTTAAAGTCAGTCATTTGCAGTTGTAAATCTGAGGTTGTGTTTCTTGCTTTGAGATAAAGGTCTTTGAAGAGTTTTGCTTCTAAGTGGAGACCAGTTTTATCAAAATTAATGATCCCCTAAGAAAAGGCCAAGGATCCAGGGAGTAGGCTTCTTTATCAGTCCGTTTGGGGGGACATATGGGAAGATTTTGCTGACTCAGCTACCTGACTGGATGCAAACTGAGAAGTCCAGTCAATTTTTTTTTTTTGAGACAGAGTCTCACTCTGTTGCCCAGGCAAGAGTGCTGTGGTATCAGCCTAGCTCATAGCAACCTCAAACTCTTAGGTTCAAGGGATCCTCCTGCCTCAGCCTCTCTAGTAGCTGGGACTATAAGTGTGCACCACCACGCCTGGCTAATTTTTTCTATTTTTATTGATTGATTGATTGATTGACAGAGTCTCGCTTTGTTGTCCAGGCTAGAGTGAGTGCCGTGGCGTCAGCCTAGCTCACAGCAACCTCAAACTCCTGGGCTCGAGCGATCCTTCTGCCTCAGCCTCCTGAGTAGCTGGGACTACAGGCATGTGCCACCATGCCTGGCTAATTTTTTTTTATATATATATCAGTCGGCCAATTAATTTCTTTCTATTTATAGTAGAGACGGGGTCTCGCTCTTGCTCAGGCTGGTTTTGAACTCCTGACCTTGAGCAATCCGCCCACCTCGGCCTCCCAGAGAGCTAGGATTACAGGTGTGAGCCACTACGCCTGGCCTCCAACCAATTTTTTGTTAATGGAATTGAGGGTGGGATGTCTTTGCAGCTTTTTTTCCCCTTTTAAATTTTAAAATAGCTTGCTCTGGATTTCTTTAAAACATTGACATGCTTGGGGAAGAATCGCCTATTTACTATTACAGAACAGACAATTTGTGAAGTGCTAGATCCTTTCTTCTTTTCTTTTCTTTTTTTTTTTTTTTTTTTTTTTAACCATATGTCTACATAGATTCTTTTTTTTTTTAATGATAGGAATAGACTAGTAGGAATAGTTATAGTCGTTGCTCAAGGACTGACAAACTTCAGAGTAATAATCTTGGCTTCACATAGGCCCTTTTTCTTTTGAACCTTTGTGCTGAATATGTGGCTTGTGGTAGATCCTAGTTCTTCCATAACCCTTCATTTGGGGAACAACTTTTCTCTTTACAGGCCCCAGTGACTAAGGGATGTACCATTATTAAGCCTTTCAACTTGTCCCAAGGAAAGAAAAGAACATTTGATGAAACAGCTTCTACATACGTGCCCCTTGCACAGCAGGTCGAAGCCTTCCATAAACGAACCCCTAACAGATATCATTTGAGGAGCAAGAAGGATGATACTAGTAAGTTTCCTACCAATATTATAGCTGGATGAAGCCTCCTCTAGAATCCCCTTTGTCTGCATCTGAGGCATGAATTTGTATTTAGCTTTTCAGCTAATGAATGGCATGTGACTATATGTAGACAACAAATGTATACTTTAGAATTTCTCAAACCACCCAGCTATGTGTTCACGGTTATCCATCAACCATGATCCTCCTGGTCAATAATTGGCCAAGGGGAATGAATCAAGCTAACCTTGAGGATATCTTTGCCATGTGTCAAATAGTGACAGTGCATTTACTTACCTATAGGAAATTCATTCATTCAAGTTGTGTGTTTTTGTTCATCGATTTAGCAAATTTTTTAACTACTACTAACCAGGCACTATGTTGAGTGTAGGCAGTATAGAGGTGAACAAAATGGACTCAGTACTACTCAACATCGAGTTTCTAATTCAGTGAGAGAGATAAATAGATCATTACAAATTATGGTAAGGCCTATGGATGTGGAGGGAGAGGCAAGAGTCAAAGGAGGTGGGAGAGAGGTAGAACATATCTGAATGCCCAGAAGTCCCTGTCAAAATACAGCAGAGAGGAGATAACCAATAGGTTATGTCTTTGAGCAGGCAGGTAGGATTGGGGTACTTGGCACAGGTGTAGTGACTGTTCTTTGAAAGGAGGATAGAAAAATAAGAGGAATGGATGCAAATTCTGGTGGATTTGTAGATTTGGTGTCAACAGATGGGATTCTAATCTTGTAGTTTCTCACTTTATGAAAATAATTTCTATAAGAGGGGAGATGAAGTCTGAAGAGTGGAGATGGTATATAATAGTTCTTGAGAGCATAGGGCTGGATAAAGCAGAATCTGGTCACTTGAGGGTCTCTAAATTTTTCCTACCCTTGCATAGGTGTTGTTTAGCACTATATTAAGCAGCCAGATGAATTCCTTTGAGTACAGCATTTCTTAGTATTGTTATTATGTTCTAGTAGCTAAAATCATTGTGTTAGATTTTATATTATGAAAATAATGAAATATTTCTTTTTATTCTAATGAAATAAAATTTAAATATTAAACATGACTGTTTAAATAATATATGACTTTTAGAGTCTGATATGCCCTGCTTTTAGAATCTTAGTGATGGCAAATAGAAAAATTATTTTATGCCATTTTTATTTAAAACTTTGTATAGTTATAGCTAACTAACAGTTGTATATATATTTGAAGCATGGCTTCTTTTTTTTTTTTTTTTAGACCGAGTCTTGCTTTGTTGCCCAGGCTAGAGTGAGTGCCGTGGTGTCAGCCTAGCTCACAGCAACCTCAAATTCCTGGGCTCAAGTGATCCTCCTGCCTCAGCCTCCCAAGTAGTTGGGACTACAGGCATGCGCCACTATGCCCGGCCAATTTTTTGTATATATATTAGTTGACCAATTAATTTCTTTCTATTTATAGTAGAGACGGGGTCTCACTCTTGCTCAGGCTGGTTTTGAACTCCTGACCTTGAGCAATCCACCTGCCTCGGCCTCCCAGAGTGCTAGGATTACAGGCGTGAGCCACCGTGCCCGGCCTGAAGCATGGCTTCTTTCTAAAATAAATATATTTGGTTTTGATCTCCCACTGTTATGTTATATTGATAAGGTCTAAATTAAAGGATTCATTCTATATAATTATGAAAATTGTAAGGTTTTCCCTGACCAGGAAAATTAATATTTTCTATGAGTGGTGGTATGGTTTTAATATCAATGCTTTGACATAGATTTTTTACTTTCTCCATTTGCCTTTTTTTTTTCTGATATAGGGTCTTGCTCTGTTGCCCTGGCCAGAGAGTGTCATCATAGCTCAGTGAAATCATTGGCATTGTTAATGGAAAGTACAGGCCTATGCAATGATAAGGAACCCATCAGACATGGATGGATTTTAAGATCAGAAGATGAGAGTATAGTTTACGCAAAGGCTCCCACCTTAATCATACCCCTCAATAAAGAGTGATGGAGAAGAAGGGACTGAATGTTTGTTAGATTGACAGATGTGAGCTAAGCTAAGTGGGAAGGGCCCACCACTCCGTGGTTTGTTTACCCGTCTCTGGGCTACCTAGTTGAGTTACCACTTGACAGGTAAACTGGATCTTAGGGAGCTAGATAAATATCTGTCATATTGATTTATAGGTCTGTTACCCTCCAAATCTTCTGTGCCAAAGATCTCTAGAGACCCACAGACTCCTGTACTGCAAACCAAACAGCGTGCAAGGCCTGTGACCTACAAAAGTGCAGCAGAGCAGGAGGCTGAGGAACTGGAGAAACTGCAACAGTAAGTTATAGTAGGGAGAGTTCCAAAAACCTCCCTACTTGCTTCTCAGTTCTATAAGGATAACAGTTAATATTTTTATTTTCATGAAAATTTATGGCATTTGAGTTGTAGGCTCTGTAGTTGTAAGCTCTGTTTCCCTGCCTCTATGATTAAAGAACTAAAGTGGGACTATGGAGATGTCCTGGAGTGTAAACTGGTAAAAATTTAATGCAGAGATTGGAGTGGGAGAACTTACTTAGATTCTAATTAAGGAATATCTTCTGAGGTTAGGTTAGGTAGATCCCACCCTTTTATGGCTACCCAGGGGGTTATTACAGCTATAGTCAGTGGAGGAAATGAGAACTTAGCATTGGAGTTATTTCCTACGTTTTTTTTAAATTCCTTTTTATGCTTTTTTTAAGGAGAGGGAGCTTCCTCTGTGAAGAGAAGCCCCAGCCTTTAATGCAGTGGGAATGTTAGAACTGTCTCATTTATTCTTTGTTCTAGAGGTAAATAAAGATAATGGCTATGGAGAAAGTTGAAATTTTACTGTGCGTAATGGGTAATTTTAATGATTATTTTTTGGTTTTGGCAAATTTTGTTGTTTGGGTAGTTTTCATTTTATTAAAAAAAAAATCTGTGGTTGTCATTTAAACTCTAACCTTACAGATACAAATTCAAAGCACGGGAACTTGATCCCAGAATTCTTGAAGGTGGGCCCATCTTGCCCAAGAAACCACCTGTGAAACCACCCACTCAGCCTATTGGCTTTGATTTGGAGATTGAGAAAAGAATCCAGGATCGAGAGTCAAAGAAGAAATCAGAAGATGAACACTTTGAATTTCATTCGAGACCTTGCCCTACTAAGATCTTGGAAGATGTTGTGGTAAGAATAGTTGAGGACTCTGGATGTTGGCAGAAATGTCCTGCTCACGACCACCTATCCACCCATTCACAGAAATATTTGAGTAGATACTGTGAGCAGGGTATAATATTAGGAGCTATAGGTGACAAAGAGATATCGGAAGTGGATTTTGCTCTTAGGCAACTTAAAGTCTATTATGGGAAACAACATATGTGTGAATAATGTAAAATGGACAGAAGTGTTCTAAGGGAGATGACAGTTTAAGGTACTATAGGAATTCAGAGGGGAGAATGTAGAGAGAAGGTTCAAGTAGTGCTTTGTGGAGGAGACAGCATGACCTGAGCCATGACAATGTGTAGTAGTAGTAGTTGTTATCGTAATTCCTGACACTTCTGCTATGTGCCAGGCACTACTCTCAGACCTTTCCACATATTAGCCTATTATTTTTGACAATAGTTCCTTCAGGGAGATTGCCTTAATTATCACTTGTTTCAGATGAGGTCACTGAGGCCCAGAGAAGTTATATAATAATCCTAGAGCACTCAGCTAATACATGGTGGAGCAAGGTTGAGAATTCAGGCACTCTGGCTCCAAAGTCTGTGAACTTAGCTCTTCATTATATTGCCTGTCCACTATATGATAGAATTCGGACTTGCAGAAATGCAAATGAAATGGACTGGCAGAGCATTCCAGGCAGTGGAAGTAACATGAAAAAATGGCTGAAGGTAGAACATGGAGCATCTATGGGGAACTGTTAGTGGGTCACTTAAGCTGGAGAAAAGAAGTTTATCAAGAACAACTGGAAACTAGAGAAGTGGGTTGTAGTTTGATGGTAGCCTCACAACCAC
Source organism: Microcebus murinus (assembly GCF_040939455.1). Taxonomy (NCBI): domain Eukaryota; kingdom Metazoa; phylum Chordata; class Mammalia; order Primates; family Cheirogaleidae; genus Microcebus; species Microcebus murinus. Next base: position 29,386,361 of record NC_134119.1, read on the forward strand.
GATTTTAGAGAAAATACGCAATCAGGCAGCAGTGCCACAAGCAAAGAATAAGTAATGGAGTTAAACACTTGCATAAGTGTGAGGTGATTTTTAGATAAATTTTTGTTCAGATGAAGAACACCACATCCTTCCCACCAACCCCCTGGTTTGGATCAATTTATGTCCAGGTTAACACTAGAAGAACTCTCTGTTTTTCTATCCTCTTTTTTTTCTTCTTGAGACTAGATTTCGCTCTGTCTTCCAGGCTAGAGTGCAGTGGTGTCATCATAGCTCACAGCAACCTCAAACTCCTGGGCTCAAGCAATCCTCCTGCCTCAGCCTCAGAGTACTAGGATTATAGGTGTAAGCCATCGTGCCAGCCCTGCCCTCTTTTCTTTTTGCTTGTTTTAGAGTCACGATCATTTTAGGTGAAACTGTGCATCAAGATATTACCTTCAACTGGATACCTGATTTTAGATATTCTATTTTCTTAGCACAAAGTCAGAAGCAACAAAAGTTATATTTTCTAGGCTTTACAAAAGTCATATTATGTTTAGAAACATACTTTACTTCCCTCATATTGTACTCTTTCAATTGAAAGTTTTTTGCATCTGAGACCTCTCTTCTATTCACAGTGCTCTTTTTTTTTTTCTTATTTTGCTCTGATGCACATGTACTATATGCCAAACTCTATTACAACAAACTTTTAAGAAACCTCTCCCCACCAAAGTGATTAGTCACCAAAAGCCATGCCTTCTTTGTCATTATCCACTGAGGAAACAGTGTTCGGAATACAACATAGAAAATGTAGTTTATTTGCAAACCTCAGAATCCTAGATCCAGAATGGCTTGATGTCTTGTTTTACAAGACTGAGGCCCAGAAAAGAGAAATGATTTCTTCAAGGCTTCCATAACATTCTTTTGGCAACTTGCTTTTAATGACATCTTTTTCTTCAAGCTCCTTGCTTTCCCCACCCTTAAAATTTTTTGTTTTTTATTTAATTCATGTACCACCCTCTTTATTTTCTCATATTTTATGTACCATTATTGACTTTACATATATATTTTATGTATATATATATATATATATTTTTTTTTTTTTTTTTTTTTTTTTGAGACAGAGTCTCACTTTGTTGCCCAGGCTAGAGTGAGTGCCGTGGCGTCAGCCTAGCTCACAGCAACCTCAAACTCCTGGGCTCGAGTGATCCTTCTGCCTCAGCCTCCCGGGTAGCTGGGACTACAGGCATGCGCCACCATGCCCGGCTAATTTTTTCTAGATATATGTCAGTTGGCCAATTAATTTCTTTCTATTTATAGTAGAGACGGGGTCTCGCTCTTGCTCAGGCTGGTTTTGAACTCCTGACCTTGAGCAATCCGCCCGCCTCGGCCTCCCAAGAGCTAGGATTACAGGCGTGAGCCACAGCGCCCGGCCAGCCCTAGAGTTTTGATTTGTTGGGTGCAGCATAGGGGGAACCTGAGTGAAGAACTTAGTATGGTGCCTGACTCAGTAAGCAGTGGTATTGTTAATAGTAATAATTGTCATTTTATTGAGTGCTTACATTGTCGAGTGCTTTACGTAGATTATCTTATTTATTTCTCATGACAACTCAAAGAGGTAGATTATATTCTTATCCCTATTCTTTAGACAAGGAAACAAACAATAAGAGATGTCTAGTACACAGAACCAGGGTTTGAGCCCATCGTCTCCTTAAAACTATATTATTCTACTCCACAATGCTTACCGTTATCATTGTTTATTATGGCAAATGAGATTTTTTGAGTTTGACACTGTTTGCAGCTCTCCGTACTTAAGTTTGTAGTGATTTCTCTTCAATTCTTGGTTTCTAGAGAAGCAAAGCATAGAAGGAGATATATTCTCTTCTACCCTCTTCATTTTTCAGAAAAAGAGGCTTCGAAAGGGGAATGTGACTTGCCTATAGAAACATTTTTAAAAGTTGGTGGCAGAACAAGAGTAGGACTTTGAACTTCTAGTATTGGACTCTTAGAGCAGAACTGAAGAACCCACCTCCCAGAGCCTACTGCAGCTTCTCTGACACTGTCGTGCCCCATCTGTGTCTCCCCAGTGCTGAAGCTCTGTTACTGTGTATCCTTATGGTGTTTCTTGTGCCCTCCCATATGTGGCTGATAGATGGCAAGGAGACAACGGGGCTGATGAGAGATAGGCTTGAGCAGCAGCGGCCATAAGGCAGAGGTGGAGTGATGAAAGCCTTGAGCATGAGCTGTAAAATGTGAACTTGCTGCCGACATCTAATGGAGACCTTGGGTACCACGGAAGTGGAGGTGGTGTCAGTGAGGCCAGTGAGTAATTTTAGCAGAGATATTTAGGGATGGCTTGGGGAGACCAGCAAGGTTTGTTTTTGTTGTTGCTGCTGCTGCTGTTGTTTTGGGGTTTTTTATATACTTCCTGAGATAACATTGCTTCACAGTAATTTCCTAACTGTTCTGGTACAGGCCTGAGAGCTTGTTCCAGGGAACTTGAGGGCACATCCTGCCTTAGGGAGAAATGTTCAACTCCCCATCCCCATCCCCCATTCCTGGCTGCTTTTCCTAAATGGGTCGTCTGTCCACTCACATTGCCCAGTTCTAACCCTATACCACCTCCTTACAGATAACATTCTCTAAACTTCCCTATTGGGCACTTCTCCCAATAGCATTTAGCTTCACATTCTGCTGTGTTTCTTTACAGCACCTATGAAAATTGGAAAGTATTTGGTTTGTTACTTATTATCTCTTTCCTCCACTAGAATCTGAGGTCCCTGAGAGTAGGGATCATGTATTTCTATGTTATTTACTCTGTGTTTCCAGCACCTAGCATAGTGACTGCCACAGCACAGCCACTCCAATACTATATAACCGAGTGAGTGACAGTACAAGCTGAAATGCACCAGCCTGTGTTTCTAGCCTATGTTAGATAGTGGGAATTCAAAGATACAATAAGACATGGCCCTTGTTCTCAAAGCTTTCACAGTCTGGTAGAGCAGATAGACATGTAAATAAATAAGTACAGTGATGTTAGCCTGCACATGTTCATAGAACAGTTATTTATCAGATCATCTTGTAGGTGCTGTGGAGAAGGCAAAGGAATGCAAATGGCAATATCCCAGCTCCTCAAGGAGCTCATAATTTTAAAAACTTAAAATAGCAAAACAAGACGACTTCTCTGTTTCTGGAAGCCCACTTTCCTTTTCATTGTTTCTAACTGAGCCCCACCCCAGTTAGCTCTAATTGCAGTAGACATGAGGTGTGGGTGGATAGTTGCTGCAAAAATGATTTTCATAAATCATCTTTTCCTCCCCCCAATTAATTATGAGGATTGATCCCATTCATAAATCTCTCCTTTATTATTAGAGGTTAACATTGCTCCTCTTTTAAAATGCAAATTTCTCTGCAGAGAGGGGAAAATAGAAAAAATTTGGATTATTTTAGAACTAAATGAGTCCTCAGATATTTATTTTAATTACTTTGTTTTATGAAAAAAACTCTGAGGCCTGGAAGACAACCTGATGTGGCTAAGGTTATACAGATTAGAAGCAGAGCGGGGCTAGAACAGACCCCCAGCTCCTTGTTCACTGTTTTTCCCACTTCTACTTGTTTTAGGTACATTCTAAGATGATGCTGGTGTCCACTTGTTCAAGATATAGTAGAATAGATTTTTTTGTTGTTGCACTTTTACAATAGGCATCATTTTAAAACCCATTTCTTAGACATTTGTTACTCTGATTACAAGATCAGCTGTATTGGATTTCACTATGCTAGTGGTTAGTGGTTCTAGCATTCTTTAGAAAATATACAAGAAATCTCACAGCACAATGAGCATTCCCTTCACAGTGGTCACCTTGAGAGGCTGTAAATCCTTTCCAATGATTGTGATATTGCACAAAGCATTTTGGAAAAGCCACTTGTCTTGCATCCTGAGTTACAATCTTTTGGATCTCTTCAGTGATGACAAATCTTCATATGTATTTTAAACATTAATTTGCTTTTAGAAGCTAATCTAAAGTTATTTGGAACTAAAATGTCTGAGTAGTCCAAGATAATAGAGGTGAAAATAATTTTGTTAAATTAAAAGTAAAGAGTGAGCAACTGTCTTGCATGGTACAAAAAGTGGCTTTGAAAGCCACTCCAAGAAAGACATTCCAAAAGTGTTTGGAGAGGTTGCAGCATTGTTGGGATTAAGGAGAAGTCTCCCAAGGTATTCTCTTAGAGTCCAAGGTATAAATTCTGTTACTCATGTGTTCATTCATTCTTACTCCATTCAACAAACATTTACTGAATGCCTTTTACTTGCCAAGGTCTATGTTAGGCATTAGGGATTGATAGAATAAAAAAATCCTTACCCTCAAATATTCATAGACTAACAGGGGGAGATGAATATCTAAATAAATAAGTGCAGTGAAGTTTTGTATGGACTGTGATAGAACTATCTATAGGGGAGAAAGGGGTCAGTTCTATAGGGCCTGGAGTGGAGGGATCTCTTGAAAGGCTTTATAAAAGAGGAGATGCTGGTGGGGCGTGGTGGCTCATGCCTGTAATTCTAGCACTCTGGGAGGCTGAGGCGGGCGGATTGCTCGAGATCAGGAGTTCAAAACCAGCCTGAGCAAGAGCGAGACCCCGTCTCACTATAAATAGAAAGCAATTGGCCAACTAATATATATAGAAAAAATTAGCCGGGCATGGTAGCGCATACCTGTAGTCCCAGCTACTTGAGAGGCTGAGGCAGAAGGATCGCTTGAGCCCAGGAGTTTGAGGTTGCTGTGAGCTAGGCTGACACCATGGCACTCACTCTAGGCTGGGCAACAAAGCAAGACTCTGTCTCAAAAAAAAAAAAAGAAAAAAGAAAAAAAGAGGAGATGCTTCAGTGGAGGCTTGAAAAGATGAGTTGGGTACTTGTAAGCAGCTAGGGAATTTCAGACAGAGTACAAGAAAAGGCATTGAGATAAGAACCAGGGGTACATTTGGGGAGTAGCCAGTAGTTCACTGTAGTTGGAAGATGATGTGTAAGGAGGGTTGAGGTAAGGCTGGAGAGTCGGGCAGGGTACCAGATTATGAAGCACCTTGTATTTCATGCCAAAGGATTTATTCTACTCTTGTAGGTATGCCCTAGAAGCCATTAAAGAATTTTAAGTCAGGAAGTAACATAATCAGATGTGTTATAGAAAAATAATCCTGACTATATACAGAAGATGAACTGGAAGAATGAGATGAGAAGCTGAAAGACTATTAGGAGATGAGTGGAATGGCCCAGGTAATAGGCGAAGTGGGACTGTGGTGTGCAGTGAAGACTTAGGAGCTGAATAGAGAGCTGAGAGGTTAGGATGTGGATGCAAATGTAACGAATAAGGAGTTGTCTCAGGGTTTGTTTTTTTTAAATTGATCTGGCCATACACTTCATTCAGAACAACAGCCCAAAACATACTATTTTGTAGTTAGGATTAATTGCCAGATTTAATCGACAGAGTATAAATTCTATGAGAATTGAAAAATGCTTACCAAACAACTTTCTAATATGTATTAAATTATGTGTACCATAAGATACATGTAATTCATTCTGCAGTGATTTTAAATGTTAGTGTTTTGAAATCATTAAGGGAAAATATTCAGAGTAGTTGAATGAATTAGAATTATGGAATATAGAAAATTAACTTTCAGCCGGGCGTGGTGGCTCACGCCTGTAATCCTAGCACTCTGGGAGGCCGAGGCGGGCGGATCGTTTGAGCTCAGGAGTTCGAAACCAACCTGAGCAAGAGCAAGACCCTGTCTCTACTAAAAATAGAAAGAAATTAATTGGCCAACTAAAAATATATAGAAAAAATTAGCCCGGCATGGTGGTGCATACCTGTAGTCCCAGCTACTTGGGAGGCTGAGGCAGAAGGATTTCTTTTTTTTTTTGAGACAGAGTCTCACTTTGTTGCCCAGGCTGGAGTGAGTGCCGTGGCATCAGCCTAGCTCACAGCAACCTCAATCTCCTGGACTCAAGCGATCCTCCTGCCTCAGCCTCCCGAGTAGCTGAGACTACAGGCATGCGCCACCATGCCCGGCTAATTTTTTTTTCTTTATATATTAGTTGGCCAATTAATTTTATTTCTATTTATAGTAGAGACGGGGTCTCGCTCTTGCTCAGGTTGGTTTCGAACTCCTGAGCTCAAACGATCCGCCCGCCTCGGCCTCCCAGAGAGCTAGGATTACAGGCATGAGCCACCGCGCCCGGCCCAGAAGGATTTCTTGAGCCCAGGAGTTTGAGGTTGCTGTGAGCTAGGCTGATGCCATGGCACTCTAGCCTAGGCAACAGAGTGAGACTCTGTCGAAAATAATCTACCCTCAAAGAAATATGAGAATTAATAGTTCAGTGTTCTTTTATTTTCCATACTTAGATTAATTATATGTACATTTAAAAAGCAAAAAAAAAAAATGATATTCTGTTTCAGCTGCTTGCCTTCCACACATTATGAACACTGTTTTTTTTTTTTCTTTTTTTTGAGACAGACATTGGCTTAGATGAACACTGTTTTATCTCAGTAATAAACATTTTATTTTTGATGGCTGTATAATATTCTATTGTGTTGTTGTACCACGATGTGCCAAAGGATTTAATTGGTCATTTCTTGATAAATAGTAACTGAGTTATTTGTAATTTTTTACTCTTTTGAAAACTGTGTTGGACATACAACTCAAAACAAAACTAAACTAAATGAGATCAAATACTGGAAGTTTTATATTGGGTGAAAGAGTATGACCATTTAGAAATTTAATAGACATTTCTCAAAAGGTTAAACCAATTTATATCCTTACTTTATTCCAACTTATGTGAGTACTCACTTTTCTTCACACATGCCAATACTAGTATTAATTGGTCCTTTAAATGTTACACAGTCTCGTAGGTAAAAAAGGTCTTGTCTTAATTTACGTTTTTTTTTTTGAGACAGAGTCTCGCTTGTTGCCCAGGCTATAGTGAGTGCCGTGGCGTCAGCCTAGCTCACAGCAACCTCAAACTCCTGGGCTCAAGTAATCCTTCTGCCTCAGCCTCCCGAGTAGCTGGGACTACAGGCATGTGCCACCATGCCCGGCTAATTTATATATATATATATATATATATATATATATATATATATATATATATATATATGAGTTGGCCAATTAATTTCTGTCTATTTATAGTAGAGACGGGGTCTCGCTCTTGCTCAGGCTGGTTTTGAACTCCTGACCTCGAGCAATCCGCCCGCCTCAGCCTCCCAGAGTGCTAGGATTACAGGCGTGAGCCACCGCGCCCGGCCTTAATTTACGTTTTTAAAAATTATTGAGATTGGCTGGGCACAGTGGCTCGCACCTGTAATCCTAGCACTCTGGGAGGCTGAGGCAGGAGGATCGCTCAAGGTCAGGAGATCAAAACTAACCTGAGCAAGAACGAGACCCCGTCTCTACTAAAAATAGAAAGAAATTAATTGGCCAACTAAAAATATATAGAAAAAATTAGCCGGGCATGGTGGCATATGCCTGTAGTCCCAGCTACTTGGGAGGCTGAGGCAGAAGGATTGCTTGAGCCCAGGAATTTGAGGTTGCTGTGAGCTGAGTTGATGCCATGGCACTCTAGCCCAGGCAACAGAGCAAGACTCTGTCTCAAAAAAAAAAAAATTATTGAGATTAATCCTCTTCTATAACTTTGTGAACTGCTTGTTCTTGTTCTTTGGCCATTTACTTTGCAAACATAAATTAAACTAGCCCTTTGCCCAATACATTTCCCTATTTGCCCTTTGAAGGTAATATTTATGAACAGAAGTTCTCATTGTAGAGCTATATATGGAATAGGTTTAAAAGAATGGACAGAATGTGTTCTGATCATAGATACATTTAGAAATCTTTTTTTAAAAATGTTGTTTTCAAGGGATTGGGAATAGAAAGGAAGAGAAACCAAAGTGGGAAGACTGCTTTAGGCCAGGAGTTCAAGGTCAGGCCGGGCAACATGGCAGGACCCCATCTCTACAAAAACTAAAAAATTAGCTGGGCATGGTGGCATGAGCCTATAGTCCCAGCTACACAGAAAGCTGAGGCAGGAGGATCACTTGAGCCCAGAAGTTCAATGTTGCAGTGAGGTATGATCTTGCCCCTATACTCCAGCCTGGGCAACAGAGCAAAATCCTGTCTTAAAACAAGAGGAAGAGGCCGGGCGCGGTGGCTCACGCCTGTAATCCTAGCACTTTGGGAGGCTGAGGCGGGCGGATTGCTCAAGGTCAGGAGTTCGAAACCAGCCTGAGCGAGACCCCGTCTCTACCAAAAATAGAAATAAATTAATTGACCAACTAAAATATATATACAAAAAAAAAAATTAGCTGGGCATGGTGGCGCATGCCTGTAGTCCCAGCTACCCGGGAGGCTGAGGCAGGAGGATTGCTTGAGCCCAGGAGTTTGAGGTTGCTGTGAGCTAGGCTGACGCCATGGCACTCACTCTAGCCTGGGCAACAAAGCGAGACTCTGTCTCAAAAAAAAAAAAAAAAAAAAAAAAAAGATAAAAACAAAAAAACAAGAGGAAGAGAATAAAAGAGTTTTGATGAATCATATTTTTACTGGATATACAACTCTACCTATGTCCTTGTTATTTGCTGCTCTTCTGTCATGATGTTATAATCCACTTTTGGAGTGCTACCACATACCAGATATGACTTTGTCTTAGGTGAACAACATAATAAAATAATAGACTTTTTCGATTCCCGATACATAAACTTTTCTTTAAGAAAGGAATTTAATCTTCTCAGACAGCCTAGTGGAAGTTATTCTGGGATGTATAATTGATTTGCTTACCCCTTCCAGGGTGTTCCTGAAAAGAAGGTACTTCCAATCACTGTCCCCAAGTCACCAGCCTTCGCATTGAAGAATAGAATCCGAATACCCACCAAAGGAGATGAGGTGAATTGCCTGGGGGCAGGGGGTTTCTTTTGCTTCTGCATATGGTATAAGCCTTACTATTTCTTAAACTTAATGGAGTTTAAAGGTAACCACTCTTTTCTGGAGTTGTCTTTAAGCATGAATATGAACATTTGATCATCTTTTCTTTGCTCCTCCAAGAACAAAGTAGTTGGTAAGGGTATGAATCTTCTGGCTCTCAGTGAGAACTAGTTACAATTCATGGAAACAGTGAGGAAAAGTTAGGCATTGGAGGATTATCTGTTTCTGTAGCACTGAAAATTACCTTTGTAACATGGACCAAAAGTTGCCGAGCTGGGACCAGGTACAATGGCTCACACTTGTAATCCTAGCACTCCAGGAGGCCAAGGCAGAAGGATTGCTTGAGGCCAGGAGTTGGAGAACATACTGATCAAGAGCGAGACCCTGGCTTTACGAAAAAATTAGCTGGGAATGGTGACATGCTCCTGTAGTCCCAACTACTTGGGAGGCTGAGGCAGGAGAATCACTTGAGCCCAGGGGTTTGAGTTAGTGAGCTATGATGATGCCATTGCACTCTGGCTGGGGCGACAGAGTGAGACTCTGTTTCAAAAAAAGAAAAACAAGTTGCCAAACTCTGTACTTTATTTTGCCTTAGTTGTTGTTGCTATTCAGTGAGGAACTTTTAAAATTCATACAAAGCAGTTACATCCACCTTCTCCTATCTCCATTAACCCAGGAATTGCTACGGTGGACTGTGTGGTTAATGGTTCATGAAATTAAAATACTTAAACTGGCATTGATCATGCTAGTTTCTTATTACATCTCCCATTTTATCTATAAATATCCAGAGTTAGGGTAATTTTATAGCGGATCTCAGGCATACACCTTTTTATAGGTTCATTTGAAACTAAAATACACAGTAATCTTGTGTTACCAGCTTGAACTCAAACAACTTACTTGGTCCTATTCTTGGTTTGGCAACTATTAAGTCCTAGTCACATGTTTTAGTGGAGTCTGGAGGCAACATGAAAGAAGAGGCTAAGGTATATGCTTGATTGAGACCTATCTTCTGATCTTCATTTTATTCATACTACAAGGTGTCCCAACAGCTGACATACACAGGGAAAATGGGAAATTGTAGCTAAATGTACTTTTATTTACAAAATGTTCATTACAAAATTTTTGCAAAGTACAGGACACCCTGTACTTGATCTCATTTAGTTTTTACAACATTCTTGTGAAAAACTTCAGATCTTTTATTTTTAATTTTTTTTTTGAGATAGAGTCTCACTCTGCTGCTTGGGCTAGAGTGCCATGGCGTCAGCAACCTCAAACTCCTTGGCTCAAAGTGATCCTCCTGCCTCAGCCACCTGAGTAGCTGGGACCACAGGCATGTGCTACCACGCCCGACTTTTTTTGTCTATTTTTCATAGAGAGGGGATCTCACTCTTGTTCCAGCTAGTCTCAAACTCCTGAGCTCAAGCTATCCTCCTGCCTCAGCCTTCCAGAGGCTGAGGATTACAGGTGTGAGCCACTGCACCCAACTTGTTCTTTCTCTTTGGCCGACTTGTTTAATTCAAAGGTGTTATTTTCTGCTCTGTGATTCTTTTTTCTGCCTGATCTAGCTTATTCTTAAGGCTTGCCAGTGCATTTTGTATTTCCTTGAAGGGATTTTTCATTTCCAGAAGCTCTGCTTGAATTTTTTTTTAATAATTTGATTTCTTTTACTTTTTTAATTAAAAATAAATAAATAAAAATATTTTAAAAAATGAATTAGAAAATAATAACAAAAAATTAAAAAGTACAGCACCTGGTATTTCTAGGCAGAATAATTCGATTTCTTTAGTGAATTTTCCATTCATTTCCTTGTTTTTGTGGTTTCTTTGTGTTGGGTTTCTATTATCTCTTATATTTCATTGAGCTTCTGTACAATCCATATTTGAAATTATTTATCAGTTGTTTCAGTATTCTTGTTTTGGTTGGTTTCCATTACTACAGAGTTACTGTTTTCTTTTGGGAGTGTCCTTTCATTCTGCTTTTTCATGTATCCAGAGATCTTTTGCTGATTTCTTTTCATCTAGAGCAGCTTTTGCTTCTTACTTTTGGATTTCTTTTGATTGGAGTGAGAAGTCTTGTTTCTACACTGTATTTTTTTTACTTAGGAAGAGGATGAACCAGTAGTAATAAAAGCTCAACCTGTACCACATTATGGGGTGCCTTTTAAGCCCCAAAATGTAGAGGGAAGAACTGTGGAGATGTGTCCTTTCTCCTTTGATTCACGAGACAAAGAACGTCAGTTACAGAAGGAGAAGAAAATAAAAGAACTGCAGAAAGGGGAGGTAGGTGTTTCTATCTCTGCATGTTACATAATACTGTTCTTTGATCCCTCAAAGATAATCTTTTCTGTAGCACTTTTTTTGAGACAAGAGTCTCACTCTGTTGCCGGGGCTAGAGTGCCATGACATCAGCCTAGCTCGCGGCAACTTCAAACTCCTGGGCTCAAGCAATCCTCCTGTTTTAGCCTCCCAAGTAGCTGGGACTATAGGCATGCACCACCATGCTCGGCTAATTTTTTTCTATATATTTTTAGTTGGCCAATTAATTTCTTTTTATTTTTAGTAGAGATGGGGTTTTGCTCAAGCTGGTTTTGAACTCCTGACCTTGAGCGATCCACCCGCCTTGGCCTCTCAGAGTGCTAGGATTACAGGTGTGAGCCACTGTACCTGGCCTCTGTAGCACTTTTTTTTTTTTTTTTTTTTTTTTTTTTGAGACAGAGTCTCGCTTTGTTGCCCAGGCTAGAGTGAGTGCCGTGGCGTCAGCCTAGCTCACAGCAACCTCAAACTCCTGGGCTCGAGTGATCCTTCTGCCTCAGCCTCCCAAGTAGCTGGGACTACAGGCATGCGCCACCATGCCCGGCTAATTTTTTATATATATATCAGTTGGCCAATTAATTTCTTTCTATTTATAGTAGAGACGGGGTCTCACTCAGGCTGGTTTTGAACTCCTGACCTTGAGCAATCCGCCCGCCTCGGCCTCCCAAGAGCTAGGATTACAGGCGTGAGCCACAGCGCCCGGCCTCTGTAGCACTTTTTTTTTTTTTTTTTTTTTTTGAGACAGAGTCTCGCTTTGTTGTCCAGGCTAGAGTGAGTGCCATGGCGTCAGCCTAGCTCACAGCAACCTCAAACTCCTGGGCTCGAGTGATCCTTCTGCCTCAGCCTCCCGAGTAGCTGGGATTACAGGCATGCGCCACTATGCCCGGCTAATTTTATATATATATATCAGTTGGCCAATTAATTTCTTTCTATTTATAGTAGAGACGGGGTCTCGCTCTTGCTCAGGCTGGTTTTGAACTCCTGACCTTGAGCAATCCGCCCGCCTCGGCCTCCCAAGAGCTAGGATTACAGGCGTGAGCCACAGCGCCCGGCCTCTGTAGCACTTTTAACTGTAAAATTACTAACTTCCTTTGATCCCTCTAAGAATCCTATAAAATATATATGGGGCAAGCAATTTAATCCTTCTGGCCAAGGAGGTTAAGTGACTTCCCTCTGATTACATTGCAGTTACTTGCAAGGAAGGGAGGACAACCTAGATTTCCTTTTGAGCCCATTGGTCTTTTCTGCTAGACCATGCTGCTTTGAATACTGGTTGGGCTTCCCTATTTTTCAGATTCATCCAGATATTCTGGATCATCTGTTGTTTTCTGGCTAGAGGTGTCTTTATCTTAAATCTCATGTTTTTTTTTCCATTAGGTGCCCAAGTTCAAGGCACTTCCCTTGCCTCATTTTGATACCATTAACCTGCCAGAGAAGAAGGTAAAGAATGTGACCCAGAGTGAGCCTTTCTGCTTGGAGACTGACAAAAGAGGTGCTCTGAAGGCGCAGATTTGGAAGCACCAGGTAGGGGTTGGGGAGAGCAGCCAAAATGTTAATTGCTTGATTGGTTAGTTAGGCAGATCCACTACACTGAAATCATCTTGGATAACATTCTGGATTATTTCAGGGGCTTTCACTATCAATCAGGAGTTAGTACGTTATTTCTGTAAAGGGCCAATAGTAAATAATTTAGGTTTTATAGGTTACATATGGTCTCTGTCGTGTGTGTGTGTGTGTGTGTGTGTGTGTGTGTGTGTGTGTGTGTGTGTGTGTGTGTTTAACCCTTTGAAAATGTAAAAACCATTCTTCATTCAAGGGCTGTGCGAAACCAAGTTGCAAGCTTGATTTGGCCTTTAGGCCAAAGTTTGTTCACCCCTGCTCTTAGTGATCACCTGGGGAATGTGAGAACTGATGGGCTTTTTTTTGAGTCAGGAGTCTCATGTATTCTATGTATTAGACTTGTTCATTTAGTATTTACTCCTTTCTGTTGGTGCTTTGGTAAGAAACAGTATGGGAGAATAGATCTCAATGTGATATGCTATTTTTTCAGTATGGTGTGCTATTTGCTCTTTATAGATGACAGGTGATTAAAAACAAGTAATTGGTTATTATCTGATTTCATTGGGATCTGATTCTGCCCAGCTGGAAAAATATTGCCTTGAATTTTTAAGGTTTTTGGAATTTTTGTGTCATCACTTACCCTGGACTTTTGTGCAAAAGGAGCTCTGGGCTAATCTTTCTTTGTAGGAATCACCCCTCATGAAGCCCAAGAGATGTGATTGCTTGCATGACTGAATGTAGGTCCCCCGTTGGTGATGTTCTGTGGGAAACCTCCGCACTATTGCTTTGGAAGCAGTAGTGAATCTCCCCTACTCAAGGACCAACACACAGAATGTCTGTGTGGGGCATTTTCTGTAATAAAAATTTTTTTTAAGTTTTTCACATAATATACAAAAGTAGAACAAATAATATAATGAACTTCCATGAACCCATTATCTAGTTCTATAATGATCAAAACATGGAAAATCTTATTTCATCCATACGTCTACCTATTTACCCCTATACTGGATACTTCTACCTACACAAGATTGATTACTTTGAAGTAAATCTTAGATAGCATCTCTTTTCATCTAAAAATACTTCAGTATGTATATTTGAAATATAACCACTTAAAAAAAAAAACCCACAATAATACTATGCTTAAAAAGGTTGACAATAACCCGTTTTTGCTTTTTTTTGGAGACAGAGTCTTACTCTGTTGCCCGGGCTAGAGTGCCGTGGCGTCAGCCTAGCTCACAGCAACCTCAAACAACTGGGCTTAAGCAATCCTTCTGCCTCAGCCTCCCGAGTAGCTGGAACTACAGGCAGGCAGGCGCCACCATGCCTGGCTAATTTTTTCTATATATTTTTAGTTGACCAATTAATGTCTTTCTATTTTATTTTTTAGTAGAAACGGAGTCTCGCTCTTGCTCAGGCTGGTTTCGAACTCCTGACCTTGAACGATTCGTCCGCCTCGGCCTCCCAGGGTGCTAGGGTTACAGGCGTGAGGCACTGCGCCCGGCCAACAATAACCCTTTAATAGTGGCAAATAGTCAGCATTCAAATATCCCCAGGTTTTTCTTAATTTTTTTAAAGAGTTGAATTGTTCAAATCAATATCCAAATAAGGTCTACATTGTGCATTTGTTTCATAAATCATTAAATCTCATTTGATTTATAGGCTCCTCTCTTTGCATTTTATTTGTTGAATAAAGTGGATTGTTTGTCCTATAGATTTTCTACAATCTAAATTTTGCTGATTGTATTCCCTGGTGTTTTTTTTTTGTTGTTGTTGTTCTAAGGACACAGTGTGACCTCGTGCCCTATCCCTGGTGTTGTTTAACATGTTCTTCTATCACCTGTATTTCCTATAAATGAGTAGTTAGATCTAAAGGCTTGATTGACTTCTGGTTAGATATTTTTGGGGATGGCAAGGAAAATACTTTAGGTAAAATTGTATAGTTCCTGATGAGTTACATCCGGAGACATATAATGTCTATTCATTTATTTTTGTGATATTAAGATAAGCCGGCTGGGCGCGGTGGCTCACGCCTGTAATCCTAGCACTCTGGGAGGCCGAGGCGGGCGGATTGCTCGAGGTCAGGAGTTCGAAACCAGCCTGAGCAAGAACAAGACCCCGTCTCTACTATAAATAGAAAGAAATTAATTGGCTAACTAATATATATAGAAAAAATTAGCCGGGCATGGTGGCACATGTCTGTAGTCACAGCTACTAGGGAGGCTGAGGCAGGAGGATCTCTTGAGCCCAGGAGTTTGAGGTTGCTGTGAGCTAGGCTGATGCCACGGCACTCACTCTAGCCTGGGCAACACAGTGAGACTCTGTCTCTAAAGTTTGTGTGAGGGGTTTTTAACTAGGGTTTATATTAAATAATTTGCTATCTTTATTGATGAAGCCATTGAGAATGATTAGAACTTAAATTATTGTGGTGGTAGTTATGTGGAAAGTTGTGTGGTAACTTATCTGACAGACCTTCTGTCTTATAGCTGGAGGAAGAACTGAAACAGCAGAAAGAAGCAGCTTGCTTCAAGGCTCGTCCAAACACCGTCATCTCCCAGGAGCCCTTTGTTCCCAAGAAAGAGAAAAAATCAGTTACTGGTATATTATATGTACTCTTAGGGGACTGGGGCAGAATTGTCAGATTTCCAGGGGTGTGCTGGGATTCAGTGTGTTGGTACAATGCTGTGTCAGCCAGAAGCATTTGACTTTAGAGGATGGTAGCTTTTCTTTCCCTAGACTCAGTCTTTTGAATTTGTTGAACTTAGCAGTTATACTGAGTTGCAGAATTTGTTAAGGCCAGATTCATTTAACATGAACCTTGGCAGAAGCAGGTGGTATTTCAACAACAGTTATAGGCTTTCCCCACCTAAAGAGTAGCAAGTAAATGAGGAAAGGGAGAGCCAGGATGTCTTTCTGAAGTTCACTGTGAAGCAAGCCTTAGATATAAAACATGATTCGTTCAGCAGTGGGCAATGTGTTAAAAAACTGGGATTCTTCTCCTGTATCTGTCTCAAAATCATTCTAGTTTGTTTTTTTTTTTTTTTTTGAGACAGAGTCTCACTTTGTTGTCCAGGCTAGAGTGAGTGCCGTGGCGTCAGCCTAGCTCACAGCAACCTCAAACTCCTGGGCTTGAGTGATCCTTCTGCCTCAGCCTCCCGAGTAGCTGGGACTACAGGCATGCGCCACCATGCCCGGCTAATTTTTTATATATATATATCAGTTGGCCAATTAATTTCTTTCTATTTATAGTAGAGACGGGGTCTCGCTCTTGCTCAGGCTGGTTTTGAACTCCTGACCTTGAGCAATCCACCCGCCTCGGCCTCCCAAGAGCTAGGATTACAGACGTGAGCCACAGCGCCCGGCCAAAATCATTCTAGTTTTGAGCAAGCTACTTCACTTCTGTGGGTCTTATTTTTTTCCCAATTGCTCTAGATGTTTTCTAGGGGCCCTTCCAACTCTTAAAATTCTGAGACTTTTTGTATGTGTTTTTAGTTTTTTTGAGACCAAGTCTCACTCTTTTGCCTGGGTTAGAGTGCCGTGGCGTCAGCCTAGCTCACAGCAACCTCAAACTCCTGGGCTTGAGTGATCCTTCTGCCTCAGCCTCCCGAGTAGCTGGGACTACAGGCATGCACCACCATGTCCAGCTAATTTTTTCTATATATTTCGAGTTGGCCAATTAATTTCTTTCTATTTTTTCAGTAGAGATGGGTCTCGCTCTTGCTCAGGCTGGTTTTGAACTCCTGACCTTGAGCGATCCACCCGCCTCAGCCTCCCAGAGTGCTAGGATTACAGGTGTGATCCACTGCACCCAGCATGTATGTGTTTTATTCCACCTTTCTCCCATTGGGGCATCCTTAGAGCTTGACCCTTTTGTTACTATGCATGTCTGTGCCATTTGCTCAATTCAGGGGGGCTAGCTTTATACAAGTCCTGCTTGTGTACCAATATACTCTCTGTTTCTGTACTCAGAGGGCCTTTCTGGTTCTCTAGTTCAGGAACCTTTTCAGTTGGCCACTGAGAGAAGAGCCAAGGAGCGGCAGGAGCTGGAGAAAAGAATGGCTGAGATTGAAGCCCAGAAAGCCCAGCAGTTGGAGGAGGCCAGGCAACAGGAGGAAGAGCAGAAGAAGGAGGAGTTAGCCAGGCTACGGAAAGAACTGGTAACTGGGCAACTTGAACATTGATTAACCCAAAGTTGTCTTTGTTTTGTTTTATCTGTACCTTGCCTTGTTCTAGACAGGATCTAATGTGGTCTACAAGGCTATATCAAAGACAAGGGAGAAATCACACAAACTAGGGTGAGAATGAAGTTGAGTTGTGAATAAGGCTAAAGATGTGTAAATTATGACCTAAGTATGAGCCATAATTTTGGCCTGTTTTAGGAACCAACCTGTTGGTTACAAAACTTACAATGTTTGTGAGACATAAAACAAGTCAGTTGTTCAAAAAATATGTTTATTCTTTATTGAATGTAGACCAGGGGTCTTCATAAGGAGGACATGTGGTATAACTGAACACAGTGATGCATTTCCTAGGACTCTTTTTTATTTGTGTATTTTATTTAACTTATTTTTATGATTTCCTACTGGGCTTAAAAAGAACTAATAAGTTCTACAATTAGACAAGACTACCTAGGAAAGGACATGGGAATTACATGGCAACTGTATTTTTGTCTTCCTCTTAATGCTTGGCCCACATTCTTTGGCGTTACAATGCATATCAGTCCAGGTAATCATCCATGCTACCAATACTATAATGCTTTAGATATTAGTTATTCAAAAAGAAATCTTAATTCATATTAAAGACCACTTTGTTGGGAGGGCAGCAGGTTGCGTTACCTGCATTAATGAGGAAGAAGATAGTTTTAGATGGAATTTCATATGATTTAAGAAAAGGATGAACATAGAAATATAAGGAGGGGAGATGGGGAGATATTGGTCAAAGGATACATAATTACAGTTAGATAGGAGGAATAAGTTTCAAGAGATCTATCATACAGCAAGGTGACTATAGTTGTTGAAGATATATTCTTGAAAAATGTAAAGAGAGTGGATATTATGTGCCTTACTACAAAACTGACAACTATGTGAGGTAATGCCTTTGTTAATTAGCTATATTTAACCATTCCACAATGTATATGTAGTTCAAAACATCAGGTGGTACACAATAAAAACATAACAATGTAAAGGATAAAATAATATAAAAAAAATATATTAAAGAAAAGAAAAAAAATAAATAAAAACATAACAATGTTACCTGTCAATTGAAAACAAAAGAATATATAAGTTGTTGAGGTTTTGTCTAAAAGTGCTAGGCTAGCTGCTTAAACACCTATTGGCTTAGATGGCTGTTCCCACAGGAAGGCTCTATAAACTGTTCAAGAGACTAACCTCTTGGCAAAATCCAAACTACTACTTGGCTGATTGAATGAGAAAGCAGCACAATCCCTTCTCCAGATAACACTCATCAAACAGCCTTTTTTCTGGCCTCAACCTTGACTTTTCTTCAACACTTGGTACCTGCCTTTCATGTTTGTCCCCATTATAGAACTGTTTCTTACAGCAATTCTCAATGTAGGCCAATAGCAACATTCTAAAGCACAATTCAGTCAATGCTGGCTAGCTCTCTACTAATCTGGCTTGATTTGATATTGATTTCAAACCATCCCAAAGGATGTATGAGACCAGGCTTTCTCTAGCAACCCTTCCTTGTTGGATCCCCCTACCTCTATTTTTTTTGTTCATGCTTCTTTTTTTTTTTTTTTTTTGAGACAGAGTCTCACTTTGTTGCCCAGGCTAGAGTGAGTGCCGTGGCGTCAGCCTGGCTCACAGCAACCTCAATCTCCGGGGCTCAGCGATCCTACTGCCTCAGCCTCCCGAGTAGCTGGGACTATAGGCATGCGCCACCATGCCCGGCTAATTTTTTGTATATATATTTTTAGTTGGTCAATTAATTTATTTCTATTTTTGGTAGAGACGGGGTCTCGCTCAGGCTGGTTTCGAACTCCTGACCTTGAGCAATCCGCCCGCCTCGGCCTCCCAAAGTGCTAGGATTACAGGCGTGAGCCACCGCGCCCAGCCTCTTTTTTTTTTTTGAGACAGAGTCTCACTCTTGTTGTCCCGGCTAGAGTGCTGTGGCATCAGCCTAGCTCACAGCAACCTCAAACTTCTGGGCTCAAGCGATCCTCCTGCCTCAGCCTCCTGAGTAGCTGGGACTACAGGCATGCGCTACCATGCCCGGCTAATTTTTTTCTATATATTTTTAGTTGTCCAATTAATTTCTTTCTATTTTTAGTAGAGACAGGGTCTCGCTCTTGCTCAGGCTGGTCTCAAACTCCTGAGCTCAAACAATCCGCTCACCTTGGTCTCCCAGAGTACTAGGATTACAGGCGTGAGCCACTGCGGCTCCCAGCCTTGTTCATGCTTTTGGTGAATATTAAGAGTCAGTTATTATTGCAACATCAAATGGCAAGAAAAGGTAAAAAGTTAAGTAAAACAAAGAGTAAGTTTAAGATTATATTCTAGGAAATTCTTAACTCTTAAATCTTCTTTACTACAATTAAGTACAGGCCTATTGTATTCTAGTAAATCATACTGGAAATAGGTATGATATTTTTTAGTGATAGCTGAGGGACCAAATAAAAACCTGAATGGAAACCTATTTGGGCTCTAAAGTCATGCATTTTTCCACTACACCGTGTTGCTTCCCTTCACCTCCCCCCACCTTTAAGTTAGTGACTGGGATCTATAAAACTATACAAACATTTTCTCAAAAAGAAAAAATAAACCATAAGCATAGTTCTCTAACATCCCTCTCAGTGGTAACTTTATTTTCCTTACCCCACAGGTGCATAAGGCAAATCCAGTACGGAAGTACCAGGGTGTGGAGGTAAAGTCAAGTGACCAGCCTCTGACTGTGCCTGTATCTCCCAAGTTCTCCACTCGATTCCACTGCTAATCCTAGCTGTGAGCTGCAGACAGCACCTGGCAACAGGACTTGCTCTTACATCAAACCAGGAGCCATCTTTGTCACCAGGCATGGAGAAAACCCATTTCTCCAGACTTTCACCTATCTGTGCCCAAGAAAGCATACTTGACAACCATGGACTCCAATGTTATTGCGAATTATTTTCTTACATTATTGAGGCTAATCATGAGACTCAACTCATGTATGTCTCGATTAGACACCGCGTACTTATTTCCTTTTAAGCTATCAGTTGGCATTTAATATGGGTCTTAACTCTGACTAGAATTTAAAGTCTCGATGTCAACACAGTGTAATCTTGTTTCCCTTATCCCCCTCCCTTTTGTAAATTTTTATTAGAAAATAAAGATAGTTAAATCCTGAGATAGGGATTAAGTCATGGTTTAAATGAGGAACAATCAATATATCAGATTCTTTCCTCTTCTCTGTACACAGTGAATTTATAGTTAAGGAGCCCTTTGCTATGAGGGTAGAAAACCTCTTTGACTACACCAGTGAGGAAGAAGACTATGGACTCATGGGGACCCTCACAGCAGCCATTTGCCAAGCTTTGGGCGGAGCTGTTGTTAAGGCATATTCTTCCCTTTTTGGTATTGATGATGATAATAGGGAACAGTGCAGGGTACATTTTAAGACCTAGCCTAGAATAAATATGTTTTGTCTTCCCCTCTCTGATTTTATTTATGATATATTTAAATTTGCCAAGCCCTTTTGGAGCTCACATCTTTTGGGGGAAATGGGTAGTTTGAAAGGTAGGTCTAGGAACTTTGAAAAGCACAGGCTCTTTCCTTAAAGAAAAGTGCTATGTAACTTTTGTCTATCTTATGTCAAAATATCCTTCCATATTTTAATTTGTCAGTAATCACCTAATCATATATGGTATGCCTTTCCACAGACCGTGTCTTCCCTAAATGAGCTTTTTTGTCATCTGGTAAATTATTCTTTGTAAGACTCAGTTCAAGGAAAATCTGTTGTAGAAATCTTTCTTTGACCATCTGACCTCTTTCAGTAAGAATGGTCCCTTCCTTCTTTGTGTCTCCCAAATACTTTTTGTATATATCTAGTAAAGCAATTATACCATATCTTAGTTACTTGAACTTATTTATAAATTAATAAGAGTTGCAGGTCTATAAGTTCCTGAAGGTAAGAATTATAGTCATTTCTGTGTTTCTGGTGACTGGCAAAGAATTGGCTTAGGTCCATGTTAAATAATATATTTCCTTTTAGACTTCACATTATTTTTGAATATCTGCTCTATCAGTCATCTACCTACTCCTGTGCCAGGAGTTACAAAAGCATCCATGTTCTGCCCAGGCCAGTCCCAGGTATTATATATTACATATATATATTGTGTAATTGCTTGGTTGTATTTTGGTTGCTGCTTTATCCTTTATTGGTTCTTTTTCTGTAGTTTTCTCCCTGGAAAGTGGAGCCAGAGTGGTGGGCAGACTGCAGTTGCAGTCGCTCCAACATTCAACAGAGATGAGACCTGGACACAAATAATTGTAACATAAGATGGGATGTGATTTAGTAACATGAGACTGAGTGCTGTGGGAGCTTAGGGATTTTTGTTGGAAGTGAGATTGCAGTTTGTAAAGACTTTTTTTCTTCTTTTTTTAAAGCAAAAGTTGCAACAGTAGTACTACCTTTTGGAAACTGTTAAAACAATACAGACTGTATAAAATGAAACATGAACTTCTTCCTTTACTCCCATTTCCTGGGAGTAATTATGGGTCACAATTGAATATTCTTACAGGATATTTTCTTTGAGCATACACATTTATAGAGCATTTTTTTCTCTTTTTTAAAAAATAAGATTGTAGCATTCTGCATTTTCAAAAATTTCAATTTGTTCTTTGAAAGGTTATACATTCATATGGTTCAAAATTCAAAAGATACAAAGGTAAAGCCTTCTTCCCACCCTTTTCTCCCAACTGCTCAGTTCCCCTCCCCAGAGATAGTGCTGCCAGTTTCTTGTGTTCCCTTGCGGAGATGTTTTCTGCGTATACATATTCCTACCTCCTCTCCTCATTTGTTTTAACACGAATGGTATCATATTCTATACTTTGTCCCTGGAAAGTGGAGCCAGAGTTCTTGTTCTTTTCATGTGTTGGGCATTTGAATGATGCAGTTTAGGTGCTACTGGGGCATGTACTGGCTTCCTTCCTGACCAAAGTATGAAACCTTTTATGAGAATCTAGTGACACGGAGGCAGACCTCTGCAAGATGTCCTGAGCTCATGACCAGAGGTCCTAAGGACTCAAGAGCAGATTGGCAACACCTGGCCCTTATCTCCTCCTGGCTTAGTTGAGCTTTGGAGGCTTGCTTATTGGCTGGAGTTATCTGGTTGAACCTGGTGTATCTGTTGGATCAATCTTGATATTGCTTCCTTTTTAGTTCTCTTGAAGAAGGCCATCTCCCTGAATCTTGTCTGCTGGGAAAGTTCCTCATTGCTGAGAGTAGCAGTTAAAAAAGCTGTTAGCCACGTGGCTGGGCTCCTATTTCTGCACAGGCAGGCTGAGTTACAGCTTGGTGGTGTGGATCCAGGTAGGAATTGGTCAACATTCTGAATCCTGAGCTGCTATCTGCCTTGCAGCCTGCTGGGATGCTCAGTTTAGACCACATATAAAGTTTCCTGGATACAGGACAAACCCCAGGCCTATGGACAGAACAGGAAGGTTAAAGTGTGTGGTACTTTAAACAGTGACGAAGGCGTAACCAGGGAGCCAACGTGTTTGCTCCAAGGCCAAGAATTCCAGGACAATTTGTTATCCAGCTGAAGCCAGTGTAGTTGCTACAAAAAAGCCTGAGGACTAAAACATTTGTTTTCCTTGTTTCCTTTGTCTTCTTGCACACCCACTCTATTTTCTAATGCTGTAGTAAAGGTTTCTGACATTGGAAATGTCTGATGGTTTATGTTGTTCTTTTTCTTTTCTTATAAAAAAAGAAAAAGAAAGAGTTTGGGCTCAGGCCAAACCCTGGCTCTTATGTGCTGAAAGTATCAGCTTCCTGAAACGGCTTCACAAATGCTGACATTTCACTTGGAGAAACCATAGTTGGAGGGTGAGGGGTAAAAGGCTTCAGGAAATTCTAGATTTTCTCATGAAAGAATGATTTTCACCAGACTAAGCCTGGCATGAAGGCATCAGTTGCCCTTTTCCCCTTAAAAAAATAAATGTTATTGACCAGAGAAGAAATAAAACCCTGGCCTGTCAGATGTGGAGAGACCCACGCAGTGAGGGACTGGTATCCCAGAATATTGCATAAAGGCAGGCGCGTGAATGTGCGAAGAATGGTATCCAAGTGCTGTTGCCCAGCTTGTTTTGGCACTGATGGTATTCTCAGGTCTCCTTTTAGGAGCAAGGGTGGGAGAAGTTTTCAGTGGGTCAAGATACTATTAATAAATAGTCAGTGGTCGTAACTTGTAGTGTGAAAAGCAGTTTGGGGCAGCCTATTTCAGCTTGTTGAAGGGAGAGAGAAGCCTCTAGCCTTGCGCTGACGTACCTCCCTGATAGGCATTCGTGCACACTGTCACACAGATGAGTGATTCTTCTTGTGTAAAATTTTTGTCTGTTTTTATACATAGTAGAGCTTTTCTGTGTATATATTTTTGTATTCTGCTTTTTTCACTAGCATAATGGTAACTTAAATATTCTTGCTATGTTATTGTGTACTTTGTAAATAACAATTTTAACAGCAGGATACTATCCCAGTTTTCTGAGTTTGCTTCTCCACATTGAAAATGCTTGTTTTGCAAAGGATTTTTCTGGATTCTATTTATAGGACAGAATTGTCTGGATTTGCTTTCCCCTTACATATCATGTCTGTCTCTAAACTTTGAGTGATTGTTTTCAAAACACTTACCAGTCAAATGTGTATAATTAAAATAGAAGCTCAGAGGACACAGAAGCTCCTCTCAAAAGCACAGTTAGTGACATTATTCTGGCCAACATGTTTGCTAAATGGAAAGCTCCTTTTGCAAATGTGATGTCAATGTTACTGGCACTCATGCCCAGCAAAAAAGTTTACTGGCACTTAGTTTGCCTTTCTGGAGATAATTCTAGTTATGTTATTTTAAAGTCTTAGGACTCTACATTTTCAAACAGATGTACACAGTGGAGTTGTCTCTAGGCCTTCAGATGAGAGTGGAAAGGAGAAAGCTCTTTGTCTTTCTTAACTGGCAGGGGCTGCGATGTGTCTTCGGGGAAGGGTAGAGGTGGGGATTATCATCTCCCCTCTGTCAGTGACACTGTGTGGCCTTTAACAAGTTATTCTCCTTTTCTGGGCCCCAGTTTCCATCTCTATCAAACAAGATTGAACCAGAACAATTAATAAGGCTCCTTTCGACTTAACTGTTTTCAGATATTTTTCTAGGTAGTTTGTTTAAGCCACATGAGGCCTAAGCCTACTTTTGTATTTTTATGTCTCTATAGCCAGCCACTCAATCATTACAAGAGGGCACCTCTAGCAAGCTCTCCTGTCCCTGGATTTCCATGTGTACTTCAATGAAGTATGTTGGAGAACAGTGTGCGATCTTGTTGAGGACTTTCCAAGAGTTGTTCTGGAAGCGGAAATCTAGCCCAGATCACTCCAGGGGACTAATCCCTGAATAATGTTGTCCTCTGACATGCACACATATTTTCTGATGTTTCTCTTGACCTTGGAACTGGGTAAAGACTGCACAGAATGTTCAGTGAATTCTTACTACTGCACAAAAGGCCTTCCATCCAAGATGTGACTTTTTTCCCCCAAGATTGAGATTATTTGGGAAGTAGATTATTTGCTTCCTTCTATTGGAGGCAGTTTAAGGATGTCACAGTAAAAGGGATATCTTGCCTTTCTCCTTTTCTATTTCTCTCCTCCACAATTCATTTTTTACAGTGTTCATGGTCAAGGAGACCTGGATTGTTTTTGTGTAATCAATACAGGGTTCAGGAGGAGGAACACACAATTATTCAGTGGAATGAACCCTTGATTAGGAATTAGGAGAGCTGCTTCTGGCATTGTGACCTTTAGCATGTCATTTGAATTCTCTGGGCCTCAGTCTACTCATAGAAGTTAGAATGATGTTTCTAGAAAGGACCCTTCCTCCAGCTCAGTGGAAGAGAATGTACCCTCAGTGTAAAAATGACCCAAAGGCACCCTGGGCAGCAGTGGTGACTCAGTGTGACCATGCTTAAGTCACATATTCAGTATTGTCAGTGGGTGTGTGACACCAAGGCCTGCCAGAAGACCCTGCTATATACCCACAGCCAACAACCTGACAACCTGACAGGACAGATGAAAGCTTGTAGTTAGCAGCTTAGCCAAGAGGAGCAGGGAGACTGCAGGGAGGAGGCTCATGCAAGTTTGTGCGAACAAGAGGGGAGAGATGGATTTGAGTTGAACCTTAGAAATCTCATTTCCACTAGCTGGAGGTTGATGTCTACAAGAAGGCTCACTGAGTTTAGGAGGGCCTTCTCTTTGGGTTTTTCTTACTATTTCTCTTGTAGTAGTTTGTTGCTGCCTCAACAGAGAAATACTATAGGAAGCAACACAGAGCAAGCAGTCAGATTGGAGTTGGGACAGGCTGCCAGGACTAAGCCCCTTCACTAAATGGCTTGACTTTTTGTTCTATCTCCTTGCAACGTTGGCTGCACTGATAATTGGGTCTGAGTGTTTCTGTGTTCTCTATACACATGCCAAAACACTGCTCTTGCCTCCTACCCAGAGGCCTCATGTAAATGAGTAGGAACTGGACGCGCTCAGCATCTTGGGCGGTGGGACTTTCATGCTCAAGGACAGTATGTGGTCTGTGGGCCAGCAGCATCTGCATCACCCAGGACTAGAAATGCAAATTCTCCACCCCAGCTCTGGACCTACCGAGTCAAACCCTCTGGGTGTGGGGCCCAGCAACGCATATTTGAACCAGTGCTTGGCAGACAGCGATGCCCCAGTGTGAGGATCTCTGTGCCAGGGAGGTACCTGCAGGTCCTGATAGACAACTGCTCTCCTAACTCAGGTCCCCACAGGCCAGGGAGCCAGCAGCCACTCTCTTCTACAACTTCCGTGCCCAGGCCAATCAAGGGCCTGTGTGAAGGTGAGAACTGGTTCCTCACCTCCACTCTTCCTGTGGAGTCACTTTTGTGCAGCCTGCTGATGTTATGCAGGAGATGCTGAGTTTGTTGAGTAGATGCTTATCTCCTTAGCCAAGACTCCATTCCCAGAAGGAAGATGGAGGGAAGAATGCTCTTCCATATGACAGATGAGGAAACCAGGGCTTGGAATTTAAGTTACTTTCCCAAAGTCACGCTGCTAATAAGTGGCAGGGTCAGAATTTGGACCCAGGTCTGTCTGCCCTCAATTGCCCTTTGCAGCACTCCAGCTTACATCCCTTGAGCAGAGCTAGCTAGCTCTAGGGGATCAGCATTCTCAGGAACTCCAGGACCATAGGGCCTGGCTCTTTTTGGATTTGAGCTGGAGCCCTCCCTGAACTCTTGACCTTGCTGTGGGAACCTCCAGCTAAGCTTCCCAGACGCTGAGAGGCAGATCCTCTCTCCTCACTTTCACCCCGTCAGCACAGGCATCTCGGCCTGGGCTAGATCCCATCAGGGATGTGGCAGCTGCCAGTCACTTAAGTCACAAGCCTCAGCAGGCCTGAATGATCGCCAAGGTGGTCAAGGTGCCAAGTGGACTGTAGCGGGACTGCAGCCATACCTTGCCCCTGCCCACTCCTCATCCTTTATTTGGATGCCCCTCACCACCCCAGGCAGGGCCCTCTTCTCCTGGCAGCTGCTCAAAGCTCGCCATGCACCCCCTGGTACTTATGGTAACCCAGTTTAGCAAATGGACCTGGAGTTTTATAAATAGCACAATGGCAGACTGGTAGGCTGTCCTGTGCAACAGGACAGAACATGCATTCCCTCTTTCTTGAGCCATTTCCTGGAATCACATGATGGGAGTGACTTCTAGTGCAAATAAAGTTGAATTACTCAACTCTGCACTCAGGTCTGTCTTCTACAATTTGATGTGTCTGTGTTTCCCGCTGCCCCTGCCTTCATGTGTTGGTGCTTCCAAGTCTGCTCCTGGGACGTTTCCTTTTCTTGCAACAGCTGCACCAGCCTGGGGTACCCTCCTGCTACTTGATCCTATAGGGAGGTGTCCAGTGGCTGTGGGCAATTTTCAGATGACCTTGTTCCTCTGACGTCATTAGATAGCTATTTTTGGCTTTGCTGTTTATGCTGCAGAAGTTGGGCTGGGATAGGAGAGGAGGCATGAAGGGGAGGGGCTGGTCTTGGTTTCCCATTGTCCCAGGCCCTACCAAAGTAGGAGCATTTATTCCTCAGCATTTACAGAGAGCCGACTGCATGTCAGGCTCTGGGGCAACCAAACTGATGACCCAGTCCAAATATTACTCATGAATTTATTTTCCAGTGGGCATTACTTTGTGGTGTGGAGTAGTCATTAAGTGTGAGGGCTCTGGAGCCAGTTTGGGTTTAAATTCTGGCCTGCCATTTACTGCCTATGAAACTCCTCTGTGCCTCACCCAGTTTTCTCTTGGAAATGGGAGTGATTACAGTATCTACCTTATAAGGTTGCTTTGAGGATTAAAGGAGTCAATATCTGTGTCTGTCACGTGGCAAATACAAATAGGTGTTAGCGGCTATTACCATTAACTACGACAGCACCACTTAGCGTACTAGGCACTTGGGATACAGAGTTGAGTGTGGCATGGTCCCTATCTGTTCTGTGCTGGCGCCTGGACTCCCGGAGGCTCAGATGTTGGGATGGTGCACATGGGTCAACACAAGTGCACCGCTTCATCCTAACCTGTAGGCGAATTCAAGGGATACAGATGGTCGAGTTCCTGTCCTGGGAAAGCCTCAGAGCTGTAGCTCTCAACCCTGACTGCACACCAGAATCTTCTGGAGAGATTTAATAAATACCAACATTCTGGAGGCCGAGGGCAGAGGATCGTTTGAGCTCAGGAGTTTGAAACTAACCTGAGCAAGAGTGAGACCCCATCTCTACCAAAAAGAAAGAGAAAAAAACAAACCCAACCAGGTGTGGTGGTAAGTGCCTGTAGTCCCAGCTACCCAGGAGGCTGAGACAGGAGGATTGCTTGAGCCCAGGAGTTTGAGGTTGCTGTGAGCTACAATGACGCCATTGCACTCTACCTAGGGCGACAGAGTGAGACTCTGTCTCAACAAAAACAAACAAGGCAACTGAGCACTCCTCCTCACAACCCCCTACCCCTGCTCACAACCCCCTACCCCTTCATAAAAAGTATTAAAATTTTTTTTAATTCAAAAATAAATTAATTGTAAATAAATAAATACCAACATTCTGGGCCCCACCTCCAAATATTCTGATATAATTGGCCTGAACTCAGGAGTGGCTTAGACTTCTGGGGGTGTGGAAACTCTCCAGGTGGTCCCCGGGCTATAGGTACCCGTGTCCTTGAAGCTCTCCACTGACTGCACCAGTGCGACTCTCAGGAGAGGGCCCTAAAGCTGGTGCTCTTTCAAAGCCCTCGGATGCTTTCCAGTGAGCTGGATCTCTGACTTGGCGGCTCTCCAACTTGGGTGTGCATGAAAAATCACCTGAAATGCTGGTTTATAGAGACATTCCTGGGGCCTCATTCCAAAAATGCTTCACTGGAAACAAACTCGCTGGGACTCAGGCACAGCGTGAAGCCCTGCAGTAGCTGCATTGTGAGTTCTCAGAGGCCCTGAGCCATCCCCTGGGCTGAGGTCATCCCTGATCTCAGCCCCAAAGACTCTGCTTCTGAAAGCCCACAGTGTTTTATATTTCATTAGAGCTCTTATCATTTTCTGCCCTGATTTGAAGAAATCTGTGTCCATGTTGATATATTTTGAATTACTGATTAAACTGATAAGAGTTACAAAGGGTCATTTCAGAAAAAGTTGGAAAATCCAGGCAAAGAATAAAAATCTCCATTACCACACGTCTTAATATATCCATTTAATGTCCCTCCTGTCATCTCTGTAAATATTTTGAACAAAAAGGAGCCCACCCCATGGATGATTTTGTAATCTTTTTTCACCTACAATGCAATACGTGGCGATTCCATAGCTTTCCCCCAACTTCATCTCTGTGTCCCCAAAGTGACCATTTTAGTCTGTGCCACAGGATAGAGCACTCAGTAAATAATCTTAGCAATAAATTCTGCAATTTTATTGCTGGGATGATGGTGCGTTGACTGGGTTTCCAGAGAAATCAGTGTCCAGTTTGCTACACAGAATGCCCACAGATCGTTGGCCACCTCGGCTGGAAGGGCAAGGTCTGCTGCGAGGACAGCAACCTCACCTAGGGCTTTTCCAGAGGCCTGAGACGTACTGCCAAGGCTCAGGGCTCAGGGGTCCAAGCAGGGAGAGGGCGAGAGAAAACAACCTGCTAATGACAGCCCTGAGTGGCTCCCAAATCAGGAACAGAGGGAAAGTTGTGAGGGGAGTTGGCTGCTGTCTTTGGAGTCAGAAAGGTGGTTGCTCAACTCCTTGGATTTTCCATCACAGCAGAGTGGGGGAAAGGGTCAGTCTGGGCACGTCTCCTCTGAGCAGGTCCTTTTAAAGCCTCTTGGCTGGCCCATTCCCTCTCCAGAGCCAAGGAAGCAGTGCCTGGGTAGAGTTAACCCCTTCGCTTCCAGCAAATTCTCCCAGACAGAGGAGGCCTAGGCCACTGGAAGGCAGAGCTACTCAGGGCAAGAGGCCTAAGGAGCCGTGAATTCTGGCTGGAGAAACCTTCCCTCTTGGCCTTGTTAAATCCAACAGGCATAATTGCATCCTGCTGACCTTAATTCCCCTGGCAAGTCTAATTGGTCCTGGCATTGCCCCACTTCCTGCTCTGCCCCTGTGGAGGCAAAGAGGGTGTCTGCCCAGCTGGTGCAGGCCGGGGAAGCCCCTTGGTTCTCGAGGGTGGGCAGGGGCTCTGGCAGCCCCTAGGTGGGTGGAGGGTTTCCCTGTGCCCCACCCCTGTGCCTCCAAGGGAGTGCTGAGAAGCTTGGGGACGCCCGGGGAGCAGCTGGCTGGAGCAGACATCCCATGGATCCGGAGCCAGGCCAGCCTGTCTTCCTTGGGAGAGGCACTGCAGGGGAACTGGCAGGGACAGCTGAGCCCTCTACCTGGGGTGTCTACAACATTATTGAGCCCCCACAGTGCTGCAGCTACTGTGCCAAGCACCCCACATACATGTGCTGGCTACGTGCTCCTAGCCACCCTGTGAGTGGGGGCAATGAGGCAGAGTGGTTCTGAACTGAGCCTTGGGTTAGTTAGATGGGTCTGATCCTAATTCGGTGACTTTTGCCCTGTGCCTCAGTTTTCCTGCCACATCTGTGAAATGGGAATGAAACAACTGGAATTCATCCAGCACTTGCTATGCACGTCTATACTGTTCTAAATGCTTACATACCCCCTGCAGTGAGGCAGGTGCTCTTCTTAGAGGACACAAGAGAAGGCATTGGGCCACGCTAATGGCTATTGGTGGCAGAGCCTCCCTGACAGATCTCCTAATCGTTACGTGGTAGGGGTGTTGTAAGGATTGGAGGAAGGACACTCATGAAGTTGTTTATCCCAGGGCCTGGTCCATTTTAGTAAAAGTTCAATAAATGTTATTACTTGGGAATCATATCATAACAAAAGTTGCAAACAATGCCCTGTAAATTGTCCCAATCTGGGATACGGTCTCATCAGGAGGTGGCTCTACACTTGAATCTGGGTAGTTTAAAGCCACTCACTAACTGTGGGACTTTGGGGACAGTAACTAACCCTGTCTGAACATCAGTTTCCACAGCTTTAAAATGGTCCCACACTTGCCCCTAGAGTCCCTTGTGAGGATCCTGTGAGCAGGATCTTTGGCATAGTCCTGCTGTTAGTGGGCACCCAAAAAATGATCGGTATTGCTAACCACAGTAAGGACCCAGGGACGTCAGCAAGGGCCATCGTGGTGAAGTAATCCCCCAAGCCCCAATCCAGAGCCTTAGTAGTTAGTCATTTACTCACCAAACACTCTTTGGCAAGGACACTCTGTGCTGGGGACGCACATGAGCATCGTCCAGGCCCAGCTGAGAGGGGCTCCCAGACAGTGGCAGCCCATGGTGGGGTCAGCCTGGGGCACTGACGGAGGCTGGGGTTGGGGGGCAAACTTTCAGACTAGACTAGAACCTGCTGTGGGGACCACGGAATGGAGGCCCAGGAGATCCAAGCGCTAGGCATGGACGGGAAGCATTTCAACCTTAGAGCACTGCAAGGTCTTACCCAGTAGGGAGACAGGGCCAGGCACAGGCTGGGAGATTCTAGGAAGAAAGAGGACTTTGGACTTTGAAAGACACTCCAGGTTTAACATCCTCCTCTTTTCTTTTTTTTTTTTTTTTGAGACAGAGTCTCACTCTGTTGCCTAGGCTACAGTGCCGTGGCATCAGCCTAGCTCACAGCAACCTCAAACTCCTGGGCTCAAGCGATCCTCCTGCCTCAGCCTCCTGGGTAGCTGGGACTACAGGCATGTGCCACTATGCCTGGCTAATTTTTCAATATATTTTTAGTTGTCCAATTAATTTCTTTCTATTTTTAGTATAGACAGGGTCTCACTCTTGCTTAGGTTGGTTTTGATCTCCTGACCTTGAGCAATCCTCCTGCCTCAGCCTCCCAGAGTGCTAGGATTACAAGCGTGAGCCACGCCCGGCCTTAAAGTCCTTCCTTGTTGAGTGACTTTGGGCAAGCTACTCATTCCTTTAACTCTCCCCGTCCTCATCCAGAAAATGGGATGAACACTCCCAACAGTTATTACCAAGATGATGTTTAGAGGCAAGACAGATAAAGCTAATAGCAGGCGCTCCGTACATGGGAGCTCCCTTCCTTAGGAGAACCTGGGTTCAGATCTCAGGCCCTCACCAGCTGTGTGCCCTTGGGTACGTTCCTTAACCTCTCCATGGCCGTTTATGAAGACCACGTGAGCGGATTTACGTAAGAGCACAGAGGTCGAGGCTTAGCACGTGGCCAGCGCCATACAGGCATTCGCTGTTCGTTTTGCTTCCTAGAAAAGGCAGGCTTGTCAACCGGACCTTGAAGAAGAGGAATGGAGGGGAGGAGGGCCAGGGCCGGAAGGGGGCAGAGCAAAGGTGGTCAGGATTGGGGAAGCACCCCCAACTCTGGTTTTTGCTAGCTTGTACCCTGAACTCTTGACATTTGCTTACTTAAAAAATATCACTCATTTTGAATAGCTCATATAAGTCATGGTTCAAATAGAAAAGTAAAAGGGTGTGCAGTGATGGCTCCTTCAGTTTCTTGCTTAAGCTGCCAAAGAAATTCTTATGTGTATCAGTGAAAGATCTATATTATTTCCTCCTCTTTTGCACAAGTGATAGCACACTCTACATGCCATTCTGCACCTTGCTTCCTGCCCCTACTTTGGAAGTTCTTCGTATCCGTTCATTAACAGCTTCCTCAATCTTTTTTGCTACCTATTTGAGCTACCTATGTCCCCATCGCTGGGAGGTGCTGAGTTCCCCCTCCTTTCTCTCGTCTGAGGGCGGTGGTGGTTTCCCCACTTGACAGTGAGAGGCGCTGAGGCTGTGGAGGGAGCGGACGGTTTGCTGCATCAGGACCTGAACCGAGGTGCCAGCGCCGCAGCTTCTTCCCGGGCGCCGGGCTCTGGCTGGCTCTCAGGGGCCCCCCGAGAAAGGCTCTGGGCAGACAGACGCCGGGCGACGGATCATAGCTCTTCCCATCACGTCTCATCTTGAACACCTCGGCGGGAGTGCCCCTCGGTCACCACTGTAGTGGGTGGCCCCACCCCTACTAACACCCCTGCCGCCAGGTGGGCCTGGGGGAGAACCGGTCAGCTCGGGGAGGGGCGAGGGCACTGTCCACGTCCCACCGCCACTCGGGCAGCCTCCATCTCCCCAGGTGCCCAAGGAAAAGCCATTTCAAAAGCATTTAGGCCCATGGACACGTAGAGCAAGTGCCCCTGACACCATTTCTCACCCAAAGACAGCCCAAGTCGGTCTGGATGCCAGGGGCACGGAGCTGGGCATGGGGTCGGGTGGCTGTCCCTGGGCCCCTGGGGATCTACCCAGGTTCTCGAGAGCCCAGGAGATGTGGCATGCAGGTGGCAGAGCCAGGACCCAGCCTGGGCACAGTTTTGCCCTTCAGCCCTGGCTCAGAGCCCCTCTCGGTCCAGGCCCCCTCTCTGACGGACACAGGGCAAGGCCTGGGAAAAGGGCTGCTCCCCCAGGGCTCCAGGGGCCCCCTCCCTGTGCTCTTCCTGCTTATTCCAACACCATGCTCCCCCCAGTTGGGCCGTGGGAAGAATGCCGTGTCCTCTGAACGGGGGCCAAGAGTGACAGGTGGTGGCAGTCCGAGCTGCATGGCCCCTGGTGTAAGAGATCCTCTCCTCCGTCCCCGCCTCCACTGCCCGCGCCCCTGCCTCCGCCTCTGCCCACCCGGCCCAGTCCCTTACAACTGCCCAGGCCTGCTCCTGAGCAGCCGCTGAGAGACAGACGGCCACCGGCTGCCCCTCTGTCCCAGGTACCTCTCTCCCCTCCGCCAGCCGGGCTTGGCCGCCTCTCTCACCACAGCCAGATGAGAGGAGGACTCTGACAGCGCGACACACCCCGCTCTTCTTCCTGCAGCTAGAAAGACTTGAGTTAGACGAGCAGAAGTACACACCTCCCTCCCTCATGGCAACAGAAAACGGAGCAGCGGAGCTGGGAAGCCAGAGCCCGACAGCAGGTGCCAAGCTGGGGCAGGAGGTGGAGGGAGGAGCTTGGGGAGGGGTGTTTGAATCCAGGGTTGGGCAGGTTCCTCAGCGGGAATTCTGTGCCCGAGGCTTCTTTGCATGGCGCATGGGGACCCAGAAATCAGAAGGATCTCTGGCTGGGCTGGGCTGGGTCCAGGGCCTGTACAAAGCCCTCCCTGGAAAGTCTGGGAAGGCGTGAAGCCTCCATGGATGGCCGCTTGGGATGTACCTCCACTGTCTGGGCAGGGGACAGCGGGGGCCACCAAGCCCACCCAAAGGGCCAGACGCCCCCCACAGAGGGCCTCCAAGGTCCTGGTAGCCCACTTCTAGCGCCCATTAAGTGGCCCCAGAGGCTCAGTGGGACAAGCATTTGCAAGCTGTTGCCTGGGTGGGGACCCAGGCCCAGAGCTGGCTGGAGAGGGGGTGGGGGGCGGCTGGATCCTGATGGGTAACTCACCTCCTTTGCAGACAAGACACCTAAAGATGCCGCAGACAAAGGACCCTCAGCTGCAGAGAAAGACCCTGGTCCCCCAGACCCAAAGAAAGATCCTGATCCATCCACCCTGAAGAAAGATGCCAAAGCCTCTGCCCCAGAGAAAGGGGATGGTGCCCCGGCCCAACCCTCTACCAGCAGCCAGGGCCCCCAGGAAGAGGGTGACAGGGGTGGGGGGCCCGCGGAGGGCAGTGCTGGGCAGCCGGCTGCCCTGCCCCAGCAGACTGCAACAGCCGAGGCCAGTGTCAAGAAGCCCAGTGCTGAGCAGGGAGCCTCCGGCAGCCAGGACCCTGGAGAGCCCAAGGCGGGCAAGAAGGCAGCAGCGGGCCAGGCTGCGGCCAGGAGGGGCTCACCCGCCTTTCTGCACAGCCCCAGCTGCCCCGCCATCATCTCCAGGTGAATGCCCCCTGCCCGGGAGCTGGGGGGGCCCTGGGCTCTACCCTCAGGGGTCACGCTTAGTGCCCTGTCTTAGGCATTATCACATTTGGTGCCGGGGAGGGCAGTTCTGACGTTCAGTTCCCTCTGTCCTGGGCATCGGCTCTCCTGCAGAAACCAGGACTTTGCATTCATTGAAGACCCGAATGTTGGCAGAGGAGACCCTCAAAGACCTCCCAACCTGGCACCTGGGCTCCAGAGTTCCTCTTACTCCATGGGCTGGGGTCTAGCCAAGGGCAGGGCTGAAGTGTCAGGCAGAAAGGATCACCCTTCTTCTTAATATAATTATTGGTATAATATGAAAAGATGACTAATAACCAGATTGGGGGATCATTACTAATACTTTCACAACCATAATACAGCACCAGTCTTATGATGCAGTTATATTTACCTGAATGCTAATGAGGTCATTCATGATATATTGTGAGCCGCAATAATAACACTTCCTGTATCCATTTGATAATTCTATATTAGTATCAATTACATCCCCACAGTTTTTGTGAATCAAGAGCTACATAACTCCCTAGTTGAATCCACATGATGATTACTCGTATCAACAATTCTATTAATAGTTATTAATGGACTATCATCAACTGTGTTGATAGTCAAGATAATGACTGCAGCCATTAATAGCCCTTGGTTTTGTACAAAGTGAATTTGGATGTATTGCTCTG
This sequence comes from Microcebus murinus, assembly GCF_040939455.1. Lineage (NCBI taxonomy): Eukaryota > Metazoa > Chordata > Mammalia > Primates > Cheirogaleidae > Microcebus > Microcebus murinus. The sequence continues at coordinate 29,421,481 of NC_134119.1, forward strand.
TGTGTTTGGGGCGGGGTTGTATTCACCCGGATTGCAGATGAAGCTCTGGGGCACCAAGAGTCGCCCAGGGCTCAGCGCGGTGGCTGCTGAGGGCTTCACCTCTGTGTTCTCACCTTCTAGCTCTGAGAAGCTGCTGGCCAAGAAACCCCTAAGTGAGGCATCGGAGCTCACCTTTGAAGGGGTGCCCGTGACCCCCAGCCCCACGGATCCCAGCCCAGCCAAGGCAGGAGGAGGAAAGAACGCCCAGGCAGGGAGCCAGAAGGAAGCAGGAGAGAAAGCCCCGGGCCAGGCTGGCCAGGCTAAGGTGCAAGGGGACACCTCCAAGGGGATCGAGTTCCAGGCTGCTCCCTCAGAGAGACCGGAGGTGGGGCAGGCCCTCTGTCTGACAGCCAGGGAGGAAGACTGCTTCCAGATTTTGGGTAGGCCAGGGGCAGGTGGGGGCTGGTGCTTCCCCGGGGTCAGGAGGAGGGGAGGGGGCTTTCAGTCCCAAGTCTCCCAGTTCAGAGGGTTGAACTGCCCTGAGCCATGCCTCGCCCAGGCCTATTCACCTAAGTGTTGCACACTTCCAGAACGTACTCCCTTTTAAATTTCTGTGTATCAATTTGTAATTTTTTGAGGATGAGGTCTTGCTATGTTGCCCAGGCTGGCCTCGAACTCCTGGGCTCAAGTGATTCTCCTGCCTCAGCCTCCAGAGAAGCTGGGACTACAGGCACCAGCCACCATACCGGCTTTTTTCTATCTTATTTTTAAAAATGTATTTATATTTTTTGTTTAGTATTCCCTTTTCATTCATTCCCATTTCCTTTGAGCCAGACTCCAGAGCCCACTTTTGACTTTCTTCTACTTTGGCTATAATTGGGGTTAGGAAAAAGTCAGTCAGATTATTGGAGCAACGTGAACTCACTGGATGGTGGAATTTGGAGTCAATGTGTAGAAGGGCTCCCGGCCAGATATTTATTAGTAGTGAGCCCAGATATTTATTAGTAGTTAAAATACATGGGGGCAGAGGTCACGGAGCCATAGAGGGTTCATGAGCAGAGGAGCACACGTGTCGCTGTGTGGGAGTGACCAAGGAAGCTGGGCTTGTGAGATGGGGCAGGACTGCTGAGTGGCCTTCACTGACGCTTAGACAAGGAGCCCGTGGCTGTGCTGCAGGCAGCAGAGAGCACTGAGTATGGGTGAGCTTGGCGAGCAGGTAAATAGCAAAAGGGCATGGGCAGGGGTGCGGCAGCGCTGGGGGTGGGGTGAGATGGGGTCAGGAGAGCCCAGAGTGTCCTGACACCCCCTCCCCCTCCTCCAGGCTGAGGTGCCCTGGGAAACCCGCCAACCTGCCTGGTGAGCGGCTCAACGCCACCCAGACAGGGCGGGAGGACCTGGCGGCTGGGCGGCAGCCAGGAGCCCTGCCTCCGCCCCCAGCAGCGGCACAGCCCGCCGCCCGGCCCGCCCCGCCCCAGAGCACATCCTGGGGTGACGGGGTCTGAACCACCTCCAAGGGCCGTCTGATTAATCACCAGCCCGGCTTCCCTGCCGCCTCTTGCTATTTATAAAGAGGTTTCAATTCCGTATGACTCAGCCTGCGGCCTTCGGGGTCCGCAGTTCCCCACGCCTGCCGCTAGGTGGCGGCCTCTCCCCACCAAACGTCCGCGTCCCTGGTCCCGCCCCGCCCCGCGGCGCCGCGGCTCCCGCCAGCTCCCGCCGGCAGGCGGGTCCCGCCGCCCACCGCGTCGCTCCGACACAGCAACCCCACTGGCCTCCCGCTTCGTAGCTGCTGTTTGCTCGTTTGTTTGTAAGGAAATGCAGACAGCGTAGGATGGAGTCCCGTGCCTGATGATGGGGGGGGGGTCCCAGCATCCGATCTCCCATCTGCGTTGTTCTGCGGGGAATCTGGGTCCCCTCCGACAGGGGCAGAGGCCTCCCAAGGTCATTTTGTTTGTTGGTGGCAGAACCTAAATTGGAAACTGCACCCCACAATCTTTATCCTGAGGCCAAGGGTCCCCCAGGTATCCCTTGGGGCACTTAACTTCCCTGGACAGGGCCCTGGCCAGGCAGGAGGGAGTGGAGCCTGGGTGGGTCCCTAGCACGTGCTGGACTGACCTTGAGGGCTCTGTTCTGCCCACCCAGACGACTGCCCGCCGCCCCCAGCCCCCTTCCCCCACCGCATCGTGGAGCTGAGGCCTGGGAACGTCAACAGTGAATTCAGCTTGAACTCCAAGGAGGCGCTCGGAGGGTGAGAGCTGGAACCCCAGCCCGGGACCCTGTGGCCTGGCGTTTTCCCTGTGCAAGGCCCACTCACACCCCACTTGCACATGGCCCACGTGGACACCATCGCCCCTATGTGGTCATGCATGTCACATGCTGATGTGCACTCGGTGTCACTGTCACTCACACGGGCACACCATGAGCCATTCAGTGCTTCCATAGGAAATGCACAGTGTTGTCCTGTCTCGGTTCCAGGCACCACACTGACGCCCTCCTGGTGATCCCTACTTTGTTAAAAGCCTTGACTTGGCCTCATACCTCTAAAGATCCCTCCTCCCCCAGCCTGGAGGTGCCTTCCCCAGGGCCCAGGGCCCCTGCCTGCCCTAGACCTCTATGTGTCTCGTCCCAGGGCCATCCTCCCTATGTGCCTGCCCTTCCTGTGCACGTGGCTTGTGTGGTTCAGAGAACCTGCCTTCAGCCATTGTCCTGGCAGTGGAACTCACGGTGGCAGGGGGAGGGCAGGGGGTGAGTGCTCCCATCTCACAGAGGAGGAGCCAGAGGCACCCCCGGGGCGGGGGGGCCAAGACGGGAACAGAGCACAGTCCCCTCACTCCCAGCCTTTTTTCTTTCCAGAGGCAAGTTTGGGGCAGTCTGTACCTGCACAGAGAAAGCCACGGGCCTCAAGCTGGCAGCCAAGGTCATCAAGAAACAGACCCCCAAAGACAAGGTAGTGGGGGCGGGGAGTTGGCTACCCAGGGGGAGGAGGGGTCCTTGGAGTGGGCACCTCTCGCCTCCCTCCACCTGCACCGCTGAGCCAGGGATCTGGTGTGGGAGCTTGCTGCACTGAAGAGGCCACACAGACAGACAGACAGATGGACAGGCAGCCCTGCTGCAGGTGCCTGATGCCCCTAACCAGAAACCGGACACCCCAGTTAGTGAACTTACCTGAGGACTTCCCCTTCTAGGCGCAGGACATTTGTGCCCTCTAGTTCAATTCAACAAACACTGATGAGTGTGGGCTCTGGGCCACCTGTGCTGGGCACTGGGGGGCCTGGAGTGACATGGACGTGGTCCCTGCCCTCAGGGAGCTGATGCCAAGGTAAATAAGCCTGGTCTAGAGCGCTGCCTCTAGCGCCTGGCCTGGGCCATGTTCGGAGGAGGCCGTGAGCAGTGCTGTGCAAGGAAGGAATGGCTGTGTGCAGGCCCGGGCCACGTGCACTGAGGGAGTCTGGTGTGTGAGCAGGTAATGACGACCTGGCGAGCCAGTGTGATCAGCTCAGGATAGCTGGGGGTCCAGGGGACACTTTTCACTCAGGCCAAGGGGCCAGGAAAGCTTCTTAGATCAGCTGCTTCCTTAGTAAAGGCTTTGAAGAATGAGAAGATATTCCAGTGGAGAAAGCAGGGAACAGAGTTTCAGGCAGAGGGGACAATGAGAGGAAAGCTCTGAGGGCCAGAAACAGCAGGGGCTGCTGAGGAGTGAGGTATGGGCACCCCAGGCAGAGACAGCATGCGTGCAAAGGCCCGGCACCCAGCAAGAGCACGACAAGCGGCTCCAGAGCCCTGCAGCCCTGAGTGCCCTGTCATAGCTCTAAGCGCATTTGGAAGGAGTGTATTTTCTATGTGACTGTGTCCTTCTCTGTCTCTTCCACTCAACAGGCTGCTGGCTCAACAGAGACGCTCAATACCTATGTGCTGTGTCAGTTAACTGGAATCAGCTATTGATTAATTAATTACTGAGCACTTTTTCTTTGCCGTTTGCTGGGCCAGGTGCTGGGGAAAAAAGTCAGGGAACTAAACAAGTCCCTGCCCTCGTGGGGCTGACATGCTAGAGTGGAGGGACAGACAACTGAAACATAAAGCAGGACGAACAGCCCGGTGTGAAGTCCGGAGAAGTGCTAGCGAGGAAAGGCATGGATACTATGCAGAGCACGGGCTGGTGGGGCCTCGTAGATGGGGGTGAGATTAGGCCCCTCTGAGAGTGTGGGCTGTGAGGTGAGGCCCGAATGAAGGGATGGGAGAAGGGGACAAGGGCAATTCTGGCAGTGACACGATGCTTAGTGTTTAACAACCTGCTCTGGATAGGGCATAGGGGAGAGGCCTCATTTGCAGGTTCTGCTAATCTCCACGGTGTAAATATTCCTACATAGCTGATATAGCAACCTACCAATGTGGCAACTGGCCTGCACACTTTCCGAAAGTGACAAATAATGGTGACAAATAGAAAGGCGGTGGAGGAGGTGAGAAATGAGTGGCTTTATGGTCTAGTCCGAAGGTAGACTATGCTGAGGAGTTTACTGGCAGATTGGATGTGAGACGTGAGGCAGTGAGAGCAAGAGAGGGAGCTCCTGATGTTTTGTCCTGCACACTTGGGTGACAGCGTGGTGTACTTTTGTGGCTGGACAAGCTGAGGACACCTCAGTTGTGGGGAAGGGGTGTGTGGTATCAGAGGTTGATTCTGGACATGATAGATTGTCGCTGCTAGACATCTGTGGGAGATGCCAAGGAGGCAGGAGGAGTCTGGGGCTTGAGGGAGTGCTCAGAGGCTGAGATAGGTAGTGGCATTGACTGCATTTGGATGGAATGTGAAGTCATGGGACTCCATGAGAACGCCAGGGAGCGAGTGGAGGGAGGGGAGAGATGGGGGAAGGAAGGCGCCCTCGGGCAGGCCAACCGCCAGGCCAGCCGGGAGGCAGAGGAGGAGAGCCAGCAGAGGGACAGTGTCCCAGCAGGAGTGACTGGGCGTGGTGAGGACAACAGGTGTGGGCCGAGGGAGAGGTAGGAGGCGAGGAGGCCAGCGAGGAGGGGGCTGGGCAGTGGTCCAGGCAAGGCCAGACAGGCCGGGTCAAGGGTGCAGGTGCAGGGGGTGGAGGGCAGCGAGTGACGGTGCCTTTCTGGTCCCCAGGAAATGGTGCTGCTGGAGATCGAGGTCATGAACCAGCTGAACCACCGCAATCTGATCCAGCTGTACGCGGCCATCGAGACCTCGCATGAGATCGTCCTGTTCATGGAGTAGTGAGTGGCGGCAGTGGGGGTGGGGGCCGGCGGGGGTGCCGGCAGGCCCAGAGCAAGCCTGTGGGGGGTCTGTGCACACAGCATCGAGGGCGGCGAGCTCTTCGAGAGGATCGTGGATGAGGACTACCACCTGACCGAGGTGGACACCATGGTGTTTGTCAGGCAGATCTGCGACGGGATCCTCTTCATGCACAAGATGCGGGTTCTGCACCTGGACCTCAAGGTACCGGGGCTGGGGCCTGCTGGGCGGGGATGGGGGCAGCGTCCGACCCCGGGAGGTCAGCGCTGCTCCCAGCCACCCCCCATCTTCCCATCCCTCCCTCTCTTCCTCCATCCAGCCTTCCTTCCGTAGCTTGAAAAAGGGTTTACTGAGCGCTTACCCAGTACCAGAGCTGGAGTTACAACAGAGAGAGAGGAAAGAAAAGATGTGGTCCCAGTTTCCATGGGACTTCTTTTCTAGCACTAAATACTGGTGGAAGGGGACTTTTGCAGTGCTGGGACTGCTCAGACCCAAGCTCAGTGTCACACGGTCTCACACAGACAAGGGACCAAGTGTCGCAAAGCACCGACCTCAGTGTTGGCCCATGATAGGTGCTACGAACGTTTGTTCATTTATTCAAAATCAACAAATATTTGTTGAGGGGCTACTTTCTGCCAGGCAGCGCTCTAGGTGGCGGTGAACCAAAGAGATACTAGTCCCTGCACTTGCGGAGCTTACGGATTAGTGCAGTGCTGGCAGCAGTATACACGAGGTGGGTGCTGACGACACCATTTAATGAAGGAATATTTATGTCCCTCTTCTGACCTTGCTCAGTACCGTGCATATAGCAGGTTAGGAAGAGCAAATAGATTTTAAGCATTGCACACCAGCTCCCGTCAGTGGGCAGGGGTGGCCTGGAGCTCAGTGGCGTCCGCCCTGGCAGGGGCGGCAGGAGAGCCAGGTGTTCCTGCTCGTGGGCTGCGCGGCGAGGTAGTGGAGGAGATGAAATCTCAACCCTGAGGTGGGTGGGCACCCATCAGCAAAGTGGATGGTGCTTTCGTTCACTCATTTGCTAGACGCCTACTGAGTACCTGCTGGGGAAGGCCTTGTGCTAGGCATGGGGCCATGAAGGACACAGGACCCGGGCCCTGTCTCCTGCAGCCTCCAGGTTAGTGGGGGAAACAGACATTCTTTAAATGATAACTAAGTAGGTCATTTTAAGCCATTGAAAGTGTTGTGAAAAAGCACTTGGGAGTAATGAGTACACAGGGAACCCGAGAAGTAGGCCAGGCCAGGCCCGGGGCTCCGCAGCAAGGCGGGGAGCTGCTGCCGCCGCCTCCTGCGCCCGCCCAGGCGTATTGGGTGTCAGCGGCTGCTCCGAGGGAGCACGCCGTCCCCCCAGCTGCCCGCTGGGCGAGGTGTGCCGTGGTCATCCCCGCTGGCAGATGAGGCCAGCAAGGTGAGGCTGGAGCAAGCCAGGGGAGAGGTGACGGTCTTGAGCCAGAGTGGCAGTGGGGGAGTGGAGGGGAGGGGACGTGGTCGGATGGCGACTACATTTGGAGAAAGGGCCAATCTGATTTGCTGCTGGTCCGCATGTGTCAGGGTTAGGGAAAGGAAAGGGTCAAGGGTGACTCCTGAGTGACTGGGCAGGTGGTGGCCCCTTCACTGAGCTGGGGGCAGCTGGTACCTGCACAGTGACCTTGGAGTCCTGCCTCTCTGTCATGAAAGCTAATTTCTTTGGGGTAGAGCAGGTCCCCTGTTAAAATGCAATGCTCAAGGAAGAAGCTCATTAAGCTTCTGTGTCCTAAAACTTGTGCTTTTTTGGTAGCAGTAAGTTTTTCACCATGGCTTCAGGGCTGCTGAGAACCTCTTGTGTGCAGACTGAGAATCTCCAAAAAGAGACCTGAGGCTGCCTCTTTTCCCCGAATGCCTGTACACTGGCACCTTTTCTCTCTTCCCTTGTTTTGGTGGCACACCAGACCGAGCTACTAAAATCATCAGCATCCACACTGAGTGACTTTAGCAGTTCTAAAAGGGCCTCCAGAAAATATTTCATTAGGGGCCTTGAATCGAATGCCCACAGAGCCCAGAGAAATAACAAAAACATCTTGGCTGGGCCGGGCTGGGATGATGGAGACCATAGGGGAGCCAGAGGACTTTTGTCCTATGAGAGGGGGTCAGTGGCAACTCAATGCAAGGCATATGGCCCATGTGGCCAGAACGTCTGGTTTTTCAGGAGCTGGAAACAGGGTTTTAGTGACAAATCTCCTGCCTGTGAACCTTTGTTAACTTTAAAATATTTATACCCTGCAACCTCATATTTTTCCTGTGTCCTTGCGTTGTGGGACGAGGAAATGGAGCCCAGAGTTCGTTGTGCAGTAACTTCATGTCCATGTTCTCTGTGCTGGGGTACAGGTTTCCTCTGAGCCTTGGCCGGTCACCTACTGGATGCCTTTGTTAGTCAGTGAGGGTGGGGACCAGGAAGGCCAGGAGAAGCTCCCTGCCCTGGAAGAGCAAGCCAGTAGCGCTGTGTCTGCTCCAGCCCTCATCCTGTAGGGAGCACTGTGGGCCCTTGTTGGCCGGTGGCTGCCGAGGGACATTAGGAGGCCAGCGCTGGAGTCAGTCCTGGGATCAGATCCCGGCTGTACTGCTGGGCAGCTGCGGCCAAGTCACTTCTGTGTCTGAGCCTCGGTTTTCTCAACTATAAGACGGCAGTGGGTGGTCACAGTCTCTCAGGGTGACAGCGTCTGCCTCACAGCGCTGTTGGAGGGGTGATGAGCTTAATTGTGGAAAGTGACACTGGGCCTGACGTTTTGCCGGCATTGCTACCTGGGGAGTGAGAGGAGCACGGCTTCCAGCACCCCTGGGGCAGCGTGAAGCCCTCCGTCCCCCAGGGGCTTCCTCTGGGAGCCCTGAGCTGATATTTCCCTTCTCTGCTCTTTGGAGCTCCACGCATCCCTGCCCAGGGCACGCCACTCCTCCCCCACAGCCTTCGGTTGCCCGTGCTCAGATCGCTAGAATATTGCTGCTCTTTCCTGGCCTTAAATGGAGGGAAATCCCACCTGAACCCACCGACAGGTCTTGTGCTTCGAAGCCTCGTACAAGTCCCTCCTGGGGCCTCAGGGTCCTTCTCTGCACCCAGGGCAGCAGGTCTGGAGAGTGTCTGGTGGCTGCCCACCCTGCCTGTGGGGCCCTCTGCCCTAGGGAGCCTGGACACGGGTGGACCTGCTTCGGGAGAGAGGGTGAGCCGGGTCAGAAGCCAACCCAGGCCGCCCCCTTTGTCCTCAGCCAGAGAACATCCTGTGCGTCAACACCACGGGTCATTTGGTGAAGATCATTGACTTCGGCCTGGCACGGAGGTACCACCTGGGCGGGCGGGGAGGGTGGGGCCCACCTCTGAGGCTGGCGGATGGCAGGGGTGGGTAGCGGGTGCCCGGGAGCGGGTCAATAGTGCTCTGAGCGCTTGGTTTCACCCCAGGTATAACCCCAACGAGAAGCTGAAGGTGAACTTCGGGACCCCGGAGTTCCTGTCCCCTGAGGTGGTGAATTATGACCAGATCTCCGACAAGACGGACATGTGGAGCCTGGGGGTTATCACCTACATGCTGTGAGCCGAGGGAGGGTGGCGGGCAGGGGTGGGTGGGGCACACAGGTGGGCAGCCAGGCCAGTGTTGGCCGTGGGGTCCTGGTGAGGTGGTCCCACCTCCCGATCCCTGAGTCAGGGGCTCACTGGGGTCGGGAGTGCTAGGGACAACAGGAAAGGAGAAGTTTGTGTCCATTTTATAGGTGGAAAAGCCAAGTCCCCTGAAGGCATAGCATCCCAGCCCAGGGCTCTGGGCAGTGGATCTCAAATGATCTGGGGAGGGGGCAGAAGGGATAATGGACATTTTTGTGCACACGCCACCTGTTTTGCACTTGTCATTCCTCATCTTCACTGTGACCCTGGGAAGCTGGGATGATTATGCCCATTTTACAGATGTGAAGAGTGAGGCTCAGAGAGGGGAAGTGACTTGCCCACAGTCACCCAGCCAGATTCAAACCCAGGTCTGTCCCACTTGAGAGGCTGGGGGTCTTTTCAGCACAAGGTGCTGCCTCCTAGGATCTGCTCCTGTCCCCTGCCCCATGAAGGTGTCTTGGCCTTTCCATTCTCACCCCCTGCCCTGCTACCCCTGCCTCCAGGCTGAGCGGCCTCTCCCCCTTCCTGGGAGATGATGACACAGAGACCCTCAACAACATTCTCTCTGGCAACTGGTACTTTGATGAGGAGACTTTTGAGGCTGTGTCGGATGAGGCCAAAGATTTTGTCTCCAACCTCATCGTCAAGGACCAGAGGTGAGGCTCGCCCCAGGACAAGAGCCTGGGTGTGCACACTTAGTTCTGCATGCGCCTGCAGGGTGGGAACTGGCTGCCGGCTCTGGTGCGCGGGGGTGCACCCCCCTCACCATGCCGCCCCCGCCCCAGGGCCCGGATGAGCGCCGCGCAGTGTCTCGACCACCCCTGGCTCAACAACCTGGCGGAGAAAGCCAAGCGCTGCAATCGACGCCTCAAGTCCCAAATCTTGCTTAAGAAATACCTCATGAAGAGGCGCTGGAAGGTACTACCGGATCCGGAGTGGGGACGAGAGAGGGGCTGAGGGGCAGGAGGAGGTTCTGGTGCCAGGTCTCGGGCCCCACCAGCCCTGCCTTGGCAGGTTCTGTTGACCAGGCCTGGCCCTGTCTGGAACTCAGGGTTGGCTTTTCTGTCTTTGCCCTGAGCTGGCCCCTGCACCCAGCCCTCCACCTTGGGGAGGGGGGAACGGGCGGCTACCTGGGGCTCGGGCTCAGGAGAACGTCTCTGACCCTACCCCAGCCTCCCTTCCTTCATTTTCCAAATATTTATTGAGCATCTACCACTTCTAGGCACCAGGATAGAGCAATGGACAAAAGAGCCAAGGACCTCAGTCTTTGTGGACTTACTCTTGGTGGGAGATGTGGCAATATTAGCGGGGTTAGGGCAGGGCTCTAGAAAAACCAAAAGGCCATCACCCAGTGGAGAGGCTGCACTTTTAAATAGGAGGTCATGTGAACAAAAGCCCGAAGAGGTAGGGGTGAGCTGTGCCAGTACTGGGGGAAGAGAATTCCAGGAAGAGGGGAGAGCCGGTGCAAAGGCCCTGGGGCAGAAGCACCGTTGGCAAGTTTGAAGAACGGGTAGGAGGCCAATGTGGCTTGAGTGGAGTGAGCAAGGGGGTAGGAGTGAGGTCAGAGCGGATCAGGGGGATGGGATGTTGAGCACTCATGGCCATGGTGAAGGTTTATCTTTTACTTGGAGCAACATTGAAGCCATTGGAGTGTGTTGAGCGGAGACGCTCAGTTCAGGTCTGTTGCAGAAAGGCAGGAGTCCTGGAGGAGGCAGTGTCATGGCGCCTCCTGTGGCTGTCCTGGGCACTGCATCCTCCCTGGCCTCTGGCCCTCCTGGAATGGAGGGGACCTTATAGAGGACCCCTGGCCATCCCACAGCTTCTCCCCTGCCCTGGTGTTGACTGGGACTCCCTTTCCCTCCGCCTCCAGAAAAACTTCATTGCTGTCAGCGCTGCCAACCGCTTCAAGAAGATCAGCAGCTCGGGGGCCCTGATGGCTCTGGGGGTCTGAGCCCCGGGGCAGCTGAGGCCTGGACGCAGTCGCACAGTGGCCGGGGCTGAGGCCACACAGCCAAGAAGGCCAAAGAAGGCAGCCAGATCCCTCGGGCAGGCTGGCCAGGACAAGGCTGCGCCAGGCTGGGAGGCTCGGGGCTCCCTATGCCCCCGTGCAGTGACCGCTTCCCCGACGTGAGCCGCCCGGAGTATGGCCTGGACCCATCCTGCTAGTGCCTCCCCAGACAGGGCTGTAGCCTGTCAGCCGCACCCCAGACTCCACGGCCTGCAGCCGCTCCCGGTCCCCTCTTTGACCTGCTGCCTTGATGCCCCTGCTCTGCTCCGCCAGGGGTGTCCCGGCCTGGGCTCGCTCGCTCCTAGCTGGGGTGGGACGGCCAGGGGTCTCCCCATGCGGGGCCCTGCGGTTGTGGACAGGAGCCTCCTGGCGGGACAGGGAGGCGGAATGCCGGTTCCTGAGGCCCAGCTGCCAGGGGAGACAGAGCAGGCTTTGTGAGAGAGGACCTCCGAGCCCCTGCCGCCGCCCCGCTCCGACAGATAAGGCCTAGCCCACACCAGCTGGCCTGGGGGCCCCACCCACCTCTGCGACCACCAACGCACAGGAACTGTGTGTGAGAGAGGGGGGCCCAGGCCTGGCGGAGGGCAGGGCAGAAGCCTGGGACGCAAGAGACCACCCCGAGCTTGCCTCAGGGCCAAGCCGGCCCCACCCGGCCACTCAGGGCCCATCGCGGGCTCCCATGGCCTAGGGGAGGGGTCAGCGGGCCCAGGAGGAGCGGGAAGGCCATCGGGCAGCCCCAGCCTGCTCTCAGCTTGTGTCTTGTAAATAAATGTACAGGTCGGGTGTGGCCTCCTGCCTTCTGTGTGCGCCACTCGCCTCGTGAGGTCACAGACGGCCACAGTTCACCGTGTGCCAGGCACTTCTGTGACACCATCAGCTCGCAGTGCGGTCAGGAGGGTCAGGAGCCAGACCGCCCAGCGCGTGGCCAGCGGCTTCCCCGCTTTGTGCCTCAGCACCCCCACCTGTGAGAGGAAGGCACAGCAGCGCCAGCACTCAGTGGTTAACGTGTGCCTGGCTTTATTTAAAGCGCATGTCCACACGTTAACTCATTTACTCCTCCCAGCAAGGAGATGAGGGAGATGTTATGATTCCTGTTTTCAGAGGGGGAAACTGAGGCTGAGAGAGGGGAAGCAACATGAATGCTGCTCACAAGTTGGGGGTTGGGGCTGGAAGCCAACTCTTCTGTCTTCCAGAGCAAGGCTGTGCCCCTGAGCCCACGCTGCTCTCACCGGAGCACGGTGTAGGCAGGAAGAGGGCTCCCGGTGGAGGCAAGGTGGGGCAGCAGCGTTTGCTGGGGCCGCAGCGCAGCGAGGCGCCACCGCCCCCATAGCAGGCCTCGGGGAGAGAGGGCTCTTCCCTGCTCTTTCCCACCGGCCACAGCCTGCGTCACCCCAGGCCAGCAGTGCGGGGCAAGGGGTCCATCTGCTGGAGGGGGCGGCCCAGAGGACAAGAGAGCTGAACGCGGATAGGGTGAGCCTTTCTGGCTGTGAGGACAACCGAGTCGGAAGTGGGGCTGGCCTGCTGGGAGTGTAGAGGTTCCAGCAGGAAGACTAATGACAGCGGTAACACGCGTTGAGCCCCTGCCGGCTGCTGAGCCCGGGCCCACGACAACATCGACTGGTCACAGTGTCCCTGAGAGGCGAGTGTCGGGTCCGTTTCTCAGCGGGGGAGCCAAGCCTCGGGGGTTCAACCACTTGCTCAGGGCCACGCTAGTTAGTGACAGAGCCAGGATTTGAACCCAGAGAGCTTAACCGCTCCACCGCCCGCCTCCTGAGAAAGCCTGGACTTGCCCTCCCAGAGAAACCCTGGTAGCTCATCCCCTCCCTCTCCTGTCTGTGTGGACATTGGCCTGGAGGGGGCGGCCGGGGGCCTCACCCCTGCCCCTGCCCTGTTCCGGCAGGTGGTGCAGAGGCCTGCAGCTGCAGGTACACGTGGGGTGGGGACCCGAGGGCCTGAGCCCGACCCTTGCAGTCGAGGGCTGGGCTTGGGGGCCTGGGGAGCCTGGCTTGAGTTCTTGGTGGGAGGTGTGTTGATGGGCAGGGCCCCCAGGGCAGTGGATCCCTGCCCACCCGCCCGCCCGCCCGCCACCTGCCAGCTGGGCCAGGCCTGTGGTTTCCTGAGTGGTTCTCGGCCTCCCTGGCCCCCACCCAGGCTGAGCCTCGGCCACACAGCGTGATGATGAGGGATGAGTCACCACTGTGGGGGGAGGGGAGGAAATGAGGTCCAGCCACAGCAGACATCCAGGGCCTGGATGAAACCAGGTTTCATCAGTTTCCAGCTGGAGAAACTGAGGCCAAAACAGGGAAAGCCCCTCATCAGAGACAGTGACAGCTGGGACTAGAACCCAGGACTCCTGACTCTCAGCCTCAGTTTCCTCTTTTGTGTATGAAAATGACAGCCTCAGCATTTCTCTGCCACTCCTAAGGACATGCAATAGTCAAGAGATGGGATGGGGTGCTCATGCACCATATTTTACAAGGGGAGAAATAGGTTCAGAGAGGGAAAGTGACTTGCTCAAGGCCACACAGCAAATTAACATGTCCTGAGCAAGAAGCCTACCTAGAGCCATGGAACAGGGCTGACCGCTGCCCTGAGCCCCATCCCCCCCAGGAGCAGCTCCTAGGAAGCTCTTTTTGATTCATCAGTTCCCTCCTTGGTGTCTCCCTGGTCCCCGGAGGCAGAGATGCAGACTTGACAACATGGATGGGAACTGTGGACTTAGAGAGTTCTTGTTCCCACTGAGGGCCCCAAGGCACACTCTGGGCCAAGCTGGGCCACCTCTCTGCAGGCGTGGGCCCAGCCCCATTGCTTGCAGGAGAGCTCCCGACTCTGGCAGTTGCAGGAAAAAAGACTTTCCCCCTAGGAGCTGCGCTGATGGGGGGAGTGAGTCTGCTGCTGGTTTGGGACTGCCAAGCTGGAGCCAGGACTGAGCAAGGGTCAGGGCTAAGGCAGTTCTCAGGGTGCCAGGCTGTGAGCTTCCCTGCCCCTGGCACAGCTTGTCCTGCCCCCTACAGTCCCCGGGGGTGGCCCCTCCTGCTCAGAGTCCATCACAAAGCCCACACTGCGGTCTTCCCCTGCAAGCTGCTCTGGCCTCCACTGCGCCGGCGCCATGAGCGTCCCCTGCACAGGTCCTGGGCCGCGTGTGGGCTGAGAAGGGTTAACGCCCTCAGTGGGACCGCTCCTCCAAGTTGGTCCCAGCCCAGAGAGCTTTCCTCCAAGACCATTTCCTGCCTCTGGGCCTCAGCCAGGCCCACAGTGACCACCCCCAGGGGTCTGGAAGCCACCGAGGCCGCATCTGGTTCGGATTACATCAGGGCTGGTGACGCTGCCTTTTCCTGTCTGGGTCCAGTGGCCTTGAATTCCACCGGCCACCTTGGACCCAACAGGGCAGTGGTGGGAAAACATTCAGCCAGTGACAGGCCGCCCTGAGGGTGTGAAGCAGCCAGGGTGGTCCCGAGGATGTGCCCACCTGGACCGAGCTCCTACCTGTGCAGCTGCCTGGGCACCTGTTCCTTCCTTTCTTCCTTCATGCTAGTGGGTAATATTTATTGAGCACCAACGCATGCGATTCCCATGCGTTAATTCATTTCATTCCCACCCTATGAGTGGGTATTTTCATTGTCAGCATTTCACAGATAAGGAAACTGAGGCACAGGACTTTTATACACAAGTCCATGGGCTCCTAGGCAGCATATCGTGGAGTTGGGTGCAAGGCAGGTGGCCTGGCTTCCGACACAGCCTGTGACATCACAACCGCTTGTGGAGTGGGCTGGGGCCTGGCCCCAAGGGACAGCCTGGAGGGAGAGCATGGAGGTGAATTAGTGTGGTCCCTGCCATCAGGAGCTCCAGCCTCTGCAACCCCCGCAGGAGGGCGGAGATCAGGGTGAAGCTGGAAGGAAACTCACAAAGCCATGAGGACATGAAGGAGATGCTAACCCTCCTTTTCTTCTCCTAGTGGGAGTGACAGCCACGCTGTGGACTAACAAGGCACAGGGCTTTTCCAGATAGAGAGCCAGCAGGGATCCAGGCAGGGGCAGTGCTGTCCAAAGACTCAGAGCTGAGAACAAGCTGGTCTGGGAGCATCTAGGAGGGCTTTTGCAGAAGATGAAGCAGGAAGTAGGTCTGGAGAAATTAGCAGGAGCCTTGAATGGCAGCTGACTCGGGACAATAGGGAGCCACGGAAGAGTCTTGAGCAAAAGAGAGACAGGGTCTGATCTGTGATTTAGAAGGATCCTTGCAACAGGGAGGTCAGTGAGTGGGGGAGAGACTGGAGGCAGGGAACCCGGGGAGGCTGGGCCATGTCTGCTTGAGAGGCTGTGAGAACTGTGGGGACAAGAGGGCACAGACCTTAGATGGCTCTAGGGAGACAGGCTGAGGACAGAGAGATTGGGTTCCAGGTCAGACAGAACGGGGTTCATATCTATTTATTTACCCTCTCTGAGCCTCAGTTTCCATCTGTAAAATGAGGTAATAATAGCATCTGCTTCCCAAGGTCAATGTGAAAGTTACCTGAGCTATGTAGGTAGAGCCTGGTACAGGCTGCTGAGCTCGTATTTGTTTCACAATGATTTCTCACGCCCATACTATGTTCCAGACACTGTTCTAGGTGCTGGGGACAAGCAGCGAATAGACAATAATCCCTGAACTCATGAAGCTTCATCCCAGTGGGAGGGACAGAAACCGAATGGCAATAATGAATTGAAAATGTTGGGGAGGGGACAGGGAATGTGGTGGCCAAGGAAGGCTTCTCTGAGGATGTTTGGACAGAGACTGACGGGCGTGAGGGAGTGAGCCCTGTGGCTATTAGCACAGGGCCAGTCCAGGCCGAGGGAAGAGCAAGTGCGGAGGCTGCCTGGAGTGAGTGAGGGGAGGGGACAGTCAGGAGGGGAAGCAAAGTCTCACAGGCCCTTTGCCCAAAAGGACTTGGGCTTTTGCTCTGGGTGAGACAGGGAGTCTCTGGGGGTTCTTTGAGACTCAATCCATGATGAATGGATGAACGGGAGACCATGACTCCATCCATCCACTTAGCAAACCTTCATTGAGGGCCTACTATGTGCTAGTCTTCAGGTTAGAGAAGGAGATAAAATGAATGAGCCCTAAAAATAAAAAAGTAGGGCCGGGCTCGGTGGCTCACGCCTGTAATCCTAGCTCTCTGGGAGGCTGAGGCGGGCGGATTGCTCAAGGTCAGGAGTGCAAAACCAGCCTGAGCAAGAGCGAGACCCTGTCTCTACTATAAATAGAAAGAAATTAATTGGCCAACTGATATATATATATAGAAAAAATTAGCCGGGCATGGTGGCGCATGCCTGTAGTCCCAGCTACTCGGGAGGCTGAGGCAGTAGGATCGCTTGAGCCCAGGAGATTGAGGTTGCTGTGAGCTAGGCTGACGCCACGGCACTCACTCTAGCCTGGACAACAAAGCGAGACTCTGTCTCAAAAAAAAAAAAAAAAAAAGTAAATAAATAAAAAAAAAGAAAGAAAAAAAAAACGAATGAGCCCTGACGCTTGCTTTCTAAGGCAGAGACCCAATAAAAGGCGAATGGCACAGGCAATTCCACATGGCAGCAGGCGCCATGCGGTGGGGAGGACCAAACAGGAGGCAGAGAGGGACAACAATGTAGGGCCTCTGATTAGAAAAGGGAGTGATGTTCCACTGGGTGCTGCGTGTTGAGAGCCGGAGGGGGACAGCGTTCCAGGCAGGGGGACAGCGTTCCAGGCAGGGGGACAGCGTTCCAGGCAGGGGACAGCGTTCCAGGCAGGGGGACAGCATTCCAGGCAGGGGGACAGCCGGTGCAAAGGCCCAGAGATGGAAAGAAACTCACTGGAGAGTCGGCTGGCTTAGGGGAGCAGCCTCTCTTGTCTGTGTCCAAGCGAGCTCAGGCGACCTCAAGACTGGCCCTGAGGCCTGTGGTCCAGAGGGGGTGGCCTTGGCCGCCTCAGGGGCCCCAGGCACCAGCTCTGGCTGACTGCGTGACTAAATGGGCCTCTGGCCTGTTGTAAACCATGGCGGTGCTTCCTTCTGCCCCACCAGCTGCCTCCCCGAGTCCCCACCCAGTTACCAGCAGGGTGGAGCAGGGGATCAGGCACCTCTGGGCCTGTGGGGATGTGGGTTTTGGCTCGTGCGAGGGGAGTGGCAGAGGGGACTGGGCGGAGGGTTTGAGGCCCTCTGGTGGGGTTCTTTTACACTCCAGTTTCATTCCTGCTGACCGAATTGTGCACATACTGTACATTCAGTGTGCGGTCCTGGGGGTTGGAATCATTACCATTTTACAGATGAGAAAACTGAGACTCAGAGAGGTGAATCCACTAGCTCAAGGTCACACAGCAAGGAAGTGGCGATGCTAGGAACTGAGTCCAAAGCCTCATCTGTGTAATGGTCCTTCCTCCCCTGCATCCTGCTGTCCTACCCCACAGCTACACACTCATCTAGGAGGCAAGTCAGGTTAGAGGGGACAGTCCCAGAACCCAAATGCCTCTTTATTTTGCTTAACAAACACTTACATTGTGGTTGCCATGTGTCAGACCCTGTTCGAAGCACTTTGCAAATATTATCTCATGTAATCCTCACAATAGCCCCGTGGAGGTGGGTGCTGTGAGTGTCCACAGCTCACAGAGGAGGAAAACACAGAGAGGGGCAGCCACTTGCCCAAGGTCACACAGCTAGGAAGCGGCAGAGCTGGGATGTGGACCCGTCCAGCCGGGCTCCAGAGGCGCCCACAGCCCCCGCAGCCTGGTCTGTGCGGGGAGGGGAGGTTTCGGGTGAGGCCTGGATTCCCAGGTTCTGTGCACTCCCAGCGGGCGGCCGTGCCGGGCTGCAGCACAGCCGCCCCTTCTTCCTCAGCACCGTGGCAGCCGTGGGGGCCCAGCCCTCCAAGGGAGGGGGTCTCCCCGCCCCCAGCCGGAGCTCTGTCCGGTGTGGGAAGGAGCGTCCAGCGCTGCCCGTGGAATGCTGCAAACCAGGGAAGGAAGCGGGTGGGCGGAGAGCAGGCCGGAGATAAGACGAGGGGGTGGAGGGGCCTCCGAGGAAGGCCTGCCCTGTGGGTGGGGGTGGCTGCTTGGGGGCAGGGAGTGCTCCCCTCCCTTGGGAGAGCACAGACCGAGGGCCCAGCCGGTGAAGAGCTTCCCGACACTCCTTGGGAGCTGCCACGCTTTGGTGGGAAGGGGCTGCCTCTGGGGGCCGTGGCTCCCCTTTCCCGGAGCCCCACGTGAGGCTGAGGACTCGGTGTCATATTTAGAAACTGGGCAGGAGATGCCCTTCCAACTCGGATATTCCAAGAATCTGAACGGCTGTGATGAAAAAACTCTGGAATATTCTGAAATACCACTGATTCTACCATTTTAGGACTTGATTTAGTCTAACTCTGCAAGGCGTCTCAGCGCCCCTTTTTGCTCCAACCTGCTCAGGAGGAGAACGGTGACAGGGACCCCCTCCTGGAGACAGAAAAGCCTCCAATGAGGAGGGGTCTTTAGGTAGAGTCACAAGTGACGACCCTGCCCCCAAGAGCTGTACAGATAAAGCAGTGGAAGTGGATACGATGGATGGGTTGGAAAGACACCTCTGCTCCTTGCTGTGTGACCTTGGGCATGTCACTTACCTTCTCTGGCCTTGGTCTCTCCATCTGTGCCAAGGTGGTCTCTCTGGGTCAACCCAGATCAGGCATTCACCCCCACCCTCTCGCCCTGCCCAGGTGGGAGTGCTCAGGCGGGAGCTGGAGGTATCTCCTGGTGACAGAAAGAAGCAGAAGGCAGAAGGCCCGGTGGGTGGGTCCCCCAGCCTGGCCAGCCCCCCATCTTCCTACTAGCTCAGAACACAGGCTGGGAAGCGCCCGGGGTCACCAGGGCACCACAGGAATGCACAACAGGGAACGGTGCCCAGCAGAGGCCTCCTTGCCTGGCGCAACTGACCCTGTCTCTGCACAGCCTGTGCGTGAGCACACGCACACTCACACACACAGCCTGAGACACACTGACCCACACAGGCACGTCCCAGGCCACAAACCTACACAAGAGCCTCGTCCCCTCCTCGTCCAACCCCCTCGCTCATGGAGGGCCCCCCTCGTATGCACAGAGCTGCCCACTCGGGGCAGGACAGACCCTCACTCCTTCTCCCCACCGTCTTGACGGATTCGGGCTGGGGCTCAGCAGACTCGGTGGGGAGGGCCCACAGCTGGCCAGGCGTTTGCCCAGCCCCTCTCGCCCTGCAGGTCCCCCCTCCACCCCAGCTCCGAGTCTGTGGGAACCAGACAGTGGGGGCTGTGCAGCCAGCTCGCTTCCTCCCAGGCCCCAGGGGACCTGCGCAGGGAGGAGCGAGCAGCAGGGGCTGAAGCCAGCGTGGCTGCCTGCCCGAAGGAGGTCCTCCGCAGGGACTGGGCTGCCTGCCCGCCCAAGAGGGGTCTCCAGCCCCCTGGATGTCACCTCATGGGACACAAGACCCTCCAGGCCCCATGTCAAAGAGCAGAATGTAGGTGCCCCAGCATCCTGGCCTCTCTGCGTACACCCGTGGTCCAGACGGGAGGACTGAGGCTCTGGGGAGGAAGCCAGTTGCCGCTGCTCCTCCAGCTCTGTGGGCTGTGGGGACAGTGAGGCTTCAGGTTCTATGTCTGTTCCTCTGAGGAGGATGAATACCCCCATTTTTCCTGTTTCCACAAAGGGGGTAGCTAGAGAAGGTCAAAGGTCAGGGATTAGTCACTTTTGATCTGTGCCTAGGACAGCCACAGACCCTGTCCCTGTCCGGAGAGAAATGCTTTCTGCAAGAGTCACCAGGAGGCCTTGGAGAGCTGGGGCTCAGGGGGGTCCCCCATTAGTGTGAGAAATGCAAAGAAGAGATAGGTACTGCCTCTTGGGCCTGGGGTTCCCAGCCTGCACAGCATAAGGGCTGCCTTTTTAAGACATGGCTTTCAGGATTACAAAGCCCTCACTCTGGGGCACCGCCAGCTCTGCTCCGACCGTGGTCTCCACCCCTGTGTCCTTGCTCAAACTTCAGGTCCGGGGCTGGAGAGTAGAGCCACACAGACTCGGTTTGATTTCCCCTCTGCACCCATGTGTCAGCTGGGGCTGGGGCTACTGTGCCCCCAACCCCCGAGCCTCAGTTTCCACTGCTGGAAACAGGGCTAACTTTCCACATCACACAGGTGAGATGATACGTACAAGCCAGGACAGAATAAATGCCACCCATGGTCACGGTTCTTGTGACTATTGTAATGGGGGATGCTGAGCCTCAGAGTGTGGGGCAGGAGAGTCACCCCTTAGGCCAGCCCAGCCTCACCCTGTGCGGGTCCCTCCTCCCCCTGCCCCCATTCCCTGCCTTCCCCTCCTCTGCCTCCCTGGGAAACTCCCTGAGAAAGTCCCCAGCAGGAGAAAGCCACATGTGAGATGCTTCCTTCTGGGCGCCTGCCTCAGCCCCATAGCCCCACAGCCACAGCCCCACCCCGAACCCGGCGTCCCGGCCTCGGCTCTCGGCTCGACCATCCAGCAAGCTGAGCTCATCATTGCATTGCCTTTATTGGCCCTGAGAGCCACAGAGTCACTCCCAAGGGGACCCCACTTCCCCTCACCCCCAGGTGTGTGCAGAGACCCCGGGGCCTGGCTGAACGCTCTGCTGGCGCTTGGCTTCGCTCCTGGCTGTCTGTCCTGGTTGTCCTTGGCTTGCCAGGGCTGGATCCTTCGAGAGCTCTCCAGGTCCAAAGCCAAGCTCAACCTGGAGGGTGCAGTTGGCAGGGCCCCTGCAGGGACTGCCCGAGGCGAGGCTGCCTTCACTCAAAGAAGAACATTCCTGGTGTCCGGTATAAGCAGGGGGTCAGCCCCAGTTGGTAGCCAGAGCCTCCCTGGACAGGAAAGCCACCTGCAACCCAGGGTTCCTTGGGGTCAGCCGGCAGGGGCAGTGGGGCTCGGAGTGAGGCTGGAGTGGTAGGTGGTGCAGGGGAGGGGGCTGTCGAGGCCAGGAGGTGCTCAAGGCCTGGGTCAGCCCCCACGCAGAAATTCAGCGCCTGCAGCCGGCACTGGTAGCTGCTTGCGGTGCCTGGCTCTGGGGTCAAGGCAGGTGCAGGGGCCTTGTTAAAACTGTCGGCCTGAGAGAAGGCAGGAGGAAAGCCGAACACTGGGCATGGGGAAGACGAGGTGGCCTCGGGGAGCTCCCCTGGGCCTGCAGGCTTGGGCATGGAAGTCTCTTTGGGCTCCGTGGGCGGCCGAGGCCTGGCATCGGTAGTTTCCGGGCACATGCTGGCTGGTAAGGCCCCCACCAGACCCCCAAAGCTTGGGCCCTTGGGGTCTGGCAGCTCTGGCAGGAATGGGCACTGCTTGCCGGTCGTGGAGTTGGGGACCCTTGGGTCCTGACTGGTGGCTCTGAGGGGTCCGCGGCGTGCCTTGGCAGGGCCCTTGGTCCCCTCAGCACCTGTCCGCCGGGTGAATCTGCGGCGGCGGCGCAGGAAGCTGCCGTGCTCGAACATGTCATGGCAGTCGGGGTCCAGTGTCCAGTAGCTGCCCTTGCCTGGCTTGCGGTCATCACGGGGCACCTTGACAAAGCACTCGTTGAGTGACAGGTTGTGGCGGATGCTGTTCTGCCAGCCAGGCCGGTTGTGGCGGTAGAAGGCGAAGCGGCCCATGATATAGTGGTAGATGCCACTGAGGGTGGCCCGCTGCCCGGGCGAGCTCTGGATGGCCATGGCAATGAGGGCTATGTAGCTGTAGGGAGGCTTGGTCGGCTCGGTGGCGGGGGCCCGGGGCCCAGGCGGGGGCTGCTGCTGCTGCATGCTGGCCGGGCTGCCGGGAACAGAGGGGCCAGGCACGGCGTCCAGGGCTGGTGTCCGGAACAGCCAGCCCAGGCTGCTTAAAAGGCCCACTGGCCCAGCCTCCCAGCCTGGAAAGGCAAAAAGGGGTGGGCCCGCCAGGCTGCCCTCCCTTCCTCCCTCAGCCCACTCCCCCAAGGCCTGGGAGAGGCGGGCAGGAGAGGCCAGGACTGGGAAGCTGAGCACCTGCCAGGGGTGAGGAGGTGGGAGGGAAGGGACAGAGACCCTCAGCCCACGTTTGCTGGGGGATGGCGGCTGGGGAGGGACAGGATGTGAAACTGAGCAGGACACAGCCAGAAACCAGAAGATATAGAGGCAGAAAACATAAAGAAACAGACAGTGGCAGGGTGGGGGGCAGAGACGTAAATAGAGAAACAAAGATAAGACAGAGACAAGCAAAATGGACAGACACATGCAGAGACAGACACACACAACTAGTGTATGGAAAAAATTAGACTCACTGAGACACAGAGACAAACGAGAAATCCACAGAGGGAGAAAGGAGACAGGTACAGGAGGAGGGGCAGAGAGCAGAGCAGAGGCAGAACCTAAGCCTAGTCCTCATAGAGCAAGAAAAACCCCGGAGGCCTCTAGTCCCCCTTGCCCCTCTCCTCCTCCCAGGCCTGAGGAATGCTTTCTCTTCCCAGCAGGGAAGGGCCCTTGGGGCCACACTGCTCCCTGCTTTCCCAGCACTGGGGTGTCTGCAGGGAGGGGCGCTGAGAACCAGGATGAAGGCCAGTGAGACCCAGTTCTGCCAAGCCCCTGGCGCCCCCTAGTGACTAGTGTGGGGAGGGCAGCCCTTCAGGCAGAGACATCCCCCCTCCCAAGGGGCATCTCAGGACCTTGGCTGAGTCTCAGTTTCTCCATCTCTAAAATGGAGCTGGCAATTCTTCAGCTGTCCAGGCCATCACGAGGAGGCAACAGGTTCCCTTACACAGAATCCAGTGCTCTTGGAGCCTAGCACAGAGCTGGGGTTTGAACGTAGCTGTGGATTATCACTCTGAACTGAGGCTACCCCAGCTGCAGCCTGGGGCTGGGAGGTACAGCAAAGGCCAGAACAGACAGTCAGACCTTCTGAAGGACAGGGAAGCATCCTCCCTGCTCTCACAGTCCCAAGTCAGTGTCACCTACTCTGTGCCAGGCCAGCTTGCAACTCCCCGCCACCCCCTTGCCCACTACTCCTCTGACCAACCCTGCTCCAAAGACCTTCAAAGCTTCTTTTGAATAGATGAGATCTCCAAGGCTCAGAGAAGTTAAGTAACTTGCCTGAGGTCCCACAGCTAGCTAGTGACAAAGCTGAGATTTGAACCCAGGATTCTATACTTCCTTAAAAGTACCTCTTCCGTGAGGGGCAGGGGGAGGGGACAGTCACTGGATCCTCACTGGAAAACAGAATGTGAACCCCAAGAGTGTAGGGACCATGCTGTTTTGCTCTAGCTCCAGTGTCCCTTGCTGGACACTGGAACAGAGTAGTTGCTCAATAAATGTCTGTTAAATGACTAAAAAAGACCCCCAGCAACTGACTGACTTCTATCCTTTGTTGAATAATATAGTTTCCCCCCATAAAATGGTTTATTCATCTATCACTAAAAGGGATTTATTATATTGGCATCCAGAAGAGGATTCCTATAAATAAAGTCAGAAATCAGAAAAGGAAAAAAGGTCTGATAACTTTACTCAAAGCCAGGGGGAACAGCTTTATGCTTATGCTCCAAACCTGGATTCTCAAGGATTCACTGCAACTTACAGTTTGCAAAGATCAGGGGGCTTGGAGAGGGGCTGGACTCCCACTTTAGCCTCTGCCTTAGGGCTGAGTTTTGGGGCCTGCCTCCGTTTCTCCAAAGACAGTGTCCTACAGGTGCTGGCGGTTCAATGGTTAGCATCCAAAGCCCAGGGTTCAGATCAAGTCCTCAGTTTGGGGACCCTGCCTAGTCCCCCAAATAAAGAAGAGAGATTAGTGGCAGGGCAGAGAAAGGGTTCGGAAACTCAGAGCCGCTCTGAGGCCAGGCAATTTTGTTACTGGGTGGCCCCAGTCTAAACAACCCTGAGGATCTAACTGTCATACACTCAGCAAACGCCACAATGAGCTCAATTGCAGGTTTAGGCATGCTCTAAGTAAGCCGCTACTGGTATGTTGCGTTCTCCACAAAGGATGAAGTCTTGTTTCTGCCCCAGTTGCTGCATTTCCGGGGCCTCAAGGCCCCAGGCCCAGTGGCCCGGCGGTGCCGCCTACCGGCCGGTCCAGAACTCCATCCCCGTTGCAGAGAGGTAGAGGCACGATTGGCTTCTGCTGTCCCACCAACCTGGGCAACAGGTGAGAGAGGCCCCAACTCCACTGGCTCAGTGTGTGCAGGGCTGGGTTAGGGGTAAGGGTCCGCACCCTGTGGGGGGCTGCCTTAAGAGGAGGAAGCAACCGCTTAGCTCAGCTGCATCAGAAGGTGGTGATGCTGTAGCGACTCCAGGCTAAGGACCCGGCTGGGGGCCGGAGCCCCGGCGCTTCGAGTGCAGGAGGAGCTGGCGGGCGAAGACCGGCTCCACCTGAGGGGTAGGTGGGGCAATGAGCTGACTCTCCCAGTTTCCGGCCCCCAGAATTCTAGGTGGGAAGTCACAGCCTTAGTGACAGTGTCCCCACCCCCATCTTTCAGGTAGGGTCATACAGTCAGTTGAGGGCGCAGCTGAGACAGGAAGGAGGTGGTGAGGGCCCCTCTCTGGCTCTCTGCTGGAGTGGGGGTAGGGACTTACATGGGCCATGACGAGCCGCTCTTCGGGCTGGTCTGGAGGGCCTGGGTACTCCTCGCCAAAGCACAGACGGATCTGGTACTCTGGCTCCGGGTGACCATCCTGCAGGTGGGCGCGCAGTTCTACGGGCACCGAGACTATGGGGGCTGGGCCAGGAGGTAGGCATCCCACCCAGGCATCCCATCCCACCGTGTGCTCACATCCCATGGCCGAGCCCTGTAAGCCTATAGCCCCGCTGTGTTCCTGTGCCCTTTACCCATTTCCACGCCCCTATGCCTGTCCCACGTCCCACGTCTATGCCTACTTCCAGTGCTCACGTCCTTTGCCTGGTGCACCCATCCCCACTCTCACGCTTTATGCCCACCCTGTGCCACTGCCGCTCACCTATGCCTATCTTGTGCCCAGAGCCCCTGATGCCCACCCTATGCCCAGAGCCCCTACGCGAACACACTCATCCAAGTCCTATGCTTGCGCCCCACACCCAATGCCCCAAGCCTGCCTCTGGTGCCTACACCCCCTACGCACCTATATCCATGTCTGTGCCCAGCCCTCCTGGTGCCCCTAATCTTTCCCCCCGTGTCATATCCTTTGTTTCCGTGTCTATCCCATGCTTACCACCTTTAAGCCCGTCCCCCTGCGCCCACATCTGTCCTCTGTCCACATTCCTTTGCCCACCTCATGCCCACGCCCCCTGTGCCCCCGCCACCCTGCCTCGCTCTGCCAGCGGCCCTGCTGTGGCGCTCTTACCCTCCAGGAAGCGGCGCGTGTCGAGCAGCTGGCAGGTTTGCTCACGCTCCAGCTTGTTGGGCTGCGCGCGGTGCGGGGCGAGCGGGCCACGCCAGTACACGCGGCCCTGGCACAGGCGCTTGGCGAACACGCCCTCGGGCGCCACCCACAGCAGCACGCCGCGCTCTAGGTGGCGCATCAGGCGCTGCAGCACGTGGGCGCCTGGCGGCGGCTCGGGAAAGCGGACTTGCGCGACGCTTGGGGGTGGCCCCAGCAGGCGCTCCACAGCGGTGGTGGCGGCAGCCACCTTCGGGCTCAGACGGCAGCCCTCAGCGGAGCGCGCGGTGGCTTCCCGCACCAGCGCCGCGCCGTAGAAGACCCGCACGTGCAGCCAGCAGCCTGTGGGCCGGGGAGCGGAGAGCAGGCGCGAGAACCCGGCGCGGCGGCGCCGCTCTGCCCTGCCCTTCCTCCCTTCACAACTGGGCAGGGGACCCGGCGGGCAGTGCTTCAGGCCCCCACCTTGGGAATTTTTGGCGCTCCTTCCCAATCAGTAGTAATACTAATTCTAGTCGTGGTGGTAGTAATATACAATAGCTTGGAGTATAAACAAACTTAGTTGAGCTCCGTGGTTAAAAGCATTAGCTCTGGGGCCATGTGTGCAATGAGGGCATGACCCGGAGTCCATCCCAGCAAATCCTCTGGGATTCTAGAAGCTTTCTCCCAGCAAAGATTTTAATGCTGGTAGAAATAATAATAACAGCAA
Organism: Microcebus murinus; assembly: GCF_040939455.1. Lineage (NCBI taxonomy): Eukaryota > Metazoa > Chordata > Mammalia > Primates > Cheirogaleidae > Microcebus > Microcebus murinus. The sequence goes on from NC_134119.1 coordinate 29,447,368, forward strand.
CGACAGTGACAGCAGCAGCATCCCACTGGAGGATGGGCCAGCAGCTCTATGGTGAGCGATGTGGGCTCAGCTGCTAGGTCCTTGGATTCTACTCTCTCACTGCCACTTAGGGACTGTGACCTGTTATAGCCACCTTCCCAGGGTTACTAGCTGTGCCACCTTGGGCAAGGTTCTTAATCTCCGCGTCTCGTTTTCTACATATGTACATATGAACAACATCATAGGGCTGTGGGGGTGGGGCCGGGGAAGGATGCCTGACACACTAAGCCTGCAGCAAACATTAGCTGTTGTGGCAGTTGTACTGGCAGTCTGGGCTGGCTGCTTTGGGTGGGGAACAGAGGCTAGCTGGCCCCAGCCCTGGGTCCTGCCCAGTTCTGCACACTGGTCAGAGGGGAGGGCCTTAGACTCCTTACCAGGGTTGCTGGAGTCCTCGGAGAGCGCTACACTCCAAGGGTGTTTGGTGTCCCATGCCTGGTACGCTGGGGAAGGAGAGGATGCAGTCAGGCACCACCTCACCCCGGTCCCCCAGGTCAAGGAGGAGGCTGGGGAGGAGGCAGGAGTGGGTGAGGAGGCCCAGTCCTTACCGTGGTCAGCCAAAGGGCCTGGGAGGAGGGTGGCTGGTGGCAACAAGCCCTCCTGGGCCAGCCTGGGGGGCTGCTCCTTGTCCTCCTCCTCTGTGGCTAATCTGGAGCCTTCCTGAGCATTGGGGAAAGGGGCCATTAGCGTGGAGAAGAGACCTGTGGGTCACAGGAGTTTCCAGACTGTCCCCACCAGGGCAGAGAGAGGGCTGGTCAGGCTGAAGGCCAGCTGGGGTTGATAGGAGCTTTTAAGCTTCAGAGTTTCAGAGCTGAAGCCCCCTGCCCCCCATGGAGGTAAAGAGAGTGGATGGGGGTGCTGTGTGTGGGTAGCAGCGTCAGAGTGGGTCGCTGTGACAGGGAGAGGGTGCTGGGGGGCAAACGTGGAGGTGAAGAGCTGGAGACGATAGACATGGGGGGACAGAGCCATGGGCCGGATGCTGATGGGGGCATGGGGATAGCAATGAGCCATCGATGATGGGGAAAGGTGATGGGGTGGAGATGGGGGCGTGACACAGAGTGGTGGAGACGGAGCTGATGGGGCTGATGGGAACAGTGAGGGAGGCAGCTGTGACAGAGCTGGACCTGATGGGGCGCATGGGGCAGAGTGATGGCCCCAAGGATGGAGGGGGAGGGGGAGCGTGGAGGAAATAGAGTGAGGGATCTGAAGCTGGTGGACGGGAGGGGGCTGTCTGTGGAGCCAGAGCTGGAGCAGAGATGGGAAGAGGCGGGGCTGCCAGGAGGAGAGCAGTGCCGGGGGTCAGGGCCAACAGAGCAGGGCAAATGGGCGGCTTGGGTGAGGTGACTGAGCTGGCAAGGCTGCAGGGGCTGGAGGGATACACCAACCTGGTCTGTCCCACAGGCGGGCTCAGTCACTTCCCCAGGGGACTCCTGCTGGCTGGAGGGAATGCCCCCCTCTTCAGGGGGATCAGAGGCCTTGGCAACTGCATGGAACGAGAGACATGGGCCCCAAAAGGAACCCCCTCAACTGACTCTAGGCAAGAGTACCCCAGCTCACTTCAGGGCCTCAGGTAGCGCCCACCTATCTCTGGGCCTCAGTTTTCAAATGGGGAGATAAACTGGGTGGTCTAAGGGTCCTTCTAAATTTACTAGCCCATGAGTCAAAGCTTGAGTCCCCGATTCCCCATTTTACAGATGAGCAAAGTGAGATCCTTATTACCCAGAGAGCCACCCTTGGCCACTACCTCCAGGGGCAGGAGGGTACCTGGACCACGGGCATCACCAGACACAATCCTGTAGACCTTGTAGGGGTTGCAGATGTCCAGCCGGCTGCGCTCACGCACCTCACGGAAGTCAGCGCTCTTGTTGAGGGCACAGCGGAGCCGCGTCTTCCAGGTGGAGGGGTCCTCCCTGTCGCTGCCCTCCAGGTGCTTGCCCTTGTGCACGGCCCAGGCCTGGGGAGGGGCAGGGGTGCTTGGGAAGGAATAGCCTGGTAGGGGCTGGGGCCTTGCAGGAGGGATGAGGGTCTGCCTTGCCCCCTACTCTCTCTCTCTCATTTTCCCTCCTTCCCCCTCTCCCTCCAACAAACATTGTTTGAGCTCCTGCTGTATTATAGGTCTGAGCCAGGGCTGGGGATTAAATGGTACACAAGACAGACACGGTTCCTGCTCATAAGAAGCCCAAGTCTAGTGGGAGAAGACAGCTGCTATCAATTAAAGAGAAATAACTATATTCCAAACTATGGATTGTGATAAATAAGAGAAAAAATAAATACGATGATGGGAGAGAAAATAATGGCAGTAGTTTGCTATCTGGAGAACCATAAAACTAAATCCCTACCTATTGCCAAACACAAAGGAGACTCCAGATGATTTAAAAAACCAAAGGTAAGAGGTAAAACTATAAAATTAACAGGCGATAATGTAGGAGAACACCTTCTAGGGGCAGAGAACACTTCTTACACCAAATCTAAAGGCGTGACCCACAAGGCAAAAAATCACACTGTCCGAAATCAGCAAGGGGCTGAAATGTAGAACAAGCAAGGAGCTTGTGCAAATTGACAAGAAACAGCATTCTCTAAAGAGAAAATTCTTATCAAAGGATAGGAATTGGTGGCTTATGAAAGAGAAAACCAGAAGTCATGAGCATATGAGGAGGTGCTTAAACTCATTTGTACCAAAGAAATGCAAATAAAAATGTGAGCTGTCACCAATAAGCTAACTTTAGCAAGTTGGCCAATACCAGGAGTTGGCGGGGGTGTGGTGTGGGGGAATGTGGGGGGAGGTGCCGGTGGGTGTGGAATGGGTGCGGTGCTCCTGGCTGGTAATCTGGCATGCCTAGTTGCATGAAGTGGTATAAACACACCCTGTGAGCAAAAATCCCAATTCCCAATTCCAAAGGTATCCTCAGAGGGGCTCATAAGGGGAGACCTGGTCAAGGAAATCCACAGTAGCATTATTTGTGGCCTTGGGAGTTGGAAGTAAATTTGTATCCAGCCCTGGGAAAGTGAATGGGAGTGTGCATGTCATGGATACCCACTATGGAGTCTATATAGCATCTAGAAGCATCTAGGAGCAAGAGATTAGTTCTACAAGAACAGATCTTTAAAGCATGGTCATGAATGAAAAAGAAGACACAGAATGAGATGTGCAACACGTGATGTGTATAAGGTAAGAACACACACAAAGCATCAACATACAAACCACAGATATTTGTTAAATACATTTGAATGACTATTTATTGTGGGGGAGGGAATAAATAAGTAAATAAATCAGAAAAATGAGAGGCTACTTTAGAGAGGGTGATCAGAAAAGGCCTCTTTGAGGAAGTGACATTTGGGCTGAAGCATGAATGAAAAAAACAGAGTCTGACAAATGGAAGGTTTAGAGGAATGGTGAGTGCAAAGGGCCTGTGGCGGGAAAGCGATTGATAAATTCAGGCATGGCCAGTGTGGCTGGAGCAGTGAGGTCCAAGGGGAGGCCATGGGAGATGTACTGCTACATTTATCACGTTCAGGGCCAAGGGAGATTTAACTGATAAGTTGCACCAATCATTGTCCTCAGAGACTCCAGGTCTAGTGGTAAACACAGACCATGAAACAGAAAAGCCACAGTTCCTGTGTCAGGGCCAGGGGTGAGACCTTTTGAGGATTGATGTCGTTGCCTGTAAACATTGTCTGTGGGTGTAGATAGCCACCTAACCTCACGTGGTCATGGTGGGTGCAAGATGAGCCGGCGTGTGTATAGAGCTTGGCACAGCGCCTGGCACACAGCCAGCGCTTATTTATTGCAGCACTTATTCATCGCATTAAGAGTACTCAAAGGCACGAGGGCACAGGGCAGGGGGTGCTATCATCACGGTAAGAGGAATCTTCGTTTTGTTCACTGCCGGGTGCCCGAACAACTAAAATGGTGCCTGGCACACAGAGGATGTTCAAAAAATATTTGTTGAATGCACTGCCCTGGGCCTTGAAAGGGTGAGTAGGAAGTTGAGGGGTGGGGTGGCATTCCTGGCAGAGGGAACAGCTTGAGCAAAGGCCTGGAGGTGAGGAAGGGCATGAGCATGCAGAGGACGGTGAGCAGCCAGGTGCTGCTGCTGCTGGGTGTGTGTGTCTGGGGGTACGTGCACAGTAGACTGTCATTATTCAGGGTAGTTATATTCTCCAGTCTCCACAAACACTGAACTAGAGAACCCGGAACCATTGCTCCTAGGGGAAATACAGGGCCTGGTTCCTGCCAATCTCTGGTCACGCTACTTTCATCAACCGATCAATACATAATCTTGCTTCATGTGTGTTTCTGTCTGAGGACACTTTATTTAATGCATACTGCTGATTCATTAACATTGAATTCATGGCCAACAGCAGTGTGGAGCATGCCCGAATGAAGCTTGTCTGCCATCATTTTCCCCATTCAGCACATCACAGCCTTCCTGCACTCAGGAATGCTAGACAGCACTTCAGCATTATGCTTGAGGGTCATTCAAATAGCGAAATCACCAACAAAGAGCACAGAAATATTTTAAAATGTGGCGCTAAAGAGACTCGGAAAATGCCACTTGTTTACAGTACGGGAGCCAAAACAAGAAGGGAGGGAATTGCTTTGTTTGACCTCACCTTCGAATGTTCCTGAAGGTCGACTTACATTTTTGCCATTCTGTGCATAGCTATGAATGGACACGGAAGTGATGCAAGTATTGATTTTAGGATTACAAATAAATTGGAGCAAGTAGGAGAATTTGCAAATACGGAATCTGTGAATGAGGATGGACTGTGTGTGGCGGGCGGGGAAGGGAAGAGGAATTAAGGGAGAAGAGATTGGTTGAAGCCAGATCACGAATGTCCTTGAAGGCCACGCTCCTGGTCTGCTGGAGGAGACAGACTCATACCAGGCACTTAAAATTCATAGAGAAAGTTGTTCCAATGAGCCTGTGCCTTGAACTTGGCAGAAGTATTGAATCAGGGCTTAATAAACGCACTAAATAAATGAATGCATCAGGGAAGGCTCTCTGGAAGAGATGTTTACACTGGGGCAGTTGGCCAGGCAAAGGTGAAGAGGAGAGGTGGTGCAGGCAGAGGGGACAGCATGTGCAAAGGTCTAATGGTGACAAGGACATGAAGCATTGAGAAACAGAAAGAACTGAAGTGGGGGAGGGGAGGGAGTGGAGAGAGAGATGAGGCGGGGGAAGGGCAGTTCATACGTGGCTTCCAGGCCATGGTGAGGAGCTGGGACTTTTTCACAAGGGCAGTAGGGAGCTGTGGAAGGATTCTGAGTAGGGGAGGATGGAGACCAGATTTGCATTTAGAAAGATCCCCCTGCAGGACTGTGTGGATTGCTAAGGGATAGGGGGAAGCAGGGTCACTGCAGCTGCCCTGGGAGAGATGGAAGTTCCAGTGGACAGACTGGAGAGGTGTTCTGCAGGAAGTGCCAGCAGGCCTTGGCGGTGGAGCAGACTGAGGTTGGAAGAAGAGGGTGGGTGGCCAGGGTCCAGGCGCCTGGCTCCGGTTCATGTACACAGGTGGCAGTTGTTTAGGGGAGTGAGCTGATGAGTGTGGTATTTGAAGTGTTCTAGGGGGCACATGTGTTTGAGGGGCTGGGGGCCATCCAAGAGATAGCACAGGGAGGCAGCTAGACCAGCAGGCCTGAGGCTTGGAAGGAAGGCCTGGAGCCTCCACGCTGAGGCCATGGAGGCAGGAGAGTGGGACGTGAGGTCCGGGTGTGAGTGCTGGGAGCCTCAACAGTGGAGGGGACAGGATGGAGGCTGAGAAGCAGAGGCCTGGGAGGGGGTTACGGGGTGGGCAGCAGAGATTCCAGAAACTGGAAACCTGAGTGAGAATGTTTCAAGAAGGAGGGGGGGTCCACCGGGTGCAGACCCACTCAGAATTTAAACGTTCATGCAAAGGAGCCAGTTAGGAGCCAGTTTAGAAAAAGTTAAGGATAACTGGGGAAGGGGAGGCCATTCCTGCAGGAGGTCCCCAAGTTGGTGGTTTGGGGCGTGGGAGGTTGAGGGAACTTGCCTTGTGCTGCCTCACTGCCCGGTGGGTGGGAAGAAAGGCCCTCTGAGAGGTGGGGGTGGGGCAGGTCAGGACAGCCTTGGCTGATGCTATTGGAAGAGGGTCTCTGAGGGTCTCCCATATGTGGAGAACACGCCCCTCAATCCTAGAGGCCAGCAAGTAGCCCATGGTCACCTAGCTGTTAGCTGGTCCAGGTGCTGGGACCAGGCTGCCCCCGGGGCTGGGTGACCCCAGTTCCCTGTCCCTTACCCTGAAGAGCGCCGCATCTTGCTGTGCCTGGTAGCCCTGCTTGGCTACGTGCTTCCAGGGGATGCGGAAGAGGGTCTTGCCCGTGTCCTCCCAGTGCAGCCCCGGGTAGCGCCCACTCTCGATCTGTGCCACCAGCCAGTCTCGGAGGCGCAGGGGACCTCTGGCTCCTGCTGTAGGTCGCCTGCTGTCATCAGGGACTTTCTGCTGCTTCTTCCTCCAGGGGCTGCTGGCCATTGGGAACGCAGTGCGCCAGGGGCCAAGTCCTGGGCTCACAGCTGCTGGATCTGCTAGTCTGGGGATCACTGGGCCACCTGGACGGTGCTCGGAGGCGACGAAAGTGAAACTCTGGGTGGTCCGGTTTCACTTTCCATTTTGTTTCCTCTCCCGGAGACCTTTTCCTTTCGCCCCTCCCCCTGGCAACCTGGCCTGGAGGGCGCCGGGCCTCTTCTGGGGGTGGAGAGGAGAGGCGCAGTGGGACACAGCCCTGCCGTAGCATACCGGGTTGGGAGGAGGAGGGACACCCAGAGACGTGACCTTCCTCACCCCTGCACCTGTTATCTGCTCCTCCCAGCCCACCTGGAAACTTCTCAGGCTCTTCAGGAGCTGGACCGTCGAGGTTTGACAGGTACAGAGCTTCCAAACCAACTCTTGCCAGATTTGGGAGGCAGCGACTGGTTTCAAATGCACACTCATGACCTCCGTCCCAGACCTGCAGAACCGGACTTTCTGGACAGGAAGCCCAGGAAACCGCATTTTAATGAGTTCCCCAGGGGGTTCCAATGCAGGTGGTCCACGGGCCACACTTAATTCCTTAAATATGCCGAGTCTCATCACAGGTCCCGGGCCTGGCTGAACACTTTTCTTCAGTGTCTCAATGGGTTCTCACTACAGCAAAAGAGGGACGTATAACGACCTATTTTAATGTTAATAAGACTGAAGTTCAGAGAGGTTGAAGCCCTATAATGAGATCACAGAGCTAGTGGGGCTAGGGGTGGGGGTGGGAGCCAGGATCCAAAGTGTCTGTCTGCTCCCTAAAGCCCAGGATCCTAAACCCTGCCCACACTGCTTCCTGACAGCTACACCTGAGTTTATGGATTCTTGGGTTAGGGGGAGTATGCGTCCCCCAGAAAGCATATGCAAACTGTTCATGTCTATGCATTTTTCTGGGGTTTGAATCTTCCATTAAATTGTCAAAGGGCTCTTGGTAGTGTATGCAGCCTGTTGCTTGTATGGGCTGCTCTAAGGGACCTTGGAGACAGTCCCTTTCCATATATGTTCACGTGTCAGGCCTTGTGCTGAGAAAAGAAAGCAGATCTATCCATAGGAGCAATTTAATGGGACTGACCCTAGAAGTTTACTCCTAGCCAGGACTGGCCTATATGTGGTATTTTCCTGTTAAAATATATTTTTTCTCAAGAAGCTAGAATAAATTATTTTTTAAAAATAAAAAATTTATAAACATTTTTAAATAATTAAAAAAATAAAAATAAAAAAATAAATTGTCAAAGCGGATTTATGATATGAAAGGGATTAGTTGCTCAGACTGCTCCGTGCCTTGCTGTGTACATGGGGAAACTGAGGCTCTGAGAGAGAACCCCGCCCACTCTGCTGGGCACAGAGCTGGGCACCCAGCCAGCACTGACCAGAGGCTGGAAGTACCCTCTCTCAAGCACACCTGTTGGGAGGGCTTTTTTCGTGTTCCTCCCTTCCCCCAACCCCCATATTCCAGCAACCACCAATTCTGACACTTTTACAGCCATGGCTGGGATTCAAACTCAGGCCTTATAAGGCTCTAGTGGGGCCCAAGGCATTTCATATGATTAAATACAAGAGTAATAATTACACCTAAGCACGAATCTTGAGCATGTCAGATGATCCTTCACTTTTTAAGTCACAGAGGGCACTAAGTAAGAGGGTCTGTGGCCAGACTTCCTGAATTGCCATCCCAGCTCTACTGCTTGCTAGCTGGTGACCTTGGGCACCAGCCTCAGATTCCTCACCGGTTAAATAGCAACACCTACTCCCTAGTGTTATCTGAGAATTACAGGTGATGCAGGTGAAGTGTTTAGCACAGTGCCCAGAGCAAGCGCTCAATAAGTGAGTGTTGTATTGTTGGTGAGTCACAGCGTGGTAAGAGAAATGCTGGAAGTGGAGTGGGAACGTCTTGAAGGACCTGGAACATCAGATCAAGGGGCTTTGTTTTGGCCTGTAAATGATAGGGCCATGGAGGTTTTTAAGTAGAGGAGGACACCATCCGAGCTAGGAAGGTGTTTTAAACCAGGTGGATGTTGGTGCCATCAACCGGGCGGAAGACCGCAGGTTCCCTGCACTTCATAAATCCAGCCACCTTGTTCTTCACACTCGATCCTGACTCGGGGCCTGCTCACTTAATGTTCCCTCTGCCTGGAATGCTTCCCTCAGATAGCAATATGGACCATTCTCTCACCACCTGACATATTTTGTCTTTTGTTTATCTGCTTATCTGGTGTCTTCCCTCCCAGAATGTCAGTGACAGGAAGGCAGAGGTTTTGCTCACTGCTGTATCCCCAGTGCCCAGCACAATGGCTGGCACAGTGGGTGCTGAATGGACATTTGTTGAATGAATGAGGAGTAGGAGATTGGGGCCATAGGTGAAGGTTATTTTGTCCATTTCCCCCCACCCCAATGCTGGAGTCTGTGCCTCCCCCACAGCCCTGAGCACCGTGCTTGGTGTATAATAAGAACCTCATACAAGTGGCTATTGGGTTATAGCTATTTTAGGCCCCTCTCAGCTTCGGGTTAATTTCAGCTTAGGAAAAATCAGCTCTCATGACCTCTATTCATCCTTGGAGGCAGTTGCTGCTTTGTTGGGCTGCCCTTGCCTTTAAACTGTTGGTGGGAAGGGTCATTCCCTCTAGCTGGGGGTGGATACTCCTTGCCTACAGTAACCTCTGAAACCAGAAGGAGCTGCTTCCATCATGGGACTCAGACTAAGTTCACATCAAGCCTCCCTTGTTCCAGCTATGTGTCCTTGGGCAAGCTGCCTGACCTCTCTGAGCTTCAGTTTCCTCCCAAGGATTAAGTGAACTCGTGCAGTAAAAGGCCAGGTGTGAGAAAGCACAATCTTACCTTACTAGCTAGTATTTGTGCATAGGAAAAGGCAGGGAGTTGGGGAGGGCGCTCACGGAGGGGAGGGGGCCTCAGGGAGGAGGAGAGGGGCTCAGAAGGTGGAAGGGGGTTCAGAGAGGAGGAGGGGCTTAGGGGCCTAGTCAGGAGACCGTGGTTCCGGGAGAGATGCAGGGGTGGGGAGGTGTTAGAGAAGCGGGTGGTCCCCGAATTCAACTCTGCAGACTGCAGTTAGTGGAGGGTGGTGGGCTCCTCAGGCCCCTAGGGGTTGCGCACTCCCTCCCATCCCCCTCTCCGCAGGCTCCAGGCCCCTGGTAGAGTCCTGCCGCCTTCGCCGAATGACTAGGAGGCACGCGGATAGGCAACTTCTGTGTCTCTTTAATATCCCCAGGCCCGTCCAACCCCAACTCCTACTCCCACCCTTCCCCTCCCCCTCCAGCCGCCTTTAAGGGTGGGCCCCTCCCCCAGCCCAAGGACTAAGGCACCAGGTGGCTGAAGCAGGCCGGCCGGACACAGAGACGCACAGACGGAGGACACACTGACTGCAGACGCAGACAAGCAGGCGGGCAAGGGAGGCGGGGATCAGGCCGTCGCGGGGCTCCCGCAGCCTCTGGGCCCGTCCTGGAGGCGTGGGTGGCCCAGACGGCCCCCAAAGGAAACCAGTCGGGAGGAACGGGGAGCCACGGCGGGGCGGGATCCTCACTTGCCGCCCTTGCGGGACAGGCACCGCGGGAGGCAAGAGAAAGTCTGCTTGACGCGCGCCAGCAGCGGCAGCGGCCGGTGGGCCTCCCGGGGCGTGCGCGGTACCAGGCGCTGCAGGGTTCCCTCGGAGGCGGACGAGCGCGGCGCGGCGGAGGCGGCGGAGGCCGTGGAGCCCTGCCGGCAGCGCTTGCACAGCGGCAGCAGCGCGCGCAGCTCCTCCTCGTCGCGGAACGGGCTCTTGCCGAAGCGCTCCTCCAGCTGCTGGCGAAGCTGCGCGGGCGGCGGTGGGCGGGGTCAACGCTTGCCCGGGGCGGGGCCAAGACGGACGGCTCCGCCCCTCTATCCTCGCTAAGCCCCTCCCCTTCCTGAGATCCTCTTTGCCTCCCTTCTGGGGTTGCCATCCCCTCACTGAGTCCCCCTTCTCCTCTAAAAGGCCCTTCCCTCTTCCTGAACCCCCCTTTCCCTTTGATACTCCATCTTCCAGACCTGCAGGAGTGACCCTCACTTGCACAGTGAGGGCCGCATTAACCACCCCCTATCCCCACACCACGCGCCTCAGCGATCCTGTCCATGGGCACAACTCAGCTCACAGCTCTTTCCTAATGCAGCCTTGCAAGTCAGCCTCTGGGTGCCGCCCTGCCACCTGCCGAGAGCCCCCCATCCTTTGTCCCCAGGGAGCCCTCCAGTCCTGACACTTCGTGGGCCATCTGCCCTAGAGGTATAAGAGAAGGAGCTGTTTTGGGCTCATCAGGGACCCAGGGTGAAGCAGGACATGGACAGGTTTCTCCCCAGGGTTACTAGGTGCCCTCAGGTGCTACCAGGTAGAGCAGCCAGTGGGGGGTGCTGGGAGGCCTGGTCAAATTGAGGGGCCCACAGTCTGGTCTAAAAGCATCCAAATTCTGTATTTAAAAAGAAAACACTTAGCTGTCAAACAAAATACACCTAGGAGCTGGATTAGCTCAAGGGCCACAAGTCTGAAACCCCAGAAAAATCTGCTAGGTCCAAAGCACAGGCTAAAATCTTTCTGATCGGTTCTCTGTCCAAGTGGGAAGAAGGGTCTCCCACATCTGGCCCAACCCAACCCCTGTCCCAGTACCTACCTTTAGGGAATTCCCCCAGCCAAACTCTTCGAGCTGCTGCCTAAAGCCTGGGTTGGGGTTGGCGATGGGCCGTGTGGCCTTGATGGCTTCAAGCACGTCCCGCCAGCCTAGCCCTGTCACCGTCATCACATACGCTGTCACGATAGTGGTGCTTCGGGAAATGCCTGCAAAGCTGTGACCCCCAACAATCCCCCAGGCTTCAGGTAAGATCCAGTCTCCTCTGTGCCTCCTAGGCACCCCACCTCCATTTCGGCTCTGCCCCCCTTGCCTCCTGCACCCCAACTGCAAGGAACCTGCCAGGACCTGTCTTCCCACCTCCAGGCCTTTGCCCGTGCTATTCCCTCTGCCTGGAGTATCCCCTGGCACTCTCCCGCATCAAGGGCCTGAGTGAAACATCATTCATTCACTCAACAAACACTTCCTGATCATCTGTTCTTTTTCAGGTACTGATGTAGTGGGAAGAAAACAGACCCGGTCTCTGCCATCCTGGAGCTAACAGTGTGGTTAGGGGAGACAGACACCAACCAGAAAAACAATTTCAGGTGATGATAATTGCTTTGAAGATGAGTCTGGGGCCTGGGGGCTAGATCTGCACAGGAATAGGTAATTAATCTAGGTGGGGGAAGAGGTAGGATTTGGGAAAGGTTTCCCAAGGAAGTGACATAAGCTGAGTTTGACAGATAGGTAAGGGTTAGTCAGGAATGTTCTGGGCAGCAGAAGTGGAAGTCTGGTGGACTGGGGGAATGAGGAGGTTACTGCAGCTGGACCGGGGAGGAGTGAGGGAGGGTGGGAGACAGGGCTTGGGACAGCTGGTCACATGGCTGGGGCTACGGCAGAGCCAGCCTGAGCCTGGCATAGGATACGTGCTCAGTGAGAATTTATGGAAGCAATGGCATCATGGGGGCAGGGGCCCCTGGGAACATTCAGAGGTCCCGTCTCCCAGCCTGGGGCTCCCCACTGCCCTGTATCACCTCAAAGGCCTGGAGCGGCAGAGGGGGTGCAGACTATTGGAGGGTAACGGGCTACCTGCAAGACCGCACCATCCCTCTCAACAGCCCTGTCAGGTCAGCTTTCTTTTCCCCATTTTACAGATGAGGAAACTGAGTCTCAGGGAGAAGCAGCTACTTGGCTATGGCCACGTGGTGGCCTCTCCCAGATGAATGGTGGACTGTCAGGCTTCGTGACAGGCTTTCTACCTTCCCCGTGGGACAAGTGTGTGCTCAGGACAGACAACAGCCACATACTCCCCGGCGCCCACCTTAACTCACCAGTGCACGAGGCAGTTCCCCCCGCTGAGGCGGCAACAGTGGATGAAGTTGATACATTCTTTGAAGTGCTTTTTGCTGGAGAAGAAAGCAATGGGGTAGGGAGCACTGAGGAGCAGGTCTCTTATGAGTCAACCCCTCCCCATTTATAGGGTAGCAAGGGACAAAGAACCCTGGGGTCCTCAGCTAGCCAGCATGTGCCTTGGCCAGTAAGGGGTGGAGGTGTGTGCGAAGCAATAATGGTGGCATTTGGGGCAGCAAGAGAGGCCAGTGAAGGCCAAGCCCACCATGCAGGCAGGAGCACCTCTCCAGTGGTCTGGTGGAGCCTGTTTTCACGGTGGGTTTATTTTAGCCTTTCAAGAAGGTGTGTGGGAGGCGACACAGGGGTCCCACTCATCTAGGGTCTGCAATCAGAGCACCTGGGACAAAGATGGTAAGTAGTGGGCTGGGAGCAAGGTTCCCAAGGGGCAGGAGTGTCTAGTCTGGGTCCATCCCAAGCTGGGAGCCCCTGCCTCTAATAACACAAACAAAACCCCTGTTTTCTGAGCCCCCATTATGGCCCTATCCTAGAGCCTCAACCCACATCATCTGATCTTTGAAAGCTTCCTGACTCTGATCACATAGCCCTGTTTCCCAGGTGAGGCTCAGAGAGGGGAAGTGATTTGTTCAAGGTCACACAGCAAGTAAGTGGTAAAGCCTGGCTGGGACCCAGGTCCAAGGTCAGCAACTTTAAGGCTGAGCCTGTCCCTTTCAAATCTGCTGGTGCACCCGATCCCAAGAGACAGGGCACTTTCTCCGTTTCATAGCGGAGGACACAGAGGCTCCGGTTAGGAGTCCTGGCCAAGGCATACGGAAAGGCATGGTTGAGAAGGAGTCAAACTGGGGTCTGGGTGACCACCTGTGGCAGCTTGCTGGCCTGAGTACTCTCTCCTCCCTCCCAGCTCCCGTCTTCCCCCACCAAAGGAGGCAGCTGTCTGTCCATCCAGGGGAACTTACATGGGTACCTCAGGGGTATCAGCCACAGGGATGCGAAGGTAGGTGATGTCCTGCAAGTACAAACATGCTCAGGCCGGGGGAGCTTGCCAGCTACCCTTCCTCCCCCTAGCCTGAGCCGCCCAAGGGCTATGTGACCGCAGCCTAGTTCCTGCCCCTCTCTGGTCCACTGGTGTCCTCTTCATCCAGAGAAAGCAGACACCATCTCCGAGGGCCTCCCAGCTCTGACCATCTGTGACTCCTGAGCCTTCTGAGCAGATGGCATCTCCTAACCCCATAGGTGATGTGGGCACGAGGACTCGATAAAAAAGACCCAGGGATCTTTTATCTAAGAGCTGGGAAAGGGCTACTTAAAGTGGCTTCCCTCTAAACGGGGATTACAACATTATACAGTAAAAGATTTGATTATCTTGAAAAGAAAATAATGAAAACAGGTTTACATTTCATGAATTATGGTTATTAAACTATGTGCTAATTGTTAGAATAACCAAGGAATAAATTGTCAGCGGTTTTTCCAACAAACTTGCTGTGACATCCTTTGCTTCTATACAATATCGTAAAGATGATTTCTGCCCATCTTCGGAGGAGCTCATTGCTTTTCTCAAGGACCTCTCTTACCACTCTGATATTCAAGTGGCTCTTTTCAGGTGCCTGGGCCATCGCTGGCCAGCATAAGGGACCACCAGCCAGGTCCTCATTTGTCCATGGCTTTGTATGAGCTTCCCATCCTTTTCCAACTCACATTCCCCAAGGTCATGAAATCCTGCATCTTTTGCAAGGTTTGCAATTTCACTTTGCGACACATTTGGCCTTGGGTTTACATGGTATTATCCAACCCTGGCTGACTGGTAAATTTGCTGATGGAGGGGGAGGGAGAGACGCAGGAGGGAAGAGAGCATGGCTGCTGGAGCAGGGACTCATGTAAATTGTCCTTTCATTAGTAAATACATTCACGACTTGACAACCTTCCCCGTGCAATCTAATGACCGCTTACTCCAAACACTTCAAAACAAGGCTGCCCCATAAAACAAAATCAGAGTCCAGAGGCCTCGAAATTTCTTTTCTGAATAACACTGAAAATCACAGATTATTGGAGATTGCTTGTAGAGACCATCCAATCTGACACATGAGAAAACTGAGGCCAAGAGAGGGGAAGAACCCTGCCCAAGGTCACACAGCAAGTCTGTGGCAGAACCTGGTCTCAGTCTCTGATCTCCAGAGCCTTTTCCCACTCAGGTTCTTTCTCTTCAGTGGATGACACAGACTAACAGATAGGAGGAAGGGGCTCTGCTTATGGGATGCGAATGTTATTAACTTTGTTATTATTTCAGTTGTCATTTGTTGAACACCTGTTATGTGGCTCTCAACAACTCAGTGAGGTCGGTACTGCTATAAAATGCCCATTTTACAGATCAGACAACTGAGGCTCAGAGAGGTGAAGTCTTGTGCCCAAAATTACAGAGACAGTAAATGGTGAAGATGTGAACTCAGTCTCCTGACCCTAGCACCTGTGGTCTGATTTCCTGCTTTCATCCTCTGGGTCCTAACACCCTCACACCCCCTTCCCAGGACTTGATAAGCCTTCTGGTGGGGGCCATTCTTTACAGGGTGCAAAGCATCTTCACAACAGCCACCTGGGGGCAGACAGGGCTGAAGGACCAAAGGCCCAGAGAGGTAAAGTCCCAGCCCAAGGTTGCACAGCAAGACACAGAGTCCAGAGTCATCCATTTGGAATCAGCCATCCAGCTGGGCAATGGGAAACTCATCCTAGCACGTAGTAGGTGCTTGATAAATGGGTCTGCCTGCAGCCCCCCCACCCCACCAGTGCACAGCCCCGGGATGGGGACAGGGAGTACCTGCAGCAGAGGCTGGGGTGACTCATGAATAGAGATGATGTGGGTGATCTTATTCCGGTCCAGCTGATCCGGATCTTTGGCATCTGAAAGAAACAGGATGGTTGAGCCAATCTGGCAGGTGTGACTTACTTGTTCCTGAAGGCCAAGTGTGGATGGAGCATGCCAGCTCCCCTCCTCACCCCTCCCACTCCACCTTGGCGCCCCCCTCCAGCTCCCTGCCCCTCTGGCTTCTGGGGCACTCACAGATAATGGCCCTGCACCTCCCAACCTTGCTCATGTGCTCTTTCCCTAGCATCTGCTTTGACCCAGCAATTCTACTTCTAGGAATCTTGTCTCCAGGAGCTTTTTCTCACATAGAAAGCCGTGTGTAGAAGATGATGTTCTCTGTAGTACTGCTTATATCAGAAATAGTTTAAAAATGGGAACAGCCTAGTGTTCATGAAGCAGGGGCTGGGTAAATAATACGAATTCCATACTCTGGAATATGTTGCAGCCATTACAAAGAGCTCTATACGCTAATGTGCAACGATGCCTACAATAAATTTTTAAGTGGGAAATGCAGCTTCTAGAACACTGCACAGAATAGCTTCCCACTTTAGTTTTACATACCGTATCTACAAAGATATATGAAAAGGAACCCAGGGATACACCGGCAATGCCGTCAGTGGTTATGTCTAGGGGCTGGGTGTCCAGTGTACACAGCCCTTTTATAATGAGACTAGATGACATGTCCCCCTCCTTCAGCAAACATTCCCTGGGGGTTTACTGTGTGCAGCCACTGGCCGGGCCCTGGGGCCCGGGGGTCAACTGCATGGCCCCTGCCCTCATGCAGCCTACACGTTTAAAGGGGATTCAGACCTTCCTTAGCCAAATGCTCAGAGAAGTCGATGTACATGAGCTGCTGTGGTAGCTCCAGGAAGGAAGGGACCAGGGTTTATGAGGGTGGAGCACCGGGGCCCCTCCCTGTCTGAAGCTTTCTCTGACTCTACACATGGAAGTGACTTTGCCCGCCTTGGGCCCCCAAGCCCCAGACCGGCTGTCTCTCAGCACGTTTTCCACCCTGCAGCCAAAGACCTGTGCTCAGCTCTGCCTCCCCCCACCAGCTTGGAAGCTTGAGGCCTCCAGGGCAGCAACAGGGTGTCTGTACATCTGTGTCCCCCTCTCCCGACTGAGGGCTGCAGAGAGATGGACGAGAGCATGAGTGCGAGGCTTGTAGGCTCAGCACCCCTTGCACAGGCTGCCCTGCTGCTCAGCGGTTTGGGGGGTGTGGGCTTGGTGGTCAGGACACTGCCTTCAGGACAGCCCCGCTCTGGCCTCCGGAGGTGTCTCTTCTTCTGAGGAGGAGACTGTGGGGGAAGGGTCCTCAGCCTCCCAGCTAGAGGAAGACCCCACAAAAGAACTCAACCAAGAACCTCAGGGTCAGAAGAGCCCTTAGAGGCAGGTGGACGTTTTGAGCTGAGGAGGAGGCTGAGGCTCAGAGCAGGTGTAGATGCGCCCAGGTCCACAGCTTAGGTCTTGAGCCCTGGGTGCTGTCTCTTTGACCTCGTGGTGGGACATGGAAGGTGTCAGCATCAGACCCCTTATGCCACCTCTGTGCCGTTAGGCCTGGGGACACTCCCCCACCCATGCACCTCTTTGTCCTCCAGCAACCCTTTCTCCGTCCCAGCCTGGCGAGGCTTTCCTGCCCCCAGCCCATTCCTGAGCGTGTCCAAGCTGCGTGGGCCAGGGCATGAATGGTGGACACAGGCCTGCGACCGGCAGAGTGCCATGGCCTCGGGACAAAGTGGGCATTGCTCACCAATGAAGTTTCCGAGGTAGAGTCCAGGAAGTACCTACAGGAAGGACAGACAGGGGTCAGCAGGGCAGAGACTGCACCCCCTTTCCACCCCCGGCTGCTGGGGGGCACATGGCCCCTCTCTGTCCCATGAAAGCTGTCTGGACCTCAGGACTCAGGGACCATCTCCTCCCTTTCATGGGCCCTGGGCCTCTGTAGGAGGGTTCTGGGGCTCTGGGGAGGGTGGGAGAGGGGCAAGTTAACTACGGTGGGGGACCATGGGGGTCAGCTTGGGGATGGTGACAGGGAAGAGGAGGAAGATTGTGGGGAAAAGGAGGAATATTGCGGGGAAGTGGAGGGAGGGGCAGATAAACCTAGGGGGAGAGTAGCAGGAGCGGCCAGGAAAGAGGTGGACCTGCAGGATGGGTGGGTGGGAATCCTAGGTGGAGGGAGGGGGAAGACAGGGACAGGTGGAGGGCCAGGGAGAGGGAGGGGGGAAGGATGGAGAAACAGTGACAGACTGTGAGTCCAAAGGAGACAGACACCTGGGACTCACAGGGATATAGTCTGAGAGTGACAGAGCCACAGAAAGACACAGCAAGAGATACACAGTCACAGAGACAGGACAGAGACAGACATACAGAGCAGAGAGAGGCAAAGACACAGACCGAGGCGGTCTCAGAGGCACAGGGAGACAGATGTAGCCACACCAAGACTCAGCGAGACCCGGAAGGTCAGAGGCGGGCAGACCGACCTAGTCAGACGGGGGCGCCGCGGCCGGCCGGGCTGGGGGCGGCCAGGGAGGGCTGCGCGGTCCCCGTGCCCCTACCTTGGTCATGCCATTCCCCATGATCCCGGGGCCGGGGGGCCGGGCGCACCCCCAGATCGCCCCCCGGAAAGCGCTCCGGTCACAGCTGCCCTGATGGCCCAGGCCGGGCGCCTGCAGCCTGGCGGGGAATGGGGGGCCCGACGTCCGCTGCGCTGCCCAGCCCTGCCCAGCCGCCGCCGCCACCGCCCGCCGACCCCCGGCCCGGGAGGGAAATGATGGTGGAGCCGCCGCTGCCGCCGCCACCGCCGCTGCCGCCGCAGGCTCCTCCTACCCCCTCGGTCATGTGGGGCCCCCCCTTGGGTCGCGGCTGGGGGCCGGACAAAGCCCCAGTGTGCCGGGCCCACGGCCCGTGGGACAACGGCAGCTTGTTGGGCCGCGTGGGACCGCCACCTCCGGAGGTGGGGGCGGGGCGCTCCCCCCACCCTGGCACTGTCAGGCGCGGGCGGGCTGGGGGGTGTCGTAGAGAGACCCCCATCCCAGTTCCGGCTCCGCCTGGACCTCCCCGCCGGCCCTGGGGCAGCGTGATGGGGGCTGGACTGGCAAGTAAAGTGGGTATTCCTTCCGTAACACGCCCCCGCCCCCCAGCCGTCCTCCCAGCCAGCCTTCCTCCTCTCCCGCTCATCCAACCATCCATCCTCCCACTCTCCCACTTACCCGTCCTTACACGCACCCATCCTCCCATCCTCCATCCACCCATTCATCGTTCATCCCTCATCCTTCCACCCCTTCCCTCCATCCACGCTGGCCCCAGTGAGCACAGAGCCATCTGGGTAAGCTCGGCTGGGTCCCGCCATAACTGCCACTGGGGGCCCCGAGAAATCACGGTAAGTGTTGGGAGAGGGAGGTGTGGGAGGGTTCCAGTCACCCGGGTCCCTTGGAGTAAAGAAGACTACAGCAGGATGTAGTGAGAGGCAAGAGTCCTGGAACGTTGAGTGTGGGGACCAAGGTTGGAGGCCCTGCTGGCCTCTGGCTGGCGTTGGGAAACTGCCTCTGAGCCCCGGTTAACCCTATCTGTATGTCTCAGCATGTTGCCGTGAGCCCTTCCTGGCTACTAGGACCAAAGCTGAAGAGTGTATTATAAAATAATCGAGACCAGACACTGCCTATGGGACTGAAATAGAAGCAGCTGAACCAGCTTTGTTCCTCCGGCTGTCACCTCCACCGTTCCCACCCCCCATCTATAGTAGGAGGTGGCTGTGATGGGGGGCTGTGGGTGCAGAGCAGGACAGAGAGAGGAGACAGAGTCCCTTTGAAATAAAGTGATTGGAGAAAAATAAAACTGTTTCCTTCATGTTTCTTCCTTCCTCAAGTTCACAATACACATGGGGCTGCCCGTCTCGGCTCTCTGTGCCCAGGGTTCTTGTAAAAACCAAATTGTTCAGCAAACTCTCACTGAGCATCTACTATATGGTAAGTAGTAGGGGCATAGAAGTGGATAAAGTAAAGATTGTTTCTACTTTCATTAGCTGATGGTTGAGACCAGCACTGCCCAAAAGAAATCTAATGCCAGTCACATGTGTGGCCACATAAAAAAGTGGAAATGAGTCACAATCAGGTTTTTTGTTTGTTTGTTTTGGAGATGGGTTCTCACTATGTTGCCCAGGCTGATCTCAAACTCCTGACCTTAAGCAATCCTCCCACCTCAGCCTCCCAAAGTGCTGGGATCACAGGCGTAAGCCACTGAGCTGGCCCGAGTTAATTGTTAATAATATTTTTATTTAACTCAATATACCCAAAATTGTTTCAACATGTGCCAATACTTAAAAATTATGAGTGAAATATGTTATATCCTTTTTATTGTAGTAAGTGTAAGGTATTCCGGCCGCGAAAGAAACAGAGAGAGGGAGAGAGAGAGAGTGGGGCTAAACAACGTGGCTTTATTGAGCACTCCTGGGCGAGGTTCGAGAGTCCCAAGAGAGGGGAGCCGAGAAGTCGGGTCCGTTTGGAGGGGGTGCGGGCCTTTGTACTATTTGGGCAGGCTAGGGACTTTTTGGCAGGAAGGGCTGGGGATTTTCCACTGTGACCTTCCTCGGTTATTGAGAAATAGGAGGGGCTGGTGGTATTTACAAATACAAGAACAGAAAACTTTCTTATCTGGGTGGATATCCAGGTGTTGTTGTTTTCAGCGGGCCCTGGCAGTTGTCCTTGGTGGGTCTGGTCTCGTGAGCCTTTTCTTTTTGATGTGGGGGGGGGCGTCTGCCACCAGCCTTACAGTAAGTCATCAAAATCTGATGTGTATCTTATACTTAAACAGTACATCTCAATTCAGACAAATGACATTTCACATGCTTCATAGCCATATAATAGCTGGTAGCTACATATTGGACATCTCAGATCTAGGAGGAAAGGTAAACAAAATAAACAAATAGACAAATAAAGCCTCACAAATGGTCACAGTTTACTGTGAAGGAAACAAAGGGGAGGCAGGGAGAGTAGCCTGAGCTGAGACCTGACATATACGAAGGACCAGCTAAAGAGTGGAGAGAGAGCATTTGCAGCAGAAGGAATAGCACAAGCAAATGCCCTGTGGTGGGGAAACTTACCCTTTGTGAAGAGCTGATGGGACTGGAGGCTACTGAGCAAGGGGAGGTGGAAAGAGATGAGGCTCAGGAGAGTCGGGAGCTGAGCATACAAGAGCATTTACAGCCATGATTGGGGGTTAAAGTTTTTCTTCTCCCCGATATGATGAAAAGCCAATGGGAAAATGTAACACGGGAGGCCACGGCATTTGATTTACATCTTAAGCCAATCACTTTGGCCCCTTACTGACCCTCCCCTTTGGAAAGGGCTCCTGTGGCAGCCCTAAAGAGACGACAGAGGGGGACCGGAGAGGCTGGAAAGAAGGGAATGGACTTAGCCTATGTGAATATGTCAGCCCTGCAGCTGGCAGGACTCGCAAATGGATTGGACGTGGGGGAAGGGAAGGAATTCTAGGATGACTCCCACGTTCCCTGCTTTGAAAATCACTATCTATGCCACAGAAGCCAAGGAATCCAGGTGGAAAAGCCAAGGAAACATTCTCCTAGAACTTCGGGAAGGAACACAACCCTGCCGGCACCTTCATTTTAGCCCAGTGAGACCCATTTCAGACTTCTGACCTCAGTAAGATAAATACATTTGTGTTGTTTTAAGTCAATAAGTTTGAGGTAATTACAAGCACATTGGGAGACTCATGCACTCACCAACGCCCTTAGGAACTTGCCCAGCCTGCTTAGCACATGGGGCCGTGTGGGATCTGGCTTCTGCCACTGTGACTTTGAGCAAGTTTCTTAACTTCTTAACAATACACCATTGTTCTTATCATAGTCATTACCATTACCATGGAGCAGTTGACAGGGAGTTAGGGAGCCTGGGTTCTACTTCCCTCACTAGGGCTCTGTTTCCACATCTGTAAAAAAGGAAACAAACAAAAACATACAGGTTTGGCAGCCTCTCTCCCTTCTCCTCTCTTCCCCACTAGTTGCTGGTCACTGATCCGAATTCACTTTTTCAAATGCACTTCGCCTTCTCTGACTTCCAGCTTTGCATGCATTGTTCCCTCTTCGGCCCTCTCTACCAGGCTAACTCCCATTTCCCCCTGTCTTTACTGACCCTAATTCGACTTGTTTAGACCCTACTGTTACGCATTACCAAATCATCCTAAACCTCTTCTAGCATATTATTGCTGGGGCTTGTGTGTTTTTCACTTGGGGAAAAATAAGAATCCTAAATCCAGGTAAGGATATTTTGACCTGTTTGTTTCAACTTGTTGTTTAAATAAAATAAAATATTCCTGATAAACTTGAAGTAGTTTAAGTTTCCTTTTTCTCCTTACTTCCTTCACTCTCTTCCTTGAGGAAACTACTATAATAAATTTGGTATGTAGCTTTTAAGTCTGTGTTTTGAAATTCTTAATACCTATGTACCCAAAAGAATATGGAATACACTTTTGTATGTGTATTTATAATTAACACAAATTGTAACCTTTAAAAAAAGCATTTATTATTCTACAACTTTCTTTATTCGCTCAAAAATAGATTTGGGGGCTATCTAAGCTCTGGATCATTTTATCACTATATAATATTTTATTATTAGAATATATCCCATTTTATTAATCCATCACCCAATTAGTGGACATTTAGATTGTTTCTACTATTTTCCACAATTATAAAGAATGTTGAAGCCGGGCGCGGTGGCTCACGCCTGTAATCCTAGCACTCTGGGAGGCTGAGGCGGGCGGATTGCTCGAGGTCAGGAGTTCGAAACCAGCCTGAGCAAGAGCAAGACCCCGTCTCTACTATAAATAGAAAGAAATTAATTGGCCAACTAATATATATAGAAAATTAGCCGGGCATGGTGGCGCATGCCTGTAGTCCCAGCTACTTGGGAGGCTGAGGCAGAAGGATTGCTTGAGCCCAGGAGTTTGAGGTTGCTGTGAGCTAGGCTGATGCCATGGCACTCACTCTAGCCTGGTCAACAAGCGAGACTCTGTCTCAAAAAAAAAAAAAAAAAAAAGAATGTTGCAAGGAACATCCTTATAAGTACAACCTATGTACAGGAATAAATATTTATTTAGGGAAGGTTGTCACCTTGCACATTAGCTATAAGATGAAAGATACTCCATGGGGTCATGTACCTGTATTCAGTGGACCTATAGGATATATATTTACTAGTGGAATTTCTGAGCTGTAAGGAGTGTGCATTTTCAACTTTGTGAGATATTGCTAAATTGCCTCCCAAAGTATGAATAGCATTTAGTTTTCTGTTTCTCCACATCCTTGTTAACACTTGGCCTCACAAAAATATTGATATATGTTATTTTTGTATAGCCAATGTATTTCAAATCATATAATTTTTTAATTTCCATTTCTCAATTGGCTTACCACCCATTTGAGTCTCTTCTGCTTAAAATTCCCTATTCATGTCTTTGCCCATTTTCTTTTCTTTTGCGAGAGGTAGAGGTGGGGGTGTCTTTTTCTTAATGGTTTGTAGGAGTACTTTGAGCAACAGTCCTTTGTTATATATGTTGTATATATTTCCTCCTACTCTGTAGCTTATCTTTTAATTGAATTTCCCATATATTTTGTTACGTGGCAGTTTAAATTTCGAGGTAGTCACAGATTAATTTTTTTCATTTATGAGTAGTGCTTTATTATTATTTATCTAAGAAATACTTCTACACCCTGAGATCATAAATATAAACATATATATGCCTAAAATATTTATCATATTTGTGCTTTAATCCATTTGTATTAGGCATCTGATTTTCAATCTATGGAAAGTAAGTTTCTCAGTGTCATTCACTGAGTCCTCAACCCTTTGTCCACTGACTTATAATGCCACCTCTATTGTACATTAGGTGTACACATGCATACATACACACACACACCTGTGTCTGCCTCTAGGTTTTTCCATTGATATTTTGCCTCTCCCTGCATTAAAATAAGACTTAATAGGCAGAGAAGTGTCTCCCTACCCTAACACATATACTTTGTTCTTTTGGTTTTCACAAAATCCCTCAAAAATCCTGATTGAATTGGGGAAAATACACGTTTTCAATATTGAGTCTTGTCATCCATGAACATGGTATATCCTTCCATTTATTCAGGCCTTATTTAACATCCTTTAATAATGTTTTGTAATTTTCTCAATGAGAATATAAACTCCATAAGGACAGATGCTTTGTCAATCCTGTTCACCACTGTATCTTCAGAGCAGGACATAGAGTATATGCTTAACAAAACTTTATTATTTAATAAAATGTCTTTCATATATTTTGTTAGATCTGTTCATGCATATTTTTATGTTTTTGTTTCTAATAGATTTATTATAGTTTCCAATATATATGGTTGGTCTATAGAAGTTCAAATGTTATTTTTGGATTGATTTTTTAAAACTCTTTTATTTGTTCTAATAATCTCTCTGTAGCTTCTCTTAGATTTTAAAATACAGATAGTTCTGGTGGATATCTTTCTCAGAGGAAGGGAAGAATGGATATTATTATTTTTAATTTTTAAATTTTTTTTGAGACAGAGTCTCACTTTTTGCCCAGGCTAGAGTGCTGTTGTGTCAGCCTAGCTCACAGCAACCTCAAACTCCTGGGCTCAAACAATGCTTCTGCCTCAGCCTCCCAAGTAGCTGGGACTACAGGCATGTGCCACCATGCCCAGCTAATTTTTTTCTATATATTTTTAGTTGACCAATTAATTTTTTTAATTTTTTTATTTCAGCATATTATGGGAGTACAAATATTAAGGTTACGTATATTGCCCATGCCCACCCCCTTGAGTCAGAGCTTCAAGCATGACCATCCCCCAAACGTTGCACATCTTACTCATTGTGTTTGTATATACCCATCCCCTCCTCCCCCCTCCCACCTGCCTGACACTCAATAAATGTTTTTCGTATATGTCCACTTAGGTGTTGATCCATTAATACCAATTTGCTGGTGAGTACATGTGGTGCTTGTTTTTCCATTCTTGAGATACTTCACTTAGTAGAATGGATTCCAGCTCTATCCAGGAAAATACAAGAGGTGCTATATCATCATTGTTTCTTTTTTGTTTGTTTTTCTTTTTTTTTTTTTTTTTTTTGAGACAGAGTCTCACTTTGTTGCCCACGCTAGAGTGAGTGCTATGGCATCAGACTAGCTCACAGCAACCTCAAACTCCTGGGCTCAAGCAATCCTTCTGCCTCAGCCTCCCAAGTAGCTGGGACTATAGGCAAGTGCCACCATGCCCGGCTAATTTTTTCTATATATATTAGTTGGCAATTAATTTCTTTCTATTTATAGTAGAGACGGGGTCTTGCTCTTGCTCAGATTGGTTTCGAACTCCTGACCTCGAGCAATCTGCCAGCCTCAGCCTCCCAGAGTCCTAGGATTACAGGTGTGAGCCAGCGCGCCCGGCCTCTCATTGTTTCTTAAAGCTGAATAGTACCCATGGTATACATATACCACATTTTATTAATCCACTCATGAATTGATGGGCACTTGGGCTGCTTCCACAGCTTTGTAATTGTGAATTGTGCTGCTATAAACATTCGAGTGCAGGTGTCTTTTTCATAAAGTGACTTTTGATTTTTGGGGTAGACGCCCAGTAGTGGAATTGCTAGATCAAATGGTAGATCTACTTGTATCGCTTTAAGGTATCTCCATATTGCTTTCCACAGAGGTTGAACTAGTTTGCAGTTCCACCAGCAGTGTAGGAGTGTTCCTATCTCTCTGCATCCACACCAACATTTATTGTTTGGGGACTTTTTGATAAAGGCCATTCTCACTGGAGTTAAGTGATATCTCATTGGAGTTTTGATTTGCATTTCCCTGATGATTAGAGATGTTGAGCATTTTTTCATATGTTTGTTGGCCATTATTCTGTCTTCTTTTGAGAAGTTTCTGTTCATGTCCTTTGCCCATTTTTTGATAGAGTTGTTTGATTTTTTTCTTGCTGATTTTCCTGAGCTCTAAAAGATTCTAGTTATCAGCCCTTTATCGGATGTATAGCTTGCAAAAATTTTCTCTCATTCTGTGGGTTGTCTGTTTGCTCTCTTGATAATTTCTTTGGCTGTGCAGAAGATTTTTAATTTGATCAGGTCCCATTTATTTATTTTTGTTGCTGCTGTGATTGCCTTTGGGGTCTTCTTCATAAATTCTTTGCCTAGGCCAATGTCTAGAAGAGTATTTCCAACCTTTTCTTCTAGAATTCTAATAGTTTCACACCTAATGTTCAAGTCTGTTACCCAGCGTGAGTTGATTTTTGTGAGAGGTGAAAGGTGTGGGTCCTGTTTCAGTCTTCTGCATGTGGCTATCCAGTTTTCCCAGCACCATTTATTGAATAAGGATTGTTTTCCCCAGTGTATGTTTTTGTCTGCTTTGTTGGCTATATGAGGATGGTTTTATATCTGGGTTCTCTGTTCTGTTCCACCAGTCAATGTCCCTGTTCTTGTTCCAGTAAAAAGCTGTTTTAATTACTATAGCCTTGAGTATAGTTTGAAATCTGGTAAATTGATACCTCCTATTTTGTTTTTATTGCCTAAGATTGATTTTGCTATACGGGGTCTTCTCTGGTTCCATACGAAGTGTAAAACTATTTTTTATATATCTGTGAAAAATGATGATGGTATTTTAATAGGGATTGCATTGACTCTGCAGGTCACTTTGGGTAGTATAGACATTTTAACAATGTTGATTCTGCCGACCCATGAGCATGGTGTATTATTCCTCCTGTTTACATCCTCTGCTATTTCCTTCTTCAGTGTTTCATAGTTCTCCCTGTAGAGGTCTTTTACCTCCTTCCTTAAATATATTCCTAGGCACTTTATTTTCTTTGTTGCTATTTTGAAGGGAATTGAGCCTTTGATTTGGTTCTCACTTTGACTGTTGTTGGGGTATATGAATGCCTCTGATTTCTGTGTGTTGATTTTGTATCCTGAGACTTTACCAAATTCATTTATCAGATCAAGGAGTCTCTTGGTTGAATCCTTGGGGTTTTCTAGGTATAATATCATGTCATCAGCAAAGAGTGAGAGTTTGATCTCTTCTGCTCCCATTTGGACACCCTTAATTCTGCTCTTTTGTCTCATTGCTGTAGCAAGGACTTCCAGCACTATGTTGAACAGAAGTGGAGATAGTGGGCAACCTTGTCTTGTTCCAGTTCTAAGTGGGAATGCTTTCAAATTTTCCCCATTCAGTATGATTTTGGCTGTGGGTTTGTCATATATGGCTTGTATCATTTTTAGGTAAGCCCCGTCTATGCCTATTTTGTTGAGCGTTCTTATCATAAAAGGGTGTTGGATTTTGTCAAGTGCTTTTTCTGCGTCTATTGAGAGGATCATATGGTCTTTGTTTTTGCTTCTGTTTATATGGTGAATTACATTTACAGATTTGCATATGTTGAATCATCCCTGCATCCCTGGGATGAAGCCCACTTGGTTGTGATAGATTATTTTCTTGGTAAGTACCTGGATCTGATTAGCTAGGATTTTGTTGAGAATTTTTGCATCTATATTCATAAGGAATATTGGTCTGTAGTTTTCTTTTTTTGTTGCATCCTTTCCTGGCTGTGGTATCAGGAATGTTCGCTTCATAAAATGTTTTGGGGAGGATTCCATCTTTGTTGATGTTGTGGAATAATTTCTGCAGGATAGGCACCAGTTCTTCCTTATATATGTGGTAAAATTCGGGTGTGAAACCATCTGGTCCAGGACTTTTCTTTTTAGGAAGGATTTTTATTGCTGTTTCAATTTCAGTACTTGATATTGGTCTGTTCAGGAATTCTATTTCTTCCTGGTTGAGCCTAGGAAGGCTGTGTGTTTCTAAGAAATTGTCCATTTCCTCTACATTTTCTAGTTTGTGTGCATAGAGGTTTTTGTAGTATTCATAAATTATATCTTGTATCTCCAGGGCATCAGTTGTAATTTCTCCTTTATTGTTCCTGATGGAGCTTATTACAGATTTTTCTTTTCTGCTTTTCGTTAGTCTAGCCAAAGGTGTGTCAATTTTGTTTATTTTTTCAAAGAACCAACTTTTTGTTTTATTAATCTCCCATATGGGTTCCCTGTTGTCAATTTCATTTAGTTCTGATTTGATCTTAATGATTTCACTTCTTCTGCTGGGTTGGGGGTCGGTCTGTTCTTCCTTTTCCAGCTTTTTGAGATGATTCATTATGTTGTCTATTTGTGATCTTTTAGACTTTTGGATATAGGCATTTATGGAAATAAATTTTCCTCTCAGGACTGCTTTAGCTGTGTCCCACAGGTTTTGGTAACTTGTGTCTCCTTTGTCATTTAGTTCAAAGAATTTTTTGAATTCCATCTTGATTTCCTCATTTATGAAGAGATCATTCAGCAGAAAGTTGTTTAGTTTCCATGACTTTGTGTCGAAATGAGAACTCCTGTTAGGATTGATTTCTACATTTATTCCATTGTGGTCTGAAAAGATACATGGTATAATTTCTATTTTTTAAAATTGTTTGAGACGTGCTTTGTGTCCTAGGATATAGCCAATCTTAGAGAATGACCCATAAGCTGATGAGAAGAACGTATATTCAGTGGTTTGGGGGTAGAATGTCCTGTAAATGTCAGTCAGGCCCATTTGTTCTAGAGTTCTCTTTAAGTCCATTATTTCTTTGTTGATTTTCTGTTTGGAAGATCTGTCCTGTGCTGTCAGTGGGGTGTTAAAGTCTCCAACTATTATGGTGTTGTTGTTTATCCATTTGTTTAGATCAAGTAGAGTTTGCTTTATGAATCTGGGTACACCAATGTTGGGTGCATATATATTTAGAATTGTTATGTCTTCTTGTTGAACTGTACCCTTCACCATTATATAGTGATCTTCTTTGTCTTTTATTACTTTTATTGATTTAAAAGCTAAGTTATCTGTAATCAGCACCACCACCCAGCTTTCTTTTGGCTTCCTTTTGCTTGAAATATTGTTCTCCACCCCTTTACCTTTAGTCTAACTGCATCCTTGCAGGTTAGATGTGTTTCCTGAAGGCAGAAGATACTTGGCTTGTGCTTTTTTATCCATTCAGCCAGCCTATGTCTCTTGAGTGGGGAGTTCAAGCCATTCACATTTATTAAGATAACTGATAGGTGGGGCAGATTTCTGTTTATTATGTTGGGTTGAACTTTGTTGCTTTGTTTTCTCTCTTGAACCATTGTGGTATTTGGGCTTTGATCTTTAGCTTTGAGTAGATATACATTCTTGAGTGTTTATTGTGCTGATCCATGGGTAACACTGTTTTGAGTACTTCTTGAAGGGCTGGTCTTGTCTTGGTGAATTCCCTCAGTCTTTTCTTATCTGAGAATATCTTGATTTCTCCT
This sequence comes from Microcebus murinus, assembly GCF_040939455.1. NCBI lineage: Eukaryota > Metazoa > Chordata > Mammalia > Primates > Cheirogaleidae > Microcebus > Microcebus murinus. The sequence goes on from NC_134119.1 coordinate 29,476,089, forward strand.
TTATATACAAAACTTAGCTTTTCAGGGAATAAGATTCTAGGCTGTGCATTATTCTGTTTCAGAAGAGTGAGAATGGGGCCCCAGTCTCTTCTTGCTTGTAAAGTTTCAGTAGAGAAATCTGGCATTATTCGGATCAGCTTTCCTTTGTATGTTACTTGCTTCTTTCATCTTACAGCTTGTAGAAGGGCCTCTTTAGTTGATATTTTGGTCAGTCTGATGGCTGCATGTCGTGACGTCTTCCTGTTTGCATTGAATCTCCCAGGGGTCCTTTGAGGTTTTTGAACTTGTATCTGGAGATTTTTAGCAAGGCTTGGGAAATTTTCCTCTATTATATCTTCAAATAGCTTGTCCAACCCTTGAGTGTTTTCTTCTTCCCCTTCTGGTAACCCTATGACTCTCACATTAGGTTTCTTCACATAATTCCACATCCCTTGTAGGCTTTGCTCTTTTCTCTTATTTCTCTGCTCTATCTCTGTGACTGATTTATTTAATTGGAAGGTGTTATCTTCGATCTCTGATATTCTTTCTTTTGTTTGATCTACCCTGTTCTTGAGGCTTTCCACTGTGTTTTGTAGTTCCCTGAATTGATTCTTCATTTCCAGGAGTTCGGTTAGACTTTTCTTCATTGTTTCAATTTCTTTTTTTCTTTTCTTTTCTTTTTCTTTTTTTTTTTGAGACAGAGTCTCACTTTGTTGCCCAGGCTAGAGTGAGTGCTGTGGCATCAGCCTAGCTCACAGCAACCTCAAACTCCTGGGCTCAAGCAATCCTTCTGCCTCAGCCTCCTGAGTAGCTGGGACTACAGGCATGCGCCACCATGCCCGGCTAATTTTTTCTATATATATTAGTTGGCCAATTAATTTCTTTTTATTTATAGTAGAGACGGGGTCTTGCTCTTGCTCAGGCTGGTTTTGAACTCCTGATCTTGAGCAATCTGCCCGCCTCAGCCTCCCAGAGTGCTAAGATTACAGGCGTGAGCCACCGTGCCCAGCCCATTGTTTCAATTTCTTTAGTGAATTTTTGTTCCAGGTCCTGCAATCTTTTTGCGTTTTCTTTGTGTTGATTATCTAGTTGTTCTTGCAAGTTGTTGAATTTTCTTACGATCCACATTTGAAATTCTTCTGTCATTTTAGTGGTCTGATTTTGGTTCGTGTCCATTTCTAAGGGGCTGGTGCTCCTCTTTGGGGGTGTGCTTTCTGTTTGGTTCTTCATATTTCCAGAGTTTCTTTGCTGATTTCTTCCCATCTGTATCAGTTGTTGTTTCTTGCCTTTAGGTTTTTGTTTGAATAATGACATGCCCTGTTTAGTCTCTGAGCCAGTAGGTGGTGTTTGTGGGTGAGATTTGACCACTCCTTGTATGATGAGTCAGTAGGTGCCGTGAAAAGGGTGTGTAGAATGTCCTCCCTGTCAGTAGGTGGTGCCGGCTCAGAAGAACAGGCTACATTGTTGTTTTTGGGTCTTGTATCCAGTTCTTGTTCCTCTCGAGAGGCACTCTAGTGTCTCAGTTGGTCGGTGGGGCCCTGGGACTTCCAGGTGTGTCCTTATTCTCCCCCTCAGTGAGGGCTGGTCTGGGAGTGAGTCTGGGTAAAGCTGGGTAGGGTAAGCCTGCTCTCAGGCACCACCAATGCCATTAGCAGGGGTCAAAGTTCTGTCCTCTGTCAGGACAGAGGGAAAAGCTGTCAGGGAGGGGCTGGAATGGCCCCGCTCAGTCAGAAAGTCTGCGTGTGGAGGTGGAGCTGTCTGAGACCTGAAGTCTGGAGTGGGCCTCCCTCCTTTCCACCCTCCCCAACTCCGCAGCTACTCCTGGTCCTCTGCCAGCAGGCCAGACCTCACACCACGGGGCCTCCCCTGGCTGTGATGCAGCTGGGCGGTTCCCTGCGCAGGAACGCCACCTGGGCTGGGCATACAGCCCCATTTTGGGAGGAGGGTTGCCCTCAAGCACGCTGATCTGCCCCTGAAGGCACACACACCTCAGTAGGCTGTTTACGAATATCCCTTCTGTGCCCCTGGCAATGCAAGATCTGGGTGCACAGGATCTGGTCTGCAGGTCTGACCTCTGGGCCCCAGAGTTCAATCCCTAACCCCACCAGGGTAAGGAGTGCCAGTCCTAATTCACCCACAGGGAGTCCAAGCTGGGTTGATGTCTCTAAGCCTCAGGGTCTGCTCCATTCTCCTTGAATCACTGAGCCGGCAGCACCTAGGAGGACTGGCGGATAGGGAGCTCACCATCCGAGTACCCCTCAGTCAGCTGTAGAGCCCCAAAGGGAAGGTCCTATTCCCTGGAGATGCCTCTGGCTGGTGGCTATATTGTCTCTCTGGGCAGTCGCGGATAGGGAAGGGGAAGGAGAGAAGGAGGCAATATGGCGCCTCCCACGCGCTTGGGTCTGTTCACACGGAGGTGCCCCGAGGGAGTTGGGAGCCTGGTGCCATGTCCGCTATAGGCTTACCGCTCACTGGTGGTGGCAGTCTGTGGGCTGGCGTCTGCAGGTCTCTCCACCTGCTGGGGAGCCCACCAGCAGTCCAAGATGCAAGGAAGGAGAGAGTTAACCACTCCACCTACCCTTGCCGCTGGTCTCTAGGCTGCTCCGGAGGTCTCTGCTTCCAGTTCTCCTCTGCAACCTCCTCCCATGGAGTCTCCCGTGGTCTCAGGTACTCCTCCTTCTGACCCTCGTCCGATATAGGCTCGTCTGCTAGCTTCTTTCTTCTAATTTCTCCTAGAATCTGTCTTTCTGGAGAGACACTGTCTGGCGGTGTTTCTCATCCGCCATCTTGCTCGCGCCCCCCCACTCCAATTAATTTCTTTCTATTCTTAGTAGAGATGGGTCTCACTCTTGCTCAGGCTGGTTTAGAACTCCTGACCTTGAGCGATCCACCTGCCTTGGCTTCCCAGAGTGCTAGGATTAGAGGTGTGAGCCACTGTGCCCGGACAAGAATGGATATTATTGTTTAGGCAACTAGCAGCATCTTCCATGCTGCCACTGTGTGAGGCAAGAAGAGGCAGGTACTCTGCCTGTAGCAGCTAGAGCACAGTTTGTAGACCTGAGCTCAGTCAACTCGTTACCCAAGAGGACTTTGAGCCTGAAAAAGAAATAGTACAATGAAGTAGCTGTCTGTTGAGAATTCATTTAGCCAATTCCAGCACTAACTGTGATATCTATTGAACAAAGGTGCTAGTACCAGCAATGACATCCAGTGTTCAGTGCCATGTGTGGTAGTCATGCCAGCAGTGGTGTCGAATGTCCAGTAATAATTAGCAATGGCACCCCAAAGTTTCTGTGAACTCTGATTTTGATTATAGCTTTGATAAGTTAGACTCCTTAGATTCCTGTCCCATTTTTTGATTCTGATTCTCCAAGATTCCCATCAGCTGTAACTCATCCATTTATCTCACCAATGAATTCCATTTCCTTTTTTTTCCTCCAAGGGATTGGCCTTTGATCCATTTCTATTTTAGTTAATCAAAGATAGTTTCTGTTTTGTTATTCAAGAAATCTGAACAGCACAACTCTCAGGCCACCTGCAAATTACAATTATGTCTCTTCCTTTCCAAGTCTGATACCAATGGCTTATTTTTATTTCTTATCTTATTGTATTAGCCAGTACTCCCAGTATGATGTTGAACAGTAGCAGAGAAAATAAATATTAATGCCTGTTCTTGACTTAAGTGAGAATGCTTCTTATATATCACCATTAAATGAGATGTTTGCTGTCAGATTATTTTCTCTTTACACATTTTTTCTTGAGGTATAATTTATAAATAATGAAATGCATAGATCTTGAGTTTTCAATTTAGTCAATTTTGACAAATGTATATACCCATGTGATCCACATCTTTATTAATAAATATCAATCTCTATCACTCTAGAAATGACCCTCATGTCTTTCCCAGTTAACCTACCCTCTGTACCTTAAAACTACAATGAGCTAGTACTTCCATAGCTAAAATTAAAAAGATGGACAAAACCAAATGTTGGCGAGGATGTAGAGCAACTGGAACTTATCACACTAATTGTGGTAGATTACCAATAATATTGCTGGTAGAAGCGTAAAATGGCACAAACACTTGGGAAAACATTTTCACGGTTGAGCATAATTTATACAAATAATACATAAGGTTGAACATATACTTAGCAGCTGACCCTGCAATTCTAAGAGACATGATCAGTTCCTGGAAACCACCAATCTGATTTCTGTCTCTATGGATTTACCTCTTCTGGACTTTTCATATGTATGGAATCACATAGTATGTGGCCTTTTACGTCTATCCTCTTTCACTTAGCATAATGTTTTGAGGTTCATCCATGTATCAGTATCAGTTCTTCACATATCAACATGTAACAGTACTTCATTCCTTTTTGTGGCTGAATAATATTCTATTGTATGTATATACTATGACTTGTTTATCTATTGGTGGACATTTGGGTTGTTTTGGCTATTGTGAATAGTGCTACCATGAACATGCATGTGTTTAAATACATGTTTTCAATTCTCTTGTATACATATCTAGGGCTTCCTGTGTTTTTGTTTCATAGTTTGTAACTATCCACACTAATTAGTGTGTCTCATTTATTTGTTCATTCAGTTTACATTATTGGCCATTTGCCAAGTGCCAGGCATTGTGCTAAGTTCTGGGAGAAAGGAAGGAAGGAAGGAAGGAAAGAAGGAAGGAAGGAAGGAAGGAAGGAAGGAAGGAAGGAAGGAAGGAAGGAAGGAAAGAAGGAAGGAAGGAAGGAAGGAAGGAAGGAAGGAAGGAAGGAAGGAAAGAAGGAAGGAAGGAAGGAAGGAAGGAAGGGAGGGAGGGAGGGAGGGAGGGAGGGAGAGAAAGGAAGGGAGGAAAGAAAGAAGAGAAATAAAAATCCTCATTTTTTGTTGTTGTTGATGGTTATGGTGGGGGGGCGGGGAGACAGTGAGGACTTAAAACAAAGGAACCTGCTTAGAGGAATAGGTGTCAGAGAAGACTTTCCTGAGTTAAAATGCAAGCTGAGATCTGAGCAGAGTGGGAGAAAAGAGCCACCAGCAAAGGGAAGCTCAAAGTTAATAGAGATGTGTGTGTGTACACGGGAGTGTGAGGGTGGAAAATAAGGGCCAAACCAGTAACTGAAAGGAGATCAGAGACCGGAGTGCGGAGAGCAGGGGGCAAACAGATGTAGGACGGATGAGGCTGGCAAAATCTTCAGGCACCAGACCAGCAAAAGTTCTGCTGCTCAAGGTGAGGAATTTCATCTAGTCCTTAACAGTGATGGGGAGCCATGGAAGGTTATATACAGAAGAGAGACGAGGTCAGGGCAGAGAATGAATTGAGAAGGATAAGGCAAGGATGGGCACTAGCAGACTGGTCGGGAGGCTGCTGCAGGCGTTGAGGTGAGTTGGTGCTTAAGATTTAGAAAGTAGCTGGGGTTGCATTCCGAGTTACGGGTTAGTTTAAAAAAAAGAGAGAAGAAAGAAAAAGAAAGTGCCTGAGTAAAGCAGAGGTGACTGGCCGCGTTACCGACTGACCACCTGACTAGGTGACTTAGTGAGAGACCTCACTTAAGTAAGGAAACAGTATCACTGCATTCGCCAGAAGCTGTCAACTTTTCAGACGCAGCGCTCTTAGAGCAGGGAGAGCGCAGCTGGAGGCAGCGCTGGGCAGTAAGTGCCACAGCGGGCGGCCGGCCTCGGGCCCGGTGTGCCCCGGGGTCGCAGGGGTGGAGACGGGAGAGAACCCTCGAGCAAGTCGAGGACCTGGGCTGCCAGGACGCCCAGGAGCCATTGGCCCACCAGGGCCTCCGCCAGGGGCTCTGGCGGACCGAGCCCTTTTCTCGCGGGGAGAATGCCCTGGGCTCATCCAATCAGAGCGACGGATCCGGGCGCCCTTCTGTCGCCTTGGCAACGGGACGCAACGGCCCGCGCCAGGCACGCTGGCGGTTTGGGTCTGGCCCGGGGGAATCGTGTCATGTCGCGACCGAAGGTAGGAGTGGACCCGGACAGATGCTTTTATCGTTCCTGGAGAACGGGAGGGAAGCCGCGGTGGGGTTCAAAACCCGGGAGCGGGGTGCTGGGGAGTGGGGGTGTGTCCTCGAGGACGAATTCCAGGCAGAGGGAGAAGAAAGCCACAAACTCAGGGGCAAGACTACAGTCCCAGCGTGCCCCGCGTCGCCCAAGCTGCTGCGCATGGGCGGCGGGCCCGGCCGCGGGCGGGAAGTTTGCACAGCTCTGAGATTGCAAGCTGTGCCCGGCGGTTTTGGTGACCCCGGGGGAAGCTCAGAAGTTCAGATTTTCTGACCTGGCTAAGCACCTAGAGATTCATTCGTCCCGCCGCCCGCCTGCCTATCCATCCATCCATCATCCACCCATCCAACAAAGCCCGCTTGGTGCCTTCTCCAAGCCCAGCTCCGTGCTGGCCAAGGCTCACTAGGGTGAGACAAGCCCCTGCCCTCTGAGACAACCCCTGCCTCTGAGACAAGCCCCTGCCCTCTGAGACAAGCCCCTGCCCTCTGAGACAAGCCCCTGCCCTCTGAGACAACCCCTGCCTCTGAGACAAGCCCCTGCCCTCTGAGACAAGCCCCTGCCCTCTGAGACAAGCCCCTGCCCTCTGAGACAAGCCCCTGCCTCTGAGACAAGCCCCTGCCCTCTGAGAGACAAGCCCCTTCCCTCTGAGAGACAAGCCCCTGCCCTCTGAGACAAGCCCCTGCCCTCTGAGAGACAAGCCCCTGCCCTCTGAGACAAGCCCCTGCCCTCTGAGAGACAAGCCCCTGCCTCTGAGACAAGCCCCTTCCCTCTGAGAGACAAGCCCCTTCCCTCTGAGAGACAAGCCCCTTCCCTCTGAGAGACAAGCCCCTGCCCTCTGAGAGACAAGCCCCTTCCCTCTGAGAGACAAACCCCTGCCTCTGAGACAAGCCCCTGCCTCTGAGACAAGCCCCTGCCCTCTGAGAGACAAGCCCCTGCCCTCTGAGACAAGCCCCTGCCCTCTGAGACAAGCCCCTGCCCTCTGAGACAAGCCCCTGCCCTCTGAGACAAGCCCCTGCCTCTGAGACAAGCCCCTGCCCTCTGAGAGACAAGCCCCTGCCCTCTGAGAGACAAGCCCCTGCCCTCTGAGACAAGCCCCTGCCCTCTGAGAGACAAGCCCCTGCCCTCTGAGAGCTGCCCTCTGAGAGACAAGCCCCTGCCCTCTGAGAGCACACAGCCCAGCTCTTCTATTTCAGAGTGGGGAAAATGACACCCAGAAAAGGGAAATGAGTTACTCTCCCCCTTCCCAACTTACTTCTTATCCCATGTTCCACCTCCCAGGAATGGCACTTCCATTTCTTTCCCTCTCAAAACAAAAACGAGTTTATCTATTTTTAGAGTGCCTTGAATTTCACCTTTTTACTATGACTCATTTTTCATGTGATTATTTGTTTAACGTCTGTCTACCCTGCTAGACTCCCGGATCTAGTCTGACTTTTCTTCCATGTATCCCCAGCGCCCGGCACAGAGCTAACATACAGTTGATAAATGTTGAATGACTATTGTTGAACTACCCACCTAGTTGCTCAAGCTAAAAAACTGGGATTGTCTTGACTCCTCCAACTTCCTCACCTCCCACATCCAATAAGGTCTCCTCCTTTAACTTTCTAAATATGTCTTGAGTTCATTCTTCTCTATGCCTCAACTGCCATTATGTTAATCATGATCCAATTCTCAATTTAAAAAAAATAATACTCTTTAAACACAGATTGCGACACATACCACTTGCACTACAAAAACAGAAAATAAACATCTACTGAAATAGTCCCTTCTCATCTACCTGACCGATTCCTTTGCAGATTGCTAAAGGACGGACAAAATCTTAGTCTATACTGTGAGTCTAGTATAGACATGAGTGTGGCAGACCCATGTTGGTGGGAGGAAGAAAATAGCAGACTGCTTCTTTGTGACACTGTGTATTTTGTTGTTGTTGTTGGACAGGGAGGCAAAGTTCACCTATATATTGACTTAGGACTTTGTGGTTTCAAATGACCCAGGGGACATGGGAGTATGATCTTATTTAAGCTGGAACTCGAATGTCAGTCTCAAGAAAGCATGCCAGGATGCGCTGTGTGTACTCTCATAAAAATATGCCTGGAGAAGCCAGAGGTCGGAATACCATGAGTTCCAACCTTTGACCGCACCTCTTCAATGTTATGGTCCCCAAGATCTGAGCTCTGAGGCATGCTGGGAACTCTCCAGAGGGCTAAGAAGAAATGAGGAATTGGATCAGGCAAGAATGAAGCTGAGGCTGAAGGAACCAGCTAAGCAATGAAGCTGGTCTCTGGCGAGGTGGTCAAAGGCCAACCGCAGTGTGTAAGCTAGTGTGGCAAACTGGTTCCAGCATGGATGTCCCCACCTGACAGGTAGTTACAAGGAGCTTGAAGCAGTGCTTGTGGCAGGAATGATGGAAGCTGGTGGTGTCATGAGCCAGTGTTCTCCCTGACTCAACACCAGCTGTCACCGTTCATGCTGCCTTCCATCTTATAGGAACCAAAAATGAGAAACAAAATTAAAGTTTTCTGTTTGTAGCCCATAAAAGCAGTTGAGCCATCTCTGAATCACTTTCTCAATAAGACCATTTTTTAAAAGTCTTGTAGGCTTGTCTTTTCTAAATGCCTTATTTTAGTGGTTTGGGAGAAGTATTCATATCCCTGGACTGTTTTTTTGTGACAAGATAATAATAGGACTTCTATCTCAGGCAATATGGCAGATGAGATTTCTTGAAAAGCCTCTTAACACAACACACTTAAAAATACTGGGCAAAATATAACAAACAACGTTTGAAATGTTTGGCTGAACCTGTATGTGTGTGTGCAGGGTGGGGAGGATTGGTGGCAGGGAGATTCCCAAGGACCCTCCCCCCACCATGAAAAAGAAAGAAGATAAAAACCAGAGGTGTCACTAACTGATTCTTCATTCTTCATTTCCCTTGAGGAGGAGATTGCTTGTCTCCCAAACAAGGGACATCACAAGTTGGAGAAATGGTGTGGGGCCCGTGGACCAAGGAGTTGAAACTGAAACCTCTCCATAAAGCTGGAACCTTCAGAGAACCCCACCCTTAGTAAAGGTGTAACTAAAACAACTTTATCTTTCAGCAATGGGAGACTACTAAGAAGCTGGTCAGCTTCACCTTGGGCTCTAGGTGGAAAAAAAATTTCTTGTGAGGATTCTTAACCTTGGATGAGCCGTCAGGTTAGTCTGAGAAATGCTAAAGCAAGATATTAGGTGCCAGGCAGAAGTAAATATTAAACATCTCTAAAGAACCATAACTTTTACCTCATAATGGTTGAATTATATAATAATTATATATTAAAAGATGTTTTAATGAATTACATAATAATTTCATAATGATATAAGAAAAGATGTTTTAAATAGGTAAAGAATGAATCATTTGTTCATGATACATCTTCAGAAAACTAGAGAATAAGAAATTTACTCAATTTAGTAGAGGATGAATACTATAACCTACAGCTAATATCGTTCTTAAAAGTTGAAATTGGGAATGCAAGATAAGGATGTCAGCTCTTACCATGTTTAGTCAACATTGTTGACTAAAACTAGAGGTTTTAGCCAGTGCAATAAAGCAAGAAAAAGAAATAAAAGGTATAAATATTGAAAAGGAAGGAGTACATCTACCTTTTTTCACAGATGACATTATTGTACACATACAAAACCCAAAGGAATTTCCAAAGTATTAGAACTATTAATAATAATTTAGCAAGGGAGTTAGATAAAAGGTCCATATTCAAAAATCAATTATACTTCTGTATATGTATTATGTAGTTTCCAATGGCTGCTATAACAAATTACCATAATTGGTTTAAAACAACACACACTTATTATCTTATAGTTCTTGAGGTCAGAAGTCTGAAATGGGTCTCACTGGGCCAAAATCAAGGTGTTAGTAGGGCTGCATTCCTATCTAGATACTCTAGGAGAGAATCTATCCTCTTGCCTTTTCCAGTTTCTAGAAGCTGCCCCTTGGCTCATGGTCCTTTTTCATCTCCAAAGCCAGTCTTTCTCATATTGCATCACTCTGACACTATGACACTGACTCTTCTGCTTCCTTCCACATTTGAGGACTCTTGTTATTATATTGGGTCCATGTAGATAATTCAGAATAATATATTTTAAGGCTAGTTAGTTGATAAGCAACCTTAATTCCGTCTGCAACTTTAATTCACCTTTGCGATGTTATGTAACATATTGGCAGGTTCTAGGGATTAGAACATGGACCTCTTTGGAGGTGGCATTGTTCTGCCTATCACAATTTATTATAATCAGGTAATTAGAAAATGAAATTTGAAAATGCCATTTACAATAACATCACAAAATCAAATACCCATGAATAAATTTAATTAAAAATATTCGAGGCTCCTCTACTGAAAACTAGAAAACAATGTAGATAGAAATTAAAGAAGGCCTAAATTAATGGAGAGATAGACCATATTATTCATGGATTCTAAGGCTTAATACTTTATGATGTCCCTTCCTCCCAAAATGATCTGTGGATTCAGTGCAATCCCAATCTAAGTCTCAACATATTTTTTGTAGAAATTGGCAAGCTGATTCTAAAATTTATATTGAAATGTAAAGGACCCCTAAGTGCAAAGACAATCTTGAAAAAAACAACCTTGGAAGACTTATGCTACCTGATTTCAAGATTTCCTAGACAGCTACAGTAATTAAGACAATGTGATGGTGCCATAAGGAAAGACAAGTAAATAGAGCAAAACAGAGTCTAGAGATAGATCCACATACACATGGTCAATTGAATTTTGACAGACGTGCCAAGGCAATTCTGTGAGGAAAGGAAAATTTTTTTTCAACCAAAGGCCCTGGAGCAACTGGATAAACATATGGAAAATGGAATTTAAAGCATGAAATAGGATTAATGATATAATACAAAAAGACCAGACAGCTTGACTAGTGCTGGGGGAGTTGGATGGGCTTGAATGGAAGAATAAGATTTCACTGCCTTTTGTTGGCGGAGGCTTACTTCCATCAGTTTTGTAAAGCAGTACCCTCCATCCCTCCCCACTGGCTCTTTGAGGAGCCGGAAGAGGTAGTAAGCAGAATTCCAAGATGAGCCCAAGATCCCCACTCCCTGGCATACATGCCTTGTACAGTTCCCTCTCCTTGAGTGTGGGTGCAGTCTGTGAATTTGATGGTTTGGTTACTACGCTGATTACCTTAAGTTATATAAAGCTCCATCACCGCCAACTTGGAGGGGGAAAGGTTGGAAGTCAGGGACAAGCTCCTGCTGGCCCATAGGAAAACAAACATCCACATTGTGAACTTATCTATGGGGCCCACATCGAAAGGAACTGCAGGCTGCCTCTAGAAACTGAGAGCAATCACCAGCTGACAGGGAGGGAGTAAACAGGGATCTCAGTCCTACAACCCCAAGCAGCTGAATTCTGCCAACAATCTGAATGAGCTCGGAAGAGGAGTCCACACCATTTGAGACCATAACCTCATCACCTTGACTGTAGCCTTGTGAGACCTGAGCAGACATCCTGCTAAGCTGTGCCCATGCTCCTGGCCCATAATGCAGGTGGAAGATCCATCTAATCTGCAAAACTCAGCCTGTTTAGGACCAGTTTTGATTTCTCTTTTCGTCCATGACTTAGGGATCAGTCTTCCCAGGGTGGACGGCCAAGCTGTTTTGGATATGGTTGGAACAGAATAATACCTACCATCCACTGAGGATTGAAAGGCCCGTTTTGGGTAAAAAGAGTTAATACTGCTCTGAGTCTTTGACCCAGCCCCCTCCTGAATCCTGGATCTAATCAAGCATTCAGAGTTAGAGTAGAAGGTCTAGATCCTTCTCACAGAGCGTATTGAGCTGGGCTCTCAAAACAGGTTTGGGGTGGACCTTTGGAGCATTGAAAACCACGCATTCACTGTACTGGTCATGCCTGTGAGTAGGCCTACAGTGAGGTGCGCCCTTGGACACTTGGGAGTTCATTCTGAGGACAGCAGGTAAATTCTGACCAAGTTTTTGGGATGCAGTGACCAGTGAGAACTGATCAAGGTGGACCTTCATGTCTCAGGACCTATACGTTGTTGATTCTGCTGCTTTGAGCATTTTAATATCTATAATAAGTTGATTTGGGAAGGCAAAGTGGATATGCAAAACCACATCATTTTCCTTTTCTCATTGCAGAATCAAAATTACAAGGGCCATGGATTGTCAAAGGGAAAAGAGCGGTGAGTGGTTCCCCCCAATCCAATAAGCATAGAACAATTGACTGCCCTTCCTTCCTCACTCCTCTCCCTTCTTCAATAATGATAATAGGCCAGTCATGGTGACTTAGCTTGTAATCCTAGCACTCTGTGGGAGGCCAAGGTGGGAGGATCACTTGAGTTCAGGAGTTGGAGACCAGCCTGAGCAAGAGCAAGACCCCATCTCTACTGAAAATAGAAAAATTAGCTGGGTGTTCATGGCTCACACCTGTAGTCCCAGCTACTTGGGAGGCTGGGGCAGGAGGATCGCTTGAGCCCAGGAGAGTTTGAGGTTGCTGTGAATTTTGATGATGCCACTTGCACTCTACCCATGGGTGACAGAGCAAGACTCTGTCTCAAAAACAAAAAGTATTTAAACTGATAAATTTTAAACTACTTATTAATTCATTTATAAAGCAATAATAGGCCAGGCACGGTGGCTCATGCCTGTAATCCTAGCACTCTGGGAGGCCGAGGCAGGCGGATTGCTCAAGGTCAGGAATTCAAAACCAGCCTGAGCAAGAGCGAGACCTGTCTCTACTATAAATAGAAAGAAATTAATTGACCAACTAATATATATAGAAAAAATCAGCCGGGCATGGTGGCGCATGCCTGTAGTCCCAGCTACTGGGGAGGCTGAGGCAGAAGGATCGCTTGAGCCCAGGAGTTTGAGGTTGCTGTGAACTAGACTGACGCCACAGCACTCACTCTAGCCTGGGCAACAAAGTGAGACTCTATCTCCAAAAAAAAAAAAAAGCAATACTCACTACATGGTAGCATAAATAAAATATTTTTATGAACTATAGTTATATTCCCCCCCCCCAATTTACTGAGATGAGTAATAATGTTTTTACATTTTTGTGAATCTCTTTAATGTCTGGATTAGTAGAAAACATTGGATTCCCAAATCTTCTGTATTTAATCTGTTATGATACGTTGTTTTGGTGGAAGGATAGGAAGAGAATTCACCCTCACAAAAATATGTAGTTGGATATATGTGTGTGTGTATATATATATGTATATGTATATATATGTGTGTATATGTATATATACACATATATATGTAAATATAATATATATTATATCATAATATATATAAATATATATATAAAATGTGTGTACCTCTGAAAGAGAGTTGGGGACCCTGAGGAGTAGTTGGACAATATTTCACGACCCGTGGCTCTAGGGATTACAACATGTGTCCTTACCTTATCACAGTCTGCTCTAATCAGTATTATACCATGTCATGTTCATTATGTAAGGAAGATACAGGGGAAATTGTTCATTTTTATGCATAGGTTCAACAAAGTATGGAGAGCTGTGTAGAAATATGATGGGACAAAAAAGGGGGGTATGATCTAATGCTAGCAGACTGGGTGGGACAACGCAGCAAGGCCTGTCTGTCTAGATTCCTCTTGGGCTCTCTGAGCAGCATTCCTTCCTTCTGGGTGTGGGGCAGGGCTCTGTCTGGAATGGGGGGCTTATTATGACATACAGTCAAACAAAGGAGGTCAGAGAATTTCATTATGGCCAGGTTTTACATAGAATGTTTTTAGATTTTATGGCTGGAATTCAAGAAAAGGGGTTCTGGTTTCTATGACCTGCCTTGGGAAACAGGGATTCTAGTTTCTGTGGCTAGCCTCAGGGGAGAATGGGACTGAGAAACAGAGGGCATGAGAAGGTCAGAGATAAAACTTCTGCTTCTGAAGCTTTCATTTTCAGGTATTGTTTTCTGAGCTTCAACAATCCCATATGCCCTTTTTTTTTTTTTTTTTTTTTTTGAGACAGAGTCTCACTTTGTTGCCCAGGCTAGAGTGAGTACCTTGGCGTCAGCCTAGCTCACAGCAACTTCAGTCTCCTGGGCTCAGTGATCCTACTGCCTCAGCCTTCCAAGTAGCTGGGACTACAGGCATGTGCCACCATGCCCGGCTAATTTTTTTTTTTTTTTTTTGCGACAGAGTCTCACTTTTGTTGCCCTGGCTAGAGTGAGTGTCGTGGCATCAGCCTAGCTCACAGCAACCTCAAACTCCTGGGCTCAAGCAATCCTTCTGCCTCAGCCTCCCAAGTAGCGGGGACTACAGGCATGCACCACCATGCCCGGCTAATTTTTTGTATATATATTTTTAGTTGGTCAATTAATTTCTTTCTATTTTTGGTAGAGACGGGGTCTCGCTCAGAGCTGGTTTCGAACTCCTGACCTTGAGCAATCCGCCTGCCTCGGCCTCCCAAAGTGCTAGGATTACAGGCGTGAGCCACTGCGCCCAGCCTAATCCCATATGCCCTTTACCCAGTTTCCCTGCATGATGAACTCTATAGCAAAATTATAGTACAATATCCACGAAGGGGCAAGCATGGTGGCTCATGCCTGTAATCCTAGCACTCTGAGAGGCCGAGGCGGGAGGATCACTCAAGGTCAGGAGTTCAAGACCAGCCTGAGCAAGAGTGAGACCCCATCTCTACTAAAAAAATAGAAAGAAATTAGCTGGACAACCAAAAATATATAGAAAAAATTAGCTGGGCATGGTGGCGCATGCCTATAGTCCCAGCTACTTAGGAGGCTGAGGCAGGATGATTGCTTGAGCCCAGGAGTTTGAGGTTGCTGTGAGCTAGGCTGATAGGCTGAGGCCACGGCATTCTAGCCTGGGCAACAGAGCAAGACTCTGTCTCAAAAAAAAAAAAAAATCCACAAAGATATTGACATTCATACACACAGTCAAGATACAGAACATTCTGCCACCAGAAGCATCACCTGTGTTACCCTTTTATAGCTGCCACTCACTTCCCCTCCTTCCACTTTTCCCCTATAGCCCCCTTCCCACCTCCTTCCTTAACCCTTGGCAACTGCTATTCTGTTCTTCATTTCAAGAATTTTGTTATTTCAAAAAGTTATATAAATGGAATCATACAGTATCTAAAGTTTTGGGATTGGCCTTTCATTCACTCAGCAAAATTTCCTAGAGATTCATCCAGGTTGTTGAGTGTGTAAATAGTTTGTTCCTTTTTATTTCAGACTGGTATTGCATGGTGTGGTTGTTCGACAGGTTGTTTAACCATCCACCTATTGAAGGATATCTAGGTTGTTACCAGTCTGGGGCTATTATGAATAAAGCTGCTATGAACATTCATGTACAGGTTTTTGTGTGAGTGTAAGTTTTCATTTCATTGGTCTAAATGCCCAGGAGGACAATCTCTGGGTTGTTTGGTAGTCACATGCTTAGTTTTTAAAGAAACTGCCAAATTATTTTCCGAAGTGGCTATATTATCTTATATTCCCGCCAAGAATGTATAAGTCATTCAATTTCTCTGCCTCCTTGCCAGCACTTGGTATTGTCACAATTTTTAATTTTAGCTCTTCTAATGCTTGTGTAGTAACATATCATGGTGGCTTTAATTTGTATTTCCTTGATGACCAATGATGTTGAACACCTTTCCATATGTTCATTTGTCATTTGTGTTTCCCCTTTGGTGAAATATCTGTTCATGTCTTTTGGCTGTTTTCTAATTGGATTTTTTTAATGTTGAGTTTTAAGAATTCTTTAGATATTCTAGATAGTAGTCCTTTGTCAAATATGTAGTTTGCAAATATTTTCTCCCAGTTTTTAGCTTGTCTTTTCATTGGCTTACCAGGGTCTTTCAGAGAGCATACGTTTTTAATTTTGAAGAAGTCAAATTTATCAATTTTTTTCTTTTATGCTTGTGGTGTCCAATCTAAAAACTCTTTGCCTAGTCCTAGATCCCAAAAGTTTTCTTATATGCTTTTTCCTAAAAGTTTTACATTTTACATTGAAGTTTATAATCCATTTTGAGTTAATTTTTGTAGAAGGTTTAGGCCTGGGTTCACTTTTTTGCCTGTGCCTATCCAATTGCTCCAGCCCCATTTACTGAAAAGGCAATACATTCTTCCTTCATTGAATTGCTTTTGTTCTTGCCAGTGAGCATATTTGTGTGGATCTATTTCTTGGTTCTTTATCTGTTCTGTTGATCTATGTATCAATACCATGTAGTTTGGTAGCTGCATGATATATTTTGAAATTGACTAGACTGATTTATCCCACTTTATTCTTCTTTTCCAAAATTGTTTTACATATTCCAGCTCCTTTGCCTTTCCATAAACATTTCAGGATGATTCGCATTTACGAAATAATCTTGCTGAGATTTTGATAGGAATCGCATTACATCTGCATGTCAATTTGAAGAGAGTTGACATCTCTACTCTGTTGAGTCTTCCAATCCATGGCAGGTTTTAACATGGCAGGTTTCTCAATTTATTTAGATCTTCTTTGACTTCTCTCATCAGCAGCATTTTTGTAGTTTTCACCACACAAGTCCTGTACATGTTTTGTTACATTTGCACCTAAGAATTTCTCTTTTTGTAAGTGATATAAATTGCATTGTATTTTTAGTTTCAGTGTTCGTTGATAGTATACAGAAATACAATTGATTTTTGTATCCTTGTCTTGTATCTTGTGATCACACTTGACCCATCTATTAGTTCTGTCGTTGTTTAGTTTCCTTGGGATCTTTTACACAGTCATGTGCAAAAATGGACAGTTTTTTTTCTTCCTTTTTGATCTGCATCCCTTTTATTTCCTTCTATTGTACTGGCTAAAACTTCCAGTTTTATGTTGAGGGAGAGGGTGAGAGTGGACATCCTTGCTTTCTTCCTGATTTTAAGAGGAAAGCATTCAGTCTTTTACCTGTCAGCATACAAAATATAGAGAGATAAATCTCTAAGTAAAAAGGTTTTATTTGGGAATAATACACAGGAAGTAAGATTGTAATCTAGGACATACATACAGACCAGAGTGGCCTCTGGTATGTCTGGAGAACAAAGGAAAAGGTTAGAGTTTTATTGGGGAAAGGGGAGGTTTACCAAAGTTCGTTGCCACTGGCAGTTCTGGTGGGGAGTGTCAGTAGTTGCCAGGCAGGACTTGTGATCTTGGAGTTACGGTGAGGCCCTTGCAGTTTGGACTGGCTTTATGAGACAGTGTGTCAGGCAAGTGTTCTTGTATAAGCAGCTAGCTGGCAGTCCTTGTGTGACTCGTGTAGTAAGCTGCAGTTGGGAAAACGTTTTTGTGATAGTTCCTGTTATCAGGCAAATGGTGCGTGAGAGGCCGCCCTCCGTGGCCTTCTCCAGCTGTTTTGCCACAGTTTGACACAAGTGACTCCATTTTGAATCTGACAACTGTCCACTCCATTGATTGTAATGTCAGTTAGAGTTTTTTTAGATGCTTCTTTCAAGCTGAGGAAGTTACTGAGCGTTTTTTTATTTATAATGAATGAAGGTTTAATTTTGTCAAATACTTTTTCTGTATCAATTGATTATGATCATGTGATTTTTAATCTTTAATCTATTAATATGATGGATTACATGGATTGATTTTTCTAATACTGAACCAGCCTTGCCCACTGGAATAAACTCCACTTGGTTATGGTGTATAATTCTTTTTATATATTGCTGAATTCTATTTGCTAATATTTTGCTAAGGATTTTTGCATCTAGCTTCATTGAGATCTTGATCTGTAGTTTTCTTTTTGTGTACTGTCTGGTTTTGATATCGGGTTAATACTAGATTCACAAAATGAACATTCACAAAATGTTCTCCCTCCTCTTCTATTTTCTGGAAGAGATTGTACAAAACTGGTGTTAATTCTTCCTTAAACATTTGAGAGAATTCTCCTGTGAAACTCTCTGGGCCTGGAGATTTCTTTTTTGAGACTTTTTGAATTATGAATTCAATTTCCTTAATAGTTGTGGAGCTATTGAAATCATCGTATTGGGTGAGTTATGGTAATTGTGCTTTGCAGGGAATTGGTGCATTTCATCTAAGTTGTCAAATGAGACGTGCAGAGTTGTTGGTAGTATTCCTGCATTGCCATTTGATAGACATCAAATGCAAGGTCTTTAGTAGGAGCCCCTGTTTCTTTGTGTCTTCTCTTTTCTCTTTTTTTATCAGTCTTGCTGACAAATAAGTTTGTCAATTTTTTTTGACCTTTCTAGAAGATCAATAGCCTTTTATTTTACTGATTTTCTGTATTTTTCTGATGGTTTTGATTGTATTGATTTCCAACTCTGCACTAGACCTCCTTTGACATCATCCCATAGTGAGGGGGACACCTCGTTACTGCTGGGTAGGGGGGCAGTCCAGGCCCACACGTGGTCCCCCTCAAGAGCAGCCTCATTACCACCTGCAGGAGGGACAAAAGCCAGGGCTCGGTCTTTGGCTTCCTCTGACACCACCTCAGTAGGGGTGTTGGGGCGCTTTGTTACAACCTCAGTGGAAGTCTGGACTACCCACTTGGCCTTTGTTGGCATAAGTCGGGGTGAACCACAGATGTTTTCAATGGTTTTGGCTGGAGTAGAGCAGTGATTGTCTTAAGTCTCCTGTCTTGCTAGGTTGCTCCTTTCTTGTCTTTTGGCTGGAGAGAGCAGGCTTTTGTTGGAGTTTTTTTTTGTCTGTGCCCAAGGGCATATCTGGGTTGGTGGCTGTTTCATTCTATGTCTGGGCTATAGGAGACAAAAAAGAAAACCCAGGGAAATGTTGTTCCTTGGGTCCTGATGTGCCCAGCCTGTCCACCTTCTTCTCTACCTTTTAGTCTTCTTATGTTTGTTTTATATATAATGTCTTGGGTTTTTAGTTATATTAGCAGGAGGAATAGGAAAAAGTACATCTGCTCCTTCTTCCCAGATGAATGCCAGGAAAGGGATTTGCAAATACTTATCATTTCATATAAGGATTAGTCATGGCACATGCAAAGAAACCAGATTATGCCTGGCATATCGCAGCACTGGATAAAATGATTGCTATTTGTCAATGATTCAAAGATTCTATGATTCTCAATTTGATTATTTTAAGTGTTGTCATGCTATAATGCTAAACTCTGAAATTCAGTAATTCTGCTTTTGGCATTTCCAGGTAGGGAACTTGACTTTTCTTCTGCCCCCCCTCCCCCCACCTTTTTAATCCTTGAGCCATCCTAGGGAAATCATTGATCCTGAGCAAGCGTTCTGTTGCCTTGTCTTGCAGAGAGCAGAGAGCATCGATCCGGTTCAAGACCACCCTTACGAACACGCTCATGGACGTCCTTCGCCACAGACCGGGATGGGTGGAAGTGAAGGAGTAAGACACCCCCAGCCCCCAACCTCATCGCTCCTTCCCCGTGTCTCACCTGTCCTTGTCTCCCTTCATTTTTCTCCAGGTTTCCCTGGGTGGCCACTGGGACTTGTCCCAACGTGGCTGTGACATTTATTCAGCACCCATCATGTATCAGGTGCATTACTATTGCCACTCTGTGTTATTTAAACCTTACAGCCACCCAGTAAGCTATGATTATGTTCAGCGTTACGAAGCCTGTTGCTTGAGGTCACCCAACATTCAAGTGTCAGAGTGAGATTCAAGCCCAGTTCAGTTCATGTCCTGTGGTCTGCAGTAGGCACAAGGAATGTAGCCACACACACCTGCTGGCCTCAGTCCTCTTCCCTGGCTACTTGCTAGTTCTGTGACCTGGAACAAGTTGCTTGACCTGTAAGCCTACATTTCTTCCTTTATCCTGGGCTCTGGCGATACTGATTGAGACAAACCAGCGTACAATGCCCGGCACATAGTAGGTGCTGATATTAGTTAGGGCTAAGGCTTGAACGCATGTGACAAAGACCCAAAGTAAGAGAGGCTTCGCCAGGCTGGAAGTTATTTGTCCCACTGAAATCCATATGGAGGAAGATCAGAGATGGGAAGGGGCTCCACAGAAATCTAGGACCTGTCTGCTTCCATCTTTCCATTCTGCTGTCCCTTGAGCAAGACCCTTGTTCTCGTGGTCCAAGATGGAATGCCAGCCCCCCTTCACATTGCAAACAGCAGTGGGAAGGAAGGAGGCAAGAAAAGGCACACCCTTCCCTTGAGGGACACAAGCCAGAAGTCCCTCATGTCTCACTGGCCTGAACTTGGCCATGTGGTCATACCTAGCTCCCAGGAATCTGGAAGATGTAGTCTTTATTGTGGAAATCAGGCAAATGTTGGGAATTACCTTACTGTAGAGGAAGGGGAGAACGGGAGGAGGGCTAGGACAACTGGCTGCCTTGCCATGGTGCTCAGTAAATGTTTGTCGCATAGCAATAGCTAAGCCTCCTGCACACTCTGTAACGCTTGACATACATGATCTCTTTTAATCCTCCTAACAAATCTTCCAGGTAGGTGCTGTTATCCCCATTTCACTAATGAGAAAACCGAGCACAAGGTAGTGAAAAAATGCCATGTTTGAAATCAATCAGCTTGTAAGGGCTTGGCCTGGGGTTTGTACCTAGTCTGTCTGTCACAGAGTCCCAGGCTCATCTCCACCCCATTCCAGCAGCCTCCCAGTAAATTGCAGGCACAAATGAGCAAATGTGGCCCCTTGTGGAGGCTCACGCCTGTAATCCTAACACTCTGAGAGGCCAAGGCGGGAGAATCACTCAAGGTTGGGAGTTCAAAACCAGCCTGAGCAAGAGCAAGACCCTGTCTCTACTAAAAATAGAAAGAAATTAATTGGCCAACTAAAAATATATAGAAAAAAATCAGCCGGGCATTGTGGCGTGTGCCTGTAGTCCCAGCTACTGGGGAGGCTGAGGCAGGAGGATCGCTTGAACCCAGGAGTTTGAGGTTGCTGTGAGCTAGGCTGACACCACGGCACTGTAGCCCGGGCAACAGAGTGAGACTCTGTCTCAAAAAACAAAACAAAACAAAACAAAAAAAAACAAAAAAGAGCAAATGTTACAGATCATGCTGTCTAGCAGGGGAGGCAGACTTTAACTAAATCATCCCACAAAAAATTAGCAGTTGGCCGTCCATGGCAAGCGTGGCGCAGGAAATCCGAGAGAGCAGAATCCTCTCTGTAGGGCTTTGGGGGGACTATTACAAGAATGATAGTGATGTTGATGATGGCAATGATGGCAGCTACTGTGGACTCACCTTCTTGGTTCTCTCATGATCATGCTAATATCGGAATTGGGTTTCCTTCTCTGGATCCAGAGAACCTGATAAAATGAAAGATGGTGGGGGCGTTTGGGGGAAGTAAAGGAGAGTGAGGTGACTGGTGGGGGTGGGGGGTGAGAAAGGGCACTGTCCTCACCTGCTGTGTGACCTCAGGCCACTCCCTGCCGCTCCTCGGCCTCTGCTCAGTGGTAGGAGAAGA
Source organism: Microcebus murinus (assembly GCF_040939455.1). Classification (NCBI taxonomy): domain Eukaryota; kingdom Metazoa; phylum Chordata; class Mammalia; order Primates; family Cheirogaleidae; genus Microcebus; species Microcebus murinus. The sequence goes on from NC_134119.1 coordinate 29,497,473, forward strand.
GTCTGAGGACTTGTCTGGAGCTGACAGTGTGGGAGCCCATGAAGCAGGATGCCCCGTGGCTGGTCCCAAGTTGTCTCAAGAGTCCTCCAGTCAGGAAGGGCCCAGAGGCCAGGACCTTTCTGCCTAACATTGCTCCATGAATCCAAGGCCTCATCCTTTATAACCTAACCTGGGGTCTGGTATTTTTAGACAGAATCTGGTCTCAGTTCAGACTGACAAGTCAGAGTGTAGAACAGATGTGGCTAGAGCTATCCTTTCCCTTGCTTCCCACCGAGAAAGCTGGTGTGAAGCCTGGAACTGCAGCAACCATATTGTGACCCTGAGGCAATGAGTGTGAGGACACCTTAAGGATGGCAGCATGGAGAGGTAGAAGGAACCTGGATCCCCACTTCTTAAGCAATTTGTTATCTTCCTGGGTGATTTAAGAGCAACTTGACTGTGGCAGTCATGAAGATGGTATGGAATGAATGAACTTTCAATTTCAGAACAGAATCCAAAATCCACACTGTGGTCCCAAGGCCCTGCTTGATTAGGCCCTACCCAACTCTTCAGCGTCACCTCTGACCTCTTTCCTTCCACTTACTGTTCTTCCTGTCCTTGAACAGGGTCCCAGCCTCAGGGCCCAGTCCCTGCTCCTCCCTCTGCTAGAGCCTCCTCCCCACTGCTCTCGCCACTGCTCTCGACGGGCTGCTCCTCCTCAGCTAAAGGTCACTTCTGCAGGGTGGCCTCCACCCAACATAGGTCCCTCAGCGGCCCTGCCTCATGGCTTCTACTGGATTACTCCACGGCACGTTTCACAATTCCAGAACATTTTCTTCATCCCAAGAAGAAACCTTGTACCCACTAGCAGTCATTCCCATTTCTCCCTTCAGCCCACGTCTGGGGCCCTGTCTCTATTTGCCTATTTTAGACACATCATATAAATAGAATTACACATTATTAATATATGGCCGTTTGCCTGTCTTCTTTCGCTTAATGTTTCAAGGCTTATTCATGTGGCAGCATGTATCAGTATTTTGTTCCTTTTCATAGCTGAATAACATTCCATTGTATGGGTGTACCCCATTTCATTTATCTATTTATTAGTTGATGCTCATTTAGGCTATTTGCACTGTTTGCACTGTTTGGCTGTTATAAATAATGCTGCCATGAATATTCATGTACAAGTTTTGAATGGATGTATGTTTCACTTCTCTCTACTATATACCTAGGAGTAGAATTGCTGGGTTATATAATGACTCCATATTTCGCTTTTTGAGGAATTGCTAGACTGTTTTCCAAAGTGGCTTCATCATTTTACATTCCCATCAGCAATGTATGAAGGTGCCAATTTTCCCACATACTCACCAACAGTCATTATTATTCATCTTTCTTATTATAGCCAGCCCAGTGGGTGTGGAATGGTATCTCATTGCTATTTCAATTTGCCTTTCTGTGATGGCTAATGATGTTTAGCACCCTTTCTTGTGCTCGTTGGCCATTCGTAAATCTTCTTTGGAGAAAGATCTATTCAAATCCTTTGCCTGTATTTTAATTCAGTTCTTTGCCTTTTTATTGTTGAATTATAAGAGTTCTATCTGATAAGGGTGTCTTTACATGTGATTTGCAAGTATTTTCATCCATTTTGTAGATTATCTTTCACTTTCTTGATAGTGCCTTTTGAGGCACAAAACTTTTTAATTTTGATGAAGTCCAGTTTATCTATTTTTGCTTTTTTTATTTGTGCTTAGTGTCCTATCTAAGAAACCATTATCTATCCAAGGTCACAAAGATTTATTATTATGTTTCTATCTATTTATTTCTATTCTATTTATTCTATTCTATTTCTATTCTATTTATTATTAAGTATCTATCCAAGGTCACAAAGATTTATTATGTTATGTTTTCTTCTAAAAGCTTTACAGTTTTAGCTTTTTACATTTAGGTCTTTGATTCAGTTTAATTTATATTTGTATATGGTGTGAGGTAGGGGTCCAACCTAAACATTTAAAATATACTTAATTTTAAACTTATTTTGAAATAATTTTAGACTTACAGAAAAGTTTCAAAAATAGTACACAGCTTCCTCTTTTATAATAGCAGCTTCACACAGCTTCCTCCGTTAGCAGCTTATGTAATCATAGTATATTTGTCAAAGCCAGGAAATTAACACTGATACATTACTATTAACTAAAATACAGACATCATTTCAATTTTTCCAATTTTTTTCCCACTAATATCCCTTTTCTGTTCCAAAATCCAATCCAGGGTCCCACACTGCATTTAGTTAACCTTTATTACCTCAAATATAATTCAGTTCCTTGGTCTTTACTTGTTTTTCATGCCCTTCATGCTTTTTTTTTTTTTGGAGACAAGGTCTTGCTCTGTTGCCCAGGCTGGAGTACAGTGGCATGATCATAGCTCACCACAGCCTCAAACTCCTGGGCTCCAGTGAAGTGATCCTCCTGCCTTAGCCTTCTGAGTAGCTGGGACTACAAGCATGTACCACCACGCCTGGCTAATTTTTTCTAATTTTTTGTAGAGACAGGATCTTGCTCTTACTCAGGCTGGTCTCGAACTCCTGACCTCAAGTGATCCTCCCGCCTTGGCCTCACAAAGTGCTAGGATTACAGGCGTGAGGCACCACACCTGGCCCTTGACACTTTTTTTTTATTATTTCGGCATATTATGGGGGTACAGATTTTAAGGTTACAATAAATGCCCATTCCCCCCCTCTCCCCACAAGTCTGAGTCTCCAGCATGACCATCCCCCAGATGGTGCATATCTCACTCATTATATATGTATATACCTGCCCCCTCCCCCCTCCCCCCTTCCCAATACCCTATTACTATAGTACCTATGTGTCCGCTTAGGTGCTGCTCAGTTAATACCAGTTTGCTGGTGAGTATATGTGGTGCTTGTTTTTCCATTCTTGGGATACTTCACTTAGTAGTATGGGTTCCAGCTCTAACCAGGAAAATATAAGATGTGCTATATCACCGTTGTTTCTTAGAGCTGAATAGTACTCCATGGCATACATATACCACATTTTATTAATCCATTCTTGGATTGATGGGCACTTGGACTGTTTCCATAGCCTTGCAATTATGAATTGTGCTACTATAAACATTCGAGTGCAGGTGTCTTTTTTGTAGAGTGTCATTGGATCTTTTGGGTAGATGCCCAGCAATGGGATTGCTGGATCAAATTGTAGATTCACTTGTATCACTTTAAGGTATCTCCATATTGCTTTCCACAGAGGTTGAACTAGTTTGCACTCCCACCAGCAGTGTAGGAGTGTTCCTCTCTCTTTGCATCCACGCCAGCATCTATTGTTTGGAGACTTTTTGATAAAGGCCATTCTCATTGGAGTTAAGTGATACCTCATTGTGGTTTTGATTTGCATTTCCCTGATGCTTAGAGATGTTGAGCATTTTTTCATATGTTTGTTGGCCATTCTTCTGTCTTCTTTAGAAAAGTTTCTGTTCAAGTCCTTTGCCCACTTTTTAATAGGGTTATTTGATTTTTTCTTGCTGATTTTTGTGAGTTCTAAGTATATCCTAGTTATCAGCCCCTTATCAGATGGGTAGGATGCAAAAATTTTCTCCCATTCTTTAGGCTGTCTGTTTATTTTCATGACAGTTTCTTTGGCTGTGCAGAAGCTTTTTAGTTTGATCATGTCCCATTTATTTATTTTTGTTGCTGCTGTGATTGCCTTTGGGGACTTCTTCATAAACTCTTTGCCTAGGCCGATGTCTAGGAGAGTGTTTCCAACATTTTCCTCTAGAATTCTAATAGTTTCATACCTTAGGTTTAATTAAGTCTGTTATCCAGCGTGAGTTGATTTTTGTGAGAGGTGAAAGGTGTGGGTCCTGCTTTAGCCTTCTACAAGTGGCTATCCAGTTTTCCCAGAACCATTTATTAAAAAGGGATTCTTTTCCCAAGCGTATATTTTTGTCTGCTTTGTCAAAGACTAGATGGCTATATGAGGATGGTTTTATATCAGGATTCTCAGATCTGTTCCACTGATCAGTATTCCTATTTTTGTGCCAATACCAGATTGATTTAATTACGATAGCTTTGTAGTATAGTTTGATATCTGGCATATTAATACCTCTTATTTTGTTTTTGTTGCCTAGAATTGCTTTTAATATTCGGGGTCTTCTTTGGTTCCATACAAAGCGTAAAATTATATTTTCTATATCTGTGAAAAATGCTGATGGGATTTTAATAGGTATTGCATTGAATCTGTAGATCAGTTTGGGTAGTATAGACTACCACTTTTGAAGAGTACTATTTAGTTATTTTGTAGAATGCCCCTTGATTTGGGCCTTTCTGATGTTCCTCAGCATGATGTCATGCATTTTGGCAAGCCCACCACAGAAGTGATGCTGTGCACCATCAGTGCAGCTCTTAAATGAGTTCATGGTGCTGGCATGTCATCATGGGTGCTGTCACCTTGACTGAGCATCAGGTTAGGGTGGTGTGTGCCAAGTTTTTCCAATGTAAGTTAGCTTTCTTGTAATCAATAAGTATCTTGTAGACAGATACTCTGAGACTATGCAAATATGCTGTCCCCCAAAAACTTTCACAGAATAGTTTTAGCATTCTTTGAGGATTCTTGCCTAAAGCTATCATTATTACAATAATTGCAAAGCGGTGACTCTCTAACTCTCTCATTCCTTCTACATTTATTAGGTGGCATTTTTCTGTAAAGGAAAGTTCTCCTCCTGCCCCTTATTTATGTATTTATTTAGTATTTATTATTTAGTATCAGTTTGGTTCATTGAAGTCTACCATCTTGACTAGAAGCTTCCACTCTTCGATTTTCCCAATAGGGAAACTGAGGCCCAAAAGAGCGGGGGAGGTTACACAGGAGTCAGCGCCTGTGGCAGGACCAGAATCGGAGGTCCTGACTCCTGTTCTAGTGCTCCCAGCATGCATGATGGGCTCGTGCAGGCGTCAGCGGAGGAGCAGAGGGCCGAGACACGGACACATCGGGTTAGGCCCGGCCAGCCCGAGGTCTGTGGCTCCAAGGCCTCTGAGGGTCTCCAGAGGCCACAGCCAGTTCTCCAGCGAGTTCCGTCAGGCGTTGAAGCCGGTCCTCACAGCCGCTGTGCCTGCGGCGTCAGCCGGGGGAGAGGTTCGGGGAAGAACCAGGCCCCAGGTTTTCCTGACTAACCTAAGAAGAAGTCGGGAAACCACTCGTTCCTGAGTCCAGGGTCACTCCATCGCTGCGTGCGTCACCGGAACCACATGTGTGCCCGGCGTGTGCTGTTTACTTAGGATTCTCCTCAAGGTTGACTCACTTAAAGGAACTTTTATATCACAGTGATAATATCTGTTGTATTTTGTGTTTGTCTTGGGATTTTCGCTTTTTCCCAATCAACATTAAAATAGGGACATGGCCGTTAACCTTTCTACAAGGTACAGTGAGGTCTGTGTGACCGGAATGCTGGGAGGTGTCGCCCACATGGCGCCCTTGCAGGAGTGGTGCCTGAGGCAGCATGCGTCAGCTCACAGCGCCTGTGGGTCCGGGATTCTGGCAGGAGCCAGGGGCACTGGCCTGTCTCTGCCACATCGGGGCGTCAGCTGGGGAGAGTCTGTCTCTGGAGGTCACCTGACAGCAGGAGCTGTCGGGACATCCTCGCTCACAGTCGGCAGTTGATGCTGGCTGTCTGCGGGGACCTTGCTGGGGCGGAGGACCGAAGAAGGTTCTCGTGGCGTCTCCACGTGGCCTCACAGGCCTGCTGCGTCTGGGATGAGAGATACAGCCAGGCATCTTCTGGAAGGCAGCCCACCACCACACCCTCCCCGCTTGGTTGTGTTCATTCATCACCTCCGGGGCAGCCGCCTCCTCGTTTCTCTCTGTTGCTGCCTCAAAACTCCTCAAGATATTTTTCACACACTCAGCACACTTGTCCATAATAGAATAAAATGGGGGATGAGGGGACAACCCAAACACCTCTTAATAGAAAAATGGATAAGGACATTGTGGTTTGTTCACCCCATGGAATGGAATAGGGCTGTTAAAATGACTGAATTAGACTCATATTTATCAAGTGGTCAAATCTCCAAAATGAAAGTTTGGTAGAAAAAACCAAGTTGTGAAAGGAAGCAGATAGAAGTGATTCTAGCCACAGAGCTTGGACTCTCGAGCCCCATGGTCTGAGTTCGAATCCTGTTCTGCCACTTACTAGCTGTATGAACTTGGGTTCCTTAATCTCTATGTGCCTGCCTCAGTTTCCTCATCTGTAAAATGGGCATAATAACAGAACGTAACACTTAGGGTTGCTAAGAGGATCGATGCATTAATATTTGTAAAGTACTTAGAACAGTGCCTGGCACATGGTGAGCAATAATATTAGCAATTAGATGATTTAAAATATGCCAAACTATGCCACGTATAGATATGCACATACATATGTAGTAAGAACTATAAAGACATTGCATAGATGTGATCCGTACCGAACTCAGGCTGATGGTTTCCTTTGGGACAGGAGAGAAAGAGATAGAGTAGACAGGGACATACAGGAGGCTTCAGTTATATCCATATTTTTTTAGTTAAAAATAATTGGAAGCAGTTATGATGGTATTTTATCTCCTTTCACTTCTTTTTCAAGCACCTCCTCCCTGCAGCCCAGCTCTAGTACCCAGATTTGGTAGATGAGTGTGGTTTTCTGTCACTCCCCCTGGCGTGTCTGGGAAGGACGGGGCAGAGCAGGGCATGAGTCCTGATGGTGCTGTGTCCTCAGTGCGCAAGGCCAGCCTGCCTTAGAGCTCCGGGGACGGTTGAAGTCACCTTTTAGGCCTGCTATGAGGATTTAGTGAAAGGAGGGCTTTGTGACCTGGGAGGGGCTTGCACATGTCACCTAGCTCCACCGTGGGCTGAGGACAAGGACAGGTGAGGCTGGCTGGTTGGTGCCCTGTAGAGAGCGGTGGGCACTGCGGTCTGGATAGGGCATGTCCTGTCGAAAGGGGTGGCTGCTTCTCAGTCCTGCTGATAGGTGCCTGGGGACACTCAGGGCTCAGCCTGGCCAGATCAGTTTGGGTTTTTGTGGGAACATTTCCCTAGTTTTCACTCTGGCCTAAAAAGGCACATGTGGGCCAGTGGCAGCCCACGGCCACCCCCTCGAGACTCCTGATGGACACACTGCTGCATACCCTTCCTCTCGCCCCCTCAGCTGCCCTGCCCTGGGCCACAGACCTCCAGCAGTGCCGAGGTCCTCAGGTCATGACCTTTTCCCTCCCTCAGCGAAGGGGAGTGGGACTTCTACTGGTGTGACGTCAGCTGGCTCCGGGAGAACTTCGACCACACCTACATGGACGAGCACGTGCGGATCAGTCACTTCCGGAACCACTATGAGGTGAGTGGGCAGGTGGCGGGGTTGCGCTGAACTAGCCGGCTCAGATCACTGGGTGTGGCCATCACTTGGAGCTGGTTTGGGGGGTACAAGGATCAGAACAGAAGAGTGTAAGGGAATTGGGTGCATGCCAGGTGGGGAGCGTGTGGACCAGATTCGTGATGAGCTACATGGATGGAGGGTGTAGGATCCAAGCCCTGAGGACCAGCCTTTCTTGGGGTGGGGATTTGAGGTCACAGGATGGTTGGTGTTTCAGGATCAGAGATTTGAGGGGCAGGCTGAATTGGGGGTGGAAGGACCAAATGAGCAGAATGCTTGAGAGGTTATGGTGATTTTAGGGTGAAGGAAAGTTGAGAAGTTTGGGGTCTAGAGATGGGAGGGAGGTCTGAGGGGACTGGAGGAGCCAGTGATGGAGATGTTCAAAGGTTAGTGTATCGTAGTGGTTAAAAACATGAACACTGGACCTGTAATCCTAGCACTCTGGGAGGCCAAGACGGAAGGATTATTTGAGCTCAGGAGTTCCAGACCAGCCTGAACAAGAGTGAGACCTCGTCTCTACAAAAAATAGAAAAATTAGCCAGGCATGGTAGCACATGCCTGTAGTCCCAGCTGCCCGGGAGGCTGAGGCAGGAGGATCCCTTGAGTTTGAGGTTGCTGTGAACTCTGATGACACCACTGCACTCTAGCTGAGTGAACAGAGCAAGACCCTGTCTCAGAAACAAAAACAAAAACAAACAAAAAAACACACATGGACTTTGAAGTCATGGTCAGGCCCTGGTCAAATCCTGGCAGTGCTGAACATCTGTTGTGGCTCTGGCAACGCACTTAACCTTCCCAAGCCTTGGTTTTCCTGGCTGTGAAGTGGGGGTAATTACAGACTTAGCAGGCTCTCGAAGTTACTCGTAGTGTTATCCTGTGGGCAGAGGATGGAAGCTGCTGGGTAGGGGCTGGGAGGGGAGCAGGAGCCCACGGCCGGCCTTGTCCCTCCCGCTGCCCAGCTGACCCGCAAGAACTACATGGTGAAGAACCTGAAGCGGTTCCGGAAGCAGCTGGAGCGCGAGGCAGGAAAGGTGGAGGCAGCCAAGTGCGACTTCTTCCCCAAAACCTTCGAGATGCCCTGCGAGTACCACCTGTTTGTGGAGGAGTTTCGCAAATACCCAGGAATCACCTGGATCATGAAGCCTGTGAGTGCCCAGTGATGGTGGGGGGTTAGTGAGGGCAGCGGGAGGGAGGGCAGCGGGAGGGAGGGTGTCCTGGCCCCCGCTGGGGTCCTGACTGCCTGGGATTAGCTTCAGACATGCGTGCTCTCTGCCCTCCCCCAGGGCTGGCTTTAGCTCCTCTTCTCTGCAGTGTTGGACTGCTGGCACACAGTAGGAGCTCAATAAGTGTTTACTGAATGCCCAAGTGAGCCCCAGGACCCCGGGAAGGGGCATCCAGAGCCTCTCTCCCTGACATGGAAGAAAACAATGGCCAAGCCAGGCCAAGCGCTTTTCCTGTGTTACCCCTGTCCTCGCTCTGACCCTCGGGGGCAGTGTCCCCAGGCCTGGTTTGGAGCTGAAGAGCGGAGGAGGCTCGTTTGCTCAAGCATCCACAAATACTCACCTGGCACTGGGGAAACAGCCCCGGCAAGTCACATTTGGTCTCTGCGTCCTCAAGGGCAGACAATAAGCAAGCAGAGGACACGTGAGTGGTTATGGCGGTGCTGAGTGTCATTAGGAGAATAGTGTCAGTAGATGGAACAGCAGGAGGATCGATCCCCCTGCCAGGTGGCTTCTGAACAAGGGAGAGGTAGGGCTCTCAGGTTAAACCTCTTGTTCACTTACTAGCTGTGTGACCTCAGGCAGATTACTTAACTTCTCTGTGTCCCACTTTCCCCATTGGCAAAGTGGGATCCCTGTAGTACCTATTGCATAGTGTTGTTATGTGATGAAATGAGTTAACAGAGGTAAAGTTCATAGCAGAAACTCAATAAGTGATAGTTTTTGTTATTCTCGTTATTCAATATAAATTGAGCCGTGACCTTAAGGATGCACAAGAGTGAGCTGGAAAAGGGTGGGTGTAGGGAAAGGTATTCTAGGCAGAGGGAAGTGCATATGCAAAGGCCTGGCATCAGGATGTACCCCTTTGGGGATCAAGAAACTGAGTGGAGCCGGGCGTGGTGGCTCACGCCTGTAATCCTAGCTCTCTGGGAGGCTGAGGCGGGCGGATCGCTTGAGGTCAGGAGTTCGAAACCAGCCTGAGCAAGAGCGAGACCCCGTCTCTACTATAAATAGAAAGAAATTAATTGGCCAACTAATATATATAGAAAAAATTAGCCGGGCATGGTGGCGCATGCCTGTAGTCCCAGCTACTTGGGAGTCTGAGGCAGCAGGATTGCTTGAGCCTAGGAGATTGAGGTTGCTGTGAGCTAGGCTGATGCTATGGCACTCACTCTAGCCTGGGCAACAAAGCGAGACTCTGGCTCAAAAAAAAAAAAAAAAAGAAAAGAAAAGAAAAGAAACTGAGTGGAAGGCAAGAGTGACACAGAGCCTACCAGTCACTTAGCCCCTTCTCATGCCAGGGCTGGTCTCTCACCACAAAGCCAGGTGCCACCATGGCCTTGACTGACAGCAGCAAAGCCCCTTATGTTTTCCAGGGTTGGGAATGTGCCAGGCTCCAGGAAGGAATCTGGGGGGGAGGAGGAGCAGCCCCTCCTTGTGGAGCTGAAGACTGGGGCCAGCGCTGGCCGCTGCAGACTCAGCCAGCAGCACAGGTGCTTGGAGGCGGCACCAACCGGGAGACAAAAACAATGGGTGCTCCAAACAGGCACCTAGCCAGGATGCGCCCGGGCCTCCCGGGTTCCCTGAAGACTGGCGTGAGGCCCCAGTCTTCAGCTCCACAAGGAGGGGCTGCTCCCCCCCGCCCCAGATCCCTTCCTGGGTCCTGGCACATCCCCGAGCCTGGAAAACATAAGGGGGCTTTGCTGCTACCTGGTTCCCTTCCTGGCCCCTCCTGCCACCCCTGTGTCCGGGAAGGCGCAGGGAGGAGGCTCTAGCGGGAGCAGGAGGGATCAGGCAGATGAACACTGTGACCCACCAGGGCGGATTCCAGCTCCCAGCACTATCCTCTCAGACAAATGGTAATTTGTGCTAATTGGGAACAGCAATTGCATATTAAATTGATTTCTTTCCCAGCCCATGGCCTTTGTTAGCAGCAGACACAACGACAGCTATAATTAGGAGGCGGAATATTGGCTGTGTGTGCTCCTGTGTGTGCGCGTGTGTGTGCGTGTGTGTGTGCGTGTGTGTGTGTGTGTGTGTGTGTGTGTGTATGTGTGTGTGTGTGTGTTCTCTCTACTGAATATTAAGGCATCCTGTCAGGGGTATGGACAGTGGGTGCTTCTCGTCACACTGGCCTGGGTTCTAAATCTGTGTCCACTTTTTTTTTGAGACAGAATCTTATTGTGTTGCCCTGGGTAGAGTTCACTGGTATCAGCCTAGCTCACAGCAACCTCAAACTCCTGTGCTGAGGCGATCCTCCTGCCTCAGCCTCCCGAGTAGCTGGGACTACAGGCATGCGCCACCATGCCTGGCTAATTTTTTCTATATATTTTTAGTTGTCCAGCTAATGTCTTTCTATTTTTTAGTAGAGATGGGGTCTCGCTCTTGCTCAGGCTGGTCTCAAACTCCTGAGCTCAAGCGATCCTCCCACCTTGGCCACCCAGAGTGCTAGGATTACAGGTGTGAGCCACCACGCTGACCTGTGTCCACCACTTCTGAGGTTTGATTCAACTCCTCTAAGTCCTTCTAAGTCCATTTCCTCATCTGCAAAATGGAATTCATGAGTGGATCTACCTTACAGGGTTGTGAGAGAATCCAGTGAAGTCATACATGTTAAATACACGAATTATGTAAGTGACATGAAGGGCTTGGTATTAGGTGCCCAATAATTGACCACTTTTATTGTTATTTCCAAGAAACCATGAAATGCCTCATCTTCTCCCTGCCCCTGGGGAAGCACCAGCTCAGTGTTTCTCAAACTTCAGTGTGCCCGCATCCACTGGGGACCTGGGTGAATGCAGAGCCCTACTCGGCAGCGCTGGGCGGGGCCCAAGAGTCCTGCTTTGTAACCAGCGCCCAGGCTGTGCCGACACGGCTGGCCACAGACACACTATGAGCATCGGTGCTGCAGAGCAGCAGCTCTCAAACTCAATGTGCACACAATCTCTCAAGTGCTTTTGAGAGCATCCCACCCCCAGAGTGTCCGATTCAGCAGCCCTGGGTCGGGGTGTGAGAATCTGTGGTTCTAGCAAGTTCCTGGGTGTATCAGCCAGGGCTCCCCAGACAAATGGGAGTTTCAGGATATGTGTGTGTGTGAGTGTGTGTGTGTGAGAGAGAGAGTGTGTGTGTTTGTGTGAGTGTGTGTTAGGAACTGGTTTACGCACTATTGTGGAGGCCAGCAGATCTGAGATCTGAGGGCCAGCCGGCAGGAAACCCAGGAAGGATTTCTACGTTCCAGCCTTGAGGCAAAATCGCTTCTTTTTCAGGAAACCTCAGTTTTTGCTCTTAAGCATCAGCTCATTGGGTGGGCCCACACATGTGATCAAGGGTGACAGCCTTGACTTACAGTTCCTGATGGTAGATGTCAATCACGTCTACAAAATACCTTCAGAGCAACATCTAGACCAGTGTTTGGCCAAACAACCGGGTACTATAGCCTAGCAGAGTTGACACGTAAAATTAACCATGCCGCTGGGTTATGAGGGGCTACTGGCCTGGTGCCACACTTTGAGAACCATTGGGTTTAAGTATTAGTTCTGGGACCCTATTTGGATTCCTCTGGGGAAGAAGTGTTAAAAACAGAACAATGTCACGCCTGTAATCCTAGCACTCTGGGAGGCCAAGGCGGGTGGACAGCTCAAGGTCAGGAGTTCAAAACCAGCCTGAGCAAGAGCGAGACCCCGTCTCTACTAAAAATAGAAAGAAATTAATTGGCCAACTAAAAATATGTAGAAAAAATTAGTCAGGCATGGTGGTGCATGCCTGTAGTCCCAGCTACTCGGGAGGCTGAGGCAGGAGGATCGCTTGAGCCCAGGAGTGTGAGGTTGCTGTGAGCTAGGCTGACGCCACAGCACTCTAGCCCAGGCAACACAGTGAAACTCTGTCTCAAAACCAGACCAAACCAAACCAAAACAGAACAATGCCCTAGGTTTGGAAAATAGAAGAAAAAACATCCCCCAAATCTCTCCACTCTCCCCGCAAGGCCTGTCTTTGTGACTCGGTTGGTCCTGGTCCACCCACAGTCAAAAGTCTGCTCATAGTTGCTGTGACTGGGCCAGTCGCACAGCAGCCCTTGGGTGCCTGCTGAGCCTTCATCTTCCTCTTTGGTGGTGATAGAGCAGCCCAGAGAGGGGTCGAGTGGGCTGAGAAGGCAGCAGGCAGTGTCATTCTCTTTATGCCTCCCTGTGGGGACCGTCTTCCCATGAGGCCTGAGCTGGGGGTGCTTTGTTTGGCTCTTGGGGAATGTAAGAACAGGCCCTGGGGTCTGGCCATTAAAAGCCGAGTGTAGTGTAAAAATCGCATCACTCCAGACTTTTTCTCCGGGTGGGCGTCCTTCCCTACCAGCGGCTCTGGGCTGCTGGGTTGGTGGGAGGTGGGCAGGACAAAGGTAACAGGGCCACTCTGGCTCCTCAGCCTGCCTCGAGGTGCTGGGAGGCAGGTGCGTGGCTGTCAGGGACCAGGCCTGTCCCTCAGTCCCTCTCTGTGTCCCCCTATCTGCCCAGGGATGAGGCCTGTCTTCTGCTCTCCATGTGTCCACCAAGCTGGTTTCTCTGGAATCTTCTAAGAGTCAGGAAGCTTTGGTTGGTAAATAATAGAAAACCCAAATAAAAGTAGCTTAGACAAGAGGACAGGGCTTCTGCACTGTTTTTATGCCATGGGCCTCTTTGGCATTGGTGAAATGTACTGACCCTGTCACAGAATAGTAGGGTTTTTAAAAGCCACTTTAAGTATAGTTGGCATACAAAAAGCTGCACATACACTTAATGAGTTGGAGGTAAGTATGTACCTATGAAAGAACAGTGGTTTTAAAAGCATAAGATAAAGTACATTTAATTATAAAAGAAAGCAACTATATTAAAAATCAGTTATCAAACTGCCTTAGTCTAGGTTCTCCAAGACACAGATGCCAAGACAAAATTAAACATGCCAGAGTTTGGCCAGTGAGAAAAACAGGAGAGGGAGGCACATGAGGCTAGGAGAGCTGTCAGATCTCAAGGGAAGGAAAGAAGGAAGGAAGGAAGGAAGGAAGGAAGGAAGGAAGGAAGGAAGGAAGGAAGGAAGGAAGGGAGGGAGGGAGGGAGGGAGGGAGGGAGGGAGGGGAGGGAGGAAGCCCCTGCTACTGAGCAGTGTATGGAAATTTCAGCAAAGCCGCTGGGATGCCTCAAGCCAGAGCAGGCTGTCCCCCGTCTCTCAGGAATGGGCCAGTCTTCATATCCTTGTAGGGCTTGGTCATTGTCTGGGAGCAGCCTCAGCAAGGAGGCCTGGCAAGCACAGCTGGACCTCAGCTAGAAGCAGCTGGCACTCTCGGTCAATTACTCCCCTGCAGTTAGAGGCCTGCGAGGTGCATTCTCATGGCCACAACACAAGTTATTAAAAAATTCTTTGTGCTATAGTAATGTATGTGCTTTTCATTAACAATTAAAGAGAGTCTAACAGCGGGCCTCATAGTACCATCGTTTCAAAGTCAGAAGGAGCATAACAATATTTTGGGAAATCTGCAACAATTGTAATGAGGTATAAAAATAACTGTGATTTCTTTTGATGGCAAAGTCACCGGCATGGCTAATACTCCTCTGACTTGTTGCCTGCATTCATAATAGAAGGAAATGTGAAAATCTGGTTAAGGGTTAGTGAAAATAAAGATGAAATTGTTTTTCTCATTTAAGCTACAGACCCCAGGGAGTTTCTTTTAATGAAGAAAGGCTGACTCCAGGGATGGTTTATTAGGAGGCCCCGCAACACCATGAATTTCCAGCAGGCTGGCCATGCCTCTTGATCACAACACAGCTGCCATAGCTCCAGCTTAACCTCACACTTCCACTTGCCTTGGGAATAAAGGAATGCCCTGGACTTGTGTCCCTTATGAAGAAGACACAAACTTTCCCCAGAATTCCCCTGGCATCCTTCTGGCCCATGCCTGAACCAATCACATGGGGGCACTGTGAGGGTTCAGACCTCCCCAGAGGGCAGGACAGCAGGAAGAGCTGATCCAAATGGGTTCTGTTGGCAGGGGAGACAAGGGAGTGGCTGCATCCAACACCCGATGAATGCCACGTGAGGAATGTGGCTCCCAGCGACAAGACAGGGGTGACAAGGGGACCAGGACTGTGGGTGGCCACAGCTGGTACAAAATCAAAGTTATGGTTCACTCCATATATCCATCCAAATATTATTTTCCAATCAAAATTTTATCTTTTTATGAAAGGGATAATATAAAAATATTTTCCTCCCAACTTATCAAGTAAGATAGCTACTCCAGGAGGTAGCGCCATGTTTATCGTGTGATTTTGTATCCTCCCCTGCCACCCCTGCCAGCACTTTGCAAGAGGTACATGAGCCCCAAGTTTGTGTAGCATAGATTCAGCTGTCTCAGATTTGTCACCTGCTGGCTGGGTGACCACGGGCAACGTGCTTGGCCTCTCTGTTCATTGGTTTCCTCAGCTGCAAAATGGGGATACTATTAATGCCTATATTATGGGTTTTTTTTTAAGCTTTAATGAGGTAATGTGCATAAATCATCATGCCTGGCACAGAGTAAACATCTGATAAGTATTAGCTGCTGGTGTTGTCATTGTTAGGAACCATTTTCCCAAAGTTAGTATTCCGGTTGTGTATTGCAGAGTAACAAACCACGCCAAAACGTAGTGACTTGAAACAACAATAATCCTATTTGGCTCCTGAGCCTCCGGTTTGGGCAGCGCTTGGCAGGGAAGGCTCCGCCCTGCCCCGGCACCGCTGGGGCCGCTGCGCTGCGGCTGGAGGAGCGAGTCCACGCTGGCTCGCTCGCTCGGCTGGCAAGTGGGTGCTGGCTGTCAGCTGGGCGCTCGGCCAGGGTCGAGGGCGAGGAGTCTCAGTCGCCCTCCGGGTGGGCCTCCCCCTGTGACCTGGACTTCCTACCTGTATGGCTGCTGGGTTCCAGCGGCGACCAGCCTCAAAGAGAGAGCCGGGCGGAAGCTGCACCGCCTTTTATGATTTGGCATTGGACTTCACAGTTCGTTGACACAGTCCTAACGCCTGTCCCAGATTCAAGGGGAGGGGACATTGACTTTACTTACTGATGGGGTTCTGGGGAACATATGGGCTGGAAATATCGTTGTCATTGTTTTCGAAACTGCCATCTGCTGGGGCTAGGTGGTGGGTGATCTCCAGTCTTCACAACCCTGATGTGTCATCACGTAAGAAGATTACCTTTCATTCAAAGCCGTTTCATTCTCTCACATAACAAGAAGCTGGAGGCAGGCAACTCCAGGTTTGGGGACGTGCTCAATAGAGCCATCGAAGGCCCAGGCTCCTTCCTTTTGTCCACTCTGTATCCTCAGGGTGTTGGCATTTGTCATGATATTTGTCACTTCATGAACGTGAGATGGCTGCTGTCATTGTAAGCATCACCTCTGCAGACTGAGTGTTCAAAGAAAGATGGAAAGGGGCCAAGCATCATTCCTCTCTCCCCAGCTCTCTGTCCTGCCCTCGATCCCTCTCTAATATTTTTAACAAGGAGGAAAATCTTTCCCAGGGTCTCCAAGCAGATTTGTCCTTAGTTCTCATTGGCCAAAACCAGTCACATGGTTTCCCCCAGCTGCAAGGGAAACTGGGAAAACCAGTATCTGTCCTTTCCAGTGTCTATCATGAGAGGTGGCTTTACCAGCAGGGAGAGAAAGGAAGGGGTGTGGCTACGGGGAAGGCGACCACAGGGGTTGGGTGGGGGTTCTTACATTGAAAGGTATGAACCTAAAAAACACTTTTTAATGGAAGTTTAGTAAAACACAGAGAAGTGCCCAAGTTATAGGGATACAGAATTTTCCCAGAGTGACACACTCAAGTAGCCAGCACCCAGGTCATAAAAGGGGGCGTCTCCAAACCCCTAGCGGCCCTGCTCACAACCCTCCAAGTCACTAACAGCAGAGATTTGTTTTGTCTGCTTTTGTACTTTATATCATTGGAATTGTGTAGTATGACCACAATGTGTCTGGTTTCTCCCCCTCCACATTAAGTTTATGCAATTCATGCTACAGATGTGGGTAATTATAAATTGTTAATTGTCACTTCTGTATCCTATTCCATTCAGTGAATATTCATCCATCTGAGAGTTTCAAAGTTGGAGCTTTTATGAATAGTGTTGCCATGGGTGTCTCTGTTCATGTTTTTGGGTGCACATGTGCAGACATTTCTGTTGTGCAGGTAGCTAGGAGAGGAATTGCTGGGACTTAGGATAGGGGGAACCTGTGTTTAGCTTTCATGGATGCCACCAGTTCCCAAACAATGTGCACTCCCCCCAGCAGTGTGCGAGAGTTCCAGTCTCTCCACGTCCTCACCAGCACTTGGTATTGTCTGTCTTTAATTTTAATCATTCTCAGAGAGTGTGTAGTGGTATCATATTGTGATTTCCATTAGCATCTCCCTGGTATTCGTGAAGTTGAGTGCCTGTTTCTATGTTAACATTGATAATCTTTCATGAAATGCCTGTTCAAGTCTTTCGCAAGACTTCGAACTGTTGGCAGCTTTTGATCACACTGGTTAATTGCTCTCCAAAATTGCTGTGTGCATTCGGACACCTCTGAGCCACCACCAGTGCTCCATAGTCTTTTGGGCACTCACAACCCTGAACCAGGGTGCACAGCATGGCAGGCAGAGCAGGGGCCCCTCATGCAATGGACAACCTGTGCAGCCACCCCTGACAGCTCTGCCTGCCCGGACATTGTACTGAGAGAGAGCCTCAGGTGGGCCAGGTGGGCCAAGCTCAGGGAACAGGAGGAAATGAGAGTTTGCTCTTGCCAGGTGCATTTATGCTGGAGGAAAGATGACTCGGGAGGACCTGCTTGGTGGCTGCAGATAAGTAGAGGGCTGTTCTGGTGCCCAGGAATCAGATTTGCTCTAGGAGGCCCTATAAGCCAGAGGTGGACTGGCGGATTTTAGCTCAGCACAGGTGAGTCTGTGAAAGTTCCATGAGGTCTGTGTTATTGCTATAGCATAATGCCCAGCACACCGTAGCAGCTGATATATGCCTTTTGGATGACAGCTTAACAAAGCTATCCTGCAACAAAAAGGGCCCTGTTGGAGGTTTGGGGGTGGGGAAAGGGTAGTGAGCTCCCAGGCACTGTGGGTGTGCAAGGCCAGGGAGGTGACCATTGTAGAAGGACCACTGGAGATCATTACTCAAAGGAGGGAGGAATGCCTTTGGTGAGGACCACTATGCATGATTAAAGATTCTCCCAGCCCCTAGACTCTGTGAAGCCATGAATTATCCATGCTGGGGTTCAGTAAAGGCAGACGGATTTCAGTATTAGCCGAAGCAAACCCTAATTAGGAAGGCAAATTGATTTCCAAAAAAAGAATCGGATGATATGTTCCCAGGACTGTTAGAAATGGTTTTTTAATTGTCTGTTCTTTTGCATTATTCATGCAAATGTATGTCTTTGTGAGCTAAGTCAATCTCCCTTTCCTGCCACCTTCCCTTTCTCCCTCTGCCATGTTAGCGCCTTCCCTGGTCCAGCCCCTGCAGGACTGAGCTGGGCCATTCATCTGGGGAGAGCTGGGTGCCCACGGGGGAGATGAGACAGAGACATGCTGGGTAGGGTGCCCAGGCACAGGGCCCAGCAAAGAGACACACAGAGCTGACAGCTGGCCTTTCTGCACCCACGCCCACCCCAGGTAGCCCGGTCGCAGGGGAAGGGCATCTTCCTCTTCCGGAGGCTGAAGGACATCATGGACTGGAGGAAGGTGAGCCTGCCTCTTCCCCTTGCTCCCCAAACCCTCGGCTGCCCTTGCCAGCAGGAGGGCCACTCCTTCCTTCCCTCCAACCTCAGGGGGATGGCAGGGAAGCTCTGCACACAGGCCTGCCCATTGGAGCAGGGGCAGGGGGGTGTCTCTGCAGCCAGATTGTCCGGGTTCAAATCCTGACCTTGCCACTCAATAGGTGGGTGACCTTGGGCAGTTACTTCACCTCTCAGCATCCCAGTAAATGGGAACAGTAATAGCACCTGCTGAGGATGCAATGAGCTCATAAGCATAAAACCCCTGAGAACAGTGCCTGGCACTTAGTAAGTGCTCAATGCACATTTCTTTTTCTGGGCCTCCTGCTCACCTGGCTGGAGAGAGTTTGGCGGACTCTCCTTCCGAGTCCTGGACTGAGCTCAGGGGCAGCTCCCTTGCTCCCCCTGGCCCCATCCTTGTCCCAAGACACTGTGCAGTAGAAATCCTTGTTCAAATCCTGCCTCTGCCACTCAGCAGCTGTGCGGTCTGGGGAAATTGCAGATGCCCCTGAACCTCAGTGGTGCAGGGTGGGTGGCAGGAGCAGGATGGCCAGCACCCTGCTCAGTGTCTTTACTCCTCCTGCGGAACTGTCAGGGCACTGCAGGGAAGAAGCTCACCAGCCTGGAGGCCCAGCCCGCCCGGAGCGCTATCAATCCCTCCGGCAGCCACGTGAGTGGAGGTGGGGCTGGGCTGGGGTCCCAGGAAGCGAAGGAAGGCCTGGCTGCCTCCGTCTTAACGCAGCCAAGGGAGGTAGTGAGGTGGGTGGAGAAAATCTGCCCTGACAGCCAGAAGCCCTGAGTGCCAGCGCTCCCTGCCACGAGGCTGTTACATGACCCCATCAAGTGCGTGACCCTTGTCTTTTGGTGGAAGGGACGATGGGTGGGCAAGGACTCTGCAGCCTGTGAGGTGCTGTGCACATGCATAGGAGCATTGCCGTCTTCCTGAGCTGGGCTGGCGGGGAGAGAGGAGAGCTATGTCCTGGGGGGCTGTGGGGGGCCTACGCGGCACTGTGCTTAGAACTTTCTACAGTGATGGGAGTGGTATATGTCTGTGCTCTCCCACACAGTGACCACTGGCCACATGCTGACACTGAGTGGCTTGTATGGCCACACCATGTGGCTTGTATGATCAAGGACTGGATTTTTAATTTCATTTCCTTTTTAAAAATGTTAGTAAAATATGCATAACATGAAATGTGCCATTTTTAAGTGTGTGGTTCTATAGCACTAAGTGCATTCATATTGTGCAACTATCACCACCCTCCATTTCCAGAACTTTTTTGTCTTTCCAAACTGAAACTGTGGTCCCATTAAACACCAACTCCCCCTTCTCCCCCAGCCCTTGGTAACCCCCATGTACTTTCTGTCTCTATGCATTTGACTATTCTAGGAACCTCACCTAAGTGGACTCATATGCTATTTGTCCTTTTGTGTCTGGCTCATTTCACTGAGCATAACATCTTCAAGTGTCATCCCCGTTGCAACATGTAATTTCATTGACTTTTAATTGGTTAAATGCAAATGTAAGCAGCCACATGTGGCCAGTGGATGCCCTATTGGGCAGCACAGGTCTAGAGGTTAAATGCTCAGGCTCTGGGCCCAAACTGTGTGAGTCCATGGCCCAGCTGCACCACTGAATGCCTGTGTGACCTTGAGCAAGTTACTCTCCCTCTCTGTGCTTCAGTTTCTCATCCATAAAATGGGAATAATGACCTGATAGGATTGATTTAAGGATCCAGTGAATTATCCCAAGTAGAGTGCCTAGCATAATGCCTCGTACACAGGAGGTACTCAATAAATGCTCAATTTTGTTATTATTATTGCAACTAGGACACAAGGAGCTCTGATGACCAGAAAGATGATATTCCTGTGGAGAACTACGTGGCTCAGCGTTACATCGAAAATCCCTACCTGATAGGAGGTGAGACGGCTGTCTCTGCTCTCTGCTCCCCCGCTCAGTGGTCCTCAGTCAGTCACCAAGCTTGGCCGGGCCAAGGGCTGCCAAGGGCCCAGCCTGACACCAGGCATGAGGGGTGCAAGGACAGACCTGCGTGCTCCAAGCTCCTGGCCATTGCCATGCAGTTCCTTCTGGCTGGCAGGCCCTTCCCGCTCCCTTCTTGGTTCAGGAAAACTCTCCTCCTTCTTCAAGATCCAACTCATTCTTTCATGCATTTATGCAACAAATATTTATAAAGGGCCTGCTCGGTGCCAGCCGCTGTCCTGAGTGCTGGCTGCCCACCGTGCTCTCGTGGAGCTTATACCGGATGAGCAGGCTGCAGGGAACCAGAAAACAAATACATAAAACAATCCCACGCAGTGGGTGCTATGGAGTAGATCAAGCAGGGTGACAGGCAGAGAATGGTGGGACCACGGAGGGCCTGTCTGAGCAGGTGACATGTGAGCTGAGACCCAGAGGACAACCAGGAGTCACTGTGAGCAGATTTGCAAAGGCCCCGAGGTGGAACCGAGCCTCCTCCTCGAAGCCTTGGCAGGTCCCTCCAGGCCCACCCTGCTTCTGCGGTTCCCACATGGGGCCAGGCAGGTGGGAGCAGGGGGTGACTCCGGGGGTCTGGTCCGAGGCGGGCAGGTGCTCCAAGGTGCATCACTGCAGTGGCGTTAATGCCAGTTGCCTTCTTTCTCCTCCTCGGGCAGTGACCTTCCTCAGGGGGTAGCACCTGGGTCTCTTCGCCTCTCTCCTCCCGCCTAGTGACCCCATCCTGTCTGTGGCTAAAATACCACTCAGATACCGGGGACTCCCAGTCGAGACCTTGCCCCTGAACCCCAGATCATGATATCTGGCAGCCTGTGACATCCTTATTGGGCATCTGACAGCAACTCAAAACCAGAGTACCCCAAATCCTGCCTCCCATGAGGGACACAGCCCTTCCGCCACTGGCTGCCAAGCCAGGGCCAGGAGCCGTTCTGGGAGCGTCCCTCTCTTCCCCTCCCACCTCTGTTCCTCATCGAGCTGCTGCTCAGCATGCGAATCTGTCTGGTCACCCCTCTCACCTCTATCCTGGTCCTGCCCACCGTCCTCTGCCTCCTGGACAGCCACGCCACCTCCTCCCTGGTGCCTGCCACTGCTCTGTCCCCTCGGCTCCCCTCCAGCACAGCAGCCAGAGCGATCAGGTCCCTCCAGTGGCTCCCAGAGTTTGTAGGACAAAACCCAAAGGCTGCAATGCCCTGGTGCCTGCCAGCCTTGCTGACCTCATCTCCTTCCATTCGGCCCTCTGTCCAACCTTGTTGCCCCCTCGGGCCTCTGTTCCTTGGGCCGAAGGCCCCCCCGACTCTGGGCCAGGCAGGCCCCTTCTCACCCCGCAGGTCACTGCTTCACATGGGCCTTCCTTGACCACCAAGGCTCCAGCCTCTCCCCATGTTGACCCTCCCTGTCCCCCATCCACTGCCGTATCCCCAAAACCTAGCACAGTGCCAGACACAAATCAACATCTGTTACACGAATTAATTCTTTCCCTGCCTGACAGGCCGCAAGTTTGACCTGCGTGTGTATGTGCTGGTGACGTCGGTGAGAAACTAAGGCAGGGGTCCTCCTCCAGGGGGGTTGAGGGGTGGCCGGACTAGGGGTGGGCGGAAGAGGCCGTTCAGGGGGCACCTTGTGTGAGCTTGTCTGGTCTTATCTGTGCCTGGGAGAGCCGCAGGCGACATCTGGGAACAGGATGGGGGTGGGCAGGTGGACCCAAGTTCTAGCATCTTAGATGCCCCAGCATCTAGATCTGCCCCCTATCTGTCCTTTATTCATTCAGCCATCCATGGTAGACACAGCAAACATTTATTAAGCACCTACTAAGTACAAGGCCCTGGTACTTAGCAGGTTTTATCTCATCCAGTCCTCCTAATAATCCAGTGAGGTAGGTTCTATTATCTTCATTTTACAGATGAGAGAACAGAAACAGAGGTTGTGTGACTTGGCCAAGGTCACACAGCCAGTGAGTGGCAGAACTGGGATTCAAACCCAGGCCTCCTGGCCTCAAGTGCCCACTCTGTTGGCCACTTGCTCTACTCTCTCCATTCATTTGTTCACTCATTCAGCAGATGTTTAAACCTTCGTGGTGTGCTCCTTTGTGCTGGGCACAAGGATAAAGGGATGTCCGAGACAGGCTCAGCCCTGTCCTCCTGGACCTCACCGTGTGGTGGGAGCACGGACACACCCTGAGCAGGGCCGCGACACACGTGGTGGTGGAGCACAGAAGAGGCCCATTCATTTTGTTCCCTCTGGATCCCTGTCCCGGGGGAGGAGCAGGTAGACTCCAGGGAAGCTGATGTCGGAGCAGAGGCTTGAAGGCTGATTTGGGAAAGAAGGAGAGGCGCTCCAGGTGGAGGGAACGGCAGGTGCAGGACCTGGACGGTGTGGGAGTGCCTTGATGTATTCCCCTCCCCTTCTCTCTCTCTCTGTCCCCACCTCTGTCCGCCTCAGTACACCCCACTGCGGGCCTGGCTCTACCGGGATGGCTTCGCCCGATTCTCCAACACGCGCTTCACGCTGAGCAGCATCGATGACCAGTGTATCCTGGGATCTGCCTACCCCCAGCCCCACGCACCCGCCCTTTCCGTCCTGGGGCCAATCCCGAACAACCTTCTCCATGCACAGATGTCTGCCGGGTGCCTGTTGTGGTCTGGGCACGGGAGACACAGCAGTGAGGGACACAGGACTGGTCCCTTCCCTGTGGGAGCTTTCGGTCTTGTGGGGGAGATCCCAGGGGAGTAGCCCCGCTCTGCTCAGAGCCGCTCACCCCAACCTGCTTTGCCAGGTGATGGTTTTGGTGGTGGGACTGACATCCACACTTACGTATATTCGTAGGATCTGACAGTTTTAGCCCCTTTGAAGAATGTTCCCATCATTTTATGTGCCTTTATCTTCAGTGCCTAGTCATTGGCTCACTCATTCATTCAAATATAATGCTATTTTCACCCATCCAATTGGCAGGGACCAAAACTTTGATGATAACACACTGCCTTGGCAAGGCTGGGGGGTACATATGTTGCTGGCGGGAGTGTAAATTGGTACAACCCCTTCTAGGACAACCTGGCAACTAGCTATCAAAAGACAATAGCACACACCCTCTGCCCCAGCACTTCCGCTCTGGGAATTGAGCTGACAGGTGCACCCGCCATGCAGGGGAAGACAGGCTTAGAGGTTATTCGCTGCGCAGCCTCGTTTGTGAGAGTGAAAATAGGAAACAATGGGACAAATGGCTCATTCATACAATGGAATACCATGTGGTTAGAAAGGAATGGTGAAAGTGCTTCGTGTACTGATATGAGATCATCTACAACATGTATAGTTAATCGGGGGAAAACAAAGTATGTATAGAACAGTGTAAAAAAAAAGTATGTTCTAATTCACGTTAAAAATTATATCTTGGCCAGGCGTGGTGGCTCACGCCTGTAATCCTAGCACTCTGGGAGGCCGAGGCGGGAGGATCGTTCGAGGTCAGGAGTTTGGGATCAGCATGAGCAAGAGCAAGATCCTGTTTCTACTAAAAATAGAAAGAAATCAGCCAGACAACTAAAAATATATAGAAAAAATTAGCCAGGCATGGTGGTGCATGCCTGTAGTCCCAGCTACTCGGGAGGCTGAGGCAGGAGGATCGCTTGAGCCCAAGAGTTTGAGGTTGTTGTGAGCTAGGCTGATGCCATGGCTCTCTAGCCTGGGCAACAGAGTGAGACTCCGTCTCAAAAAAAAAATCTCTATATATGTTTGCTTATCTGTACATAGACATCTCTGAGACAAAAAACTGGAAAGAACTTGTCTTTGGAAGAGCACTGGGTGGGTAGGGACAGGGGCAAATGGGAGGTATTTCCACATTTGTGCCTTTTAACTTTTGAGTCATGTGAATGGATTATCTGGTCAAAATAAAAACATTCAAAAAAGGTTTTAAGATGTTTAGGCCTGAGCATCAGAAGAAAAGGGGCAGAGGAAAATCAGCAGGACTGTTACCTGCGTGTGGGAAAGATGGAAAGAGCAACACAATGTTTTCAGCCAGTTCGCATCTCTTTGCCTTCATTTCACCATTCAATTAAGTACATGCCCAGGGTAATGCATTTATTTGCATTGCTGCACCTGAGATGGCGATTCGGCCCTTCTGAGTATTTTTTTTGCAACTGTTTTTGCTATTTCGCCAACTTCAGCATCTCCAGTATATTTATTTTATCTTGTAATTCTAATAAGCATGTATCATCTGCAAGTCATCAAATTTAGTTGAGTTTTATTGCTACCTTGTTTTTTTTATTAAAATTAAATAATACATGTGAAGGACTGAGAACAGTGGCTGGCCCAGAGTGACCCTTGAGTAAATGTTAGTGATTCTCCCAGCTCCGTTTACAAATGTTTGTGCATCTCTGAGCGTCGTGGGGAATTATTAAACAAACCAAGCCCTCTCCCTGGGCTAGTTTCTATTTAATGAGGTTTTGCTGTTTTCACAGTGAGTGAATACATAGCATTTTCCACACGTTCTTTTATATTGTTTTTAATTTTTTAATCTTGAAATATTAATAGAAAATAATTTCTTATTTTCTATTCATAGAAAATGCAGGAAAGACTCTAAGAAACCCGTGCATCCACCATCCAGATTTAACAGATTAATATTTGACCCTATTTGCTTCAGATATTACATACCAAGTTTTAAAACAATTAAATATATTTTAACCTGACTTTGTTGTATATACTATATATATAGCTTACATACAATTACTCAAAAATATATACATATAGGGTATCTATAGATACATACACAAAATATAAAAATATTCACTGAAACAATGTGTATACTAGTGAACAAGTAGAAACAACTTAAATCGTGCTTGAGGAATGGTGAAGTGGATTATAAAGTGTCTACATGGTTGTGCATCAGTTAAAAACAATGAGGTAGATTGCAATGTCGTGATGTGGAAAGTATCCAAGACAGATTATCAAATGGAAAAACCAAAGGCAAGGTGAAGAATTGGCATGTTTGGATCTCAGTTTTGCTTTTAAGGAAGTATGTTTCTGTTCAGGGCAAGTATGAAAAGATCTTCACAATTCTGTAATCTACTAACTCTGAAATCTACTAACTGCAGAGGATTAGAATCAGGTCAGGAAACACTTATTTTTCAATTTTATACATGTTCCTATAGGAACATGTATTACTCTAATAATAAAAATAATAAAACATTTAAAGGACATAGTTTTTATAACAAAAGTGGTATAGCTCACTAAAGACAAATCAGAAAATGCAGGAAAGTACAAAAAAGAAAAGAAGCCCTTTCTAGATACCTTTTCTAGCAATAACTAATTACCATTTTGGTGTATTTCCTTCCAAGTTTACTTGTAGAGGTTGCCTTTTGTTGTCATTTGCCTTTTATATCTGAGTGATCCCACCATATAAACATAACCCTTTTTTCACTAAACATTATCATCAGTATTTTCCTTGTAGACATTTGCTATTAGTTAGTTACAAAGTATTCCACTGAGTAGATATATTGGTTTACAAATGCCTCATGCTGCAGACATTTGGGAAATATTCAGTTTCTTGCTATTATGACATACAATGCTACAAAGGAATATATTTTTTGTAAACCTTTTACTGCAGTTAAGATTTCTCCTTTGGATGGTGTCACAGAGGTGTAAATACTGGGTCAAGTGCATCTGGCCAGATTGTTTTCCAAAAGAATTCTCTTTATTTTTATCATCCCGTCGACACGGTCCATTTCACCCCAGCTCCCCAATACTGGGGACAATCATTTGAAAAAGCCATTTCTGAAACGGTTGGCATGTCTAGGTGAAGCATGTAGAAGCATTCATTGTACTATTCTTGCAAATATTCTGTGGGTTTTGAATTTTTCAAAATAAAATGTAAAAGAAATGTAACTGACGATGAGAAAGCAGGTCT
Source organism: Microcebus murinus (assembly GCF_040939455.1). NCBI lineage: Eukaryota > Metazoa > Chordata > Mammalia > Primates > Cheirogaleidae > Microcebus > Microcebus murinus. The sequence goes on from NC_134119.1 coordinate 29,523,711, forward strand.
CAAGTCAGAATTTACGTCTCTCCTAATTTGCATTTTCCCCATTCATTAATACCTCCCTTTGAAATTGGGTATCTTCTGTCACCGGGAGCTGTGAGCATTTTCCCAGATGGTATAGTTTCTCTTATATGTTTTCTTATCCTTTATTCAATAAATAAAGGGTCGGCCGGGCGCGGTGGCTCACGCCTGTAATCCTAGCACTTTGGGAGGCCAAGGCGGGCGGATTGCTCAAGGTCAGGAGTTCGAAACCAGCCTGAGCGAGACCCCGCCTCTACCAAAAATAGAAATAAATTAATTGACCAACTAAAAATATATATACAAAAAATTAGCCGGGCATGGTGGCGCATGCCTGTAGTCCCAGCTACTCGGGAGGCTGAGGCAGTAGGATCACTGAGCCCCGGAGATTGAGGTTGCTGTGAGCCAGGCTGACGCCACGGCACTCACTCTAGCCTGGGCAACAAAGTGAGACTCTGTCTCAAAAAAAAAAAAAATAAAGGGTCATAAATTCTATTGATTTTCATGTGACAAGAACATTAGACTCTCGCATTTGCTTACAAATCTTTTGTCTAGCCTTTTTTGTCCTGACATCTGTTTTATTTTTGTGTATTATAGTTGACTCCTTAGTTGAGCCCATAGTTGTCCATTGATTTCTACTGTCATTGCTAAACTGAGAAAATTCTCTTTTCTCTAAAGATTTGACAACTAATCAGCTTCATTTCTCTGTGGATTTTTTTTTTTTTTTGAGACAGGGTCTCACTCTTTCACCCAAGGTAGAGTGCCGTGGCATCATCATAGCTCACAGCAAACTCAAACTTCTGGGCTCAAGCGATCCTCCTGCCTCAGCCTCCAAGTAGCTGGGACTACAGGCATGCGCCACCATGCCTGGCTAATTTTTATACTTTTTGTAGAGACGGAGTCTCAATCTTGCTCAGGCTGGTCTCGAACTCCTGATCTTAAGCAATCCTCCCGCCTCGGCTTCCCAGAGTGCTAGGATTACAGGCATGAGCCACGGTGCCCAGCCCTGTGGACTGATTTTTGACTGTGTGTTTATTCTTTGCTTGGCTGTGGAGAGGGGAGGCTCCGAGTTCGCTGACCCACCCCCACTCTCCTCTTTAACCCCTCCTTCCCCTCTGCTCCTGGGGAGGCCAGAGCAGTGGTGAAGTGGGAAGAGCTGGGAGCCACGCTGCCTTCATCAGAGGGGAGCGATATCCGCTCTTAAGCCACTAACGCACTTTGCTGAGCATCCTCTTTTCCTATCTTTTAAATAATAGCTTCATGGGGATATAATTGAGCTTTATAGATAATATTTTTATGCATTGAGATCTACATCAATCCTTGACCACCAACCTCTGCCAGATGTTCACCTCACCAACGTTGCTGTGCAGAAGACGTCTCCCGACTACCACCCAAAGAAGGTGAGGGAGCCTGGCCTCTGGTCTCCAGGGACCCAGCCTCCTAGGGCTGGGCTGGGAGTGCCGGGGGGGACTATGTCTGGGGCTCACAGTTCACAGGGGCAGGGCCCAGGGCGAGAGTACAACTGGAGGTACAACGTACCATGGGTCTAAATATTTCAAACTTACAAATCAAACTAATGCACCCCTATGCAAAATGTGTCCCCTACTCCTACCTTGACATGTATCTTCTATTGATCAATTGATCAACTAATGTGTCACACAGATATACTTTATATCTATCTAATCTATATAAAATAACCTGCAAGGACAGCTTCAAATGTAGAATTCTCAGACTTCTCAAGAGGTAAGGGCCAGATCAGAGGGGCGCAGGCGAGGGGGCCCCCTGCTCACACCTGCTTTCCCTCCACTGGTTTCATCCCACACAGTGGGGGCCTTGTGCATACACACCCCTGCAGACAGCAGCCTGGTGGTCACCCCTTGGCCCTGGGATGCACACACGGCCAGTGCAACCTGTCCTCAGGAAGGCAGGCTCAGGGAGACGCCTACGCAGGCTGTGTGGGCAGGGACTTCGGGGTCCTGGGAGCCAGTCCTCCTGGGCATGCAGAACTTTTGCCCCACAAGGAGGGGCACATCCAGTCATCCCAATCACAGGACCTGGGGCTGGCCCCGCTTGCCTACACCTAAGGGCAGTCATCTAGGGTCCCAGCTAACTGAGTCCCCTCTCCCCACCCGGCTGCCTGGCCCCAGGGCTGCAAGTGGATGCTCCAGCGCTTCCGGCAGTACCTGGCGTCCAAGCACGGGCCCCAGGCCGTGGAGATGCTCTTCAGCGACATGGACAACATCTTTGTCAAAAGCCTGCAGAGCGTGCAGAAGGTGATCATTAGTGACAAGCACTGCTTCGAGCTGTACGGCTACGACATCCTCATCGACCAGGATCTCAAACCGTAAGTGAGTGGGTGGGTGGCCCAGTGAGCCAGGAAGTCATGCTTTGTGCACTCTGCATCCAGACTGTGCCCAGGTTTGAATCCCAGCTCTGCTACTTCCTAGCTGTATAACCTTGGGCATGCTTCCTTTTTCGGTGCCTTAGTTTGCCCATCTGTAAAATGGGGGTGGTCATTGTGCCTATACCTTATAGGATCGTTATGAGGATTAAGTGACATATAGTCTGCAGAGCACTGAGCAACACGTGCCTGTCACGAGAAGTCCTTTCCTGATCATCTGCTGAGTCAGGGAGCTTTCCCTGGCACCAGGCAAGCCCCCTCTGTAAGTCCCGGTGCTTTGAGGATGCAAATCACCATGTAAGGGAATACCATTACAGCGTCGGTCCCTGCCAAAAATTTGGTGCACTCCACCGCGCTCATGGAGGAGATTGATCTGATACGTAGCACAAGCCTGACCTGGCAGGGACCACAGTGATGGCCTCACCTGGGGGGACATGGAAGCCCAGTGGGGTGTTTGGGGAGCTTGAGGTCATGTAGCAAGTCAGAGGCAAAGCCAGGCCCGGGGTCCAAGTACCTGGGCTGAGCTGCTCCCCACCGGCACTGCCGGCTCCAGGACCCTGTTCAGGGTCACCGTAGGTGCTGAGGGGCTTCCTGAGCCGGGAGGAGGAGCCCCAGAGCAAGACCTAAGCCAGGCCCTGGTTCAGGAACAAGATCTCAGCAGCAGCGGGTCTCTCTCCTTTGCCTCTTGCAGCGAGGTGAGGGGCAGCCGTGGGCCTTGCAGTGGACACTGTGCAGGGATATGCTCAGGAGGAGGCAGCACACAGTAGAAAGGGGCCCTGGTCTCCTGCTGGCTGAGCCTACCCCTCTGCCCAGCGTCCTGTCTGCAAAATGACGGGGTTGTAAGCTGCAGCGCCTTGGGCTACTTTCAGCCTGCAAATACCTTGAGTATGACCTTCAGAATGATTTTTTTTTTTATTTTGTTTTGCTTGATTTTGTTTTTGTTTTTTTGAGACAGAGTCTCACTTTGTTGCCTGGGCTTGAGTGCTGTGGCATCAGCCTAGCTCATAGGAACCTCAAACTCCTGGGCTCAAGCAATCCTACTGCCTCAGCCTCCTGAGTAGCTGGGACTACAGGCATGTGCCACCATGCCTGGCTAATTTTTTCTATATGTATTAGTTGGCCAATTAATTTCTTTCTATTTATAGTAGAGACAGGGTCTCGCTCTTGCTCAAGCTGGTTTTGAACTCCTGACCTTGAGTGATCCTCCCACCTCGGCCTCCCAGAGTGCTAGGATTACAGGAGTGAGCCAGAACGATTTGTTTTTAATTTAAATGTGTTGACAAGCACTGAAATTTGGGACATGTTTGCATAAAAATCAGAATTGTTGGCTATTCTGGAAAAATTAGGTGACCTCGCCATTCTGGGCTCGCATCCCTTTCCAGCTCATCACAGTCTCGCCCCTCCCGACCGTCTGCCCAACCTTTGCCACAGCAGGTCGCTCGCATCTACAGCACATTTTCACTAGGCAAGGGACGTTTCTCTTGCGTCCACCTCTCTATCAGAAGAAGGAAAAACAGTAACAGCACCAGGACCCCAGAATCATTCTGATACCCACCCAGCTCTCTGCATTTAAGTTCCCCGTCGCAGCCCTGGCGGAACTGGGGGTGGAGCCGGGCTCCCCATCTGGTCTCCCTACAGCCCTCCGCTCCCTCCTGGTCTAGGTGGCTCCTGGAGGTCAATGCCTCCCCATCACTGACGGCCAGCAGCCAGGAGGACTACGAGCTCAAGACCTGCCTCCTGGAAGACACCCTGCACGTTGTGGACATGGAAGGGAGGTGAGGGCGGGCAGCCCCGATCACGCGCCCCAGTACATGTCACCTGGGGCTCCCACCGAGGAAGAGGGAGAGCTTAGGACCTTGGGACTCGAGTGGCCCTCAGAGGTGGCTCTGGCCTCATAACAGAGAAACTGAGATGCTCACGCAGGGTCAGGTCCCAGGCCAAGTACTCAGCCTCTCTGGGGCAGAGCAGGGCCAACTATAGCTTTTGAGACGGTCTAGAAGGATTTCCTCAAAACTTTCTGACTGTGGGACCCTGGACTAGTCACTTCACCTTTCTGAGACTCAGTTTCCTCATCTGCAAAATAGGAAACATCATGTCTGCCTCTCAGAGTTGTTAGGTTAATAGATGATGTACTGTACAGCTAGTTAAGTACTCAGTAAGAGGCTATTTATTGTTATAACAATGTATATATAATGAAAAATTCCAGGGTCTGCTTTCAGGAATGGGTGAATCCAGGTGCTCAGTCAATGTTGGCTGGTTTGTTTCCTCCCTCCCTCCCCCTCTCTCTCTCTTTCTCTCCCTGCCCCTCCCACTCCTCTTTCCTCCGTATTAGCTTTTCCCCAATTATTCCAGCAAAAGTTTGAGGGCCGGTTCTCCCTCCTGGGGATTGGGATACATGCCCATTCCTGAACCACCCATCATGACTCTAATTGGTCAGGTAGGTATAGGTCTTGTGCCTACCTCCCAGGGAGTGGGGTCAACCCCACCCGAGCCACGTGGGTGAGGAAAGGAAGAGTGCTTCTCAAAGGAAAGCCTGAGGTACCCTTGGGCTGAAATAAGGTGAAAATGGATGCTGAGCAGGCAGAACCACAGGTGTCCACTATCCCTACCATCACTTGTTCATTCAACAAACATTTGAGCCTTACTTTGTGCCGGCTCCCGTGCCACATACTGGGGACACGGTAAAGAGTAAAGAACACGACAGACTAAGCCCTGCCTTCCTGGAGTTTATGGTTTGAGGAGGAAAGGAGACTTTAAGCCAGAAATCACAAATAGGCACATGCTACCAAGCAAGGGAGCCTTGGGGTAAAACATAGGAGACGGCCCCTCTGAGACCTGCGTGGGCACCCGGGAAACAGCCAGTGAATGGCTGGACAAAAGGAAGCCTGACGGGGCGGACACTGGTAGGGCTCAGTGAGGGGTCGGAGACCTACCTGGCTTGGTCGTAGGCCCCCACCAGGCGCACGTCATTAATCCCGTGTGTCTCCTGCCAGGCTCACAGGAAGGGAGAAGCGAGTCGGGGGCTTTGACCTCATGTGGAGTGATGGCCCTGTCAGCAGAGAAGAGGGGGCTCCTGACCTGCTGGGGATGGGAAACTTTGTGACCAACACGCACCTTGGTATGGAGGAACAGGCGAGGAGGGGCACAAGGGATGGGCCATGGGAGGTGCCAGAAAGTCTAGGAGGCGGCTTGGCACAGCTAGATTGTGTGGATTCGATTGGCAATCTATCAGCTGTGTGGCCTTAGGCAAAGGACTTAACCTCTCTGTTCCTCATCTGTAAAATATTCAGTAGTTTTCATCTCAGTAAATGCCTAGAATACTAAAGACATTATTATTCATCTATCAGGAGGTGGATTTCAAAAGACTCAGGTGGAAAATAAATGAAAAAAAAATTTATATATGTTGTTAAGGGAAATTAAGGACTTCAGGGCTTGACTTTAAACTTGGTTTCTAAAAAGTAAAAATTTTCCCTGATTATAAAAAGTATTCACACTCATTGTAGAATATTTGAAAACTAAAGAAGGAAATAAAAAACCATCCAGACGTAAGCATCTTTAACAATCTGGTGTATTTCCTTCCAGTTTTTAAAAAATGCATATATTCATACTTTTTCTTTTACAAAATTGGCATTGGGCTGGAGTTTCCAGTCCCACTTTTCCACGTGGCATTTTCCATTCAAGAATATTAATAAAAGCCTCCCTTTTGGAAGTACTTTTTGGCCAGGTCTGGATGAAATGTTTTACATACATTATTTCATTTTATCTTTAGGCAGTTTTTTTGTCATTTTACAGATGACAATAAATGGGCTCCAGGTGTTATATAACTTGCTGAAAGTCTTGGGCACAAGAGGTGAGCCGGACTTGAGCTCCAGTCTGTCTTATTCCAAAACCTGAACACTTGACCGCTAGACTCTCTTGCTTCTTGGCAGAGTTAAAAACAAAATTTTACCATATTTCAGCTCATGTATGTGCCAAAATTTACTAAACCAATTTCTTATAATTTGGCACAACTGCAATTTTTTACTTTTATAAATAATGCCATGATGAACATCCTCTCATATAAAGCTTAACTGAAATGCTGGCTGTTTCCTTACGACAGATTCCTAGAAGTAGAATAACTGGGTCAAAGGAATGGGCTTACTACAACCAAGTTGCTTTCCAGAAAGATGATATGAATTTGCCAGTTTTTAATTTAAAAAAATCTGTGCCAACTTGCCAGGTACAAAGTACTAACTTATTGTAATTTTATGTGCATTCCATTGATTACTGGTGAGGTTTCAGTTTTTAAAATTTGCATTTCTTTTGTAAGCTATCCTGACTTTTTTTCTATCTTTCTATGGGTTGTTTACAGTTTTCTAAATTTGTAAGGTTTTGGATGACTATATAACACTTTTCAAGCTTTAATGTGCATATGATCACTTGGAAATCTTATTAAAGATTGTGATTCAGTAAGTCTAGGGTGGGGCCCAAGATTGCATTTCTAGCAAGCTCCTGGGTGATGCTCTGTTGGTTGACTATTGCTGGGTAACGAACCCTCCCCAAATGCAGCAGCTTAAAACGACTATTTCATTTGCTCATGATTCTTCCGGTCTCTCCTGGGGTCACTCACAGGGCTGCAGGCACCTGGCAGAGTTACTGAGACTTGATGGCCTACAATAGCCTCTTTCACGCATGTGGGGGTTGACACTGGCTGTCAGCTGGGCCTCTCGTTCCACGTGGCCCCTCATCCTACAGCCACCTAGCCCTGGCTTCTTCAGATGGTAGATTCGGGGTTCCAGGAGGCAAGAAAAGACATTGCAAAGCCTTTTGAGGCCTAGGCTCAGAAGTCCCATAATATCATTCTGCTATAATCCATCAATCAAAGCAATCTGCTAGTCCAGCCCAGTCACCAGATAAGGAAACAGACTCTACCTCTTGATGAGAAAAACGGCCAAGTCATTTGCAGAGAGGCATGCATGTGGGAATGGAACCGTTGCAGCAATCTTTGCTAAAAATGCACCTCAGATGTCAGTGCTGCTAGTTCCCCATGCCTGCTCAGTAGCAAAGGTGTAGACAGTGATTCTGCCCCTTGGCTGCATATTGGAATCACACAGGGGCTTTAAAGTACACTGACGCCTACACTGAAAGAACAATATGGCTGGTTCAGGGAATCAGTATTTTTTAAAGCTCCCAAGTGACTCTCATATGCAGCCCAGTTTGAGAGCCTCTGCTTTAGAGGTCTCTAGAATTATTCCCAAGTTTCCAGTCACGTGTTTGGGTGGATGGTGGGAAACGCAGGAGGGGCTGGTTGGAGTAGGAGGAGGACTGATGAATTGAGCTAGGGAGGTGCTCAGGGTCATCCAGGTGGAGAGGTCAGAGGTGAGTCTAGAAGCCCCGGAAGAGGTTTGCACTGGACATGAAGACTTGGGAGTTATGACTGAGCCAGATACAAAGCCAGGGCTCCGGGGAACTCACTTTGGGAAACCCTGAGGATGCGCGTAGTGGGCTGTCTGCTCAGTGGAGCCTTGATGGCTGGTGAGTGCCTGGGAAGCAGGGACAGGGTTTGGGGTGCTAAGAAAGGTGGCAGACACCTCCAGGTCAGTACTGTAGACACAGATTCTGTCATTCAAGTAGCATTTTTGAGTGCCATCAGTGTGCCTGGCACAATATTAAGTGACCGTGGAGTTGCCTCAAGGATCAGCTCTGACAGAAGACAGCAAACAGGTTGACATTGTGAACGTGCTGGGAGGGGAGGCATCTCAGTGGCTCACGGCAGCCCCTGGCCATGGCTTGCCTGGGACACGCTTCCCTGAGACCAGGAGCCACTTGTGGGGATAATGCATCTCTTAGCCAATTATGCCTGGCACGTGGGCTGGGTACTAGAGGAAAGCTGACATTACTGGGCACCTATTAGGTACCAGGCACTGTGCTTTAAATGCGTTTGCACTGAGCAAAGCCGGGAGGAAAGGCAGAGTGCAATCGTGGTTAAGGGTGTGACTCTGGCACCTGGTAGCCTGGGTTCAAATGACTTAACCTCTCTGAGCCCATTCTGCCTTGTACACCTATTCCCATGAGGGCTCAACAAGTTCCTCTGTCTTGAGCACCTGAAGCAGTCCCCAGTTTCAGAGAAGCCCCCAACCAATGTTAGCCTTTGTTGATGAATCCTCATGCTCCCTCCATAAGGCAGGAAGTATCCTGGTTTACTGATGAGAGAAGTGATGCTCACGAGGGTAAATGACCTGCTTGAGGGCCATGCAGTTCAGGAACGGAGCCAGGATGCAAGCCACGGGCCATGCACAGCTGCAGGGCTCCTGCTGGCCCCTGCTCCCACCAGATAGTGGGGGCACAGGCCCCTCCACTCCTCAAAGGATAGGTCATCCCAGCCAATACTCCTTCCCTTCCAGGCTGTGTCAACGATCGGAAAAAACAGCTGAGGCAGCTGTTCTGCTCCCTTCAAGTCCAGAAGAAAGCTTCCGGTTGATCCCCGGCTACGGGGAGGAAAGCAACCCTGGGAGGTGCCACCCAAGCCTCTCCTCACCCCCGATTCCAGCACAGCAGCACCTCACAGCATTTGCCTCCCTCCCTCCAACCTGGCAGCAGCTTTGCTGGCTCAGCAGCGGCTGCTTGCTGCTTGGATTGGCCCCTGGGTTCCTCCACACCATCCCTAGGCATCTTTGCACCAAGAGACAGCCAATCCCCAGGACTGGATGAGTTTTAACCTTGACAGATTGGCTTGGCTATTGGGCCCAAAGAGGACAAATGCAGCAAGTTCTGCTAGCCCAGAGAGATCACGCCTAATAAATGAGCACAGGCCTGGCTCAGAGGATGCTGTTGGCTGCAGCCAAGTCCTCCTGGCTTTGATACTTGGACGTCTCTCAGGTTAGTGCTGAAAGGGTCCTTCAGGAGCAAGAGGTCAGAGGCTAAGCAACATGTCTTTAAGCTGCGCTTGCAAAGCAGTTACTAGATTGTGTGTTTACTGGGGCTCTGGGGAAGTGCTGAGCCCTAAATACATCCTCTCCTCCTCGCACATCAGGGGAACCAGTGGGCCAGAGCGTCCCCATTCTCAGGTGGACAAGGTAAAAATCAGGAAGCTGCTTAGTGAGGGTCTCTGCAATGATGCATTTATCTAAGTCAGCTGAGTGACCTAGGTGCCTCTCTGGCCCTTCCTGTTTGAGGTTGGGAGGTAAGCCTTTCAAACCCCAAAGCCTTGGGCTCATGGGCAAGATCACTTGGAGAGTTGGGTCCAAGTAAATATTTCTGCATTTTTCACATTCCTACATTTCTAAGCCTCCTCTTGGTTTAAGAGGGATTGCAGGGGCCAGGTGTGGTGGTGCCCGCCTATCGTCCCAGCTACTCAGGAGGCTGAGGCAAGATTGCTTGAGCCCAGGAGTAGGAGGCAGCAGTGAGCTATGATCGCACCACTGCCCTCCAGCCTGGGCGACAGAGTGAGACCTTGTCTCTTAAAAAAGGGGGGAGAGGGGCGTGCAACAATGGTAGGCTGATGGCTCCATGGGGGACCTACTCCCTCATTCTCCTTGCTTCAGGGCAGTTATTCTGGCTACAAATGGCAGAATCTGACAGCCTATCTTAGGCCCAAAGGGAAGGTTTTCAGAAAAAAAATCCTGGCAAATGCAAGAAGTGAAGGAGCCAGCTTTAGGAAGGCCAGAAGCCAACCGACTCTGGACCTTCTGCCTCCAGAGCTAGAGGACTTCTTTCCTCTATCCTTGTGAGGAAGCAAGGACAGCCCCAGGCACCAGCTGGAGGTTCTGTATTTCCATGAGAAAGAGAGCTAGCCCTCTCTTTGGGCTAGCAGCCACCCAGCCAGGTGGGAAGGGACAACATCCCAATAGTGAAATTGTGAGCCAGGCAGTCATACCAGAGTATCTACCAGGGTGAATTTTGCAACTTCCCACTTAATTTACATTATAAAATAAGCAATATAATCATATGGTTTAAAATCCTTAGTTCACAAAAAGGTGTATAGTGGCATCTCCTTTCCTGCCCTCGTGCCCCAACTCCAAGGTTGCTGTTCTGAGGGAGCCACGTGTTCATACACAAACCATGAGCTTTAAGACACCTGTTTTGCCCCTTGCTTTTCTCACTGAATGTATCTTGGAGCTTGTCCTTTATTCTCAATTATAGACGTGTGGCATTCCACTATCTGGAGCTATTGATTCCTTTTAACTATTCCCTTGTGGATGGGCATTTAGTTTGTTTCCAATTCTAATTCCCTTCTTCTTAGGGCTATCATGGGGAAAACACACAGAAACTTCTGTAAAGCTCAAGATGCAAACCTGGAGGTCTGGGCCAAATTTGGCTTATGTAAGGTGTTTTATTTGACCAACACCCACATTTTTAAACATTTTCTCAATTAGTCAGCATTGTTTAAAAGATAGGAGATTTAACTTAATCCAAATTTCTAGTTTCTCTTTAAAAAAACTTAAGATCTGGCCATACCAGCCTGTGTTCCTATATAACTATGGGCCAGAGCCACGTGGAGTGGGGGAACAGGCGAGGTGTGCCCTTAGCACGCTGCTACTTGTTACCTGCCTGTCTAATGCCAGTTCAAGGCAAGAACCGCCACCCGTTAAGCAGTGGCATTCTAAAAGGAGCAGTTTGCCCTCAATGAAGTAAAGACCAGAAGCTGCTATTTCATTCAGCTGACATTTATTGAGACCTCAAGGAACACCAAGACAGTTTTGTCCTCACGGCACATTCACACTAGGACCTCAGACCACTGAGGCAGACGGGACTCTGAGCAGCGCTGGCCAGGCCCTGCTTTCAGAGGTGGTGGAGGGGCATGCCTGACACGTGGCATGTTAAGCGCCGCCCCGCTCACCCATCCCAGTGCAGGACTCTGCAAGGCCCTCCTGAGTAAAGAGGACCATGGGTTGATAAGCAGCACATACTCCTGGAAGCAAGCAGGAAGAAAGGGCAAGACTGGAGGCAGTGGTGGAAATGCGTGTCTGCCCCACGGACGGCTGTGGTGAACAAAAGGCACCAAGAGTCTGTCTTGCATTCACAAACCACTCGTGAGCTTCTTGCTTTCTACCAGTTCCGCTACACCTGCCTGAAAACATCTCTTTTCCAAGAGGGACGCTGGCATGACATCCCGCTCCGCCCCTCTCCATTCTCCCCTGCCAGGGCCCTGTCAACAGCAGGCCATTGTTGAGAAGTGCCTGTTGCAGTCATTCTCACGCCCCCGCAGGTGCTGCCCCACACACCCACTGGTGGCCGCCGCGGCCTGTCAATAGGTCCTGTGTGCACTAAGCCTTGGTGGTCAGGTCCGGCAGACACCGGCAGGCCGAGGCCTCCCTCCTGCCATCACAGAGCAGCCAAGCAAGGCGCACACGAGGCTTCGTACAGGAGTCACGGCCAGATTCCTGACGCCTGAGGGCAGAGGCTATCTTTGCAGGTTTCAAGCTTAGAAGGTCCTGGGTCCTCCATGACCCCAGAGGCGATGCTGGTCTTGGTCCCCCATCTTGCTTCTTGAGTCTCATCCTTTCAGGATGATCTTGAGAGCTTTAAGCTCATCCTGGTTGAGGGGGGTCAGGTTAAAACCCTTCAGCTCCGGTTTGCCTAGGGAAGAAGACGATCCGTCAGCAAGTCGGGCTCCCGCTAGCTCTGGAGTCAGGCCCAGGAAAGGGGCTGACGCTGCATTAACGCTGCCAAACCCGCCTTGAGGTTGACGGGCGTGGGTCTCAAATTCTGCAGTGCACCAGATGAGGTATCACTACCCACTCCTGGGTCACCATGAACCCCCAAAGTCCTGGCTCTGTTGTCCAGAGACCCCCAGATTTTTGCCACACCTGTGACCAATCTGGAGTGCTTGGGTTTATCCAGAATTTCAGCTCTGACCTTGACCACCTGACTGAGGCCTTCTGCGTTTCCTTAGTCAGAGCTATGCTGGTCCCCACCCCAGACAGTTCCTGGGACCTGGCAAAGAAGCTGTGTAAGAATAAGATGCTACAAACCTCCCTGCCCATTCTATCTCTGGGAAGCTACAAACAGCCACCCTCTGTACCTCCAGGGCCACTCACGTGCTGCCCAGGCCACTGCCCGCCTCTGAGGAGCTTCCCACCCCACCCTGCAAAGTCTGTGCTGATGGCCCCCTGCCTCCTGGTTTCCAGCTCCCCCCAGGCCCATACCTTGGGCCTCAAAGAGGCGGTTGACCTTCACTTTAAGTTGTGTCCGAAGTTTTTCTATTTCTTTATCCAGATGATCCTGATCTGAAGAAATGAGGTGGGCAAAGAGAGGTTGAGGTTATACCACGGTCTGACTGACCCAGGGAATACAGACACCAGCCTCTCCCCATCCCCCCGAGAGCAAGGGCACTTAGCATTCGGGAAGGAAAAGGGGACCTCAGAGACCAATGGAGGAAGGACTAAAGGATAGAAAGGACATGACCCGCTCAAGACCACTCAGACAGCCAGGACACACTACTCCCCTGACTTCCAGGTCACTGACCTTTTGTGGTCAGTGGAAGGGGAAGGCAACACCATGATTTAGACCACCCTCTAAATTCAGAATGTATGGAAAATGCAAATGCAAAAACAAAATGAAGCACCTATAGACCTGGCCCAACCTAGATGGTTGGAAAAGGGATTGCTGAGGAATTTTACAAACCTAAGTACATCAAGGTAAGGAATTTTTAGAAAAGAGCGTGTGTGGAAACATGTGACCTAAATAATCAATGGGTGAGCCTAATGCTCAAGCTTAATCTAATTAGCCACTGTAAACAAAAAAGGTTTCCTAGAGTCACGGACAGCCCCTGAGAAGAGTTGGCATGATGACAGAGACAGTTATCAAAGCTTGGTGATCAATCAACTAAGGTCAACCAACCAACTCCACCTGCTCTCAAATGACATTCTGGCTGGTCTGTTTTTCCCACAGACTTTCATTCTTTGTGATGGGGAGAATCCCTGACTGCCCAAGTTGTAACCTGGGCAGTGGTTCTATTTCTCATTGTAAATGAGTAACCCCAGTGCCTCATAAGGTTATGTAGCCTGTGTCAATCCCTGAAAACCCTGATGATGTTCCAGAGCCCTGCTAGGTACAATGACAAAACCATATTTTGTCACTGTCACTGGGCCAACAGAGCCAAAGTCCACAACCTCAACCCAGGCAGGTGACCACTCTGAAAACTTGATTGAAGCAGCTTCCAGCCCACTTCCAAGCACAATGACAACTTTTTTTTTTTTTTTTTTTTGAGACAGAGTCTCGCTTTGTTGTCCAGGCTAGAGTGAGTGCCGTGGCGTCAGCCTAGCTCACAGCAACCTCAAACTCCTGGGCTCGAGTGATCCTTCTGCCTCAGCCTCCCGAGTAGCTGGGACTATAGGCATGCGCCACCATGCCCGGCTAATTTTTTATATATATATCAGTTGGCCAATTAATTTCTTTCTATTTATAGTAGAGACGGGGTCTCGCTCTTGCTCAGGCTGGTTTTGAACTCCTGACCTTGAGCAATCCGCCCGCCTCGTCCTCCCAAGAGCTAGGATTACAGGCGTGAGCCACAGCGCCCGGCCACAATGACAACTTTTAATTTTACAACTATATAGTATTAGCGTGTGATTTTCAACTGAGCAGCAAAAAACTTCTGCAGGCTAGATCTAGTTTCCTCTGCTAACATTTTGATTTCAATAGGTATAGAGACACCCTGTCTTTAGGGACTGAAGCAACCCTGCTGGTCCTCTTGGCCAAATGTTTTCAAGGGTATAAAAGAGAAAATATGCATGACCTGCCCCCTTCCCAGCCAAGGACCCATTTGTAGCCTGACTTTTTTTTCTCTTATGGTGCTTCTCCAAAGAACTTCCAGGATCCTGGCTCTAGAATTTTGAATACATGCAGACCCTGTAGGTTTACTCTCCTCAAACCTTCAAACCCAGTCTCTTTTGCAGGGGATGTGAAAAAGAAAAGCTCACTCTCCCAGGGTCCTTTGCAGCTATAGGTGGCCATGTGACTTAGTTCTGGCCAATGGGATATTGGCAGGAAGTCCCAGGGATGATGGCCTTATTGCCAAAATAGAAGGCAAGGCCATATGTGGAGAAAGCCTTTTGCCTTTCTTCCAGCCTGGGACGAGGACATGAGGCTTGCATGATGACACTGTAACTATGAGAATATGCTAAGGTGCCACTCCTGAGGCACCCTTGGACTGCACACTCTGGACCACTCCTTACATCAGAAAAATAGAACCCTATGTCCTTAAGCCTCAATTTTTTAGGTTTTCTGTTATTTGCAGCCCAACTCATTCCTCACTGATAAACAAGTACTATGCCAGGCGTACATACTGTTTTATCTCAACTTCATAACAACTGTGCTATGTAAACGCATCCCCCTTTTAGAGATGACAAAAATAACCCACATCAGTCTGAACCCTGTAACACCGTCACCTCTCATCAAGCTGCCCAAAGCCTGACTCTCAGTTCTGGTTTAAGACCAGAGCTGTGACAGAGGCAGCCATATCCCTACCACCCAGGAGGCCTTACCTTTCTCAATCATCTCCTTTGTCTGAGGGTGAGGCATCCTGATGAACATGTTCCCAAAGCAAACCATCACATCTTCTGAAAGAGCAAATGGTCATTCCTTCAACAAATATTTTTTTGAGCACCTACCAACTGCTAGGCATTGTTTTAGATGCTGAGAGAACACAGCAGAAAAAGACAAAGTTCCCGCCCTCATGGAGTTTATATTATAGAGTAAGATAATAAATAAACAAAGATGTGATTTGTCAGACCTTGATTAAGAGCTGCAGAGAAAAACAAGGCAGGGAATGCTAAAGTCAAGGAGGAACTTATTACTTATACCAAGGAATCTGAGAAGGCCTCACTGATTATGTGACATCTGGACAGAGACCTGAAGGTAAAAGTATGAGCAAGACAGAGGAAACAGGGAACGGCAAACATCAGCAGTGAGCTTGAGGTGTTAGGAACAGTAAGGAGACCAGTGAGGGTGGAGTCATGAATAGAGGGGGAGTAGAGAAGGTGATATTGGAGCATTCACGGGGTCCTGGGTTACGTGGAATCTTGCAGGACTCTGGATTTTATGCCAGTAAGGTAAGAAGCAACTGGAAGCAACATTTGGGTGCACTCTCAACAAAACACAAACTTCCTCTCTTGGCCCCCAAGGCCCTTCATTACAGGCTGGTCTCTGCGGCTCTCTCCAGCCATGCTTACTCTCCCACGTGTCTGCTCTGCCACAGACGCTTGGCCTCATCTAAAGGGCATCTCCTGGGTATTCTCAACACCCAAGACCTATCCCACGTCCAATTCTGTCTGTAGCTTTCTCAGTTTTCAATGATCTATTTTACAGTTTGTCTCATCTGAAGAGCACAAGGGCAGGAAATGTCGTTTTTATATACCCCCAGCACTCTCTCAGTGTCTGTCATCGTCAAGGAACTGGGAACTAACAGCCTGTCACAGAAGTGAGCAGCTGAAATCCCGAGCCACAGCCTGTGTCAGACCTGCAACATTTGCTCCCCCATCTCCACAGGCTGTTTCAATTTCCCACAAAGCTGAGTCACTCATTTGTGGCCTTCTGCCTGGTCTCTATCAGGGACAAGGTGATTGAACAACAGGCCTCCAGGGCTGCAGTGGGGAAGTTTCAACTTACCAGAGAGGCTAAGATCCTTCTGCAGAGCCCTCAGGCCCTCTCGGTTCTGATTCCTTTTAGTGTCCAGGTCCACAATCTGAAAACCACAGGGACAGGAAGAAATTCAGCTGCCTCTTGCCCCAGTCTGTCACCTCTTGACAGACAAGGGGTTGAAGAGACAAGGCATCATTCCTAGGTTACTTACAATGTCCCACCTAAAATGGACTGATGTGTGAATCTATTTCTTCTCCCACTCAGCTTCTGAGTCCTTAAAGACAATGCTTTGTGCAGGTGCCTTTCCCCCAGAGAAGGTACTTCAAAAATGTCTGCTGACTAAATGGGTAATTTTGTATTATCTACTCAAACTTTAGGGCATATCAGAATTACTGGGAAAGTGGAAACTCCTTGTGATTAAATAGACCTAAGAAGCTCTATTTTTGAACTAACTTCTCCAGGTGACTCTGACCTAGTATTATGAAAAACCCAACAACACCAGACTGGAACAGCAGAGGTAGAGGCACTGAGATGTTGGCAACAACGCAATAGCTACCAAGGAAGTGAGGAGGCAGTACAGTATGCGGCTTGAGAGTGCTGGCTCTGTAGCTGGAATGCCCAGGTTTGAACCCTGCTGCCAGCTATAAGCTGTGTCATTTCACCTGCCTGTTTACTCCTTTGAAAAGCAGAGACAGAAGCAGTACCGACCTCACACAGGTTATTAAACTAGAAATTAAATGAGTTAACACAGTACCTGATACACGACAGATACCTGATAAACCTTAACTGTTCCTGTGATTCCCATGCAGCACACCTTAACCCAGTAGTACATTTGATAGGCTCTTCCCTCTCTCAGTACCTAACTGACCACCCCAGCATTCTACCTGGAGATGACAAAGAGTCATGAATCATTCTTGACCCCTGCTCCCTCACCCCTTTATTTAACCATTATCACAACATACTAAGTCCATCTCCAAAATATATTTCTGACCCATTCACTTCTCTCCATCACCACCACCGGATCCAAACCCACCTCTCATCTGGACCATAGCAATGGCCCCTCACCCATCTCCCTCCTCCACCCAGCAGCCAAAGGGATCCTTTCAAAACCTAAATGCAATTATATCACCCTCTCTTTACTTCCCTCCCTCATGAATTCCCTTCAAAGACTTGGTATTTAAATTAGAACCTGACCCAAACACTACACAAGGTCTTCCATAAACAGGGCCCCATCTTCCCCCACGTCCTCATCCCTGCCCAGTCACAGGCCCCCTCGGGTCTATTTTCTGTTCCTCTTCTCCCCCGAGGGCCTTGACTGGCCGGTGCATCCAGATCAATGAGGGGGCCCGGAAACTGCATTTTCAAACAGATGCTCAGGAAAACTGCCCAGGGTCGGGATCCGAAGAGCCCGGTAAGGGGCAGAGAAAGGATGGAGAGGGAATACCCAGCACAGAGCAAGCTCTCAATACCAGCCGAACGAGTGACGCGCTGCGTCGCGTCAAGCGTTTGGCCCAAGTTATCCCACAAATGCCCCACGTCTGTCGTCTCGGAGCCGTTAAACCACCAGCCCAGGTCAACTCACTGCGACCCCGCGCACTGCCCTACGGCTCGCCGCCAGGCCCCTGCGCCGCGGACGGGCCTCCCACCTGCCGCTTGTCCGCCAGCACCTCCTCGGCCAGCTCCTCCACCTCGACCAGGTACTGCAGCACCCGCTCTGCCTCCGGTGACAGCATGGCGCCCCTCGAGTCCGGCTGCGGTTCTGACACGACCCAGCTCAAGGTCCGCTCCGGCCCCGCTCCGGCTCCCACGGCGCACGCGTCGCTCTGACAGCGCTTCCGGCGCGCCTGCGCAATTGAAAGAAGGACGGTGGCGCGCAGGCTCCAACGCACAAGCGACGGCCGGAAGCGAGAGGCGGGGCCTAGCTTTGGAGGCGTGTCTAGCGCGCCCCCTGCAGGCTCAGAGAGCGCGGTCCGCAACGGGGCCTCTTGCCCCCTCGTCCTGCCCTTCATATATTTCTTGAGCACCTACTATGTGCCGGGCAGTTTTAGGGGCTGAGGATGCAGCAGTGAACAAAACAAAATCCCTGCCCTCGTGGAACTTCATCCTAGTAGGAAACAACGACAATTAATGACAAAACAAATAATTATATACTGCGGCAGGCATTAGTGATTAGTAGTGGAGAAATAGAAATCATTCTTTCCCTGTTTAAAGAACACAAGAAGGCCCATGTGGCAGTGTGACTTATATTTAACCTCTGACATCTTCAGTTTTCAAATTATAAAATGAGGAATGAATAAAAATCCCCGCCCCCATTGTCTCTCCACAGGATCGGAAGGAGGCAAGAATCATTTTTAATTCAGTTTGGCCAGTGTTCACTCGAGCCCATGGGTGTTGGGCCCACATCCAGAGCAGTTGACCTGTACCTAAGGAAGAGGCTGAAGACTCTGGGCAGTGGGCAGTGCAGTGCTAGGTCAGAAAAGCAAGTCTGTGTGGGCTGTAGGGCCAGGAGGACTTCTAAGAGGAGGCAGGCAGGTGGAAAATGGCTGTCCATCTGAACCAGAGGGTTCCCTGGAGATCTTCATGCCCAAACCCCTCATTGTATAGTTCGAAAAACCAAGGCTCAGAGAGAGGCAAGGCCTTTGAAAAGTCAACGGCAGAACTGATTCTAGAACTCTGACCTCCTTCCCCGCCAATCCCATCTTTTTATTTTCCCCTTTCGGCCTCTTATAACCAAGCCCTTTCACACTCTTGGTCTTACTTACCTGAATTTCAAAGCAATACTTGTGTGGAAGAGATTATTATTGTCCCATTTCGCAGGTGCAGACTGAGGCCAGGAAAAGGGCAGTGCCTCATCGCATCGCAAGCCAGGAGAGTGCAGCAGGGCTCTGGTGTCCATAGCACGGCTGCCTCTGGACCCTAAAAATCCCTCCCCCACATTGTGGCCCCACCAGGCTCATCAGCACCTCCTCTTTGCCTGGCATTTGGCTGCCGTCAGCTAATTTTCCCTGCAGCAGCCTGGTGTGGGGAAGGAGGGAGATTCATTAAGGATTCCTCATTGAGGGTGAATTTGTCGCCAAACCCAGGATGTTTTGTGTAAACACCTTCTGGTTCAGAAACGCAGACACAGGCCCTGTGAAGAGAAGGCGGCCATTCGCCAAAGGAGAAATAGGGCTCACCAGGCATCCCTGGGGCCTGAACCCCTGTACTACATCTCCTCCTTAGGACCCAAAGAGGGCTAGACCAGGTTGACCTCTGACCCCCATCAGGTAGGCCTGGATGGGAATGAGCAGAGAGAGGCTCCCACATTAGCAGCTTCTTGGTGGTGATTGGCCCTTAGAGGCCACCCCTGGCCACTGGAAGTGTTGGCAGGGGGTGAGTCACAGTCGTACTCAAGACTTTGAGATGGTCAGAACCTGAAAGACTCTTGGAGATCACTTAGGTTCCAGCAAATATTTATTGACTTCCCAGGCCCTGTAATAGGGATTCTGCCAGGAGCAAAACCAAACGTGGTCCCTATCCTGAGAAACTCCCAGACTGGTGGGAGGGACAATCAACACACGAACAAGTAAATGTGTCATGTCAGGTGGTAAAAATGCTTATAAAGAAAATTGCACAGGGCAAAGTGGAGAGGGGATGACGGAGGAGCTGACATGGTCAGAGAGGGCTTCCCTGAGCAGGTGGCACTTGAGCCACGGTGGAAAGGAGGTGAGACGGTGAGCCGTGTGGGTATCTGGGGAGTGCGGCAGAGGGAACAGCCAGGGTAGGTGGAACAGAGTGAGCAAGGGGGAGAGGGTAGGAGACGAGGTCAGGGAGGGGAAGAAGGCATTGAGTGTACAGGGTTGTGGAAGGCACTGTTGATGTCCCAGCCAAAATCGATTAGGAGTCACCTGCAGACACTATTGCATATGCCGCTGGCTTCCTGCTTCTTCCTGCTCCCGGATGCAGGTTGAGTGAGGAATGCCAGTGAGTTAACGCCCACAAGTGTGAGCTCCTACCAAGAAAAGAAAGGAGTTAGTGACTGCATACCCCAGCTTCTTTGCCCACGTGTGGGAGACCTAAGAGGAGGCTGCTACAATTATCCAGACAAGACGGTCACGGGACTGAGGGGTAGCCGTGGGGGAGCTGGCCAGCAATGGGGCCCTCAGAGCCTTTGCACACACTCCTCCATCGGCCTGGCTTAATTTTCTCCCACGCCTTTATACCTGTGTAACTGCTACATGGCCCCCACTCCTCAGCTCAGTGTCACCTCTCCCAAGGGTCAAGAGGCCCCTCTCGGCCCCCACGGCTTCCCAGGCGACCCTCGTCTCTGCACTTACTCTACTACGTTTTTTCTCTAGACAGTTCCCTCTCTAGTCATGAACTCCTCAGGGCGGGGACCTTGTCTGTCCTGCCCACTGTCGTATCTCCAGCACCTGGAGTGGTGCCCGGCATACAATAGATGCTCGGTCAGTGCTTATGGAATAAATGAGTGGACTTTTACTTTCTAAAATCCACAGTATCCAAAGACACACAGAGTTAACTCAAGGGGAACTAGTTCCCCATCACAAGAAGTAGGTAAGTTGAGGCTGGACCGCCACAGGGTCAGGATATTGCAGAGGAGATTTCAGCTCTGGGTGGGGTGATCCCTGCATCTTTTCTAACAGAAGACCTCTACCTGGTCGCACTGGGGCATGCCCCCCAAGTTTAGCCACCCCAAGCCCAGGGGACTGGAACCAACAAGAACAATGCCACACCCATTCCCTTCAGGCCCCTTTTCAGGGATTCCATTTAATGGCCAGCACCCCCATCTCTCCTTAGAGGTGATAATCCTTAGGCTCCTGGGGCTTCTTGAGGGGGGCTCACCCACCCTCTGAGCTGTAACCCATGGTCGAGGGGGGTGGAAGCCCATCTCCCTTGCCCGGGGTGCGGGCGGGGTGTGCGTGGATAACTGAGGTATAACTCACACTCCGGAGTCCCCTGCGGGGTCAGGCTGAAGCTGCCATGCACACAGCGTGGCTGAGATCACGCCTTCCTGTCTTTCCCAGTACTGCGCCCTGCCCCCTCTCCCTTATGGTCGAAATCCTCCAAGGCTCTCATCTCACTCAGTAAAAGCCAAATTCCTTGCAGGGGCCCACGGGGCCCTACATGACCTGTCCTGCCTCGCTGAGTCATTTCCCACCTCCTTGCTGTTCCCCCAACAAGGTCCCACCGCAGGGCCCTTGCACTGGCGGCTCCCTCTGCCTGCAATTTCCCCTGATGTGTGCCTGGCCCTCCCTCACCTCCTACAGGTCTTCTCTTAAAGGTCTCCTTCTCAGTGAGGTCCTCCCTGCCTCTCCTGCAACTCCTGACCAATTTCCTCTGCTCCGTTTTTCTTTTCTTTTTTTCATAACTTTTGTCTCCTCCCAGCATGCTATGGAATTCACTCAATTGTAGTTGCTCATCTCCCTCTGCTGGAAAGGAGGCTCCATGAGGGCAGGAATCTTTGTTTCATTTGTTCACTGTTGTATCCCGAGCATCTAGAACAGTGCCTGGCCCGTGGTAGGTGCTTGCTAAACATTTTTGAATGAATGAGAAGAGATGGAATTCTCTCTTTTTTTCTGTAGAGATGAAGTCTCATTCTTGCTCAGGCTGGTCTCGAACTCCTGACCTCAAGCGATGCTCTCTCCTTAGTCTCCCAAAATGCTAGGATTACAGGCATGAGCCACACTCCAGTCCAAGAGTGGGAATTGTAACTAAGGCAGAATCTCCCTGAGCCCAGGCTCTTAAAGTGGGGAGTGGGAGCCGCAGACCATGCTGGACCTTGTTGACCGAGGTAGGAGATTGGATTTTGTCCTTAGATCCCACTGGAGGGTTTTGAGCGAGCACTGATGTGATGGGGGTGACCTTGTGAAAGTCCCCTCTGTGTCCCCATGTGGCTCTGGAGATGGGATGGGCTAGAAGGTGTGAGTGTGGTGCAGTCCTTGGGGTCGCGTGTGGGTGTGTTGGGGGTGGGAGGGTGATGATGGAGGCGTGGGGAGGTGACAAGCTGTGGCCACACCGGGGCTGGGAGAGAGCAGCGAGAGAGGCCGGGCCAATGTCCTGATTCTCCCACAGCCTGGGTGGCTGCTCTACCAGCTCCGGCCTGTGAGGAGTCCAGGCCCAGCCCCCAGCTGCTGACAGCGTGCTCCTCTCCAGCAGATGGTCTGTTCCCTCGCCTGGGTGGTCCCCAGCTCTTCCCTGCACTTTGTGTCGTTGGCAGGTGGAGGAGAGGCGTCCCTCCGCGCCCTCTCCTCCCCTGACCCAGAGAATAATCCCTTACATTCATGCGATTCTCCTCGCGCCCTCACTGCATCCTCCCACATCCCGGAGTAACGTAGAAAGCTGATTCCCATTGGGCAGATGAGGACATTGAGGTCAGGAAAGGGGATGGGACCCTCCCAAGGTCATGCAGCCAGATGGGGAACACCAGGTGGGGACATGTCTCCCAACTCCCCACGCCTCGATTTTCACCAAGCCACAGATGGCCCCATGGCTTGACTTGAAAAATCTTAAGTGACCCTAAAGCCCAGAAAGTTCCAGGCCTGTTTGAGCCAGCTTTTACTACTACCTTTAATACAAAATTCATTCATTGTAAATTCCATGAATAGATTCTTCTTATCGGAAATGAAAGCATTACAGAGAAGACTAAAGTTCCTTTTTGACACCCCCCCCCCATCTCAGTTCCCTCTGGTTTGGGTGTGTCTTTCAGAACTGCGATATGCATTTAAAGACGTGGTTATGAACCCAGAGAAAATCCGAGGGACTATTTTGAGGTGGCAGGACAGGAAGGCACGGAACACAAACCTAGCACTTTGCAGCTTTAGCTCTTGGACAGACTTGACTGGTATATTCAGATCTCTCTCTTATTTTCTAACAGCTGCAAAATAGTCCATAGTGTGTGAACACTATAGTTCATTCGGTTATTTAGTTGTCTAAATTAAAATTTGCATTTATTTTTCATGCACTAAAGTACAGGGTATTAGGTTAACCCCACGTCTCAGTTCATAGCACATGGTCAAGATTTAGTCTGCAAGAACTCTTTCTTGTTTATATTATTTTCCCCCACCCCTACTCAATTTTGACCACGCTGAAACCCTCTCCAGTGTTTTTGATATATGTGCTTTTTTTTTTTTGCCTTGCTGCCCCCACATATGTCCTTAAATATGCAGAATTTCTTGCAAAATGCATAGTGTTGTTTTATGTGTTGCTGTAGCTTATAAATTCTTATTGAGATATTGCACACAGAGAAGATACACAAATCATGGTGTACGGTTCACGAGCTTGCAAAACCTGAACACATCCATGTAACCAGCACCCAGATGGAGGAAGAGAGCACAAGCATCCCCCAGCGCCTCCCAAGCACAACTTTTTAACAGCCACCATCCTTTTAACGACACAGATTAGTGTTGCTTGTTTTTGAACTTCATACAGATGGAATCATACCATGTATGCTCTTTTGTGCCTGCCAACTTTTACTAAAATTTTTGTTCATGAGATTCATCTATACTGGTGGGTATAGTTGAGATGGTTCACTCTCAGTGCCATTGTGTATTTCATTGTTTGACTATGCCACAATTAAACCATCCTACCTACTATTGGTGGGAACATGGGTGGTTTCCAGCTTGAGGCCATGACAAACAATGCAGATGTGAACATTCCTGTGTGTGTCTTTGGGTGCCGCAGCATCAGCCTAGCTCACGGCAACCTCAGACTTCCAGGCTTAAGCAATCCTTCTGCCTCAGCCTCCCTAGTAGATGGGACTACAGGCATGCGCCACTCTGCTCAGTTAATTTTTTCTATTTTTGGTAGAGATGGGGTCTTGCTCTTGCTCAGGCTGGTCTCGAACTCCTGAGCTCAAATGATCCTCCCGCCTCGGCCTCCCAGAGTGCTAGGATTACAGGCGTGAGCCACCGCACCCGGCCAAGTATATATTTTTAATCCACGTAAATATTTTTGAGTTGTAAGTTATATTCCTTTTCTACCCCCCCCCTTTTTTTTTTTTTTGCTTATCCTGATGTTTCTTAGATCTGTCCATATCCTCTAGGTTTCTCTGGCCCTTACTCCTCCAACTCCAGAGGACTTCAGAACTGCCTCCACCTCATCTCACCTGTCCACTCCTTGGTTATGGGTGCCTGAGTCGCTTTTCTCTCCCCACCAACACACACAGGCCACACTGACGTCCTAGTGTGGTGTGGCCTTGTCACGGGGCACCCGCACACTTCTTTTCCCTAAATACTGCCATGTGCCTCTACAGCATGGCTGCAGCATGCACACTCCTACTCGCGAAGCACATCCTCACTGACATGAGGCATACCCACCTTTTTATGGCTTGCCAGTGGCCGTGTCATATTTACTGAACCATTCTCTTGTGGATGGACATTCGTTTTCCATCTTTGCAGATTATAAGAAGCATTGCAGTGGCCCTTCAGGAACATGCCTCCTTATACTTGTCTTTGAATTCCATTTCTCTTCTGCCCCATCTTCCTCCACTCTCCTTGAGCCCTAGTTCCTAAACACGTGCTAACGTTCCCACCCAGCTGCCCTCCCTCGGCTGTGCCCTCCGCTAGGAATGTCCTTTGCTTTCCTTCTCCACTTGTTGAGTGCTTACTCTTCCCTTAATGACCTTTGTCCTAGAAGGCCCTGCCCCCACCGCCCAGGAGGGTTTGCTCTCCTTGGGTCTCCCAGAGGGAGTTGGGTTCTCATTTTCTTCTGGCATCAGTCACCTTCCTATTTTGGACTAGACCAGTTTTTTTCATGGTTTGGGCTTTCTCACCAACCTGGGAGCACACTGAGGCCAGCTGAGATCTAAGGGTGAGTAGAAACAAACTATGCCAATGGAGAGGCTATGGGTAGGGGGAAGGTAGGGAAAGTGCTTTGGCCAGGGGAAACAGCAAGTGCAAAGGCACTGTGGCAGGAGGGAACCTGGAGGAGGCCAATGTGGCTGGAGCCTAAGGAGAAGGGGAGAAGGGCGAAGGAGAGGCTAAATGGATAGGCAAAAGCTAGGTCATAATGGAAGGCCTGGTGGGCAGAGCAAAATTGGAAAGTAGACTCATTCACTTTCTGGACACCAGCTATTACCCAGGAGCTGTGCTGTATCAGTTAACAAGACAGACACGGTCTCTGATCCCACAAAGCTCAATGGGGGCAGATAATGATATTAAGCAGAGGAAGAATAGCTAACCTTTATGGAAGACTTACTATATGCCAGGAAGTGTACTAAGCACTTTCCATGCACTACCTCATTTGATCATTACCACCACCCTATGAGGTAGGATACCCATTTTATTGAAGAGGAAACTGAGGCTTAGCAAGGTGGAATGCTTTACCCATCTGTAAGGAGTCTTGGGGACTTATCAGTCCATTGGAAAGGCCTTTTGCAAGCACTTTCACTCAGTGCTGGTATGTGGAGGATAAACTGGCACAGTCCCTATGGAGGGCATCTGTCAAAACTGTAAACACACATACTATTCAATCAATAAGCCCATTGCTAAGAATTTACTCTACAGATAACCAAAATGGTGTGTCCACAAAGTCATTCACTGAAGTAGGTTGTAAGGGGCAGGAGACAACCTAATTGCGCACAATTTAGGGGAGCGGTGAAGAAGATATGGCACGTGCATGCAACGGAGTGTCCGGTACTATGAAAGAACGAGGTGCTCTCTGTGCACTAATATAGAGCACAGAGATAATCTCCAAAAATGCTGCTATATCAAAAAATGCAAGGTACAAAACTGTAAATTAGGCTGTCATTTGTTTTAAAATGGTGGTGCGTATTGAGATAGGAAAAGGAGAGAGAAGAGAGAAGCAGAGCGGAGGAGAGAGGGAAAGAGAGAGACACACACACACAAGAAATCTTGGTTGCCTTTGGGAAGGTGAGCTGGCAGCTGGAGGACAGGGTAGGAGAGTCACTTTTCCATGTGTCCCCTTTGTACCTTTGAGTTTTGAACCATGTGGAATATATTCACTATTCAATAAATAAATCCAATTATGTTTATTTAAGGGACTTTCGGATTCTATAGGGAAGAAAGACAGTGGAATGGAGAAGGCATCCCAGGATTGTTGAGTTGAAGGTGTCTTAGTGATTCTCTTATTTTACGAAGGAGGAAACTGAGGCCTACAGAGGTAAGGTGAGTTGCTCAAGGTCACCTGAGCAGGTAATGGCAGAATGGGGACTGGCTGTCACCCAAATTGTAGACCTGTGCCCTTTGCTGCCACACAGGGATCTGCTATGTGCCAGGCTCCAGTGACCTCTGAGGGTACAGCGGTGAGGAACATAGGCAGGACTGCTCCTTCACAGACCTTACATTCTAGACAAGAAACAAATAAGTATGCATTATAATGTCGGGTGGTGATAAATGCTAGGAATAAAAAATAAGGCAGGTGAGAAGATAGAGTGTCAAGGGGGAAATGATCAAGAAAAACCCTTCTGCAGAAGCAGCGTTTTAGAGGAGAGAGAGATGGAGCCCTGTGAATATCTGGGGGAACAGCAGGAACAGAAGGCCCTTGGAATGAAAAAGGCTGGTTTGTTAAAGGAACAGCAAGGAGCAGTGTGGCTGGAACAGAGCAAGCAAGGGAAAGACGGTAGGAGGTGAGGTCAGGAAGGTGGGCAGGAGAGGATTGTAGGCAGGGCTGAGGACTTTGGCTCAAAGTGAGGTAGGAAGTCGCTAAGAGGTGCGAAGCAGATGTAGGATCTGATCGGATTTCCCTTTTAAAAAGGCCCCTCTGGCTGAGGGTGGAGATGGAACATTAGGAGGGGAAGGAGAGACTGCAGGGGAAAGCTGGGGCAGTCAGGTCACCCAGAAGAGAGGTGACAAGGCCTTGGCCTGGGGCAGTGTTGTGGGGAGCAGAGGTTGGTGTCCCCATCTGTCCAATGAGGGAGTTGAACAAAATGGTCCTTTAGGGCCTTTGCACCTTTGGAATTTGGTGACTTGGTGAATTGTCTCAGCATACACTAGCTGGGTGAGCCAGCCACTATTTCTTTTCTCATCATCTCTAGGTTTCTCTCTTTGGATTTCGGGTTTGAACAGACCCAGCGATCTGAAGCTCAGCTCGGGGACTCCTGCCCACCCCTCCCTCCCAGCCCACTCCATCCCCACCTCCCAGGGACAGATGGGTGGGCGGCAGGAGCAGCTGGGCCTTGAAGCCTGACGGGCCCCAGGGGAGGGAATTATCTAGAGTTCATAACCCCTCTCTGCCTTCTAGCTCTTGAGTTAAAAGCCCCAAATGTCATAGCCCCAAGAGGCAGGGGTTGGAGGGTGCCAAGAGAGGGGCAGAGCAAGATGCTTTTCTGTCATGCAGCTGCCCACAGGGGACAGGGACCTGGAGTGCTGAGAACTCCAGGAAGCTATTAGGGTTGAGGCTGAAAACTGGTGGCCCTCAGGCTGCATCTAACCCACAGACTTATTTACTTGGCCTGAAAAGTGTTTGACAAAAAATTGGAGCCAATGTTTAAAAATCAAGAAATTTTACAGTAAATCCAGATTTCTGACTTCTCTTGAATAATTAAAAAATCTGACCATACTGACCGCCCATTCCCATATCACAGTATCCGTATAAGCAGAGTAGCCACTGTCCCCATTATTATTTTATTTTATTAATAAGTGAATACACTCACATGATTCCAAAAATAAATTATAAATAGGCAGATAATGAAGTCTCCCTCCCATCTTGGCCCCCCTTCCACCCAGTGCCCCTTCAGTAATCTCTTCTTTCCTTATGTAAACTTGCAAAACTTCTTTATGCATATACAAACACATAAAATATAGGTTAGTATCCCCCCTGTTCACCCAGCTTGACCCCCTCTTCTGTCTGTTCTGTCCCTCGCTTTTCCCTGGGGAAGCCTTTCTGTATTAGGACGTGGAGAGCTTGCTGCTGCGTGCCATCCCATTGTCAGGCAGTCCCATAATTTATTTAGCCAGTTTCCCACTGATGGGCATTTAAGTCATTCTCAATATCTGCTGTTGTGAACAATATTGTATCAATTATGTCATGTATGGTTCGCACAGGTGCAAATATTTCAGTAGGGACTAAAGGAAAATTATTAGGAACTGGTCCGAGCAGAGAGTGCAGTAGGCTGAGCCCTCAGTGAGGCTAAGCGAGGAAACACGATGAAGGCTGCTTCTGAGAGTGATTCAAACAAATCCCAGACACTATGCCCTTGGGGGCAAGGGAAGGGCTCCCAGATTTGCTTCTGCTA
Organism: Microcebus murinus; assembly: GCF_040939455.1. Taxonomy (NCBI): domain Eukaryota; kingdom Metazoa; phylum Chordata; class Mammalia; order Primates; family Cheirogaleidae; genus Microcebus; species Microcebus murinus. The sequence continues at coordinate 29,551,877 of NC_134119.1, forward strand.
CTTGCTAAATATGGGACATCAGTCTGGGCCTCAGTGTCCCCATGTGTAAAATGAGAGAGGGGCTCAGGGAGCTGGATGAATCTCAGAGCCTGTCCGTTTCCGACCAGTCATGGCCCACCTTCTCCCTCTGCTCAGCCAGCCCTGCATGTGCCTGGCTCGGTCTCATTGCAGAGCCTTTGCCCAAGCTGCTCCCACACACACGCCTGCCGCTGGCCCCTGGAGCAAACTCTTTGTACACCCCTGTTGGTCCTAGTCTGAATCTCTGAATTTGTGGGCCACTCAGAGTACACCAGTCCAAACTCCCTCAGGGCTGAGTCCCCCTTATGGTGCCCCTGTAAGGTGGGTCACCCTCAAATCTCACCCACACTTCAGACATCCCATCTAATCCTTCCTCTATGTCGCTTCCTCCAGTCTCCTGAACTTTTAGAATAGAGTTCTTAAATGCCAACTCTGCTACATCCTATCAAAGGGCCTTGTGACAGCACATCCCTGAGTCTCAGTTTCCACCTGAAAAGTGGCTGGTTTGAGGATAACATGTGACAATATCAGCAAAGTTCTTAGCACAGCCTCTGACAGTTAATAATTCCATTAAGTCACTGCCCTGATGTGAATTAGTCACCTTGTTTATAAAATGAGAATAGCAGAACCTATTCCATAGGGTTGATCACTCATGTCTTAATTCATCCAGTGACTTTTATAGAATAGCTATTGAGTGCCAGGCACAGCACTGGGAACTAGGAGATTTGGTGGTGAAGAAAATAGATGAATTGTCCCAATCCTCATGAAGCTCCCGGGCAAACAGCCAGTGTGCTGATATTAAGAAGGAAAAGATGAAGGTGTTATGGAAATTCATAACCAGGGGGCATCAGGGGGACTTTTCTGAGGGATGGAGAGCTGGGTGGGAGATCCAGGAGGCTTCCTATGGGAGACATCATCCCAGTTAATAATTACCACTTAATTATCCTCACCAGAGCCCTAGGAGGACAATACTAGTTATCTTCCATTTTACTTTTCTCTGAAGTTAAAAGAAATGAAGTGACTCACCCAAGATCATGGAGCTAGGATGGGATGGTTGGGTTTCAGACTCAGGTTTCCTAGCTCCAGAGTCTCAGACTTAAGAAATTGTTTTCTCCTGCCTCTTTGGATAGGCCAATCCTGGGATACAGAGAGGCATGAGAGGCACAAGGGCTGCCTCCATTTGGGTGAAGCCCAAAGGTGGAAACCTAACTCTGCCAGGCTCTACCCAGACACCGGTGAGAGGGCAGAGATCTAGACACATGCAGGGACTGGCCTGGGACCAGAGCCTCTCCCCTGTCTCCCACCATCCAGGGCTCTGTCCTATCAAGCCAAGAGTGTCCCTGCCTAGGGTTGTAGGAGAGAAAGAAAAGGCAGAGTGGATCTCATCCCTCAGAACTCCCGACCCTGTCTTTCCTTTCTAAATCATACTGGGACTCAGACCTTCAAGCCCAATTCACAGACGTTCTTACTAAACATGCCCGTGGATAGGGAGCTGTCAGCCTTGAATCTGGCCTGGAAAACTCCCTTAATCCCTAACTCTTCCCTCTCTGTTTTCAGCCTTGGGCAACAGCTGGTACCCCAACCTCCTAAGCATTGCTGAGACCAAAACAGTCCCTGGACAGGAAAGGGATGCCAGGCTGCAGGACTGCAGATGGCTGCTCCTTCCTGACCCAGGGCAGCTGTCTGCCTTCATCTTCTCTTCCCTGCCACTCTGAGGCAGGGTGGTCCTCCCTCCTCCCTTTCTCAGCTCCCCTTTCCTCCCCCCTTGCCTTTTTCCCCTCCTCTCCTCCTCCCCTTGAGGAGTAGCAAAGCCTATTCAAAAGGCAGGTAATGGGCTTCAACTTGGCAGTAGCTCTTACTGCGTGAGACTGAACAAATTATTTAACTTCTCTGTGACTCAGTTTCTTCAGCTGCAAAATGGGAGAAAAAAATGTAAACTACCTCACAAATTGTGAAGATAAAATGAGTCAATAATTGTGCAGTGTTTAGAACAGTGCCGGGCAAAAAAGAAACTACTACATGAGTGTTTGTATAATAAATGCTCCCGTATATGCAATCTGATCAAAGGGGGTGAGCTGGGGGTATCCAGGATGTGTGAGCACCACACCCCCTCCCGTGGGTTACGGTTATAATCTCCCTCAGGTCTCTGCAGCCCCAGCCTGCTTCGCTGTGATCAATTCTCTACTCTGGCTGCTAGGTCTTCTTGCTAAATCCTGATGGGACCACATAACTCCCCTGCTCAAATCCTGCAGTGGTTGCCCATTGCCTGCTGGATAAGGGCTACCTTCCGGCTCTTTAGGATCTCATCCCTCAGAACTCCCGACCCTGTCTTTCCCATCTTTCCACCCCCTGGATCTGCGATCCAGACTTCCTTGAAAACAGGACCCCCAGACTCTGGCCTCCAGGCCTTTCCACTTGCTCCTTCCTCCACCTGGCGTTTCCTCCCGTGCCTTTCCTCTACATGTTGGATATTGCCCCTTTACCTCCGCCTACTCTACTAGGGCTACCGCCAGATGAAGGCAGTCCCTGAGGGAGGAAAGGGGAGGGTGAGGAAGAGAAAGCAACTCTCAGAGCTGCAGTTTTCTCAGCTTCAAAAGGAAGACAATAAGAAAAGGGCCCTCTCAAGATCAAAGAAGGGTATGGAACAATATGTGAATACTCAGGAAACTAGGAAGCTATGCGTTATCATCACTGATTGCTACACGGCCACTGGGGGGCCCGCCCAAGCAGCCTGTCCCCCAGCCCCTTACTTCCAACTCCCTGGTCCACTCCTCACCACCCCAGACCCAGGCCACCGAAGGTGAACACAGGAGATAAAGGAGGAGGAGAGGATGGGGAGGAGGGCGGTAAAGGATAAAGAAGGAAGTGGAGTCCGAGGGGAAGTGAGAGACACAGAGCATGTGGCTGGAACCCCACACTAACGAGCAAGGAAGGATAGGGTGACCTGGGATGCTCTCCCCTCCCCGCCCCCGCTCCCTTCCCAGGGGGGCGGCCCCCATCCGGCCACAGCGCGGGAGGGGTGGGGGAGGGGCGGGGCGGCGCCGAGAAGAATGAATAATTGAAGTAGAGGGGAGGAGGAAGAAGAGGAGAAGGAGGAAGAGGAGGAGGCGGGAGCCGCCCGCACAGGGTCCTCCCCACTCGGCACCCCACCCCCTCCGCCGCCCGGAAGTCGCTCCCCGCCTCCTGCTCCGCCAACATGGCCGCGAAGTCGGATGGAGCGGCGGCCGCGGCCGGCCCGGGGCCGGAGGGGGCGGCCGGAGCGGCCCGGGGCAGTGCGGTCGGGCGCGGGGACGTGGCGGCGTTGGCCGGGACCCCAGGGGTGGTGGCGGCGGGAGGCCCGGGGCCGCGCTACGAGCTGCGGGACTGCTGCTGGGTGCTGTGCGCGCTGCTCGTGTTCTTCTCCGACGGCGCCACGGACCTGTGGCTGGCGGCCTCCTACTACCTGCAGGGTCAGCGCACCTACTTCGGCCTCACACTGCTGTTCGTGCTTCTGCCCTCGCTCGTCGTGCAGCTGCTCAGCTTCCGCTGGTTCGTCTACGACTATACCGAGCCCGCAGGGGCCCCGGGACCCGCCGTCAGCACCAAGGACAGCGGCTCCTGCGAAGCCGCCATCAGCACCAAGGACAGCGCCGCCGCCTTCCGGACCAAAGAAGGCAGCGCCGAGCTGGGTCCCCGGCCCGCGCCCTCTCCAGCCGGCGCCTACCGCCGCCGCTGCTGCCGCCTCTGCATCTGGCTGCTGCAGACCCTCGTCCACCTCCTGCAGCTCGGCCAGGTCTGGAGGTAGGAAAAGCGCAGGTGAAGGGAGCTGAGTCCAAGGAGTGCGGGTGGCGAGGGGCTGCCTGCTGCCCTAGCCCTGCTCTCACCTTTCCAGACCCCCTCCCATGCTGACCTCACCTGCCCCACCCCACTGCAGCTCTCATTTCTTTCAATCCACTCCCCCCTGACCTCTGCCCCCAAACCCTGACCAAACCCAGTACCATCCACTCCGATCTGGTCATGAAGTCGGGAGGAGATGAGACAAGAAGGGAGAGAAAGAGATCCTCAGGGGTGTGTGAGGAGGGCTCAGGGCTCGTGGGGGATAAGTGTGAGGCTTGGAACAGGGCCACAGGGCTCCCTCCAGTCCTGACCCACTCCTCTCGTCTGAGTACTGAGCAGGGCTTAGGAAAGATCTTAGAAGTCCTTTCCTGCTCTCTAAGATTCACACTTTGGAATTGCAGCCGATTTCCAACCTTCTAGGAGACACACAGAATTAGAGGCAGCTAAACGAATATCCCGCTTAAACTTCTTGGACTATTTGGGAAAACAGTATGCTGGACCCAGCTGGGACAGGTTCTCAAGCTCCTTCTACTTCCTAATGACTCCCCCAGCACCCTCCCCTCACAACAGGGTCAAGGGGATTTGGAATCTTGAATCTGAGATTAGATGGCCACTAGCTGCCCTTTAATCCCAGAACAGTAGGGCAAAACTGAGGCTTCATTCAAGCTGCCCACTTCCAGGCTTCTTCCTCTGCCAGGACTGAGGGTGCCTGCTGTGCTGAGTTAATTGGAGAGAGAGGGAATTCTAAACCTAAGGCTACTCTTGCATCTGAATTGCTGTAGTAATTTAGGCCCTACTGTGCACTGACAGAGTGAACTTGCTTACTGTGTGATCTTGGGCAAACCTCTCCTCTTTCCAAGCCTCAGTTTGTTCACCTGTGAAATGAGGGAGAATCCCTTCTTCTCTCATCTCACTGGTTTGCTGTTACATTATTCTTACCTGTTGGGATGGTCAGGTGAGAGGTCTGCATGAGAGTGCTGCAGACTGTAGCGTAGTTTAGGAATCCAATGGATTATCATGATTATAACAGATGTGGGGAAAGCATGGAAAAAGTCACTCTAGAGATATAAAGCGTGATTATTACTGTTGTTATATTTATTCTGCTACTTGTTAACACATCCTGCCTAACTCAGAAGATTCAGTTCTGGGCTGAAGGTTGGAAATAGGACTCCCAGGGTTTGTCCCAGCTGCTCACTTGCTGTGTCACCCTTGTTGTGTTGTGGAATCTCTCTCTGCCTTGGTTTCCCTAACTAAGCCTGCCCAGATAATGTGTATATTCCACTTAGCTTGCCCTGGGGGAAGAGGGGGAGTGGAGCTGTAACCACACAAGGTGGTATTATTATTATTAGCTTGACACATAAAAATATTCATGTCTACATCCAGGAACTAATCTGCATTTATCATTCTGTGCCCAAGTGGACAGATGGTGAAAGATATTTTTAGATTCTGAAATGGTAACTTCCTATTCTTGGTAGCCAAGCTTCAGCCCCCTTTTCCTTCAGCCTAAAGTGGGCCAGCTGCCCCTCGACTCACTGGCTGTCCCCCCATTCAGAACCCACTTACAAGAAAATAATACTTCTCTTCTTTCTTGAATATAAACTGAGTTTCCCTCAAAAATGGCAAAAAAAAAAATAGCCACAGGGGATGTGGGGGGTTGTCCCAGGTGAGTAGCTGGAATGGCCAAGGAGCCACTCAGTTCTGGGGTTTCTTGGATAAGAGAGTGAGCTATGTCTACTATGCCGCATTTGTAAAGAGAGGACGTTGGGATGAGATGATTTTGCAGGGATAACAATCTAATAGTTCTTTGGTTGAATGTGGCCTACTGAAGTGTTTTGTGTGGCTTGTATAGTATTTTAAAAACTCAGAGTCATAGTTCTCTTAAAAAAATTTTTGATCTAGCAGTAACAAACCTGTAATAATTTTGACACAGTATATGTGTTCATATGTGTTCAATGTGTCCACTTTTCCCTTTGACCACATCTGTATCATTTTGCTTACACATTCACTTAGGCACGACAGCCCTCATTTACCGTCCTGTAGCAATTATTTTATTAAGCACTCACTTTGTGCCAAGCCTACTGGCTGCCTTTTTACTGCTTTATCTCCTGTATCCCTTCTAATAATCCTGTCATGTGGTTAGCATTATAAAACTCCCACTTGACAGGTGAGGGAAAGAAAGCTCAGAGAGGGGGCATCCTTGCCCAAGGTCACACAGCTAGGGACTGGAAGAGCTGGTGCTAAAGACTGTCTGCCTTCACTCTATCCACCTTGCAATTATGCCACTAACGTGTCCCCCAAGCTTGAAGAATTACGAGTCTTAGGTTCCAAGATTCCAGGGTGATAGAAAGTCAGGGATTCTGTTGCACTGAGATAAGAAAGTGAAAGGGGGAGGGCAAAGAACCATGTGAGTAAGGAGGGGAAACAGTGTGGATTGTGGGAAAAGTGCTGAATTTGGAGAGGAGGGGGTTCTGGTCCAGAGACTTACATCTTCATCCTGGTTTGTAACTAGCTTGCTAGGTGACCTTGAGCAAGGCCCTTCCTAGCTCTGGGCCTCAGTTTCCCTGTGTGTGAAATGAGATTAAATTAAAAGCCTTCCCTGTTCTGAAATTCTGACTCTGGGTCTATAAGCAGAGCTACAGCCTCTGTGCCCTTGCCCCCACAAGCTTTGAATTCTAAAATGGATGAGGGGTCTGGATAAATGGGGGAACATCCAGGGAAGGTATAGAGAAGCTGCCAGGGCTGGCATTCCTGGAAATTAAGCAATGTTGACCTCACATGTTTGTTTACCGTGTGAGATGTTCCCATAGATGTTCCTAGTGACAGGGCTTGGGGCAATGAGGAAGGAGAGGTGTGTCTGAGTCCTCCAGGGTCACACTCACCTGATCAAATGTCCCCAGTTCTGAATATAATAATCTTAGTCACAAAGATATTTTTCAACTTTTTAGGCTTATGCAATGCTGAATCAAAAGTTCAGATGCTTCAAGGAGCCAGGCAGGTAACAGACCATAAGATACATGGGATGTCAGACAGGAGGGCTTTGTGGAGCGAGTAGGATCCCAGGCAAGGAGAAGCTACTACCTGGCTCCAACCGATGTTGCCATGAGAAATCATGGACCCGGTATTGTCAAGTCTTGACTCTCTCACTCTAGCCTGGGCAACAAAGCGAGACTCTGTCTCAAAAAAAAAAAAAAGTCTTGACTCTCAAGAGAAATGAGAAATTGGGATTTTTGTGTGAACTCTCCCAATTTTCAACTATGAATTAAGATTTTAAAAAATAGTGTCAACTGGCACTCTAGCCCAGGCAACAGAATGAGATTCTGTCTCAAAAAAAAAATAATAATAATGTTAACCAAAGGAATCACGTGTGTGGGCCTACCTTCTTTGTAACCTCTGCTCTAGTTCTTCACAATTGATAAGGTCCTTTCACACAGAAGATTTTATTCTTTTGAACATAAAATGAGGCTCTGGGGAGAGTGAGGAGGAGAAAGAATTCACAGGCACTGCACACCTGTCACGTCCCTGCAGGCCCCATGCAAGGTGGTTCAGGCGTGTAATCTCATCTTACCCTGAACCCTTCCCTCTGGTGGCTATTGGTAATACCCATTTATCAGATCAGGAAGTGAGGCTCAGAGAAGTCAGGTAACTTGCCCCTTGAGGAGGTAGGGGACAGGTGAGGTGACAACACAATTTTGTCCTACTCCCAAGCCCAGCTCTATCCTGGGTACCACACAGTGGCTGTTCCGGGAGATCCTGGAGCAATGTCTTTGTGCACAGACAGACTGAATGCCTGGGAGAAGAGCAAACAGATCCTTTGGTGGGGTGTGAAGCTGGCTGTGGGCTGGACACCAGCCAGTCTCCATGCCTCCCCGACCCCTCACCCCTCTGAGCTGTTAAGCCACCCAGGGCTGTTAAGCCAGTTAAAGTCCTAACCCTGTCTCCTCTGACCCTGTGGGCAGCAGAGCAGTAAGCCATGAATCCTGCTTTTCCTAATCTTGAACTCACTGGGCCCCAGCTTTGTCCGGATAAGCATGGTTTGCTAAGCCAATTAGTGGGAGACGAACTGGCATGAGATTTCTCCCAGGCTGTCAGGATCTTGGGACCCAAATATGGGGAGGGAGGGAAGCCACTGGGCTTTGGAGACCCTCCTTCTAGTACCCCCTCTATGCCTGGGCCCCCGGCATTGCTCTCTGTGCCGCCTAACAAGCCCTGGGCTCCAGAGAAGTTCAGAAATGAGTTAGTGACATGCTGGGTGTGAATGTCAGGTTCTGGGGCTTCCCTTTGGGAAACTATTCTTTGCATAATGGTTAAGAGCACGGACTCTGGATTTGCACATCCTCAGTTCAGATTCAGACCCTACTACTTATGTGTGACCTTGACAAGCCACATAATCTCTCATCCCTTGTAAACTAGAGATCATAATGGTATGCACTCACTTCTTGGGTGTTTCAAGATTTAATGAGATAATGTGTAAGGGTTTAGTGAAGGGCTCCTTCCATCACCAAGTGTTTAGACACTGTCGGTAATGATTAGTGCCATCAGCCTGGGCTTTGTTCCCGGAGCATGTGGCCAGTGAGGGGGCAGGAGGGCAAGGGGATCCTGAAGTCCCCTGGAGCCATAGTGACACAGCAGCCATTCATTTAATCTGCAGCTATTTATGGAGCACCTGCTGTATACCGGGCACTGTTCTAAGTGCTGGGAATAGGGTGGTGAATGAGACAAAGTCCTTGTCCCCTTGGAGCTCAACGGTCTAATGGGGGAGATCAATAAACAAATAAAATATCATCTATATTATGTGTGATATATGATACAGTGGGTCAGGTGGTGGTAAGTACTGTGGGAGAAATTGAAACAGAAACAAGGGAGGGAACTACGGAGTGCCAGGGGGGAGGGTGCGGCTGTTTGAGATAAGGTGGTCCAGGCAGGGCTCTCTGGGGAGGTGGCATGTGGGCAGAGGGTCGAATGGGTGAGCACGAGCTGTGGGGAGGTCCTGGGAAGGGTGTTCGTTGCAGGCGAAGGAAGGAGAAGAGCAGGAAGGCCCTTGTGGCAGAAGCCAAGTGAGGGGCGTGTGGGAGATGCTGGTGGCTAGGTTGGCAGGGCCAGGTCGGGCAGGGCCTCAGACGCCACATGAGTCTTGGGCTTTCACCCTGCAAGGCATGGGGAGCCCAGGAGAACTTGACCAGGGGAGGAGCAAGGTCTTGACTTAGGTTTTTCCCTGTCCACTCTGGCTGCTGGATGGAGAATAGACTAGAAGGAGGTCAGGGGAAGCCTGGGGACCCACGAGGAAGTTGCTACGAAGACCCAGGTGAGAGATGATGGGGGCTGGATCAGCAGCAGTGGGGGCAGGAGTCTGCTTCAGGCTGAACTGACGGGATCTCTTTCCTTCTTTGGTCCTCAGTTTCCCCACTGGGGTAGTTAATGGTTCAGAACCCATTCTCTGGAATCAGCCATATCTTATGTCTGACACTTTCTGTGATTTTGGGCATGTGGCATAACTTGTGTGTGCCTTGATTTTCTCATCTGCAAAATGGACATTCTAACATTATCTATCTCATGTGGCTTGGAGGAGTAGCAAATTAAATAGTATATGCATAGTGTTTAGCACAATGCCTAGAACACGGGAACAACTCAACCATTATCATTAGCCATTGTTGTTTGTATTATTATTTGTAAAACACGTCAGGGGTTGGGTTCCACAGTCGTTTTCAAACTGTGTCAGGGCTCTCTCACCATCATTTCAACGTGAGTATCTGAATTCCTCTTTTTTCATATGTCTAAAATTTTGTTTTGAATAGTCAGTCCCACAGCTGAAACATGTTTACAATCCCCTGAACTCGGTGACCATCCACAGGGTCCCTCCCAGCTGTGACTTTTCAGGGCTGCTCCAATCTCTGCCCCACCGCCCACCTCCAGGGAGAACTCTCCCCAGCATGCGCTTCACCTCACCCGCCCTCTTCCCCCACCCACCCAGCTGCCATGGGCCATTAGAGCTGCTCTTAGCAGCCGTCCCCAACCTTTTTGGCACCCAGGGACCAGTTTCATGGAAGACAGTTTTTCCATGGACATGAGGGGGAGGCTGGGCTCAGGCAGTGATCCGAGTGATGGGGGCAGCTGTAAATACGGATGAAACTTTGCCCTCACTCGCCCACCGCTCACCGCCTGCTGTGCGACCCAGTTCCTAACAGGGCATGGACCAGTACTGGTCAGCAGCCTGGGGGCTGGGGACCGTAGTCCTAACAGACACAGCAACGGTTGGGCCCGGTGTCTCCTGTTTGATCTATGAAGACCACACAGGAGAAGCCTTGGGGAGTAGGAGGGGTGGCTGCCAGGAAATGGCTTTGAACCCCAGCAGCTGGGGCGAAGGTCCCCAGGGAGAGGAGGGAGGATGGTTGGGATCTACTCTGGTCTCTCCATTCACCGCCCTGCCTTTGTTTGGGCGTCCAAATTCCTCCCCTGGGAAATCCTATCAGCCTCCAGTAGTCACCCCATCCCCCAATCCTGCCTCCACCTGCAGGCGGCCCTAGAGAGTCCAAGCATGTAGCCTGGCTTCAAGGCTCTTTGCCCCCTGCCCTGTTTTCTTTCTTTGCTGCTCTACTCCTGTGATGACCTGCTGCTGCACCCCACCCAGCAGCTAGCCACTCGCTCTTCCTGCTCCGAGTAGCTGCTGCGCCCTCCTCCTCAACGCCCTGTCCATTCCCCTCCCGGGAAATGCTGCACAGCCTTCAAGGCCGAGCACAAATGCTGCCTCTTCTGAGAAGCTTTCCCTGAACAAACCCAACACACGCCACCCTCTGCCCCTCAGACCCCACCTCCCACTCCGTCAACCAGGCAAAAGTTACTGTGTTTAATCTAAAATGGAAATTGCTTAGCTGTTTTGTCTATTTATCAAAGAGCTCTATATGCACTTTTGTTGAAACCAGGCAGTATAGAAAAGGCACAAAGAAAGACTCCCCTCTACCCTTGGGGCAGGAGGGTTGGGTTAGGGAAATTTTCACTTACTAACTAGATATTTCTTGTATCGCTTGAAGATTTTACCTCTGGTTTTTAATTAGCCAAGAAATACATGTATACGTTCACCTATGTTTAAAAAGTCAGATATTACTGGAATTTGTTGTTTAATACGACTTAGATTAGATCATTCATCTTATGACAATCCTGCCAGGGAGGGAGTGTGATGATGAAGAATAAGGACTGTAGAGCCAAAACCCTGGCTCCTCCACTGACTAGTTGTGTGGCCTTGGGCAAGTCACTTAACCTCTCTGGGCTTCAACTTCCTCATCTGTGAAATGGGGATAATAGTCCCTACCCTAATGAATTAACGTATATGTGCTCTGCACAGTACTCAGCACACAATAGTGCTCAATTAGTGCTAGCTAGCATTATTGGCTCCATTTTACAGATGTGAAAATTGAGGCACAGAGAAGAATAGCTTTCCAATTAGTTAGTAGCAAAGCCAGGGTTTGAAGCCATGTAATTGCGCTCCCAAGCCCATATGTGTAACCACCAGGCCATACTGCCTTCTGCTAGTTAAGTATATGCTTACAAAACATCAATCATGTATTGTTTTGAGAAGCAGAAGGAAAAAAAAATCAGAAAAGTATTTTAAAAGTACTTTAATATACAGTACACACTGTTAACATTCTGGATTCTTCCTCTCAGACTTTCCCCCCAGGCAGGATTACTCATTCCCCTCAGCCCCACAGCCCTGCTCGCATTGCGTTGTGATCATCTGCACACTCGCCTGGTTTTCCCAGCAGATCACAAGCCCCGGGGACGTCAAGGCCTGTACTTCTTCTCTCTGTCCCCCATGGTGACTGGCTCAGAGCAGCCCCACTGTTACTATGGGGTCCTTGCACCCCGCCGTTCTGGCGAGGTCCCTGGCAGGCTCTCGCCTCGAGAACTCTGCGAAGCGGCTCTGCGTCTGGAGCTGGTGTGCGGGGCGCCCAGGCTGCGCGGGCCTCTGCGGCTGTGGACACGGCCCTGAAGTCTGGGTTTTGGCTCTACAGTCCTTATCCTTCATCATCACACTCGCTCCCTGGCAGGATTGTCATAAGAGGACATCCTCAGCCTCCCAAACTGTCAACAGGCTAAGAATAAGGACAGTGCAGGAGATGTCCTAGGAACAACCCCGGGGTGGCTTCCTGGGAGGACACGGTGTGGTTGGCTTAAGAGGTGGAGGAGAGTGCTCAGTGGATGTTGATGTGAACTGGATAGACCTATGAGATCAGAATCTTGGGCAAGTCACTTCATTGCTTGGGGTTCAGTTACACCATCTGTAAAGTCTAGTTGGAGGCTTGTGTATCCTGGTTGCCCAGGACTTGGACAAGAAAGCAGGGTAGCAGAGAGCTAGGGGCGCTGGTGCAGATCAAGGCGCCGTGACTTCGTAGCTGTGTGACAATGGAGAGGTGGCTTCACCAGCCAGGGCTCCCGTCTCCTCTCTGAATGGGGACACTGATAGTATCCACCTTTTAAGTTTCTTCTAAAGACACCTTGAGATAATATAAATGCACGGGGCTTGTCAAATAGGAAACATTTGCTATCACTAGGATTATCGGCCAAGTAGCAGCCCACCCTACTTGCTTAGTAACAAGATAGGGGTAGGAGAGGAACATTAGGGGTCCTACCCCTCTATAACCCCCGTCCACTGATCTGTTGAGGAAGGAGACTTGTTCCATCGCCCTAGAGATAGCGAGAGGACAGATGATGACCCAGAGTAAAGGGAGACAGAGTCATCTGAACGGAAGCAAAAACAGCCGCCAATCAGGCTGCGCAGAAACACAGCTGTCCCAAGGATGTGAACTCCAGTCCCCAGAGGCGTGCAGACGGAAGTGCTATCTTTGGCAGCGATGGTGTAGCAGGGACTCCTGCTTCAGTTTGGAGGATAAACTGGATGATCCCTAAAGCCCCTTACTGCCTTAAGTGTCTGTGGCTCTAACTTTGGGGCTTTATGAGGCTCAGTTCCACGATGCTTAACCGCCAGACCACAGGTTGCCAATCAGTGGCCCAGGGGCAAATCCAGCCTGAGGACGTGTTGAGTTGGCTCTCACGGTATTTTTTATCCTGCTTATTAATGACACTTTGTATTATAGAAAATGTTACACATATACAGAAGTAGAGAGAATAGGATAATGATCCCCCATGAACCATCGCCCTGCTTCAACAATTGCTGACTCCTGGCCAACCTTCTTTTATCTAGGGCAGCACGATCCGATAGAACTTTCTGCAGTCATGGAAATGTTCTATATCTGCTCCATCCAATACAGGAGCCACTGGCCACGCATGGCTCCTGAGCACTTGACATGTGGGTAGAGTGACCGAGGAACTGAATTTTAAACTTTGTTTACTTTTAATTAATTTAAATTTAAATAACCATTTGTGGCGAGTGTTGGACATGTAGGTGTTGGGGAGCATAGCACTGCCTTCCCTTCCATGTTATTTTGAAGCAAATCTCAGACATCATATCATCACATCCATAAATATTTCAGGACATCTCTGTTGTGGACACGGCACTGAAGTCTGTTAGGACTACATCCTCAGCTTCCCAAACTGTCAACAGGCTAAGAATAAGGACAGTGCAGAAGATGTCATAGGAACAACCCCGCGTGGGTTCCCAGGAGGACACAGGTGTGGTTGACTTAAGAGATGGAGGAAAGTGCTCAATGGATGTCTATCTTTTTAAAAGGATAGACTTTTTGGCCGGGCGCGGTGGCTCACGCCTGTAATCCTAGCTCTCTGGGAGGCCGAGGCGGGCGGATTGCTCGAGGTCGGGAGTTCGAAACCAGCCTGAGCAAGAGTGAGACCCCGTCTCTACTATAAATAGAAAGAAACTAATTGGCCAACTAATATATATAGAAAAAATTAGCCGGGCATGGTGGCTCATGCCTGTAGTCCCAGCTACTTGGGAGGCTGAGGCAGGAGGATTGCTTGAGCCCAGGAGTTTGAGGTTGCTGTGAGCTAGGCTGACGCCACGGCACTCACTCTAGCCTAGGCAACAAAGCAAGACTCTGTCTCAAAAAAAAAAAAAATAAAAAAAAAAATAAAAGGATAGACTTTTTAAAAAGCATAACTGAAATATGTAATACTGTTATCACACCTACAGAAAGGAATAATAATTTCTTAAAAATTCATGTGATATTTCTTTAATTTGTTGCCAACATTTCCAAATTGAGATTTTCTTTTCTTTCTTCTTCTGTCCCTCCTCCCTCACCCCTTTTCTTTCTTTCTTTCTTTCTTTCTTTCTTTCTTTCTTTCTTTCTTTCTTTCTTTCTTTCTTTCTTTCTTTCTTTCTTTCATAAATGTCCTCATTTACAGCTATTGAGAAATGGGAACTCTAGCCATGTTGGGCTCACATTCTCCCAGGGCAGCAACTGGCTAGAGTTGACAGGTGGCTGTCACTGTAGACAGGGCACCTCTATAGTTCCCCAGAGTCCCTCATAATGACATCAGCTCAACCCCTTTGAGCACTGGCATTTGAGACTCTGACTACCATCTAGTGTCAGGCACCCACACTAAGATAGAAGTGATGCTTTCTCCCTGCCTTGACCTCCTGGTACCTTCAGAAGCCATCAGGAGACCGGACTCTAACTCCCCTGCCCCACTGGCTCATGACATCCAACTCCATACAGGGATATCAGGAAAAGAGAGAAAGGGGGAGCAGGGGCCTTGGGTTAGAGTAGAGGGTCCTGGGTTTTAGTCTCTGCCCATTTCACCAACCCGTTTCACAGATGGGGAAACTGAAGCCCAGAGAGGGGCGGCAAGCTGGCTGCACCCCTACAGTTAGGGATGAATCTGGTCCCTAACGCTTTGCTGGAGAACGGCTGCCTGCTTCTCTGCTGGGCAAAAAGAAGGACACTGGCTGGGAGTGGATGGGGGTGAGTGGGATGGGAGAGGGTCTCAGCTTCTCAGTCAGAGCCTAAAATTAGTGGCTGGGAAATGCTTGGCCTGAGCCCAGCAAAAATAAGAAAAAGAGGTGCTTTGACTCTGTAGGGGGCTGCTGAGGAGGAGGGAGACAGCCCAGCTCCCAGCGGCACATGAAATGGGAGCCAAACGTGTAAAATCACATCCTTTACTGACATTTATGACTCATTTGGCTGCCAAGCCCAGGAAGGTCCTATTTTGCATCCTTGCAGGCACACTCAGCATTAGGGGTAGGCAGGTGTCGGTAGGGGAGGGCCATTGCCCCCCAAGAGCTTCTCAGGCCCTATTGCAGGTATATATCGGGGGCCCAGTGTTCTGGAAAACCCACAGACTGGATCTGGGTCCTAGGGGCCTGGGGATCCGTGCCCCATGGCGGATGGGCAGTGCACGCCAGTCCAGGTTCAGGTGCAACTCAGGTGCTTTCTGACTCTCTGGCCTCAGGCAAGTCGTGTCTCTACTGTCTCTGGAATCCATCCCCCTTTGACTGGGCCATCCTGACCTTTCACCTGGCAACTGGTCTCTTGTCTTCTACCCTTGTCCCCCTGCAATCTGTTCCCGGCAGCCAGGAGGCTTCCTTTAAAATGCAGCAAGTGGCATCTAATCCTGTCACTCCTCATCACTCTGAAGATAAAGATCAAATCCTTCACCCCAGCCTACTTCATCTCTCACTTTCTCTCCTCCTCTGAGCTCCAGCCATCCCACCACCTGCTGCTCCCTCCCCATTCGGGACCTTTGCCAGAAACTTCCTTCCTTCTTTCCTTCATTCCCTTCCTTCCCTCCTGTACCTGGTTAACTCCTGTGCCTGCTTCAGATCCTGGCTCAGCAGTCACCTCCTCCAGAAAGCCTTCCCTGACTGCCATGCCCTTCCCAAGCTGGGCCGGGTCCTTTCCCAATAGCACTGCCGTCCTCAGTGCTGGAACGTGGGCCTCATTTGGAGTGTGCCTGGCACCCATGGAACATGTTTGTTGCTACACGTTTGCATGACACTTTAATCTTCCATTAGATTGAGTTCTTAGCGGGTGGGCTGGGTTTGCCTTGTTCACCAATGTGTCCACTAGTGGTTTTGCACAGTTCCGGGTGCACAGTAGGTACTAAAGAATGCTTGGTGAACGAATGTCAAATGAACGTTGCCTTTTCTGAAACTCATTTTTCTCACCTGGAAAATGAGAATACTATCCATGAACCTCACAGGGCTACAGAGAGGAATGCAGAAAAGTACACACAGAAGGTATTTGATGAGTTATTTTCTTGGGGGCAGGCAGAGACCCCAAAAAGACCTACCTTGTCAACTCTCCCCAGAGGGGCTTCTCTGACCCTCTGTCCCCTGGGGACAGATTTAGTGAGCACCAGGGAAAGCCAGCCTGGGAGTGGGTTCAGCTCTGCCTGAAACCAGACTGGAGACTACAAGGCCCCCTCCTTCCTCCTGGGGCCTCTGATTCAAACAGCTCCATAAAACCTCTCACTGATCGAGTGTGCAGCCCTGGGCTAGCGTTTTATACATACTACCACTTTCCTATCTCGTGGCTACCCTGCGAGGTAGCTGTTGAGCAGATGGGTTCAGAGAGGGGAAGCAACTTGCCTAAGGCCACACAGCCAGTTAGTGATGGAGCCAGGATCTGCGCCCAGGCTTCACTGCCTCCCTAGCCCGGGCTCTTGCCCTCTGCATGCGGCCACCTTTACTTAGGGAGCCCATAAAGCAGAGTTTGTAAAGTCTATTCACTCACTCACGTAAGGTGTGCCAGGCATGGAGACAGCGCAGAGGACAGGCAGACAAGGTCCCTGCTCTCATGGAACTTACAGTCTCCTGGGGCGAGACAGACAGTAAATATGTAAGTGAGTAATCAGGCGGCTTCAGTTTTGTGAGCTGTGTTGCTGAGAAAACAAAACAGGGTAACACGGCAGAAAGCCATGGGAGGGGTGCGGTGGATAGAAGCGATTTGGGGGTGGCCGGGCCTGGGAGGCCTCCGAGGCGGTGACACTGAGCTGAGGCGGGAGGAGAGGGCTTGGCAGCATTAGTCAGGGCCGTCCTGGGCGGAGGCCCCGAGGCTGGCGCAGCGGAGGGGTGAGCGGGCAGCACGGAGGGACAGGGTCCTGGAGGGGGACAAAGGCTGGATCCTACTGGGCCTCCAAGGTCAGGGTGAGGATTTCATTCTAAGTGTGCTAGGGCAGGGCCTACCCAACCTAGGAGTTTATAAGATCCCTGGATTTAAGATCCCCATGAGTTGATAGGAAGGAGCCCTAGAGGGGGTGCAGTAGCTGCTGGGGTGCGGTCGCTTGGCCCAGGGTGGTGATGGAGCAGAGGGAAGTCCTTGGGTTCAGGACACAGCTGTGGCGCCCGAATGTTACCAGCATCGGGTGGCTGAAAACTCCTCGGTGTACGCAAGAATCCGTGACTCAGGCCCATTTTGTAGAGGAGGATTGAGGCCCACGGAGGGGCTGGACTTTCTGGGAATCACCTGGGTTTCCTGACTCTCCAATTGCTATTATCACCCCTCCCCTAGTTTTCTCTAAACCTGCGTAATCCCAAGTGACGATTTTAGGTCCATCATATCCACCCAGGGTCCCGGTAGGGTCCCCGGCAGCCGCGTGGCATGCCCTCCACGTGAGGAGCCACCATGGCAGGCAGCTGCGGCACCAGAGGGACAGAATGGGGGCTTGTTGAGCTCCCCTGTCCCTGCTCGGGCCCAGGGGGCCATGGAGCGCCAGGTCTGAGTCCTAGATCTGGCGCCAGCTAGCCATGTGACTTTGGACGAGTCCCAGTCCCTTTCTGGGTCTCAGTTTTCCCCATCCGTGAACTGAGGGTAAGAGTGGTACCCACCTCAAAGATCTGCTGCGAGGAATGGACAGGTTCATCTGTATAAAAAGGCTCGGCACAGCCTGTCTGACGGGTGACACTCCATAAATGTAAGCTGTTGTCATTATTATTAACCCTGCAGGCCGGCCATGGGCTCAGCTGGCAGGGGTGTCCTGTCGCCTCCCATCAGCCTACCTCTCCTGCCTCTCCCATCTGCCTGTCCGCCCCGCCCGGGTCTCTCTGCAGGGGTCTGCGGGGCCACGCACCTTGGAGACAGAGAGCTAGCCAGCGCGGAGGGCGCTTCCTGGAGGGAGAGGAGCCGCTGGAAGCTGCTGTGTTTTGGGCCCGGAGCTGTGAGGGGGAGTGGGGAGGGGCGGGAACACACTCGGAAATGCAGGGACCGACAGATGGAGGAGCTGAGGATGTGAGAGACGCAGACAGACAGAGACCCGGACTCAGGGAGGGGGGCAGGCAGGGAGGACGGCCGGGAAGCTGGCAGTCACGCCACACCACGGGCTGAGCAGCAGCCCAGCAGATGGACCAAGCACCCGAGGGACCAAAAGACACAGACAGACAGACCGCCAAGGAGACCCAGTGTCCAACACACAGACAGAAAGATGGACAGAAAAGCAGACCCAGGATCCATAGGGACAGACAGACTGAAGTTTCTGGCCTCTGAGGCCAGACAGACAGGCCGACCCAGGAGCACAGGGTCAGACTAACAGATGGACGTAGTATGTGACCCGTAGTGCAAGGGACAGACAGGTGGACTGACCCAGGGTCCAAGGATGAGACTGACAGTAATGGAGAGACAGATGAAGAGGCCTGGCCCTGTATTCAAGGGACAGACATGACAGACGGGCTGATCTGAGCCACAGACAGAGACAGTGACCCAGGATCTGAGGTCAGACAAAGTGATGGGCCCAGGTTGGACTGCCTGAACGGAATGAGGCCCAGGCCAGAAACCCTGACCTACAACCAGAGACTCAGGAACAAAGAACAGGAGCGAGACAGGGTGACCCAGATGCTTGGCCCAGAAGCTTCCTGGCTTTCCAGGAACGTAGGGTCCCTTCATCCTTCTCCCCTCCCCCCACCCACTAGAGAGGAGCCTCTGAACTCAGGGATTCTGGGAGGTTCCTGGGTCAGGAGAGGAGACCAGGCCTGGGAGAGGGAGTGAGTTCCCGTTCATTTCTTGACCCTGTCACCTGCTCGTGGAGGCACTGTGTCCAGAAGAGACAGCCCTTTGGCTCTCTGAGCGGAAGGATTTCATACCCCACTGCTGGCTCCCCCTCCTCTCTAGGCCTGGCTTCTACGCTCCCAACCCCGGCACCAAGGCACACTTATCTGCTCTTCCACTTTCTTCCGGGACAAGCTTCTTCAAGCATGAGACTGGGAGTCAGCAAATTAGATCCAAAATAGACTCAATGCCTGTTTCCTCATCTATAAAACAGAGGTAGCAAACATTGCCTGTTAGGTTAACAGCACTGACAACAGTGCCCGGCTGTACCCAGCCTCAGGCAGTTTAAGGCTGAGAGCTGTTAGAAGAGGGGAGGCCTGGCTACCTGGAGGTGCATCAGGGAAGGCTTCCTGGAGGAGGAAGGACAGAAGTGAGTCAGCAAGGGCAGGAGGAGCCTGTGAGGTGTCCTGGCTCTTTGCAAACTCAGCCACAGAAACCCCAGGTCCCTCCCAGGTCAGGAGGGAAACACACACATAGACTCACATGTATTCATTCAACAAATATTAATTGAGTGCCTACTACATGCAGTGATGCTGGGGACATGGCGGTGACCAAGACAGACAGGGTACCTGCCCTCCTGGATCCACGGTGGTAGAATAGAAAATATATAAATAAGGTTATTTCATCCCGTATGTTAAGAAGAAAATAAGACAGGGTGGCTCGGTAGACTGCAGCGACTTGGCAAGGGCGGAGCTGCCAACAAGGCCCGGGTGGCGTAGGAGGCCTCTCTAGGAAGGTGACACGTGAGCGGGTGACAGCCCGCCACAGGCGGGCAGAGTGAGCGGCAAGTGCAAAGGTCCTGAGTCAGTGCATCTGGAGTGTGGGGGACACGGGGGACAGCGGTTTGAGATGAGGTAAGAGACACAGAGCCAGATGGTTTCGGGCCTGCGAGCCAAGGGGGGAAGCTTGGGTTTTATTCCAAGAGTGATGGGAGGCCCCGGGAAGGCTTTACGAAGGGGAATGACATGATCTGACAGGTTTTAAAAATATCCCGCCGGTTGCCATGTGGACAATGGACCGTAGGGGGGTGGCAGTGGGTGCAGGGAGCCCACACAGAAGGTTGACATGGCCACTGGGCAGGAGAAGACAGTGGCCCGTACCAGGTGGTGGGCGCATTTTGGAGAAGAGCTGATCTACGACCACCCCAAGGGAGTATTTTTCTCTCAAGTGAAGATCAAAATTTTCCCAACTTCCTTTCAACTAGTGGGAGAGGTGGGATTGGGTGGACTTCCTGGAGGAGGTTCCAAGAGAGGTTGCTCAGTGGTCGGCAGGAACAAGAGGCCTCCAGCCAGTGTGTGCACCCGCTCTCCACGTGCACATCCCTCTGCAGTTCATAAATCATTTTAAAGGCCCATCAACCCACTTAATGCTCATAATAAGGAGAAAAATAAGGCTCAGAGAAGCAGAGAAACTACCCAAGGCCACACAGCAGGTCCAGGACAGGGCTGGGAAGCGAACCCAGAAGCCTAGCCTATACATTGCCATCTCACTTTTCTGATCCTCACCCCAGTGGCTGTGATGTAGGCAGACGGCAAATGCCAGTCCCATTTTAGAGACGGGGAAACTGAGGGACATGGAAATTAGGTTGCAAGTCCTGGGCAGGACTGTTTTAGGACCCCTGTGGGCCCCACATCTATCAAGCATATTAAAATGCAGCCACATCAAACATCAAATGTAAATTATATATCACCAGATAAAAGCCAAATTGCAGTTGACTGGCTGACATCATGTTCTGTTTTGCAGACATTTAATTAAACATTTATTAATTTTGATTCTGTAGTTTTTCCCTGTGTTTTGGAGCCAAGTTTTGTTTTTTTTTCAGGCTTCAAACGTTTTCCTAGGCCCCTGAAAATCTCACAAGCCCTTGGCAGCGAGCATTAGTGCCGGCTGGAAAGAACGGCCAGTTTTGGTCCTGTTGCCAAAAGGGGCAGAGGGAGGCAGAACCCAAGCCTTTCATCCCGGACTGCAGTGTGGTCTTTCCACACTCCCGGGTGACCCGACATTCCCGGCCTCCCTCTCCCCCTCCCCCATGGCTGCTCCTGCCCACAGGGCGCTGGGCTGTGTGAGCCCTTTGTCTGGGGTTGGCTGGGAGCTGGCAGAAAGGGAGGCAGGAGTGGGCGGGGAGGTGGGCAGGCGGCCTGTCAGGTGCTGATGGATGCTGGCCGGGGGCCGGGGCCTCCCTCATGCTGACCCGGGCCCGGAAACAGATGGCCTTCCAGCCTGAGAGAAACTTCCAGGGTGTCACCCTCCCCCAACTCCCCAGGCCCCTTCACATTAGACCAGCTGGTCTCTCCTTCCTTTGCAAAGCCGGAGCCCAGGGAACTCGGAAGGAAGTGAGGTGGAGGGGAGAGGGTGGCTGGGCAAGGTGGCCTGTGTTCTAGGCCCCTTGGAAGCTCTGGGGTCCACCCTGGTCCCTCCCCTAGCCCCTTACCTCTGGCCACCTCCAGATCTGCTCTCTCTGTCCCTTTTCTATCCCCTGCCTTAGCTCAGCCCTGTCATTCCAGGGCTGGACCAAACCCCATCCTTTCCTGGCTTTCCTCCAAGTCAGCCTCCAGAGCGAGCTTTCTAAGCTACTGAGCTGATCACAGCACCCCTGGTTCTGGGATGGAATTCAGATTTAGAATAAAATCTGAACTTGTCAGTCCAGAATTCGATGCCCTTCACGATTCTAGTCTGCTAATGCCCCTGCCCATGGAAACCCCTATCCAAGCCCAGAAAACCACTGGCCGTTCCCCAAAAAGGCCGTGTTCTCTCTGGCCACTGTGCCTCCGTGTTGCCGGTTCTTCTGCCTGGAACACCCTTCTACCTCTTGTCTGCCTCCCAATGCCAGGCCATGCTTCAAAGCTGAGGTCAAACGTTTCTTCCTCCAGGAAGTCTTCCCTGATCCCCTCCCCCAGGTAAAGCTACTCTTCTCTTCTCTGGGTTCCAAAGCATCTTTTACCACCTATTTCACCTATCTTGTCTCTCTCCCATGGAACTGTGAGATACACAAGGGCACAACGCCTGGCACAGAGCAGGTGGTCAAAATCCACCTGCTCTAAGAATGAATGACTCCGGCTGTTGGGATCCTAGTATGTCCAGTAGGCGGGGGCCTAGGCAATGGGAGACACAGGGAGACAAGTCTCTGCTCATCGGAAGAAACACAGTCCAGCCCTGCAGCTGCTCAGAAGCCAAGGGCCCTGCCTCTGGTGGTAGGGACTCCCTCTCTTAGGAAGTACAGGAGCAGTGGGTGTAGACCACCAGGCTGGGCATTGCCAAAGGAATTCCAGTGTGGCAGGGGAGAGTTGGGCTGAGGGGCCTTTGATTTCCCAAGTCAGCTTCTGAGGGAACAGCTGCCTTCCCCAGCTGGGTGCCAATCCTGTAACATATCATGTTGAGGGGGTGTCTACACCACCATCAGTTGGTGCCAGAACGAGCCAGGAATGGGGAAGAGGGCCCTAAATGGGATGTTCCTGGCCATGTTTTGAGAGGAGAGTCTGGCTCTCAGAATTTAAGCTCTGAAAGGATTTCCAGAGTCATCAAGTCCATCCTTTTCATTGGCAGATGAAGAAACTGAGGTTCTGAGTAGGCCACACAGCTGCTAAGACCAGGATACTTATTTGAGGAAACTCTGAATATCAGCTGGTCCCCAATTCCAGGGAGCACTGTGACTCCTCCTTTGGGCTGGCAGCACACAGTGAATAGAGTTGGTTCCCTGGTTCCCAAATAATGTCTTGGAAATGCCAGCACTTCAAACCTGAGAGTAGACCCCTAAATCCCTGACTCCCCAGTTTCAGATTCAGGCAGTAGGGTCACTCAATCTATATTGGGATTGTCCCCCCAGGTTTCCTGGGGAAGCCACTTTTGAAAGAGCCCTCTATGGGGGCTCTGAGACATCTGTGTGGACAGGTCCCTTCTCATCCTGCATGGGCATCGCACTTTACAGTATGCAAAGTTTCTTTTCATCCACATAATCCTCACAGCCACTTTTAGGAGCGATTGACTAGGGCTCAGAGAGAGTCTTGCAAAAGATCACAGAGCAAATTACAAGCAAAGTCAGGAACTGAATTCAGGACTTTGGAGTCCCTTCCATGCCCCCTATATGGTTAGCTGAGATCTATTCAGGTCAGCCAGTCTGCAATCATGCACACATTCATTCATTCAGCGCACGTGGATTGAGCACTTACTTTGTGCTAAGAACTAAAGATGCAGCAGTTAGCAAGCCAACCTAGTCACTCTGGGGTGCATGCATAATCAGGCAGTCACGATCCACTGTGACAAGTGCTAGATTAGAGGAAAGCCTGGGAGAGGCCCTTTCCCCAGGTGGAGGGTGGTCAGCGTAAGCTTTCTGGAGGAAGTCGTGTAAAAGCTGAGCCTTGGAAGAGAAGCGAGAGTCATCCAGGTTTGGGGCTGGGGTGGGGTTAGGGGACAGGGCAGGGTGTTCCAGGCAGAGGGAACGGTATGTGCAAAAGCTCAGTGATGAGGGAGACATTGGGAGCTCTGGAACCTGAGACCTGAACAGAGTAGCCACGGAGAGACATGAAGTCTGTTTGGAGGAGTGGCACAAGAGAATGCAGCGAAGTCTCAAGTGCCGGGAGAAAGTGTCTATGAGCAACTTCCGTGTGCCCTGTGGTGAGAACTGGACACTCAGAGATGAGGTCAGGAAACAGGCCACGGAGCTGCTGGTGACAACAGAACTGGGGCTGTCACCAGGCACAAGGGACTGTCGCTGAAGGAACCTATGTGAGCAAAACTTCATGGCTTACAGTGTGAGACAGTGTGGTTAGAGTGTGGGCCCTGAGGCCAGGCTGGCTGGGTTTGAATCCTGGTTCCAATGCTTCCTAGCTGTGTGACCTTGGATAAATGACATACCTCTCTGGGTCTCCGTTTGTTCATCTATAAAATGGGGGATAATAAGGCTCTTGTAAATTCAGGGCACTCTCAGGTGTCAATAACCCTGCAAGGAAAGCAGGCCCCAACCCATTGTGGAAATGATGACGGTACTGCGACAGCAAAGGCTTGCTTCGTGCTGTACTTTGGCCTAATGAGCCCATTCAGTGCTCTCTCAAAGCTCCACGAGGCTATCCTTTCAATATGCTCATTTTACAGCTGAGGAAACAGGCTGGGGCAGAGCGACGTGCCCCCTGCGCCTGCGGGGTGGCTCCGGGCGGGTGGGACGGGCGAGCGGAACGAGGCGCGGGAGCCGAGCACCTGAGCACCGCGTCCCTCCCGCTCCCGCAGGTACCTGCGCGCCCTGTACCTGGGGCTGCAGAGCCGCTGGCGCGGGGAGCGGCTGCGGCGCCACTTCTACTGGCGGATGCTGTTCGAGAGCGCCGACGTGAGCATGCTGCGCCTGCTGGAGACCTTCCTGCGCAGCGCGCCGCAGCTCGTGCTGCAGCTCAGCCTGCTGGTGCACCGCGGCGGCGCGCCCGACCTGCTGCCCGGTGAGCCCGCGCCCCTCCGCGCCGCCGCCCGCCCGCCCCTCCTCCCCGCGACTCGCCCCCTGGGGTGCCCGGTGCGCCGCCCCCTCAGGGCCCGCCCAGTCAGGGCTTAGGGCGGCCCGCCCTTCTGCCCTCACCGCCCTCCAGGCCTCTCGAGAGACCGTTCCCCTCCGATGGTCCACTTACCGCAGAGTGAGGAAGGCCCTGGCCCCTCCACTCTCTCGCCACCCCTCAGGCCCCCTGGGCGCTCCCCGTCTCCCGGCCTCCCTTCCCCATTGCCGGAGCCGCCCAGACCCCATTCGTGCCAAGTCTAAATAGGCCGTTCACCCCATCAACACCCTTAGACCCTCTGGGCAAGCCCCTGCCTCTTCATTCCCCATACTGCCCTGAGCTCAGCCTGCATCTCCTGGACACCCTCTGCCCCATGGACCGCCCAATCTCCATCAGTTTCCAGAGAACCTGTCCATCTACCCCTTCGCTGTGGGCCCTGGGGCCTCATCCCTCCATAACAGACAGACCAGGTCAACCCCCACCCCGCCTCCATGTCCTGATTCCTGAAGCACCCCATGTTCTCCCTACCCAGACCCTGTCCACCCTCAGTGTCCCTCAAGGCTCTATCACCATGCCTCAGGCTCCCTGGGGATCCTTTGCCCCAAACACTAGGTCCCAATCACAACTCTTCGCACCCCGGGTCTCCTCCCCAGACCCCACCTCATCCTGGGAGCCACTTCTAACAGTCCCCTCCTGGCTCCTCCATGCCCTAACCGTGAACCCCTCTTCACCTCCTCTCCCACACCCAGAGTCCTGGACCCTAATTTCCTATCCTCCCACCAAGACCCCTGAACCCTACCAGCCCCGCGCTAGGGTCCTAGACGGGACCCTTATGGAGACCAAATCTCCCATCTCCCTTTATGCTCCCACCGCCACAGAAGCACCCAGTCCCGCATGGCACTTCATCATTGCTCTTGAAGCCCCCCCACCGAGACCTTCCCCACAACCCTGCTGATCCACAGACCCTCCCCTCACACCTGGAAACCCAGCTCCTGACCCAGAACCCTCCCCCTCTCCCCAGACCCCAACCCGAACCCACCCCTAACCCAGCCCACCCCGCCCCCGCCCTGTCTCCACAGCCCTCTCCACCTCCGCCTCCCTTGTGTCCCTGGCCTGGACACTGGCCTCCTATCAGAAGGTGCTGCGGGACTCCAGGGACGACAAGCGGCCACTGTCCTACAAGGGCGCAGTGGCCCAGGTGCTGTGGCACCTGTTCACCATTGCGGCCCGCAGTCTGGCCTTCGCGCTCTTCGCCAGCGTCTACAAGCTCTACTTTGGCATCTTCATTGTGGCCCACTGGTGTGTCATGACCTTCTGGGTCATCCAGGGGGAGACGGACTTCTGCATGTCCAAGTGGGAGGAGATCATCTACAACATGGTGGTGGGCATCATCTACATCTTCTGCTGGTTCAACGTCAAGGAGGGCCGCAGCCGCCGCCGCATGGCCCTCTACTACTGCATCGTCCTGCTGGAGAACGCGGCGCTCACCGGCTTCTGGTACTCCAGCCGCAACTTCTCCACCGACTTCCACTCGCTCATCCTGGTCTGCGTGGTGGCCTCCAGCTTTGCGCTGGGCATATTCTTCATGTGTGTCTACTACTGTCTCCTGCACCCCAACGGGCCCATGCTGGGTCCCCAAGCACCTGGCTGCATCTTCCCACAGTCCCCAGGGTCCTGTGGCCCACCAACCGATGCTGTCACAAGCCCCCCAAGGTCCCTGCCGAGGACTACAGGCGCTGAGCGGGATGGGGCCTCTGTGGGGGGCGAGCGAGCGGGAACCCCCACGCCACCTGTCTTCCAGGTGCGGCCTGGCTTGCCTCCCACACCAGTGGCCCGCGCCTTGCGGACAGAGGGGCCTGTCATTCGGATTGACTTGCCTCGGAAGAAGTACCCAGCATGGGATGCCCATTTTATTGACCGCCGGCTCCGGAAGACCATTCTGGCACTGGAGTACTCCTCGCCTGCCACGCCCCGGCTGCAGTACCGGAGCGTGGGGACCTCCCAGGAGCTGCTGGAGTATGAGACCACAGTGTAGGCTATGGTCTCTCCCCAAAAAAGGGACAGACTTGGCTGACCCCACATCAGCCACAGTATTGAGCCCGGAATATCAGGGCTAACAGGCTACAGGGGAGTGGATCTCCTGGTCCAAGGGTGGAGCAGCCCCGCTATTGGGTTCCTGCAGGGGAGGGGACAGCCTTGTGAGGCCCCAGCCCTAGGCCCCATTTTCAGCCCTGTGGCCCATTCCCTGGATTCCCCTGAACCAGGGCCCAGGGAACCAACTGGTGCTACACTCCTCACGAGCTGCCCTGCTTTCATGGGGCCCCACACCTTCTCCCCTGCCTGGTGTTGCCCATGTGTCACCCCTGCTGGTCCTGCCAGAGAAAGGGCACTGTCTGGGGTCTGCAACCTAGACCTTGTGCTCCTCAGGGGGGTGTGGGCAGTGGTGGGAAGAGATCTCTTGAGAAGGATGGCGGAGGCTGCAGGTATAGGGTGGGGTTGGACTGTCTTGGGGACAGGGATGGTGCAGCGCCTGCAGGGTCTGAGGCCTGGAGCCAGGGCAAGGAGGGAGCAGAAGGAGGGAGTTGGGGGGATGGGGTGCTGGGGGTGGGGGGCTGGCAGTGCTGGAGATGGACAGGAGAAAGAACCCCAGGGCTTCAGCCTGGCAGAGCAAAAAGGGATGGAAGACTTGGGGGAGGGGAACGCGTAGTCCAGAGCATGGAGGATAGGGACAGTGACTCCTCAGGAGACAGGCTTTGTTGTGGGCTCTGTCATGGATGAGGTTCCAGGCGCCTCTGGTGAAATGTTTCAAGGAGCCATTCTTTGTTCTAGATGAGCATCTGGAACATTTCTTCTAGATAAAGGTATTGAACACAGCAGAAAAAATGTCTAGGAAGATCTCTGTGTGGGTCCAGGTATAGATAAGGTTCTAGTACATTTAGTACATTGAGGAATTGTTCTAGAGACGTGCTTAGTTCTAGATTAAGTTCTAGAACACTCAGCTGATAAAATGTCCTAGAGGGTGGCTCTGATCTATGTTCTGTTATGAAGGGTGGGGACATGGAGCTCTGCTGCTCTGTGGTGGGGGATGCTAGCTCCTGCCATAATCAGGGAAGGGGCTCTAGAACCCAGTATGAATGGAATATTCTAGGAAACGGTGTTCCAATTCTAGACTTTTGGGGCTTATGGGAGCTCTAGGCCCCTGTCCACCTTGGTCCACAGCCATCTTCCTAAAAGGAAATTGTCCGCAGAACCCCTGAGACATTTCAGCTGCCAACTGGTTTCGAGATAGGAAAAAATAGCTCTGGGGACGTGACATGAACCCTGGCTCTCAGCCACCCTGCAGATGGGACTCCCTGGGGCGGCATCTGGGAAACTGACTTGTTTTGCCTCAGACCCCACAACTCCCCAGGACCTGTGGTCCATTCCCATGGCCCAAACCTCCCAGGGGGCCCATGGGACCACTCACCCAGGGCCCCCCCACCTGTGACAGCCAGTCCTGGGTGGGGGTGGGGAAGCAGGCAATTCCATGTGGTGAGGGGACAGAGCCTCTAGGCAGAGCTTGGGACCTCCTCCACGCTCCCCCATGCCAACTAAGGTACATTCACTGGGAGGGGACAGCAGGGGACATTAAGGACAGACACAGACCTGGGCTGGGGTGAGGTGGGCCATGAGAATCCTAGACTATGCAAACTAGAGGGTGCTCATCCCTTCCTGGTTCAGCCTCTCTCGGTTACAGGTGGGAAACTGAGGCCCAGAGTGGCAGCTGCTCCCACAAGGTCCCAGACTCTGGGCTGTCCCATCAAAAGGTGATGGGTACTGGTGACTTTGCTGGGGATGCAGGGAGAGGGCCACACTCAAGGTGCAGGGGAAGCCCAAAGGCAGAGAGGGTAGGACTGCACACATGTACACAAACGAGCACACATC
The DNA here is from genome assembly GCF_040939455.1 of Microcebus murinus. NCBI lineage: Eukaryota > Metazoa > Chordata > Mammalia > Primates > Cheirogaleidae > Microcebus > Microcebus murinus. The sequence continues at coordinate 29,580,051 of NC_134119.1, forward strand.
ACACTTGTGATACAAGCCACCTCGGCCTGACACACAGGTCAAGATGGTGCGTGCATCCCTGTTGCCAACGCTTTTCCTTCTTTCTTCTACTTCCCTGGTCCCTAAGAAGCCTCAAGAGTGATGGGTAGTGGGAGAAGCCCAAGGCTGACCCAGGCCAGCTCTGGAGGGTTCATCCACCCTCCGTGTCCTTTGCCCAAATCTGGCTGAATTCCATGGCCAGGCACACACGGGGCAAAGCCTTTGTGAGATGGGAGCTTTGAAGACACGGACCCAGGAATTTTCACCCTGCATCATTTCACTTACACCCTCCCCTGCCCGCAACATCCCTACAAGAGAGTTATTATCAACTCATCTTACAGATGAGGAAACTGAGGCCCAGAGAGGTGGCATGAGGGTAACTTGGCAAGTTATTTTACTCCCCAGGGTCCTAGAATGGCCTGTCTGGCTGCTCCAACATCTGAGAAGAAAAAGTCAGAAATGTCCCAGCTGGGTGTGAGGAGTCCTTTACAGCCCCAGGAGACTCCTGGAGAACCAGGCAGCAGGAGCTGGCTGAGCTTTGAGTGGCAGCCATGCCCGCCCCAGCCCCCACGCCTTCTCAATCCCGCACAGCCTGCCCTCAGGGCCTGTCTGCAAGGACGTCTGAGCACCAGAAATGGCCACAGTCCAACTGCGCCAGCTCCTGCTTCTCGTCCTTAGGAAAGTCTTAAGGATGCCCCACCTGGGAGCTCAGCACTCCACCCCTCCCAGGCCTGAGGACCCCTCTTGGCTGGCCGGTCCCTTTGTTCCACGGGACAGGAGTCAGATGAGACAGGGCCCATCCCTTAAAGCAGTTGTTTTGTTTTCTTTTCTATGACATAAGCTACCTCAGTGGTCTCTTTCTTCCCTGCCAGAATAGGACCCCCAGGTCCTCGGCCCCTGCTTCCCTGTCCCCCCTCCCCACAGACTGGATGCTCAGTCCTTCCCAGAATCTGTACAGGGTTCTTGTTGCCCAGAGTGTCCCTTAGGGTTCGCTAAGCCACCTGCCCTCCACATCCATTATACAAGAGAAAGTGAAAGCCAGAGAGGGCCATGTGCTTGCCCGAGATCACACAGGAAGTCAGTGGCAGTTAGGATTTTCCTGGGGATGAGAGGTGGTCAGGTGCATCTTAATTGTGCCAGGAACAGAAGAGAACAGGATGCTCTGGGTACCAAACATGGCAGGCCCTGTCCTCGGTATCTCTAACCCCAGGAAACCAGTGTCCCCATTTCCAGGGCAAGCTTCCGCCTCCCTGTTCTCTTGAGCTCCCACCCTGGAACCGACCCTCCAAGCTGCTGTGTTCCCCAAACCTCTCCAAGCACCACACACCCCTCATGGCACCCACGCACTGACATACCACGTGCCTTGTAGCTGTCACCCCAGCTGAGCAGTGCAGACCTCCACCCCTCCCCAGGAGGGGCTCCCCAACAAGGGAGGCTTGCTTGGTCCCCTCCTCTCATCTGCTCACCCTTGTGTCTCTCCAAAATCTGCCTCACCCCCAGCCAGCCACACTTGTGTCACCCAGGAGAGTTGGGGAAAGCAAAGGGCAGGGAAAGTGAGGCCTAGGGAGCATCCAGGTCTCTGGGTAAGGTCGGGGGATGGGCTAAGAATATCCAGGGAAGGTCTTGCCTGGCAGCCCAAAGCCCTCCGAAGTACTGAAGTTCTGCAGGTCCTTCCCTTGGGACTCACTTGGGCCTAGAGTCCACAGAAGCCTCAGACGGTGAGGAGAAGGTTTTCTGGGGCAGGGGGTGCATGGGTTGCAAATTCAAATGCCTCAAGGTAATGAAAATAAGAGAATGGACAGACAATAGGGAGTGGTGGGGACTGTGGCTAACATGAGAGTATGTGCCCTGCCTCTAGGCACTAAAATTCAAATTTGGGAAAACGCTTTGCTGGCCAAACTACACACTCGTATTTGGCCTACAGGTCCCCAGTGTGAGATGTCTGGTTGAAAATGTTGAGAAGGCTCTGGGGAGTCCTGCAGAATCTGAAATCCCCCTGGGGTAGTCAGGGACAAAGGCCCTGGCTCCCTACCCCTGAGATTTTGCTAGTGCAACCTTAGATCCCCACCACCTGGCCATCTGAGAGCTGACCCCGCTGCCCTCTCTGCTGAAAAGGGGAGGGAAGTCTAGGCATCCACAGGGTCCCAGGTTTGGGGAACCATCATCTGATAAGGGCTATAGGGCCCCCCACCCCAGTGCCTCAGGGGTTTAGGGGCTGGAGTTCTCCAGCTTGGGGCCCCTTGTTAGAGGGAACCTGCATTGGGTAAGAGGGAGCAGGTGCAGGATGAGGGCTGAAAGCCAGGACCCAACTGCCCCCTCCTGTGCTGGCCCCTGCCACCTTTGGCACCTGTCTCCCTCCCAGTTTGAGCTGGGGTAGGGCCTGGGGTTGGGGGTTGGGCTGTCAATTTCTGTATTGAAGTGCTTTGTGCTGTCTCCATGGGAGGGACTGAGTGAGTGCCAAGCCGAATGGGCAGCAGTGGGGAGTCTGAGTCCCTCTTCTCAACCAGAGAAACTACTTCTGAGAGCCTGGGGAGGAAAGGGACTGCAATGTGCCATCCTGGTTGGGGAGGGAGCTGGGACCTTCCTGGGTTCTTGGTGGCTGGGTGAGAGGTGGGGGGAGGACAGACTCTGCAGCAGGAAATTGTGGGAGTGGAGAGGAAGGCACAGTCCAGGCATGGCCTGGTTCCTGGAGGCAGAGAACTCCCCAGGGGACAGAGGCATCACCCCTTGTGCTTGGCTTCTTGCACCCTGCCCTTCTCATGACAGGAGGGGGCTGCCCTCTCCTCAGCAACCCTGGCCTTTATTCTATGCACAATTGCTGTAAGAGCACCCCGAGGCCAGGCTGAAGGGGTGGGGGCCCAGGGGCACCTGCAATAATCTCAGAGTGGAGGGTACCCTGAGACAAAGAGGGGGTAAGAAAGGCACCAGGTGGGAAAAGGATGTTCCTCCATCTCCCTCTCCCCCAAATCCCAACAGACCTACTAATAACCCTCCTTCCACCCGTGTCCATTGGGCTAAACCACCAAATTTGGGGGGCCTCATATAAACACAGCCCCCAACCCCACTGGTTTTCTGAATCAATCATGAAATCGCTGGAAGAAATCACAATGATTCCCAGAGCCATCTCTTATTATTTTCTTCCCTGAGGACCCTATGGTTTGGGAGTTTTTTCTCCCAAAAAGCCTCATTTCTTAAAGAAGAATTCATTTTCCCACATTAAATTAACTCAAGCTGAGCTTCTGATTGCAGATAAATGCTGCCGAGGCTTCAAGTTAGCTTCTAGGGCTCAAGGGTGGGGAAATGTTTGTTTTCTATTGGATTGCTTAATGCAGAATTCTGAAAAAGCACTCGTGGGCCCCCATTCCTGCCTTCATGGACCCTCTGGGGCTGGGACCCCATGTTGAGAATCAGTAATTTAGTCATCTAATGTCCCATTTGACTGAAGGGGCAGGCCCAGAGACAGGAGGCAGCCAGCCCAGGGTCACACAGCAAGTTGGTGGTGGGATGGGACCAGAACCCAGTACCTTTGGGGATCCCACCAGAACACCCCCGGCCCTGATCCCCCACTCCACTCTCTCTCCCCTACCCCAGGAATCACTAGCCATGCCTGAGGGGCTGATTTCCTCTGTCAACACAATTCCAAGTGATTCTTCCTCCATGTTGTCTCTTCCCTCCCTAATTAGCCCTCACCCCGTCCACCTGTTTTCTATTCCTGGCCCCACCACCTGGTATTTACTACATCTGTGCCATCCCCGGTCCCTCAACCCCCACTGCCCCTCTGCGCTTCCCCCAGGACGGGGAGTGGGCTTCAAGCAGGGGGCTTCTGTACTGAGACTCTTTTGTACACCACAAACTTTTTGTATATTTTTAATTTTGCTGCAACATGAGATATTAAAAGTCATTTCAGTACGTGCTGCTTGTGTCCTATTGTTTTGGTTGTCCTGGGCCAGGGGAAGGAGGGATAGGAAGGGTACCACCTGTCACAATCTCTGAGGCCCTTTTAAGAGAGAAAGACCTTTGTCTGGGAGAGGGTGGGACATTACACAATTTCGCTGTTGATTGGACAGTGTCTCAATCTATCAGCCAGAATTCTAGGGCCAAAAAGTTCAAGGAATTATCTCCAAACTCATTTTACAGATAAGGAAAAAAAAGAGATAAGGGGTGGGACATACTTGTCAGAGGTCACAGAATGGGTCTATGACAAAACCAGCACCCAAATTGAAGTTCCTAACTCTACTAAAAACAAATATTTATTGCATACTATGTGCCAGGCAAAGTTCTAGGCATAGCAGGCAAGGAAGACATGAAACAGGAATTGCGTCATGGAGCGTATTGCCTCCAAAAGGTCCCCTACCACCAGGGTTTCCACTTTCTAATCCAGTGGTTCTCAAACTTCAAAATGCATCAGAATCACTCGGGAAAGAGCGGGGATGTTTTAAATGCAGAATTGCCATCTCCATAACCAGGGCGGTGGATGGAACATGCCTGGGAATCTGCATTTTAAAAGTTCTCCAGGGGATCTGGTGCAAGGGGGTCTGAGGACTCCACTTTGAGGCCCACTATTTCAATGCATCCTCCACAGATCTGATTGTGGAATTTCCTTGCTCTAGAACCTTCCATGGCTCCCCAGAGCCTTCGGGATAAAGTTCAAAGCCTTTTGCCTGACTCTGACTTTTTATAAACTGGGCCTATCTCCAGCGCGACCCCACCTGGCCTGCATAGCCTCTCCAAACCACCCATCTTCCTGTTCCCAGGAGCGTCTCCTAACTGCCACCCAACAACTTTTCTCGCCATTCTTTCATGCAGGTAGAGCCCCAGTTTCCTAGGGGTCCCCCTTCCAAAGTGCTCAGGGAATGTAACCCCAACCTGGCCCCAGGAGGCAAATCACGATCAGCCTAAGACTGGTTTTCAAAGTGCGGTCCCAGACTGGCAGGACCAGGGAACTTGTTAGAAATGCAGATTCCGGGGCCTCATCTCAGACCTACTGAATCAGCCACCGTGTGGGTGGGAGCAGCAATCTGCATTGACGAGCCTTCCTGGTGACTCTGGTGCATCCCATGTCTGAGAGAGAACCATGGGTCTGAGACAATTTCCCTGACCAGGGATTAACGGGAGCAGGGGCACGTGACTCGATTCTGGTGAGGTACAGACTGCTAAGTGTCCCCCAGTATGCATGCTCCCTTTTTTCCAGAAAGGAGTTTATAGCTAGGCCCTCGGCCACTTAGAATAAGACATTTCCCAGCCTCCTTTGCAGCTGGGTGTGGCCACAGAACCAAGTTCTGGCCAATGAGATGGGACCAGTAGAACTTTGTGCGACTCCCAGGTCATCTCTTTCAAAAGGAAGGGAGCTTGTTCTCTGTGCCTGTGTGCAGAGCCATCTTGCAGCGAGGGCAAAACCACAGTGAGTAGAGCAACAAGACAGGGAGCGCCAGGGTCTTGGAAACATGGCGCTGCCATACCCAGCCTGGACTGCTTCTGCCTCGACTGTTATGTGAAGAAGAGATAAACATCTCTCCTGTTTAGGCCACTGTTATTTGGGTCTTTGATACAGCTAACGTACATCCTGGCTAATGCATTGGGCCCCTAGGTTCTTAAGGGAAGTCACCTGAAGAGTCTCTGGGAAAGGTTTTCCTCCACGATAAAAAGACATACAAGAAGGGAAACCCTTGGCCCCAACTCCCACAGCCCCTGCTGCCGTCTTGCCGGCTGCGTGAGTCAGCTCGGGCTGCTGTAACAAAATGCCACAGACCAGGAGGCTTAAACAACAAATTTATTTTCTCTCAGTTCTGGAGGCTAGAAGTCCAAGATCAAGGTGTTGGCAGGGTTGGTTTCTCCTGCGGCCTCGTTCCTTGGCTTGCAGACAGCTGCCTTCTCCCCGTGTCCCCGTGTGGCCTTTCCTCTGGGCACCAGCGCCCTGGTGTCTCTGTGTGTCCAAATTTCCTGCTCTTGTAAGGCGACCGGCAAAATTGGATTAGGGCTCGTCCCAACAGCCTCATTTTAACTGAATCACCTTTTTAAAGGCCCTATCTCAAAATACTCTTACATTCTGAGGTCCTGGGGTTTAGGACTTCAATAATAAAAATGGGGAGGGGACACACTTCAGCCCATGACCCCAGCAAGGTAGAAAATATAAGGAACTTGATGCCACATTGAGCTGCTCAATTAACTAGCCCTGAAAGCAAACATCAGACTTCTTGTCTTGAAAGGGACTAAATTGTCCTTCTTGTCTAAGCCACATTTGGTGGGGGCATCTGTTCCTTGCAGCCAGAACTCAGGTGTTTGCTCAAGCTGTTCCCTCTGCCTACAATAACCTTCCTTCCATTCACCCTTCAACTTCTGTCTTGAATGCCAAGGCCACGTGGCAAATGGCTTCTGATCCTGCCTTCCCCATACAAGTGGCTTCCCTTATATCAGAGTTCTCTGCTTATGTGTCTTCTCTTTAACCAGGCCAGGGCCAGCATATGCACTGTCCACCTGCTGCCACTTTCCTTCCTCCTGCCATTGGCAGGAGGCAGCCATTGATAATCAATCCCTTTTTCCCCGCTGGGAGTAGACCTGGTTTTTATAATCCTCTACACAGCCCTCCAGGCAGCTCCTGCCAATCAACTGGAGGTGGCTCAAAAGAGATGAATTTTATCTGCCACAACTGTTAAGACTTTGAGAGCAGGGACTTTGTTTGCTCATCTCTTTTTTGACTCATAAGATAATTTTAATAATATAAGTTATCATTGTATAATTCTGTTTCCATTTAATCCCTGCAGCAGCCTTCGGAGGCAGGCACCGTGATTATCCTGCTTTTGACACGAGGGCTCTGAAAGATGAGGTAACTTGTTCAAGGTCATATACATTTGAACCTAGGTCCCCCTGTCTCTGTCTTCTTCCACTGGTTTCTATTTTTTTTTAATTTTTACTCCCCACTATGCTGAGGATCCTTCCACTGGCATTTCCTAAGCATTTCATCTGTTCATGACTGCACTGCAGCGAATTCGCAGATAGCTTTCTATTTCCAGTGGCATTCGAAACACTTATTGTCCTATTTGGGATCCCCAGCCGTTCAGTGATGTTTGGAGTTAGTCCAGGAGTACTGTAAGTTCCCATTTTATAGATAGGGAAACTGAGGCCCAGAGAGAAGAAAAGGCTGCAAAAGCCAGTCATACAGGCGCCAGAGCAAGAGACCACCTTCATGCCCTGCTACCACTCCAAAAGTGGGAATTCTAGACTGGCTCGAGGGGTTAAGTGGAAGTTTTCATGCCCAGAGCAAGGTCGGGGATTGGCTCACGTGTCCTAGCCTCTTCCTGTTGGCCCGGCAGGCTGAGTGGAGATGTCGCTTCCTGTATTTGGGAGGTGGCCGGCTGGCAGGATGTAGGGGAGCAGGAGACAGTGTGGTGAGAGCCAGCACTAAGCAGCCTGGGCCATTTCCCCTCAGAGGGAGAGAGGGACGGAGGGCAGGAGGGAGGGCGGGCTAGTGGCTGGGAGTTTCCTGTAGCTCTCACACCCAGAGGCAATGGGGACCTCTGACCCTCCCCACAATGGCACTGACCTGGCATTCAAAAAAAACCTCTCAAAACAATCCAATGTATTGGCACCTGCACCTTACAATTTCCAACTGCTTCCTCATCTGTGGCCTGTGTCCTCCTTGGCACACCTCCGACTAGCAAGGCAGGCATTTGGGCATCATTGTTCCCACTGGAAAGACAAGAAAGCTGAGGCCAAGAGAGGTTGCAAAGAGCAACCTGGCCTGGGTCACACAGCAAATCAGTTCCAGAGCTTGGGCCTCCAGAGCCTATGTGTCATGGCAAGGTGTGGATGGGCCGCTCGGAACCTTTCCGGCTGTCCTGGGCAGGGCACGCAGAATGCATAGGTCCTGGAGGTCAGGAACACTAGCCTTCCGGTCCAGACCAGCCAGAAACCCCAGGTCCTCCTCTTATTCACTGTGTGACTGGCTTGAGCCACTCTCTGCACTTGAGCCTCAGTGTTTAAAATCTGTATAATAGGAATAATAATGATACCCCCAAATTGTGAGGAATAAGTGAGATGAAACACACAAAGTGTTCAGCACAAAGGTGGTCTTGCCTCTCTAATATTCTCCTGAGAGAGTAAAACAGACTAGGATTTTGTAAAGTTGTCAGAATCAAAATGGAGTCACTAATGTTAAGAAAACCTTGACAAGTAGAGTGACGGAAGGCCATAAAGAGAGGGTTCTAGGCCGGGTGTGGTGGCTCACGCCTGTAATCCTAGCACTCTGGGAGGCCGAGGCGGGCAGATTACTCAAGGTCAGGAGTTCGAAATCAGCCTGAGCAAGAGTGAGACCCCATCTCTACTACAAATAGAAAGAAATTAATTGGCCAACTAATATATATAGAAAAAATTAGCCGGGCATGTGGCACATGCCTGTAGTCCCAGCTACTCGGGAGGCTGAGGCAGCAGGATTGCTTGAGCCCAGGAGTTTGAGGTTGCTGTGAGCTGGGCTGACGCCACGGCACTCACTCTAGCCTGGGCAACAAAGCGAGACTCTGTCTCAAAAAAAAAGAGAGGGTTCTCACACAGGCATGCCTGATAGCAAAGAAAGACTGTACAAAAATCACAACCTTGCACAAAGACCGTAGCAACCTTACACACAAAATAATACTTTTACAAGGATACTGGCCCAGCAACTGCTTGTCCTACCTTGGACTGGCGTCACACTTGTTATTGATCTTTGTAGCCAAGGACAATTATTGCAAAACAATCATGGAATCCTCCTTATTTTTCCTTGAAAAACCTTTGTTTTCCTTTACCTCCCTGAATATGCACATAGTTCACCTTAATGTGAGTATTCCCATTGCAATGCTTTATCCCCAAATAAACAGCTTTTCTTTCATTTATTTATTTATTTTTGAGATAGGGTCTTGCTCTGTCTCTCAGGCTGGAGTGCAGTGGCATCATTGTAGCTCACTTCAATCTCAAACTCCTGGGCTCGAGCAATCGTCCTGCCTCAGCCTCCCAAGTAGCTGGGACTACAGGCATGCACCACTATACCTAGCTATTTTTTTCTATTTTTTGTAGAGATGGAGTCTCTTGCTCAAGCTGGTCTTGAACTTCTGGCCTCAAGAGATACTCCCACCTTGGCCTCCAAAAGTGCTAGGATTACAGATGTGAATCACTGCACCCAGCCCAGCTTTTCTTTTAGAGAGCCTCTCTCTGTCATTTAGGTTGACAACCCATAGACTGTAAACAGTTTTTATTGAGCACTTACTACATACCAAGAGCTTTTGTAAGGCCACTATGAGGTCAAACTAGTATTATGCCTATTTTACAGATGAGAAAATCTAGGCATAGCTGAGTAAGGAACTTCCCTAAGGTCATAACCCTAGTAAGTGGCAAAGCCAGGACTCAAACTCAGGCAGCCTGTCTCCAAAGCCCATGCATACTGCCTCCCTTAATAGTAATGATTAATTTTTTTAAATCATAGCTTGCTTAGACACAGTACTCTATAGTTGATGAAGCACCTTCCATCCACTTTTTTATTCATTTCTCACCACAGCCCAAGGAGGAAGGCAATGCTTACTCCCACTTTTAGAGGGATAGTGGGGAGGGGGAAACAGGCTCTGAAAGGGACAACTGACTTGCCTTGCCAAGGTCAGACAGCAAGGTCAGTGGCAGAAGTGGGGCTGGAATTTGGAATTTTCCAAATTAATGACTCTGAATATGGGGGTTCCTTCCACAGCCTCACCCAGCTCCCAAACCCCCTCAGCAGCAGATCTTCTGGCTGGAGGCCTTGAGTATTTCTCCCCAAGTCCGTTGTTCTGCCTGGGTTCCCACCGTTCAGCTGTAGGGGCCCAAGGCTGCGTCCTTCACCACCACCCCCACCGGCTGGGAGGGGCAGGAACTCCAGGGCTGGTGGAGTTTCCGACCAGGCAGGAAAAAGAACAAAGGAACTGGGATGGGGGGGTGGAGGGGGTGGCCAGGAGGGTGGCAGGAGCAGAGGGGACGCTTCACCATGGAATATGAAGTCAAGAAAGGGAAGAAGGTAGGTGGGAGGTTGGGAGGGACACAGGGTAGGGAAATGTCCCCAAAGTTGAGGAGGGGACAATAGGGGGGGGGTAGCAAGTGGCATAAGCAGGGCCTTTCTTCTTATTTGGAAAGATCTTCCTTCCCACTCTTGGGCAGCCAGACATTTGGGCTCTAAACTCCCTTACTTGCTTCTCCACTCTCCGTGGCCTCTGCCATCCCTGGAATGGACAGACAGGGACCCTCCCTGAAACTGGCCAGGCAGAATCAGTTTGGGAGAAACTACAACCTGCTTCCCTGGTGTTCCCTTCCTGCGGCTTCTCAGACACCTTGCTGACCCTCCTCCTGCTCCCCACAGCTGCAGACAGGACAATTCTGTGCTAGGAGGTTGCCTGTGCAGGCTTGAGTTCTCACCTGTCCTCACTCTGCCCCCTCCCTATCTTTACACAAGGGCCTCAGGCCAGGATCAGTCCCTGTCCCTCCCCCCCCCTCCACATTTTCTAATATGCTTCTCTGGACATCTTACTGGCTGTCTTTGGGGTTCAGGGAACTGCTCAGATTCCAACTTCCACCCCACCCGGCTCCTCACATACCCCCCTTCTCCCAACAAATCTGGGTATAGGCTGATCCAAAAGGTGCCCACATGAATCATGTAGGGCTCAGAAGGGAGCCAAGACACACGTGCACGTGCACGTTCTCCCTTTGTTCATCTTTTCAGTAGACATTTATTGAGCACCTACTGTGTGCCAGGCACTGTGCCTGGTGCTGCTGATGACGCAGTGGTGAGCAAAGTCAGGCAAGGACCCTGCTCCCTCCCTAGACCTCACAGTCTAGTGGGGGAAGCAACTATTGGTTTTTCTAAAAAGGCAATAAATAATAATTGCATTGTAAAATTGCATAAAAGGCCCCATACTCAGTACTGGAAGACAGAATATTAGAGTGCCCAGCCCTGTACTGGTCAGTTTGTATTGGGAGCTGATGGGTGGGTGGAAGGACAGGGGGTAGGGAAGCGTGTTTTGGGCAGAGGAACAGCATGTGCAAATGGATGGGGAGGAATGTAGCAATAGGAAGGACGGAAAGATGGCTGCGCTGCAGGGGGTGAGAGGGAGGGGGATGAGGCTGGAGAGGAGGGTAGGGCCACAGACAAAATGTTCACACACACTCACACCTGCAAGACAAAGTCCCAGCTCCACAGCCCTCATTCAAGGCTCATCTCGTAACTCAGCCATGACAGACGGCACGTAGCTTCTCCAGAGTCACCCTCGCCAGCCTTTGAAGCCACCAGGATTTTGCACATACCATGCCCTCTGCTCAGCATGCCTCCTCCCAGATAGTGTTCTTTCATTTCTCAGAGCTTTTATCCAGGCTCCACGACGCCGGTTCTAAAACGAACTGAGCATGTGTCAGAATCACCCAAAGGGCTTGTTAAAAAAACACACATCATTGGGTCTCACCCCCAGTGTCTGAGCCAATAGGTCTGGGATCAAAGTCAAGAATTTGCATTTCTGATACACCCCCCCCCCAGGTGATGCTGCTGCTGCTGGCTGTGGGGATCACACTTTGAGAACCGCTGGTTTAGATCCCGGCTGCTCAGAGTTTGGTAGAAATGCCGAATCTCAGCCCCTAACTTGGACCTACTGAATCAGAACTCATGGAAAACACAGAAAAGTTTGTGACTCACTAGTTTAGGTCATTTATCACAAGCCCTGGAGGCAAGCATGGGGTCCTGGTCTCCACTGAATCCTCAGCACCCAGCACAGGGCCCAGCCATATGGGTATGAATAAGTGTTTACTGAATGAATAATTTACTGAGTGAACAATTGTGAGCTTTTGTGGACTTGTGGACTGTCTGCTTATCCAAACTAGAAGGTGAGGGCAGTGGGGTTTTTGCTCACATTTGTCTTGTCTCACTGCAAGAGTTAAATAATCAGACCACACATTCTACACAGTGGTTTTCAGCTGAGCTCCCTTTTGAAATTACCTAAGGAGGCTTTTTTAAGAGATAGGGTCTTGTTCTGTCACCCAGGCTGGAGTGCAGTGTCCCAATCGTCCTGCCTCAGCCTCCCAAGGAGCTAGGACTAATCACCATGCTCAGCTCTAAGGAGGCTTTAAAAATCTTGATGCCTGGGTCCCAGTCCCAGAATTTCTGATTCAATTGGTCTGGGGTGTAGCTTGGACATCTGAAGTTTTAAAAGCTCCCCTGGTGGTTCTAAAGTACAGCCAGGGTTGGGCACAATGGCTCTGAAGTACCATTCTCACACTTGAGCATGTGTCAGAATCACCTGGAGGGGTGGTTAAACCTGCCTGCCTGCTCAGCCCTACTTCCAGAGTCTCTGAACAGCGGGTCTGGGATGGAGCCCAGGAATCTGCATTTCTCTCAATTCCCAGGTGGTGATGCTCCTGCTGCTGGTTCAGGAGCCACATGTTGAGAGCTGTTGCTCTAGATCAGTGCTCTGCTCCATCTTTCTTTTGAGATTTAGATTCTATTGGTTTAGAGTAGGGCCCTGGAATTTGCATCTTAAACCTTGATCCAGGCCATTTTTATGCAGATGCCCCTGGATTATACTTAAATTTACTTTTTATCTTTAACTTTTAGGAAAGCACAGACAGAGCCTAACAAATACCTGTGCACCCACCACACAGCCACACTGAATCCTAATATTTTTCTGTATTCACCCCAACCTAGACCCATTCCATAAACCTGGTTGGAGGGGCTATACTCACCTGGGTGTTTAGAATGAAGGGTTTGGACCCATACTGCTCAAGGTGAACTACTGGTTGCATCACTACTACCTATCAGACAGTTCCCTCTCTGGGGTTAGTTTTTCCATCTGTAAAATGGGAATTGCAGAGGTACCCCTTCGGCAGAGTTTTTGGGAGAACTAAATTAGGTAATATAAGTAAAAGTGAGGATGGTAAGTGCTCATTATGACCGTCATTCCCCTGTCCTCCCCCAGGGCTTTGTGTCCCCCATCCGAAGGCTGGTGTTCCCCAAGGCCGGGCGCCGGGCGGCCTTCAGAAGCAGTGTGAGCCGCCGGCCCCTGCACTCGATGCCCCTGTACCCCCCTGACTACCTCATCGACCCCCAGATTCTGCTGTGTGACTACCTGGAGAAGGAGGTCAAGGTGCGTGTGGGATGAGGAAGGGTGGGAACAATCTTGGGCTGAGGAGAGACCTCACCTCCCCTGGACACCAACCCCTGGCCAGCCCTGTCTCCCACAGGGGAAGTCGTGGCTCATAGGAATGAGGCCTGAGTTCATGTCAGCCTCGCCCCTGCCTTATGCTATGTATGGGCAGCAAGTGACTGCCAGCCACTGAGCCTCGGTGTTCCCATCTCAGCAAGGGGCTCAACAGCTGCCCCCATGGGAGAGTGGATGGCAGAGCATTCTGTGCACCCCAAAGCCCTATCTTCTGTCAACCTAAACAACAAACAGAGAGGGAGACCCTCAAAAAGGAAATGTTTATTCGGGAATAAGTGTTCAGAAAAATAAAGGAAGACGAATGCTTTTAAAGGAAAAGTGAGGAGGACTGCCTAATTGTTTTGAGATGACCATCCTTGGCTATAAGGATCAATAACAAGGGTGGTGCCAGTTCCAGGTTGGACAGGCAGTTGTTGGGCAGATGTCCTTGCAGAAGCATTTTTGTGTGTGCAAGCTTATGATGGCCTTTGTGCAAAGTTGTGGTTTTTGCAGTTTTTTTGTGATAGTTCTTATCATCAGTCATTAGTGCATGAGAACTCTTGCTTCGTGGCCTTCCCTGGCTCTATTTGCCAGGTTTTTAAAAACACAAGTGACTCCATTTTGATTCTGACAACTTTCACACTTCCCTAGAGATTTTACCACAGTGACCTTGTTGTTGCTCAGATGGTATCCAGGTTAACAGCAAACCACAAAGGACTTTGACCATTCGAGAGCTTTACTTCTATTTCATGAACACCACGAAGGAGTAGCCAGGGATCCTCATCTAGCCTAGAAAGATGATGGGGGAAGGGTTATCAGATTTAGCAAACAACAAGCCGCCTAAATTTGAATTTCAGGTAAGTAAGTAATACTTTCTTAACATAAATATGTCTCAAATATTTCAGGGGACTAAAAGTACTAAAAATCTTTTTAAAAATTTTGTTGTTTATCTGAAATTCAGGTCTAACTAGCATCCTATATTTTATCTGGCAACCCTATACAGAACGAAAAGCTAACAAATAAGTCCACTTAAAAATTAGGGAATGACATTTCATAGAGAATAAAAAGAAAAGGTTTGATTGGTGGAGTTCACCTAGAAGAATACAACTAAAAATAATGGAAAGAGTTATTCTTATACTGAATAACATTTAAATGATAACATTAGACTGTAATGGAGAATGAATAAAAAATTTATTTAGAGCATGATTTTTCTGACAAAATGATCTACTGATTTGACATAACATCCTTCCCTTTGCATTTGACTTCTGCAACAAGACCATAAAGAGGGCAAGTGATTTGCAATCAGTTTGACCATGATACTTGCGGTGGAGAGAGCTACTCAGTCCAGAGGAAATTCACAGGTGGTCAGTTCTTTCAAGTTATTATAGTGACTTTTGCTTCCCTATGGAATCTTATAGCTAAATGACTATGTGTTAAGGTAATGTAAAGTAGCAGTTGAGAGTATGGGCTCTGGCAGGTGGAGTCCAGTTTTACCCTTTTAGCTATATAATCCTGGGCAAGTTTTTTATCCTTAAAGCAAGGATGAATGACTACATAGAAAACGCTCAAGGCCGGGCGCTGTGGCTCACGCCTGTAATCCTAGCTCTTGGGAGGCCGAGGCGGGCGGATTGCTCAAGGTCAGGAGTTCAAAACCAGCCTGAGCAAGAGCGAGACCCCGTCTCTACTATAAATAGAAAGAAATTAATTGGCCAACTGATATATATATATAAAATTAGCCGGGCATGGTGGCGCATGCCTGTAGTCCCAGCTACTCGGGAGGCTGAGGCAGAAGGATCACTTGAGCCCAGGAGTGTGAGGTTGCTGTGAGCTAGGCTGACGCCACGGCACTCACTCTAGCCTGGACAACAAAGCGAGACTCTGTCTCAAAAAAAAAAAAAAAAAAAGAAAACGCTCAGAACTGTGCCTGGCTTCTATTATGGGATCAGTAAAATTTAACATCAGGTTATTATTAATAAGATATTTCTATCTCAATCTATCTGCACTGCATCAGTGAGGATGCCAGGGTACTCCAGGGTTTCAGAGTGATCTTTCTGTGCCCTTGTCCCTCCTGGTTTCCCATCCAGTTCTTGGGCCACCTCACCTGGGTGACTTCCTCACTGAACCCCTCCAGTCGGGACGAGCTCCTGCAGCTTCTGGACACGGCCAGGGTAAGGCTCTGGGGAAGGAGGAGGGCAGGGTCTCGTCCCCTTCTCCCTCTTCTACCCACGCGGCCGGGGACTCAGGAGATCCGAACCTCCCTGCAGCAGCTGAAGGAGCTGCCGCTGAAGACCACGGCGGAGCAGGACAGCATCCTGAGCTTGTCTGCCCGCTGTCTGCTGCTCACCTGGCGGGACAACGAGGAGCTCATCCTGCGTATCCCCACGCACGAAATCGCCGCGGCCTCCTACCTGCAGGACGACGCGCTGCACCTGCTAGTGCTTAAGACCGGTACAGCTGGCGAGGGCGGCCCGGAGCGGCCAGGGGAAGAGAAATGGCCCAACACCTGGTCTGGGCGAATGGGCGTGGCCTGCGGCAGGGGCGTGGCCTGAGGCTGGGTGAGGGGCGGTGGAAAAGGCCTGACCGCACTACTCTGAGACCAGGGGCGGAGTCTGGATTGGGGGCGTGGCCATGTGCTCGGGGGCGGAGCTCCTGGTGGGAGATGTCAGACACGCCAAGCTAGGGGCGGGGCCCGAGTCAGGGGCGGGGCTGAGAGCAGGGTCGGGGAGGAGTCGGCATCCAAGGCGTGGCGCCCCTGAAACCTGGGACAGGGTGCGAGTTGAGGCTACAGAGGGAGGGGACAGCCTGCCCACCACCCTCGGGTCAGAGAGCAGGTGTGAGACGAGGGCTAGGCAGTGGGTCCAGGAGGGTCGGACACTGCGGGCCACACCGGGCCAGGGGCGGAGTCAAAAGTAGGAGCGGAGCCTGAGGGCGGGGGCGGGGCCGAAAGTGCACCCGCGGAGTGGGGCGGGGGTGGCCGCACTGCTTTGAAGCCGGCTGGGGGGCCTAGGCCGGGGGCGGCGGGACCCCAGAGAGGCGGGGCCGGGTCCTCCAGAGGGCCTCGGTAGGGTTCTCAGCCCGGATCTTCGGCGGCTGACGCTCCCCGGACTCCCCTAGGTCTGGGCGTGGACCCGGTGCCGGCCGGCGTGGACGCCAGCCCTGGGGGCGCGGGGCGAGACCCGGGCCCGCCGGGCGCGGCGCCCGAGAAGCGGCGGGTGGGCACCGCGGAGCGGCGCCACACCATCTGCAGCCTGGACTGGCGCATGGCGTGGGGCGGCGGCGCCGAGGCCCGGGCCGCGGGCGGCGGCGGCGGCGGCAGCCTGGAGCGCCAGCGCGCGGGGGCGCGGGCGTCGGGCAGCTGGGAGCGCCGGCAGACGTTCAGCGGCAGCTGGGAGCGGCGGCACGGCGCCGGCGGCGGCGGCGGCGCGGGCAAGCCGGGCGGCAGCTGGGAGCGGAGGCAGGCGGGCGGCGGCGGCGGCAGCTGGGAGCGGCGCCACCCGGGCCCCAACCCGCTCGACCCGCAGGACCCCAGCCCAGATGCCTACTGCAACCTGGTCATCCTGGCTGTGGCCAACAGGGTGAGCCCGAGGGCACCCCACGCTCCAGAGTCCTGCCCGCGGGACGCTGCTTCTCCTGTCTCTCCGGCCCGGTCCCGCGCCATTCACGAGGGTGCTGGTCTGCCCCCGACTTTTCCCTTCTCCCTCCTGGGCTCCTCCCAGTCGCCCCTTTGACGCCTAAGGCCTTCTAAACTCCAGCCCTGGACACTTCCAGGACGTCTCCCCCGACTCCCCCAGTGGGGCCTCACAATAGCCCAAACAGACTCGACCTAACCCCTCCCCCAGCCCAGCTCCTTCTCCAGCGTGGTCAGGGTTAGCACCACCACAGTGACAATCAGAGCACATTAATCACCAGCATGAATTGAGTGCCAACTCATGCCAGACACGGACAGCTTCAATCCCTTGCATTCTCACAGCAACCCCTAGAGGTAAATAGTACAACTATTGTATCCCAGTTCTACAGAGAAGGAAACAGATCCAAAGGTTAAGTAAGGTGGGCAAGGTCACACAGGAAGCAGGTAGCGCTTTTTCGAACCACGAAGGTCAGAGCCCGTACTCATGGTAACTAAGGTGGTCACCCAGGGCAGAAGGCTTCCTGCCATTCTTGCCTCTCCTCCCCTCCCCCATCTTCCATATCACTCTGCTTTTATTCATCTGACCGTGTTCATTCAGTGCTAGGCATTGGGCTAGTGCTCCCCATACAGAGGCCAACAAGACATTTGGTGTCCCCCTTACGGAGCTCACAGTCCAGCAGACATCTTCAAGCTCTGAGCCTTCTAAGCTTTTCCTCTGACCCCAAGCCACCACCTCCCTCTGTATATAAACAGTGGTGAAAAATTAGACATGGTGCCTGTCTAGAGAGAGAGAGACGGATGATAACCAGTAAACTCAGACACTGCAGCCGTCTCCCTGCCCTTGAAACACTCTCTCACTCTGCTTCCGGCTCCACATCCTCCCACCTCTCTGGCTCCTCCTCAGAAGCTGGATCCTCCTCTTCTCTCCAGACTCTAAAAGTTGGAGTGTCCAGGCTTAGTCCTTGGTCCCCATCCCTCCTTTATCTACTCGTTTCTAAGTGATCTCTAGTCTCATGGCTTTTAAGACACTGCAAACTCCCCAAATTTCATCTCTCACCAGATCTCTACCCAGCCTCTCCATTGGAAGGTCTAATGACCATTTCAAACCTAACACGCTGAAAACTGAGCCCCAGTCTTCCCCCCTAAACCTGCTCCTCCCTTGGTTCCCCGTCTCTGTTAGTTGACATTATGTTAACTCCATCCTTATGTTGCAGTGATTCTTGGCTCCCCACCCCTTTCCATCTCTCTCTTTCCCTCTCCCTTTCTCTCTCTCCCTCTCTCACCTCCCTCGATCCATATTCATTCCGTCAATAAGTCCTCTTACTTCTTCCCACCCTCCACCATCCCCACCCAGCTCTGTGCCCCATTCTCTCATCTGGACCACGTAGTCACCCCCTCACTGGTTCACCCCTTGCATACAATCTGTTCCCCTAAGCAGACAGAGTATTCCTGTTAACATGTAAGTCACATCCTGTCACTGCTCTAAATCTTCCAACGCTCCCCTTTTCACTTACAGTGAAAGCTAACATCCTGACAGTTGTTTACAAGGCCACCTACAGCTGCCACACCCATTTCCTCTCCACCTCAATCTTTCTACTCTCCCCTTTTATTCAATCCACTCCCACCCGACTGACCTTGTAGAATGCAAGAGGCCTGTGTGTTCTGGATGGTTCACTGTGGCACCCCCAGCACCTAGAACAGGTGCTAGTACCTAGCACCTGGCATGTAACAGGTGCTCAATAAGTATCTGTTGAATGAGTGGATGAGCTAATGCAAATCGAATCATTATACCTTGCCTTGGGGACCTAGAGGAAAACAAGCAGTTTGCAGTGATGGAGAATGGGGGAGGAGATCCATTTCAATAGGGAAAGTGAGTTTGTGCCATTTAAAATGAAATGTGAAGGAGAGCAAGGAGTCAGCAGAGTGAAGAGCCTGGAAACAGATTCCATACAAAGGCAACAGTGACACCCCTGGAATGTGAGAGCTTTGGGGTACAGAGCCTGGCCCAGCCCCTGCCATGCAATAGGAATAAATGAGAAATTGTGGAATGAGTAAATAAGAGTTGCTTTCTAGGCATGTCTGAGCCTCTAACCTCCTATCTGAGACATGCTGGTCCCAAGGAGGGTACAGGAGTTGGAGATGAAAAACTTGGATGCTAACTAAAAGCGTGAACCTGCTGTGTGAGCCTGTGCAAGTCACTTAGCCACTCTAAGCCTCAGTGTCTTTAACTATAAAATAAGGATCATCTCGTCCCTGTCCGCTTATTTTTTTATTTTTATTTTTTTACAAAGTCTCACTCTGTTGCCCAGGCTAGAGTGCCGTGGCATCAGCCTAGCTCACAGCAACCTCAAACTCCTGGGCTCAAGCGATCCTCCTGCTTCAGCCTCCAGAGTATCTCGGACTACAGGCATGTGCCACCATACCTGGCTAATTTTTTGCATATATTTTCAGTTGGCCAATTAATTTGTTTCCATTTTTAGTAGAGACAGGGTCTGGCTCTTGCTCAGGCTGGTTTCAAACTCCTGACCTTGAGTGATCCTCCTGCCTTGTCCTCCCAGAGTGCTAGGATTACAGCAGACATGAGTCACTGTGCCTGGCCTTCCCTGTCCATTTTGTGGGGTTATTGTAAGGCTCAATCCTGGTTTAATGATTAGTGCACCCTTACTATCCCAAAATGCCTATCTTGAGTTAGATTTTAATTTAAACCTTGAGCTTTTTTAGAGACACAATATGGGAACAGCTTCATGAAGATGGTCTCTTCATCAGTTATTGTCTGTGTGTCTTGCTTAAAGACATAAAGAGGTAAATTTCTCTTCAGATTTGCAATCTCAAAAACAATTCACCCAAGAACTCAAACTCTTTGCTTCTACCACAGACTGAAGTTTATGTATTTATCCTGCTTCCATTTTTGTACTGGATGCCAGGAAGCTCATATCTAAATACAGCAGTTGAGCCTAAAAATTTTGATACATTTAATTATTTCTCCTCCTACTAGATATAGGAGAACTGGATTCTAGTCCTGGCTAATCACTTTCCCTCTCTGGGCCTCAGCTTCCATGCCTATACATTAAGCTAAATTTGGGCTTGTTTTAGGTTTATTTAGGTTATTTGAGCATTTATTCAGGAATGCTCATGAATCCTCTAGAAATTTGGGATGTATTTTTCATGGCACAGGAGTCAGAGTTGTTGCTGGATTCTCTAAAGGGGTTCTCTAAGACCAGAGAGTAGCCATATAATTTTGATGAAAAATGTTTTCAAAATCCATTTAAAGGGACCCATATGCGTGTGTTTCTGAGAACCTCTTTACACTGTGTGTCAGGAAGAGGGCGTATCCTGGTCTTGGTGAGGACCTGAGCCTCTCTCTCCCTGGGCCAGGATGCTGCTGAGGAGTCCTGCGCACTGATCTGCCAGGTCTTCCAGATCATCTATGGGGACCAGAGCATTGAGTGCGTGGACCGGGCTGGCTACCACTACACGTCTACACCCGAACGGCCGTGGCTCTGCAGCCGCAGTAAGTAACCACTCCTGGCCTTCCCTCCTGTGGAATATCCTAAAAGGCCAGGGGAAGGGGATGCCCCAGGACTCGGGGCCAATGAAGGCCTTTAGGAGCCGTGATCTCTACCACAATTACAGTGTAGGTTAAATAAAATGTTGATTTTCACAATGACCTCAAACTTAGCTTCTTCAAGGATGTCTGGGTTGCCAAATTTAGAATGAACCTCCTCGCAGCTGAACTCCTTCCCATTTGCTTTTATGTCCCTGCTTTGCAGAAACTGAGGCACATGCATTGTCTGCTCACTGTGCATCCACCCCACTAGGACCCTAGGTCAACACCAAGATTTCCAGATGGGTTCTTGAATGCAATCAAGAGCTAGAATGAGGCCGGGCGCGGTGGCTCACGCCTGTAATCCTAGCACTCTGGGAGGCCGAGGCGGGTGGATTGCTCGAGGTCAGGAGTTCGAAACCAGCCTGAGCAAGAGCGAGACCCCATCTCTACTATAAATAGAAGGAAATTAATTGGCCAACTAATACATATAGAAAAAATTAGCCGGGCATGGTGGCGCATGCCTGTAGTCCCAGCTACTTGGGAGGCTGAGGCAGCAGGATTGCTTGAGCCCAGGAGTTTGAGGTTGCTGTGAGCTAGGCTGACGCCATGGCACTCATTCTAGCCTGGGCAACAAAGTGAGACTCTGTCTCAAAAAAAAAAAAAAAAAAAAAAAAAAAAGAGCTAGAATGAGAATGAGACTAACAGAGGCATTTACTGAGCACCGATTGTATGCCAAACATAGTACCAATGTGCCATGTCTTAATCCTCACAGCAACCTGTTTGTCACTGTATCCCGTGCCTAGCTTGGGATTGGGTACATCACAAATGCTTGGGAAGTATTTTTGAATGGATGAAAGAACTCTCTGAGGCCTTATGATTCCAGTTTCACAGATGAGGATGTTAAGGCTCAGAGTAGTCAATAAATGCTCAAGGTCACATAGCGGGTGAGTGGCAGGGGCAGGATTCAAACCCAGGTTTGTCTGATTCTAAAGCTTCTCTCTGCAACAGCCCCACTCCCCATGCTGCCTTCAAGGCCAGTAGGTGCATTCCCTCAGCCACAGTCCCCTGCAACGCGGTCCCTGTGTGCCCGGCTGCAGCCACAGGGTGCTGGCTCTGTTTTTTCCGAAGGCCTGCCCATCTGTGGGAACCGCTTGTTGGGAAGCTGGGATAGTTCACCGACTGTCACAAGGATGATGGGCAAATAAATGAGATAACTCAACAGATAGCTCAACAAATTCACTCACTCTATGAGTATTTATTGAGCACCTACTATGTGACATCCAGTATTAATCACCAGGATACACAGATGGGCAACACTAGACGTGGCCCTGCCATCACGAAGCGGGCATTGCTGAGGCCGGCTGACAGTGATTAATTAATGACACAAATAAACATGTAGCTACAGATTGTGCTGTGAGAACACACAATGAGGACCTGGCCTTACCTGGGAAGTCAGGGCCAGGAAGTGACACTGAGTGGGCCGAGATCAGAAGGCCGAGGCCACTACCTGGATGGATGAAATGTCAGGACTAGGAAGAGAACATGTGCTCCGTCAGCAGTGCCTCTTTGCTCTGGAGGTTTTGAGATCCCCCTTCACAAAGTTCTTTTTTGTCTAGCCTCAAGCACACACAGTTTACAAAACACTCCTTCACCTGTTCCTTCACCTGCTATTCCCGAGGCCCCACGAGGTAGGGAGGAAGGTGGTATTGTCCCCACGCTGGGGAAGTTGAGGACCAGGAGCAGGGGGTGAGTTGCCCAAGGTCATCAGGGCAGACAGGACTAGACCCCAGGGCGAGGCTGAGGTTGGGGCCTCAGGGAGCCGGGGGATGTTGGTCCCTGCTTCGCCACCTCTGACAGTCCCTCTGTCTGCTGGTCCCAGGTGAGAGCTGCCGCACGGACGGGACTTACGCCTATGACGCCGACTTCAGCTGCTGCAGCTCCTTGTGGGTACCGTCCTGAAGAGGGTGGGGTAGGAAAAGAGAAGCCTGGACCCCTAATGACCACGAAGCCCCGAACTCCTGCTCTATGTTATGTAAGAGATAAGGGAAGAGACTACAGGCGTGAGCCACTGCGCCCAGCCTCCAAGGTTGACTCCTTATTAGGCAGTGTTTATTGAGTACCTTCTATGTGCCAGGCACTGTGCCGTGTGCTGTGGGTGCAGCAGGAAACAAGACAGAGGACAAGACCCATACCTGGCACATAGTAGATGCTCAACAAATGAAGAAAACCAAGGTCCCTGGTCTTTCCAGGTTTACAGTCTAGCACAGGAGGCGATGAAATCATCATCTCATAGTCATAATCACTAATGTTAGTAAGCACTAAAGAGAAGCTCGGAGAGCTGGGAGAGAGGCTAACGGGGACCCCAGCTCATCTGCGGAGTCAGGTGGGCCTCTCAGAGGTGATGCGTGAACCGAGGCCTGGAGGATAAAAAGGGGAAGAGTAAACCAGGTAGAGGGAACAGCAAGTGCAGGAATTCAGAACAGGATAAAGCTTAATGGGCTTGAGGAGCAGCAGGAGGCCACTGTGCTGCAGCAGGGGGTCTGAGGGACAGGATGTTTGCTGGGGGAACTTGGAAAGACCTCGCGTGTCATAGACTACAGGCTGAGGGAGCACGTCTGACAAAGGGTCTAACCCAGCTGGGGGGGTCAGGGAACACTTTCCTGAGCAGATGATACTTAAAATTCAACAATGAGTGGGAGTTAGCCGAGCAAAAGGTAGGGGAGGAGAGGCACTCCAGGCCGAGGGAACAGCATGTGCAAAGGCCCAGAGGTGAGAAGGAGTATTGGAGGAAAGAGGAGAAGGCAGGTGGCTAGAGCATGGAGGGCAAGGGTGAGCGCAATGAGAGTCCAGGCTTGAGAGGTGGCAGGGGCCAGGTCACTGGGGGCCTTGGGGACCAAAATGGGGTCCAGGATGAGCCCCAGAGCATCAGTAGCTGTGCCCTCCCATCTCCAGCCTGCCCTGGGGAGAGGAGCTAGAGGGAGGTCGTGCAAGCCCCTTTCCCCTGTCCCTGCAGCAATGGCTCCCAGGACACTTTTGAAGCGTGTTATAGCGGCACGTCCACACCCTCTTTCCATGGCTCCCACTGCAGCAGCAGTGACCACAGTGGCCTGGGCCTCGAGCAGTTACAGGATTACATGGTCACGGTGAGCTGGGGCAGGCGGTGGGGACAGCACACGCACAGGCCTGGAGGCTGGAGGAAACACGGAGTGTTTCAGGGATTGTGCGTGGTCCTGACACAACCCAGGCAGAAGACCTCAGAGGTCGGGGCGGGGGATGAGGTTAGGAGAGTAAACTGAGGCCAGCCTGTGAAAGGCCCTAACTAATGTTAGCTTGCATTCATTGAGTGCTTGCTGTAAACCAAGCACTGTTCCAGACACCTTTCCTGCATCATTTCTTTTAATCCTTTCAACAGCCCCAAGAGGGAGCTGCCGTCATTATCCTCACTGTGCAGATGAGGAAAGCAAGGGTAGTAGAGGTTGTCACTTACCCGAGATCACAGAGCTGATTAGTGAGGGGCCAGGATTTGAACTGTGGCTGCTCGAGTCCACGTCCCATTCTTAGGTGCAGCCCAAGGGGTCTAGATGTCCCAAGCAGGCCATGAGGGGCTTTCAGAGGAGGGTGGGGCCCCACATACCCTTAGAGAAGGCTCTGGGTCTGTTAGGCAGGGTGGGGGGGATTGCTCCCTGGGATTGATCTCAAGTGTTGTCCCCCCACAGCTGCGGAGTAAGCTGGGGCCCCCCGAGATCCAGCAGTTCGCGGTGCTGCTGCGAGAGTACCGGCTGGGGCTGCCCATCCAGGACTACTGCGCGGGCCTGCTGAAGCTCTACGGGGACCGGCGCAAGTTCCTGCTCCTGGGTGAGCCCCCGCCCACCCTGCGGTCCGCTGAGGCCCCTACTTGGTCCTCGCCATTCCCATTCCCGGTCAGGCACCAGGCTAGGAACATTTTCCTCTTCTCCTTCAGGCTCTGATAAGATGATGAGATCCATGGGGCAGATGAGGAGCCCAAGGTGCAGAGAGGGGAAATGACTTGTCACAGTGCCAGGAGACAGAGCTGATAAGAACAAAGCACTGATGTAGCCATTTCATTGTCACAGCTAAGCTGGGAGAGGGAGCGATTCTTCCCATTTTATCCCATGAGGCTCAGAGAGGCTAAGGAGGTTCTCTAAAGGTCACACAGCTAGTAAATAGGGCCAACAACAGTAATAATACTAACAACATGTATTTGGCAGTTACCCTGTGCCAAGCATCATCTCATTAAATGCCCCCAGCTCTGGGAAGTAGATGCTATAATTTGTTCCCATTTGGCAGTTAAGGAAACTGAGGCTCAGCGTAGCAAAGTAGCGAAGTTACATGGCTAGTAAGGGATGGAAGTAAAAGCAAAGTAATGTTTATGGAACACATGGTGCATGCTAAGTTCCTACGGGGAGAACAGGTACAATTATCTCAATTTTACAGGTGAGAAAAGGGAGGCTCAGAGTAGCTATTTAATGAAGGTGACAAAACTAATAAATGGGACTGTGACAATCATAATAATAGTAACAATAATGAGCTGGCGTGCAGCAAGCATTTACTATGTGCTGAGCGGTGTGTCATTATTTGCTGGCTCAGAGAGTTAAGGAACTTGGGCAAGGCCACAAGGCCGGCGCGTGGCAGAGCAGGGACTTGAACTCAGATCTCCGGAGAGGGCGACTCTCTGCCGGAGGGGAAGGGGCTGAACCTGGGGGGCATCGCCCCACCCCTCGCCCCGCAGGCATGCGGCCCTTCATCCCTGACCAGGACATCGGCTACTTCGAGGGCTTCCTGGAGGGCGTGGGCATCCGCGAGGGCGGCATCCTCACCGACAGCTTCGGCCGCATCAAGCGCAGCATGAGCTCCACGTCGGCGTCCGCCGTGCGCAGCTACGACGGCGCGGCGCAGCGGCCCGAGGCGCAGACCTTCCACCGGCTGCTGGCAGACATCACGCACGACATAGAGGCGCTGGCCCCCGACGACGACGATGACGACAACGACAACGAGGGCGACGATGACGAGTCCCAGCGCTCCCGGGGAGCGGGTGACGCCGCTGAAGACAACTACCTGTAGCCGCCGCCCATCGGGGGGAGTGGACGGGGGTGGGCCCGCAGCCCACCTCTGGCGCTCACTCTTACCTGTGGGACCCCTTCCGCAGGGCCCCTCCTGACACCCTGGCCGGGGTCTTCACTCCCGGGGTTGCTGTCCCTGCCTCCAGGCCCGGATCCGTGCAGTACCAAGGATGTCCTGCAGGGGGCGGGCGAAGCCGGCCCCTCGAGTCCGGGGCGGTCGCCCGGGGCTCAGCAGGGCCCTCTGCCAGCCCGGAGTTGGGCAGCGTCCCACTCCGTCCCCCTAGCCCAGAGGGCTCGGGCCCAGGACCCACCCTCCTCCCCAAGGCTCCCTCGCCGCTTTCCGGAAGGGATGACGGGTGGGCTCCACCTGCTGGCCGACTGAGAAAAGAATTTCCAGAACCCAGAAGCGTCTGTTGGTCCTATTTTACAGAGCGGGAAACTGAGGTTCAAAAAGAGGGGAAGGGACTTGAGGGGATCCCCTGATTCTTGAGATAATTCTTATATTACCTCAAATAGACCGTACTAAACAGTGTAGAAGTTCTTTTTAAGGTCCCCTCTCCTGAGAGCAGGAGTTGCCTCCTCAGTGCAGAGAGAGGTTTCCATTCCCTGAGGTTTGACTCGGTGGGTGATCTGGCTCTCGTTTGGAGTCCTAAGGCCCTAAACAACTTGCTTGTTCAGGTCTTGGATCTGGAGCCCGATTTGGATTTGGGATCTTGGATTTGGAGCCAGACAGACTCGGGCTCTTATCTGGTTAGTGTCCTAGCCTCCCATTTCCTCATCCTCCCTGTGGGGTCAGCCCATCTACCTCCCAGGGCGGCCGTGGAGAGTAATGAAAGCCAAGACCTTAGTTTGGGGTTTAGCCCATGATAGGCACTCAATAAATGACATTCCTTGCCACTTCAAACACTTTCTGATCGGTTTTCCTGTCTTTCCTGGATGCGATGGGATGACAACTGGGGGTGGGGGGTGTTAAGAAGACCCTCATGCAGCTCAGTTCAGGAAGAAGAGACAGGACTTGCCCTTTGAAGCTCAATTACAGTCTGGCTCTGTGTGCAAGGCCCAAACAAGAAATACCCAGGACTCCACAGCCATCTGTGGGTCTGGGGTAGTCAAATCTGACGGCAGGTTGGAGAGGTAGGGAGGTCAGGATCGGCACAGCACTGGACATCCTCTGAGTAAAGACTTGGCAGCTAAGAGGAACGAGGCTGGAGAGGAGGCCAGACACTCATGTAGAAGAGCTCAAATTTATGTACAAAACTGTGCAAAGCTTTCCACAGCCTGGTATATGGTACTTACCATGAGATAGGTACTGTTATCCATTTTCACGTAATACTATTAGGACTTCACATCCAGAGAGTTCCATGATTAATACTACGTTTGTGGCAAGTGATCATCCTATCATTATTGGTCCAGGCAAGGCCATTCTGATGTTTTGTTTTATTTTATTCTCCCCTCCCAATCCACACATTCCCCACATTTCTTCCCTCTCCCCACCCTGAGCACCCACCTCTACGTGCTGATGTGTATCCCTGGACATAAATACACAATGCTTTGTGTGGCTAGTTACACTGCATAAATGGTATTGTATGAGAATCTCATTTTAATGCTTCATTTTCTCTCTCCATACTGTTTTTAAGGTCTACCTGTGTTACTGTGGGAAAATCTAGCTATCTCATCCAGTTGCTGCAAAATATTGTGAGCTGAGCATCCACTGTTTTATTTATCCATCTCCCTAGAGATGGATACCCAGGTTGCTTCCAACTCCCTCTTACCACAAACAACACTGTGATGAATGTCTTTGTACATGATCCTTATGGGCCTATGTGAAAACTTCTCTGGGCTCTACACCCAAGAGTGGAATTACTAGATCACAGGGCATATATGCTTATGTAGATTTCACTAAATTCTTCTAGAATAGCTCCACCTACAGGGTGTGAAAGGTACTGTCTCTCCACATCTTCATTAGGTTTTACACTGACTATAATTTTTGCCTATTCGTTTGTGTGTAAAGTGGCATCTCATTGTTGTTTTCGCTTGCATTTCTCTGTTAATCCTGAGATTTAGAACTTTCTCCTATACTTGTAAGGCATTTGGGCTTTTCCTTCTGTGATTGCTTGTTTGTATCTTTTGTTCACTTTTTCCTGGGTTTCCTCTTTTACTTGTGGCTTTGCAAGAGTAGATGGTAAATTTCAGATATTAAACCCTTTTAGATGTTGATGTTCCAAATATCCTCACCTAATGTGCTGCCCATCTAAGTTTATCTATGGCAATAGTTCTCACACTTCAGCATGCATCAGAATTTCCTGGAAAGCTGCCCAAAACACAGATATCTGAGCCCCACCCCTGAATTTCTGGCTCAATAGAGCAGGGGAAGAGTCCAAGAATTTGCATTTCTAACAAGTACCCAGGCAATGCTGACAGTCCAGGGACCACACTTTGAGAACAGCTGCTCCATGATGCTTTCTATTGAACAAATTTGTAATATGGAACAAATTCCTTAATTTTGATGTTATCAAATTCATTTATCATCATTTTGTGTTTGAAGGAACTGGAGCTCAAAGGTGAAGTGAATGGCCCAAGGTCACAAAGTGGGCTGGGATCTGGACTCACACCTGGCTAACCAGAGCCCATGCTCCTAGCCTCTCCACTTCCCTGACTCGAGCCTTTGGGTGTAGTGGCCATAGGCTGGGGCATTTGGACCTGAGGCTAGAAGGAGACTTAGTGAGTTCCTGAGTGAGGCAGTCATAGAAGGAGAAGTTGGTTGAGTAAGGACAGAGGCCAAAGACACAGGGGTCCCTCTTGAAGGCCTGGAGGCTTTGCAAGAGAGTCAAGCTCAGAAACTGCCCACAGTCCTAGCCAGGGTATGGTGTTGGGGCTGCTGAGAAGCACTGGGTTGGTTCTTACCCCATAGTTCCGGGGATGGGGCAATTTCCCTCACACCCCAAGGAAGTTCCCACCCACCCCAGAACTACCCTGTTACCAAAGCCATGTTACCTCTTCATTTCTGAGGTCCAAAGGGTCCTGGCTGGGGTAGCCAGACTGTGGCCACACTTCCTCCTGTAGCATCCAGAAACCCTGCCAGGGCCACTTCCTTTCATGGTTCAGTTCCTGGCATCGCAAGAAGGGAAAACCCTTGTGGGCGGGACTGCTGGTTCCCAAGGACTTCTAGGGGTAGTGCAAGTATGGAACTTCCCCACCAGCTGGGTCTCCTGGGGACAGTCCTGACCCAAAGACAAGAGGTGAAATTGCTAAATTGTCTCCAGTTACCCCTAGATGGACAACCCTCCCATTGTTAAGCCTTGCAACTTCCTACTTCTTCCCCACTTCTGGCTGGACACTCCTAGTAGTCCTTCCCAACTATGTGTTGGGGAGAAGGAGTCCTGGGGCCACTGTCATTCTGTCACCGAACATTTAGAGAGCATGCATTCTGCCAGGCATTGTGTGAGACGTGGGAGGAAGACGCAGCGCCATCTCTGCCCGCTGCGGGCACACGGTCTGGTTGGTGGGGAAGACAGGTCCCCAGATAATCATGGCACAAAGTTTGCACTTCTATAATCAAAGGGTGAGATGCCAGCTCTTTCTGGGAAAGCTGCAAAAGGCTTCACAGAGGAAGTGACCCACAAGCAGGAGCTTAAAGGACAAACAGGGGTTTGGGTAGGTGGACGTGGAAAGGAGTGCCCCCCAGGTGGGGACCCAGCATGAGTGAAGGCAGGGGAGCTTGAATGAGCATGGCACACTCCAAAACTGGTAGCCAGTTAGGACTGGTGCAGCGACTGGGGTCCCCAACCAGAGGGTCAGACTGCACAGTGTTGAATCCCAACTCTGGCATCTGCTGGTTGGGTGACTTTGTCTAAATGTCTCTGGGTCTTGGCTGCCTCGTCTATAAAGTGGGGAGAATAATGGTATCACCCTCATAGATCTCATAGATTAAACAAGACAATCCATGCAAAAGTATACACAGCAAGTGTTCAATAAATGGGGCCATTCTTATTGCTGGAGAAACATGGTGTGTGTGAGGTGGTGGACAGGACTTGTAGGAGAAGAAACCAGAGAACTAGGCAGATCAGGAAGCCCTTGAAGGGCAGCTGGGAAGGGCAGGCACTGGAGAGCGATCTAAGGGACTCTTGTTTTCCTGGAGAGACTCCAGCTGCTGGGAGGAGGATGGATTGGGGAGCAGAGGAGAGTCTGGGAGGCGGGGGATGGGGCAGAGGGCTGGAACGAGGACCAGATGAAAAATG
Source organism: Microcebus murinus (assembly GCF_040939455.1). Classification (NCBI taxonomy): domain Eukaryota; kingdom Metazoa; phylum Chordata; class Mammalia; order Primates; family Cheirogaleidae; genus Microcebus; species Microcebus murinus. The sequence goes on from NC_134119.1 coordinate 29,609,732, forward strand.
CTAGGACCTGAGTCAGATGAGGTAAGAGGAAGGAAGAGGAGAGAGTAGATTCAAAGAGGAAGGGGGAAGGGAGAGAACTCCCTCCAGGTTCAGAAATAGCAGCTCTCACATCCTTTAACTAGACTCATTCATTCATTCATTCATTCCATAACTGTTTAGCCCTTTAACCCTCTTGGAGTTTACATTCTACGAGTCTATATAGCTATTAAATAATGCTACCTGGAGTTTACAGATGCAGTAACCACCCGGCCAGGCCTAGGTGACCAGAAATTGATGCCCTATTGGTGGGTCCTCCCACTTCTGACTTGTTGTTTACCTGTAGGTGTCTCAGATGAGGGGCAAAGGGGTCTTCAAGCCAGGCCAGCTTGTTTTGCTCACATCCTGCAATGGGAAGTTCACTGTCTCCTTGGCAGCCCCTTCCATCTAGTGCCAGAGCTAAGAACTGCCTCCCTGTCCTCCCCCTCCTGCCCCTCCCCCACCCCAGCTTCTAGCATCACCTTCTAGAGCCTTACATAGCAGAGCTGCTCCTTCAGCCCAAGGGCAGTCCTGCAGTGATGTGCAGAAAAGGATGTGACCTGCAGAAACTTCTCATTTTTATCTAAAAGCAACTTATTCAAAAAAAATTATTTTTGAAGCTTATCATGCAGACAAGGGGATAGCGCCTTTGACGTGTAAAGCGGACCTACAGATAAGACCCACAGCCCAGTAGAAAACCAGGCACATCATTTACACAGCTAGAAAAGAAAATACAAATGATTCTAAAACTTGTGACTAATGTTCAACCTCACTCCTAATAAGAGAAATGCAAATTAACACTACACGGAGAAACCATTCTTCAATTACTAGATTGGCGAAATTTGGAAAGTGTGATAACTTACCATGCAGGTGTAGGAAAGTGAGGAAACAGGACTCTCACACAGTCCAGGTGGGACAGTGAGTTGGTATAAACCCTACAGAGCAATATCTACCAGTGTTTTAAATGCACGGACCCTTTGCTGCAACAACTCCACAGCCAAGAATTTCTCCCTCGTTTATACCCACATAAGTGGAAATTAATATGAAAGGAATATGCAGCGTTGTCCTCTAAAGACAAGAGATTAGGAATAAACCAAATGTTCAGTGCTAGGGGACTGGTTGAATAAACTGTGGCTTGTGCAGACAATAGATTACCATGCAGCCATAAATAAGAACAAGGCAGCTCTCTGCATACTGGTATGGAATTGTTTCCAACATAGAGGAAGTGGGGGGAAAAAAAGGCAAGGTGCATAACAATGCACTTTGAATAGTGCTGTCTTTTTGTTTAAAAAGGTTGGAAATGTCTTGTGTCTATGTGTGGAATAGTTCTGGAAGGATATACAAAACAAGTTATAGTTGTTGCCTCTGAGCTGGAGGGGTGTGCGTCTGTAGAATAAGGAGGGAAGGGGATTTTCTTTTCATGATGTGTCTTTTTTTTTTTTTTATTTCGGCATATTATGGGGGTACAGATTTTAAGGTTTCAATAAATGCCCATTTCCCCCCCCCTATGATGTGTCTTAAGTTGTGCCACGAGTATGGATTACAGCAAAGCAATTTTTAAAAAACGCTATTCCAATATTACGGTATTTATTGAACTCTATCAACACCCTCTGTTTCCATAACTGACCTCCCCACTCCCACCCCCACCCCCAACACACACACACACACACACACACACACACACACACACACACACACACAGAGATCTTGAACAAAGAGGGCTGGTTCTGACTCTTTCCTAAGCTCCCTGGAGCCCAGCACAGCACCTGGCACAGAGCCTCCTGCCAACAGTGATGGGAGTGAATTATCCTGGAAACAGATCCTCCAGCCCCAGTCCAGACTTCAGATGATTGCAGCCCAGGCTGACATATTGACTGAAGCCTAGTGAGAGACGCCAAGCCAAAACCACCAGGTGAAGCTACTTCCAGATTTCTGAGCTACGGAAACTGCATGAGATAATAAATGTTTATGATGTTTTAAGTTGCTAAATTTGGGGTAATTTGTGGCCGATGCAGTGGCTCACACCTGTAATACTAGTTCTCTGGGAGGTGGAGGTGGGAGAATTCCTTGAAGTCAGGAGTTCAAGACCAACCTGAGCAACAGCAAGACCCTGTCTCTACTAAAAATAGAAAAAATTGTCCAGTGTTGGTGTTGCACACCTATAGTTCCAGCTACTTGGGAGGCTGAGGCAGGAGGAGCACTTGAGCCCAGGAGTTCAAGGCTAGCCTGGGCAACATAGTGAGACCCCATCTAAAAAAACATATACTGTAGGACAAGTGGGAACTTTCTGGAGTGATCAAAATGTATATCTCGATAGTATTAAGTTGCATGGGTATGTATGCATTTGCAAAAACTCAGCAAATGAACACTTAATTTTGTGTATTTTATTGTATGTAAATTTTCTGTCAAAAGAAAAAATACTGTAAACAAATATTAATACACATGCTGAAATAATTTCTTTAAAATGCATTTTAAAAGATGAATTGATGGGCCGGGCGCGGTGGCTCACACCTGTAATCCTAGCACTCTGGGAGGCCGAGGCAGGTGGATTGCTCGAGGTTAGGAGTTTGAAACCAGCCTGAGCAAGAGCGAGACCCCGTCTCTACTATAAATAGAAAGAAATTAGTTGGCCAACTAATATATATAGAAAAAATTAGCCGGGCATGGTGGCACATGCCTGTAGTCCCAGCTACTCGGGAGGCTGAGGCAGGAGGATTGGTTGAGCCCAGGAGTTTGAAGTTGCTGTGAGCTAGGCTAACGCCATGGCACTCACTCTAGCCTGGGCAACAAAGCGAGACTCTGTTTCAAAAAAAAAAAAAAAGATGAATTGATGGATGGATAGGTGGACAGACATGTGATAAAGCATGTAAAATGGTAATGGTAGAATGTAGCATAGAGAATTTGTTGTAAAAGTCTTTCAATTTTGCTGTATATTTGGAAATTTTCATAATAAGATGTTCAGGAGAAAGGACCCTGCAAAACTATGTACACCAATTCCCTCAGTTAGTATTATTATTATTTGTTATACAAATAAACACAAATGCATTCTAGTTAAAAAAGAAATAAAAAACAAATACAAAAAAGTCACAAACGCACCCCCATTTCAAAGTTCTTTTCCTTTTCAGTGACAATGCCTCTGTCTCTTGTTGGCTGTGAAACTTCCAGACTTTTCTTTTTCTTTTTCTTTTTCTTTTTTTTTTTTTTCAGACAGAGTCTCCCTTTGTTGCCCAGGCTGGAGTGAGTACCATGGCGTCAGCCTAGCTCACAGCAACCTCAAACTCCTGGGCTCAAGCAATCCTGCTGCCTCAGCCTCCTGAGTTGCTGGGACTGCAGGCATGCGCCACCATGCCCGGCTAATTTTTTCTCTATATATTAGCTGGCCAATTAATATCTTTCTATTTATAGTAGAAACGGGGTCTCGCTCTTGCTCAGGCTGGTTTTGAACTCCAGATCTCGAGCAATCCACCGACCTCGGCCTCCCAGAGTGCTAGGGTTACAGGCGTGAGCCACCAAGCCCAGCCAGACTTTTCTTTATACATTTAAGTACATATAGAGGTAAATATAAAACCACGTTTGTTTGTTTTTTTAAATGAATATACTCTCTATTCTGAAACCATGTCTTGGGGATCTCTCGTGCTAATTCATGCACATCACTTCAGTTTCAAACTGCTGAGTAAGGATGTGGCCTCTTCTTCAAGAGGCAGGCTCAGAGAAGAGAGGGCCCTGTTTAGGCACACAGCGCAAGTCAGAAGAGCTGGGATAGGAGCCCACTCTCCCAGCTCCCAGGCCTGGCCACGCCCTGCTTGAGGGTGTCCACAGCTGCATGGGGCGCGGGGCCGGGCACAGGCCTCCTTTCTGGCAGAGTACAGGGGGCAGGTCCAGCACTGGTCGGACCCAGGAGGAAGTCTGCAAAATGCTTCCTCTTTTTTTAGCCTCCAGGGACACTGGGGGGATGGGAGAGGGGGAGTTGTGAAAGTGAACCATCCCCCAATCTCCCTTGGGGGACCCATCAGCTGGGGGTGGCCATGCAGCTGGGGACAGAAAAACAATTTCATGGGATCCCCAGCATCCCCCATCCCCACCCAGTCCCACTGCGCCCTGAGCAGGTGGTCGGCTGCCTCTAGGATGGCACCTGGGTAGGTGAGCTTCGAGGACACCCATGTCCTCATGCCCGTGTCCCACGTGAGCAAGCCCCAGCTCCTTATCTGTTCCCAAGCCTCGTCTTCCAAAGACAGTCTATGCCGGGGGCTTCGGGCACCGAGAACACGGAAGTGTCTGTGGTTCCTCAAACAAGCCAGGCTGTTTTCCCCTCACGCCTTTGTCAGCTGTCCCTTCTGTCTGGAATACTCTTTGTCCTGATCTACTAGCACTCTTTAAGCCTCAGCTCGTATCTCACCTTTTTCAAGAAGGACTCCTTAGGCTGGGCATGGTGGATCAGGTCTGTAATCCTAGCACTTTGTGAGGCCAAGGCAGGAGGATTGTTTAGGGCCAAGAGTTTAAGACCAGCTCAAGCAAGAGGAAGACCCCGTCTCTATAAAATATCAAAAAATTAGCTGGGCGTGGTGGTGCTAGTCCCAGCTACTCAGGAGACTGAAGCAAAATAATCGCTCCAGGAGTTTGAGGCTGCAGTGAGATGTGATGACACCACTGCACTCTAGCCTGGGTGACAGAGCAAAACCCTGTCTCAAAAAGACAAAACAAAAAAGTCCTGATGCACCCCAGGCTGGCCTCTCTGTCCCTCCTACTTGGTCCTAAGACATCATGGGCCTCTCTCTGCCTCCAGCAGTCTTTTCTTCTCTGTATCTAAGTTTTTTCTGCATCTAAGTTATTTCCACTCTGTATGTATATTAAGTTATTGGTTTAAGTATTTGTCTCCCTAATTGAATTGGAAGTTACTTGAGGGCAAAAACTATCTTATCCATTTGTGCTCCCAGACCTCAGCAAAAATGCACATATTAGATCTTTAATAAATATTAATGGAATTAATCAAAGAATGAAGGGTTTAGATCCCAGCACTATTGTTCACTGGCTGTTCATAAACCTGGGGCTTCAGTTTCATCTGTAAAGTGAGCACATGAATAGTAACTGCATGGAACTTGCAAAATAGTAGAGGAGACAGGCACTTGAAGGGTTAAAGTACAAGTGTGTAGGATAGTGCCTGGTGGTGACAAGTTCTCTGGAGAAAAATAAGGCAGCGTGGGGGTTAAAGAAGAATGGGGGGTGGAGGAGCTCTCTAAGAAGGGAGATGGGGACCTGCTGGGGGCTGTTGTGAGTTTCTCAGGCGCTAGTCTTCTCACACTTTCATTTGCCCCTCTTGGAAAAGGAGGGCAGCTGTGACCTGCAGCCTGGGAGGGTGTAGCTATGAAATGAAGGCTGATTACTTTGCAAGTAAAAGGGGAAATACTTGAGCCTGAAAAGATGATAGTGGCTCTCTCCCCCATCCCCCATCCTGTTTTGAATATAGAGACAGTGGTCCCAAAGAATTGGAAATATAAAATGCAAATGCCCCTGGAAATAGGTAAATACATTTTTGAAAGAGCCAGCATCTGACTCGCTGAGGAGAGAAGCCTACACCGCGTTCCAGCTCCCACCCTCCCTCCAGGACCGACCCCGGCATCCTGTCCTGCATTCTGCATCTCTCTCTGGGCTCCTTAACCGTCCAGGGACCCTTGCTGTGGTTTGTGTGGTGGTTGCCAGCACAGCTGACGACAGCACACTACACTCACATGGGTTCGAGCCCCAGCTCTGCCCCTTACGGGCTGTGAGGGACATTCAGCAAATGTCTTTACCTCCGTGAGCCAGCTATTTATAATCATTCTTATTTGTGGGAGAAAAAAATGAGATAATGTAAGTGAGGGCAACCACCTGGTGAAGTAGGTACTCTTTCTCTATTTGTAGGCGGGGAAACTAAGGCGGAGAGGACATGCCCAAAGTCACAGCTAACGAGAGGCAGACAGTCCAGCCTCCATGTGTCCATTGTCCATTTCCGTCATTCCTCCACCCTGGCTCCACTGCCAAGCACACACCCCAAACGCCTTTCTTAACTCTTTCATCCCCTAAAACTCCCTCCCAGCTTCAATTCTATCTTGTTCATGAAGTCTCTGGTGTAGGGGTTTTTCTGAGACAGTTTCACTTTGTTGCCCAGGCTAGAGTGTCGTGGCGTCAGCCTAACTCACAGCAACCTCAAACTCCTGGGCTCAAGCAATCCTTCTGCCTCAGCCTCCCAAGTAGCTGGGACTACAGGCATGCACCACCATGCCAAGCTCATTTTTTCTCTATATATTTTTAGTTGTCTGGCTAATATCTATTTTTTTTTTTTTTTAGTAGAGACAGGGTCTCACTCTTGCTCAGGCTGGTCTCTAACTCCTGAGCTCAAATGATCCACCTGCCTCAGCCTCCCAGAGTGCTAGGATTACAGGCGTGAGCCATCGAGCCCGGCCTAATGAACTTTATTTTATTTTTGAACAGCTCATATATTCAGATGGCTCAAAATTCAAGAGCACAAAGGATACACTATGGGGTTCCTCTTCCTGGAGGACACCGTGGGAGCCGTGTGCTGTGTGTGCCCTTCCCGACTCGGCCCAGGCACATGCTAGCAAATTCTCAAGCACGTTTGTTCTCTTGTTCTACCCAAATGGCAAAACACAATACAAGCTGTTGTACACCTTGCTTTCTTCTCTATTTATCGACATAGCTTAGGCACTTGTTTTCTATTAGTACATAAAGAGCTTCCTCATTCTTCTTTTTAGAAAGCATTTTTATTGGATTATTATTTACATACCACACAATTCACCTGTTTAAGTTTTACAGTGTAATGGTTTTTAGTATATTCCAACGTTTGTACAATCATCACCACAATCAATTTTAGAACATTTTCATCATTTCTCCACCCCAGAAAACCTGGTACCCATTGCAGTCACTCTCCATTTCTCCCCAACCCGAAACCCCAGCCCGATGCATACTGATCTCCTTTCTGTCTCTATAGATTTGTTTGTTCTGGGCATTTCATATCAATGGACTCATACAATATGTGGTCTTTTGTGACTGGCTTTTTTCATTTAACACAATATTTTCAAGGCTCATTCATGTGGAAGCACATATCAGCACTTCGTACCTCTTTGTGGAGATTTATATTTAGTATTGCATTTGTTTGTCCATTGATGGACATGGGAGTTGTTTTCACTTCTTGGCTGTTATGAATAATGCTGTTATGAAGTACAGATCTTTGTGTAGACATATGTTTTCAGTTCTTTTGGGTATATACCTAGGAGTGGGATTGCTGAGGCAGATGGTGATTCTATGCTTAACCTTTTGAGGACCTGCCAGACAAATTTCCAAAGCAACTGCACCTTTTCTACTTCCACCAGTAGTGTATGTGGGTTCCGATGTCTCTATTTTCCCACCAACATTTATTATTTGCCTTTTAAAAAACTATAACCATTCTAATGAATGTGAAGTGGCATCTCATTGTGGTTTTCATTTGCATTCCCTAATAACTAATGACATTAAGCACTTTTTCAGTGCTTATTGGCCATTTGTATAGCTTCTCTGGAGAAACATCTATTCAGGGAATTGAACCCCTAACCTCAGTGTTATTACCACCCCACACGGGAAACATCCATTCAAATCTCTTGTCCACTTTTAGATTATGTTGTCTTTTTATCATTGAGCTGTATGTGTTATTTATATGTTCAGCCTTCCAGTCCCTTATCAGATCTGTGATTTGCAAATATTTTCTCCCACTCTGTGGGTTGTCTTTTCATTTTCTTGATAATATCACTTGCATCACAAAAGTTTTTAATTTCGATGAAATCCAATTTACCTATTTTTTTCTTTTGTCCCTTGTGTCACAACTACGAAGGATTTGCCTAACCCAAGGTCATGAAGATTTACTTCTATGTTTTCTTGTAAGAGTTTTATGGTTTTAGCTCATTCATTTAGGTCTATAGTCCATTTCAAGTTATTTTTTGTGTATAGTGTAAGATAGGAGTTCAACTTCATTCTTTTGCATATAAATATCCAGTTGTTCCAGCACCATTTGCTGATAGGACTATGCTTTCCCACCATTGTATTGTCTTGGAACTCTTGTTGAAAATCAATTGGCCATGAATGTGAGGTTTATTTCTCAACTCTCAATTCTGTTCCATTGACTTATATTTCTGTTCTTGTGCCAATGCCATGCTAGCTTTGTAGTAAGTTTAGGAAATTCAGAAGTGTGAATTCGCCAACTTTGTTGTGCTTTTTCAAGATTGTTTTGGCTGTTCTGGGTTCCTTGCATTTCCATATGGGTTTTAGGGCCAATTTGTTTATTTCTGCAACAACAAAAAGGGCAACTGGGGTTTTGATAGGGATTGTGTTGATTAATTTGGAGAGAATTATCATCTTAACAGTATTAAGTTTTCTAATCCATGAGCATGGGATGTCTTTCCCCCAAATGTCCTTTCTATCCCAAAAGATGATTTTATTTAGGTTTTAAGTTTCTTTGAAGAATGTTTTGTAGCTTTCAGAGTATATTGCACTTCTTTTGATAAATTTTTTCCTATTTTGTTCTTTTGGTGATAGTATAGATGGAATTGTTTTCTTTACTTCATTTTCAAATTGTTCATTGCTAGAGTATTAGAATACAACTGGTTTTTATATATGCCCATGACAATGAATGAACAAATAGACAAAATGTTTGCCACCCTAAAGACTGGTAAAACAGTTTCTTAGAATAACATTTATATTAATTGTAATAAAATTATATCAATATTCTTTGATGCAAACATGAGTTGGATGGGAACTTTTTTAAAATTAAAAAGAATGAGAATACCAAATGTTAACAAGAATGTGGAGCAACTAGAAATCATACATCACTGGCGGGAGTGCAAAATGGCATTAACCACTTTGAAAACATATTTAGCAGTTTATTATAAAGTTAAACATACACTTACTATATGATCCAGCAATTCCAATCCTAAATATTTACCCAAGAGGAATAAAAACATGTCCACACAAGATTTGTACATGAATGTTTATAGCAGCTTTATTTATATAGCTCCAAACTGAAAATGATCCAAATATTCATCAATAAATAAATGGATCAACAAATAGTGGTACATCCTTATCATGGAATATTACTCAGCAGCGAAAAGGAACAAACTACTGGAACATGCAACAAGGAAAATCTCAAAAGCAATATGTGAGTAAAAGACAAACATAAAGGAAACATACTGTATTATTGCATTTATGTGACATTCTAGAAAAGGCAAAGCTAATGTGTGACAAAAAGCTAATTGGTGGTTACTCAAGGCCACCTAACATTGGGAGGGTTGGCTACAATAGGGCATAAGGGAACTTTTTGGGGTGATAGAAATGTTCCATATCTTGATTGGGATGGTGGTTATACAAGTATATATATTTGCAAAAACTCATCAAACTAAATATTTATAATGGTGGATTTTATTTATAAAATTAAGCCACATTAAAGGTGATAGTGCTTTGGGAACATGCACAAGGATTTTAACTGGCCTCATTAATAGCAAAAATACTGGAAAATTGTCCATCAGCAGAAGAGTGTTTCAGCTCTCTGTGGTCCTTTGCCAACAGAATGGCAAACTTTTGGAAGCAGATGTTGCTGATGTTGATGTGACCTTCCAATGTCCCCTGGGCCTTTACCAGGACCTGCATGTCTCTTCCTGGAGGCTCTCTGGTGGCTGGAGCATGCATGGGGCAAGCCAAAGGTGCTGGAGGATTGATAACCCTGCAAGTATCCCTCATCCGATATCTGACGGGAGTTGGTGAATAAATGCCCCAACGCCCTCATCTCACTCGTGGGATGACTCTGAAGTAGGTGTCCAGAGTCCCCAGCAGAACTGAACTCCAGCTGCCCACAGTGCTTGCTAATACTCCTTGAATTGGCTTCCTTCCCTTCCCTGTCTCATTCACCCATGCCTCTGCTGGTGTCTTCCGTATCTCCTAAATAAACTACTTCCACCTGAAGCCATGTCCAGGGTCTGCTTCTGGGGAATTCAAATAAAGACCAGTGGATGATACCAAGGGGTGGTGAAGATACAGGAAAATGGTAGGAGAGAGAGGGCAGTGGCCATTCGGCAAGCACCTGTCATTCTTGGCAAGGCAAGCCTTTCCCCACCCCAGCCCCAGAGTCTCACTCTACGGCCAGGGCTAGAGTGCAGTGGTGTCATCATAGCTCACTACAGCTACAACTCTGGGGTCAAGCAATCCTCCTGCATGAGCCTCCCAAGTACCTGGGACTACAATGTGTGCCACCACATCTGGCTCATTGTCCTAATTTTTGTGGAGATGAGGTGAGGTCTTGCTATGTTGCTCAGGCTGGTCTCAAAACCTCTCGAACACTAGGATTACAAGTGTGAGCCACCACACCCAGCCATTTCTTTTTTTAAGTTTAAAAGTCTCAATTGGTTTTATTTGTGATTCTAGAATCAGGCAACACTTCATTCCATAAAATACAATAAATGCTCCTGGCAAAACAAATCTTTACAAAATGTTCACACGTGTCCATGAGGGGTGTGTATGAGGATGTCCACTGAACATTGTTTACAGGAGTGGCGAACAGTGTGCAGTCTAGGTGACCATAACTAGGAGAATGGGTAAATAAAAGGTGAAGATGTAGGCAATGACTACACAGCCTCCACCTTCAGCAACATGGCTAGATATTAACAACAGCGATGGCACAGGGGGAAAGTTCAAAACTGAATAAGTAAATTCATTCAAGTAAATTAAAAATGAATGCATGAGCAGACAAAAGGTCGTTCATTACCTGTTTTTATAAAAAGTGCGTATAGGTACATACATTCAAGCATATATACCAAAGAGATCAGAGTAGGGCATTGTCATTCTCATTCATGGTTCTCCCCCTCCCCACCAGGGGACATTTGGCCTCTCTGGAGACATTTGATTGTCACAACTGGGGAGGAGTGTGGCTACTGGCATCTAGTGGGTAGAGCCTGGGGATGGTGTCAAACACCTACAGTGGGGTGCACAAGACAGTCCACCTCAACAAAGAATCCTGTGGCCCAAATGTCAACAGGGCCAATTCCCAGAAGCCCTGCATACCGCAGCCACCAGCACAGTAACGCTGAGTGAACAAATGCATGCGTGCAGAAAGAAAGGGAGGAAGGAAAGAGAGATGATGGTGGCCGGGACCGGCTAGTAGCGGCGGGAATAGGAAGATGCAGTAGGATTCCTGCACATTTTGGAGGTGTGGGACATAGAATTTAGCGTGATAGCCCCTGTCTTCTCCCAGAGAGGATGTGCTCTGCCCTTGCCTGGCGCTGGGCACAGTCCCATCCTCAGTCGCCCTCCAGCCTCCCCCTCGCTCCCCCTCGACTCGGGAAGTCCTCTGAGCTGCCCAGAAGCCTGCCCGAGATAAGCCAGGGTGGTTCCTGCGGGCGAGCGACTTTGCATGGCGTTTGAATAGCGCACATCCTGCGGGAGGGAGACCGCTGACCACAGAAGGGCCTGGAAGGTTTAGGACTCCGCGTGGGGCAGGGACCAGGGCCAGGAGGGAGGGATCGGAATGGTGGGGGAGACGGATCCTAATGCTTCGAGGGCGGGCGTTAGAATCCTGTGAGAGTGATGAGGGTAGGGTAGCTTCCAGAGCGAGGTTAGAATCTGTGGCGAGAGCGGCTGGAATCCATCGGAAGGTGGGGTTAGAATCCCTGGAGGGCGGGGTTGGAATTTTTGGAAGGGCGGCATTAGACTCCTGCGGATTAAAGCCATGGGGTTGGGATCACTCAGGAGCAGTATTAGAATCCTTGGGGTTAGCGTTGTAAATACTGAGGGTGGAGTTAGAATCCCTTGAAGAAAGGGGTTAGGATCCTTCGGTTGGATGGACTGGGATCCTTAGGTTACGCATCCTTCAGATGTGGGATTAACAATCCTTTGGGAGCAGGGGTAGGATTTTAGGAGCAGGAGGGCGGCAATTGGGGTTCTTGGGCCGGCGGTTAGAATCCCCGGGGGGCGGGGCTTAGAATCCTTTGGGGACAGGGTGAGGCTGTAGGGAGGTGGGATTAAAATGTGTTAGGAGAGGTGTAGGGCGCTTTGAGAGGAGCAGGACCCGGGTTAAGGTCTTTGGCCGACAGGTTAGAATCCTAGATCCTAGGGCCAGGGTTATTATCCTTCAGCGACGGGGTTAGGATCTTGGGGGCAGGGTTTGAAGCCTCGGATGGGTGGTGGGGATTTTTCTGTTTTGTTTTGGTTTGGTTTTGTTGCCGGGTTGGGGCTCCTGCGAGCAGGGCACGTTGGCTATGACCCTCGGGTAGCCGGTTATGATCCTGGGAGCGGAGTTAGAATCTTTGGGGGCGGTCTTAGGGCACTTCGGGGCGGGGTTAGCAGCGCTCTGGGCGCGGCTGAGGCGCCCAGATGGCCTGTGGGCGCCACCGCGTCCCTGGTTCCAGCCCGGGCGCAGGGCGGGCGCTTAGAAGCGGTGGGAGGGGACCCGGCCGCGGCCGCGCGAGGAAAGCCCGAGACCGGCCGCGGCACAGAAGCCCCTCGAAGCGCCGCCCCAGCTTCCTGTTCTCGAAAGTCAGTCCATCTTCCTACGGGCACCAGCGCCCCGGGACCCCGGGGGCTGCGGAGCTGGGGGGGCGCTCGAGCTGCGAGGATCCGGGCTGCCCGCGGGACCAGGAGCGGGCGCCCAGGTGAGTGCGGCGGACTGGGCGCCGGGGACGCCGGCCGCGAGGGTCCTCGGCGGCGGAGGGGCCCAGCGTCCTGGCCAGGGCTGGCCGTGGGTGCAGCTGGGGGCAGCGCGGGGAGAAGGGAACGTCGGGGCGCAGCGGGTAGGAGTGGAGGCGCCCAGGTGAGGGGCGGCACTGCCTCGGCCCAGCCGCGAACCTGGGGTGGCCTGACGGAGGGGAAGCTCCGGCGGGTGGAGTGACTTTATGCTCAAGCTGCCACTTCTCTGGGCCGTCTAAGTTCCCCTTCTGCAATTTTTTTTTTTTTTAAAGAAAGAAAAAAAGGAAGAGATGGGGGCTTCACACAGCCCAGGAGGGGAAGGCCCCTATCGTTCCCAGTGGGGTGGGTGATGGGTCACACCGGGTTGACAGCTGGCGTGGGGAAAGGGGCAGCAGGGCGGAGGCGTGACGTGCTAGCCACACCCCGGCCCGCTGCAGCTGGGTCGGCTCGCAACGCTCCCTCCCCTGGCCCCCGCCACCGGCAGCTCCAAGTCAAACCCCAAAACCTCCTGGACAGAGACTACAGGATGTCTGCCCTGTCACTTTCCTCCTTGTTGGGCAAGTTATTCTCTCTCTGAATTCGCTTCCTCGTTTGTAAAACGGGGCTACCTAAGTCTCTCTTCCGAGGATGCCGTGAACTCGAGCATGTGAGAGGCGACGTGTGCGAGAGGCAGTTAGTGCCGGTTCGGGGCGGGAGGGGCTTCCAGGGCAAACTGCCCGTTGGACCCTGTGCAGAGTGTCTGGCCTTTCTGCGCCTCGGTTTCCACAACTGCAGGATGAGGAGAGTAATAATACCTCCTTCACGGGGTTGTTTTGAAGATTAAATGGAGGAAAGCTCCCAAGCACTTGACGAATACACATGCTTAACCACGCTAACTATTGCCCTGACTGCTGCGCACAGCCCAGCGATCTCGGACATCAGTGTACATCAGCATCCCCTGGAGAGCTTGATAAAACCCAGGTTGCTGGGCCGCAACCCCAGAGCTGCTGATTCAGCGGGTCTGGTGCAGGCCCCTGAGAATGTGCATTCCCCCTTGGTGCTTGGTGCTGCTGGTCCCGGATCCACACTTTGAGAACCGCTGGTGCAACCTATGCCTGGCACACAGCAAGGTCTCAACAGGTACCATTCACCCTACATGCTTTTCTCTTCACTCGCCTGTTTTTGGTTGGTGGGGGAGGAAGTTAAAATACAGAAAAGTGAAGAGAGTGATAAGTATCCCAGGAAGCCACCCCCCACACCCAGAATTAATAAATCTTAGCATTTTGTTATGTTGGCTTCAGATTTTTTAAAAATAAATTTACTAAAAGTGATAGATTAAAATTGTAGCCTCCTACCTTGTATTCTCTGTCAGTTCTGTTTCTCTCCCTCCCTAGGGGCAGCCGGTCATGAATTATAGGCCTTCCAGTCTGGGTCTTTATAAGTGTATTGCATGTATGTGTGTTTGAACAATACATATAATTGTTTTCTGTGTTTTAAAGATCTACATAAATGCTATCTAACTGTGAGCCTCCTGCAATTTCCTTTTTCTCCTATTTCTTATTATTAAGTTGACAAGATCAATCCAGGATGAGAAATAGAGGTCTCATTCATTCATTCCTCCCAGCTGTGGAGTAGCTCAGCAGGTGAAACCTCACATTATTTCTCATTCCCCTGTTGATGGACGTGCAGGCTGTTCGTAGGTGTTCACTACAATAAACAATATTTCCGGGGCCATTCTGGATGTGGAGCCTTGAGCCCATGCATGTTCAGGTGTTTCTTGAGGACACTAAGAGGCTGAGTGGTTCCCCAGAGGGGGCACCTGTCACCCTCCTCTTTGTATGAGAGGAGTACTGAAGCCTGGAAGGGTCACTGAGGGTGTCTGGGGTGGAGAAGAGAAAAGAATCTGGCCCTGCTGACCTCCCAGCTCTTCTTAGACCCAGGGCCCTTCTCCCAGCCCTCATGTTCTCTGCTGCAGACTTTCTGCTGCAGACTGCCCTGGCCTTGCTCACTGTGCTTGGGAGTTAGCAGATACTCAAAAAACAAAAGCGTGAATTTTTTTGTGTGCAGGGGATAGCAAACATTTTAATATATTTTTACGTAGTCTTTTCTATGTACTCTTAAATTAACATAATTAGTATAATGCTGCATATATGCTTTTTATCTTACCCATTTGCTTAGCATTACATTGTGAGCTTCTTTCCAGGCCATTAATGGCTGCATAATATTTCATTGTTTGGATGTACTATAATCTGTTTAACCTTTCTAGCATAGCACTCTTGTGTAGTTTGTAGTTTTTTTAAAAATATATATTTAAATTAAAAATTAAAAATTTTTAATTGAGGTGAAATTCATAACTTTATAAAATTAACTATTTTAAGGTAAACAATTCAGTGGCATTTAGTACATTCACAGTGTTGTACAACCACCATCTCTATATAGTTCCTAAAGGTTTTTCATCACCCCCAAAAGGACACCTGTACCCATTAAGCAGTTACTCCCATTTGCCCATCCCCAGTTTCTGGTAACCACCAATCAGCTTTTTGTCTTTATGGATTAATTTATTCTGGATATTTCATATAAACAGAATCATACAATATAGTATAGGACCTTTTGTGTCTGGCTTCCTTTAATTAACGTAATGTTTCCCAGGTTTACCCACATGGTGTCTTGTATTAGTACTTCATTCCTTTTGTGGCTGAATAATATTCCTTTGTATGCATATACCACAATTTCTTTACCCAATCATCTGTAAATGGAAATTTTGGTTGTTGCCACCTTTTGGCTATTGTGAATAATGCTGCTATGAACATGCATGTACATACATGTATTTGTTTGAGTCCCTGTTTTCGATTCCCTTGGGTATATACCTAGGAGTGGAACTGCTGTGTCATATAATAATTCTGTATTTAACTTTTTGAGGAATCACTAATCTGTTTCCCACCATTTTATATTCCCACCAGTAATGTACGAAGGTTCCGACCTGTTTCACTTCCTTGCCAATACCTGCTATATTCCATATTATTTTTATTATTATTTTATTATGCCATCCTCATGGATGAGGGAAGCATGAATCTTAATCTCATCCAAACCAGGCTGCCGTCTGGGGGTCTTACACCATGGGGCAAGGCTAAGGGTGTCTGCATTCAGGGGACCAGCCAGGGCTTGGGCTTTAAACTCTTCTAGAAAGTAAATTCCTTAAAGCTTTGAATATGTCTGTTTCGTAAACCACTGTATCTTCTAACTCCTGGCACCCAGCACATAGTAGGGCCTCAAGAAAACATTGAAAGAACAAATGTAACCAACGTTGAATATCTCCCCTCCCTGCCTGAGATACACAGGCACACACGCACACATACACAGTGATTCTTTTAAATGAGTTGCTAACATTTAAAGTTAAGAGAGCTCACGTAGTCTGGATTTATCTTTTGAAAAGCTGGAAGAGTTGGCAGCTCTGGGACTAGAACCGGCGTCGCTCCTGCCCCTGTGCTATTCTCTTGGGCAGCCTTGCTGTTGCTGGGCAGGGCTGCCCTGGGTACTGCACGGAGCTGTCCAGTGTGCAGTGCCCTTGCCTGGCCACTTTCCTCGTGCCCCACACCCTCCAGGCTCCTATAGCCATCTGAGTTTTCAAGCCCCACCTTTCAGTCATGACAAGGCTTGTCTTTCTAACAGAAAAGGAATGTGAAGCATAGAGAGGACAAGTAACTTGCCCAAAGTCACACAGCAAGTTAGTGGTACAATCTGTCACAGCCCCTGTCTTTCAGGGACGGGGAATCTGCGGCCTTCTGAGTTCAAGATTGTTCTTTTTTAAGCACCAAAGGAGGCAAGAAAAGCTATGTCTTTCTCTGCTGCAGCCCTTTTAAGAAAAGGATTTGTTCTGTAAAATTTGGATTCGGTCAAAAGGCTGCACTTAAGGACCTAGAAGGCCACAAGTGGCCGTAAGGCTGCAGGCTCCCCACTGAACCAATCCCACAGCACTTTAGTCCCCCCCCATTTCTTCAATTCCCTCCAACCCAGGACTGGGAGTTTGAGTGGGCAATGAGAGGCACAGGCAATGATACAAGAGAAACTCTTGCCTGAAAGTAAAATGCGTCATGTTCCTGGGCAGCGGCCATGACCACACACGCTGCACCCTCTGGACGGTGTCAGGCGCCGGGATGTGCACTCCTAATCCTCCCCTAAAGGCACCTGCTTGATGCCCAGCATCACCCCGAATCCTTTGGCCCAGGAGATACAGGTGCAGCTGAGAGAATAGGAGTTCCACCCTCATCTCTGCTGGAGCAACAAACGGTAGACACAGCACGGGAGACAAACTTGAGTCTGAGTGCCAGCTCCGCTGCATACAAATTTGGATGCATTAGGCAAATCCTTTCACTCTCTGAGTCTCAGTTTCCCCATCTGAAAAGTGGGACTAAAAAGGATACTACCTCAGGATTCCTGCAGCATAATTTCTTTTATGTTAAAATGGACACATGCGCACACACAGACACACGTGCAAACTATACTCCCTAATTCCTGTGGGTATACATGTCTTAGTTTGAGTTTCCTAATAAGGAGGCTCTAGACGAGGTTTGAAATGCATATAGTTTGAGAGCTGATTCCAGAAACCCTCAGAGAGGAGTGGGGAAGTTGGACAGAGAAGAGAAGGCAGCCAATGAATGTGTGTTATCAAGTCAGTTTCTACTGTGGGCACCTAGAGTTCAGTCCCACTGGGGAGTGCTGGGAGCCAGCCTAGAACACACTCAGGAGGCGGGGGACTAAGATACTTGTCCCTCTGATCTTGTCAGTCACTGGTTGAAGGCTGCTCCTGGGGCATCATAATTTTCTAGCACTTTCAGCTTGCCAAGCTCACGGGCAGAGCAGGCACGAGTCGCCTCAGAGATGCAGGTGCTAGCAGTTGAAAGTCTAGCCAGGCTGTTCCGACTCTTGCTAGGCAAAGAGCAAGAACGGTAAGGGTGGGGCACGGGCAGCATCTGCCTCAATATGCGTGTATGGAAATGCAGAGGCAGAGGGAAGAGCTGGCCACAGGGGGCTTATAAAACGAGTAATCCAAGCATCCCTTAGACTTATCTGTAATGTGTTAATTTTTAATAAGAAGGATGCACTAATGTTTTACTAGGTGATGAAAGATAATTTAAAAAAGAAAACACAAACCCCTTCAAAAAATGAAAGAAACTGGCCAGGTGAGGTGGCTCACGCCTGTAATCCTAGCACTCCTGGGAGGCCGAGGTGGGATCACTTGAGGTCAGGAATTCGAGACCAGCCTGAGCAAGAGCAAGACCCCATCTCTACTGAAAATAGAAAAAATTAGCTAGGTATGGTGGCATGTACCTGTAGTCCAAGCTACTTGGGAGGCTGAGACAGGAGGATGACTTGAGCCCAGGAGTTTGAGGTTGCTGTGAGCTATGTATGATGATGCCACTGTGCTCTAGCTGGGCAACAGAGCGAAACTCTGTCTCAAAAAAAATAAAAAAAAGGAAAAAAAAAAGGAGATTTTAAAAAATAAAAGAAACTGAGGCTGGGAGCTTTGTCAACTATTTAAAAAACTGTAAGAAGGTCAGAGCATGTGTTACTGTGGCCGTGAGGGTTCCATTTCTGGAGGCTGACTTCGGAGCACCGCGGCAGGTTAGAGAGGAAAGTTACCGTGCAGCGGGCTGGTCACCGTGTCCTGTCTGAAGGCGGCAACCTCCACTCAGCTCCAGCCAGGGAAAGGCTTTGCTTCTCTCTGAGCGTAAAGGAGCAAACGTGGATGGCCCTTCTCAGCTTAAACACATATTCACAGCCGCTGTTTAGATGGGACTCTGGGGCATCCAGGAAGCTAAAGGGGGCTTCGTTTCATTGTTCAACAAGAATGTATTGAGCCATACTGTGCTCTAGTCTTACGCACTGGGGATGAAGCAGTGAGCAAAACAGCAAAGGCCTTACCCTCCGATGTCGTACACTGTAGTGGGCAGACAGATGACACATCAATAGGAAATACAATAAGGTGTGTTAGTTCAGGTCCTGTGAGAAGCAGATTCCCAGAGTATTAAATGTGCGAGAAATGTATTAGAGGAAACGCCCCTGAGAGAAAGGGGGGAGAACCAGGAGAGGCACGTCTGACCCCTAATGACAAAGGAAAGGGAGGAGAGAAGGGCGGAAGGGCACTCGAAGTGTCTTGGACTGCGGTGCAGTTCTAAGGAAAGTTTGGCAAGGCTGTCAGGGAGCCCTCAGCCAAAGTGTGTTGCTAGAGGTCCCCCGGATGTGAGCCTGCCTCAGTCTCCGCGCCATGCTCAGTCGTTGGCTGGGAGCGGCCCCGAGAACAGCGACGGACTCCAAAGCACAGTGGTCAGTTACACTCTCTGCAGTTGGAGATCTGAGAGGTGCATCCTCATGGCCACCACGTTAAGAGGTGGTTCGGGCCATAAAGAATATAGCTGGGAACGGGCTAGAAAGGGATGTGAGTTGGGGGTAGGGGTTCCTGTTTTAGCCAGGGTGACAAGGTGCAATCTTGGAAGAGACTAGACGAAGGGCAGGAGGCTTTCTGGGTGAAATACGTTGTAGAAAGCCGCACATACGATGGCCCTGGGGGGAAGCATGGCTGGTGAGCTGAAGCGGGTGGCGTGGCTGGAGTGGAATGATCAAGGTAGAGCTGGAAGGAGACTGGTCAGCGAGGTTGAGAGGGGCAGATCATAGTGGTCCTACCCACCGTGGAGGGGACTTGGGTTTTCGCTCCAAGTGAGATAGGAGCCCTGGGAGGTTTGGAGCAGAAGAGGGATGTGACATGACTTATGTTTTGAAAAGCTCGCTGATTTTTAAGAGGCAGAACGAGGATGCAAACCCAATTCCATCTGATTTCAGATCTCATCCAAATCGCCCAGTTTTTCCAAATTGCCCCGCCCCCTGCCTACCTTAGAGATAAAATTATCCCAAGGAGATTCACAGTTGCCCTGGAATTCTGAAGTGGACCAAGTGACCCAAGGGTAACAGCAAACATGTTAAGAGTTTAATAGTTGGAACAAGTCGTTGGAACACGTGCCTCTCAGAGCCAGCCCTCTGGCCGAGCCAGGCAAATGACCAGTGGTGCTGAGTTCTCAGTGTGCTGTTCTGCCGCTCGCTGCTGTGTGAGCCCGGGCACAGCGCTCGCCCTCTCTGGGGCTGTTACCCCACCTGCGCAAGGAAGGCGTTGATCTCCCAAGTCCTTTCCTGTTTGCAAAATCAAAGTTCTGAGCTCTACAAAAGAGATGCTGAGACTCAGAAAAGGGAAGAGGTGAGGAGTCAGGGGTGACTCCCAAATGTCTGTTAGAGACAACAGCCACTTGGGGATAGGGTCGGTTCATGCAGGAGACAGCCAGGGACCTTGAGGAGAGGGAGCTGTGGGGCTCCACACCCCAAGAAACCGCTCAGGGAATTGGCCCCTGTTGGGGGAAGACTTTTCCCACCCCCACGGCTGAGCTGTTCTGAGAAGAGAAAGTTCCTCTAACTGAACAGTCTTGGGCCCTGGGCCCCTGGCGGTCTGCCTTCATGAGCTTTCTGTCTGGGTTCCTCATCCCCCCCCTCCGCTGCATTGCCTACAGCCTCTGGGGCTGACCCCAGTGGATGATGAGAGGCAGGAGAGCTGGGTGCTAGTTCTAGCCGCCACTGACCACCTGGGGGACCCTGTGTCCCATGGGCCTCCATTTCCCTATCTGGAAAATGGGTTCATAATTCTGGTCTGCTGACTTCAGCCAAGTATGGTAGAGAGTAGAACACAATACATTCATTCCGTAAATGTACAGGGATGGCCTATTACATGCCAAACACTTTGAAGACATGGCTTCAGCACCATGAAGGTCCATATTCTACCCATCCTCACCTGCTCTAATGGGTCTAGTACCATCTTAACTTCTCTTCTATCAAAACCTGGTATCAGGGAAGTCTTTGCCATGAGCCATTTACACTTGAGCGTGAATTACAGTCCCTTGTAAGAATTTCCTCTGTACTGGGCAAAATTCTTTGATGTTTAAGGGGGAAGAAATCCCACTGAAACTGGCTCAAGCAGACAAGGGAGGTTATTGAAAAGTCCATGAGATATCAGCTTCAGGCAAGGCTGAATCCAAGCTTGGGAATCTGTATTTCTCTATTTCTTGTCTTTGCCTTGCTGCTGAAAGCCTTTACTGTCATTGGCCAGAACTGAGTCACATGTCCATCTCTGCCTCTATCATTGCAACTCTGGTTGGCCAGACTTGGTCACCGACCAACCTCTACAGCCGGAGGTTGGAATCAGCTCTACGTCAGTCCATGAACTGATACTCGGGGAGGGGTGATGCCCAAAGGAAAACTGGGGAACTGTTGTTAGAAGGAGGAGCAGCTTCTCTGCAGAAAGGAACGACAGCTGTCCCTTTCATACAACTTCTCATCCAACATCTCACTTCACATTTGGAGAAACTGAGGCTTAGAGAGAAGTTGAGACTTGCCTAAGATCACACAGTGAGCTTGTGGCAGAGATGGGACCAGAATCTAGGGCTTCACACCCACAGCCCCTGCAGGCCTCTGCTTGAACATAGAAGCTTCCAGAAAACCATCTCTGGCCCACTCCATGGATGCTCAGGCAGGTTCTGGGCTTGGGCTTGACTCTGAGAGCATAGCAGGACAGGAGGCTCCGCAGCCAGCGTGGTGACCGTGGGAAGCAGCCAAGGCACGCAAGCCCTTCCCTCTTGTGCACCTGGCAAAAGCTGAGGAGGTGGAGCAGGTTTCAGGTTCCCGGGGTCAGCAGTGGCCTGAGGAAGTGTCTTTGCCAGGAGTCAGCAGTTCTGAGTGTGAGGCCAGGCAGGCTACTTCTGCTCTCGGAGCCTAGTTTTGAAGCACATCAGACAAGATATGTGTATGCAGAGGTTTTCAAAAGTCTTTCACATCCCTAGTTACATGGGACGTAAGCCGAGCCTGAGAGGCAGGGGTCCCCTATTTAACAGGAAAGAAAGTGAGGCTCAGAGAGGGGAAGTGACTTGCTTAAGGTCACATAGCCGGTGGGTAGCAGGACTGCCATCCAAACCCAAGTACTCTGACTCCCAAGTTCAGCCTTCATTTCACTAGATTGGTGGGTCTCAGTTTTAGTGTGCGTAAGAATTTCCTGCAGAATGGTTGGAAATGCAGATTCCAGGCTGTCACTCCCAGAGACTCTGGCTCATTTGAACCAGAGTATAGCCCAGGAATATGCAAGAGTCAATGAAGACTCTTTGGGTGCAAGTGGCAGAAACCCAACCCAAATTGACTTAGATGAAATTAAGAATTTATTTGCTCATGAACTGGAAAATCCTGAGGTTTACAGGCTTCAGGCACAGCTGGATCTAGTTGCTCACCATATCTTCAGGAATCACTATCTCCATCCCTCAGCTCTGTTGTCCTCCGCTTTACTCTAAAGCAGCCTTTCCGTTCCCGATGTCAAGTTGGCTCCCAAGATCTCCTACATTCCAACAACACTTACAGAAGCCTTTTTCCTCATTTTTCCAGCAAAATCTCAGAGCAAAGTCTGATTGCCTCAGTGAGGATCACATGCATGTCTATAGCTGAACCAATCACTGTAGCCAGGGCACATGGGATTCTCTGATTGGCCAGGCTTGTATAAACTTGCCAATCCCTGAAGGCAAGGGCGGGATTAGCCCCACCAAAGCTCATGCACTGAGTGGGAGAAGGCTGGTTCCCCAAAGGAAAATCCAGGGGCTGTTGTCAGAAGAGTGGTGGATGCTGAGGATGCAAGAGCAAAAGGGGTTCTCTAAGGCAGGGCTTCTCAACTAGACTGTGCACACAAATCACCTGGGAACCTTGTGAAAATGCACGTTCTGATTTGGGAAGTGGGGCCTGAGATTCTGCTTTCCTAGCAGCTCCTGAATGAGGCTGATGCTGCCAGCTCACAAGCCAGCCACACTCTGAGCAGCCAGGGCCAGGCACCCTGTTGCATTTCTAAGCTCACTTCAAATGTTGTTATTCAGGTGATGAATACCCTCAAAGCCCTGACTTGCCCACTACACGATTTAGCATGTGACAAAATTGCATGTGTGCCCCATAAATGTGTACAAATTAAAAGGAAGAAAAATAAAAATTAAAAAAATAAATTAACTCACATTAAGCCACTCTGTAACAAGGCACTCTGCAGAGAGGCCCTAGGCTAGGTAAACCTCTTCTGTCATCCTCTCCCCACCTTAAACCCATCCCGTGGTCCCCAAACTCACCTGAATAACATCTGTGTCATCTGTCTGGGAGCCACTTATTAAGGTACTATAGACTGCTGCCAAACCACAGTTGGAGAAATCTTCCATTGTGCCCTTCAGTGACCTTTTTATGAGGAGCCGCATAAATTCTCTTTTGAATTTAGTGCTCAAAAAGTATCTTTTTCTGTTGACAAATTGCTGTATTTCCTGGGACCTTATGGTGACATCATACAAGTTTCCATTTTTCTCTTGGCTACTAGGAAGCTCAGAGATAAATCTAACACTCAGTGGTAGTAGCAGTCCCACCCTAAGCTTTGGTTCAATAATCTTTCTCTCCTAAATTGTGGAGAGTTACACTTTTTGAATCTTGAAGTGCTCCATATATGATTTAGTATCGTAAGCCCGCTCAAATTCTTTTTGGAGGTCATTTCTTCTTAGGAACAGTCTTGACTTTCTCCAAATCTTTATCCTATTGAAATCCTCCATGCTCTTTAAAGTTCAACTCATTATCCTGCTGCTCAATTGTTATGAACAGGTTGCTTTTTCTATGAACATACTAACACACACATACATAACATATATTCATTTACAAGAGTGGTTTAGTATTGTACATATTTTGCAGTTGCTTTTTTTCACCCAGTAAGTATCTTAGCAATCTTTGCATGGCCCCTACTATATTTGCTACTCTTGAATAGCTTCTCTTTTTTCTTTCACTTTTTTATTGTGGTAAAATACACGTAAATTTTATCATCTTAAACATTTGTTAAGTGTACAGTTAAGTGGTATTAAATATTTATAATGTTGTGCAACCATCACCATTATTCATCTCCATAATTCTTTTCATCTGAAACTCTATACCTATTGACCAATAACTTCCTATTCCCTTCTTGGTCCTTTTTTATTGCCAAAAAAATGAATGTAAAATATCTAATAATTTTTGTATTTATTACATGTTAATCATTTGGACTTATTAGGTAAAATAAATACATTTTTAAATTAATTCACTTGTTTTTCCTTTTAAAAACACGGCTGTTGGCCGGGCGCTGTGGCTCACGCCTGTAATCCTAGCTCTTGGGAGGCCGAGGCGGGCGGATTGCTCAAGGTCAGGAGTTCGAAACCAGCCTGAGCAAGAGCGAGACCCCGTCTCTACTATAAACAGAAAGAAATTAATTGGCCAACTGATATATATATAAAAAAAAAAAAAAAATTAGCCGGGCATAGTGGCGCATGCCTGTAGTCCCAGCTACTCGGGAGGCTGAGGCAGAAGGATCACTCGAGCCCAGGAGTTTGAGGTTGCTGTGAGCTAGGCTGACGCCACGGCACTCACTCTAGCCTGGACAACAAAGTGAGACTCTGTCTCAAAAAAAATAAAAATAAAAAAATAAAAAAATAAAAAAAATAAAAACACGGCTGTAGAAAACTTAAATTATGCATGTGACATTTCTGGGTCTAGTGAACATGAGAATGGACATTTCTGATGCCCACTGCACACCAGGGAGTGCACAGGATTCTCTCAATTTAGGGGGACAGTCACATTTTATGCAAATTTGACTTTTGCTGGTATATCCCTTTTAAAAATCACACTTTATTGTATAAAAGTGGAAGGAATGGGAATTCCCTATTTTAAAAAGTTAACTTCTCCAGTGTCGCAGTGTCTCTAAGCCTGTGGGCCAAAGGCATTGCATGCAAACTGTGTTTGCTTGCTGCTCCAGGGTAGGGGGCCGTTTGCTAGTAAACAGAAATGATTGTGGTTGTTTCTGCAGTGCTTCCTGTATGCTGGGCACTTCTGCATCCATCGGCTCACTCTTGCCCATCACCACCCTGGAGATAGAACCCCCACCATTCTTTCTCAGAGGTGGCCTTGGACTGTGAATGATCACAGGGCCTTCCAAGACCTATCCCTTATGAATATGCAAATATAATGTCATGAATATGTAAATTAACCATATAAATGATACTTAATAGGTGCTCAGTATGTGTGGGATCAAGAATCATGATTCTGGTCTGCCGCTGGAGCTCTCCTGCCACGCTTTCGCTCCCATCTTGACCACTTTTCAGCTTTCCTGGGACTGGTCCTCTAAGAGTCCAACTTTTGTGCTCTGTAACCTTTCCCGGCTTACCCGGAGGCATAGTTCAATTCTACTTCTCCTTTTTATTTGGAGGGCTTTGGTCTTGGTTGGGACTCAGTTTTCCTCTTCACTCGTGGTTCCTGTGGTCTGCTTGTGTCACAATTCTTTGCAGTAGATTTGAGAGTGCTTTGTAAGCTCCGAAGCGCTGTTATAGTACATGCAGTGTTATTATTTCATTGATGCATTGCAACTCAGTTTTCTTTGCCTTTAAATTACTTTCCCACTCGGCTTTCCCTCCTTTCTTCCCCACCTCTTGAGTTTTTAATCTAATTAGTTGCCCGCACATCTCAACTGTCACCACTTTGGGCTCTTAACCTTGCTTTAGGGGTTGATCCATCATTTTTTAAATATCCTGTTTGCCATAGTCTGTCATTTTTTTTTTACATTATTTTTTATATACTTTTAGTTGGCCAATTAATTTCTTTCTCATTTTTATTTTTTTAGTAGAGATGGGGTCTCACTCTTGCTTAGGCTGGTTTTGAACTCCTGACCTTGAGTGATCCGCCCGCCTCGGCCTCCCAAGAGCTAGGATTACAGGCATGAGCCACCACACCCGGCTGATAGTCTGTCATTTATTACCACCTCTATTGGACATTTAGTATATGGTCTACTAATATTTAGGCTATCTAAAAAATAATAATAAAAATAAATACAAAAAAAATTAAAAAAAAGAATCATGATTCTCACAGCTGCAGATCAGCAGCTGCTCAGAGAGGTGGAGGGAGATGCCCTACCTCACACAGCAGTGCTCTCCCCAGAACATCCTTATGTTGAACAAAATGTATGACATGTGGCGTCATTTTATGTCATATAGAACCACGAAGGTGCTGCTTGTTTCCTAGACCTGTAATACATACTTATCACACATCAAAGAAAGATGTTGACTTTAGTTTTAAACGTACACAAGTACATTATAAAACAGTGATTAATTGCGATAATTTTTCAAATTAATGACGCAGCACTCCCAGAGTCTGAACGTGTCCCTTCCTTACTTTACTCACAAAAGGCAAATGAAGCAAAACCGGCCAAGTCTTGAGGTGATAAATCTTTCGCAATTCCCATAAGAACAGACAAATCTCTGCAAATAAAAGGAATCTTTTTTCCTTTTGTAAAAAGTAACTGCCCTAAGCCTAGGAATTTGGGACTTTTTCTTCCTAAACCACAAGCACATGTTTATTTTAACAAGATAAGTATAACTGGGTTCTGACTGCCTTAGAAGAGAATGGTAATTGTGCAGAGATGAGGGAAGCAATCGCTTCCTTACGTGGCTGTCACAGCCTGCCTCCTCAGCAAGCATATGCACACATTTTGAGAGAAGAAACATTTCTGCCACTTTCGTAATTTTTCTTTCTATTAATTTTTTTTCTTTAGAAAAAGGCTACAGGACCCGGTATTCCCACACTTTTACAATTAACTTTTGACTGTACTCAAGTAAATCTGTTTTTTTTAAGCATCTTTAAATTAAATTAATACAGGAGCAAAGTCTGTGAGCCCTTTTTTTTTTTTTTTTAGACAAAGTCTCATTGTCACCTAGGCTAGAGTGCCGTGGCGTCAACCTAGCTCACAGCAACCTCTGACTCCTGGGCTCAAGCGATTCTCTCCCAAGTAGCTGGGACCATAGGCATGAGCCACCACACCCGGCTAATTTTTCTATTTTTAGTAGAGATGGGGGTCTCACTCTTGCTCAGGCTGGTCTTGAAATCCTGAGCTCAAGCAATCCTCCTTGGCCTCCCAGAGTGCTAGGATTACTGGTGTACAGAGGTGAGCCACTGCTTCCAGCAGAAAGTCTGTGAACTCTACCTCCAAAATGTCCCCCAAATCTGTCCACTTCTTTTTTTTTTTTTTTTTTTTTGCGAAGTGGTCTCGCTCTGTTGCCCAGGCTAGAGTGCAGTGGCATCATCATAGCTCGCTGCAACCTCAAACTCCCAGGCTTAAACGATCCTCCTGCCACAGCTTCCTGTATAGCTGAGACTACAGGCGTATGCCACCATGCCTGGCTAATTTTTCTATTTTTTGGAGAAGTGGAGTCTCACTCTTGCTCAGGCTGGTCTCAAACTCCTGGCCTCAAGCAATCCTCCTGCTTCGGCCTTCCAGAGTGAGTGCTAGGATTACAAGTGTGAGCCACCATACCCAACCCCAAACCCATCCACGTCTTACCTCCTCTACAGCCACCCACCCTGAGCCAGGCCACCATCATCTCCTGCCAGGACACCTGCAGCAGACTCCGTATGGGTTCCCTGGCCCACTGTCTACAGTCCATACTTCACCCAGCAACTGATGGGATTATTTAAAATACAACTTGAATCTCATCATTCTCCTACCAAAAACTTTCCATGGTTATCCATCATCCTTAAATAAAATCTGAATTCCTCACTGGCCCTACAAGATGTGGTGGCCTCATCACATGACCCCCCTCCCCTGCCCACAAGCTCCAGCCATACTGGCCTCCCTCCTGTGCCCTCTTCCCTCCAAGCACGTTCCAGCCTCCAGGCCTTTGCACCTGCTGTTCCCTCTGCCTGGAACACTCGTCCCTCAGAGAGTCACATGACTGGCTCCTTTGTGTCATTCAGACCCCAGTATCACCTCCTCAGAGAGGCCTTCCCCAACCACCCTATCTCAAGGGGTCCTGCACTGCTGCTCCCTATAACCCCCTCTTTTATTGCCCCCACACTTTTCACTAACTAAACTCGTTGTTGTGTTAGTTAGCTGTTACCTGTTTATTGTCTGTTCTGCCATTCCTCTCCAGCTGAGCTCCAGAAGCTCATGAACTTGCTTGTCTTGATCACAGTTTATAAAAGTGCTCAGCAGCTGGGCGCAGTGGCTCATGCCTATAATCCTAGCACTATGGGAGGCCGAGGCGGGAGGATTGCTTGAGCCCAGCAATCTGAGGTTGCTGTGAGCTAAGCTGATGTCACGGCACTCTAGCCCAGGTGACAGAGCAAGACCCTGTCTCAAAAATAAAAGACGAGTGGTCAGTAAATGTTTGCTGAGTAAGTGACAATTCCAGGAATACGGTGCCTTGACTGCTGTAGTCAACCGTGGCTTGGTTGTTTGAGCCACATTACATGACCTCATCTTCATAATTTACTATAAAATGGCAGCTTGTTATACAACAGTAGTATCGTTTTCTGTGCTGTTTGCTCTGCGCCCGGCACTGTGCTGAGTATCTCCCCGCCCACATGCTTGTGCACCCTTCCCACCCCCCCCAGCAGGTTTTCTTATCCCCATTTTGCTGAGGAGGAAGTGAGACTGAGGTGGGGTGGGGAAGAGGCCAGCGAGGTGCTGGTGGGCGGCAGGGCCAGGATCGGCTCGGGCTGTCTGACCTGGCCACTGGCAGCGGCCTCCACCCGCTCCCCACTCTGCTCCACGGCTCTACCTGTTACAGCTCATTATCCTCACGACTTATCCTCTGAATACACTCCCCCATCACACTGGTCCTTGGTACCCACGGCAATGACAACAATGACAGCTTGTCAGCTCTGGGCCAGAGCATGACAGACGTGGACGTGGGGAAGCCCAGAGTGGCCAGGGCAGATGGGCTCCGTTGGGAAGGGTTGTCGGGAAGTGGGCTGGCAGGGGGGTTAAGACAGGGAAGGCCAGTGGGAGCCACCAGGGGCAGGGGCAGGAATGCCAGCATTGGAGGGCTCCCCTGCATGGGGCTCTGGCAACCGGCTCACCTCCCTCTGTCTGCTGCAGGATGGGGTGCGTGAAGTCCAGGTTCCTCCGGGACGGAGGCAAGATCTCAAAACCTGAGCCCAGCACCAACACATACCGCCGTGGGGACATGTCAGACCCCACATCCATGGCCAAGCTGGTGAGTAGGGGAGGAGCCCGGCATCCTGGGGGGGCTGCCTGAGGCTGCCCCAACATTGCCCTAACAGTCTCCTGTGTTCCCAAGGCTGGGCAGGGTGGTTTGGGGTGAAATGGAGCTGACCAGCCACCAGCAGTGCCCTGACTGTCCAGGACACAGATCCAGGATGCATCCAGCACAAGAAAGTCACTTGTCCTTCTTCTGCAGTCCATGCCTTGGCCCGGCAGCCTGGGCCCCAACCAGATCTGAGTGAGCATCACAGGCCTCGGGCCAGGGCGGCAGCAGAAGTAAGAAGCAGCTGACAGCAATGAGTGGATCAGATGAGTAACAGCGACAGTAATGACAGCATCAGCATCATCACAAAAATACAATAACATGTGTAGTGATAACGGTAACGAGAGCAATGGTGAGAGTATAACAGCAGTAGTAGCAGCAGGAACAACAGCAAGGGCAGTAACTAAGAGAAGTGGTAATACTAGCAGAGTCTTTACTGACTTCTGTTATGCTTACCTAGAGCTTGTTATGAACCAAGCACTCTCCTGAGCACTTTGTGATTAACCCCCTACTCCTCACAATAATCCTATTGTAGACAACAATTATTATTACACCCATTTTACAGATGAGGTACAGAGATTAAATAACTTGCCTCAGGCCCTGTGGTTAGTAAGGGGTGGAGTCAGGAGCGCAAACTCTGGGCAGTGCAGGTCCCAAAGTACCAGCGGGAGCAGCGAGCGTGGCAGAAGCAGAAGCCAAATGCTACTGACAGGAACAGCAGCTTGGGGACAGCAGTCACAGTGGCCACGGTAGTGACGGCAGTGGCGGCAGCCTTCGTTGTGGCTGCTAGTAATGGTAGTCATGAGGTGCCAGGCATGAGAGCAGTAATGGTCATGGCAGTAATAGTGGCGGTAACAATTACAGTACTAGCTCGGCGATGGCGACCACAGTACTGACAGCAGCAGTGACAGTTGTAATCGTCGTTACTGTCCTGTGTGTGTGTGTGTGTGTGTGTGTGTGTGTGTGTGTGTTTGAAGAACACAAAATGTGTATGTGTTGGCGAGAGGTCGGCACTGTGGAGGTTAACGGGGTGTAGGGAAGGCCTGTCTGCGGTGGACACTTGGGGAACAGGACAAGGGGGCCACGTGCGTCTGCTCCTGGTTCGGGGCCCGTGTTCCAGCAGAGACGCACTGCCCGTGTGTTTTTTTGATTTTTTAAAATTAATTAATTTATTTAGAGACAGTGTCTTGCTCCGTCACCCAGAACTGGGGTGCAGTGGTACAATCCTAGCTCCCTGTAACCATGAATTCCTGGGCTCAAGAGATCCTCCCACCTCAGCCTCCCGAGTAGCTGGGACTACAGGCATGTGCCACCATGTCCAGCTAAATTTGGGGGGGGGGGGTTTATAGGGATGGGGTCTTGCTAAGTTGCTCAGGCCGGTCTTGAACTTCTGGGCTCAAGCAATCCTCTCACCTCGGCCTCCCAAAGTGCTGGGATGACAGGCGTGACTCACCGTCATTACTGCTCCTTGAGCAGCTCCCAGGGCCCAACCCTGGAGCGAGGCGTTTCTGTGTCGTTGACCCTCACCGAAAGCCGTGATGCGAGGCAGGAGTACGCGGCTTCACAGAGTGACTGAGGCTCGCAGAGGTTACATGGCTGCGGGGGCCACAGAGCTGGGAAGCGGGGTAAAGTCAGGCCCTTCTAACCCCAAACCTGCAGGTCCCTCTCCTCTGCGGCAGTGTAGCCCATCCCCCATCTGAGGTTGTCTGGGGGGCGCAGCCCCTGCTGGATGCCTCCCGAGGAGGGGGTGCACCCCCTTCCTTAGAAAGTTCTTCCCTGTGTTGAAGGAAGGCCTACTGCCCCATAAGCCTTGCTCCTTGATCCCAAACACACCCACTCCCTTCGCCCCATGACAGCGCACAGAGATTGAAGGCAAAGGCCTCATCCCCACCCGCCCAGCCCTTCCCAGTCATCTTTCACAGCACACGGGCGCCTGGCCTCTCCCGATCCTGCTTGCCCTCTCTAGGCACGATGACCAGAACAGGACTGATTCTGGAAATGGGAGAATAATGGAACGGCCACCTCCTTCCCTCTGCCACTCAACCTCTATTAATGCAGCCTGAAATTACACACGCGTCTTGCCCTGGTGGCCCCCTAAGCTGACCACAGGCTGTAAAGGCTAAGTCACTCCCAAGTCTGCTCCTGTCCTACCCTGTGTGTCCCTGGGTCCTTTCTCAGGGAGGGTTCCAGGTTCTCAGGTTCTCTGAGGTCCCCTGGCTTGTCCCCAGCAGAAGGCAGAGGGTTTCTCCCACCAGTTTCTGGTTGTCCTTTTTGAACATCAGATGTGAGGGATGCAGTTATCAGCTGTTCATTGTTCTCTTCCTGCAGAGCTTCAGTTCAGTAAAGTGTTCCTCAGAGAAAGGGTTCCCAGGTCAGTCAGTTTGAGAAACACTGGGTGAAACAGGCTCCTTCCCTGCAGGACTTCTCAGAGCCTTTGTGAACCTCTGTAATGGGTGTTGTGAATCTCCCAAAATACGATGTACTCCTCTGTGTTTCCTAAACTTATTTCTTCAAGTTAACGTTTACTTACAAGTGTGGCACACAAATATGTTCTTCTTAAAGATAAAAAACCACAAATTAAAGGTAAAGCTACAGTGTCTCCTGGCCAGTGCTTCCCTCTGGAGAAGTCTTGCACACTCCCTGTTGTCAGTGTGGTGTGGACCCTGCCAAACCCTTTTCGTGAATCTACACTCACATGCACCTAGTGTGTGTCCACAGAAAACATTTAGGATGTGTGTGTGTATGTACTTTATGTCGATGTATTGCACTTATCATTTTGCAGAACTTTTTTATCATTCAACAAAGTCTCTCTGAGGTCAAGTTATACCATGTAATGAGCCTCCCTCCCTCTGGCGAGACCTGCGTAGAGCACCGTGGCTTACGTGCCAGTTCCCCTTTGGATGGACACTTCTGGGCCAGCCCCATCACGTATATTGGGGGGAAGGGCCAAGCAGCACCCCGAGTCTGCTAAGACCAAAGGTACAGGCCACGACTCAAGAAACCTGCTGGCTGTGCCCCTAACGAGCTGTGTGATATCAGGCACGTCCCCAGCCCTCTCTGGGCCACCTCCCGTGACACGCAGGGCTAGGGTAGGATGCTCTTGGGTGTCCTTTACAACACGGACCTTCCGTGGCCCTCCACACGGCCAGACTCATTCCCTTCTCCGTTTCTTCCCCACAGGGGCCTAACAGCAACAACGGCCACCCGCCGGGGCTCGTGGAGGGTGAGTATGTGACAAGCAGGCGCCGTGGAGTCATGTGTCATGTGTAGGGTTAGGTTCCGTTCTCGGTCAGAGCTGGAGGCAAAAATCCCAAAGAGTCAAAGCTATCCTTGAAAATCCCCTGAGTGGCCCCCGAAGTGCCCTGCACAGGCGACTGTGTGTCTGCACCACTGCTCAGCAACGTGAGCAAAACACTGCTAGCTCTCAACTCAGGAAGCACAGAGGCGTGGAAAGACGCTTACTTATGCCCTGGGTGTGTCCGTGGGTGCAGAGCTGGGTGCCAGGCGCTGGGATGGGGGCCCCCCAGGCTGTGGGTGTGCTTGGGCAAAGCCACGCCGTCCCACCTGTCTCCTTCCCAGCAGGCTCTGAGGACATGATCGTGGTTGCCCTGTACGATTACGACGCCATTCACCATGAAGACCTCAGCTTCCAGAAGGGGGACCAGATGGCGATCCTGGAGGAGTGAGTCCCCACGCCACTGCCCCTAAGACACACCTGCCTCCAACACTCAACCACACCCGCTTTTGTGCTTCAGTAAAGAACCCGCTAGACTGTCTTATCCTGGGGGTAGATGACTGATGAGAACCTGATCAGAGTAGAGGAGGAAGGCTTTGCTGCCAACCCGGGTGACGGCTCGCTCACTAATGGAGCACATCCAGGCCGGGAAGAACAGGTGGAAGCCCTTTCTCGGGGAAGCCTTCCTGGGGTGACTAAGCTACCTGCTCACCTGTGGGCCAGGCCTTACTGAGGTGACTTTGTGTTTAGAAACCCTTAGATCTCTGAGTATGCCACCTCCGATCTCCTACAGCCCCTGCGTCAGTGGGTGTAGTGTCCAGGGTGTTCTGGGGCCCACGCATGGGGACGGTCATGCTTGGCCGGGCTCTGGAGTCCACTCACTCCCGCTCTCGCCCCCCTGAGCCACTTGAGTCTCCCGTGGACACAGGGCCCCGCCTTGGGCGTGGCTAGTAAGGCCAAAGCTGCAAGTCCGGGGAAGAGCAGTGGGGCCAAGGCTTGGGCGGTGGGTTCAGGGACAGGACTTGATTCCAGACCCTCGGATGCCCATCGGGGACTGTTGTAAAGACCCCTACCTAATCTTAGGGCAGCGCTGGGGGCCAGGACGGTCGTGGCCCTGCCTCTCCCCTTACTGGCTTCCTGAGGGTCAGGGGGTTCCTGGGCCAAGGCTGGGAGGCCAAGGAGACTGAAGAATGGTCCTTCTGCCCCATAACACTTTTACTTCCTCCTGTCCCTCAGGTCTGGGGAGTGGTGGAAAGCTCGATCCCTGGCCACCAGGAAAGAGGGCTACATCCCAAGCAACTATGTTGCCCGCGTCAACTCTCTGGAGACAGAGGAGTAAGTATTCCATTTCCTGCCTTCCAGAAGGGAGCAAGAGCCAAGCCAGCCCTGTTCCTGTCTCAGGGCCTTTGCACACACTGTCTCCCCTGCCTGGCACGCTCTTCCTAGGGCTCTTGGCTTGGCTGACTCCTTCTCATCCTTCTGGCCTCAGAAAGGACTTCCCTGACCACCTTGTCTAAATGGGTCTCCTCGGTGGCTCTCTTGTAGAAACCTGTATTATTCCCTTCTGAATGCTTCTCACTGGCAAAATGTGCATTGTCTATCTGCCCCACCCAGCTGAGAGCTCAAAAAAGCAGGGGCTTTGTCCACTGCTGCTGCATCCTTGGCATAGGTTGGCGTGCAGTAGGTGCTCAATAAATGTTTGTCAAATGAAGCCTATGGTCATGCCAAGAGGGGTCTTTGGAGAGGTGAGATGGCTCACGCCTGGCCAGTCCTCTCTCATTTGATGTACCTGAGACTCCCCAGGCCCTGTCCCAGGCAGGGGCCATGAGAAAAAATAAGACACATCCCTGCCCTCGAGAAGCTCCCTCTCATCCGTCACTCTTGGCTGTAGGTTCTTCTTTGTGTCTAGCTTGACTGTGAAATATAGTTTTACCCTAGTCATTCATCCACCCATCCATCCATCCTCCAACAGATCTCTGTTCAGTCCCTACTGTGTGCCTGGCCCTGTGCCAGGGCTACAAGGAGGCCCAGATGGGGCCCCCCCCGGAAACGTTCCCAGCGTGGTGGGCAAGGCTGATGGGTAAAAGATGACTGCACCACGGGGTGGCCAAACATGCAATTAAGAACCATCCAGTCCTCATTGTTTTATCTCCTCTGCCTCCTCCCTCTAGCTCCATGGTACTGTGGGTTTGGGACGCTTGCCTGTTAAAAATTAAAATGTTTAGGCTTTTCCATCTTAAAACCACCCCTTTTCTTAGTGACCATGAAAGTACATGCCACAGGGGGTTCTTAGCTGCTTCTTTCTCCTCCTGGACTTTTTCCTGAGGCATCCCGAGTTCTGCTTTCCACTCCAGGATCTGGGCACTTACAGAGTCCCCACGTCGCGGCATGTGGTCCTTGCAGCAGCCTGGGATTGGCCGGTATTATTCCTCAAAGGCAACATAATTGCTGAGTGGAAAAGGCAGGGTGCTGACAACGTGCATAGTGGGTTATCATTTGCAAACAAAGGCAATAGCTACATGGGTGGTTCTCAAACTTGAGCAGGCATCAGCGGCCTGGAGAGCTGGCTGCTGGCTGGTTTCTGGACCTCACTGTCTGATTCCCAATGAGCATTTCTAGCAAGTTCTCCTGTGAGGCTGTCTGACGCTGCTGGTCCAGGAACCCCTCTTAGGACCATTGGTCTAAATACACGTATTAGTCCTTGCAGCGCACTCACAGGGTTTGTGTCTGCATCAAGAAACTGCCGACAGGCCGGGCACGGTGGCTCACACCTGTAATCCTAGCACTCTGGGAGGCCGAGGCGGGCGGATTGCTCAATGTTGGGAGTTCAAAACCAGCCTGAGCAAGAGTGGGACCCTGTTTCTACTAAAAATAAAAAGAAATTAATTGGCCAACTAAAAATATATAAAAAATATTAGCCGGGCATGGTGGCGCATGCCTGTAGTCCCAGCTACTCGGGAGGCTGAGGCAGGAGGACTGCTTGAGCCCAGGAGTTTGAGGTTGCTGTGAGCTAGGCTGACGCCATGGCACTCACTCTAGCCTGGGCAACAGAGCGAGACTCTGTCTCAAAAAAAAAAAAAGAAGAAGAAGAAGAAGAAGAAGAAGAAACTGCTAAAAGAGTTTGCCTCTGGGGAGGGCAACTGGGACGTTGGGAATCAGGGTGGGACAGAATCTTACTTCCTCCCAGGCTCTCCTGAAATAGACAATACTTTCAAATGTTTCTAAATGCAAATGGTGGGGAAGGATGTATTATATATTATAGACAGAACACAGTGTGAAAGGTCTCCTTCCCACCCTGTCCCCAACCACTTCCCCTTCCCAGAGGCAACCAGTTTCTTGTGAGTCCTCCCAAATGCTTTACACTTACATAAGCAAATACACCTCCCCCTCCTTTACTGTACACAGTGGGAGATACCACACACTGCCCTGCACCTCCTGTTCAGACCCTGCCTGCAGCGCCTCCTTCCCTGCATCTGCAGCGTGTCTGTCCTGCAGATGCCCACGTCTATCGACCAGTCCCCTGTCGGTGGAGGTGCTTCTGGTCTTGTGCTGCAGTCCATGTCCTTGTGTATTTGTCACTTTCCCCTTGTGCAAGGTCTGTGGGATAACTTCCTAGGGGTGGAATAGCCAGGGAGACCGTGCTTACTACCTACCCTCTCGCGTTGTTGAATATTTTACCATGTCACGCATCACTTTACAACATGAAAGCAAACAGGGCAGCATGGTGATTAAGAGCTTGGGCTCTGGAGTTAGACTGCCTAGATTTGCATCTTGCCTCTACAACTTCCCAGCTGTGTGACTCCGGGCAAGTTGCTTGCCCTCTCTGTTCCTCAGCTTCCTCATCTATAAAATGGGGGTGATAAAGGTTACAATGCCATAGAGTTGGTGGGTGGATTACAAGAACTCAATGGATGTTAGCTTTCTCCTCAGTTCATAACAGAGGAAACAGAGGCCCAGAGAGGGAAAGCAACTTGCTCAAAGTCACACAGCAGGTTTATGGCAGGGCCATAGCCTGCTGATGTCTGGTCTGGGGCTTTTTCCATCACAGTAAATGAAATGCTCCTCACCCTAGTAAAGGGAGGAATAGATTTGGCTGCTACTGCTTGAACTTTTCCACCAACATCCCAGATATCCAGGAATAATGAAGAAAAGTCCCCAGGATATGGTCCCCAGTTTAAAATTCTTTGCAATCTCACATTTTAGCTTAGAAATTCAAGCCAACTTTGTATTTGGCTCTGAATACACAGAGGAGGACTGACTGTGAAGCTAACAAACCTCACTCCCACCCAGCCCTCCTCCCACAGGCCTCCAGGGCCCTGAGACAAATCCTCCCCCTCCCTGTGGTCATGTGTGTGTGTGAAATTTGCAAAAGTAAGATTTTTTTTTTTTTTTTGAGACAGAGTCTCGCTTTGTTGCCCAGGCTAGAGTGAGTGCCGTGGTGTCAGCCTAGCTCACAGCAACCTCAAACTCCTGGGCTCAAGCGATCCTACTGCCTCAGCCTCCCGAGTAGCTGGGGCTACAGGCATGCACCACCATGCCCGGCTAATTTTTTCTATATATATTAGTTGGCCAATTAATTTCTATTTATAGTAGAGACGGGGTCTCGCTCTTGCTCAGGCTGGTTTCGAACTGCTGACCTCGAGTGATCCGCCCGCCTTGGCCTCCCAGAGTGCAAAAGTAAGATTTTTTTGACCACAGTTGGCTAAGACTGCTGTCTCACTCCACCCAGCCCTCCTGTCCAGCTCCCTATCCCTCTCACCAAGTGGCCCTGGAATGACCTGTGAGCATTTTGCATTAGCAATGCTGTATTATTTTTCTTAAAGAAAGCCCTCCCTGCCCCCACATTACATTGGCTGCAGTCTCGGCAAACTGGATTTACTACTGGTTGCTTTGATATCAAAACAGTCGCTCTCCGGGCCTCCCAACCAAAAAATAAACCTTTTTTTTTTTTTTGAGACAAGAGTCTCACTCTGTTTCCTGGGCTAGAGTGCTGTGGTGTCAGCCTAGCTCACAGCAACCTCAAAGTCCTGGGCTCAAGCGATCCTACTGCCTCAGCCTCCCGAGTAGCTGGGACAACAGGCATGCACCACCATGCCCGGCTAATTTTTTCCTTCATATATATACTTTTAGTTGGCCAATTAATTTCTTTCTATTTATAGTAGAGACGGGGTCTCGCACTTGCTCAGGCTGGTTTCTAACTCCTGACCTGGAGCAATCCGCCCGCCTCGGCCTCCCAGAGTGCTAGGATTACAGGCGTGAGCCACCACGCCCGGCCCCCCAAAAAATCTTTGAGTAAAAACTGATGGTGCAGGAACCGAGTCCCTCGGTATCCTGACCCCCACGTGGGCCTGTACAGCCACAGAGTCCTGAGTGAGCGGCACAGGGCTGCACACCCCAGGTTCACTGCTCTCCCTTCCCACCAGGTGGTTCTTCAAGGGCATCAGCAGGAAGGACGCAGAGCGCCACCTACTGGCTCCCGGCAACGTGCTGGGCTCCTTCATGATCCGAGACAGCGAGACCACCAAAGGTGACATTTCCCCACCTGGTCCCTCCATTCAGGGATGCCCAGGCTTGACTGGCCACCACTCCTCCCTCGGAAAGGCTGAACAACTCACCAGGCTGCATGACCGGCCGCCGGGCTTTCTCCTGCCCTTTGCCACCCTGAGCCAGGGAGGGTTGAGGTTCTTCGCCTGGCTTGGCCCTTCTTATCCCTGTAGGTGACAGCTTAGGTCAACGGAAGTAGTCCCATGTCATCCAAGCACCATAAATGAACAAACATCCCGCTGAAGCTTGATCTTCACTAGCTTGTATTTTTTAAAAACACCCATCACCACATATCTTGTCCACAAGCCTGGTTCCTCCTCCCTCCCTAAGGAAATGAGGTTGCAGGAAGGGACCCCAACAGGCCTTCTCTGGGACTCTGCTTACAATGCTCCTTGGAAGCATTCGGGAGTCTCAGCATCAGGCGGCCAGCTTCCCGACACGCCCGTTCTGCAAGGGTGGCCTCACGCCGGGTGGGTGCACGAGAGGCAAGAGCAGCGCCCAAAACATCGCAGAACCCAAACTGGCCTCAACCGAGGCTCGTCTCCCTGGAGGAGAGAAGGTCCATAGGATTCTCACGATTCCAGGTTCACACGCAGGTACACTTCACTAACACGCTCAGATTCACAACTGCTTGATCCAAATAAATCAAGGCAATTCAGGGTGTCCTGAAGCAAACAGACTTGGGGACGTCAATCAAAGGCATCTGCATGGCCCTCGACTTGACCCCTAGCTATCTGAGCTGGTGAAGCCTTAGCGTGGCTAGGACAACGCTACTCAGCCCTATGAATGCTTAGGCTTGGTTTCCTCCACCCAACAAGCCCCCTTCCAGCCCTCAAGAGATAAGAAACAGACAAAAAGGCAAAGTTGGGCACAGCCAGCACTTCTCTCCCGCTGTGCCCAGGGCAGCGTGGGGACTGGGCTAGTCCATTCTGCCAGGGTGGAAAACTTAGTATTACAGGTGCTCACACCGAGATTAGGAAATAGATAGATGTATGTGTATGTAAAAAAGTTTATTTTATCTTCTTAGAAGGAGAGAGAATGAAGAGCATAAGAGAGAGAGAGGAGAGGGAGGGCAGGGAGAGGCGTAGCATCCTAAAGAAAGAGAAGGGGGAGCCGGCACTGAGGCCAAGTGGCTTGCTGATTTTATGGGGACAAAGAGAAAGGGGAAAAGGTAGTGATTGCTGGGAGAAACTGTCGACTTTCTTCTCGGAGGCAGGATGAGAAGAGAAGCCTGTGCACATTAGCAGGAGGTAGCGTGAGAGGTCAGCTTGTCCGTCTTTCTTGTTTTCGCTGCTCCTGGAGACTTCGTTAGCTCTGAAATTTAGTCTGAGATTCGATTCCACCCCTGAGATGCAATACAGTTTGGGGCAGGAAGCTCAGGCCTGGAGTTTGCCTCCTGCTGTCCTTCCAGGAGCTTCTCTGGAACACCTTGAGGCTATAAAACAAATTCTAAAGGCAGTGAGCTGGTGAATTTAGGAGAAAGATTTCTGTCTTTTCAGATGTTTGTGAAAACAGAGCCCCTGCAGGGCGCCTGCCGGCCAGGGAGAGAGAGGACAGGGAGCAGGGAGAGCTCATGATTGATCTTTAGTTGTTAATAGGAAGTTATGGGATCCGGTATTTTCCTGTTATTTCAGCGAGGCCGACCCTTTCACATCCTGCAGACGAGTAGAAAAACCAAAGAGACCAAAACAGACCTGTGGGGCAGGAAAGTGAGCCTGGTCCCGTTGTCGTGGCTTTCCAAGATAGAGGCGTGGGGCGAGTAGCTGACATAATAAAACTTGCAGCCTGGGTCCCCTGAATGCCGCGTGCTGCTTCCTGGATTCTGTCCCAGCCCCATCCAGCATCAGCTAAGCCAGTTTCACCTTGACTGGGACAGAGCGACTAAGGGGGAAGTGGCCCTGGAGTCAGCTGCCTGGATTTGAATCCCAGCTGTGCCCCTTATCAGCTGTGTGACTGCAGGTGAGTTACTTCACCTCTCCGGGCCTCAGTTTCCTCATCTGTAAACGAGAATGATGAGGTTATAAAACCTCTACTTCTACCCTGGGGTCATTCATTCATTATAATAAACAATATCATTTACATAATTATAATTCAGTATAATGAATATTATTCATATTCATTCGTTGTTCATTTGTACAGGGTGCTTAGAACAGTGCCTGGCATGTATGGTCAGCTGTTACTCATTCAGAGATAGGGTCTCATTCTGTCACCCAAGCTGGAGTGCAGTGGCACCATCGTAGCTCACTATATCCTTGAACTCCTGGGCTCAGCTTCCTGAGCAGCTAGGATTTCAAGCATGTGCCACTGCATCTAGCTAATCTTTAAAATTTTTTGTACAGCAAGGTCTTGCTACGTTGCCCAGGATGGTCTTGAACTCCTGGCATCAAGCCATCCTGCCATCTCAGCCTCCTGAGTAGCTGGCATTATAGGCACCAGCCACCACACACAGCTTCATTCCGTAATTTAAACCTCCCCAGAATCCTATGACATTGTGCTATTACGGCAGAGAAAACTGAGAGGCAGAGGGGCTAATAACTTGCCCAAGGGCACATGGCTCACAAATTGCAAAACTGTGGTCATGGACTGGGAGACTTATGTGTTTCTGGTCTATGTGATAATGAGTATTAGGTTCATATTGCTGCTATAACAAATTGCTACAAATTTAGTGGCTGAAAACAACATAAGTCTCTTACCTTACAATTCTGGGGGTCAGCAATCTGACCTCACTGGGCTCAAGTCAAGGCATCAGCAGGGCTGGTTCCTTCTGGAGGCTTCGGGAGAGAACACATTTCCCTGCCTCTTCAGCTTCTGAAGGCCACAGCATTCCTTGGCTGACGGCCCCTTCCTGACATCTCTCCAACCTCTTGTTTCCATCTTCACTTCAACTGATGTTGACCTTCTCATCTGCCTCTAGCGAGGACCCATGTAATTACACTGGGGCTGCCTGGATAATCCAGGATGATCTCCCCAACTCCAGATCCTTAATCTCAGCTATAAGCTTTTACCATGTAAGGTAGCGTATTCCCAGGTTCCAGGGCTGGAACCGTGAGGGACCATTGTTCAGCCTCCCACAATGTGTTCACATGTTAATAACTGGACTGGATTTCTGAATAATCTGACTTTTTACCAAACTGGTATGATTTCTTGGCTAAATGATGAAAGAAAGAGAGAGAAGTGAAGGAAGGAAGGAAGGAAGGAAGGAAGGAAGGAAGGAAGGAAGGAAGGAAGGAAAAGATAGATTAGAAATAATAATGAAGATGATGATGATAGCCCACATTGCTGAATGTTTAGGTCCCAAGTGCTTTCCAAGCATTATTTCTTTTAATTGTCAGGCAATGTGGTGAGGTAGGGAGGCCTGACAACTAGTCCCATTTTACAGATGAGGAAACAGAGGCACACAGAAGTGATATAGTCACTTGCCCAAGGTCCCACTAATGAACAAGATAGAGCCTGGACGAGAACCCAGGACGCCTGGTCCACGCACCCACTCTGACCCTTGTGCACTGCTGCCCAGGTGACAGGACGGTGCCAGCGGTGGTCTTACGGGGGTCTCGGGGTGTTGACACGAGGTGGCAGGCCTCTGAGGTGCCATTCTGAGGGGTTTCTCTTTGGCCCATGCAGGGAGCTACTCTTTGTCTGTGCGAGACTATGACCTCCAGCAAGGAGATGCAGTGAAGCATTATAAGATCCGGACCCTGGACAACGGGGGCTACTACATCTCTCCGAGGATGACCTTCAGCACCCTGCAGGACCTGGTGGCCCACTACAAGAGTGAGTCCTGGCCCAGGGCTGTGTCTTGTGGGGATGGGCCTGGGGATCTTAGCCAGGGCGCCCTGCAGCCTCTGAGGCCTGCTGAGCTCTTCCCGGCCCCTTCCGCCCCCACACAGTTGCTTTGAATTCTCCTGAAGGCTCAGCCTGTTGAGCAGGAGGGTGGAGGTGGCCAAGATGTAGAAGTGGACTCCGTCATGCTCTACTCTCTTGGGAATGTCCCTGATGGTGGCAACCAGGTGGAACTGGCCAGAGGCAGTGGACCAGACAGGCAGGCCTACAAGGGTCAGTCTCTGGCTGGCTCGGGTCTCACTGCCCTCAACTGACCAGGGACTCTGTTCCAGAGGGGAGCGACGGACTCTGCCAGAAGTTGTCGGTGCCCTGCGTGTCCTCGAAGCCCCAGAAGCCTTGGGAGAAGGACGCCTGGGAGATCCCCCGGGAATCCCTCAAGCTGGAGAAGAGACTTGGAGCTGGGCAGTTTGGGGAAGTCTGGATGGGTAAGGACCCAGGGCCAGGGGGTGAGAGGGAGGGTACTCACTTCTAGGAACACTTGAAGGCAAAGTGGGAATGCTACCCAAGGCAGAAGGGGAGATTTGAATAGCAACCACAAAAGAGCAGTTCCTCATAGCAAACCAAATTGCCCTGCTGTGCAAAGGCTGATTTGCCTTTGAGACCAGGCCTGTAGGGGTCAGAAACTTCCTGCCTAGAGGAATCTGCCCGCCATAGGGAGCTGGGACAACCTAACAGTTTGGGGCGGGGACAACCGGAGACCTCTTAGGATGACGAAAATTAAGCATGGGGAAATGCAGCCGGAGATTTCCAGACGGGTTCAATGCCAGCAACTGATGACCGGCACAGTGCTGGGGCATCCTGGGCCCCCAAGGGCACATTCCACCCCTGCTGTGCTCACCCAATACCTTGAGAACAGCAGTGGCTGCTTTGCAGGCTGTGGGGTTGAGCCTGGGGCACCCCACTGTGTTCATGCTCCACTGCCTTCCAAATGGGAGCGAAGACAGCCTGCAGAGATGCAAACAACTCAGCCGGATAAAATAGGTTTAAAATCCATGTATTTCGACTACATGCCTTGAGATCCTGCTGCGTGCTAGGCGCCAAATAGAAGAATAGGACAAAAAGATTATATGGAGAGGAAGGTGAGACAGATCTGAGTGGTGTGGTTGGAAAATCAAAAATATTAGACAAGGTCCTGGACTCTTATTACTACAGGAACACCACAGATCTGGATAGGAGCTTCCTGGAAGCCAAGGCAAAATGGAAACCCGAGCAATTATGAGACTGTTGACGAATCAGGGTGGGGTAGGGTGGAGGAGCAGCATGTGCCAAGTCCCTGTGGAGGGACGGGGATGGGGTGCTAAGGGACTGAGTGACATACAGGGTGG
Organism: Microcebus murinus; assembly: GCF_040939455.1. Taxonomy (NCBI): domain Eukaryota; kingdom Metazoa; phylum Chordata; class Mammalia; order Primates; family Cheirogaleidae; genus Microcebus; species Microcebus murinus. Next base: position 29,652,523 of record NC_134119.1, read on the forward strand.
TTGGTCCATAAAGGGCAAGGGCGCATTTAGCAGCTGATGAGGCTAGAAAGGTGGGCAAGTCCAGATAAGGGTCTTGTGGGTCATAATAAGTCTGATATTTCTTTTAAAAGCAGTGTTAAAATTAAAGTGGGTTTGGGGCGGGGAAGGAGAGTGACAAACTCTGAGTGATGTTTTGTAATTAGTTTTAATCTTTACAGCACCCCTTCAAAGGGTACAATTATCATTTCTGCTTTGCAGATGAGGAAAGCACAGCTCAGAGAGGTTAAGTGACTTGCCCGAGTACACACAGCTAGGAGGTAGTGAAGCAGCCTTCCAACCCGCATCTGTCTGAGGCCTGGGCAGCCTTCCCCGAGAAGGCAGGTCTGCAGCCAGGCCTTCCAACGGGTTGGGGGAGACCAGCTGGCTCTGACCACTTTCCCCGTTCCCTGTCTGCCTCCAGCCACCTACAACAAGCACACCAAGGTGGCGGTGAAGACCATGAAGCCGGGCAGCATGTCGGTGGAGGCCTTCCTGGCCGAGGCCAACCTCATGAAGACCCTGCAGCACGACAAGCTGGTGAAGCTGCACGCTGTGGTCACGGAGGAGCCCATCTTCATCATCACGGAGTTCATGGCCAAAGGTGCCGCGTGCTGGGCGCTGGGGGTGCAGGCTGTGGCCGTGCCCATCAGTGGCAGGCTCAGGGGTGACTTTGACATGGTTCATGCCCTCGGGGTGCCCCCAGTCTGGCCGGGAGCTCTTCCAGACAGGACTCATTGAGCACCTTAATGCGCAGCAATCCCACCCTCCTGGCCAATGGGGTGAAATGGTGTTAAGGGCCACGGAGGGCAAGGGAGAACCAGGAGAGCAGGGCCAGAGCCCTGCTGGGCCGCGGGAGGAGAGGCTTATGCGTTCACGGTGAGCCTCAGAGGCCAGGGGTGACACGCCCATCATCAGCCACCATCCCTGGGAGCTGGCAAAACAGCAGTTCCAGCCTCATCCCGCCAGGGTTCAGCATTTCTCAGGGATGTCTTTAGGCCACCCTTTCATAGCCACTTCCAACCCCTGCCCATTTCTGCATAAACAGAAACATCTCACTCGATCTCATTGGGTGTGATTTGAAATCTGAAACCTTGTTGCATTTTCTAAATACACGACTATGCCAGCCCTGGGAAGCCATGACCCCAGGCATCCAGCCTCAGAAGGCTTTTCAGCCACGGCTTCCATCTAGCGATCAAAAAGTCACTTCACAAAAACTCCAGTTCTCTTTCTCAGTCGCTAGGAATGGTAAACAAATATTTTCATTTAAATCCACTGCTATGAAAAGTTTTAACCACGCATTGAAGCAGTAAGAGTAGTAAACGTTCCTGTCCCCTCCCCACGTAGGAAGCCTGCTGGACTTTCTGAAAAGCGACGAAGGCAGCAAGCAGCCCTTGCCAAAGCTCATCGACTTCTCAGCCCAGGTGGGAGCCTCGTGGGGAAGTTGGGGGAGGGGGAGAGGACTTCAATTTTTTATTCAACCAATGTTTTCTGAGCCCATGCTATAAAAATGGACAACATGTATTCCAGGGTCAGTATAAAAGTATACATTTTGTATGTACTTTGCATGTACTAACTCATTTAATGCTCACATTTTCCTGATAGGGTGGGATTTTTGTTATCTATTCTTATGTAACAAACCACCCAAAGCCTAGTAGCTTGAAACAACAGTGATTATTATTTCCATGATTCTGTGGGTTGCCTGGGCTTGGCTGGGTGGTTCTTCCACTGCATGTGGTGAAGTGAGTGATGCGATGCATCCTGCTGAGTGCTTGCCTGGAGCTAGAATGCCCAAGACCATGGCTCGGCCTCCAGGCCCCTCCATGTGGCCCACACCACTCAATCGTCCATCCAGAGCTGCTCTGCAGCACACAGCAGCAAGGTTCCAAGAGGGAGGAGCGTTCCAAGGGGCCAAGCCCTGATATGCAAGTGCTTCATCCGCTGATGACGAAGAAAGGGAAGGATGGTCTAGACCAGCAGTCCCCAGCCTTTTTGGCACCAGGGACTATTTTCATGGAAGACAATTTTTCCACAGACTGGGGCAGGGTAGGGGGATGGTTTGGGGATGATTCAAGAGCATTACATTTATCGTGCACTTTATTTCTATTATTATTACATTGTAATACATAATGAAATAATTATACAACTCACCATAGCTTGGGGACCCCTGGTCTAGACAGAAGAAAAAGCTCATACAAAAAGCCCAAAGGGGAGAACAAGGGAGCTCTTCCCAGTCAGCTGGAGCCTGGAGGGTGATGGGGTGAGGAGGTAGGGTTTGGAGCCTGGCGGGAGTTGAGGGAGATCTGGTCGGGGCCTACTGGAGGCACCAAGGGCAGGGCTCATTTGAGTATGCAAATTCCAGGGGCCCAAAGGCCACCACAAGTGTAATAAAAAGGCTCTACTTTCAGAGCTGAAATGCCAAAGGCATATGGAAATCAAGGCTCCGGCATTTTCACACCAATGGGCCCAGTCACTGGAAAACAATAGTATGGCCTATTGCTAAATTATAACCATCAAATTGGCCAGAACCATCCTGGGCAATAGTCATTGACTGAGGCAAGAGCACTAGACCCAGCTCACAGATGGAAAAACAAACCAAGAAAGGGAAAGAGGTTCTGGGCCTTTGTACATCCAGAAGCAGAGGTAGACTCAGAGCCAGGTACAGGAGGAGCCCACCCTCAGGGTGAGGGTGCCCAGCCTGTCACCAACTGGCTGTTGACCTGGCTGGACCACCTACATGGTTTTCAAGTTCAGCCACTTTTTTAAGGCATAATTCTGTTGTTCAAATGACATTTTATACAGTAGCTGAATATATAAACACAGGTCAAAACAGAGCAGCTCTGACTAAAGTGGGAGGTGGGGGAGCCTCATATGTGCCCTTTCTTTTGGCCCCCACCCCCAGACAACATTGAGTCATCAGCAGGATTCAATTCAAAGAGCCCTGGGCTGGAATGTCCCCACAAGTCCTTCCAGCTCTGAGTCTGTGATTCCCTGATACTCTTGGAAGCAAACCCAGCTTCCAGTGCCCAACCTCATGGCACCCAGTTTGGTGATCATGAAATCTCACCACCTCATCAACTCTTACATCAATTCTTACACCTGGGCCCAGTAAACCTATCCATCATTCATTCAGTTGACAAACCCTTGAGAAGCAACACTCGGCAAGCATACAGGCTTAGGAGAGACTTGTTTTGGTCCCAGCTCTGCCTGTGCAGCTTTGAGCATGTTGCTTAAGCTCTCTGAGTGCCACTCCTCCCACCAGCAGCATCGATGGCCACCACCGAAGTGAACACTTACCATGTGCCAGACACTGCCTTGATGTAGGCTTAGACCCCTCAGAGGCAGGTGCTATTGTTGTTCCCACTTTACAGAGGAGAAAAGCGAGGCACAGAGGGGCGAAGTAGCTTGCTGGAGCTCACAGAGCTACGGGGCTTAAGCTGAGCTGGTCCAACTCCAGAGCCGTCCAGCTCTTACCCTTCACTATCTCCTAAGTGGGCCTGGTCATACCTGTCCCATTGAACTCCTGTGAAAACCAGTAATACAAGAGCATCTGCCAGTGGGTGTTAAATAACGGTACCTACCAGCATGAGTGCCTGCTCCAAAGTAAGTATGCAGTAAGAAGGTCAGGTGGAGTAACAGTAGGTGCATGGACCCTGAGCGGGGCTTTTAGGGTTCCAGCCCTGACTCTGCAGCTTGCAAACTGTAACCTGGCGCCCATTATTTATTTCTCTGGGTTTCAGTTTTCTCATCTGTGCAAAAGTACCTCCCCCAAAGCACACAATAAACATTATAAGTAAGTATCCTCCTAGAATAAATAAGCTACAATATCTGCCATTAGCTTGATAACTTTTGCTAACTGTTCATCTAAGGATTCCATATAAATTTCTCACACTCCCCAGGCCAAGACCCTATCTCATTCCATACCCTGGTCCCCACCTGTACCCCCAACCCTACCCCCACCCCCACTGCTCCAAACAAAATCAGAAAGTCTCTTTCCAAGTTTTTATTCCAAAGTCTGGACCTCAGGTCCGACTGCCTCAGGCGCCCTCTGCTGTCTACTCCCTGCAAGTGCGCCACCCACTTGCCTCTGGCCCGGAGCCAGCTGGTGGGGCCTCCCTTGGTTCTGTTGGGTCAGATCCTGGCACCCCCCAAGTAATCTCATCAGGCTGCGCCCAGCTGCAGTCCTTCCTCCAGAGCACTGGGGTGCCGTGTTGTTTAGAGGCAGCGTGGGGCACTAGATTGGGAATCCGCAGGCTGGTTTGAGTCTGCCATTCAGAATTTTCCTGGTGGTGTGATCTGGAATGTGTCCCCTCCCCTGTAAGACAGAGCCCATGGTGATTCCTGGCCCCCAAAAGCTCAAGGCTGGTTTATAAGCTATCAGCGCTGCTTTCTGGGTAGCTGAGGGTTAATCTTAAGCCTCTTTTGTCCAAACCTTTGTAATTATTACAGTAAAAATGTCTCCAAGGTGTAATCTCATGTCTTTTGGGAGGCTTCCAGGGCCCCCAGTGTGAGTAAGAACCCCCCCACTCAGTCTGTTATTCACTCGACAGCCACGATGACCCTTAGATGTACATCAGAGCATGTCGCACTCCTGCTCAATGGCTTCTCACGCTCAGAATAAAATCCAGCCTCCTCTCCTGGCCTGCGAGGCTGTTCACAATTGGCAGCCTCCCTCTCGACGTCACACTGTCCTCTCCCATGGCATCTTCTGCTCAGCCACCCTGGCCTCCACGCTGCTCCATGAACACCCAGCTCATTCCTACCCCCAGGCCTTTGCACCTGGTCTTCTCTCTCCCTGCCACGTTCTTATTTGACACACTTATGATCATCAGCATTCAGATCATAGCTAAATGCTCCCCTCCTCAGAGCAGCCTTCCCTGACGCCCAGTCCAACAAAGCCCCCTACACGTCATGTCTTCTGGCTCGGCTTCATTTCTTCTTCATGGTACTTGTCACCACCTGTTCAAGTAACGTGTCTGACACCCAAACACGCTCAGTAGACTTTTGTTGAATGAATTAATGAATTTTCCCTACCCAGGCTTGGGGAGGAAGGAGATACAAGAGAGACAGCAGAATACGACAAGAGCCTGGGTTGTGCCCAGAAAGAAGGTTGAGGGGGAAAGTGGTTCATAGTATCCTGGGGGGGGGGGGGGTAGGTCCTGGAGAAAGAATCCCATTGCCTTTTTGTGAGAACACTTCAAAGTGCTCTCTGGAAGTCTTAGAACTCTAGAGAAGCCCCTAAATGGAGCCAGGCCTCAAAGATACCCCCAAATTGGGTGAGTAGACAGAGAAATGCCAGCCTGAGTTCCAAACCCTCCAGTGGAAAGGGAGGAGCTAGTGCAGATGTTTTCTAGTTTTCTCCCACTGGGACACTCTGCTGCTTTGGGGCAGACCACCTTGGGCTGGGCCAGGTCTGAGGACGAGGGTGTCTCTGTTTTGGATGCAGATTGCAGAAGGCATGGCCTTCATTGAGCAGAGGAACTACATTCACCGAGATCTCCGAGCCGCCAACATCTTGGTCTCTGCGTCCCTGGTGTGTAAGATTGCCGACTTCGGCCTGGCTCGGATCATCGAAGACAATGAGTACACGGCTCGAGAAGGTAGGGACGCTGCCAAGCAGGCCAGTGGTGCCCACTTGGATGGGCCATGAGTGTTGAGAGTTGATACCTGTGAGTGACTGGCAAAATGCGAAGATCTCTCCCAGTATTAGCTGTGCATTGTTAAGCTTGATGAGGTCCTTCTAGATAGTGTCCTAGACTGCAGTGTCTTACCCAGTGACTTTGAGAGGGAGAATTAAACCAGGCTGGGAAGTACTGATTGATTTCAGACTTAGTTAGACAATTACATGTTGAAATTAAAGGTAAGAGCAACTTTGTGCGTAATAGACAAAAACTGGGAAAAACCCAAATGTCCTCTAATAGGAGGATGGATGTATAAATTGTGGTATGTTCACACAACGTAAACCCATCCAGCAGTGGAAAAGCACAAAGCTCTGGTACATGAACAAAATGGGTGACTGTCAGATATAATATCAAAATGAAATAAATCAAACAAAAAAAGAATAGGTGCTGGAGGTTCCATTTTTCTGAAATTCAAAAACAGACAAAACGTGTATACAAATGCCCATGGCAGCGTTATTCCTAATGCCAAAAAATGGCAACAACCCTAATTAATGGCCACCAACAAAACGTGGCCTATCCATATAGTGGAATGCTATTTGGCCATAAAGTGCAATGAAGTACTGTAACATGCTACAACACAGATGACTCTTGAAAACATGTTAAATGAAAGCCAGACACAAAGACCATGTCTCGTATGATTCCCTTTACATGGAACGTCCAGAACGGGCACATCTAAAGAAATGGAAAATAGATGAGCTGTTGTCTAGGGCTGCCAGCAGGGAGTTGGGGAGAAATGCAAAGTGACTGCTATGGGGTTTTTGGGGGGAGGATGTGATGAAAATATTCCAAAATTCACAACTTTGTGAATATTCTAAAAGCCCTTAAATTGAACACTTTAAGTGGGTGAATTTTAGGCCAGGCACAAGTGCCTCACACCTGTAACACAGCATTTGGGGAGTATGTCCTGAGGCCAGGAGTTCAAGACCAGGCTGTGCAACACAGCAAGAACCCGTCTCTACAAAAAATTTAAAAATTAGCTAGGCATGGTGGCATGCACCTGTAGTCCCAGCTACTCAGGAGGCTGAGGTGGGAGGATTGCTTGAGTCCAGGAGTTCAAGGCTGCAATGAGCTACAATTGCACCACTGCACTCCAGCCTAGGCAACAGAATGAGATCCTGTCTTTAAAAGGAAAAAAACGATGAATTTTATGGTCTGTGAGTTATATCTCAATAAAGCTGTTAAAGAAAAAAAAAAAAAAACAGCAAAATTCTTTGATAGGAATAGGTTAGCACAGCAGTGACCTGGAGCAGGGAGGTATTATTAGGTTAATACTTAACCTCAAAAGCTGTCCACTGAGGGGACAAGAAGGAGCCTTCTGAAATCCTGAGAATGTTCCACACCTCAATGTGATGTTGATTACAGGAGCATGTACACATATAAGGATGCATCAAGTTTTACATTAAAGATTTGTGCACTTTATTTCATGTTTGTTATGCCACAATAAAGAAAAAATGTTAGGGCCAGGCGCAGTGGCTCACACCTCCAATCCTAGTACTCTGGGAGGCCAATGTGGGAGGATGGCTTGAGCTCAGGAGTTCAAGACCAGCCTCAGCAAGATTGAGACCCCTGTTTCTACGAAAAATAGAAAGAAATTAGCCAGCAACTAAAAATGTAAAAAATTAGCCAGGCATGGTGGCACATTCATGTAGTCCCAGCTACTCCGGAGGCTGAGGCAGGAGGATCCCTTGAGCCCAGGACTTTGAGGTTGCTGTGAGCTAGGATGACGCCAGGGTACTCTAGCCCAGGCAACAGAGCAAGACTCTATCTCAAAAAAACAAAAAAAAAATTTAACTAAGGGTAACCACTAAAGGAGTAAAAGTACAATGTATAATATAATTCCAAACCAGGAAAAGATCAGCAGGAAATTTAAAAAATCTCCAGAGCCAAAGGAAGGAGAAATGCACACACACACACACACACACACACACACACACACACACACAAATACACACATGCACACACAGAGCAGTTTCAAAACTTGACTATGCACTCAGTCATAAAGCAAGTCTTACCAAATTCCAAAGAACATATGTCCTAAACCATGTTTACCAGCCATAATATTAATGTAATGAAGATAAATAATAAAAAACAGGTAACTAAAGCCACCTCAGATCAGGCAGAAGGTGGGAGGAATGGAAACACCCAGTGACTGGTGGCAGAGATCCAAAATCCTCCCTTCCCGCATTGCCAGGGGCAAGGGGACGGAGGCATCCGCTGTGACCTGGACTCAAGGCCCCCTGAAGTCTTTCTGTCCCCAAAGATTCTGTGACCGCTGGGACCCCACTCTTCGGAGTTATAGTTCACTGAAGTATCAGCTGAATCCACGAGGTGGCCTCCAGAGCGTGAGCTCCCACACCACCCCCCAGGCCCCTCTGCCCACTGCCCCCCACTTTAGTCACCTGTCCTCAGGACAGGTGTTCCTTCTTCCACCGGGAGGCTTCATTGCAGGGAAATCATGGTTCTGCAGATGTTGGCAGCTGTTGCCCTGTCCTGCTCCCTCACCTTAGCAGAGACCAGCCCTGACCACCGCCCAGACTACCCCTGACTCTGACTCTACTCCATCCAACCCTGCAGGGGCCAAGTTCCCCATCAAGTGGACAGCTCCCGAAGCCATCAACTTTGGCTCCTTCACCATCAAGTCAGACGTCTGGTCCTTTGGTGTCCTGCTGATGGAGATCGTCACCTACGGCCGGATCCCTTACCCAGGTAAGGAGGCAGGCCGCAGCTGGGGGCTGCTCCCAGGGCCCGGCCTGGCAAGGGCTGCATCTTGGTTGTGTGTCCCATTCAGACTGAGATCTGGGTCCCCACCCCAGCTCCTGTCGCCTTTCCCCTCTGGGTTAAAGGCACCGCCAGCCATCCAATCTCTTAAACCTGAAATCTGGGGGCTTCCTTGGCCCTTCCTTTCCTCTCAGCCCTTGTAACATCCAAGCAGTCGCAGGTTCTGGCCATTCCACTCCAAAACACACCCCGTGTCTGCCTACTTCTAACCGCGCGGCCCCCAGCGCACCCGGCCAGCATCGCCTGTCCTGTGGATGCCGCAGTGGCCTCCTCCGCGGCCCTGCTGGGGCCTCTCTCTCCTGCAGCCTGTTCTTCACGTGCAGCCAAGGGATTGTTCTAAACTGTGAATCCCACCCCATCCCTTCTCCACTTCTAACTCTTTAGTGGTCCCATTATAATTAGACAAACTCCTGAACTCCCAATGGCATGCAGCACAATCGATAACTGTGCATTTGTTTAATATTTTCCCCATCAGACTCTGTGAGCCATGAGGCCAGAACCGTGTCTGCGTTCCTTACCAGTGTGCCTGCAGTGCCCGCCTCTGTGCTTGGCGCGTAGCGGGTGCTTAGCAACTGTTTGTGAAATGCCTTAACGTGTCCCCACACCTGTGGGCAGCGCCCCACGTTGGGTAGGCCTGGTAGGCACACACAGATATTCCCTCCAGTTTGGTAGCTCAGCAGTAAAAAAAAAAAAAAAAGAAAAAAGATGTGTCCTACATGTAGATTGCCCAGGACTCAGCAAATAATGCTGTTCTCTGTTCCTTTTTTTGGTTGGGGTGTCTCTTGGGATATCTGTTCCCAGAACACTGGGAGAAGGGCAAGAGGAATGTAACAGGTCCCTGACTTTTTATGTAAACAGTGCTGAGTTAAATCCTGTCCTCATCAACGGTTACACTTTGAGAGTCACTTCACTCCTCCTAGTCCAGTGTCTTCAATTGTACAAAATGTAGGTGATGATATCTACCTTGCAGAGGTGGTTGTGAGGATTAGAAATATAAGATGCAGGCCAGGCGCGGTGGCTCACGCCTGTAATCCTAGCACTCTGGGAGGCTGAGGCGGGCGGATTGCTCAAGGTCAGGAGTTCGAAACCAGCCTGAGCAAGAGCGGGACCCCGTCTCTACTATAAATAACAAATTAATTGGCCAACTAATATATATAGAAAAAATTAGCTGGGCATGGTGGCGAACGCCTGTAGTCCCAGCTACTTGGGAGGCTGAAGCAGGACGATTGCTTGAGCCCAGGAGTTTGAGGTTGCTGTGAGCTAGGCTGATGCCACGGCACTCACTCTAGCCTGAGCAACAAAGTGAGACTCTGTCTCAGGAAAAAAAAAAAAAAAGGAAATATAAGATGCAGACACTGGGTTCCTACTGTGCGTTAGGCACTGAGGACACAGTGAGAGACGAGGGCCCTTGTACGGAGCCCTAGTTCAGAGGGAGCTCGCATGCTGGCCTGCAAGAACACACCCCAAACAAAAAGAAAAGAAAGCAGGGGGATGTGAGAGCCAGTGACATGGGGCTCCTGTAGACAGGGAGCGCCTGTCAGAGCAGGTCATAGTTGAGTGAATTTCTGGGGAGAGGATTAGGGTGGAAGGCACTGCGGGCTCATCGGGCCTCAGGTGTGCCGGAAGAACAGCAAGGGAGCCAGGGAGCTGGAGACGGGATGAGAGCAGATGGTAGATGATGAGGTTGGCAGGGGCCCAGGGCCATGGCAAAGAGTGTGGGTGTCAGTCTGACAATATGGGAAGCCACTGCAGGGTTTGGGGCTGGGAAGTGGCATCATCTGATTTCTGTTTTTTGGTAATGCCAAAGCAGCTCGGAGAGTGCATGGGGAGGGGGGGAACAGGGTGGCAACCCTTGAGGAAGCCACAGAAGCCACAGCAGCGGCCCAGGTAGAGGTGGTGACAGCCTGGACAAGGTGCTACTGGTGCTACGTTTAAAAAGAAGAAAAGAGGCCGGGCGTGGTGGCTCACGCCTGTAATCCTAGCACTCTGGGAGGCCGAGGCAGGAGAATTGCTCAAGGTCAGGAGTTTGGAACCAGCCTGAGCTAGAGTGAGACCCTTGTCTCTACTATAAATAGAAAGAAATTAATTGGCCAACTAAAAATATATAGAAAAAACTAGCCGGGCATGGTGGCTCATGCCTGTAGTCCCAGCTACTCAGGAGGCTGAGGCAGAAGGATCGCTTGAGCCCAGGAGTTTGAGGTTGCTGTGAGCTAGGCAGATGCCACGGCACTCTAGCCTGGGCAACAGAGTGAAACTCTGTCAAAAAAAAAAAAAAAGAAAAAGAGAAAGAAAAGAAAAGATACGACTTGCTGATGTAGGAGGTGACAGAGGGAAAATCAAGGATAATTGCCGAGGTTGTGAGTTCGATCTTCACCTGGAGCACAAAAATGAAAAAAGGATGATTACCCTGTCTTTGAACAACAGGATGGGTAAAGGTCTAGGTGTAGAAATTCATAAGCTCAGTTTTAGCCCTGTTAAGTTTGAGGTGACTTACAGCCATCCAAGTAAAGATGTTTAAGGAAGCACTTGAATACATGAATTTGGAATTCAAGACTGATGATATAAAATTGGGGATCATAGACATCTAACGGTTGTTCTTATGAATAATTAATATACACTTCAATTAACCACTTCGGTACGAGCGTCGACTATAGTCGATAGCCACAGATGAAGGCGCACAGCGACTTTAGCCGACAGCCGTGATATGACTTTTCTAATTTTTCATTTATCAAAATAAAATTGTGAACATTTAAAAATAACGTAATGAAAACATATATGTATATGTTACTTATTCTGATTTACATTACAAGTAAAGCTGCCTGTAAAGTAAAACAGGCTTTCAGCGTAAAGCTTTCCTCATCACACAAGAGCAAAACAGATGCGTCGTCAATGCACAGCACAAATTATCGTGCAGACTGTGAGTGCCGGCTCTGGGCGAGGTTTCGCGGTGAGCGCCGTACCAAAGTGGTTAAACAAGGAAATGGTCCCACTCATAGGATGACACTGTTTTGTCTTGAGGGTACACTAGTCAAAACCAGGCAGCAGGTTACAGGCGTCTATGTGCGCTGGGATACAGTAGGCTGCAAGCAACACACTGACAGAGTGGCTGAGACAAGAGGCAAGTCATTGCTCCCATCCTAAGAAGAGTGGCATTGGCGACTGGTTAGTTCAGCAGCTCAACAGCCATCAGGACTCTGGGTTAGTTTCTTGGTGACTGTCTTCTCCATGTGGTTGGATGGTTGGCCGTTGCAGCTCCAAGTATCACAAGTATCTCACAGTGCCCAAAGGAAGGGACACAGAGTGTGTCCCCGACCCCTTCCCCGGCTGCATGGGAGGCTGGGGAATGGAGGGTCAGGCTTTCACAGTGGGAAGGGCCCAGCTTGCAAGGTGAGGTAGGGAGCTATGGCTGGTGGGGTGGTGACAGTGTCCGCGATTTTCCAACCCCTCCCCTTTTAACTCTACCACTCCTTCTCAGGCATGACAAACCCCGAGGTGATCCGAGCACTGGAGCGCGGGTACCGGATGCCACGACCAGAGAACTGCCCAGAGGAGCTTTACAGCATCATGACTCGCTGCTGGAAGAACCGCCCGGAGGAGCGGCCCACCTTTGAATACATCCAGAGTGTGCTGGACGACTTCTACACGGCCACTGAGAGCCAGTACCAACAGCAGCCGTGACAGGCGGGACCAGGGCAGGGCCAGGAGCCCAGAGGTGTCTGAGGTGGCTCCAACACCATCTGCTGGGGCCACCCACCCTTCCCACTCCCAGACACCCACCCACACTCCAGCCACACTCCAGTTTCCTCATCTGTCAAGTGGGCAGGTTGCACTGGACAATTTTTTTTTTTTTGTGACTCTAACAATCCACAATCTGCCATTCTCAGGAGACCCCAAGTTGATATTTCTGTTGCCTGAGATGGTTGGATTTCAGTTACAGCTGTGGTTTGGATGAGAAACTTTCAAAATAACGAAATAATATTTAAATAAATCAAAGATATGAATGCCAAAGTCTTTACCAAAACATTGGCTTTCCTGTCCTTCCAGTTCCTAACTATTTGCCTTCTTGCTGTATGGTAAGTCAGAAAAGCAGAAGGACCCTCCCAGAGACCAGAAGTTCAAAGAAAAGTGGGGTTCAATGCTCACCCTAAATAGTTGCTGTATTAGTTTCCTGTTGCTGCTGTAACAAATGACCACAAAGCTGGTGGCTTAAAACAACCCAAAGTTATTATCTTACAGTTCCAGGGGTCAGGAGTCTGAAATGGGTTGGCAGGGCTGGATTCCTTTTGGAGGCCCCAGGGGAGATGTAGCTGCTGGGAAGTGTCTGGTCCCCAGCGTGGAAGCTCCCAGTAGAATGGAGGGAGGCTTGGATAGGAAGCAGAGAAGACAAGGAGGTAGTAGACACTTCCCAAATGCTCCCTCAGCTGCAAGTCCCTGGCAGTCAGCTTTTGTCACTGGGAAAAAGAAAAGAAGAGGTGGACAAGGGGGTGAGGAGCAAATGACACCTTTTCCCATTATTGTAATCCTCTGAAGGTTTTACATCACACCACCCCCCAGGGGCCCAGGAAACCTTATAATGAATTGATTCTGTGCCCCTGAGTAGTGCAAGGGTCTAACCTTAATCACTGGAAACTGAGGAATAATGGAAAATAAATCTAGTAGTGTTTCAACTTACCTAGTTGATAATTAATTTCTCTCTTGCTTTCTTGTTTGCGATGTGTCTTTGGGTATCTGAAAGCGAAGCCCAGGGTCTTGTGATGGGAATTTGCCTTTGTCATAACAATCCAGTGGGAGGAGTACACTCCCCTGCCTGTTAATGTTGAACTTGGCCATGGGACTTGCTTTAGCCAACGGGATGTTAGCAGATGGGATGCAAGCAGAGGCTTGAAATGTGCTTGTGGGTTCGAACTTGCCCTCCAGCCTTTTGCTCTGAAAAGAACATGGTCCCAGGAAGACGAGTGACAAGGTGGAGCAGACCTGGACCCAGCCTGCAGGCCTGAGCGCAGCCTAGATCAACTGAACCCCAGCTGACCTGTGGACACGTAAGAAAGAAATAGATGCTTGTTAAGATAAGCCTTTGCATTCTGGGGTTGTTTTGTTACATAGAAGTATATGGTCATAGCTCACTGAGACACAGTCTCAGGAGTGGGAGCCTCTTGATGCATGATGAAGAGGTGTCAATTCTGCCTTTCTGCTCTTTCAATTTACACTGAGTCTCGTTAGCCAACACTCTGGGTTATGCCTCTGGTCACAGGAAAGACGGGTGAAAACACGCAGGTAGAGACAGCACCAAAAGCATGATCCATGAAAGAAAAAAGTGAGAAATTGTACTTCATTAAAATTAAAAACTCTGCTCTACAAAAGACACGGTTAAGAAAATGAAAAGATGAGCCCCAAGCTTGGAGAAAATATTTGCAAAATGTATATGTGATGAAGGACTCTTATCCTAAATATACAAAGAATGTTTTAAACTCAACAACAAGGAAACAACTCAATTTTAAAATGGGCAAAAGATCTAAACATACCCCCCCAAAAGGGATATATGGATAGCAAACAAACATAAGAAAAGATTCTCCTTATCTTATTTCACTGGGAAAATGCAAAGAAAACAACAATGAGAAACCGCTACACATCTACTAAAATGGCTAAGATCCAAAATGCTGATGACACCAAATGCTAACAAGGAGCAGTTGTGTTCCTTGGTATTTACACATATGAGCTGAAAACTTATGTCTACACAAAAACCTTCACACAGATGTTTATAGAAGTTTTATTCATAACTGAAAAAACTTGGAAGCAATCAAGATGTCTTTCATCGAGAGGCTGAGGCAGGAGGATCAGTTGAGCCCAGGAGTTGGAGGTTGCTGTGAGCTATAACGATGCCACTGCACTCCAGCCCAGGCAAGAGAACAAAACCCTGTCTCAAAAAAAAAAAAAAAAAAAAAAAAAAAGATGTCCTTCAATAGGTGAATGGACACATTGTGGTGCCTCCATATAATAGAAAATTATTTAGCACGAAAAAAAGAGCTATCAGGCCACAAGGAGATATGGAGGTATAATGCACATCACTAAGTGAAAGAAGCCAATCTGAAAAGCTACATACTGTATGATTCCAACTATATGACATTCTGAGAAGGCAAAACTATGGAGGCAGTAACAAGATCAGTGCAGTTTCCAGGAGTTTGTGGGGAGGGAAGTAGGGTGAGTAGGTGGAACACTGGAATTTTAGGGCAGTGAAACTATTCTGTATGAAACTGTAATGGTTGATACATATCATTATATAATACATGTATCAAAACTCATAGAATCGGCCGGGCGCGGTGGCTCACGCCTGTAATCCTAGCACTTTGGGAGGCCGAGGCGGGCGGATTGCTCAAGGTCAGGAGTTCGAAACCAGCCTGAGCGAGACCCCGTCTCTACCAAAAATAGAAAGAAATTAATTGACCAACTAAAAATATATATAGAAAAAAATGAGCCGGGCATAGTGGCGCATGCCTGTAGTCCCAGCTACTTGGGAGGCTGAGGCAGGAGGATCGCTTGAGCCCAGGAGATTGAGGTTGCTGTGAGCGAGGCTGATGCCATGGCACTCACTCTAGCCTGGGCAAAAAAGTGAGACTCTGTCTCCAAAAAAAAAAAACTCATAGAATCTACAGCACAAATGATTGCTAATGTAAAGTATGGACCATAGTTAATAACGTATCAATATCGGCTCATCAACCGTAACAAACATACCACACTAATGCAAGATGTTAATAAAAGGGCAACTGGGGGTGGGATACAGAGGCAGATAGGAACTCTGTACTTCCTACTCATTTTTCTGTATACATAAAACTGCTCTTAAAAATTTATCTACTAATTAAACAAACGAAAAAACCATGGGGATCAATTTTGTGCAACCAGTTCTGTGGGAAAACTGCATGCACTTTAGTTGCACTCTAAGGAATTAATGACCTGCTTCAATCTAGCCTCTAGCTGTGGCTTTGACTTTAAATCTATATAAAGCATTTGTTTCATCTTTCCCCTGTGATTGGGAATAAAACTGCCTCCTATTCCTCCTTATTCCCTACCTGGGCTCTCAATTTTGTCATGTGTCTGTCCCCATCACAGTATATTCTGACATGGGCTATATCAACTTGCACCATATTTGCATCCCTTCCCTTCTGGGGATGGCAATGACTGCTAGTCAACCCCATATCCATGCTCCCCTTTCTTCTAGAGAAATAAATTTTTATAAGGGACACACGACCACCCAGAATGAAGGTTACACTTCCAACTCCCTCTTACAGCAAAATGTGGCCCTGTGATTAAATTCTGATCATTAGATTGTAAGTGGAAGTGTAGTGTAGCAGCTTCTAGGAAGCTTTCTTAAAAGACAAGTGGTGTAGGCTTTCTGCCCCTTATTATTATTTTTTAAAATCTCTTCCTCTATCTTATAGCCTAGAATGTGCATGTGAAGGCTGGAGCTATAGCTGCCATGTTGGATCCTGAGAAAGATGAATGAACTCCAAGGATGGAAAAGCTGGGTGGAGCCTGGATCCCTGAGGACATCTTAGGGCACTGCCACTACATCAGCCTGGACAGTCCTTCTCCACACTTTTATGTCAAAGGGTGCAGCATGCACTTTCAGTGCCTCACTCATAGCCTTTAGAGTGGGCTGGACTTTCAGCTGCCATTGTATGCATTAGTGTGCCTGAGGTCTTTTTATCTGAAACTGCAAAAAGCCATGTGTCCCCAGAAGGCTGAAAGTGCCAAGAAATTAATACCCTCCTGGAGGAGTCCACAACTAATGGCTTTTGGGAGTTGGTGTAAAAATGCTCTACCTCCCCAACCCCCTGGGCAGGATAAATCCAAGTTCTGTTTTGCGTCATTTTCCAGAGTTTCCCCGCAGGATTAAGCTTCAGTTACCCACAGTGGGAACTTGCTTGACAACATATCCTTTCCAAGTGTATAATAGTTTCCAACATGAATGTAGGTTGACAGTTCTGTTTATATTCACAAATAAGATAAAAGCAAAATAAGGCACATATCAGAACTTGACTTAGTCAAGGTTACGGACAGCTTCTTTGCTGAATAGGGTAAGAGTTTCTAATAAAGTCACATTTTTGTGCTAGTCACCATGTAACAGCTCTAGCCATGACACTGTTAAGTTTAATCTGCAATATTGACATTTTGCTCTATCGCTCTAAATCTAGACCAGAGTTTGGCAATCTATGGCAAACTACATTTTATTGGAACACACCCATGCCCATTGTTTACATATCATTTGTAGCTGTGTTTGCACTATAATGGCAGAGTGAAGTTGTAACAGGACTGTATGGTCAGCAAAGCCAAAAATATTTACTACCTGGCTCTCTACAGAGGAATTTTGCTAACAAAACAAAAATTCAAGCCCTGATTGGTAGCACTTCCTGATTTTTGTGGTGTAAACATTCCCACTGTGGCCAATTTAAAGCTACCAACCAGAGCTACATTATGATTCATGGGCCTTAGGCACCTCCACTTTTGTGGAATTCTTCCTCCATGAAATATATATTATATTTCATATTTATAAATAAAAATAAGATATTTATTTATGAATGTAGACTTATAAAGAAATCTAGATTATGGTTTACAGCTATGTTGATATAAAGATGCATATATTGATATCATATATGAAAATATTTCTTCCAACCTAAAAGTTCATTTTTCTTCTGATTTTAAAAGAAATTAATTTCTCTGAAACATTTTCATAGCCCCTAAAATTATGGTGGGCCATCTGCACTGTGCCTCCTATGTTAATGGATATGTTGGCCCTGCTACCAACCCAACGCTTCTGAACACAAAGCTGGGAAGAGGCGGTCAGTGGCTCACCATTTGCCAGTGTTTCTAAGGTACAGACAAAATCCATGTGCATAACCTCAAGAGCAGATGTAATAGTAAAATATAGTAAAAAAAAAAATTAAGAAGGGATGAGTTTTGAGTATTACCTGCATTTTAATACAATTTATTTCATTTTAAATTTATCTTAATATAATTTAACTTTCAATCATGCTTGTGTTCAACACTTGGCTCACACAATTCCTGAAAATTTACCTATTGACTCTTCCAAGTGGTGTAAACTAACTCCCACACACCACTCCCTTCTGGTGTCCCTTAATCTCCCAAACAAACTACTTGCACTTGAATTCTTGTCTGGGAGTCTGCTTCAGGGCAAACCCAAACCACGACACAGGAAAAGTAAACTTCCGGGTTAAGCCACGGTTATTCGGGGAGGTCACAGCTGGACTTATTCTCAGCTGATTGAGTGAGGCTTGCAATTAATTCATAACACATTCAACAAACGTTTTTTGAGCATACGCTTAATAGAGACATAGCTGCGAACAACACAGATCCAGGCCAGGCCTTCACAGAGATAAAAATAATGAAATTTTATGCATATATTGGGGTGGTCAGGGAACACCTCTTGGAGGAGGTGACAGTGGAGCTAAAACATACACAGGAGGAGAGAGCCACACAAAACGTTGGCAGAGGGTATTTCGGATACGGGAACTACAAGCACAAAGACCGTGAGGCAGGGATAAACTTGGCAGGTTCCAGGGAGGTCTGTGTGGCTGGAGTGTGGTGAGGGAAGGGGAGAATGGTAGGAGACAAGGTCAGATCATGCACTGCCTGGTATGATCTGGGATTTTACGGTGAGGACCCAGCATATCACGTTCATTGCAATGAAAACACTCCAGAGTTTTAAACGGGAGAAACATGGTCTAATTCTTGTTTTTGAAAGACTGCGTTGGCTGCTAACTAGAGAACAGAGATTAGAGGTGACAAGAGTGGAACTAGGAAAACCAGGTAGAAGGCTCCCACAGAGGGCTGGGGCAGAGACAAGAGGTGGCCTGTGCAAGAATGGCACAGTGGGTTGTTGTAAATGGCCCCCGATGAATCATGCCTCCTTGAATTCATGTCCTTGTGTGGGTCCCTCCCGATTGACTTTGAACTGACTTCATGACTTGCTTTGCCCAAAAGAATGTGACAGAACTGATGAGAATTCTGAGGCTTAGTCCTTCAGAAGCCTTCCAGCGTTCATTGTCACCCTCATGGACCCTGAGGCCACAATGTGAGGAAGCTTGGGCTACTCTCCTTTTTGTTTTTTTTCATATACTCGACAAACAAAAATTGTATATATTTAAGGTGTACAATGTGATGTTTTGATATATATATACACACACACACTGTGAAATGATTCCCACAATCAAGCTAATTAACATATCCAGCTCCTCACATCTTTACGATTTTGTGTATGTGGTGAGAACACTTAAGATCAACTCTCTTAGCAAATATCTAGTGTAAAATACAGTATTGTTAACTACAGTCATCATGCTGTACAACCTATTAGATCTCCACAACTTACTCATCCCGCATAACTGAACCTTTGTCTCCTTTGATCAACATCACCCCATTTCACCTTCCTCCTAGCCTCTGGAAACCACCAATCCACTCTCTGCTTCTACGATTTTGATTTTTTTTTTTAGATTCCACATAAGCGAGATCATGCAGTATTTGTCTTTTTGTGTCTGGTTTATTTCATTTAGCAATAATGTCCCCCAACTTCATCCACATTGTTGCTAAATGGCAGGATTTTCTTCCTTTTAGGGCTGAATAATATTCCAATGTGTATATATGCCACATTTTCTTTATTCATTCATCCATTGATGGACACTTAGGTTGTTGCCATATCTTGGCTATTGTGAATAATGCTGCAAGGAACCTGGGGGTGCAGGTATTTATTTCATTCCCTTTGGATGTATATTCAAAAAAGTGGAATTGCTGTATCATATGGTAGTTCTATTTTTAATTTTTTGAGGAACTTCCATACTGTTTTCCATAATAGCAGTACCAATTTCCTTTCCTATCAACAGTATACAAGAGTTCCCTTTGCTCCACATCCTTGCCAACACTTGTTATGTTTTGACTTTTTGATAATAACCATTGTAACAGGTATGAGATGATATCTCATTGTGGTTTTGATTTACATTTCTCTGGTGACTAATGATGTTGAGTGCTTTTCCATTTACCTATTGGTTGTTTGTATATCTCCTTTGAAGAAATATCTGTTCGGATCCTTTGTGCATTTGAAATCAGGTTATTTGCTATTGACTTGTTTGAGTTCCTTATATAATTTGGATATTAACCCCTTATCAGATAATATTTAGTTTGCAAATATTTTCTCCCATTCTGTAGGTTGCCTTTTTACTCTGTTGATTGTTTGATTTGGTGTGCACAGCTTTTTAGTTTGATGCAATCCCATCTATTTTTTTGCTTTTGTTGCCTATGCTTTTTTAGTGTCATATTAAAAAAAAAATCATTGCCCAGGCCAGTGTCAAGAGGCCATTGCCCTGGCCTTTTCCTAGGCCAGGCATGGTGGCTCATGCCTGTAATCCTAGCACTCTGGGAGGCTGAGGCAGGAGGATCACTTGAGGTCAGGAGTTCGGGATCAGCCTGAACAAGAACAAGACCCCATCTCTACTAAAAATAGAAAGAAATTAGCTGGACAACTAAAAATATATAGAAAAAATTAGCCAGGCATGGTAATGCATGCCTGTAGTCCCAGCTACTCAGGAAGCTGAGGCAGTAGGATTGTTTGAGCCCAGGAGTTTGAGGTTGCTGTGAGCTAGGCTGATGCCACAGCACTCTAGCCTGAGTGACAGAGCAAGACTCTATCTCAAAAAAATAAATAAGAAAAGAAGCTTTTCTCCTGTTTTCTTCTAATAGTATTAGAGTTTCAGGCCTTATGTTTAAGTCCTTAATCTATTTTCAGTTGATTTTTGCATATGAGATGAGATAAAAATCCAATTCCATTCTTTTGCACGTGGATATCCAAATTATCCAGCTGCATTTATTGAAGGTATTCTCGGTATGTTAAATAGAATAAATCAGACACAAAAGGACAAATATTGTACAATCCCACTTAAATGAGGTAACTAACATAGGCAAATTCATAGAGACAGAAAGTACACTGGTGGTTGCCAGAGCCTGAGGGAGGGTGCAATGGGGAGTTAGTGTTTAATGGTTACAGAGTTACAGTTTGGAAAGATGAAAGATTCTGGAGATGGATGATGGTAGTGATTGCACAACATTGTGAATGTACTTGATACCATTGAATTGTATACTTAAAAATAATTAAAATAATAAATATTTTATGTTATATATATTTTACTACAATTTTTTTTTTTGACATAGAGTCTTGCTCTGTCGCCCTGGTTAGAGTGCAGTGGCATCATCATAACTCACTGTAACCTCAAACTTCTGGGCTCAAGCGATCCTCCTGCCTCAGCCTCCCAAGTAGCTAGGACTATAGGCATGTCATGATGCCCAGATAATTTTTCTATTTTTAGTAGAGATGGGGTCTTGCTCATGCTCAGTCTCGTCTCAAACTCCTGACCTCAAGCAATCCTCCTGCCTTGGCATCCCAGAGTGCTAGGATTACAGATGTGAGCCACTGTGCCCCACCAAAAAATTTTTTTGAGAAAAAAAGAAACTTGCCCATGTTATAGGGCTTAATGAGTGGTAGAAATGGGATCTGAACCCAGACAGTCTAGCTCCAGGATTCTAGCTTATGTCACCAAAGGGGATTGGGATATGAAAGCCCTTTGGGGAAAAAATACAAAGCATGAGGAGAGGAAAAATGGAAATACTGAATACTAACAGGGCATATATGGAGCTTTGTTTCTTATCAGTCAACCCTCTTCAGGTAGCCAGAAATGGTGGGAAACACCTAGATCCAAACTCCAAGAAAACTAATTGCAAGACTGGAATCTGGTCTTACTATCTATAAAACAGCAGCAAATCCCTCCTAAATGCGCAAACTTCCTCCTCTTGTGGATATCTGATCTGCCACTCTTCAGGATGGACATATGGGTCACAAGAGTTAAAAAGTGTGTGTTTCAATGATCTATTACTGCATAGAAAACCACTCCTCAAACCTAAAACTACTGGGCTCAGCCAGGCAATTCTTTTGTTCCACATGGTGCTAGTGAGATTATGAGTGGTCTTCAAAAAGTTCATGGAAAAAATGGATATTTTGAAAAAAAGTATGCATTGGTTTGCAATTTTTTTTGCACCAAAATAAACTCATACTAACTTGTTATAACATGTCTGAATAGGATCTACTTTGACACTTAGAAGGACAAGACATCATTTTAAAAAGAGCTGCATCAGAGTAACATGAATTCTGCTAAAATTGAAGCAAGAACAAACATCAACTTTATGGTAAAGCTTGAGTGGAAGAATGGTGAAATCATTAAGGGGACAATCATTCTTTATGGTGACAATGCCCCAAAGAAATCAGCAGTTTACAAATGGTTAACTCATTTTAAGAAGGGATGAGATGATGTTGAAGATGAAGTCCACAGAAGCAGACCATCCACATCAATTTGCAAGGAAAAAATTCATCTTGCTCATGACCTTGAAGAGGACCAATGATTAACAGCAGAAACAATGGCCAAAACCATAGACATCTCCATGGGTTTAGCTTAAACAGTTCTGAATGAAAAATTAAAGTTAAGCTAACTTTCCACTCAATAGGTGCCAAAACCCTTCCACCTAGATCACCTGCAGACAAGAGAAAAGCTTACAATGGAAATTTTAAATGAGTAGGATCAAGATCCTGAAGTATTTCTTTGAAAAATTGTAATGGGAGATCAAATATGGCTTTAGCAGTATGATTCTGAAAACAAAGCACAATCTCAGCAATGGCTACCAAGAGGTGGATGTGTCCAGTCAAAGCAAAGGTGGGGCCGGGCACGGTGGCTCACGCCTGTAATCCTAGCACTCTGGGAGGCCAAGGCGGGCCGATTGCTCGAGGTCAGGAGTTCAAAACCAGCCTGAGCAAGAGCGAGACCCCGTCTCTACTATATAAATAGAAAGAAATTAATTGGCCAACTAATATATATAGAAAAAATTAGCTGGGCATGGTGGCGCATGCCTGTAATCTCAGCTACTCGGGAGGCTGAGGCAGGAGGATTGCCTGAGCCCAGGAGTTTGAGGTTGCTGTGAGCTAGGCTGATGCTACAGCACTCACTCTAGCCTGGGCAACAAAGCGAGACTCTGTCTCAAAAAAAAAAAAAAAAAAAAAAGCAAAGGTGGACTGATCAAGAGCAAAGGTCATGGCAACAATTTTGGGGGATGCTCAAGGCATTCTGCATGTTGAGTTTCTGGAGGGTCGAAGAACGATAACATCTGTTTATTACGAGAATGTTTGAGAAAGTTTGCCAGAGCTTTAGCAGAAGAATGCCTGGGAAAGCTTCATCAGAGAGTCCTTCTCCACGGTGACAATGTTCCTGCTCATTCCTCTCATCAAACAATGGGTAATTTTGTGAGAGTTTTGATGGGAAATCATTAGCCCTCCACCTTACAGTCCTAATTTTGCTCATTCTGACTTCTTTTTGTTTCCTAATTTTAAAAAATCTTTAAAGGAAACGTTCTTTAGTTAATATTGTAAAAAAGACTGCATCGACATGGTTAAATTCCTAGGACCCTCACTTCTTTAGGGATGTACTAAATGGCTGGTATCATCACTTACAAAAGTGTCTTGAACTTCATAGAGATTTTGTTGAGAAATAAAGCTTATACTTTATTTTTATCTTTTAATTCCACTTTTCCACTAGTGGGACTTTTTGAAGTCCCCTCATGCTGCTTTTCATTCATTCATTTAATAGTGTATTGTATTGGGGACCTACCATATTCCCAAAGGAATCTACAAAAGCATATACTGACAACTATTTATTGACTACATGCTACGTAATATTGTGTCACTGAATCCTCACCATAAGCCTATGGTGACAGTAAAATAATCCTCTCCCCATTTTACAGATGAGAATGAGGCTCAGCAAGGTTAAATAAAAGACAGGGTCTACCCTCATAGAGATTAAAGTCTATTAGAAGGGATACAGGATACTTAAGTAAATAATTAAATATATAATTACAAATTTTTCTAGGAGTTAGGCTGCTATTGGAGCCCATGCCTACCCCTCTCCCTCAAATCAAGGTATCAGGTAACCCTGGCAACGGGTCTTCCTGCCAACAGTAAAGATGGCACCCAGAGAATAAGTGCGTTTCCACACACCCCTATTACCCACAATGCAGCGGTGTATGGGAAGAGCCGTCTCTGCCAGGAGCTAATATGGCTCCCATAGTTACACCGTTTTTTTCTCTTCACCTAATCAGCGACCTGACTGCCCAGACTAGGTTGTCAAGCAGAAGCTAAATCTCTTTTGCCCCTCTGCTGACTGCTACTACGGAGGGATGAAAGCCGGGCGACCACTTTGCGGTGTTAAACTCCGTAACCAGGGAAGCAGCACTTCCGCTGACGTCATCACGCCGACACGTGGATCCAAGATGGCGGCGGCGATGGTGAGTGAAGGAGACTCCGGGAACCGGAGCTGAAGCGGGGCCCTCCGGGGTATCCTAGGACCTTCCAGCACCTCATGCCTGGCCTTGAGCCACCTCCAGGAGCTCTGGCTCAGGCCTGAGGGCCATCTCTGATTGGGCTCGCCTCCCCCAAATTTCCCCTCCCCAGCCTTGGCCCCACACTCGAGCTTGTCAAGGCCCGGAGTTTTGCGGGAGGCGCCGTTTCGGAGGGAGGCCTCGGCTACTGCCTCCACCGTTTCCCATTCCTACTTTGGTCCCCGCCCCCTGTGACCCTGATTTTCCATTTTCGCTTCCCAGCCCTGGCCCTGCCGAAGAACCCCCCATTATTCCCACTCTCGCTCCTCCTCCTCACGTCCAGACGCTGCTTTCCCCGCCTCCCTGCCATCCTGACAAGTTCGCGGATGTGACCTCTCCGACTAGACTCCCAGCCTAAGCTCTGTTTTCACCTCCACCTACAACTGTCCCCTTCGCTCACCCCTCTTCACTGCCGCTACTCCAGAGCATGTCTTCACCTACCCCACCCCCATCTTCCATCCCTAGACTCTCCCCTATCCTTCCTGTCTTCTCTCAACTCCCTGCCTGTCTCCTAGGGACCTTTAATCTCATTGGTTCTCAAACTTTGCCTAAGAATCTCAGCTGTATGTGGGGAGGCATGTTAAAAAATGCAATTTCCTGAGCTCCACTCCCAAAGATTCTAATTATGTAGGGTTAGGTGATGTCCAGGAATCTGTACTTTAGTAAGCACTCCAGTGATTATGGTGAAGGTGGTCTGTGAACTAGGTTTTGAAAAACACTTTAGCCCCAGCTGGCTGCCTCCTCTTTCCATGCTCCTGCAAGGCCACACACACAGCTCCTTGGGGATGAAGGCTTATTATGATGAAGCTTGCTTGTTTGGATGAAGCCTCTTTGTGGATGAGGGTGGAGTTAAGAACTGTGCTTGGAAGGTGTTTCAGAACTTGCAGGCTCTTGGTACAGAACCCTAGAAGTAAATCTTTGAAGGACTGGCCTTTCTTCCAGAAGTTAAGCTTAAATTCTGCTTGTCAAGACACAGAACTAAAATTGGAGTCACTTAGTCCAAAATTATTTCCTGGATCTTCCTATATACAGCTTCCTCAGCAGATAAGTTCATCCTGGGAGTGAATGACAAAGAAGATACAGAGAAAAGAAAATGACACTTGCTTTAGCAAATGAAGATTCTTGTTTAAGTTCTTCAGAGTTGGTTTTCTCCAAACGGGTAGATTATTGACTGGTAACAGGTTTCCTTCTTTCTGTTAGCTGACTGATAACTTATCTTTTTTGTTTAATGAGGGGTTCCTTATTAGAACTTCAGAAGTCAGGTAAAAGATTTCACAGCCTTACCTAATTTCTGTGGTCTCAGACTTCAGTCTGAACCAGGAGTGGGGCAAATCTCAAAAGTGGTATGTTGAAACCCATTTGTTTTCGTACCACATTCAGAACAAGGATGGTGTAAGAACTTTACAGGAAGTCACACCCTCTCTTGCCATAGGCAAAAAGTTTATTAAAGTGGTATTTATAGCACTGTACTGGGAAATTCCTGCTTTGTTCAGAGATTAAGAGGTTGTAAGCTACCAATATGTATTTCTAGTACACAGCTATTTAATCAAATATTTGAGTGCCTTCTCTTCCAGCAACTAGGGATGTAGTTGTGAATTAGACGGTCATGGTTCTCTACCCTTGTGGAGCTTTTCTAGTCTGAAGAGACAGGCAATGAAGTAAATACATGAGCAAGATAATGTCACGAGTAAGTGCTATGAAGACAGCAAAGTGAAGTAATAGTTATTGGGGGTGACTGGGTGACACAACTACTTTGAATTGAGGGGTCAGAGAAGTCTTCTCAAAGAAGGTGACATGAGTTGAAACTTAATTGACAAGAAGGAACCAGCCAGGCAAAGAGTGTTCCAGGCAAAGGAAATGGCAAGTCTAAAGGGCTAAGGTGGGAGAGAGCTTGGTATGTTTGAGGTACACAAAAAAAGCAGGAGGGATTGAAGCATGGTGAGGGGTTGGAGGTAGGAGAGAATGATACAAAATGAAACTGGAGGGAGGCAAGAGCAACTGTATTTCTAGAAGCATTCCTGTAATAGGATTGGATTGTCATCTACAGTTTGCAGTCTGTGGATTGTGTTTTGAAATCCGTTAAGGCTTCTTCCCCTTCCCACCCCCTCAAGAACAATACCTTAGGGGAGCCAGCTTGTTCTTAGTCAGCAGAGAGGCCATGGAAAGGAGTTTGGATTGTATTCTAAGCACAGTGATTTACTGTTTGTTGTGCTGCCTGGGAATATTGTGCTATGCTTCCATGCTGAAAACAGTAACTGATTTCAAGAAACTGAGTGTGTAATGTATATGGTGACCCACAGAAGCCAGTTTAAAGGGTGCATATGACTGGGTGCAATGGCTCACACCTGTAATCCTAGCACTCTGAGGTGGGAGGATCACTTGAGCCTATAAGTTTGAGGTTGCAGTGAGCTATGATGATGCCACTGCATTCCAGCTCAGACCACAAAGTGAGACCTTGTCTCAAAAAAAAATAAAAGTCAGTGGAGGGGGGAGTGCATATGAGAAACTTCCTATTTGGTGCAATAGTGAAAACGCATAGAAGCAGTTTATTGCAGGAGTATGTAAGGGGCAAAGTTAAGTTACAGATAGATTTAAGTTTGGGCTGTGTCAGCACTTTATTACAGGGAAGTCAGAACAGTCCCCACACCCTCATACACACCCTCATTTCACAACCATTGGGAGTGGGGATGTGTAGATCTACTTTGGAGTGTATAGGTTTCTGAGGCAAGTCATACAACCAAAAAGGAACTGAGCTAGTGGACTCAGTGGCCGTGGGAACAGACAGGGATTTTGGTTGATTCTTTTGTTTTGAAAGTTAGGGTTGTGCAGCCTGAGCAAGAGCGAGACCCCATCTCTCCTATAGTTAGAAAGAAATTAATTGGCCAACTAATATATATAGAAAAAATTAGCCCTGCATGGTGGCACGTGCCTGTAGTCCCAGCTGCCCGGGAGGCTGAGGCAGCAGGATTGCTTGAGCCCAGGAGTTTGAGGTTGCTGCGAGCTAGGCTGACACCACGGCACTCACCCTAGCCTGGGCAACAAAGCGAGACTGTCTCGGGGAAAAAAAAAAAGAAAGTTAGGGTTGTGGCTACAAGTTTCAAGTGGTATTTATGGGTTTTTCCCTCCCTCCCTTTCCTTGGTGAATGGCTCTTCTCCCCCAAGGGTTGGGCTGCCATCCCCCAGGACTGTGTTAGCATAGTGTATGTTTCCTGAACCTGCAGGGCAAGACTTCTCCACCATAGAAGAAGACAGCCTGGGTAAACAAGTTCTTGATTTTCCTGCCTTCCTCCTTCCCTGGATTTAGACTGCTGCATAAAGTTAGAGGATAAGGAGTTCGTCTAGCTGAGTCTGAATTAAGAGGCAGGCACATATCTTTCTCTGTGGAAAATCGTTCTTGGGAATATTATTTTGTTGGAACTTGAGACATGTCCATTGAGTACATTTGTAAGCATCTCAGGAATCTAGAAACTTGATTTTGGAGAATCAAACTCTGTACTTTTTCACATATATCATTGTTCACACTGTTTTGTTTTTTTTATAAGGCTTTCACGCATGTTATCCTAGCACTCTAGGAGGCTGAGGCAGGTAGATCACTCAAGGTCAGGAGTTCAAAACCAGCCTGAGAAAGAGCAAGACTCTACTAAAATTAGAAAGAAATTAATTGGCCAAGTAAAAATATATAGAAAAAATTAGTTGAGCATGGTGGCACATGCCTGTAGTCATAGCTACTCGGGAGGCTGAGGCAGAAGGATTGCTTGAACCCAGGAGTTGGGGGTTGCTGTGAGCTAGGCTGACGCCACAGCACTCTAGCCTGGGCAACAGAGCCAGACTGTCTCTCAAAAAAAAAATATATAGGCAGGGCGCGGTGGCTCACGCCTGTAATCCTAGCTCTCTGGGAGGCCGAGGCGGGCGGATTGCTCGAGGTCAGGAGTTCGAAACCAGCCTGAGCAAGAGCCAGACCCTGTCTCTACTATAAATAGAAAGAAATTAATTGGCCAACTAATATATACAAAAAATTAGCCGGGCATGGTGGCGAATGCCTGTAGTCCCAGCTACTTGGGAGGCTGAGGCAGGAGGATTGCTTGAGCCAGGAGTTTGAGGTTGCTGTGAGCTAGGCTGACGCCACAGCACTCACTCTAGCCTGGGCAACAAAGCGAGACTCTGTCTCAAAAAAAAAAAAAAAATATATATATATATATATATAGCTTCTTAATAGATATAATTCATAGTTTTAAAGTTTACAGTTTATTGTGATTTAGTATATTCACAAGGTCATACAACCATCCCATTGTCTAATTCCAGAACATTTTCATCACCCCAAAAAGAAACATTAATAGTCACTCCCCACTCTTTCCTTCCCCTAACCCCTGGCAACCATTAATTTATTTTCTTTCTCTATGGATTTGCCTATTCTGGACATTACGTATAAAGGGAATTATATGTGGTCTTTTGTGCCTGGCTTCTTAGCATAATGTTTTCAAAGTTCATCCATGTTGTAGCATATATCAGTACTTCATTCCTTTTTATAGCTTAATATTCCATTGTATGGGTCTAACACAGTTTGTTTAGCCATTCATCAGTTAGTGGACATTTTGGATTATTTCCACTTTTTGGCTGTTATGTATAATGCTGCTGTGAACATTCATATGCCAGTTTTTGTATGTGAACATATGTTTTCCATTTTCTTGGGTATATACCTAGGAATGTAATTGTTAGGTCATTTCACACTGTTTTGAGGTTACTTGGATTTGATCCAGTCCAGAAGCAGCGAAATGGACTGAATGACACTGAGGTTCCTTTGAGCGGATGGAGGCAATGCCAGCCATTTCCCCCAGTGCCAGTCAAAAGCAGAGAACTGTTTTTAGTGGTGGAGTCTGATGCTAATCTTAGGGCAGCTAGATGGTAAAGTCCTGGAACGGGGGGGGGGGGGGGGGGCAAAGGCCTGGACTCTGCCACCAGTCTCGTGTGTGGGAAGTTGCTATTTCCTCTGGACCTCATGTATGAGTGGGCATTAGCTGATTGAAGAAGGAGCACTGGAGCAGGAGTCAGCAGCCTGAGCATGGTCTCAACACCTCCCTTGATTCACTGCATGGCCTGGGGCAAATTACTTTGGCTTTGTTGGTCTATTTTCCGAGTGTCATATATGAAATTAAGGTTTGGACTTGATGACTTGTAAATTCTAAGTTGAAAATTCTGTGGTTTAGAATACTTGCACTTAAGGTGACTTTTGCTAATATGCCTATAAAATCCAATTATTTTCCCCATGAGTATGGTCCCTGTGATCTTTCCAAGCTGCTGTCTTGTCTTGGTTGTGTTGTCCGATCTCTTGAACTGCCTCACCTGGCATATATTGTACAGGAGCCATGGTGTCCTTGGAGCTGAGGTGCCCACACCAGGCCTTGGTGTTTCTCTGAGGAGTCTCTCTAAAGGAGTACCCTTAATCCCCTTAGGAAGTACAAAGGAGGTAGAGTAGCATTAACTTGCTTCTTGGTTTCTGTTTTACAACTTGGACAAACGTTCTCCTTTGATCTTGGCATTAAAGAAGCGGGTCACAGAATGCTGGAGAAAGTTGAGTTTTGATCTCTGGGCACTGGCACGAAGGTGGGAAGGACCCAGGATGAGCAGGGCCATCTGGCCACAGATGAATAATAGGAGCCACCTACCACCTTCATACCTGCTTTGATCCCTGAACCATTTGCTGACACTAGTGTTTCCCAAATGGGGCATAGATGGGGACACCCAGGACTTCTCAATTCTGTCTCATTCCTCTTCATTACTTCCTTCTCTGCCTTCCTAACATGGTTTCTCACCTATGCCTTACTGCATTAAACTGACAGACCTCCCAGAGTTTGAAATCCTGGTCTTAGACTTAGAATCTGAGCTAGAACCCTAACTGTGACATTATGACTACTTTTGTGACTTTGGGCTGGTTTTGTGATTTGGGGCAAACTATTGCCCCTTTAAGCCTCAATTACCTTATTTAAAGTTTTTTATTATAGTAAACTGTACATAAAATTTACCATTTTAACCATACAGTTCAGTGACATTAAGTACATTCAGATTATTACGCAACTGAATGCAACCATTCATCTCCAGAACTTTTTCATCATCTCATACTGAATCAGTTTCCTTATTTTTGAAACAGGATGCTACTTTCCTCAAAGGAATGTTGTGATGATTAAATGAAATGTGAGATTGAGGCACAAAGAGGGTGCTCTGTAACTTTACTCCAAGGTTTGAAATCTGCCTGAGGTGAACTATCTAAGCCTGTTGCTTGGGCTAGCTGAGAGTTCTTTTATAAATACGCAGTGAGGAGAGGGAAGAACAGTGCATTTCTGCACTTTCTGGCCTCGAGGTGCCTGTTGCTTTGCAAGGGTGGTTATTAGTTTCACCTGGATTTCCACAGCCTGCTGCAGCTTTTTCCCTACTCCCAAATAACAGTTTTTGAGCCTTTTTATGAATCTCTCTGCTCTACAGCTACTGTGTTCTATGGGCTCTGAAGTAAGGGTACATTTTCAGAGTCTCCCGTGGCTGATTTGGCTTTGGGTTTTGTTTTTCGCTCTGTGAGTTCTCTAGCTCCATGGAGTTGCTTGGTAAGTGGTCTTTGGCTGTTATTAGCCTTCATTCATGTGTGATTGAATTCTTAGGGAGCTTTAACTGATTGGGTAATTGATTTCGGTTAACTGTTAGTAAACTGTACCCCCAAAGCCTTTTTCTTTCCTTCTTTTTTTTTTTTTTTTTTATAAAATGGGAGCAGTTACATAGTCTTAAAATGGTGACTGTATCTTTAAGAAAAAGAAGAATCTAGCCTCCTGTTAAGGAAGGTGCTGCTTTTGCCACAGGAAAAGCATGAAACAGGAACCAATAAGGCTATTCTGATGGGCCAGACTGGATTGCTATGTGACACTATTTATGGGAAAGGAGATTGCATGACATAGGGTTCCAGAAAAGAAAAAGTTAACTTCTGGTTACAGAGAAATGTGAGTGAATGAAATAATTTTCAGTTCTTAAGGGAAACTTCCTCTTTTCTTTGGAAGAAGTTAATTGTTCACACCTTGCAAACGGGGTGGAGGTAAATCTGGGGTGGTTAGGGTATTTTTTAGTCCTGGCAACCCTTCTTCATTGGGTGGCTCTTTAGAAGAGATTTTTCTGAATGCCTAACCCCCAAGAATAAAACAGGGACGGAAAGACCTTGATTCTTGTTTCTCTTGAGATTTATAACTTTCCAGGTCACCCATATCTTTGCCAGTGATGAAGTGTTAGATTACACCACAAAGGACTTCTAGATTGCCATCACCTTGTTCCTTGACAGGCTGCATTTGCCATCTCGTGACTTGGAAACCAAGTAGTAAAAGCAAAATGATGTTGAAAGGGCTGGTTCACATCCCTTAGGACTCCCACTCCTTTCATGGCTCAGAACATGCAAAAGATGTTACTAAACACTTAATTGACTTTTTAGACTGACCTTGACATGGGGATTACTGAGTTGATCAATTAAAAATTAAAGGAAGATATAAAGAAATTTCCAGATAAGCAGGTACTTTGCTACTCTTTACTTTCCTTACAGAAATGAACTGTGGGTCATACACCCATTATCAGGCTGTCAGCACTGTAGAGGGTAATGAAGTCATAGAATCACAAAAAGTTGGAACAATATCTAGTACAGGGGTCTTATCAAGGGCCCATAAACTTCTAGGTCCTTGATTCTCCTGGAAAGGTATGTCACATTCTGCGTATTGGAATATTTTTTTTCTGGGAACAGGGTCTCTAACTTTTATAACATTCTCAGAGGGCTTTGTGACACCATATCTAAAGTTAAGAATTACTGATCTGTCTGGTTACCAACCAGTCTAGTGCTAGAATCCCTTCTGTATCTATGTCATTACCTTATGTCTCCCACTTTCTGTAGCTCTTCGATGGAACTCATCCTAGTATTTTTAGAGGCACCCATTTCCTTCCCTTCTTAAAATATAAGTGTATTTATTTAGAATAAAGGTGATCCATGTACATGGAAAAAAGTTAGTATAAAAAAGCTATAAAATATTAAAACAAGCTATAAAATATTAAAACATAAAAAACATATAATTTTTATGTCAATTTTTAAAAAGCAGTAAAATGAAAAAGTCACCGGCCTACCCATAATCCATTAATCAGAGGTCTTTGATATTTTTATTACTTCTCTAGAACATTTTTATGCACTTTTATAAGTGTCTGGTTTTCAAAAACTTTATATTATTTAAATTTCCAACATACACAATAGTAGAAGAAATAGTATTGACTAACTCCCATTACCCATCACTGAGCTTCAACAATTATTATGTTGCCAAACTTGTTTCATCTATACTTCCCCCTAACTAGTTTTTTTCCCCTAGGTTTATTGAGGTATAATTTAATACCATAAAACCACCCACTGTAAGTGTATAGTTCATTGGATTTTAGTGAATGTATAGACTTGTGCAACCATCACCATAATGATACAGTGTTTTAGAATGTTTCATTGCTCCAGCAAGTTTCCTTACAGTCAAGGGATTGACAGTTGCAGTCAGTTCCTGTTCCCACAACTAGCTATAGCTGTCTCTATAGATTCGTCTTTTCTGGGCATTTCATGTAAGCAGAATCATACAACATATAGACTTTTTGCATTGGCTTCTTTTACTTAGCATAACATTTTTGAGGTTCAGCCCTGTTGTAATATATTGGTAGTTCGTTCCTTTTCATTGCTGAGTAGTATTTCATTGTATAGATGTACTACATTTTTTTTAATTCACTAATTGATGGGTGTTTGGAATGTTTGTAATTTTGGACTATTGTGATTAAAGTTGCTATCAACATTCACATACAAGTCTTCATATAGACATGTCTTTTTCTCTTGGGTAAATGCCTTAGAGTTGGAAATACTATCCAGTATGGTAAGTTTATGTTTAACTTTTTAAGATACTGCCAAACTTTCTAAAGTGGCTGTACCATTTTACATTGCCACCAGTTTCTCCACATCCTGGTCTATACTTGTCCCATTCCAGGAGGTATGTGGTGGTACCTCACAGTGGTTTTGGTTTGCATTTCCCTGTTAACATGTGCATTTTCTTATGTGCTTATTAGCCATTCTTACATCTTTGGTGAAATGGTCTAAACAAATCTTTTGTCCATTTTTTTTTTTTTTTTTTTAGACAGAGTCTCACTTTGTTGCCCAGACTAGAGTGAGTGCTGTGGCATCAGCCTAGCTCACAGCAACCTCAAACTCCTGGGCTCAAGCAATCCTTCTGCCTCAGCCTCCCGAGTAGCTGGGACTACAGGCATGCGCCACCATGCCCGGCTAAATTTTTCTATATATATTAGTTGGCCAATTAATTTCTTTCTATTTATAGTAGAGACGGGGTCTCGCTCTTGCTCAGGCTGGTTTCGAACTCCTGACCTCGAGCAATCCACCCACCTCGGCCTCCTAGAGTCCTAGGATTACAGAGGTGAGCTACTGTGCCCAGCCTTGTCCATTTTTTGATTGGATGGTCAGTCATTTTCTTATTGAGTTGTAAGTGCTCTTTATATATTCTGGATACAGATCTCTTATCAGATATATGATTTGCAAAGAATTTTCCTCTAGTTTGCAGCCTATCTTTTCATTTTCTTTTTTCTTTTTTTTTTTTTTTTTTTTGAGACAGAGTCTCACTTTGTTGCCCAGGCTAGAGTGAGTGCCGTGGCGTCAGCCTGGCTCACAGCAACCTCAATCTCCGGGGCTCAGCGATCCTACTGCCTCAGCCTCCCGAGTAGCTGGGACTACAGGCATGCGCCACCATGCCCGGCTAATTTTTTGTATATATATTTTTAGTTGGTCAATTAATTTATTTCTATTTTTGGTAGAGACGGGGTCTCGCTCAGGCTGGTTTCGAACTCCTGACCTTGAGCAATCCGCCCGCCTCGGCCTCCCAAAGTGCTAGGATTACAGGCGTGAGCCACCGCGCCCGGCCTTTTCATTTTCTTAATGATATCTTTGGAAGTGTAAAAGTTTTTAATTTTTATGAAATCTAATTTATTCACATTTTTGTGGACTGAACATTTGGTGTTGTATATAAGACATCTTTGCCTAACCCAGGATAACAAGAAGAGTTTCTCTTATTTTTTTTTCCTATGTTTTTTAGGTTTACCCTTTCGATTTAGGTCTATGATCCATTTTGACTTAATTTGTGTATATGGTCTGAGGTTCCGTGTGTATGTGGCTCCCAAATTGTCCAAAAACCATTTGTTGAAAAGACTATCCTCTCCCTATTGAATTGCCTTGACAGCTTTGTTGAAAATCGATTTGCTGTAAATATAAAGATTTATTTTTAAAGTTTAGATATTCTGGGTCCTTTGTATTTCCATATAAATTTTAGAGTCAATTTGTCAGTTTCTACAAAAAAGCTGCTAGAATTTTAATAGGGATTGCATTGACTCTGTAGATCAATTTGGGGAGAAGTGACATCCTAACTTTATTGAGTCTTCCAATCCATTAACATGGAAAGTCTCCCCAATTACTTAGATTTTTTTTTTTTGAGACAGTCTCACTTTGTTGCCCAAGCTAGAGTGAGTGCCCTGGCGTCAGCCTAGCTCACAGCAACCTCAATCTCCTGGACTCAACCAATCCTACTGCCTCAGCCTCCCGAGTAGCTGAGACTACAGGCATGCGCCACCATGCCTGGCTAATTTTTTTTTCTATATATATTAGTTGGCCAATTAATTTCTTTCTCTTTATAGTAGAGGCGGGGTCTCGCTCTTGCTCAGGATGGTTTCAAACTCCTGACCTCGAGCAATCCGCCTGCCTCGGCCTCCCAGAGTGCTAGGATTACAGGTGTGAGTCACTGCGCCCGGCCCCCAATTACTTAGATTTTATTTCATTTTTCTTAGCAGTGTTTCATAACCTTCAGTATATAAATGCTTTTTAAAAATTTGTTTCTAAGGCCGGGCGCTGTGGCTCACGCCTGTAATCCTAGCTCTTGGGAGGCCGAGGCGGGCGGATTGCTCAAGGTCAGGAGTTCAAAACCAGCCTGAGCAAGAGCAAGACCCCGTCTCTACTATAAATAGAAAGAAATTAATTGGCCAACTGATATATATATAAAAAATCAGCCGGGCGTGGTGGCGCATGCCTGTAGTCCCAGCTACCTGGGAGGCTGAGGCAGAAGGATCACTCGAGCCCAGGAGTTTGAGGTTGCTGTGAGCTAGGCTGACGCCACGGCACTCACTCTAGCCTGGGCAACAAAGTGAGACTCTGTCTCAAAAAAAAAAAAAAAAAAAAAAAATTTGTTTCTATATAAGCCAGGCCATGGTGGCTCATGCCTGTAATCCTAGTACTCTGGGAGGCTGAGGGAGGAGGATCACTTGAACTCAGGAGTTCGAGACCAATAGGGAGCAATAGGGAGACCCGGTCTCTACTAAAAATAGAAAAATTAGCCCGGCATCTTGTAGTCCCAGCTACTTGGAAGGCTGAGGCAGGAGGATTGCTTGAGCCCCGGAGCTCGAGACCAGCCTAGACAACATAGCAAGACTCCATCTATACAAAAAATTTAAAAATTAGCTGGAGCATGGTAGCCATGCCTGTAGTCTTAGCACCTCGGGAAGCTGAGACAGGAGGATCACTTGAGCCCAGGAGTTCTAGGCTGTGGTGACCTATGATTATGCCATTGAACTCCAGCCTGACAGCAGAGGGAGACTCTGTCTCTAAAAAATTCTTTTAAAAAGTAGTTGGTGAACTATTTTCTGTACTGGTAATACATGGGCTTTGGGCTCAGATTGCCTGGTACAAACCCTAAGTCAGCCAGGTTAAACCCTGCTTAGTTGCCTCTCTAAGTCTCACTTTCCTCATCTGTGAAATGGGAATAATAAGAGTCCCTATCTCATAGGATTATTGTAAAGATTGAGTTATTACATGAAAAGGACCTAGAAATGTGCTGTACATATAATCAGCATTCAGTAAATGTTAGCCACTTTATCAACATCATGTTATAGTGTCCTGTTATAATGCAGCTCTCCTGCTTGAAAAGAGCCTACCTGTTCCTCCATACTCTGACTTCCATGGCCTTGAGCAAGTTATGTTACCTCTGGGTCTCAGAGTAACTGAGGCATCTACAAAACTAGTGACAAAAATCTCCCTGTAGTTGTAGTTGTGAGAATGGCACAAATCAGTGGAAAGTGCTTGGCACAACACAGGGACTCAGAAAGTGGTAAATGGAAGGAAGGGACCGTGTCTGCCACAATGCCTTGTACTTAGGTGACTCTGGCTTCTTGCTGCTTTTTAGTGTGGTTTTCCCACTAGGGTATTATCCTCGTTGTTGTGTCTTTTGTTTTTGTTTTTTATTTGTGTGCTTGCTCCATTGGTTTGACAGGCGGGGATACTCACCACTATACTAATGAGGACGGTGGTCCATTGGTTTGAGACTTTGGAACAAACGTGTATTGAAGTCTTTCAGGATTTGCTTTTCATTCCTCTGCAAGCTGTGCTTCTCAGGGAGCCCTCGTGTTCCCCAGGGTGGTGTCTTTGAGCGAAGTCTAGAGGATTCTGTTTCAGTAGAAAGTAGAACTGAAGTAACTTCTTAGATTTAATTGGCTTGATAACCAGAGGAGATTGTAATCCTCTGCCCTGGCTTCAGATAACCTATCAGATAAGGCAAAAAGGTCTCGTGTCTGGCTTCCTAGGAGGAGAAATTCAGACCACATGCTGTTCCAACAAATCCTACCTTATATATAAGGGTAGTGGCTTACAGGTTAATAAGTGTTGTCAGAGGTATGTTCTCTTTTGAGCTCCACTTCTACTATATGAGTCTGTCTTAATCAAGGAGGACACAGAGCTCAGCAAAGTTGTGTTCCCAAAGCTGCACAGCTGAGGGGTAGGATCCAACTCCCTGCATTTATTTTGGGCCCCCAAGCTTATGCTTTCTCCAGTATATGACAGCTGCCCCCCTATTGATTGTCAGGGTGTAGTTTTAAACCTACTCATAGAGAAATGTAGGCCTACCACCCTCCTCCTAAGGGGTTTGTATCATGTAGGGTAATCACTTCTACCTGAGCAGTGGTTCTTTTCTCTGACTGCACTTTCAGGATGTCTAGAGCAGTGATCCTTAAACTTTAACTTGGGGAACTTGCTGAGATGCAGGTTCGGATTCACTATTCTAGAAAGGGGCCTGAGATTCTGCATCTTTTTAATAAGCTTCCAGGTATTGGTGATGCTGCTTCCCACAGAACTCACTTTGAGCAGCAAGGATCTAGATATCTTTTTAAAATACTGACACCAGAGCCCTATCTCTCAGAGATTCTGACT
Organism: Microcebus murinus; assembly: GCF_040939455.1. Classification (NCBI taxonomy): domain Eukaryota; kingdom Metazoa; phylum Chordata; class Mammalia; order Primates; family Cheirogaleidae; genus Microcebus; species Microcebus murinus. The sequence goes on from NC_134119.1 coordinate 29,689,756, forward strand.
TATAATTGGTTAGGGTAACCAGTAGTCTAGGATGAGGGCTTGACATTGGTATTTTTTAAAGCTCCCCAGTGAATTGAGAACCACTGTCCTAGACATACAAATATGGTTTAGGGGTTAGATGTTCTCAGGGATTCTCAACATAGGTTCTTGGACACATGGAAAGGTGGGAGGTGTCAAGAACTTAAATGTGAGGAATTTTTATTTTTAATCAGGTTCTCAAGGGGATACAGCAAAGACTAATATTAAACCTATGTATGAGTAGATGGTTTCATATTTTCATAGATCAGAAGTTGGTTGGTGCTTATTATTAATTTGCTTGAGAAGGATTTGAGTTCCCCCATCAACAAAGCCAGACAAGCGATTAGTGCAGGTTAACTCACCATTAGGAGTGTTCATTTAAGGTGGAGCTTAAATGAACACACATTTAAATATTTGCCACACAACTTAAGCAGCAGTCTTTGAGCATGTGGAGATGTTAAAGTTCATTTGGGTATTAGATAATGGTTCCATTCTCTTCCTCTAGTGTCATCATAGAGATACTTAATAAAATGCCTTGAAAAGTAAGGAAGAAAGTGTCTAATTCTCTCTGTGAGACTATGAGGGTATTCTTAAAGGAAGAAGTATTTCAAGAGTAGGTAGGGATTGAATAAGGCGAGGTCATATGTCAGAAACAACCTGAGTGGCCGGGCGTGGTGGCTCACGCCTGTAATCCTAGCACTCTGGGAGGCCGAGGCAGGCGGATTGCTTGAGGTCAGGTGTTTGAAACCAGCCTGAGCAAGACCCTATCTCTACTAAAAATAGAAAGAAATTAATTGACCAACTAAAAATATATATACAAAAAATTAGCCGGGCATGGTGGCGCATGCCCGTAGTCCCAGCTACTCGGGAGGCTGAGGCAGTAGGATCACTTGAGTCCAGGAGTTTGAGGTTGCTATGAGGTAGGCTGAAGCCAGGGCACTCACTCTAGCCTGGGCAACAAAGTGAGACTATGTCTCAAAAAAAAAAAAAAAAAAGAAACAACCTGAATGAGTCTGTTCACCAAGGGCAGGGAAAATCCTTGTGTCTCCCTGAAGGCTTACAAAGATCAGGTGGGAGGTGTTTCTGGAAAGGCATTAGGGCCAGCAAGTGGAGGTCCCTCCATACCAAGCTAGGATTACTGTAACCTAGTTGTTCAGACAGTGGTATTTTCTCTCATCTCATTTATGAAGTGGTATAAATACTATATAATCCTTTAAGAAAAATTAGAAAATATAGGTACACAAAAAGGGAAACCATCCATTACTCAGATAACACATTTTGCCTCCTAAGCATTTTCCTAAAGATAACTTTTTTTAAAAAAATGGGACTCTTACCGTACAGTGTTCTATCCTCTGCTTTTCCTGCTTAAATCTAAAGCTTGAACATTCCCATTCAAGAAATATATCATCATTTTTAGTGACTACTTAAATGGATAAATTGACATATCATATTTTAACCCATTCCACTAATATGGCCTGTTTTATTATACTAAGTCATGAACAGTTTCACTATTTTAAATGCTATAATGATCACCCATTTATATACACATTTTGGCACATTGCCATGTTTTTCTTAACATGTCTAGAATTAAAATTATAGGATGAAAGAGTATGGGGGGCTTTCTGAAAGCAATACAGGGTGCCAAATTGACCCCCAGAAGTGTTTCTGTTTATAATCTATCCAGCTAGATAAGAATACCACACCAGTGGCATTTTAATATCTGAAATGAAGAGTGTCATCTGACAGTCATTAGTTGTAAGCTGAACTTCTGAATTGCTTTTGGTTGTCAACTTGAGTTGTATTCAAAGATTCTAGCATACTATGAAGGTATCCTTTGCCATTTTTCATCTCTTGATCCTTCCTCTAAGATAAATTGGTTTGTAGTTTATTGATAGTATCTTTGTGTGAGAATTGTCTGTTTTCTGCATTGTTTTTAAAACATTCAGGTTTTTTTTTTTAAACAACTTTTGGATGGCAGTTTATGCCAGTAATATAGGACTTGCCTTCTTTATATTTTGATTAACTAGAATTCAGGTGCAGAGGGGAAAAGAGGGCAGAGTTAATTTCTCCCATGTGGCACTCACATTCTAACAACTGGCAAATCAGGGAGCAAAGGGTTCCAATGAGGGAGGGCCAGAATCTTCAGATAACTGGTCAAGTGGAGGAAATCTGATGGACAGGAAATCAGATGCTGTGCTCAGCCTACAGTGGGTAGGCTTCCCATCGCTATTCAGAGAAAGAATAAAAATGTAGGTCAAGCACCTAAGTGGACACATAGGTACTACAGTAATAGGGTATTGGGCAGGGGGGAGGGGGGTGGGTATATACATACATAATGAGTGAGATGTGCACCATCTGGGGGATGGTCATGATGGAGACTCAGACTTTTGGGGGGAGGGGGGGAAATGGGCATTTATTGAAACCTTAAAATCTGTACCCCCATAATATGCGGAAATTAAAAAAAAATTCTATTAAAAAAAAAAAATGTAGGTCAGGCGCAGTGGCTCACACCTGTAATCCTAGCACTCTGCGAGGCCAAGCCTGGAGGATCGCTTGAACTCAGGAGTTCAAGACCAGCCTGAGCAAGAGTGAGACCCTCCTTTCTACTAAAAATAGAAAAAATTAGCCAGGCATGGTGGTGCATGCCTGTAGTCCCAGCTACTTGGGAGGCTGAGACAGGAGGATCACTTGATCCCAGGAGTTTGAGGTCGCGGTGAGCTATGATGATGCCACTGCACTCTAGCTGGGGGTCTGTCTCAAAAAAAAAAAAAAAGTTTTTGTATTCAGGCAAACCCATACTATGAAACCCTTCCCCTTGTGCCTATATAGGAAGTCTCTAGAGAGATTTTTAAGGAACTGGTGATAGCAGTTGTATGTGGGGACCTGGAGTCGAAGGAAGATTTGTTTTTCATGGCATACCCATTTGTACTCTTTGAATTATTTACTATATATGTTTTACTTTTTAAAAAATAATTTCAATAAAAAAAAATTTCAGCTAGTTATTTTTTAAAAGCCTTACTCCCCATGGTTATATAAAATGTTAACATTAAGGGACCTGGGTGAAGAGTATATGGGAACTCTCTATAGTGTCTTTATAACTTTTCTATAAATCTAAATTTATTTAAAAATAAAATTTCTTTTTTTAAAAAAGGAGAAAGGGGGAAAAAGTACGGTCTTCCTATATGGAATCCTACATCATGAGGCAATTTTTTATCTTCTAACTCCAGTGACCTCCTGATTACAAAATACAATACACCTGTCTTAACCATGGCACTGTTTTTATCAGGGTCTGTTATTCATAATGCTAATCAGCTGGCAGATTAAAAGTTTTAAGTGAACTTAAAAGTTCACAATAAATCAGGGGAAGAACTCTGTGAATATATTGCATTCAAGACTTTGCCCAAGCTATAAAATTGAGTTTCAGAAAGAATCATCTGAGTATGTGTGTGTGTTGGGGGTGGGGGAACTTGATGGACAGAGGGGCTGTGGCCAGTGTCTGAAATCCAGCAACAGTGAAAGGGTGGAGAGAGAAGGCAAATGCAGAAACACACTTGAGTTGGTGATTCAGGTATGTGGATGACAAAAGTTCCTTGTTCAGAAGCAAGAGAATCAGGCAGCTCTTCTGGTTATTCAAAGGGGAGGGAAAGAGATGCTTTGATGGGGCAGGTTTCTTGAGGTCGGAATTTGATCTATCTTGCCTTAGATTCCCAGGTGACTGTCCTGCATGCAGATATTTACTGAGTGCTCACTCTGTGCTAGGCACTGTTCATTCATGGTGCTGGAGATACAGTCCCTGCTCCCACAGAGACTACATTCAAGTGGAAGGGACATCAATACACAAGTAAACAAATGCATATCAGACATGTCAAGTAGATAAGTCCATGAAGAGAAATAAAGTAGGGCAAGGGGCTGGAGACATGGGTAATTGGAGCCCTGAGGATGCTCTTCAGATAGGATGTCAATGGCGGCTTCTTGGAGGAAGTGATGTTAGAGACCCAAATGAAATAAGGACAGAAATGAGCCATGCAGGTATCTGTGGTTAGGGCATTCTAGCAGAGGGAACTGTAAAGATGAAGGGCCTGAGGGGTGGAGAAGGGCTTCTTGTCAGGAGACAACAAAGAGGCCTGTGTGGCTGGAGCTGAGTGAGGAGGAGAATGGGAGGCAATGAGAGGCCAGAAGAGTTTTGGAGAAGCTTATGGGAAAATATATTGGTAACATAGAAGCTTCCTGACAAAGTGAGCCTGTTGCTATAAGGAGAAATGGGAAATAATGGAATGTAGCAGACCTTTATTTCCACTAGCTATCCTGGAGAGTGATACACCATAAAATGTTTAAAAGATTGATCCAGAAATGGGGAGATGTGGCTCCTGTGTAACAGTTTTCCCTTTTGCTCAGATATTAATTACTTGACCCATTTTGTGGCTCATTCCTGAAGTGCAAAATTGTCTTGTGGTGCTCTTGGGGGCGTTTGGGAGGCAACCTTTATGAGGTCCTCAGGTTCCAGGAGCAGAGTACAACACTGGGTCAGGTAAAGCAGACATGAAGGTGGTGTGACTTGATCTGTCCCAGGGGATGTTCACTTCTTTTCCCCATTTCACCTGTGGTCTCTCTTCTTCCAAGCAGGATTGGTTGCCGTGGTCCTTGCTGCTTCTCTCTCTCACATGTGAATCAAGCGCCTTCTATGTCCCTGGGGTTGCGCCAATCAACTTCCACCAGAACGACCCTGTAGAGATCAAGGTAAGTGTGTTCCTGAGCTGCTGGAACCTCTCTGCACTAGGCAGCCTGGCTAGAGGACCATGGGGAGCTATGCATGTCCATCCAGTTGTCCTGGGAGAAAGGGTTCACTGCATGCTGCACAGCCTGGAAGTAGAGTGTCCTAGAGTGTCTCCGGAAGCCCTGCAATTCTGGGAGCTCTACCCCTGCCTCTTCAGCTCTCTCTCCCTGTACCTTTGGCTCTTCATATCCTCTCTCCATTTCCGTTTTTTTCTCTGTTTTTGTGTGTGCTTGTGTACATTTGCATCTCTATCTCTTTCTCACTCTCACTTTTGCTCTCAAACATTCTTTTCTCTCTGTGTGTATGTGTCCATGCCCATCTCTTTTTGCATCTCTGTCTTTCTCCACCTGCTTCCTCTTTGGCATCTCTGCCTCCCTCTATCTTCTTCTCTGTCACCAACTTTCTCTGCATAACTCATAGCATCTGCTCATATTGTTCATATATTGTAAACATCTCTCTTCCTTGGCAATCAGACTTGTAACTTGCAAGAACAGTAATTAAAATAACATTTATTTATTTATTTATTTTAATTACAACACTTTATTGCAGCATCGGCAAAGGTCAGATTTCTGAAGCTGGTGAAGATTAGGCAGCATTTCCATGTGAAATGTCACAATTTTACAAGTTTTATTTCTTATTTAAATCTACATGCAGTAAAATAACATTTATTGAAGGTTATTTACATGCCAGACATTATGCTTAGGATGCCTTCCAAGAACCCTCTGAGGTGAATTCTATATGTTTTATGGATTTCCTGTACATTTTATAGATTAGGAAACTGAGACCCAGGGAAACAAATCAACATGCCTAAGGTCACATGGTGAGGAAGACATAGGGTTAGTCCAGAGCCCCATCTCTTAACCGCTGCAGTAGCCTCCCACTGCCTCTGCCAAAAGCCCCCCCCCCAAGAGCAAAGCTGTGGCAGAGGGGCTATGGGGGTTGGCTTCCTATCCTGCCTAGCTGAGGATGTGGGAAGAGAGAGAGTAGGAGGGAACATAAAGGTGTGGGACTCATCTCTTTATAATATGGATTCTTTTCTGATTGTCCCAAGAGAGAATGCTGAGAAACACAAAATTATTATAACAGATGATAACTTTTTGACCATTTTTTTTCTCAAGCAATTCATGTAACACTTAATAGAGGTCCAGAAAGCTCTGAAATTCAAAGTTTTTCTAAGCTCATTGGAGGCAAGAGCTGGCCTGAACCGAACATGAAGCTATTTATTGACTTACTCCACTCAGTATGGCTATTTTTGCATTTCTCTGTACAAATGGTCATTGAACATGAGGTACTGCTCCAGACTCAGCTGAGGGTATTAGGAAACCTATGGTATGTATACCACATTACCCTTCTAAAACCTGGAAAATTCCTAATTCCAAAGCAAGAGTTTTAAATAAGGGTTGTAGACCTGGATTCTAAAAGTTATTTATACTTTTAGATGGAGTATAAGGAATGCTCAATAGTTCCTAAATAGTAAAAATAATTTTAGTTATATTTAGATTAAACTTTTATTTTTGTAACATTTTGATGGGTTCTATATTATCTGTGGTTTAGGGGTTTCCTGTGATACTACCGTTTCTAGTGCTATATCCTGTGTGCTTGCATCATTTCCTAAACATTCTCCATCATCTTCTTAAACCTTATGTTTAATGCCACACAATATTTAATTAAATAAATATATCATAGTTTATTGATCAATTTTCCATTGTAGGGGCCTTCAGTTGTTTTTTGGTTTTCTGTCTTCTCTTATTCAGCAGACATCTAATGAGCACCTACTCTGTACCTAGCTCTAAGGCACTGGGGTTACAGAGGTAACTGAGGCAGACGTGGTCGTTGCCCTCATGGAGCTTAAGTCTTAGATTATAGTGGGGGAAAGTGATTTTTTAAAAAAATAGGTAAACAAAATGATTATATCTTAGACATACAGTGAAGGAAACAGAGTGTTGAAGTAGAGCACAATGGGAGTTCCATTAGATACACTTCCATTAGATACATTAGTTCCATTAGGACTCAGGTCGGGATTTCAGCTGAGACCTAAATGTAAGAAGAAGCCACATGTGCACAGAGTAGGGCAGAAAAGAGCAGCAGGTTCAAAGCCTGGGTCAGAGCTTGACTAGCTCAAGGAACTGAAGAAGACCACGATGGTTGTGAATCAGAAGTGAACTTCTTTGTTCTTAAAGGCTTTTATTTCCCTTATTGAAATTATTTCCTTAGGAAAGATGCTCAGAAGTAAAAATATCAGGTCAATGGATAGCAATATGTGTAAAATTTTGTATATTGAATTTGGTTGTGAGTTTAAATGTATAATGCAATCTATAATTAATGAAATGTGAAATAATTCAGAATTGTGGACAGTACAGTGTATAGTATACTATAGTTATGTCTGCTACAATTAGTTGCTTATGAGATACTATTACTGGCCGGCGCGGTGGCTCACACCTGTAATCCTAGCACTCTGGGAGGCCAAGGCGGGTGGATTGCTCGAGGTCAGGAGTTCAAAACCAGCCTGAGCAAGAGCAAGACCCTGTTTCTACCATAAATAGAAAGAAATTAATTGGCCAACTAATATATATAGAAAAAATTAGCCGGGCATGGTGGCGCATGCCTGTAGTCCCAGCTACTCGGGAGGCTGAGGCAGCAGGATCGCTTGAGCCCAGGAGTTTGAGGTTGCTGTGAGCTAGGCTGACACCAGGGCATTCACTCTAGCCTGGGCAACAAAGCGAGACTCTGTCTCAAAAAAAAACAAAAAAATAGATACTATTACTAAGTGAACTAAAGATGTGTGGGTGCCATGGAGGATTATTGGTTTCTGCTGGATGGTGGAACAACAACCTCTCTTCTCCCACCAGGCTGTGAAGCTCACCAGCTCTCGAACCCAGCTACCTTATGAATACTACTCACTGCCCTTCTGCCAGCCCAGCAAAATCACCTACAAGGCAGAGAATTTGGGTAAGTGCTGCTTTTATACTGCTGTCAACCTGTCCCCAAGGGGAATCCAGCATGATTTTATAACAATAATAGCAGTTAGCCTTGCTGTGTGCTGGGCACCATTATACATAGTTTACATACCTATTAGTTTACTTAAGCCTCATAATGACCCTGAAGGGGTCATTTATTCCCATTTATTCCCATTTTGCAGGTTAAGTGACTTGGTTGTGGTTATACTAATGTTAATGGCTAAGCTGGGCTTTGAATCCAAGCAGTCAGGCTTTAGAGTTGGAGTACTTGGCTTCTACTCAGACCAGCTTTGTCTGGATTTCTAGATTTCTCCTCTCTCCTGGCTTTTGTCATCTGCTCTGCTTTTGATGGAAAGAGTGAGTGATTATCTCTGCTCTAAAAGCAAGTAGAGAAGTCACCATAGTTCTTGCTAAGCTGTGCAAGACTTGCCTCAAATAATATGAGACGCCCAGCACAGTGTCTGGCACAAGTATTCCATAAATAGTAGCCATTTTATTCTAATTTAAACAATTCTCCATTTGGTAGAATTTCAGGCTTAAAGGAAAAGGCATTTGGAGGCATCTCTTCAGGACACGGTTATTAGTGCTTCTGCTGTGCCTGCCTCCAGGTGCTTCTGCTGTGCCTGCTGTTAAGTTCTAGAGATAAAAACATGGAGAGATGCTCTTCCTGAACTCAAGGAACTTAAGAGACTTTCTTCTTTTCTTATACCTTAGGAAGGAGAAAGGCAAGAGCAGGCCCCTGAAAGGGCTTCCTTTTCTGTCAGGGCTACCCATGGCATAGATGTTTCCAGAACCCCTAGCTGATAAATGTATCTCTGCCAGGTATTAGGGGACCTGGACCAGCTGGAGACAGGCCTTGGAACTAGTTTAACCAAAAGTGGGCTGCACCACCTCCCCCAAACACCAGCTTTGCCTACATCTTGCCTTGTGGTATCAAACAGAGATTGGCCTCAGAGCCTGGGCTGGCTTCCACTGACTATGCAGTGATGCAGCTCATGATGCTGCCACTGACCATCTGTATGCTGATGCCTGCCCGCTGCCTCCTGCCTGCCGTTTCCCTTGTTTCCTCTCCACACTGCTGTGCTCTAGCCACCTTGCTTTTGCCTGGGAAGCTGGACCCACTTGGTCCTCCAGGGTCCTGATACCAGGTCCCTCACAGCTATTTCTCCCTCCCCCTGGGAGCTAATGTGGATTCTTTGGCAGTCCAACGCTCTGCAGTTAAGCATTCTTCAGTGTGCTTAACCTTAACCTCTCTGAACCTCTGCTGAATTTTGCATGAAGCTGGGGAATGTTCCTGCCTCATAGAAATGGAGACTTCTGTTTATAAACGTCATCCTGCCATACTGCATCTCGGTCTGTCATTGTGTAATAATATTTCCCTTCATCACCTAAGGGCTCTTTGACTCAAGGGGTTATGTCTTATATTCCTTTTTCAGCTTCTAGCCCAGGACCTGACACATAGTAGGCATTCTGGAAATGTTAATGTCCTACCTAAGTGGAGCAAAAACATCCTTGACTGAATGTCTGTTCGATTGCAAGCCAATCATTATAATGGAAAGATGTAAAAATGTAAACTCTACATTATCATCGTCATCATCACGACCACCACCACCACTATTAATGCTTGTAGGACTCTTCCTGTGAGCTGGACGCTATTCTAAGCATTTCTGTGCTTTAGCTCATTTAATTCTCACAACAACCCTGAAGTGGATTCTCTTACTATCTCCTTATTACAGATAAGGGAAGTGAGACACAAGGAGGTGAAGTCACTTGCCCCAGGTCACTCATCTAGTAAATGGCAGAGCCCTAGGAACCGTCCCCATTAGGTGTGAATTTACCCATCCCCTTCTCCCCCCTCCCACCTGCCCAACATCCAATGAATGTTACTTCCATATGTGCACATAAGTTTTGATCGATTGGTACCAATGGTGAGTACATGAGGGGCGGACTGCCTCCGGTCCTCATCGACACTTAAGCATCACACTCTGTGCACTATCTTCCTAGAGTCTCACAGTAACTCCGTAAGCTGATTATGATCATCCTCACTTCATAGTAGAGGGAACAGCAACTTCAAGGGTTTGAAAGACTCGTTCAGGGTCACATGGCCAGTAGGTGGAAGAATTGAGATTTAACACAGGTTTTTTGACTCTAAAGCCAGAGTTCTTTCTGTGATCCCAGGCTGCCTTCTCCAGGAAGGCTCATTTGGGCTGTCTGAGGGCAGTGCTCATGGTTGTCACATGAATAGAGATTTGTGTCATGGTGTGTGCGTTAGAGCAGCTGTGGCCCGTGATTGAGTACTACATCGGGCTCTCTTAGAGGGTCCACATTCATGACTTCTTGCTCATTGTTAAAAGGAATACTTCTGTATTAGAAAAGAGCCATTCCTGACCAGTATGTCCTCTTTCTTGGGTTAAATTTAATTTCTAAATATCAAGAAGTGATACCACATTACTTGGTCTGTAGCCCTGTTCCCCTCTCAATGGTTGTTTCTCTCCTCAAGCAAGATCACTGTTGACCAGAGAAGTGGGCAGGAGCATGTGGTATAGAGGAAAGAGCCCAAGGGGTTGGCATTACCACAGCCCCTCATATGGTCATGGGCAAGCCACTATGCCCCTGTCATCCACAGCTTTGTCATCTGTGAAATACATTTCAGCAGTGCGCTATGCAGATGTCTTACCATGTCCTCACTCTTAACTGGCCATTCCATGCCTGGGTTTTGCATGCTCACCTACATTGCCAGGATTCCAAAATAGGGCAGAGGGGAAAGAGACCTTCATCCAGGCCCCTCCTCACCATCTTCCTCTCCTCAGTGGCCTCATCCACACTTTTTTTTTAATTTTAGAAATATTTATGCATGCATAGCTTGATTTTATTATACTGGTGAGCCTATAGAAAATTCTACTCAAAATTATTTTTAAAAATAATGTTTCTGAAAAAATAAAATAGCAGCTACACAATGTTTACATAATGTATAGTAAAGCAAATTTTTTAATTTGGCTCTTAGCATCAAAAGATAATAAAGGCAGAATAATTCATCTTGGTAACAGTCACAAAATCATCTCTTACCTGTGTATGTTTGTGATAACCTGTCACTGGCACATTTCAAAGATAGTTTTTTCTTCCCAATATGGTTATTCGGAATTTGTTATGAAATTTACTGCAAGCTTCTTCAAATTTTAAATTTATGATTAATAATTTTGTTTTGTTGAAAATGTTGATCGAATTTTCTTTGCATACATAAATTTTTTTGATAGTTCAATTTTTATATATGTTATTTATATTTTTTTAATACTTCATTTATAGAATGTATTTTTTTTAATTTCAGAATATTACATGGGTACAAATGCTTTGGTTGCATATTAATAAATTGCTTTTTCACTGCCCTAGTCAGAGTCACAAACGTGCCCATCCCCCAGACAGCATGCACTGTCCCCATTAGGTGTGAATTTACCCATCCCCTTCTCCCCCCTCCCACCTGCCCAACACCCAGTGAATGTTACTTCCATATGTGCATGTAAGTTTTGATCGATTAGTACCAATTTAATGTTGGGTACATGAGAGGCGGACTGCCTCCCCATCCTCATCCATACTTGAAGCATCTCTTGCCAAGGCTTCTATTTTGCACAGCTGAGTGCCGCCCTCTACAACAGCAAGGCTCATGGCCCTGCCACTTACCTTCTATGTGCTGATGACTCACAACTTCCCCCTCTGCCCTGACCTCTCCTCTGAGCCTTAAATGTTGATATCTAACTGCCCACTTGTCGTGTCAAACTGAAAATGCCAGGCCGGGTACAGTGGCTCATGCCTGTAACCTAGCACTCTGGGGGGCTGAGGCAGGAGGATCACTCGAGGTCAGGAGTTCGAAACCAGCCTGAGCAAGAATGAGACCCAGTCTCTATTAAAAATAGAAAGAAATTAGCCGGACAACTAAAAATATATAGAAAAAATTAGCCGGGTGTGGTGGCGCATGCCTATAGTCCCAGCTACTCGAGAGGCTGAGGCAGTAGAATTGCTTGAGCCCAGGAGTTTGATTTTGCTGTGAGCTAGGGTGACACCACAGCACTCAAGCATGGGCAACAGAGTGAGACTCTGTCTCAAAAACAAAAAAACAAACAAAAAAACCCCTGAAAATGCCTTCAATCTAAATTTGCTGTTCTTTGTTTTCCCACCTAGAACCTGGTTGTAGAAATCTCAGGGTATTCCTAACATGCACCATCCTTACTCATCCCTTATATCTAGTCAGCACCAGAGCCCCTAGATTTCACCTCCTCAGTAGCTCTTGAGTCTGTGTCCTCTTCTCCACCCTCACTACCCTCTGTTCTAGCTACCAGCATCACTCATTTGCATGACTGACTGCCATCACCCCCAGCCAGTTCCTTGCTGCCTCTGTTTTCTTCACAAAACAGCCAGAGCCACCTTTCTGTCACCAAAATCAGATAAGTCTTCCCCCACCCCAGTCAGAAACCTTCATTGGCTTTTGTTGCTTTTTAGGTAAAGATCAAACTATGTGTGGCTCATGGGCCCCCTGATGATCAGCTCTGGCCCACCTCTCCAGCTCACCCAGTCGTTCTCCCCAGCTCTCTGCATTGCAGCCACACAGTCCTCTCAAGTTTACTGCTCCCCTAACCCCTACCTCCATGGGGCCTTTGCACATACTATTCCTTCTGTCTAGAATGTTATTCCCTTATCTCTTGGCCTAGTTAACTTTTTCTCTTCCTGTAGAGCTCAGTTCAAGTAGCATTTCCTCAGGGAAGCTTTCTTAGACCTACTCCTCCATGTCTACAGCAATTTATACCATAAATTCTCATTTTGCTGATTATTTAATCAAAGTCGGTCTTTTCACTAGAACATAAGCTCTATGAGGCCAGGCGCGGTGGCTCACGCCTGTAATCCTAGCACTCTGGGAGGCCGAGGCGGGTGAATTGCTCAAGGTCAGGAGTTCGAAACTAGCCTGAGCAAGAGCAAGACCCCGTCTCTACTATAAATAGAAAGAAATTAATTGGCCAACTAATATATATAGAAAAAATTAGCTGGGCATGGTGGCATATGCCTGTAGTCCCAGCTACTCGGGAGGCTGAGGCAGCAGGATTGCTTGAGCCCAGGAGTTTGAGGTTGCTATGAGCTAGGCTGACACCACGGCACTCACTCTAGCCTGGGCAATGAAGTGAGACTCTGTCTCAAAAAAAAAAAAAAAGATAAGCTTTATGAGTATGTCTGCTCAACTTTGTATCTTCAGGGCCTGGCATGTAGTAGGTACCCAGTACATGTTTGAGAGGGCATGAATGAATGACTAGATGACTAGGCAGAGAGTGCCGTAGGCAGTGGATCCATACTGATGAGCAAGTGTTAGACCAAGTGCATGTGGAGGCGTTAGTCCTAGCTCTGGTTGGTCTCCTTCGGCTTGCCCCAGTGTCACATCATCACAGTAGAATCAATTGTTGAATGGCTCAGAATGAAAGCGCCTTTGGGTTTAGTTGACAGTCTCTAACTGCTCAGTGCCTGTTAGCATGAGGTCTGGCAGCAGGTTACTCTGAAGCAACAGGCACACAAGGGGCCTGCCAGTTTGCTAAGTAAAAAGATGTTTCAGATAAAAACCTCTGGTGCTGGATTCACCTTGCCTCCTAAATTCACCCTCCCTGCCTAAACCAGGATCTAAAGACACAGGGATAGATAGGAAACAACCTACCCTTAAAGAGCTCATAGGTAGGAGAGCTAGAAACATAAATATATCAGAACATCATACAAAGTAACATCATTGACATATGAAAAGGTGCTAATGATAAAATTAGTGTTGGTTGCTTGTCTGCTCTGTGCCTAGTAGTTTACTTAGATTAACTCCTTTATTTCTCACTGTAACCCTATGAGGTGGGTACTATTGTTACCCATTTTACAGATGAGGACATTGAGGCTCAGTGAGGTTGAGTGACTTCCCAAGATTGCTAAGCTAGTAAATGGCAGGGACAGGGTGCAATAGCAGGTGATCTGGAGTTGGAGCCTTCTTTCTTCCCTTCCTGATGCTCCTTCGGCACAGAGGGAAATAAGAGGAGGAAGTGATGAGCTTGTCCTGAAGGAGTCAAGAAGGACTTGCCAGAGAGAGTGAAATGATTATCGAGTTTGCAGCCAGGAACATGGGGCAGGGAATGGCAATCAAGGCAAAGGAAGTGACTGAGGCCCAGCTGCATGGAAGGGTGTGATATGTTTGATGAGCTCTGATGGGGTCCAGTGGTCCTAAGCACAAAGGAAGAGGGGCAGACGACAGGTGGGGGTTAGCTGGGCCAGCTACACTTGAACAGATGGGAAGGGCATTCACTGCCAGGCTTGGGTACTGCTGAATTCCTTGGAAGTCCATTTTTGCGCTGCAGTCCTGCATCTCTGTGACTCTGCTAACCTCAGCAACCTCAGGGCTGAAGCTCTGAGCTCGGATCTGTCTCTCTTACGGCAGGAGAGGTGCTGAGAGGGGATCGGATTGTCAACACCCCTTTCCAGGTTCTCATGAACAGTGAGAAGAAGTGTGAAGTTCTGTGTGGCCAGTCCAACAAGCCCGTGACCCTGACAGTGGAGCAGAGCCGGCTCGTGGCCGAGCGGATCACAGAAGACTACTATGTCCACCTGTAAGTTGTCCTCTGCTCCCTACTGGCCTCAGAGTCACATAAGGGAGGGCACTGACGGGAGAGGCAGTGCAGAGGGACTGAGCGGGGCCTTGGGTTTCCAGCATTGCTGACAACCTGCCTGTGGCCACCCGGCTGGAGCTCTACTCCAACCGAGACAGCGATGACAAGAAGAAGGAAAAAGATGTGCAGTTTGAACATGGCTACCGGCTCGGCTTCATGGATGTCAACAAGGTATAGTGTCTTTGGCGTGCCCACAGGGCTGGGGAGCCACACCTCATGAGTCAGGAGCGGAGAAGGGGGAAATATTCAGCTATAGGCTTGTAACAGAAAATTTGGGGATCGCCTTGGTGGGTTTCTCCTTGTGCCCCTGAGCATGATGGTCTCTCAGAGGTCTGAGTGCTCTGGGCAAGACTCTGGCAGATACTACAAGGAGGTGAAGGCACAGTCCCTAAAAAGTCAGATTCTTTTTATAAGATTAAAACAAAAAAGAAATCTGGCACTTCATCAGTATGTAGGAGAGAGGGCTAGGTTGTGGTCAAGAGCATGCAGACTACCAGGGCTTGAATCCTGCCTCCACCAGTTACTGGTTATCTGAGCGGCCTTGAGCCTATGATTCCTTATCTATCAAAAGTATATAATAAGGATGGCCACCCTCTGGGGTTGTTATGCAGAGAAAAATCAGATTGTGTGCGCACTTCACAGCACAGCCCCTGAGAATAAGCTAATAATGATGAGAATTATAACTGTGATTTTCTTTACTTATCTTTCTGATTTTCTGCACTGAGCACATATTACTTAGGGAGTAAAAGACAGTAACATTTCTTTTGAAGCACAGCCTGTCCTGCAAGGGCTTCTGTCTTAATTGGGAAGAGAACTGACAGTGTAAGACCCTAGATCTTAAGTACCAATTGCCTTTCACTGACTATTAATGCCAGTGGAGTTCAGAGGATGCTCATTGTGCATTTACATTGTCACCGAGGAGGTGGGCCTTGAAAATAGGTAGGCTTTTGCAGAATGGAGTTGGGGTAGCATTCTAGTTGGAGTGAATATGGTAAAAACAGATGTAAGGTAGGGAGGGTCTGGGAGGCCGGTGAGCTCACGTGACTTAAAAGTTGATGACAGCCAGGCGTCTTAGAGTCAAATGATAGAAGGCCTTGAATGCCAGGCTAAGAGAATTGGGCTTTTATCTGTTAAGCTCCAGGGAGCCCTTGAGGGTTTCTGAGCAGGACAGTGATAAGAGGAGAATAGTGTTGTTGGAAGGTTGGTACAGCCAGGCATGCTGGGTGAAGAGAGGGACCTGACACCTGGGTAGTCTCCCTGAGTGATTTTCTGATTGTCTCTTGCTATTAGTTGTTTTGTTGTCTCTTGCTCCATTTTAGATCTACCTGCACAATCACCTCTCATTCATCCTTTACTACCACCGGGAGGACATGGAAGAGGACCAGGAGCACACATACCGTGTCGTCCGCTTCGAGGTGATTCCCCAGAGCATCAGGCTGGAGGGTGAGTGGGGAGGTGTGACCAGAAGGGCAGGGCTGGATGGGCCTGGGCTTCCATACCCAGGATCTTCTCACGCCTCACATTCCTGAGCTGGCTAACAGGCGCAGGTGTGGTGTTTGCGTCCAGCCGAGGTAGAGTGATGGTATCCTGTTAGAGAAGGTGGGTTGGAGGGGAAAGCTGACAGTATGACGTCTGCTGTGGCACAGACTAGGTACCTTATTAGTTTACCCTTTCCCAGCAACCATAGGAAGTAGACATGTAGTGATAATAGCTAAGAAACCAGAGGCTCAGAGAGGTTAGTGACATGGCCAAGACCAAACAGCAAGTTGGGGCTTGGTGGAGCCTCTTCCCTAGAACCAGCCAGCTCATTCTGGGTTGAAGAATAAGGGGCAAGGACCCAGACAGAACTGTTGGGCAGCAGGTTTCTTTGTTTCTTTCCCACTATGGGAGTGATTGGCAGAGACCAGAATTTGCCCAGGATAAGCCATTGTTCTGCAGTTTGAGAGCCCAGGTTAGTCCTGCTGGGCCTCACAGGACCTGGTCCAGCACCACCTCACCTGCCAGCCCTCACTTACCACAGCATGTTCTCCAATTAAGCAGTAAGCCCTGCCTTTTGTCCACGGTGGTAGTTTTCTGGCTTTTTTTTTTTTTTAAGTTGCAGAACCTACTTTTCAAACAAAATTGGACACAGAAGTCTGAATCATAGATCCAATACTTTAACAGCACCATACTGCATCTCCTGCTATCCGTGTCCTAAACACAGTTCTGCATTATTTGTGTATATGACAGTTTCAAGATCATCTGCTCCCCCACCAGCTCTTTGAGAGCTTAGAGTCTCTGTCTCCTTTCCTCACCATTTTATGTCCAGCACTCAGCACAGCACCTGGCACATAGTTGGTGCTTATTAGAGTTGGTTGAATGAAAGAACAGATGACAGGATGGAAAAATGAGGAAATGAATGGAGAAAGCATCTGAGTGATTGAATTACTAAAGTGCTGGGACTTTGGAGATGAACTAAGTGAGTAAACATGACGGAATGAATCAGTATTGTTTTGTCTGTTAAATGGGACTGACTGAATGAGTAAGTCAGTGTTTGAGTTTAATGAAGGGAGACTAATTGACTAAAGGAGGGACTCAGACTCAGACCTTTCATGTACAGGTCTCTCTGCAGTCCCTAGGCCTTTGGAAGGTCAGGGCCCTGGGGAATATAATTTTTGTTATTGTTGGGGTTTTTTTTGTTTATTTGTTTTTTGTTTTGTTTTGTTTTTTAGAGACATAATCTCACTGCATCACCCAGGCTGGAGTGCAGTGGTGGTGTCATCATAGCTCACTATTGCCTCAAAGTCCTGGGCTTAAGCAATCCTCCTGTCTCAGCCTCCTAAGTAGCTGGGACTACAGGCACACCACCATGCCCAGCTAATTTTTCTTATTTTTTGTAGAAATAGGCTCTCACTATATTTCCCAAGCTGGTCTTAAACTCCTGGCCTCAAGTAAAACTCCCACCTTGGCCTCCGAAAGTGCTGGGATTATAGGCATGAGCCACCGAGACCAGCCTAATTTTGAAAATCAATTTTTGCCCACTGCTCCCAGCCTCCACTCCAGACTCTAGAAGCCAGGGTCCCAGCAGCAGGCAGCCTCAACCTCGAAACAACCCTTAGGTAGTGGCACTGGCTGCCACAGGAATAGACTGAGTCTCTGTCTCTCACAGATCTCAAAGCAGATGAGAAGAGTTCATGCACCCTACCTGAGAGTACCAACTCCTCACCCCAAGAAATTGACCCCAACAAGGAGAATCAGCTGTACTTCACCTACTCTGTACACTGGGAGGTGAGTAGGGCTATAGCTCACAGGCAAGGGAGGAGGGTTCTGGTCTGGGCAGGCCTGACTCTGCATGCTTCCTCCCAACTCCCAGGAAAGTGACATCAAGTGGGCCTCTCGCTGGGACACTTACTTGACCATGAGTGATGTGCAGATCCACTGGTTTTCTATCATTAACTCCGTTGTGGTGGTCTTCTTCCTGTCAGGTGAGAGACCTGTGGGTTAAAGGGTGCAGAGGATGTGTTTGGTTTTGAGTGACTGAGGCATCCACCTGCACGGGCATGTGTTCACTGATCCAATGGGACTTCGGTGTTGCTCATTCTGTGTCGGGCATTATGCCAGATGCTGGGAATATGGTGTTGAACAAGCCCACCCCAGTCTCTGCCTTCACAGAGTTTGTATTCTGGCGATAGGAGAGAAACAAAAAAGCAAGTAAATAGTGGAGTTCCATATAGGGATAAGTGCTATGAAGCAGATAAACAGGGTGACCAAATACATAACAGTTGAGGAAAGGGTGAATGCTACTTTAGTGAAGCCCTCTCTGAACGAGGAGGAAGAGCCATCATTCAGAGACCCAGGTAAAGACTGTTTCAATGAGGGTCATGCCCCTGCAGTGAGATAAGCTTGGCAAGAAGCTAGATGGCAAGAGGGTGGTGGGCAGAGGTGGAATGACACTGATTGTTTCAATATCATATGAGAAGTGAATATAATGCTAGCTACTTACTGTTTATTAAACATGAAGGGGCCAGCTGCTGTCCTAAGCACTGTACAAATACCTCAATCCTTGAAGCCTCATGAGCTAAGCCTAAAAACATTAAGTGAGCTCAAGGTCATGCAGCCCATTCTCCTAACCACTGCATTGCTGCCTAGAGAGGGAAATAGGGAAATAAAATGGGGGTGGGGGATTTCTGAACTTTTGAGAGGCACTGAGAGTTGAAGATGTCTCCAGTGAGTCTTGAAGCATGAATATGAGTCAGGGCAGAGTGGGGCATTTAGACAAAGGGCAAGGCATGGAGGTGAGAGAGCCACAAGGCTGTGAACTACTAGGTGGCTCAAAGCAGCAAATAACCAGAGGTAGAGTGAGAAGTGAGCCTAGGAGAAATGAGGCTGGAGAAGTTGGCAGAATCAAGCCATGGAAGAGCTGGGATGCTTTTTAGAACAAAAAGCAATATCCTTTGGCTACCCCCAACTATCCCAGTGACACATCCTTTCCCCAGCCTGGACAGTGTTCCTCTGTGCAGCCTTCCCTTGGTGGAGTGCACAGCTGGAGTGGAGCTCCACCTAGAAGAGGACCTGAGGTCCTAGATAGCCAGTTCCTACTGGAACAAGCCATGTCTGCCAGCAAAACACCAAGCCCAGGAGAGCATGGAGCACAGAGGACTGCTGGCAGTGCCAACAACTCTTCATTCCCACCACTTTCTGTTTCAGGCATCCTGAGCATGATTATCATTCGGACCCTCCGGAAGGACATCGCCAACTACAACAAGGAGGATGACATTGTACGAGGTCTTGGCTGGGGAGGGTGGACTTGGAGAGGGAGGGCAATCTAACCAGTAGGGCTCTGGGCCTACCACACTGGGAGGGTATATGTGTCTGTTATCACTCATAGAGGAAACCTTATGAAGGTGAAAAGGAGAAAATATTTTTAATCACCCAAAATGATGAGGATGAGCTTTCTAATTTCCAAGCATAAAAGCAATGGAAGAAATCACAGAAAGAAAAGTTGATTGATTGACACTAATATTTTAAAAATGATTCTGCCTGTCAGATAATACATAGACAAAACAGAAAAAGGAAGTGGCAAAACAATATTTGCAACAAACTTTAAAAAAGTAGTATAGTTGAAAGAATTTGTATAAAATCTCTTTGGAAAAAAAACCAAAAACCTAAATCTCTAATGTAATGATGAACAGAAACTTATAGACAAGGAACTACACATGGCACGTAAGCATGTGAAAAACTGTTTTTTACCTCAGGAATAACCCCTGAAAATGCAGGTTCAAATAATCATAAGACCATTTGGGACCATCAAATTAGCACAGATTTTTTTTTAATAGTGCTAATTGTTGGCAAGGTTAACATGGGATAAGCACCTTCCCATACTACCCATGCAAGTGTAAATTGGTAGTTTTCTGAAAAGTGATTGGCGATACATATGAAAAACTGTAAAATAGGCAACTTGCTTTGACACAGAAATTATTCTAGAATTTTCCTAAGGAAATATTAAAAAACACAAAGACTTGATCTAGAAATACTTATTGCAACTTTGAAATTTAATTTCAAAGAGTATGTATTAACATGAGGAAATGCTTACAATCAAATATCAACTGAAAATAACAAAAGTACTCAATATGATCCCAATTTCATTGTTTAAAACATACATATAAACATACATACATAAAAGACCGAAGGAAATATATTAATACAGCAATATCCTTAAGTGGGAGTATAAGTCATTTTTAACATCTTTCTGTTTAAATTTTTTCCATAATATTTATTGCTTTTTGTTCATTTGAATTTCATGCCATATACCAAAAAAAAAATTTTTTTTTTGAGACAGAGTTTCACTCTGTTGCCCAGCTAGAGTGTCATGGCATCAACCTAGTTACAGCAACCTCAAACTCCTGGGCTCAAGTGATCCTCCTGCCTCAGCCTCCTGAGTAGCTGGGACTATAGGAATCCACCAACATGTCCAGCTAATTTTTTCTATATATTTTTAGTTGTCCAGCTAATTTCCTTCTATTTTTTAGTAGAGACAGGGTCTCGCTCTTGCTCAGACTTGTCTTGAACTCCTGAGCTCAAACAATCCACCCGCCTCGGCCTTCCAGAGTGCTAGGATTACAGGCATGAGCCACCACACCTAGTCTACCAAAACCTTTTTACTTCCCAAGCAAAGGTCATAGTGATGTAGAAAAATAAAAAGAAAACACAAAACCTTTTTACTTATTTTTTATTACACAAATAAGAATACTTAATTTCTTTTATAATCAGAAAAAAAATTGCTTCTAAATCTCACTATCCAAGAACTATTACAGTTAACGTTTTATTGTTGTGATGTGTTACATTATTTTCCTACACACTCGGTTTGTGGAATTTGGGAAGATTTTCCTTTACATAGCTACTGGTGTCATGTTTGTGACCTCCCTTGTACTCCTGTCAGAGCAGAGCCGGTTGATAGCTGAGGGACCCTGGGTCCTCAGGGGTGGTCCTTGGAGGAGCTGCCTCCAGCCTCACTCTCTGGCCCTTTGCTGCAGGAAGATACCATGGAAGAGTCTGGGTGGAAGCTGGTGCATGGTGACGTCTTCAGGCCCCCCCAGTACCCCATGATCCTCAGCTCCCTGCTGGGCTCAGGCATTCAGCTCTTCTGTATGATCCTCATTGTCATCTGTGAGTGGGCTCAGCGGGGCTGGGTATGGGGGGCATGGCTGCCTTTTCCATGTTCCTCAAGGAGAGGAGGGTGGGCTTCCCTCCCTGGAGAAGGGGGCCAAGCTCTCAGCACCAGGGCATGTCAGTATGTCCGGGCCAGACAGCTGTCCACCCCAACAATAGCCCCTGCCCAGGACCATTTACCAGCTGGGCTCCTTCCCAGCACCATTTATAGAGCCCACCATGTCTGCTCCATCAGGGAAGCCACACATCACTGCTGTGAGATGAGCCTTTTGTAGTCAGAGGGTAAGTGACTTACCGAAAGTCAGTACCAGGATCAGGACTGGAATCAGGTCTTTTTTTAATCTGAGAAAAACCCACTAATATATAGTAGTTTCAGATAGTCCTGGAATCACTCTGCCTAGATTTGTATCTCAGCCTCATGCATCCAAGCTTTGTCATATTGGACAGGCCACTTAACCTCTGTGAGCCTCAGTTTCCTTGTCTGAGAAGGGGGGAAACTGATCACTACCTTGCAGAGTTGACAGGGCAGAATCAGTGAGGCGACATTTGTGGTGCACTCAGCCTAGCACCTGGCTCGTTGCAAGTGCCCTGTGGACTGGAAGCTTCAGAGATTTGGCCAGGTGCAGCCCAGCAGCTGCTGCACCCCTCTGAGCCCCAGCTAACATCAGTCTTCTCCTGTAGAGAGGAAGGGACTAGACTGTTGAGGAGACCAAGGGAGAAGAGAACCTCATTTAGCCCCCTCTGCCCAGTGTCCTGGTCAGCCTGTCCAAGATGGGGCAGGGGATCTGGCAATCAGCCCCCTGACTTTCTCTGCCCTGCCCTCCCTCCCTCCACAGTTGTGGCCATGCTTGGGATGCTGTCGCCCTCTAGCCGGGGAGCTCTCATGACCACAGCCTGCTTCCTCTTCATGTTCATGGGGTAGGTGTGTCTGAGTGGGCTCATGGGGGCTGGCACAAGCCTCCTTCACTCCAGCTAACAGCTCCCCTTGGTGTGAATCCCTGCCATTTCTCCACAGAGTGTTTGGTGGATTTTCTGCCGGCCGTCTATACCGCACTCTAAAAGGCCATCGCTGGAAGAAAGGAGCCTTCTGTGTAAGTGTTCTAAACCTTCTCCTGCTGTTTGGTGGGGAGCTAAGAAGCTTTTTCCTGGACGGCTCAGGAAGAGTGTAGGCAGGTGCTGGTGGAGATTTTGGGGCCGAAGTCTAAGCAGCAGCATGATGTAGCAGGAGGAGCACAGGCCAGGGGTCAGGAATATGGAGCTCTTACCCGCAGCAAGACCTCTTAGGGTCTTAACTCACCATCTGTAAAATGCAGGATTTTAATTTAGGTGATTTTTAACCTACATTGTCCAGTGGCTCAAGCAAGAGAAGAAATTAAGGCTTCAGAATAGCAGGATTTAGAACAGCAGGGGTGCTGGGAGACATCTTGTCCAACAGAGTAAAGAGGGTCTTCCCAGCCAAAGACAGAAGAGGCCAGGCCCATGTTAACCGTCAGCCTGTCCACCAGACTTTGGTGCCTCCATTCCTCTTCCATGAGGACAGCTCCTGCTCTTCTCTGTCCTCCTGGGGGTTAGGAGAGATCTTAGCAACAGAAAAAACCATAGAAACCAGAGGAGTCTGGGGTCAACTTCACCTCCCAGGGACCCCTGAGCTGCTTCTCCCAGAGCCAGTGAATCCCTTAGAGGACCAGGGCATTCTTGGGTGCCCACACTCAGAGAAGCCTGTAGAGCCAGCACTCTGAAACATGCTCACAGCTGTCGAAAGCTCCAGGGGAACTCAGGCTGTGTTGGTTCTGGCTGCCAGGCCTCAGGCACAGAGTAAGCCCTCAGTAAAGAAGAGCTGTGATTGTGATTGCTCTGGAAGGATCAAAGAACAGTTCCCACATTCTTGATGATTCAGATATTTTTCTTAGGCCACTGTGTGCCAAGAGCCAGGGATCTAGAGAGAAGTAAAATCCACCACTCCCCTCTCCCGATGAGAGTCTTTCCTGATAAAGCCCCCTCCAGACACCCACTAGGCTCTCCCTCGACAGGTCCTGAACCAAACCTAGTCTCTTCCCCCTTGTGTCGGGTGGCCCCATCATTCATCTGGGTGCCCAGGCCAGAAACCTAGGAAGCTGCCTGTCCTCCTCCTCCCTTGTGCCTCGCCTCTTCTTAGACATCAAGTGTCGTGGGTTTTCCTGCCAAATGACCCACAAATCCCCTATCTCTTCATCTCTGAGGTTCTGGCCCAGATTGAGGCTTCTTGCCTCTCTGTTGGACTGACCTGGCCATCCGTGGTCTCCCCACAAGATTCTGCCCTCCCTCCACAGCTAGGCCTTTTGCCACAGCCCGCTGCAATGTGGGTGCCCAACTGCCTTCTCTCCTCTGCCCTTGCTTGTGCCACCCCCTCTGCCTGGGCCACACCACCCCTCACCCTCCTCTCCTGGTTGGTGTCACTTCACCTTTAAGTCTGAGCTCCAGCGTCACTCCTCTGGAGGCTGCTGCCTCCCTTGATTCTGCCCTCATGTGCTCCTTGGTGCTCCAGAGGAGCTGGACAGAGCCTTGGTAAAAGCTAAGTAGTACTTGGCAGAGTGAAGCAGTGCTATGTGTGTTGTTCTCCATGTATGGGTCTGCCTTTTTTCCTTTTTGTATCCCTGGTGTCTAGCACAGTGCCCAGTCGATAAATTTCAGCCAGAAAGGCAGAGGAGGTTACTCTACGCGTAAAACAGGAACACAAAGGAAAGGAGGGAGTGACATTTGAGCTGGACCTTAAAGAGGAGGATTTCACATGGAAACAGCCAGCATAGGGGCCTCAGGTTCTGGAATCACCAATCCTGGCTCTGTTCTTTTCTTTGTTGATAACTTTGACTAGCACCTGAGCCTCAGTTTCCCCATCTCTCCAAGGTGGATTACTTCTTCTACCTGTCAAAGTTGTTTTATGAGTGGAAAGAGACTGCACGTAAGGCCTGTGGTACAGTGCTAGCACCCAGGAGGCAGATACCGTCAACTGTTGATGGCCTATGTAAAGGCCCAGGGATAGGAACGTGCAGAAGCAGTGAGCAGTTGTTGGGTACAAGTGGTGGTGGGCCAAAGATGGAACTGGCAGTGGAGGTTGAGCACCAGGTTGCAGAGGGCCTTGGTCATTGTGGTCACTGACCCACCTGGATGCTCACGCTGCCACAGTGGTCTCTGGCCAGGTAGTGACTGCGTGGCAAGGAGGCAACTCAGCTGTAAGTCTGGGGCTTTGGTTCCCTGTGCCTGGACCCCAGCCCAAGAAATTCTGACTGAGTACACCACAGTATGTCAAGAGCATGGGCCCAAGTTTGTAGCTTACTCCCCCCTTAACAGACTGTGTGAGGCTGTGAGGAGAGGTATTTAACATTGCTGGGCCTCAGTATCCTCATTAAAAGGAATAACGTTAGTCCTCCCCTTCTAGACCTGCAGCGAGGATTATGTGAGATGATGTAGTCAAAGCCCAGCGACTGCCATCCCCAAGGCTTAGTTACAGCCTAACCATCATTCTTGGTGGTTTGGCTTGGGGCCCAGACATACATGTTTGTAAAGTTTTATTCATTCATTTATTCAACAAATATATATTGAATAGCTACTGTGTTCTAAGTGAGGGGAGTACATTAGAGAAAAGGCTGGACATGCACTTCTCAAGGAGCTCATGGTCTATCAGGGATACGCAGACATTGATCGGGTATCAAAAATACATAATTACAAACTGGGATGAGAATAAGGAAGGGGCAATTTCAGAGACCTAAGAGAGCATAGAACAGGGAGTCTGCATAGTCTGAAAGTCAGGGAATACTTTCTAGAAGGAATGATACTTGAGCTGAGTCTAGAGGACAAGGAGGGGTTGAGAACTTCTTCCCCACACTGGGATGGGGGAGCTCCCTGGATGCAGCTCCTCAGCTTGGCCCCTCTTGCTCCCAGACGGCAACACTCTACCCTGGCGTGGTTTTTGGCATCTGCTTCGTATTGAATTGCTTCATCTGGGGAAAGCACTCATCAGGAGCGGTAAGTGCCCTCCCTCCCTAGCAAGAGAGGGCCAGCTGTGCTCAGTCCCACTCCCAAAGGCCACTTCCTGCTATCCCCTTCCCTTTTCTGAGTCCCCAAAGTTCTCTTCCTAGCCCTGGGGCTGCAGGCTGGCAGGGATTTCCCCACCCTACCGAATGTCCCATGCCCTGGCCCTGGCCTTCCTGTGGGCTCTTTCAGACAACTGCCAAAGCTCACTTCTCTAAAGGGAGGTTCCACAGTCCAGGGCCAACTGGGGAATTTCCCTTTGTCTTGACCAAGAGAGAGCTGCCTCATGTGAGGATATCCCAATATAGGGCTGTCTTCCTCAGCATCCCTGCCCTGCAGCACCAGCCTCTGCAGGTAGAGGCAGAGAGGAAGGAGAAGCTAATGTCCTATCATTTGAGTGGGGATCCCACCAGCCCCAGTCCAGTATGTTGCTAACAGCTGTCCAGGACTCATTGAGTAGGATTTTGAGCTCAGGTAGGGTGGGGGATGGAGTCTCCATCAATTAGCAGGCCTGCAGTAGAGTTGAGGCAGGTATTTGCCACCCACCTTAGCAGGTGGAGTTGCCTGCCTTTTACCTGCACGTGCCCATTAAAGGTCCTTGCATGAGGTCTTAAGTCCAGGCAGCCGGAGAACAGGGTTTTTACCCAGCAACTTAGTAAGCCATCCTCAGGAAACGTGAAGTCATGCCATTCCACTCACTTCCTCTTTTTTAATACCTGTGTTCCTTCTCTCTTTCAGCATTTTCCTCTCAATTACAACTATTCATTATAAACACTCATTGTAGAAATTTTACAAAGTACAGAGAAGTTAAAGAAGAAATAAGGCTGGGTAATGTGGCTCATGCCTGTAATCCTAGCACTCTGGGAGGCTGAGGTGGGAGGATCTCTTGACGTCAGGAGTTCGAGACCAGCCTGAGAAAGAGTGAGACCCCGTCTCCATAAATAAATAAATAAATAATTGAAGGAAGAAAGAGAGAGAGAGAAAGAAATAGGCCAGGCATGGTGGCTCATTCCTATAATCCTAGCACTTTGAGAAGCCAGGGTGGGAGGATTGCCTGTGACCAGGAGTTGGAGATCAGCCTGGGCAATAGTGAGACCCTGTCTCTACAAAAGAAATAAGAAAAATTAACCAGGTGTGATGGCACACACCTGTAGTCCCAGCTACTCAGGAGGCTGAGGCAGGAGGATCGCTTGAACCTAGGAGTTGGAGGTTGCAATTAACTATGATGACACCACTGGACTCTAGCCCAGGCAACGGATCCTGTCTCAAAAAAAAAAAAAAAAAATTGTTTTTACATAACCCATACTTCAACCACCCAGAGATAAATACTGTGTATATCTTTAATTTGGTTTTTATAGGCTTTTTCCCTTTTTGTGGGTATATGAAATTATATACCTTTTTGTGGGTATTTGAAATTATGTAATTAAAATGAAATTATGTAATTTAAAAATCACAAAATAGGCCAGGCACGGTAGCTCACACCTGTAATGCTAGCAGTCTTGGAGGCCAAGGCAGGCGGATTGCTCGAGGTCAGGAGTTCAAAACCAGCCTGAGCATGAGCGAGACCCCATCTCTACTATAAATAGAAAGAAATTAATTGGCCAACTAATATATATAGAAAAAATTAGCAGCTCATGGGTCGAGCATGCCTGTAGTCCCAGCTACTCAGGAGGCTGAAGCAAAAGGATTGCTTGAGCGCAGGAGTTTGAGGTTGCTGTGAGCTAGGCTGATGCCACGGCACTCACTCTACCCTGGGCAACAGAGCGAGACTCTGTCTCAAAAAAAAAAAAAAAAATCACAAAATAATAGCAATCATGTTGTGCTTAGTTTGCTATAAGTACTGTTTTAAGCACGTTATGTATATTATTTTTTTGGTATAATTCTTGTAAAAACTCAATAACCATATAGAAGAGGATAAAGAAGAAAATGAAAAATCAGTTCTAATCCCCCATCTGAGGAAGTACTGTTAGTTTTTTGGTATGGGCCTTTCCAGGTGCATTAACAAGCAAATACAGTTGTCCCTTAGTATCCCCAGGGGATTGGTTTCAGGACCCCCGTGGATACCAAAATTCAAGGATGCTCAAGTCCTATATATGAAATGGTGTAGTATTTGCATATAACCTACATACATTTTCCCATTTAAATCATCTCTACATTGCTTATAATACCTAATGTATTGTAAATACTATGTAAATAGTCATTATACTATATTTTTTGTCTTTTTTTTTATTGTTAGTGTATTTTTTTCCTTTTTTTTTTTTTTTTTAAGACAATCTCACTCTGTTGCCCGGGCTAAAGTGAGAGCTGTGGCGTCAGCCTAGCTCACAGCAACCTCAAACTCCTGGGCTTCAGCAATCCTTCTGCCTCAGCCTCCCAAGTAGCTGGGACTACAGGCACGTGCCACCATGCCTGGCTAAGTTTTTCTATATATTTTTAGTTGGCCAATTAATTTGTTTCTATTTTTAATAGAGACGGGGTCTCGCTCTTGCTCAGGCTGGTCTTGAACTCCTGACCTTGAGCAATCTGCCCACCTTGGCCTCCCAGAGTGCTAGGAGTACAGGCGTGAGCTATCACGCCCAGCTTCCAAATATTTTTGATCCTCGATTGAATCCACAGATTTGGAACCCATGGATACAGAGGGCTGGCTGTATTATGTTTTTATTGAAATAGAGTCCCTCTATACATACATTTTTATAATCTATTCTTTTTTACTTAATAATATATTATAGTGTTTTATTCTAATAAAATCAAGATCGCTTTGTGCAGTTTTGTTTTTTCCCTTTTTTTCTTCACTTAACATATCACACGTAATTTCTTTTCATTCTGTCCTCATTGTCTCTCCTTCGTGTTCTCACTCCCTTCCTTCCCTGTTCCTACCCACTTCCTCCCTACATGAGGAGCCATCTCTCCTCTGGGATACCAAGGTTACTTCTTCACTGGGAGCCCAAATAGCCCCCATCCGTACTCTGCATTGCCCCAGGTCTAGGGTCAGCTCTAAGAGATTCAGGCTGGGGGGGGAGGGGGGTTCTGCAGGACCTTCCCTACCACAGTGACTCTGCTGTGCATATGGCCTCTCTTCCCTGGAGCCCAGAAGGTCCCTTGAGCCCTTGCACAGTCCCCATCCTGGGCATCAGAGTCTTGTGGGCCTCACAGCACTGTGTCTACAGGTACCGTTTCCTACCATGGTGGCTCTGCTGTGCATGTGGTTCGGGATCTCCCTGCCCCTCGTCTACTTGGGCTACTACTTCGGCTTCCGCAAGCAGCCATATGACAACCCCGTGCGCACCAACCAGATTCCCCGGCAGATCCCTGAACAGCGGTGGTACATGAACCGATTTGTGGGGTAAGTCTTCCTGCAGGAGCAAGAGTAGGGGGCTTCTGGAGTGGGCGAGGCCAACACTCCCCTGAGCTATCTCCTTGTAGATAGGAGAGGGTATCCTTCCCCCAAGGGTGCTGTGACCGGTGTTCCTGCAGCTCCAGCTGGCTCTAATAGACTTTAGGAAAGCTTAGCTTTACTCAAAAATCAAGAGGACCAGGTTATAGCCAGACTTGGTGTCAGCCTAGAAACCAGGACAAACAGGGGAGGAAAGGATGGAAGGGAATGGTGAGACAGGTTAAGACCATGACTTGGACCTTGGGCAGGTCACCCCACCCCACAACCTATCCATATAGTGGGGAGAATAATGTCCATCCTGCCTACCTCTCAAGAGGTCATAGTGGTACAAAAGCATACCAGAAGAAATAGAACCACCACAGCTGTGTAGGCACTCTCCTTTCTTGCTGGCTTGGGAGGGAGCTTGGGACTTCCTGATGGCCTGGGTCTCCTAGCAGTGTTAACCCTCTCGTTCTGGAGCAGCATCCTCATGGCTGGGATCCTGCCCTTCGGCGCCATGTTCATCGAGCTTTTCTTCATCTTCAGTGTGAGTACTGCGGCCTACCCCCACCCCTCTACCCACACAGCCTGGTGTCTCCCTCCCCCCCCCCCGCGTCCCCCCCCCACACACACACTCAGGTGCTCTGCTACTTACTGCCTGTGAAATTTCAGACAGGCCATTTAACCTCTCAGCCCCATTCTGCACCTGGAGTCGGGTAACAGCCCTGCCTCTCAGAACAACTTTGAAAGTTAAATGAGATGTGTCATGGGTACAGGGTCTGGTGTGTGGAAAGGGCTCAGTAAATAGAAGCTGCTCAGTGACACTGCAGTCATTCACCACCATGATTAATAGCATTGTTGCATCTGTTTTGGTTTCTGGGTCCCTGTACATCTTTACCTGTCTGCATTACTCAAAACTCCCAGAAAAAAGCGGACAGAATGAACCTTATTGTCAGGATCCTTGTGGGGCTGGGACAAGTAATGTCTGTAAAGGCTCTTGGCATTCAGGAAATGCTCTTGTAATGATAATGACTCCTGCCCAGAAGTGCCAAGATGAAAGTGTCAGGAGGACTCTTTGGAGCCGTCAGTGTCTGGTTGACCCAGCTCTGTGCCCAGGGCACAGGTGGTGCCTTCCACCAAGTCAGTGCCAGACAAGTATCTGCTGTTCCAGAGTTGTGCTCCAGCCCCTTCCTACTGAGACCACTTTGCCCACCCAGGCCTGCCTAGAAGGGTCAGGGGATGGTTTGGGGGCCCTTTGGCCCAATCATACCCTCCAAGGAGGCCACCTCTATTCCATCTGTGTGACCCTGGGCTAGTCAGCAGCTTCTCTGAGCCTTGACTTCTTCAGCTATAAAAGGCCAAACTTTCACAGGCTCACATATGGCGATGTGTATAAAACATGCCCCTGAGTGGTGGTAGCTGCTGTATAATTTTTATTAGAATAGGAATCATCATTTTCTACAAGCTGCCAAGAGCAGGGTCAGTGGTGCCCCAGCCCCTCCCTAACAACAGCCTGGGTCAGTCCCTAGTCTGGGGAAGAAGTGCTGGTCAGAGCCACATGCCAGACCCACAGGCCCCGATGATATGATGGTGTCTCCATTCTTGCCCTGGTGACAGGTGGTATGCCAGCGGAAGGGACAGTGGGGTGGGAGCAGGCCAGCTGAAGGCCCACTGTGGTGTGTCCACAGGCAATCTGGGAGAATCAGTTCTATTACCTCTTTGGCTTCCTGTTCCTCGTTTTCATCATCCTGGTGGTGTCCTGTTCACAAATCAGCATTGTCATGGTATACTTCCAGCTGTGTGCAGAGGTGAGAGCAATGGGGCCCAGGGTGTGTGGGGAGGGGCGGAGCTAGATCCCGCACTGAACAGGCTGTTGAGACTGTGCAAAGAGGAAGATCTGCATTTCCTACGTGATCCCCTCTTCTGGCTGTGAGGTCTTGGATTGGTATATTGCTTTGCCCCTCCAAGCCTCATGTATTCAGCTGCAACCTGGAGTTAATGAGACCTCACAGCTTAGTTGCGTGGGGTAGTCACCACATCTTGACAAAAGGATGGTAGATTTGTCAGTGCCAAGTCCACTGCAGTAGAAATTTCTCCAGCAGGCTGATACAGATTGGGTGACCTGCTCTCCCTCTGGAGACTAGCTCTTGGCAAAGTAGGTGAAGTAAGGGCTGTGGGACAAACAGCCTGGATCAGAATCCTGTGTCCTGTACTAGTAGCTCTGGATCTTGGGCACATTGCTTAACCTCTGTGCCATCCGTTCCTGCTCCATGCGACAGGAATAGTGATGGGGCCTGACCTGGAGGCTGCTGTGAGGATTAAATGAGCAGATTCACGTAGAGCACTTAGGATGGTGCCTGGCGTGTGGTAAGCGTTTGCTCAAGAAATGTTGTTACTGCTTTTCTTTTTGTTGTTGATTTTTTTTAATGAGGTATAATTTATGAACGGTAAAGTTCACCCTTTTTATTTTATAATACTATAGTTTTTAGAAATGCATACAATTATGTAACCATTGTCACAGTCACGCTGTAAAACATTTCCATCACCCCAAATATTACTACTCTTACCCAGAATCTTTGGCCCTTCAGGTACCCATGAACTTTGGCAGGAAGAGGTTCTGCCTCGAGTCAGCAATGACCCTTCCTCTGTTTCCTCCTCAGGATTACCGCTGGTGGTGGAGAAACTTCCTAGTCTCCGGGGGCTCTGCATTCTACGTCCTGGTTTATGCAATCTTTTATTTTGTTAACAAGGTACCTCCCTCCTTGATAGGATCCTCACATGGATAGTCCTCACAGGGCAGGATGATTGAGAGAAGGATGCTGGTAGAAAAAGCCAAGGGTCTGAATCTTACTTTCCCACCTAGAATGGGGAGGACCAAAGCCATCTAGAACTGTTTCTGCTCTAGATCATTCATCTTTTTGGGAAAAAGAGAATCTGTGTTCTGTATTTTTGAGAGACAGAAGCCATCAGGATAAATGACAGTGAGAATACTACATGCCAAACTTATGAGATACAGCCAAAGCAGGACTCAAAGGCAGTATGTCACCTGCTGTGCTTTCTACAAGAAATAAGACAAACTTGTAATACCATATTCACCTCAAGAAACTAGGAAAAAAAGAACAGTAACATGAAAGAAAAATAGATGAAAGGAGCTAATAAAGATAAAAGCAGGAAATGCTGAAATAGCCTTTAGACCCCTAATTTAGGACCTTAGGCATCCTGTCTCTGGAGGCTTCCTTCTCTTCACACAAGTACAGTTCAGTCCTGCAGAGTAAGGAGAGGATGGGCAGGGGCTTCGCTTGCATCTTAGAGCCCTCCTTGCTATGTGAGCCCACATAGTAAAGTGTGGTCTGATAATAAAAGGAAGCCTAGGTAACCAACTAGGGCACTCACAGAGCTCACTGTCCCCAAAAGAGTGGCAGGGGTAAGAATACAAACCAGTCCCAGTAACACTTTTGACAATACATGAACCAGATGGGCCATTGGGTAGAGTTTGGGGGAGCTCTGGTGGCCCCTCAACTCCAAAGCTAACATTTAAGACTTGACCTTACCTATGGTACTTTGGGTCTCCAAAGCCCACAAGCAAACAGATGATCATCTAGCTCAGAGGTCAAACTCCAGCCCATGGGCCAACAGGCCTGTTTCAATAAATAAAGTTTTATTGGAACACAGCCACGGTCATTCATTTGCATATCATCTGTGGCTGCTTTCATACTACAATGGCAAAGTTGACCAGTTGCAACAGAGACCATGTGGCCTGCAAAACCTAAAATATTTATTATAATCTGGCTCTTTCAGAAAAAGCTTGCTGACCCCTGGTCTAGCACATCCAGTGACATTCTCTCCTGACACTCCCATTCTCTTCCTGGACAGTGCCTGTCACTAGCAAGGTCTTCTTGATTCACACTGCAGTCTGCCTCCCTGTAACTCCCATCCTCAGCCTTCAGTCTTATTCCTGGGATCATCCAGAACAAATCTAATCTCCCTCCTTTATAGCCCATATTAATCAGAACTCTTGTGTGTGGCAAATGACCAAACCCCAGTTCAAAGCAGCTTAAACAAAAAGAGAATATATTGGCTAATATAACTGGAAAGTTTAAGAAATTGGAGTTCTAGCCTTAGACATGATTAGACCCAGGGTCTCAAAAGATGTCAGTTCTGCGCGCACACCTTAGCTCTGTGTGTCCGTTTTTGGCTCACTCTGTAGGCAGAATCTTTCCACAAAGTAGAAACCTGGCCAGTGTCAGCCGTAGAGTCTACTCTTTTCAGTTTTGCAGCCCTAGAGCTAAAAGAATGCCTTTCCATCGTATACCACTCCCAGCAAAGACTCTTGTTGGCTCTATTCAGGTGACATGCCCATTGCTCACTATTCACCAGGTCCAGTAGGGTGGCATATTCAGGTTTCAGGTCAACTGGTTTAGGTGTGGTTTTTTTTTTTTTTTTTTTTTTTTTTTTTTTTTTTTGCGAGATGGAGTCTGGCTCCATTGCCTGGGCTAGAGTGCCATGGCATCAGCCTAGCTCACAGCAACCTCAAACTCCTGGGCTCAAGCAATCCTCCTGCCTCAGCCTTCCAAGCAGCTGGGACTACAGGTTGGCACCACCATGCCTGGGTAATTCTTTGTTTCTAAAATTAGTTGGCTGGCTAATTTTTTCTATTTTTAATAGAAAGGGGGTCTCACTCTTGCTCAGGCTGGTCTTGAACTCCTGACCTCAAGTGATCCTCCCACCTTGGCCTCCCAGAGTGCTAGGATTTCAGGCATGAGCCACCATGCCCAGCCAACTGTCTTCGGTTTTGTGCTAGGATTGATGGCTCCAGTAGGACCAGGTGTTTTGAGTGTGTTCTTTAGAACACCTAGAAGAGGGAAGACCGGAAACACTGTTAGGCAAACAAAAGCTGGAGATCACATCACAGCCTCCTCTCTTTTATCCCTTCTGCCCCAGTCTTCCTTCTGTGCCCTAACACCTCCTCCAGCCCCAGTGCCTTGTGTATAAAATGAGGGTCTTGGCCTGCCTGAGCTCTCAGGAGGTTTCCTGAGAATGCTTATAAAGAGAGATGAGGGGTTGAGCCTGAAAATGTGGCCTTCACCCTTAGGAGAAGGCCTCAAATAATAACCTGTATTGTTTTGTTTCTTTATTGTTTTTCTGGGCTCCTGGCATTCTATGACCATGTGTCTGCCAGTGAGTCCTGAGACATGTCCCACTCAGACCTGGTGCACCAGGCATATCTTGATACCAAAGTTCCAGATTATGGCTGGGTGCAATGGCTTATGCTAGTAATCCTAGCACTTTGGGAGGCCAGAGCGGGAGGACCAGGAGTTTGAGACCAGCCTGAGCAACATAACGAGACCTTATCTCTACAAAAAAAAAAAAAAGTAAAAGAAAAAGAAAGGAAAATTAGCAGGGGGTGGTAGCATGCACCTGTAATCCCAGCTACTTGGGACCCTGAGGCAGGAGGGGGACTTGAGCCCAGGCATTTGAAGTTTCAGTAAGCCATGATGAAGCCACTGCACTCTACCTCGGGCAATAGAGTGAGACCCTGTCTCAAAAAAAAAAAAAAAGACAAAGTTCCAGATTACCTTCTATTGTCCTAGCAAATACCCACAGCACATATCCCTAGCATCTCTGTCCAAGCTTCTAAACTCTACCCCAGTTACAAAGGAGTCTAAAATGCTCCAAGATAAACATCATTGGGAGATATTAACAAGGGACCAGCATTCTTGGGAGGAGAGGAGTATAGGCTGAGGCAGGCCAAAGGTGGCTCTCTGATCCTTAGGCTAGGAACCACGGACACCTCTTCCCTCTACCTTCCTACCCATTCCTAACTGCTGCTCCAGCCACCTAGTTGTTGTACCATTCTAGATACCAGAAGACCAAGAGGGGCATAGCTGTGGCCATTCTTGCCTATGGCATTCTGGTCCCCCCCCCCCAAGATCCTGAGCATGAGAGGCAGTACTCAGGCCTTGGTACAGATGAAGTTTAGCCATGGCAGTGAGCCCTGCCTGCCCCTTGCTGCCCACCTGGAGCAAGCCCCTTCCTTTCACCATGCCTCAGTTTCCCCACAATATCAGTGGGAGGGTGGGGGCCCCGGTTTGCATGGCATCCTGGCACTAAGTGTCCACCACTTCCTTCTCTCCTACTTGTTGCCAGCTGGACATCGTCGAGTTCATCCCCTCTCTCCTCTACTTTGGCTACACGGCCCTCATGGTCCTGTCCTTCTGGCTGCTCACGGGCACCATCGGCTTCTACGCAGCCTACATGTTTGTCCGGAAGATCTATGCTGCCGTGAAGATAGACTGATCAGGGTGGACCACAGCCGGGCCCACTGCGTCCTCGGACAGGAAGCCACCCTGCGTGGGGAACTGCAGGCACGCAAAATAAAATAACTCCTGCTCGTTTGGAATGTAACTCCTGGCACAGTGTTCCTGGATCCTGGGGCCACGTGGGAGGCGGGAGGGCCTGTAGATAAACCATGCATTTTTCTTCATCTTACTCCAGTTCTGTGGGGGATGAGTTTTTTGTGGGTTGTTTTCTCTTCAGTGCTAACAAAGTTTCCTCCAGCGGGAACTCTCTGACCTGTTTATTCAGGTTTATTTTTGGTTTGGGTTTTTTCCTTCTTTTTTAAACAAATGGATCCATGATGGATAAATGCACCAAGATACTGGGTTTTGGTCATTGTCTCCACCTCAGCTCCTCAGGGCTGTTGGCCACCCCACGACTAACTGGAAGAGGAAATGCTGGGGCTTCAGGGAGGTTTCCGAGCCTCTCACCACACGTCCTCTCCACTGACGCTGCGACAAAGCACAGCTCCGGTCCGGACAGCACCTTCAGTGCCAACCAGCCTCTGCCAGCCCCTCTCCCTCCCTCTTCTCTCCTCCCCAGCCTCCTCCCAGGGCTGCCAGGGCAGGGCTTCCAGCCAGGCCTCTGGGTCATCTTGTCACCAGGAGCAAGCCCAAGTCTTGGTTGCTACAAGCAAATGCCCTGGAAGTAATGGGGGCCAGGTTCCCCAGGACGGCAGGAACCACCCTGTTCAGAGCAGCCGGAGTTTGCTGGATCGACAGGAGGAAGAGACTTGCAGTCACCATGACTGTGTGTGCCAAGAAACTCTGGACCTGGGGCCAAGTATTTCCAGAGCCAAGCATCCACCTGTCTGTGTCTGGGGAGGGATGGCTCTGGTCGCTGGGGGTCTCACCCCTCAGGATTGCTCCTCAGCCCTTTCCTCAGGGGGTTGCCACTCTTAACAAAGTGTGCTGGTGGCACACCCTCTCCTCCCCCACTTCAGGGCAGAACAAGGAGGCCCGGAGACCTCAGATCCTTCCCTTTAGGTGGCAGGGCATTCCCTCCCTGATGTCTCCTGGCCTCAAGGACCATGCTTGGTTCTTTTATCCAGACCCATCCCCTCTACCTTCCACCTGAGTTCTTCCCTCCTTTTTGGGACACCCAGAAAACTGCTTGTGAGAAGGAAGATGGAAGGTAAGTTCTGTCTTTCCTTCCCCAACTCCCAGGAATAGTCAAGAAGCCTAGTCTCCCTAAATTAGAAAGGGGGTTCACGTGGCTGGCCTGGCTCCTCCATAAACCCCTGCTCTTCCCAACCTCTGCCCACCCAATGCATGTCCCAAACATTTGCTCTTAAGTTGCAAGAGACAAAATCTACCCAGGGATTAGGGTTCAGGTAGCAGCCACTCACCCTTACTAGCCCTTTTGGCACTCCCACCACGAGACAAAGCTCAGGACACTGGGTAAGCTAGGAACACGCCCAACCCCTCGCCACCCCACATTCTCCCAGCAGCCCCCACCAGCTCCACCAATCAAACCAGTGAACTTCTCAATCTTGCCTCACAGTGACTCCACAGCACCAAGTGGCGTCCACCAGGAATCAGGTTGGAGAAAAGGGAACCCAAGCTGTAGAGAATGATATTGGAGTCTTGTTCATTCAAATCTTGGATTTTTTTCCCCCTGAGAGATTTTCTTTTTTTGGGGGGGGGAGTGGGGAAACAGATGCCTCATAAAGGGTCAAACATCATCAATTTTTCTGACTTTTTTAATCATCATCATTATTATTTTTAATTAAAAAAATGCCTGTAATGCCTTTTTTTGGTCCAGTTGTAAATAAATATGCCATTGTCCTATTGTTTTGTCTCAAATCTCATGCAAGAGTTGGAGGTCTAATGTGAGATAGGATCCCCAAATGGATTGACTTGAGTGGTTTCCCCTGAAGCTCAGTCTCCTGTCAGGCTTTCTAGGGCTCAGGCCACTGCTATTCCCTGCCTGGTACGAGTCCATAGCCTCTCCCGCCTGCTCAGCCCTCCATGCCCAATTGCAAGCATTTGGCCCTCTGATCCCACCAGCAGGAAATGGCTATCGAGTGTGAGCTTTGGTAGGAGTTGAGACCTGGTTTTGGATTCCCAGTCCCAATACTTTACTGTCAACTTACCTCACCCTCTCTAACATGTGGGACTCTTTCCAATTGCAAGCAGTGGAATCAATGGCAGGTGAGTGGTGGAATAGTATTCAGCTAAGGAGCTGGACTCTAGAACTGTCCTTTTAACCACTATACCATAGCTGTCTTTTTAAAGGCATATGTATTATATATGTGTTTGTGAATGAAATTATATGTAATTGATACAAACTACACAATTTAATAAGTTTTCACATACCCATGAAATAATCCACACAAATCTCAAGTGAAATTTGATCCCCAATGTTGGAGATGGGGGCTAATGAGAGGTGTTTGGGTCACGGGGGCAAGTCTCTCTTTTTTTGCTTTTTTGAGACAGAGTCTCGCTCTGTTGCCCAGGCTAGAGTGATTGCTTTGGCGTCAGCCTAGCTCACAGCAACCTCAATCTCCTAGGCTCAAGCGATCCTGCTGCCTCAGCCTCCTGAGTAGCTGGGACTACAGGCATGCGCCACCATGCCCGGCTAATTTTTTCTGTATATATTAGTTGGCCGATTAATTTCTTTCTATTTATAGTAGAGACGGGGTCTTACTCTTGGCCAGGCTGGTTTCGAACTCCTAACCTTGAGCAATCCGCCCGCCTCAGCCTCCCAGGCAAGTCTCTCATGAATAGATTAATGCCCTCCCTTGGTGTTGAGTGAGTTCTCACTCTATTAGCTCCTGAGATGGCTGGTTGTTCAAAAG
Organism: Microcebus murinus; assembly: GCF_040939455.1. NCBI lineage: Eukaryota > Metazoa > Chordata > Mammalia > Primates > Cheirogaleidae > Microcebus > Microcebus murinus. The sequence goes on from NC_134119.1 coordinate 29,727,341, forward strand.
AGCCTGGCACCTCCCCTCTCACTCTCCTTCCTCTCTCCCCATGTGACCTCTGCACACACCAGCTGCACTTCACCTTCTGCCATGAATGGAAGCAGCTTGAGTTCCTCATCAGAAACAGATGCCCAATCTTGGTCTTTCTAAACATCAGAATCATAAGCCAAATAAACCTTTTTCTTTATAAATCACCCAGCCTCAGGTATTCCTTTATAGCAACACACACAGACTAAGGCATCATCCCCAAGAAACAACTGGTCTTTCTGTCACTATAGATTAGTTTGCATTTCCTAGAGCTTTATATAAATGGAATCATATGTTGTGTATTTTTGTCTGACTTTTTTCATTCAGCATATTTATTTAAGATTCATCCATATGCTTATGTGTATCAACAGTCTATTCGTTATTTGTGAGTAGTATTCCATTGTATGGAATTTGTTAATTCATTTGCTGATAGACATTTGTGTTGTTTTCAGTTTTGGCTATTACAAATAAAGTTGCTCTGAACAGATGAAGCAGTAAAATGGTTGGATTATATGGTAGGTGCATGTTTCTAATTCTGTTGTAGACAGGGACTTTGTATGACAGGAAAAATTTTGACTTTACCGAGACTTGTTTATGGCCCAAAATATGGTCCATCTTGGTAAAAAGCTCATGTGTGCAGCTGAAATTATTCTTTTGTGGAGTGTTCTATAAATGTCAATCAGGTCAAGCTGACTGATAGTGGTGTTCAAGTCTGTGATAGTTTTTGCTGATTTTCTGCCTGCTTTTTCTATCAATGATTGAGAGAAGGGTCCTGAAATCTCTAACTATAATCATGGATTTGCATATTTCCCCTTGCAGTTCTGTTTTTGCTATGTGTATTTTGTTAGATGCATATTGTCCTTTGGATGGATTTATTCCTAGTAATAGTCTTTGTTCTGAAATCTACTTTATCTGATGTTAATATAACCAATCCCACTTTCTTTTGACTAAGGGTAGCCTAGTATCTTTTTCCATCCTTTTGCTTTTAACTTATTTATATTTAACATGTGTTTCTTATAGGCAACATATATTAATAGTTTGCTCTTGGGCTCAAGTGATCCTCCCTGAGTAGCTGGGACTACAGGTGCATGCCACCATGCCTGGCTATTTCCTAGTATTTTAAAGATCTTACTCCACTCTCTTCTCACTTGTATTGCCTTCAACAGCAAATTTGATATTGTCCTTATCTTTGTTCCCTCTGTATGTATCAAGTCTTTTCTCTCTGATTGCTTTTAAGATTTTCTCTACGTTACTGATTTTGAGCCATTTGATTATGAGGTGGCTTGGTGTTGTTTTCATCAAGGTTCTTTTTTTTTAGAAAAAACTAGTCCTTCATCAAGTTTCTTGTGTTTAGGATTTGTTGAGTTCCTTAGATCTATGTGTTTATAGTTTTCATGAAGCTTGGAAAGTTTTAGGACATTATTTCTTCAAATATTTTTTCTGTCCCTCATCTCTTTTCTTTCCTTCAGCAATTGTAATTACCCATATGTTAGGCTGCTTGAAGTAGTCCAACCACTGATTCTCTTTTCTTTTTCTTTTCCTTTGTTTTGATTCTTTTATCTGTGTTTCATTTTTTTTTTTTTTTAGTATATGGTCTTATTTATTATTTAACTCAAAAAATCTTATTTTTGGCTCGACTCAGACTTAGAAGTAGATGCTCTCAGAGAGGACAGCCTACGTCTCTTGGCAATCTGTTCCTGGCGCTTTTCTTTGGCCTCCTTCATTCTCTTAGCCAAAAGTTTAGCATATTCTGCAGCCTCTTCCTTATTTTTCTTAGTGCGCTGCTTCTTCAGAGCAATGCGCCGGCGTTTATGTTGCAGGACACGTGGAGTTACAAGTCGCCGAATCTTGGGTGCTTTGGTCCTAGGTTTCTTACCTTCTTTATTTAAGGGCTTCCTCACAACATACTGGCGAACATCATGTTCTTTAGACAGATTGAAGAGTTTGCGGATTCTGCTAGCTCTTTTGGGCCCCAGATGACGAGGTACTGTAGTATCAGTCAGTCCAGGGATATCCTTCTCTCCTTTTTTTACAATAACCAAGTGAGAACACTCAGGTTGGCATCCACAATACAACCACGAACGGATTTGCGCTTTCTTTCTCCAGTTCTCCTTGGTCTGTAACAGGAATGCCCCTCACTCAGTAGCAGGCGAACACGGCCATGGGTCAAGACACCCTGCTTCATGGGGAAACCTTGCTTGTCGTTCCCACCACTGATTCGGACCACATAACCCTTCCCTTCTTCACCCAGAGCATCGGCAGCAACTTCCGTGGCCATACGCTTCTCATAGAAAGTACGCAGTTTGCGTTCATCGTCCACTTCAATGAGTTTCTGGCAGCCAGTGGCTGGGAAGGAGATATTCAGCTTCATCGTGAAGCAGCTGATTGCCTCCGAGACGCCACGAAAAAGAGCTGGGTTTCATTTTGGATAGTTTCTATTGCTATTCTTTTGAATTCACTAGTTTTCTTTCTTTATTTTTTTTTTTTTTTTGAGTCAGAGTCTCACTCTGTTGCCCAGGCTAGAGTGCCGTGGCATCGACCTAGCTCACAGCAACCTCAAACTCCTGGGTTCAAGCAATCCTTCTGCCTCAGCCTCTGAAGTAGCAGGGACTACAGGCATGCGCCATCGTGCTTGGCTAATTTTTTCTATATATTTTTAGTTGGCCAATTAATTTCTTTCTATTTATAGTAGAGACGGGGTCTCACTCTCGCTCAGGGTGGTTTCAAACTCCTGATCTTGAGCCATCCTCCTGCCTCTGCTTCCCAGAGTGCTAGGATTACAGGCATGAGCCACCTTGCCTGGCCTGCCCTTTTCTTAATTGGGTTGGTTTTCTGTTGTTGAGCTATAGTTATTTGTATATTGTAGATATTAAACCCATACCAGATATCTGATTTACAAATATTTTCTCCCATTCTGTAGGTTGCCTTTTTCATTGTTTTTTTTTTTTTTGAGACAGAGTCTCGCTTTGTTGCCCAGGGAGTGAGTGCCATGGCGTTAGCCTACCTCACAGCAACCTCAATCTCCTGTGCTCAAGCTATCCTACTGCCTCAGCCTCCCGAGTAGCTGGGACTACAGGCATGTGCCATCATGCCCGGCTAATTTTTTCTATATATATTAGTTGGCTAATTAATTTCTTTCTATTTTATAGTAGAGACGGGAAGCTCTTGCTCTCACTCTTGCTCAGGCTGGTTTCGAACTCCTGACCTCGAGCAATCCGCCCGCCTCGGCCTCCCAGAGAGCTAGGATTACAGGCGTGAGCCACCATGCCTGGCCTTCATTCTGTTAATAGTGTCCTTTGATGAACAAAAGTTTAGTTTTTTAAATTAAAAAAAATTTTTTTTAAGGCCGGGCGCTGTGGCTCACGCCTGTAATCCTAGCTCTTGGGAGGCCGAGGCGGGCGGATTGCTCAAGGTCAGGAGTTCAAAACCAGCCTGAGCAAGAGCGAGACCCCGTCTCTACTATAAATAGAAAGAAATTAATTGGCCAACTGATATATATATAAAAAAATTAGCCGGGCATGGTGGCACATGCCTGTAGTCCCAGCTACTCGGGAGGCTGAGGCAGAAGGATCACTCAAGCCCAGGAGATTGAGGTTGCTGTGAGCTAGGCTGACGCCACGGCACTCACTCTAGCCTGGACAACAAAGTGAGACTCTGTCTCAAAAAAAAAAAAAAAATTTTTTTTAAGGCCGGGCGCGGTGGCTCACGCCTGTAATCCTAGCTCTCTGGGAGGCCGAGGTGGGCGGATTGCTCGAGGTCAGGAGTTCGAAACCAGCCTGAGCAAGAGCGAGACCCCGTCTCTACTATAAATAGAAAGAAATTAATTGGCCAACTAATACACATAGAAAAAATTAGCCGGGCATGGTGGCGCATACCTGTAGTCCCAGCTACTCGGGAGGCTGAGGCAGGAGGATCACTTGAGCCCAGGAGTTTGAGGTTGCTGTGAGCTAGGCTGACGCCATGGCACTCACTCTAGCCTGGGCAACAAAGTGAGACTCTGTCTCAAAAAAAAAAAAAAAAATTTTTTTTGGGATAGCATCTCACTATGTTGGCCTGGCTGGAGTGCAGTTGACTGACTATTCACAGGCACAATTATAAAGCACTACTTTCCTACGCTCAAGCAGTCCTCACACCTTGGCCTCCCAAGTAGCTAGGACTATAGGTGTGTGCTACTGCACCCAGCCAAAAGTTTAATTTAAAGGAATTCTAATTTATCTATTTTTTTTCTTTTGTCACCTGTGTTTTTAGTGTCATATCCAAGAAATCATTGCCCAGTCCACTGTGATGAAGCTTTTTCTCTATGTTTTCTTGTAAGAGTTTTAGAATTTTAGCTCTTACATTTAGGTCTTTGATCTATTTTAAGTTTTTTATGTGGTGTAACAGTCCAAATTCATTCTTCTGCTTGTGGATATCCAGTTCTCCCAACACCATTTGTCAAAAGGACTATCCTTTCCCTATTGAATGATTTGGCACCCTTGTCAAAAATCTTTTGACCATACATGTGAGGGTATACTGAATTTTTCAAACTTATGGAATAAAATTAGAATAACTTGTATTTATCTGCCCAGGTTAACATTTCTTTCAGTTGTGGGTTGGTTTTGATTATTTCCCTCATTTTGGATTGTGTTGCCTGCCACTCTGCAGGCCTGATAATCTTTGATTGGATGCCAATCATTGTGAATTTTACCTTGTTGCATGCTGGATATACTAATATTTGTGATTTATAAATCCTCTTGAGCTTTCTTCGGGGTTAATTTACTTGGAAATAGTTGAATCTTTACAGGTCTTGTTCACAAGATTTTTTTAGGTAAATCCAACCAGTGCTCATTCTAGAACTAATTATTTGCCACTACTGAGCAAGAGCTTCCTGAGTGTCCTGCCTGATACCCCGTGACACCCTAGGCCATGATGGCTGGTGGGAACAAACACCATTTCCCACCCAGGTGAGAAGCAGGCACTGTTTCCTCTAATTCTTCCTCATGGTTCTCTTTTTATTCTTCTGTTTCACATCAAACAGGTAATGTGCCCACATAGTAACAAGGTTTGAGGCAGGCACAGTTCATGCATGTGTGTGAAAACCCAATCATCAGCCAGGCGCAGTGGCTCACACCTGTAATCCTAGCACTCTGGGAGGCCGAGGCAGGTGGATCGCTCAAGGTCAGGAGTTCGAAACCAGCCTGAGCGAGACCCTGTCTCTACTAAAAATAGGAAGAAACTAATTGACCAACTAAAAAGATATATACAAAAAATTAGCCGGGCATGGTGGCGCACGCCTGTAGTCCCAGCTGCTCGGGAGGCTGAGGCAGGAGGATTGCTTGAGCCCAGGAGTTTGAGGTTGCTGTGAGCTAGGCTGACGCCACGGCACTCACTCTAGCCTGGGCAACAAAGCAAGACTCTGTCTCAAAAAAAAAACAAAAAAAAACCATTCATCATACTTATGAACTACAAAAGGATCTTCCCCGATGGTTCTTTATCTGGCCATAGGTAGTTTCCTCACACACACGTGCTCATACTCTGCTGAATATTCAAGGAGACCTTCTGCCAGTCTCCAAGAGTTTCTCTTTGTGCAGCTTTCTCCTCTCTGGTGTTCTGGCCTGTACACTCTTGGTCTTCCCAGACACTGAGCTCTCTGTCTCTCCAACTCATGGCATTCACTGGCTCCATTTTAGTTTCCCCTCCCAATGCTGTAGCCTGAAAACCCTCTCAAGGCTGGGGGCTATCACAGGGCTCACCTCATTTGTTTCTCATCAGTCTAGAATTACTGTCCTCTGTTGGCCAATGTCCAGAGCCTTGAAAACTACTGTTACATGTTTATTATCTCGTTTTTCTGGTTGTTTCAGGTGGGCAGGTAAACGTGATCCCTGTTACTCCATCTTGGCTAGAAACAGAAGTCTCTACAGCTGCCTTTTTTCCCCTATAAGATCACAGGGTCTCTGCGAAGGACTGTGTTGAGTTTTACTAAGTGTAAGGGCTGCTCACACAGCAAGTGCTTAATCATTTATTCCTGCTTCATCCACCCAATGGGAGTCTAAAGAGCCTGCCTCCTAGGAATCTGAGTTTAGCAGTGACTTGGCTCAGCATAAGGAAATCTCTAAGTCCAGAAATCTTGCAATTGGACTTATGCTGGCCCAGAAGTCAGCATCCTTTAACCCTGAAAGCCATCACTGGGTGAAAGTGCCAGCTAGAAGCATCCCATAAAAGGGCCAAATTGTAACTGTGAGCCCCTACAAGCGATGCTCTGAGCTGCCCCACTAACATTATGAGCAGACATCCATTTCCTCTGATGCTTGGTCTAAGCAAGTCTCTCCACCCTGCCAATAACTGATTCAAGAGTGGGCGCATGACCTAGTTCTAGCTAGTAAGACACAGGACCAGGAAAGTCTACAGTGGCTTCTGGGAAAGTTTTCCTCCATTTTAATAGGAGTCATGGTAAGACACAGCCTTCTCTGAAGCTGCCACATCCCAGTGTGACTCTTGGAGCTACTGCTATCATCTTGGCACCAATGAAAATGAAACCAACAAGGATGGTAGATCAGAGGAAGAGGCATCATTGAGCTGATGAATGAAATAGCCCCGAAGCCTGTACAAGTCACCTCTGGATATTCATGTAAGAAAAAACAGGCTATTGTTTAACTCAATTAAAGTTAAGAGTTTCTAATAGATGCCACCAAAAGCATCGACACTAAGCCAGCCACCTGGAGGTGCATGGGAAGTGGGAGGCCCCTGGAATGGAATTTTTCCTCCTGCTAAGGAGTTCTAAGTTTCTCCTTTGGATGAGTAAACACCTGCCAGCTGTGAAAAGACATGCCCAAGGCCAGGTGGTGGGGAATTGGCAAGAGCAGGCAGCAGCCCCTTGCAGGCCTATCAGCCTTCCAACTGGTACCTGATCAACCGCAGCCCTGCACCCCAAGATCCTGAGTCAGCTTTGATGGTGGGGCCTGCAGGTGGGGCCTCAAAGTTGACACACTCAAGTCAACATTTAGCTCTCCTGCAGAGCAAGGGCAAGCAGACACCGGCGACTTCCCTGAATTTTTGTGCTGAAATAGTATCTTTGGAGGAAAATATCAAAGTCCCCTGAGCTATAATCAAGGCAGTTGTAGATTACAAGTAATTGCCATAGTTTCGGGACGGATTTTTCTCAGATCGAAAACTTGTCCAAAGTTCGTTCCTAGGCAAACAGAACGAGGCAGGCATCTGAGACTGGGGGTGAGCAAAACCCTCGGATCTGAGGCTTGTGTTTGTTCTCCACACCAGAGCAGAAAACCCCCTCCTTAGCTAGGCTTCCTTCCTCTACCCTTGCAGTACACATGAGCCTCATGGCCTTCTCGGTAGTATGGATCAGGAATGGGCCTGAGGACATTTACTGCCCCAACTCCAAGACTGCCTGGAAAGGGTTGCCTTGGGCGGTAGAGACTTCCTATCCCCAGAGATACTCAAACCCTGGAAGGCTCTTCAGCAGGTGTCCATGCCTTTGTACAAGCTGTCCTTTGCCAGGGTTGCCTGTCTTCCTTTGGCCTCCTGAACCTCGAAGATGCGGAGCATTCATTCATCCCACAAAGAATTATGAAGCCCCCAACTGTACCAGGTGCTATTCTAGGTAAGGGATTCAGCAGTAGGTAAAACAAAGTCCCCAGGAGAGTACAGAAAAAGGCAGATGAATAAATGAACATACAATATAATATCAGGTGGTTCTATATGCTCTAACAAAATCCAAATCAGAGAAAGGGGAGGGAGGGTGACAGGGTGAATTTTAGAAAGGGTGGTCAGGGAAGGCTTCCCCTGAACAAGTGAAACTAAACTAACAGTTGAGCCAAGAAACCTTAATGAAGTGAGGAGCCAGCCATGCAAGTATCTGGAGAAAGTTCTAGGCAGAGGGAACAGGAAGGTGTTGAGCTAGGTTTGAAGACTAGCAAGAGGTTGGGTGTAGCTGGAAAGTGATCAAAAGCAGAAGAAGCATAGGAGATGAAGTAGGCGAGATGACCAGAGAGAGGTCAGATCATGAGGGCCTTGCAGGCCGTGCAGAACATGTTGCCTCTTCCTCTTGGGTGAGGTTGAAGCCTTTGGAGGAGAAGGATGTAGTCTGACTGAGGTTTAGAGACCCACTCTGCCTGCTGTATTTTGCTGTTTCTCTGACACATAGTAGGTGCTCAATAAACACTGGTGGTTATTATCACTGTTTTGCAGCCTCACCACTGGACCCCTGAGCTCACTGAAGGGAGGGACCAGAACAGTATCTCACACCTAGTGGTGGTGCTAAATTTTTGTGGATAAACAAATGAGTGACCCAGGACATGAACAAGTGAGCAAGCAGGAGTGGGTTTTGAGGACAAAACTCACACCCCAGAAGAATGGATGGGGGTGTGCAGTTGTTGAAGTGAAAAGGAAGCATGCCAGTGGCTGTGTAGCAGAAAGAGCAGGTAAGCACCTGTTTTAATAAAGTACCATTGTCCAGGACCTAAGGGCATTCAGGTTGCAGCTGGGCCCAAATTTGTATAGCAGGAGCCAAGGTTGACCTGCCAGCCCCAGACACAGGCCAGGCAAACCACATGGGGCACCAGCTCCCAGGATGCTTAGAGGCTCACCCTGATTCCCCTGGGACCATCAGGGACAGGGCTTTGGCACAAGACACCCAGAGGGTACAGCCCAGCCAGGCATTGATGCCCAAATTCTGGTTTTATTTTTTTATTTTTTTTTATTTTTGAGTCAAAGTCTCACTCTGTTTCCTGAGCTAGAGTACTGTGGCATCAGCCTAGCTCACAGCAACCTCAAACTGCTGGGCTCAAGCAATCCTGCTGCCTCAGCCTGCCGAGTAGCTAGGACTACAGGCATGTGCCACCATGCCTGGCTAATTTTTTCTATATATTTTTAGTTGGCCAATTAATATCTTTCTATTTTTAGTAGAGGCGGGGTCTCACTCTTGGTCAGGCTGGTTTCGAACTCCTGACCTTGAGCCATCCTTCCACTTCAGCCTTCCAGAGTGCTAGAATTACAGGCGTGAGCCACTGCGCCTGGCCTCCAAATTCTGGTTTTAGGCGGTACTTGGGAGGCAGCAGAGGTTGTTATGTGCTGGGGCAAACACGGAGGGCTTCCTGGAAGAGCTGAAACCTGGATGGACAGATAAGTTTCCCACTGAAGATACTGGGGATCTGTAAGTGCAGACACTCTCCTCCCTTGTTGCCAGCTGCCCCGTGAGATCACCCCACATCTGAGCCACAGTGGATGCCCCTCCCCACTATCCCCAGGATAATGCCTGGGCTTGGTGGTCAGAGTTCCTGTTCTCAGAAAGCGGCCTCAGCCTACACATCCAGCCTTGCCTCTCCCAAGCAGCAAACCTAGGGCACAGGCTGTGTTCTAAACACAGCATACATCTCATACTTCAGTGCCTTTGCGCATGCTGTTTGCTCTACTAGGAATTCCCTTCCACAGGCCTACTTTCTAAACTCCTGTGTATTCCCCAAAGCCCAGCTCCAGTGTTCCAACTTCAAAGAAGGCTCCACCCTCTGATCCCACATCATCACATACAGTTGGGGTGAACTGTATACCAAGCTGGACTTAGTTGGGTTCTGTCTCCTTGAGGTGGCCAGTGAGGCCTCTTGCCTGGTGTTAATTATTAGTAGCGACCTCTTTCACTCCCAGATGTGTTCCAGCTGGACAACTATTTATGTGGCCACCCTTCATCACCCCCACCCCTCTCCACCCAACTAAAACCATTTGGGCAGAAACCATGCCTTGTTCTTTATTTTGTCAGAGCCTAGCACAGTACTCCGACTGTGTATGAAGTCATCCACTCACCTCAGTAATTTTTTAGATATTGGATACTGAACCACATTGGGTAAAACAGCAGATGTACGGGTCCCTGTTCTCCTGACACATGTGAAGGGGAAAGAAGAACACAAGATCATTCAGGGAGTCACAAGTGACATGGAGAAAATCACCAAAGGAAGGAAGAGATGGGGAGGAGTAGAGGATTATGTCAGACAGGGTGGGCAAGGAAGGCCTCTGAAGTAGATTTTGAGGCCTAAATGAATTGAGGGAGTCAGAGATTAAACTATCTGCAGGAGGAAAATTCTAGAGAGGGAAAAACAAGTGCTAAAACCTGAGGCTGGACATGCATGGTGTGTTTAAGGAGCAGCAGAGAGGCCAGTGTGGGGGGAGCAGAGAGCAAAGGGGAGATCAATAGGAGATGCTAGCAGGGGCCAGAAAATGTAACACTTTGTCACCTGAAATAAGGAATTAGGATTTAAAAAAAAAAAAAAAAAAAAAAGGGAATGGGGGAGTAACATGATCTAAGTTATTTTTTCTCCAGACGGAAAGTTTTTTATTTTTTCATCATGCATATGACAAAGACAAGTTCCACAAATCCCCTTATAATTAGACAAAGCCATTTTAGGAGTATTTCACTGTTTAGAAGCAGTAATGTCAGTTACAATGATGTCAGTTACAGTGATGTCAATTACAGCACGGCTACCAGGGCACAAATTCAAGACCATTAGAGTTACAGATTTCTTTCTGGAGGTTATCTTTACAGAACATGGTAATAACTTCTAGTCGTAAGTTCCACAAAACCTCCTTATTCAAACTCTACTCCTAACTACAGAGTTATAGTAATAGGTCACAGCAACTTGATAACAATTGTGAATAGTCACGTAAGTTTTCAAACAGCACAGAAAAAGTACATTGACAATCCTGTGAATGTTCTCAGCTAAAAGCAACAAGCAGGTCTGTACAGCTCAATCCCCCAGCAAGCTGAAACACAGGAGGGGATGCATAGGGTCTGACTTCAAAGCAGCAAAATAAAAAGCATACAGCATTAACTTTCTACATACACTTGATCAGACTGAGAGAGAAAACCTCTAAAGTTGCAGTGTTCTGTTATTCTTCTAACTTACAAAACACTGCTAAATGGAAAAAGCAAAAATCAGGGGCTCTCCTACCATCTCTCAGCCGCCTGCCTTTTCAACTATCTCTGGCTCACTGCACTCCCCTGCCAACAGCACCCTCTCTACTGTTTGTGTTAAGGCCTCCCGAGGCCCTGGGGAGCAGAAGACAAGGACTTCCATGGGAAGGGGACTGGTGTGTTCACCACACCTCCTCCCCTCAAATGAAATGACAGGGACAGCCCTGCCAGCCTGATGGGGGGACTTGGAGGGGAGAGGCAGCTCGGCTATTGTACCTATACAAACCCATGATGGTGAGCTTCAAGTTAGTGATAAGTTAAAAAAAAAAAAAAGAAAAAAGAAAAGAAACCCATGGTGAGTTTGGACCTGGTGGGGGAGGAAGAAAGAGTTGGGGCTAACGTTAGTCTAAAAGAACACAGCATAAAATGAAATGATTAACTAGTCTTGCCCCTGGCAACTTCCTGGTCTCTTTGTTCAGCAGCCTTTGCACTATCCCCTTTAGAAGATTCTAGGCCTCGCTGAACAGGGTGGGGCAAGGGAGCAGAGGGGGCTAAGAGAGCACTGCAGTCTACAGGACAAACTCTCCCTCTTTGGGGACAAAGGGAGGCAAATTCAACAAGAAGGTCTGTCTCCTTAGCTGTGTGTAAAAAACCTTGCTTCTTCAGTTGTTTTTGTTTCTGAGCCATCACTTTAAAGAAAAATGTGAGATCTGGGCAGGTGTGGACAAGCCCCATGACCAGAAACCCCCTCCCCAGTACCCACAACCTGGCAGCCTGAAAACACGTTGAGGCAGGGAAGCTCGCAAAGCATCTCGATCTGGTGCAGTTCTAGTAACTGGGGCTCAGGAGGGTGGATTCCTGGGAAGGGATCCCACCCTTGCTCCTGTCTTGAGCACATGTCCAGATATGCCAGCCTGATAGAGTTCCTGGGGGATTAGGGGCTCTCCGGGGCGTTGGCAGGTGGTGCACCTGGGTCCACAGGCAGTTCTCAAGGTACTCGTAGATCTAGGAGCAGGCAACAGGGCTGATAGCCCAGGCAAAACTCATCAAAAGGTGACAGTCAGGCATTGGTGGGGCACAGCACAGACCTTCACAAGCTGATAGCAGGCTGTGATACACGACCAAACAGGACAGGAAAGCAGTATGATCACAATGAATGTGCTGCCAGATGCTCAAAAGTCCACTTGGTGGTAGCCTGGCCTGTGCTTCTGAAGCCATGGAATGTCCAAGTCTGGTTGGCAGCCGGCACCAAATGCACACCCTTCATCTTGGGTAATGAGATTCAGCTTGCCACACCCAGTGTGTGGGGCCACGATGAGCACAGCCAGCATGAATATGAAGCCCAGTATGTTGTGGCCTTGAAGCAGTACACCTCAAAGAGGGACTGGTCCTCCTAGTGATGACTTGTAGGTGCCTGTGTCAAAAATGGGTGGGAAGGCCACTGTCATATAGATAGGTCCAGGCCATGAAGATGATGGCAGTACACGTCCACAGCATGGAGTGCTTGGTGTAGATGCAGTGGCTTATGGCAGTCACGTGATGTTGACCCAGCATGAAGGCCATGTGGAAACAGTAGAGACTGGCCACGAGGGCCACAATCTTGGAGCTCAGTCCACGAACATGCAGAGGAGCCAGTGTGCACAGAAAAGAAAGCAGACAGCAAAGTGCTAGCCACTGGCCTGAGCCCAGGTCCACAGGTGAAAGGGGGTCTTACGTAGGCACCACATCCTAGGGCAGGACTTAGCCAGACTGGTATCCGTAGGGCCTAGGAAGGGCTTCTCTGGGCCACCTTGCTAGGCCTCCCCTGGCTCTGTAGGGCCTATCCCCCAGCAGGTAGTACTGCAGGGGGTTGGGCCACAGTTCATCTTTGATAATCTGGGCAACCCTGTCGGCCTCTGGGAGGCTGTGCTGTGAAAACCAGCTGAAGAAGCTTCGGACAGCATCCCGGTTTCTTTGTACCAGGGCCGGAGGTTCCTGGCCTCGGTGCCATCGGATAGGAGTTGCAATAGACACCACTTGCCCAGGGGATCTGCACTCATACTCCTTCACTATCACCTTGTTTCGGAAGTAGGGGTTGCTCCAAAAGCGGAACTTGAACTTGCAACCTGATCTGGCCTGCTCCCTCACCTCCAAATTCATCAAGTAGCAGAGCATGTCTTCATCTCGGGGGCTAATCAAGGCTGACAGCTGCGGGTGGTTCAGGAAGGCCGTGACCCAGAAGCCCGGAATATTCTGGATGATGAAGCTTCTACGAGCTAGGTGCAGCCTGCGCATCCGCCCCAAACTGCGCTGGAGCCCGAGGTAGGCCCTCTCGGCCTGGGCACGCACGGCCGCCAGCTCCCACTGGAGATCCACAATCAGGCCATCCAGGTTCAGGGGTGCCTGGGCCTCATGGGCCTCCGCGTTCCCCTCCAGCTTCTCCTCCCCTGCCAGCTTCTCCTCCCCCACCTGCTGCTGCTTCTCCTCCGCGGCCTGCTGCATGAAGATGGCGCCCTGCTCCGTCGTCACTTCCTCGGCCTTCCCGCAGGCTCCCGCCCGAGCCCCCCGGCCCTCTGCGCCACGGGTTTCTGGGGCCTGTTTTCTGACCAGGCTGTTTTCCCGGCTTGGGGCGGCCGCCGCGGCCGCGGCTTCCCGGCGTCCGGGTGGATGCGCTGCAGTGCCGGGGCCTGCTGCGGGGTCGGCCTGGCAGCGCTCCATGGCTTCTCGGGCCCGGATCGCGGGGACCGGGCGCGCGCCCCGCTCCTGCGCAGGGCCGGGCTGCGGGCGCGCGGCGCTTCCCCGGGCTCCCGTCCCCTGCGGATGGTCCGCCATCACCTGCGGATGCCTCCGGCCGGGAGAGGCTAGCGGCGCGCGGGCAAGACTGCGGGTTCTGCGCGAGGGGCGGCGGCGGCAGGCGCTGGCGGCTGCTGCGGCTGCTGCTGCGGTGGCGGCGGCGGCGGCGACGGCGGCGCGACCGCGGGCGGGAAGCTCCGCCCCTCGCGCCCCTCACCCCCTCTGAATGTGATTCGCCAGGGTCCCTCGGCCTGGAGGCCTGGCGGAGGGGAAGGGGGCTGCCGGGCGGGGGGACGCCACCGCAGGCGCCAGGTAGAACTGTTCGCAGATTAGTCGGACGCTGTCCATGGAGGTGGGGAGAAGAGTGTGCCAAGCAAGGGGCAGCACAGAGCAGACGCCAGGAGACAGGCCCCACCCCAGTCAAGGACCAGACGCAAGGAGACAGGCCCCACCCCAGTCAAGGACAGTTATAACCTTCCCTTCACAGCCGCCAAGCTGAGCGACTGCTGTTAGCAGATCTAGGGTGGGCAGGTGGGAGTCGCCCAGCTCCCACGCTCGAGTGGTGCTTTGGGGCAGCTGTAGAACACTTGCAGCCTTGCAAGGGATCAATTACCCTGGCACTGCAGAGGGTCAAAAGGTATCCCGTGCAAAGACTGACGAGACCCAAACTGCGAACTACAGATAATGGCAATAATTGCCAGGCACATGAAGGTGACTGAAATATTCATGTGGGGAGAATAAGCAAGGTCAGGAGTGGAAGGATCTGGGGCAAAGGACAAGGGAGGGTCTTAAACGCTGCATACCAGGGAGCAAGTGCGTATCTGCCTGGGGTTTCCCCCACAGGAGCTGGGTACTCCTGGGCTGGTTGGCTGAAACCAGGAGGACCTTGCTTCACCTTCCAGGGGTGGGGAACTTGCGGCCCTAAGGAAACATGTAGCCTTCCTGGTCCTTAAGTGTGCCCTTTTGACTGAATTCAAATTTTACACAACAAATCATTAAAAGGGGTACAGCAGAGAAAGATGAAGCTTTTCTTGCCTCCTTTGGTGCTTAAAAAAGAACAATCTTGAAATCAGAAGGCCGCAGGTTCCCCACTCCTGCTGGCTTAGGTAAGCTAAGACTAGATTGGACCAGCCTCTGTAGTCCTTATCTGTGGTCTCAGCTCCCAAACTTGTGAGGTCAGTACGCCTAATGCCCACTTCTGCCTGGAAGTCCTTGCCACCTCCTCCAGAAAGCCTTCAGTCTTCTCTTCCTTGATGGATACAACAGCTTCCTCATCTGAGCTCCCACACCTATACTGGGGTATACACCTCTGAGAGGGCAAGGTGGATTGCCTTGGGGTCCTAGCTGGGGTTCTGACCCATTGGGGTAGACAGTTGTCATTTGTCCAGTAAGCATAAGGCCAAAGAGATGAAGGGCCAACCCATTACCTTTGTACACAAAACACCTCCACTTATTGATGTCCCTCCCCATGGGATCTTGGGCTGGACGCCAAGTGCATTCCTTAGCTATGAACACTGGCTCCAGACCAGGGGAAATTGAGTTCAGTCTGAGCCCTTAATGAGAGGGTCTCAGCACAAGGGGTGGGGCCCAGGAACATGGTGTCTCCCTTTGTTGAAACTGGCCAAGCAATGGATGTCAGGTGAAGCCATGTCAGCCTCTCAACATTTGGTCTGCACCCAATGGTTGGGCACAAGTGTAAGGTCAGGTTCTAGGTCTGTCATCAGCTAGCTGTGAACCTCAAACAGTGGGTGACTATGGTGGACATCTGTCTTGTATAACCAGCATCCATTCCTCATCCTAACAGTACCCCAAATTTCCTTTGAGAAACTCCTCCTCCCCTTGTCTCAGCCTTATTCGCACTGGCTTATGGTGACTGCTTGTGGGATGGCCAGAACCCCATCAAGGCCAATGAAACACGATGCTTACTGGGGCTTTTGTGAATAAAAGGAGTAGAGTCCTCTTTCCTAAGAGCCTGGAATCATGGCAGCATTCTATTCCTACAAAAAGGGAGAACCTACTTTTTAGTGCCTAAAGATGAAGTCACAAGTACACAAGATAGGGCAGAAAGAAATAGGAAGGAATGCTAAGGCCAATCATGTTTGAGCTACTGGATCAAGCCTAACCTAAAAACTGCACTCATCTGGCATTTAAAAACAAACATTTTTTTTTTTTTTTTTAAGAGAGCTCTCTCTGTCACCCAGGCTAGAGTGTAGTGGATGATCATAGCTCACTGCAGCCTCAAACTCCTGGGGCTCAAGTGATCCTCCCGTCTAAGCCTCCTGAGTATCTGGGACTAGAGGTACACAACACCAGGCCCCACTAATTTTTATTTTTTGTAGAGATGGGGTCTCACTATGTTGCCAGGCTGGTCTCAAATTCCTGGCCTCAAGTGATCCTCCCTCCTTGGCCTCTCAAGTGCTGGGATGATTGGCATGCACCATTGTGCCCTGCCCTGGCATGTTCAGTTACATGAAATTTCACTGTTTAAAGCCAACTTGATTTGGGTTTTCTGACCCTTGCATCCAAGATGATTGATAGATAGGATGATGCCAACTTACCTCAAAGGCATTCAAATAAGATTTTTAATTTCAAAGTACAAAGCTTATAGGTGTTAATGGAAAGGGTTGTTACTGTCTACCCTATACTCACCATCACCTTGGATGCTAAAGATATCTGAAGATTCCAATTCTTCCCAATTCCAGGCTCTCTTCAGCCCTTTCCCAATCAGACAGGTTCACAACTTCCAAACACATCATTCAGAAGTTTTTAATAAACAACTTCATTATAAAAACTTTTGAAAATGTAATTCTGTAAAACATTGAAAAATCTACTTTAACAAAGATACGCCCTGTGCATTTTCTAATGGCACTTATATTTTACAATTAAAAACCTTGTTTTATATAAAGCCAAAAATACTCCAAGAGGTTATTCACTGTGTTTACAAAGTGCTAGAAGATTTTTGTCTTGTATTTTTCTCTTTAAATAATCTGGCGTTACAAAAGAGTGGCTCCAAAGCCTTGACCGCTGGGAGGGAGGGAGGAGCATGAGAAGTGGTGTTTCAGGAGTTCTAGTGCCAAATACGCAGAGGTGGAGAGGTGCATATGGGGAGAATCAGCTAAGGAAGTCAGCTGACACACGAAGAAACTGGACTGAATTCTTCCAAACCTCTCCATGGAGGCACCAGATTAATCACGGTGAACACCCCTTCCCCTCGCCACAGACCCTACTCTCCAGTGGTGAAGGTCACAGCCAATTCCTTCCACAGCAGGTTCAGAGCTCCAGGAGAGGCCAGGGTGGGGTCCCAGAGGAATCTGGACTTTTTCTGGCCAACACCTGCCTAAGGCAAAGTTTCTTATTACATAAATATCCTTGTTAAAAAGCAAAATATTGATCCTGTACAATATAACCTGTTAAAAAATCGTGCTTAAAAACAGCTCCTAGATAAGAGGGGAGGTGGAAAGAGGGCGGAGGAAACAGCTACCAAAAAGGGAGGGTGGGATTTAAAGGACTACTAGGGAAGGTTTAGGGTAGTAGGAGAATTCCAACTTAGGACAATATCTATGAGCAAAAAAGTAATCACACCTGCTTCCCCGGTTTCCATTAACAAAAGGTTGAAGGGAAAAATTTCATTGGTGCTCCTTTCCCTGCCTCCCACCTCTTTAAGATGGTGCAGAGATCTTTTGAGCTGATACCTGGGCATGTCATCCCTTGCACTCAGCCCTGACCAACTACTGTGTGGGGTGGGAGGTGCTTGCCCCACTGTTCAGGCAGCTCATCACTGACAGGTGCTGGAAGTGGTGGAGAAGGGGGGACATCACTCCTTTTTTCTGGTCCCTGATTGGTCTTTGCCACATGCCATGGCTCCTGTCCTGGGCAGATGTCCCTCAGGCTCTCGGGCCTCAGTAAAGTACTGAAGTGAGTCTGGGTAATGAGTGTAGGATAAAGAGACTCTTATCCTTTGAAGAACCAGGCCAATAAGGCTTTTTTTTTTTTTTTTAATTTTGGGAAGGGGGGTTTAAGAAATGGCTGGGTGGCTATGGTCCAAAAAAGAGGTAAAGGCAGATAATATTCCTCTGCACCAGCAAAATTCACAGTGATGGGAAAATTCCTTGTGGGTGGTGAGGGCACTGAGGGAATTGGAAAGGATAGAAGGAAAGAGACAGGAGTGTGTGTGGGGGGAGGCAAGAAGACAAGAAGGAGGTGGGAGTAGGTCCCAGTGAAAAGGTTTTAAATAGTTGCTTTGCCGGTTCTTAGTTTCCCAGCATCTCCTATGGGGAGAAAGAATTCAAGGGAGGGACAGGAAAGAGCAGGCAGAGAGGACAGGACTCCTCTAACAGCCCAGGACTTTATATTCTGTGGCCAGAGGCCCATTTTCCTCTACAAACTGAGGATGCAGGGAAGGTGGCAGGCAAGGGAAGGAGGGTTGCTGGGTCTAGTGATGAAGACCAGATACAACAAGGAGAATGGCAGCAGCAAGTCCTACTTGGATTCTCACATACCATTTCCTATAATACGAGTCCCAATAACATGCACAGCATGCAGGAGGTGTCTGCGTACCAAGGTAGACGCTTTTTAAAATAAACCTTAACTAGTCCCTGGGACTCACTGAAACTAATTTTTAGAAGCAAATCGCCTAGTCTGATTCTAATCTTGCCAGACATTTTTATATCTGGTTTTTTTTTTTTTAAAGGTATCCTGAACTACCCTGCCTAAATCAAAACATGCTTACTTACTCCACATTGCTTCCAATCAAGGGCCAGGGAGCTAAATTTTAAGGCTTTCACCTCAAACAGGAGTACTGGCCTGGGCTGAAGCAGAAGCCTGAGTCTTGGACCTGCTCAGTTCCTGATGAAAAACCAAAGTGAGTCTAGACAGAAGGGGCGTGGGGAGGACTGATGGGAGGCTGAGGCAGTTCCTTGGTAGTTTGTCCTGAAACCCTAGTGGAGAAGCCAGCAATAGGCACTCAGTGAGAGAAGTGCCCAGAACTTGCTGGCTGCATCTGTAGGAGTTAACAGTAAAGAGGTAGAAGTGTGTTTCTGAATCAGGTGTCTCAAGAGGGTCCCACAACGGAGGTCCCTGAGGTGCCTCCCTTCCTCAAGTGGGAAGTGCGAAGCCCATGCAGAACTGAGATGAAGCAAGGATGGGGTTCGTCTGGGTTCTGGGCAAGGGCTTTGCTGTCTGTAGCAATAGCCCCCCAAGTCAGAAGAGAACTAATCATTTGTTGCAAGAAACCTTGCTGGATATTAGGAGCAAAACCGAAAGGGGCCACAAGAAGGTTGAAGTTCTTTGATGGAGAGCAGAGAAGCCTATGCACAGTGGCCTGAGTCCATGGGGACTACAAAGTGGAAGAGACAGAAGGGACATTGTGGCTAAGAAAAAATTTGGTATGGGGGGCAACAATGTACTTAACTGCCCAGTCCTAACTTTCTGAAAACTCTTCTTCCAACAATTCCACAACTTCCTGGAAAAGGGACAGATAGGAGGGAGACAAACGAGGGACTCATACCCTCTCCTTTGCTATCCACTCCAACCTAGAACCCAGAGTCCCTCCTTCCAAGACAAATAACAACAGCACATGATGTTCAGGGTGGGGATTAGGGAATGGGGAGGCGATAGAAGTATGCGTGCCTTTCATTTCTTCCCCTCTCCAGTTCAAAAGGAGGACGAAGGGGTCATGATGTACTTGGAGAAAAACAGAACTGTAGACCTGTGAGAAAACTGCTCCGATCTTCTTGCCCGTCTCCTATGGACACTGCCGAGGAAGGCAGGAACAGATGCAGTCATCGAAGATGGGAGAGACTGAAGCAGTCCAAAGTCAATTTATTTCCCCACGGGGGAAAAATGTGACCTCAAGTGAAGAGAAGTCAGTAAGACCCGACTCCGCCTTGTAAACAGGGCTCCAGTTAGCACCAGGTACCAAACGGTTCAGGCTGGTGCCAACTGGAATGGACTGGTGGGAATGGATTCACGGTGTGTAAACAGTGTTCACTGCAATCATTCTAAGGCTAACAGCTTGGCAAGGGAGGTGAAATGGTGTATCTGAGGCGACTGTGTAAACGGTACCGTTGCTGGACAACACTGACTGGAAACGGAGGTGCTGGTACAGTAGGGATTGGGGTGGTCGGGAAGAACAGAGGCTCTCTCTCCTGCTCATTGGTTGGAAGCAGGTGATGGAGCCAAGTGACCTTCTACAGCAGGGCCTGACCAACTGACTGCTGTGGGGTCTGCAGGTTAGGACCAGAAGGCGGGCTTCTTGGGCGATTTCTCTTGAGGTCATCCAAGAGGAAACCCTCTGTGTCTCCAAGAGGCCTCCCCCTTCTCCAAAGAGGAGGAGGTTCTGACGCTTTGGAGAGGAAGAGGACTAAGTGTGGCTCCCGATTCAGATAAAAAAAAAGTAAAAATACCTGAAGTCCTATGATGTGAGATTTTTCACGGGGTTGGGACTCAAAGCTCCTCGTGGTATCGATCCTGGAGCCTGAACCCCTAAACCAAGTGCTCCATACAGACACTGGAATTTTTTCTTTTTGAACCCAGCTCTGAAAGCTCAGCTGCCTTCATCGGGGACACGGACGGGGTGGGTACTATGGCTCCTGGACAGAGCCAAAGACTGAGCTGAGGACCTCCGTAGGGGCTACTGGAATGCTTGGTGGAAACGAGGCAGGGTGGTGCTACTCAGGCCAGAGGTGAAGACAGGAGGCAAGGAGTGCAGAGGCCCAAAGTTCAGTGGTCCCCCAGTTCCCGGGGAATCTTGAGGCTGAGCTTGCAAAGTGGTGAGCAGGGGCTGCGCCTCAGCCTGGGAGTAGCCCATGACCAGGCCTCCTGTGGCCCCAGGTGGGTTACACGGGGGCAGGTTGAGTGGAAGAAAGCCCAGTAAGTGGGAGAAGTCCACATTAGCAGCGCAGAGGGCCTCAGAGAGGTTAGCGGGGCTCTTGGCGAGCAGTGCTTCATCTAGGAGGGCCGCAGCTGCCGCCGGCTGAGGTGAGGCGGGCTGGGGTTCAGCGGATGAGAGAGACAGGCTTCCAGGAAGCTCCGCCAGAAAACTATCCACCTCCACTTTGGGCAATTTGTCGGGCAAGTATGAGGTAGATCCAAGCTGGTATTTTGGAGGGAGCTGAGCTGGGGAAGAGATAGGTGAGGATTCCAGAGGGTAGCTCATACCCATGGGCAGCGTGTTGTGCACCAGGGAGTGTGGCACGCCTGCACTGGGCACAGTAGGGATGTGGGCGCCATACATGCCCATGGGCAGCATGCCAGGGAAGGCCTTGGCCCCCATCACGTCCCGAGAGGCCATGCACAGCACAGGACTCAGCTCTTCCTTCACGCTTACCGTGGAACTGCAGCTGAGTAGGCCTAACATGTCCACTGGCTCTGTCTTGATCTTGAGCAGCTCCTGCGAGTGGCTCTTTTTGACATGACGCGTCAGGTGGTCTTTGCGGCCGAACCGCTGGGCACAGTACTGGCATAAGAAGTCCTTACGGCCTGTGTGCACCACTAGGTGCCGCCGCACATCCTTACGAGTATAAAACCGGCGGTCACAGTGGTCACAGGGGTGCTTCTTCTCCTTGGCACCACCTGCTACCCGGCGTGAGTGGGCCTTCAGGTGCTCTAGCAGGGCCTGGGTACTCTCAAAGGTCTGCAGGCACACCTTGCAGCTCAGGTCACCGCTGCTGGCAGCATGCATGGCCAGGTGGCGCCGGTAGCCCAGCTTCGTATTGTAATTCTTACCACACTCAGAGCAATGGAGGGCCTCTTTGTTAGGGTCATGAGTCTGCAGGTGGTTCCGCAGATGGTCCTTGCGGTGAAACATCTTATCACAGTACATGCACTGGTGGGGTTTCTGGGCTGAGTGGGTGGCCATGTGCCTGGGGATAGGGAAGGGGGATGGGGAGAAACCAGAAAAGAGGGAAGATCATAAGGGCTGAATGGACGACCAATGTGTCCATTAACAGGAAACTAGATACACAAACTACGGTAAAGCCATGCAATAGAATACCATGCCAACTATATTCTAGAGATATCCTTGGCCACCTGCAAAATCATGTATGTACTGCTATTCTTAGCAGCATCATTTGTGGTAGAAAAAAAATCAGAAACAATCAGAACATCCAATGAATAGGGAACTGGTTACATAAATTATATCTATGAAATGATTCAATTTTTTTAAAAAAATGAGGCAGCTTTATATGTACGTACACAGAACAAACTCCTAAGAGATATAATAAGTGGGGAAAAAAGCAAAGAGGCAGAATAGTGCCTGTAGAATAGTACTCAGTATGTAAAAAGGGGGAAAATATTTGTGACATTTGCTTATCTATGCTTAACATTTCTGGAAGGATACACAAGAAACTGACATGACTGGCTGCCCACGTAGAAAAAACTAGACAGCTTCTAGGTGGGTATGATAAAGAATTTTCATCGTATAACTTTAGGTGCCTTTTTGAATTATGAATTATATGAATGTATTTCCTTTTCAAAAAGTTACACTTAAATAATTTAAAATGACATGAGAGAAAATGAAATTTATCTATACTTTCTGATCTAGAATGAATTCCTCACACAGTGGTGTCCTGTAAAAAAAAGAAAAAAAAAAAATAGAATGAATTCCCAAGATATATAGGGCTAAGTCAAAAAAGGAAGTTCAATAAAGTGTATGTAATATAATCCCTTTTAAACATAAAAAGGGAAGGGAAGACATATTTGAATGTCTCAGGAAGGATACACAAGAAACTAGCCCCAGTGGCTGCCTTTAGGGAGAACAGTAGCTTCAAGTGTAAGGACAACTCATTTTTCACTGAACGACCATTTGTACCATTTGAGTTGCTTGCCACGTAAACTAGTAACACATTAAGAAATGTTTTAATGGTATGGCACCTCAGTGTCCATTGGTTTACCTGCTGTCATCTGGTTGGAAAGCAGCTCCAAATGCAGGAACTGCAATCCACAACTTCACAGTGCATTCAGAATCGACTCAGCAGCCACAGTTTGCCAGGCCCTGCATAAGCTGTCATTAACCTTGTCCTCCAGAAGAGGAGGCTGAAGCACAGGACAGCCCCACCTATCAGTCAGTAAGTGGCAGAGGCTGGATTTAAACACAACCTTCTTAAGACTTGAGTTCACTCAGATATGCCACAGCTGTCTCTAGTATAGCACCCAGTGGTCTTTTCTACCTGGAGGGTATCAAACATTACCCTCATGCTACATGTGCATGCTCGAGTGCTCATGGCGATGTGGGTTGCTATCAACCTCCTAAGACATAACTGACATGATAACATATAAAAGGGAGATGCTGAGTCATCTACAGTCCATTTCCCTCATTTTGCAGGTGAGGAAACTGAGGCCCAAAGAGGTTTAGTAACTCACCTAAGATCACACAGTAAATTACAGGGTGGAGTCAGGGCTCCTGCCTCCTGGACCAGGACCTTTCCTGCAGCATCCTAAAGGCACCCAGACCATCACTAAGAAAGTCTAAGAGGATGGCCCTGACTGGAGTCCCCTAAGACATAGGAGCACACGGAGAATGAAAGCATTCCTGAGGATCGCAGAACTGTCACGAGGGCAATCCTAACTACCACACTACCCTGCCGCCTATTTTAGTTCCTTCCTATCAAGTGTTTTCCACATGAGGAACTGAGGCTTTCTGTGGTCATCCTGTTCATGTATTTACTTGTTTACTGTCTGCCCACACCATTAAGACCATAAACTCAAAGAGGGCCAACACCTCCTCTGTCTGGCTCACTACTCTGTCCCTAGCACCGAGCACTGTGACTAGTACATAGCCGGAGCTCAATAAATAATAGTTGAATAGATGAATGGATGGTTGGATGATTGCACATCAGGCTGGTCTATCTCATTTGTAAAGGGCAAGTTCATGATTCCTCCAATAGAAAGGCAAGGATAAAATCAAAATTGCTTTCAACCAGGCCTCTGTCCCCCACCAAAGCAACCAAAGCTGCTCTGCCTTATCTACACAAGGGCTTTCACATTCTGTTTCGCTTTAAGTAGCAATTCTTGAGCTTTCATGTTTCATAAAAGCAGCTGGCCCGGGGGCACCAGGGAGATAGACATAATCACCTGGGTAGCAGGCTGATTCAGTGGAAGAGGCACTGCAGGACCTAAGATGCTATGTGATCTTGGGTAAATTATGTCCCCACTCTGAGCCTCTACTTTTAAAATTTACAGACCAGAGGGTCTACTTTTAGTCCTGAAGTTCTAAGACTGATTCATAATTTCTGGCTAAAATTCTAACCACCACCTGACAGGGGTGGGAAAAGGAATACTGATAAAAATGTTGAGTCTAATTTGTTCATGGGTACCTCATATTGTAGCCACCAGGTAACTAGTGTCTGAATCAAGTGATCTGAATACTTTTTAGTGAGTGATATCAAATATTTGGTGTTTAGGATACACTTCTAGGACAAATTAACCTTCACTCTTCTTAACACCAGTCTTCCCACATTCAGCAGGGTGTCTCTGGCTTTGTCTTCTGGAAATGTCAGGGCAGGAAGAAGTATGAGAGTGTCACCTACCTATACAGCTTGTATTTGGAGGCAAAAGCCTTGCCACAGTGCAGCTGAGGGCAGCTATATGGTCTCTGTTCTGGATGGGGGAGGCTGTGAGGCCTCAGCTTCTCCCCATTTGAGAAGGGTGTCCCCGAGATTTCACATTGGCACTTCACTTGACTCTCTGCCTCTCGGCCCCGAGGCCTGGGAACTAGTTTCCAGCCCACTTCCTCCTCCTGCTTTGCATCTTGAATCCAGGGGGGGACGCTGGTGAAAAATGTGGTCATGGCAAGGCTAATGGCGAAGGGCCATGTTAATCAGAAAGCCTCCCCATCAGCTTCACACGGACTCTCTGCTCTGTCACAGCCTTCAATGCAGCCTTCAGAAAACAATCTTTTCACCTGAAACACAGAACACCTGGTGTTAGGGAGCCTAATACAATGAGAACATAGGCCCTGGAGGCAGACAGATCCATCCCATTTCAACCCCAGCCCTTTTATTTAGAAGCTATGTGACTTCCAGCCAGTTATTTACTTTCAGCTAATTACTTACTTCTCTGGCTATTTCCTCATTTATAAGATGGACATAATAATCTTCTAAATCACACAGATGTTTTAAGGATTAAATAAGATCATGAATATAAAGCATTCAGCAAAAGCCTAGGCACACAGTAAGTGCTTTGTGGTAACTATTATTACTACTACCAACTAGGCCAATAAGAAATGAAATAATGGCCGGGCGCGGTGGCTCACGCCTGTAATCCTAGCACTCTGGGAGGCCGAGGCGGGTGGATTGCTCAAGGTCAGGAGTTCGAAACCAGCCTGAGGAAGAGCGAGACCCCATCTCAACTATAAATAGAAAGAAATTAATTGGCCAACTAATATATAGAGAGAAAATGAGCCGGGCATGGTGGCACATGCCTATAGTCCCAGCTACTTGGGAGGCTGAGACAGGAGGATTGCTTGAGCCCAGCAGTTTGAGGTTGCTGTGAGACAGGCTGAAGCCATTGCACTCACCCTAGCCTGGGCAACAAAGTGAGACTCTGTCTCAAAAAAAAAAAAAAAAAGGAAATGAGATAAGCTGAGAAACTAAAAGACTTAAAACTTCAAACTTTCTCTTCTGGACCTCACTTTTATATCCTTTCCACTAAACCTAGAGATAGCAGTTCCTCCTCTTCCTAATTACCCTAGCACCTCTTCATCCACTACTTTCCACAATTTTCCTCCTCATGGAGGTGCGAAGGAGCAATAAAATGCCCAAAAGGCAAAAGAGAAGGAAGGAGAAGCCTTTACTTAGGAAATTTACTTGCTGGAAAGTCAGCCCCTGAACCAGATGTGTTTCTTAGTAGTGCATCAACATCAGTAGGTTCTATCTGAGGTGGTAATAGCAGACTCTTAGCAACCAGTACTGGTCCCATCCTCACCTCTGAGTCTTGGGGCCCAAACCATGCTGCTGCTGCTTTTTTTTTTTTTCTTGAGACAGAGTCTCGATTTGTTGCCTGGGCTAGAGTGAGTGCCGTGGCATCAGCCTAGCTCACAGCAACCTCAAACTCTTGGGCTCAAGCGATCCTCCTGCCTCAGCCTCCTGAGTAGCTGGGACTACAGGCATGCACAACCATGCCCAGCTAATTTTTTGTATATATTTTTAGTTGGCCAATTAATTTCTTTCCATTTATAGTAGAGACGGGGTCTCACTCTTGTTCAGGCTGGTTTCGAACTCCTGAACTCGAGCGATCCGCCTGCCTCGGCCTCCCAGAGAGCTAGGACTACAGGCGTGAGCCACTGCGCCCGGCCTCAGACCATGCTTCTTTAGCAACATTCCAAGGTGCTGAGTGCTCCCCTACAGACCCTCAGAGTACATACAGATGGACTTCTCCATTATGAGCAGGTTAACATACTTGCATTGTAATTTAGTCTTCACCACCATACACTGATTCTTTGAGGACTCAAATCACATCTCTTTCATCTCCACATACCTAATATCTAGAAAAGGAATCTCAACTTTCTTTTAGATAAGTAAATCAGTATTGAATACAAGTTGATTCTCAGAGACTAACTTATGCCCAGGAAGTTCTGGCTAAAACCAGGTTTGCAGCCCTTTCAAAGTGGAGAGCCAAAATCTTGAGGTCTGATTACTTCTCTTGTTGGGGGACAGAGGGACTGATGTAAGGTGACACAAATTCTTTCCTGACACCAACTCAGAGAAAGAGGATGGGAGTTATTGTACTGCCTCTCAAAAGGGGACAACAGACCTTCATTCATACTCACAAACTTACCACAGATTACCAAAATGCAATACAATCTACTTAACAGGGGATTCCCTTTGAAGATATGCCAAAATTTGGTCATGAAGCTCTTCCATGTGAAGAGAGAACAGGGTGTCTGGGGATTGTCCACCAGAATCTGGGGAGGGCTCCAACTGCACAAACTAGTTGTGGGCCACAGAATGCTTGCTCAGCTCATTAGCACCTGCTGCTTACAGTGACCATTCATCCAACAGACTGGCCGTGAACGAGATGATGGGATCAGCGGGTTCATGCCCCAGAGAGCTTTGCTCATCATCAACATGAGCTATATCCTGTTCAGGAACCATTCCTCTTGTTGAAGAAACATTGCAATGTAACATGATAAACATTTCCCCATCACGAGTAGAGATTTGCCTAGAAAGATCTGCATAAAGGTGACTGCATTTTGCATGAATCACATGCTGGGAGGAGTAGGTAGCACTAAAAACTAGTCCCACTTGAGCCTTCAAGTCTTCATGGCATATTTGCCTACTTCACTATAAACCTCAAAGGCCTCTGATGTCTAGCTTTCATTGTTTAAGTCCCCTCCTCCTTCACAAGGGTGGAATTACCTGTTTATAATACCAGTGATTACTATGCACCTTGGAATTGGGAAGAGTGAGCTCAAGTATGCATGTTTAGTTTGGAAGGAATTACTCCTATCTTCAAAGTCAAATTCTGCTCCCCCTTCATATCTGAAATCATGCATCTCAGCCTCTGGAAAGTTGGGAATGGCAGTAGAAGGAAACAAGTCACATCACTTTGGCTGATGTGACAGGGTAGCCTAGCCCTGGAAATTCCACACAAACTCAGAAACAGAACAGTATGTCCCCACCTCCCACACATCCACCTCATCTGTTCTCCTGAACAAGCACAAACAAGACACAGCAGTTTAGCACACTGCTACTGAAAGAGTGAGTAATGGGCTTCTAGGAAAGAGGCTGGTGGTGGCTAAGAAGAGGTCACGAGGTTGTACTGATAGAACCAAAGGAGGAAAGTGGCAGCCATGTGCTTGCCTTGATCTGCATTTAATGGGGATATGGCCTTAAAAAGAATCCTTCTGGGGATCTAGTCTGTCCTCTGTCTCCCTCTGCCCTTTGCCTGCAAACTCCTCTCTTCCAAAAGATTCTTGGATTTGTCTCACATAATCAGAAGGCCTGTTCCTTCAGACTTCTCCTTCCTCAGCAAAACTGAAAGAATTCTACTTCTCGTTCAAAGCTGCTCTTCTGGTCTCACATTCTAACCTTAACAACTATAGAGAAGCTGACAGAACCTGTTTCCATAAAACAAACACAATCCCTCCCAGTTACTGGTGTAACTCAGTATATTTTCAGCCTAAGATTCTTTCTGGTGACTGATCTGAAAGGGGAGGTAGCAAGGAAAGAACCTTGGACTTGCTATCAGAAAAGCTGCCACTTACTGGCTGGGAAACCATGGGCAGGTTACTTTATTTCTCTGAACCTATTTCCTCAATTTCTAAAATAGAGATTTATTCTCCTTACCTATAAGATTCTTACAGAGGATTAAGTGAAATAATGCTCTTGTAAGCGTCTGACATAAAATGTATGCAGAATACATGCCGTGCTCTGAGGTCTGCCTCTTTTCCGCATAAGGCTTGAGTAGTACTTCTTTTCCCCCCTTCAATGTTACTTCTCAGGGCTCAGAGTGAGTTTACTTCCTTTCCCAACATCTCCCCAGAATGCAGTCTTCCCCTTTTCCCTTACAACTAACCCCCAGCACATCCCCTCTAACCAGCCTCTTACTTTACCTTCCTCCAGCACCATCTCCTGGGCCAGAGTTCTCTCTTGCCTAGATAGCCACTTTCTTATACCCTCTTCTAATAAGGCTCAGTACCCCAAATAGGAATGCTGGCTAAAAACTACATATGACCCTGGTTGGAAGCTCAAACAGAGACATATTGCTCCTAGCTTGTCCGTCTTCTGTTGTATGCCATGATGCTTGCTGCCCTCTGATGAAACTATAGTTTTTATGGTGTTACATCATCTCTATAGAAACTGCGTTCTTTCTCCATTATTAGCCTATTTCCTCATCTGTAAAGCTAAAAATACTTACCTCACAGGCTTGTTGTAAGGATTATTTTAGCCAGGTATGCAAAGGGCTCAGCATAAGGCTTGGCTTGCTATAAGTGCCCAACAAAAGAGAGCTATTATCTTTGTCTTTGTATTGAGTTGCATGTTCCCACCTTCTGCCACACTCAAAATCTCACAATTCTCTCCCCCACCAAAAAAAAAAAAAAAAAGAAAAACTACTGAGAGATAGCACCCCTGCAGCAAGGAAAGGGTTAATCTCTGAGTGTTCTTAACTAAAGAGACCCACAGAGGATTAACAGCTCCACTTCAGTGACTACCCTAAAATAGCTTTTATCCCTCCTGCCCAAGAACTACTTGGGGATCTGAAGAACTCAATTCAACACCTGCCAGAGGAAATACACCCAGGAACTTCTTGGGGTAGAATCTTCCCTTAAGCAGAACCCAAAATAGCAACTGGGAAACTATAAATAGACTTAAAGAAAAAAAAAAAAAAACAGGTCCTGACCTGGGTACTAGAAAGAAACAAATCCAAAAGACACACTGGTTGACTGGAAAACAGTGAGAAGGAAAGGGGGGAATGGGAATGCTGCCCCCCTCACGCATGCCTCTCACACACACACACTCCAGAGTGGTGGGAGAATTAAATTACAGGGAGGCTGGAGAGTCTCAATGACTTGCATCATTCCAAGAAACATCAAACAGGATTAGCAGGGGTTAGATTTACTCTCAGGCTGCTAGTTCTTCTGTCAGTGTAGATGGGCCCTCTTTGGAGTCCCTTTGATTCACTATTTCCTCAGATTCCTGCTGCCTCCCACTACTGGGGAGGCCTTAAGCAAATGGCTGCAACTCACCACAGCAACATTTTCACAGAGAGGAAACCTGATTAGACACCCCTGTTCCCCCCAATTTGGTGGCCTCACCTTAATTAAGACAGAAGGAGTAGAAACCCAAGGCTAAACTCTATCACAGTCCAAGGCTGACAGGTGGAAAAACACACAAGCCAGGAGACACGCTACACTTGCAGGTGAGAGCACCAATTCCCCCATGCAGCTGTCCCCTTTTCCCCACCAAGCTGGGACACAGCATGGGACTGGATTTGCAGGAAACAGCCTGGCTCCCAGCCAGCTTCTGGACCACCCCACTGTGTGGTGGGAAAGGTTAAATTTCCCCCCGATTGTAGAGATGGCAGTGGACCGGTGCTGGAGAAAGAAGGGAAATTCAGGGAGGAGTCTGGAAGGGATCTCAGGGATGGGAAAGAAGAGCAAGTATGGTAAGGAATCATGAGCAAGGTATCTGGGTCTCTAAGGGACCCCCTAAAGAAAGAGATAGGGAGATTCTACCGGCTGGAGGGCTCCAGGGGTTGAAGATAGCTAGATAGCTGAAGATAGTCTGAAATTCAAAGGTAACCGGATGGAAGATGTCTGAAGTTTGGGAATATGGTCATTGAGTAGGGAACTACAGGTAGGGCTTATTCGGGTTCTCCAGACCCAGGTATTTGTGGGAAGCCTCAAAAGGGCTTCGGTAAGTTTGGAAAACGAAACAGGGTAAAGAGCGGATCTTCTGGAGCAGGAAACGGGGTTAAGTGGGTCTGGGTAGGCGTGTCTGAAGGAGGGAGCAGGTGCAGCTTATCTGCGTCCCCCAGACCCAGGTCTCTGGTAAGGTCAGCAACGCGTTATCTGGGTCTCCAGGGAACCTGGGGGTCGGGAGTGGGGGACTCTCAGGACTGCGTCTCAGGATCTCGAAAGAGAGGGGGCTAGTGGGGCTTCTTCGGGTTCCCCAGACACAGGTATTGGGTCCAAGGAGAGTTTTCGTCACTCTGGGGCCTATCTGGGGCCGGGTTGGCTCAAGCTGGGCCCCCAGTTCGGGGTGTGGGCGACCGCGCTGAGGGGCCCGAGATGAGGGGCGCCGCCGCTCCGCGTACAGGGCGCGCGGACGCAGCGAGACGGCCTCCCGCCCCACTCCCCGCCGTCCCCCGGGGCCCTCGCCGGCACTCACCGCGCTCGGGGTCCCGCGCTGCGGGCCGGGCCGCGCTCGGGCTCCGCCAGGCCAGCTCAGGCCCCGGTAGTGGCGGCGGTCGGGCCATTGTGCGGTGCATTGTGGGAGCTGCGCGAGCGGGCACTCGGGCCGCAGGGGGCGGTGCCGCGGGATCTCTATGGTCCCGCCCGCCCGCGGGCTAGAGGGGCCCGGGCGACGCGCGGGCGGCGCGCAGGGACAGTCGGGAGCGGGGCGGACGCTCGCGTCCCTCCTTACCCCCCATCCTCCGCCCAGCAGCGCGCTGGGGCTCCGGAGCCGACATGGGCGCCGCCGCGTGGGCACTGCTGCCCCTGCCACTGCGTATGTCCCTCCTGCTGCTGCTTCTGTCGCTCCCGGGACTGCCCGCGGGCTCCTGGGACCCGGCTGGTTACCTGCTCTACTGTCCCTGCATGGGTAAGGCCTCCCGAGCCCTCTGCTCACATGGAGAAACTGAGGCCTGGAGAGGAGAAGCCACTCTTCTGAGGCGCCCAGAGACACTTGACAGATCCAGGAGAGAACCCAAGAGCAGGGCAGAGCCTTCTCTTCTCTTCTCTGCCCTAGTTGCAAGGGCACAGAGAGGCCGCTGTGTTTAGCTTTCCATTTGACAGATGAGAAAACTGAGGTTGGGAGAGGTTCCGTGACTTGCTTGAGGTCTAAGCCAGCCTAGAGTCCAGTAAATGGAGTTAGTGGGGCAGGACTTGATGTCACTGATCCACGTTGGCTCCTGGCGATTTTTCATTCATTCAGCAAATATTTATGGGGCACCTAGTCTGTGCCTGTATTCCCACTGTGCTGTATAAGACAGGTAAACCCTATACCCTTGTAGAGCCTTCATCTGTCTTCATTTGGGAAAGACAATAAAGGGTAAATGTAATAAATAAGTACATAATTTGGTAGATGATGAATGCTATAGGAAAATTAAAGAGAGCAGGGTAAGGGAGAATCTAAGGGCCACTGAGAGGTACAATTTAAATGGGGTGCAGTGGATCATCATTGTAAAAGTCATTCATTTTTAAAACCCTCCAATGGCTTCCAGACTCCTAACCATGGCCTTGAGGCCTTGCATGGTTTTCCTATCCCCTATCTCCACAGCTCCCTTCTTCCCTGATCTTCTATCTAGCTCAGCCACACTTAGCTCCTTTCTGTTCCTCACACATACTCAGGTCCTCTGGCTTGTGCTGTTGCAGGTGCTATTCCCTATACTTGGACTGCCCTCTCCTTCACTTCTGCCTGACCAACTGCTTCCCATCCTTCAGATCTCAGATTAAATGTTACCAGAAAGGACTTCACTGACCTATACTCAAGTCATCTCCTCATAATTCCCCATCACTAAAAGTTTTCTTTCTCGAAATTATTAGATTTAATTACTATATATTTGTTTACATGTTTAACATCTACCCAGCTGGACTGGGAGTGCCTTGAGGGCAGAGACCTTGTCCTTCTTGCTCACTCCTGTGTCCCAGCATCTGGCCTACAGCCTGACACATTGTGACCTCTCAATAATATTTGCGGAATGAATGAGTGGATCCTTGTTGGGATTAACAAAAAGAATCAGACAGGGTCCTTATCCCTGAGGCATTCACAGGCTGCGGAAACAGCCAGTACAAAGGCCAGGAAGTATGAAAAGACATTTGAGGAAAATAGAAGAATGTATGTAACTCAA
Organism: Microcebus murinus; assembly: GCF_040939455.1. Classification (NCBI taxonomy): domain Eukaryota; kingdom Metazoa; phylum Chordata; class Mammalia; order Primates; family Cheirogaleidae; genus Microcebus; species Microcebus murinus. The sequence goes on from NC_134119.1 coordinate 29,759,538, forward strand.
ATCCAAGGTAGGAGGCAGAGGAGGAAGAGTGAGTATGGCAGAGGGTTGGTGAAAGGGTCTCAGTGAATGAGGCGTTAGAATTGCCCCTTCACCTGCAGGCGAATGGAGATAGAGATGGGGGGGCACTCCTGGCTGAGGGGACAGCAAGAGCAGAGGTATGAGGTGGGGGTGGGAATTATAGAGCATGTTGGGGAAACAGCAAGGAACCTGGAGTGGCCAAGGCAGTTGGAGCAGGACGTGAAGGGCCGTGGGTCTCAGACCCAGGAGTCCAGACTTGCTTTCATGCTGCTGGCTCCCCTAGCTCTCCTTGGTGTCCCAGCCTTCCCCACCCCTGGCTCCACGTCCTTTCTGAGCCCTGCATGCCCCATGCCCTTAATGCCCCAGGCCTCACCTCACCCACAATGTACCATTTCCAGGGCGCTTTGGGAACCAGGCTGATCACTTCTTGGGCTCCCTGGCATTTGCAAAGCTGCTAAACCGCACCTTGGCTGTTCCTCCTTGGATCGAGTACCAGCATCACAAGCCTCCCTTCACCAATGTGAGTACTTGCCACTGACCTTGGCCCTGTCTGCCCTTCCCCAGTCTTACCTGCTTCTGCTTCGCCCCCAAATCCTTCTCTGGGCTTTACCTCCCACTCCTCTGAGCTCACTCTACCTCCCACCCACAATTGTCTTCTCTGGAATAACAATGGCTAACGTTCATTCAGCACCTGCTGTGTGTTGACACTGTTCTGAGCACTGCATGAGAATTAGCTCATTTCACCCTCATCATTTCCCTGTGAGGAAACTGGGGTTTAGAGACATTAGGTAACTTGCCCAAGATCATACAACTTGTGAGTAGTGGAGCTGAAATTCAAGCACATGTCTGACTCCAGAGCCTGTGATTTGAACCTAAAGCCTCCATTTCCAGCCCTGATCGAGCCCACCTTCTTTGCATTCCATCAGATGCTATTATCAGTTTTAAAGGAGAAACAGAGGCACGGGTTAGTTAACAAGGTGTCCAAGGCCATGACCCAGGCAGTCTTGCTGCAGTGCAGCCTCACCCCATCAAGGGGCTCCCTTGTTGTGGTAACTCTCTGCATCCTCTAGTTCCTTGCTTATACTTTGTGTCCTCTAGTAACCCTTTGTCTGTCTTTGTTCACATTGTGTCCCTAGGGGCCTGATAGGGGGAACTTAATTAATCTTTGATGCATTGACTTAACAATTTTTGAATAGATATCAGAAATTATACTCAATATGTACAAAACACTTCATTTCATTGTTACAACCTTTTCTCTGCATAGGTTTTATTTTTCCCTTTGCATTTTAATATTTAAAGAGGTTGCTAACAGAGGTTAAAAGCCAGAGTACTTGAGATCCTAGGCTGCCTTGGCCACTTACTAGTCGTGTGGCCTGGGCAGGGTACTTTGCCTCTTTGTGTTTCAGTTTCGTTTTTTTTTTTTTTTTTTTTTTTTTTTTTTTGAGACAGAGTCTCACTCTGTTGCCCAGGCTAGAGTGAGTGCCGTGGCGTCAGCCTAGCTCACAGCAACCTCAAACTCCTGGGCTCAAGCGATCCTCCTGCCTCAGCCTCCTGAGTAGCTGGGACTACAGGCATGTGCCACCATGCCCGGCTCATTTTTTTTCTATATATATATTAGTTGGCCAATTAATTTCTTTCTATTTATAGTAGAGACGGGGTCTTGCTCTTGCTCAGGCTGGTTTCGAACTCCTGACCTCGAGCTATCCGCCCGCCTCGGTCTCCCAGAGTGCTAGGATTACAGGCGTGAGCCACCGTGCCCGGCCGTGCTTCAGTTTCTTTACCTTTAAAATAGGCTGGTAATAATTATTGCTACCTCTCATGGTGAGGATTGAGTGTGTTAATGATGGTAACATGCCTTGAACATTGTCATATTCCTCCCTCTTAGAATCAATTGAGCTTATCCATGTAAAGAGCCAAGGACACAGGAAGTCCTCAGTTACTGGGAGCCATTGATGTTCTGATTTTTTGCACTTAGCTGTTGTAGTTTAGATATTGCCTATCTATGTCCCTATGGCTCCTTTGCCTTCTGTCTCCTTGCCTTCCTAGCCAGTTGTCTCTCTGAGACTCCACTTCCTTTCTTTCTATGGGTTACTAACCTGCCCTAGTTAGGCTCCCCTTCCCTACTGTGATTGTTTTCACTGAGGTCACCAGGAAACTCAGAATTGCCAAATCCAGGGGTCATTTCTTAGTCTTTTTCTCACTTGACCTCCTAGTGACACCTGGCCCCATGAACCTTTCTCCTTCCTGAACTTCCCTCTTCCCCTGGCTTCTGAGACATCAGTAGTTTCTGCTATAGTCCTGACTTCTCAGCACTGTAGCAGGGGCTCTTTTCTCTCCACCCACTGTTTAGATGTTGGTGTTCCTTCCCTTTCTGTGTTTATTAGCTGTGTGACCTCAGATGAGTCATCTAGATTCTGTATGCCTCAGTTTCTTCATAAGTAAACTGGAGATGATTATTTTCCTACCTCTTAAAATTAGATGAGCAAATCTATGTAAAGTGGTCAGTACAGCAGATGGCACTAAGTTAGCATGCAGTAAATATTAGTTGCTATTATTACCATTACTTACTTTGCTATACATTTTGATTCTGTGGCTTTCATTATTCACCATGTACCTCCCAAATTTATCTGTAGCCTAGACCAAATTTATCTGTAGCTCTGACCACAGGCCTACATTTCTGACTCATAGACCCTTGAGTCCACTTGGATGTCTACAAGATATCTCAAATTCCCAAAGCCAAAACTGAACTCAGCATCTTTCCCCTCAAACCTGTGTCACCATCTGTATTCCCAGCCTTAGTTTATGTCCCCTCCATTCACCAAGTGGGTGAGTACCAAGTGGGGAACTTGGTACCAAGTGAGGAACCCAGAGATCATGCTAAATGGCTGCCTTCACATGCACACACAACCCCCAAACCCTCTGTTTCACCTTTCTTTGCATCTTCTGCCTGTCCCTGCCTCTCCACTTCTTGCTTAGATGTGTGGGAAGTGCCCAGTAAATACATGTTGAATGCATATTTGACAAATAAAAGGACCATTGCAGTGGCCTCCTAATTCTTCTCCTTCCTCTAGTCCTACCATCAATAACATCCTCTTCTCTGTCACCAGAGCGATCTTTCAAAAAGGGCAAATCTCTTATTATTTTTGCTTAAAATCCTTCAGCATGATACCTCATTGCTAATAGTTAAGGTACCTAAAGTCTGTTCGTTGGAATGCCAATAGCTCATGAAGGAAGGTGAGTAGTTAAATCAGCTGGGGAAATTATATTCTCAATTTTCCATCCTCCTAAATTTGTAGATTCCCAATGCATTAGCATGTTAAAGGCCCTGAGAAGTCCTGCAGTAAAGAAACCAGCTTAAAACTGCATTTCCCAGGCCTCTTTAACTCTGAAGACTTTTGTTTTTTGCAGAACCCTTTATCCAACTGAACTAGTGGAACATGCTTGGAAAACCTGGACCTGTAGAATAAAGTCCAAATTTTGTTTCATGGTATTCTAAGGAATTTTTTAAAATCTAGAAAAATACAAAGGTGAATACAACCAGCATCCAGCACCACTGGAAGTGATAATCATTAACACTTTCTCATCTTTGCTTCATCTTCTCTGTTTGTTAATAAAAGAAATAAAGCGTTCCAGATAAGTTGATGAAAAATAAAGTTTCTCTTGGCTCCTGTGGCTAATCCTAGTGCCTTAACCACTATCACAGATTTAGTGTATTTGGTGTGACTCCTTCCAAGTTCTTATACTTTCATTGTGGCACCAAACATCCTTGTACCCATCTTCTGGTGCAAAATGCAAGAACTTCCCTAGGGTAAATACCCAAAGGTCCAAGGAACATTTTAAATTCTACTGACAGGTTACATTCCTAAGTGATTGCTCCAGAATGTACACTTGTACTACCAGCCATGTATGAGAGTGCCCATTTCCCCATATCCTTTCCAACAATTAGAGTTAAGCTTTTAAATTTTTGTTGGTCTCAAGGATGAGAAGTGATGCCTTGTTATAGTTTTAATTTGCTTTTTCCTAAATACTGGTGAGGTTACACATCTTTGAGCGTATTGGCTATTTGAATTTCCTTTGCTGTGAGTTGTTTACCCCTGACCCCTGGCCATAATTTCTATTGACATCATTTGTCTTTTTTTCTTATAGATCAGCAGGCATTTTTTAATATGAGGGATATGACTATTTGTCTTTTAGTATGCAGATATCTTCTCCCAGGCTGTCTCTGTCCTAACCTTGGTGTCTTTTGACAAAAGTTTTTCATCGTCATATAGTCTGAGCTGTCTTGGTCTTGGAGTGTATGGTTTTAATAAATGTCTCTAAAACATCCAGTAGGACACCGTGGAGGGACATCAGCCCCTCCTTTTCCTCCTTTCCCTGTAGCTCCATGTGTCCTACCAGAAATACTTCAAGCTGGAGCCCCTCCAGGCCTACCATCGGGTCATCAGCCTAGAGGACTTCATGGAGAAGTTGGCACCTACCCACTGGCCCCCTGAGAAGCGGGTAGCATACTGCTTTGAGGTGGCGGCCCAGCGAAGCCCTGATAAGAAGACGTGCCCCATGAAGGTGGGTCCCTGGGATTTGGAGGCCCTTTCTGCCTATTTGTTATACTCTAGGCCATGGGGGCTTTATGATGGTACCATGTGGGGAAAGGCCCAGGAAGGGTTTAGCATAGAAAGATGGAGATGTAAGTACTATTTCTGGCATTTGTCAGCTGTGTCACCTTGGGTAACAGACTTTCTTCTCTGAACTTCTATTTCTACCTGCAAAATAGAGATGCCAGTTCCTGCTCTGTCTCACACACAAAGTGTCATGAGGGTCAGGTGTAAGAGTGCTTATAAACTGCAAAGTGCCATATCAGTAATAATAACTAATACTCACATAGCACTATGATATGTCAGACACCATGCTAAGAGCTTTATGCATATTAACTCATTTAATCCTCAAACTACTCCATGAGGAAAGCACTAACAATATCCCCATTTTATAGAAAAGACACTGAATATGGCACAGAGATGTTTAGTATTTTACCCAAGGTCACACAGGAAACAAGTAATGGAATTGAGATTCAACCCTAGGTCATTTGGCTTCATTGTCCACCCTCTTAACTTGAATACTTTCCTACCTCTTGACAGGTAAATGAGAAGTTGTTGTATTTTACTAATAGAAATTTATAAATTTCTGGCACTTTGGGAATAAGACAATCCCCAGATATGTCTTTTAGTGCATGTGCTAAAGTCTGGGGAGAGTGGTTAGAAAAGCTGGAAAGGAGACCTAGTTCACAGCCCCAACACTGCCCTCAACTGCTGTGAGACCTTGGACTAGTATCTTACCCTCTCTGAGTCTTGGTTTATATCTGGAAAATGAGGGCATTGAATTAGCATTTGTAGGTCTCTTGAAGCTTGAGTTCGTGGTTCTGAATCTAAGATCCACTCCTCCCCAGACCGCCCCCAGTGCTGCAGGGTCAGCGGGGTGTGGCATGTGAGTGGGAAAGACTCCTGCAGACACTGTGGTGAACAACTGCTAGAAACCAGAATTGAGGCAAGGCATTTTCCTCAGCTCCAGCCCAGGGATTGCAAAGTGACATTCCTCCTGGGCTACCTTGTGGGAGTGTTTCAGCCTGAGTCAAATCAACCCAGGGTTCCTCTATCAGATCCCTTGGCCCATCCCTGGATAGCTTTCCCTCCCCCGCAGTAAGCCTTCCACTACTCTCTTTCTGCAGGAAGGAAACCCCTTTGGCCCATTCTGGGATCAGTTTCGTGTGAGTTTCAATAAGTCGGAGCTTTTTACAGGCATTTCCTTCAGTGCTTCCTACAAAGAACAATGGATCCAGAGGTACTTGGAGGGGGCGGGACTGCTGGGTTTAAGGGAGGGGTTGGGGCTCACAGGCTTCAGCACCTTCATGGCCCTCTTTCCGCACCCCCCACCCCCATGTATGAGACCAAAGGTACGGGCGCTCTGTCTGTTGAACTTGGGACCCTATGTGATCTGTTCCCATCTCAACACCTGACACGGTGGGACGTTGACCTGCCACGAGGTTGAGCAACACTTTATCGGCTGATAAGGAATGTCATAAAAAGAACATTGTGCAGTCACATGAATCTCAATTTCCTCCTCTAGGCGTGAGAATCACTCCCCTGCTACCTTCCTCTTCACAAGGTGAAAACTGGAACCAGCTTCTAGAGAGGAACAGCTTCAGGTGCAGATTGAGAAATGATGTCATCCTCATAATTATTGGATGTGCTTTATTAATTGCACTCCTGTAGGCCCTGTTAAAAAAAAAAATAGGTCACCAGGGCATGGGCACAGGCTGTGAAATATTTATAGAGCGTCTGTCATGTGTGAGACATGGTACTCAGAGGCCAAAGGTGATCTGTGAAAATGAGGAAGACCTGGCCTCAGTCTTCAGGGACCTATGGTCTAGTTATAGTGACAATAACTAACATAGCATACTTACCCTCGATGCTATAGCATGACAGGAAAGATCATGGGCTGAGAAGTCAGACTTGGGTTCGGAAGTATGAGGAACATGAATTCATGTGTGGTCATAGCACTTGGCATTTAGGAGGCCAAAGGTAGACTGATAAAGAGAAACCAGCACAGATTCAGAAGTAAGACATCCCCAAGCCCTGGCCCAGCTCTGGCTTGCTCTTAGGTGCCTCTGAGCATGCTCTCAGGCCAAGCGTCTTCCTTGGTTTAATGGAAAGAGCACTCCTACTGCACAAAGCGCATGCACATAGTAAGCAGCCAGCCAATGTTAGCTGTCACTATTATTATCCACATGGCTACATTTTATTTAAGGCTTTGAGAAATTTTATGAAATGGATGTTATTGTCAATTCCTATTTTACAGGTGAAGAAACTGAGTTCAGTGAAGTTAAATAACTTGCCCAAGGTCATAGAGCTGTTGAGTGGGCAGCTGAGACCTGTATATGAATCTTTAACAAATAATAAGAGCTAATATATATTTAGTGGGTACTATGTGCCAGATACTCTTCTACATTGTCCCAGGTATTAACTCATTTAATTGTTCCACAAATCTGTAGGATAGATGTAATTGTCATCTTTGCTTTACACATAGAGAAATTGGAGCAGAGAGCAGTGAAGTCACTTGCCCAAGGTCATGAAGCTTGAAGTAGCAGAGGTGGAATTTGAACCCAGGCATTCTGACTCCAAAGCACCCATTCTTAATCATCATGGATTAAATAGCTGTGCCTTTAATAGCTAGTTCCTAGTCCTTTCTGGGACTTGTCTTGAGAGCTAGTTTATCAGTTACTGAGGATACTCAGTCATGGAGGTTCAAATCTCCTTCATTGTTGATCCCAGTTAGGCCATGCCCATTTCTCCACCTGCTTGGTTCTCCCCATTCACCTCCAAATGACATGGAGCTACTGCCAGAAGGCAGAGCTGCCCTCAAAGGATGAAGATTTGCCCCTATTGACAATGTGTCAGGAAAAAAGAAAAAATGCCTCTGACTCTAAAAGTAGCTCCAAAAGCAAATTCCAAAAAGCCAGAAAAAGCACACAATCCTTATAGGAAGGCAAGGGACAACGCCACATGGATGCTTCAGTTGGGGAATATTGCTGAAACATTTGTTCATTGCTTCATAGCCTTGTTTGAGTTCACTGAGTTGTAAGAATTGCATAGGCTTTGAGGAAGCTTGTGCTTTACAGCTGAACTTTTGGGAGAGGAAAACTAGTAGGGAAGAGGAGGTCCCTGGAGGGAACTTGAGGGAGTTAGGGGCCCCTGGGCACCAGCCTACCTTCCTTTATATATTTAAGAAGCACTTCCTGAGTGTCAAGGACTGGTCTGGATGCTGAGGATACAGGCAAAAATAAGAGTTGAGCACAGTGGCTCATACCTATAATCCTAGCACTCTGGGAGGCTGAGACAGGAGGATTGCTTGAGGTCAGGAGTTCAAAATCAGCCTGAGCAAGACCCTGTCTCTACAAAAAAACAGAAAAATTAGCCAGGTATACTGGTGCACGCCTATGGTCCCAGCTACTGGGAAGGCTGAGGCAGGAGGAGGATCACTTGAGCCCAGGAATTTGAGGTTGCAGTGAGCTGTGATGATGCCATGGCACTCTAGCCCAGGGGACAGAGCAAGACCCTGTGACAAAAAAAAAAAAAAAAAAAAGGCAGATGAGGATCCTGTCCTGGTCAAGCTCATAGTCTAATGGGGAGATAGTGAATAAACATAGGATAGTTCCAGAATGACATAGTGCTGTGAAGAATACATGCAGGTGATCTGTGATTGATGGGGCTGATACCTAAACGATGAGAAAGAGCTAGCAGTGTCAAAAACTGGCAGGAAGGTGGGTCACAGAGGGAATGTCAGGAGCACAGGCTATGATGCAGGAACATACCACTCCAAAACTTAGTAGGGTGGCAACAACTTTTTATTATTTCCCATGGTTTGAAGGGTTAACTGGACTTAGCTGGGCAGCTGTTTTGTATTTTCTTTTCCATTTTCTTTATGGAATCCCAACTGTACAAAGTTTAAGTCCAGGTTAAGCATCTCTTTTCTTGGAATGAATATAGACTCTATTCTTGGGATAAACAGCCACAGATTTGGTGGGAGTTTTTTTTTTTTTAATAAAGAGAAATTTGCTCATAATCCCACTATCCCTCAAAAAAAAGTCTTTATTAGCATTTTGATATGTATACTTGCATCCTCCACACTTTCTTTTTATTCTTTTCCTTTTTTTTTTTTTGAGATAGAGTCTTGCTCTGTCACCTGGTGGAGTGCTGTGGCATTAGCTTAGCTCACAGCAACCTCATACTCCTGGGCTCAAGGGATCTTCCTGTCTCAGCCTCCCAAATTAGCTGGGACTATAGGCATGTGCCACCACGCCCACCTAATTTATATATATATATATATATATGTGTGTGTATATATATATATATATATTTTTTTTTTTTTTTTTCTTAGTAGAGATGGGGTCTCACTCTTGCTCAGGCTGGTCTTAAACTCCTGAACTCAAGCAATCCTCCCACCTTGGCCTCCCAGAGTACTAGGATTGCAGGCGTGAGCCACCAGGCCTGGCCTTCTTTTGTTTTGTCTTGTCTTGTCTTGTCTTTTCTTTCTTTTCAAGAAAAGATTCTTTTCTTGACAGGGTATCACTCTGTTGCCCCAGCTAAAGTGCAGTGACATCATCATAGCTCACAGCAACCTCAAACTCCTGGGCTCAAGAGATCTTCCTGTCTCAGTCTCCCGAGTAGCTGGGACTACAGGTGCACACCACCATGCCCGGCTAATTTTTTTGTTTTTAGTAGGCATGGGAGTCTCACTCTTGCTCAGGTTGGTCTTGAACTCGTGCCTTAAGCAATCCTCCTGCCTTGGCCTCTCAGAGGGCTAGAATTACAGTTATGAGTCACCTCACCTACCTTTGACAGTTTTAAGGAGTGCTGATCAGGTATCCTGTAAACAGTCCCTCAGCTGGGATTTGTGACCTGTTTTTTGCATGATTTGACTGAGGTTATGGGTTTTGGGGAAGAAAGTCAAAGTTACAGTGCCATTCCCATATTTTCACATCATATCATAATGGGTATTGTCAGCATGATTTAGCACTGTTTTGGGAGGGTTATTTATTTTTAATTATTCATGTGTAATAGTTATATATCTTTATTGGGTACATATGATGTTTTGATACAGGCATATAGTGTGTATTAATCAAATCAGGGTAATTGGGATATCCATTCCATCACCTCAGGCATTTATTATTTCTTTATGTTAGGAACATTCCAATTCTACCCTTTTATTTATTTTATAGTATATTCTAACTTATTGTTGACTATAGTCACTTTGTTGTGCTATCAAATATTGTTCATTCTATCTAACTGTCTAACTATATTTTTGCATCCCTTAACCATCCCTACTTTATCCTCCCTACTCGCTACCCTTCCCAGTCTCTGGTAACCATCATTCTACTGTCTATCTCCATGACATCAATTGTTTTTAATATTTAGCTCCCACTATGAGTAAGAACATATGAGACTTGTCTTTCTGTGCTTGGCTTATTTCATTTAACATTGTGTTCTCCAGTTCCATCCATGTTGTTGCAAATGGCAGGATTTCATTTTTTATGTCTACATAATATTCCATTGTGTATATGTACCACAATTTCTTTCTTTCTTTTTTTTTTTTTTTTTTTGAGACAGAGTCTCACTCTGTTGCCCAGGCTAGAGTGAGTGCCATGGTGTCAGCCTAGCTCACAGCAACCTCAATCTCCTGGGCTCAAGCAATCCTCCTGCCTTAGCCTCCCAAGTAGCTGGGACTATAGGCATGTGCCACCATGCCCGGCTAATATTTTCTATATATATTAGTTGGCCAATTAATTTCCTTCTATTTATAGTAGAGACAGGGTCTGACTCTTGCTCAGGTTGGTTTTGAACTCCTGACCTGGAGCAATCCGCCCGCCTCAGCCTCCCCGAGTGCTAGGATTACAGGCGTGAGCCACCGTGCCCGGCCTGTACCACAAATTTCTTTATCCATTCATCCATTGATGGACACTTAGGTTAATTCCAGATATTGTGAATAGTGATGCAGTAAACAGAAGTGCAGATATGTTTTCAATATACTGAATTCCCTTCTTTTGGATATACATCTCTTGCTTTCCTTTTAAAATCCTTTGAGAGAGCATCTGGCCCATAGTAGGTGTGCAGATAATATTAACTTCTTCTTTCTCTAACCCCTGACAACCTGATCTGGTCTTTCTGGTGAGATTCCCGAATTCCTCTCATTCATTCCGAAAATGTTTATTGTATCTCCTGTGTGTGTTAAGGCCTATGCTAGGGGCTAGGAATCAAAAGAATAAGCCACAGCTTTTGAGATGCTTATTGACTGGGGTAGGGAGATGGCAGTGAAGTGTAGTAATTAAGAACATAGATTCTGGAGCACACTGCCTGGACTCAAACACCAGTTCCTAGCTGTGTGACCTTGGGCATGTTACTTTACATGTCTGTGCCTCAGTTTCCTCATCTGCAAAATGAGAATAATAGTGACGTTTACCTCAAGAGGTCTTGTGGAAATCAAATAAATTATACATAAAGCAGTTGGGGAATTGCCTGTCACATAATAAGGCCCAATGAGCAATGTACATGTATGTACATAAAACCAGAAAATTAGAGTTTGGCAAGATGATTGTCATACAGTGCCAGGCCATCAAGGAACACTTGCTTGCTGGTTCCTTGGCATAGGCCTTGGACCAGCGTGTGTGGGAATAATGGTAAACAGGCCACAAGGGTCTGTACCCTCACCAGCTGACAGTCCCATGAGCAGGGAGGCTGGCTGCCGAGCACAACAGTGTGCAGAGGGCGGCAAAGAAGTGGGACAGGAGCTGAGGCTTGGGAGTGGCAACCAATTTTGGAGGTTTGGGAGGTGTTTGCTGAGCAAGATGTCTGGGGTGGGTGTGGAGAATGCGTGGCATGTCTGTTGCCGCGCTGCTGTGTGAGGGGAAGATCGGAACGACCTCACCGTCCAGCAGGGGAATAGATAAGCGAACTGCTGTTTATTTGTGCAACTTCGAGAGAAGCTAACACAACCAAGTAACATGACCAAATCTCTAAAACAGAAAGTTGAATTTTTAAAAAGTTGACCTAGGTTACGTGCAATAGGATGAAGATGATGATAGCCAGAATTTTCTGAGAGCTTTCTTTGTGCCAAGCACTGTTCTAAATGCTTTGCTTTTATTAATCCTCTCAACAGCCCAATGAATGAACTTATTAATTAGCCTGAATGCACTAATCATTTAACTGTGTACATGTATATCAAAACATAATGTCCATCTTAAATGTATATAATTTTTAAAAACTGTCAGTCACAACCAGGATATTGACATTGATACAATTCACCCATCTTTAGATTTCTTCACTTTTCCTTGTATTTCTATGTATGTGTATGTGTTTGTATTAATATTTGTGTTTAGTTCTGTTCACTATTATCTTGTGTGGCTTTATGTATCTACCACCACAGTTAAGAACAGTTCCATCATCACAAGGATCCTTGCGTTACCAGTTTATAACCACACCTCCCTCCCTAAACACACACACACCCCATTCCTAACCCCTGGCAACCACTAATCTCATCTCCATTTCTGTTCTTTTCTCCATTTCTTCATTTAAAAAATGTTATTATAGAAATGGAGTCATACACTATGTACATTTTTAGGATTGGCTTTTTTTTTTTGAGACAGAGTCTTGCTTTGTTGCCCAGGCTAGAGTGAGTACCGTGACATCAGCCTAGCTCACAGCAACCTCAAACTCCTGTGCTCAAGCAATCCTGCTGCCTCAGCCTCCCTAGTAGCTGGGACTACAGGCATGCACCACCATGCCCGGCTAATTTTTTCTCTATATATTAGTTGGCCAATTAATTTCTTTCTATTTATAGTAGAGACAGGGTCTGACTCTTGCTCAGGCTGGTTTCGAACTCCTGACCTCGAGTAATCCGCCCGCCTCGGCCTCCCAGAGTGCTAGGATTACAAGCATGAGCCACCGCGCCCGGCCTGGATTGGCTTTTTTCACACAGGATAATTGCTTTGAGATCCAACGAAGTTGTCTGCATTGATAATTTATTCCCTGTTTTGCTTCATATCCCATGGTGTGGATGTACCATAGTTTGTTTAGCTATTTATAATACTTGTTGAGCAGCATCTGAACTGTTTCCAGTTTGGGGCTGTTATAAATAAAGCTACTATGAACATTTGTGTACAAGTGTGTATGTAAACATAAGTTTTCATTTCCCTGGGATAAATGGCCAAGAATACAATTGCTCGGTCATATGATAATTGCATGTCTAGTTTTATAAGAACCTAACTGCCAAACTGTTTTCCAGAATGCCTATTTCATAACTTTGGCTGGCAGAGGGCAAGTATTCCAGGTGGAGGGAAGAAGTGTGCAGAGATCTGGAGTTTGAAAATGCATTGCAAGTTTATGGAACAGCAAGATATTTCATGTTGCTGACATATAGTCTGGGTTTAGCTGAAGAGGGAACACAGGTTTGTTCCTCATTCATTCAGCCAACAAATATTTACTGAGCTCTTAGATGTGCCAGACGCTGTTCTAGGCACACTAGAGGTGCTGCCCTCAGAGGCCTGAGTCCCACGGAAAAGACAAGCGTGAAATGATTACAAGGTGTACAGTGGACAAAAGGGGCAGGAGATTCTTGGGAGGGTGTGATAGGGGCATCTGCAGACCTCTGGTCTGCATGCAGCAGGGACCATGCCTGTCTTGTTCTCCCCCAGGTCCCAGCACATAGTAGGCAATCAATAAATATTTGCTAGATTTTGAATGAATGATCCAATCCAGTGTGCACAGTCCCTATGAGTGTGACCTGGCTGTTGGCTCTGTAAGCAGCTGCATGTCCCAGTCCTGTCATGTGGGTAAAAGGGCAGAGGCCTGGTCCAGACACCCCACCCTGGAGTGAATTACCACACCACAGATTGGAAGCCAGCATGACATATAAAAGGTTGGAATGCTCTACTGTAAATTTTTAATTGTTAAACAAGCAAAAAGGGTTGTAAATTCCGTGCGGCGGGACAGTGTTGCTTATTGTGCCTGTTGCCGCCGCCAAGGTTTCTTATCAGCCCGTTGGTATTTCACAACCTCTTGTGCTTCTTGCATGGTACAGGGGCCCCTCTGCAGGGTCTCTAGGGCATGGTGCAACACCATCCTTTTTCCCGTGGGGGTGGCAGCCAGCTGTCTGTGCGTCCTCTGCCTGACTTCCCCTCATCCCATCTCATGCCTAGATTTTCTCCGAAAGAACATCCAGTGCTCGCCCTGCCAGGGGCCCCAGCCCAGTTCCCTGTCCTGGAGGAACATAGGCTGCTCCAGAAGTACGTGGTATGGTCAGACGAGATGGTGAGGACAGGAGAGGCCGAGATCCGTGCCCACCTCATCCGGCCCTACGTGGGCATTCATCTGCGCATTGGCTCCGACTGGGTAACTTCCCCCTTCCTCTCACTGGCTGACTTGGACGTGTCCCTGAGCAGAGCCCGAGCTTATAGCATTTGGCCCCAAGTCCCAGCCAAAGCAGAGAATCTCGCTTGGCTTAGTCTGTCAAGCCAGAGTGGCCCAGGAGTCCTCTGTCCCAGCTTACGGTTTAGCTAGTAGACTCCTTGTTGAAAAACGAACTATTGAGATTGGGTGCAGCTCCCGAGAAATGAATATGTCATCTTCCCAGAATTTATAGGCTCTTTAAATGTACAGATACCTCATCAGATGGGGTTTCTCCCTCTGTGTGAAAATAACAGATCCAATGTAGTCAGTCTTCTTAATTTATGGAAAAAGATAGATACGTCAGAAATATGCATTGTTGAAAACTTGAAAAATACTGAAATTAAAATTCACAACCAATTGATGAGGTAATCTCACATTTACCCACTAGGCTTTCACCCTTTCCCCCTTCCACAAAGAGAAGGAACCAGGCCCAGGGAATTTTATGAGTGGTTTCAGCCAAACATTCAGGGAATAGATAGTTCCCATTTATACTTTCCTAGAACATCAAGAGATATAAGATGCTGTTTTTTATAGAGCTAGCATAACACTAATACCACCATCAGATTGGTCAACACAATTCTCACTTATAAACACAGATGCACAGATCCTAAGTAAAAAATCCAATAATGCATTAAAGAACATATGATACAAACAAGTAAAGTATATCCCAAGAATGTGATCAAATTCACTATATTAACACCCAAGGAACAAAAGTTATATGATCATCTCATTAAGGACCAAGAAAGCATTTAATGAAAGTCAGCACCTATTCATGATAAAAACTCACAGCCAGGAATAGAATGGACACACCTTAGCTTGATAAAGCCTATCTCTCCGAAACCCACAGCAAAGTGCACCTCATGGGACCTATCAGAAGTGTTCCCACTGAAGTCAGGAATCAGATAAGGCTGCTTGTTATCACTGCCACTGTTCAGAATTCTACAGTTGGACATCCCAGATAATGCAGTAAGACCAAGAAAAAAAATATTTTTCTCAAAAAGCCAGTGTCCTACCACCCAGAAATAACCACTGTTAGTGTTTTGATGCATTTCCCTCTCTTCCCTCAATGTTTTCTTTTCTTAAATATAGCTGGGCTCCTACAGTATAGCCTGTCTTTTTCCACTTGCCAATTCTTGCTCCTGGAGTTCCAGGGCAGTTGCTGGTATTTAACCTTCTCCTCTGCTCTGCGTAGAGGAACGCCTGCGCCATGCTGAAGGACGGGACTGCAGGTTCACACTTCATGGCCTCTCCGCAGTGTGTGGGCTACAGCCGCAGCACGGCGGCCCCCCTCACCATGACTATGTGCCTGCCTGACCTCAGCGAGATCAGCCGGGCCGTGCAGCTCTGGGTGGGGACACTGAATGCCCAGTCAGTCTACGTCGCCACTGATTCTGAGAGTTATGTGCCCGAGATCCAAGAGCTCTTCAAAGGGAAGGTATGCGTGGGCCAGGTGGGAATGCAGGGAGAAAGGAAGAAAAGAAAGTGCCAGGGAGGTCCCACTGCTTGCATCATGGGTTCCCCATCAGCCTTTGCCTGGACATTTCCTCCAGTTCCTCTCCTTTTCCTCCCCTTCTTTCAGGCCCCAGCTCCAACACCTCCTCCGCAGAGTCTTTCCAGTTTTTCCTCCATTCCTGTAGCTCGTGTGTCTCTCCTGGGAGCTGTATAGGCCTGAATCACTTCTTCTCTTGGGGTACTTTCTAAGCTATAGAGGCTAGTGTAGAAACATGTCTTATTTCCCCACATGAGTTGTGGGCTCCTTGAAGGCAGGAGCCAAGGCTCAATCATTGTTGCCTGTTGGTGTCTAGCCTGGTGCTTTGACCTCTTTGGTGGCTGAGACCCTGCCTTGCCATCACCAGTGTCTAGGACAGTACCTGAGAGAGCCAGTGTGGCAGAGGTGCTAAGAGCATAGAGTCTGGAGTCAGAGAACTTGTGCAGCCTTGCAGAAATTATTTCATCTCTCTGTGCTTCTGTTTCTTCATCCATAAAATGAGACTGCATAGTACCTATGTCATAGGGCAATTGTGAAGATCAAATATAAAGAAATTGAAGCAGTTCCTACTACAAAATAAGTGCTCAGTAAAGTTAGATGTTATCCATTGCAGAAATTTATTCTTGATAAATAAAGGAAAGGATTTTTTGTGCTTAGTAAATGCTTAAAGAAGCCGTGAATAGTAGGTATTCAGTACATGAATACATGATAGAATGTTCTTGGCCGATGCTTACTGTATCACTGAAGAATATGTAATGAGTATCGATAAAATGACTGAATTAATAGCAAGCATTCAATAAGACTTTCTTGAATGAATGAAAACTGAGTGTGCTGTGTAGACCTTAAGAGGCAGACATTGGGTGCTGTTGGTTTCAAGAGACAGGATCTTGCAGTATTGTCGAGGTTGCTCTCAAACTCCTGGGCTCAAGCAGTTCTCTGGCCTCCGTGTCCCGAGTAGCTAGAATTACGAGTGTGAGCCACTACACTCGGCTCAACCCATATGTTTTATAGTTGAGGAAACCAAAGTTGCAAGAAAGGATAGAATTTACCCAAGATGTCCCAGAGCTAATTATAGTGGGCATGACACAGAGAGGGTAAGTTTCAGGGTATGGGTGGAATTGTTTGGGGGATTTTGGTCATGATTAAACAAACTGGTATTATTTCTTTGCTACACAATCCAAATAGCAAGATGATAATTTTTCTTACTTCAGTCATCTCTGTGGAACAGCAAAGCACTTTCAGCCCCAGCTGTGCCCACACTCCCCCCCCCATACACCTCTATACTAAGTCGAAGTTGAAGCATTTGGAGAGTCCCAGGGAGATTTCTATGAGTTTTTCAAGCCTATGTATTTGTACGCCTTGAGTCTCTTGCCATTTCCTATTTCCTGTTCCTGTGCTAGTCTTTTCACACTCCCCACTCCTCAGCCCCCTTTGCTGTGGGCTCAGATCCATCCTACTCTCCAACTAAGCCTTGCTCCTCCATCAAGCTGTCCCAGTGGTGAGTCAGGATATTGACAAATAGGATGTGGTCCTGCCCTCCAGGGCTCACATGCCAGACCTAGGAAGAGAGACTTTGCAGAGAGCCGTAACATGGGCCACAAGCGAGGCTCAGGAGCGTGGTGGGGAGGTAGGTAGGTTCGTTCATTCACTTGTATAGTCAGTAGGTGTTTACTGTGGCAAGCTCTGTGCGGGGCCTGGCCAGGAGTGGAGAGCAAACCAACACAGCCCCACCCCAATCAGCTACAGGAGACAGTGCTAATCAGAATCATTAAGGAGTGAAAACAATAAACCAAGATGTGTGCTCCAAAGTAGAGCAACAAGGTTCTGTGAATGTGCAGAGCAGAGAGCCCTGACCAGTGGTCAGGGAGGGCTTCCCCAAGGAAGTGCCCCTTAAGCTGAGAAGTGAAGAATAATCAGCAGTTAATCAGCTAAAGGGGGGTGTGCCCCATACAGAGGGCACAGCATGTACAAAGGTCCTGAGGAGGGGGGAGCCTGGTAGGTAGTGGCTGGAGCTCAAGAGATGGTGGGGTAGCATGAGAGGAGGCCCAAGCAGGACCTTGTAGGCACACCACATTCACAATTTGTCACGCTCATCTGAAGGGCACCATTAGAGGATGTTGAGCTTGGGGCAGGAAGGACAAGAGTGGCAGTGTCTCAAAAAGTTTCTTCTGGCTGCCTGTGGTGAGAAAGCCAGGAGAGGCAGGGAGGGGACCAGAGAAAAGGCTGGTATAGTGATTAGGCAGGCAGGGAGGGGACCAGGTAAGAGGCTGTGTAATCAGGCAAGAGATGGTGGTGGCTGGGCTCAGGGAGTTGCAATCCCTCGAGAGAAGGGTTCGCCTTTGGGGAATATCTCAGGGGTAGATCAGACAGGATGTTGGGCTTGGAGTTGGGGTATGTGGGAGAAGGAAGCATCTAGCAGCAGAACTGGATCGGTGGGGCCCCATTTGGTCCAATCTCTGGTTTGGTGGGGGAAGCCTGGCAGGCTAGGTAGGGCTTTAGGAAGAAGGTGGAACGTGAGCTGAGCCTTGAGAGTCTGGCAGGGACTTGAATGGGCGGGAAAATGACATTCCAGGCAAAGGGAACAACACAAACCAGGGCACAGAAGTGTGAATGGTGTTTGGCTTCTGGAGATTGGGGGCGGGGGGTGGCCTGGCAGCAGCTGGGCACCACTGCTCTTAGACACCCGAGCCCACATCTTCATCCTCTCCGCTCCTCCTTTTGTGTCTGTAACTTCAGCCCAGGGGAAGAAGGTTGGGGTGTGAACTGTGGGCTTGGCTGAGGCAGCCACCTTGGCCTGAAGCCACACTGGCTGATACTTTCTGCCCTTCCTCCTGCAGGTGAAGGTGGTGAGCCTGAACCCTGAGGTGGCCCAGGTCGACCTGTACATCCTCGGCCAAGCCGACCACTTTATTGGCAACTGTGTCTCCTCCTTCACCGCCTTTGTGAAGCGGGAGCGGGACCTCCAGGGAAGGCCGTCCTCTTTCTTCGGCATGGACAAGCCCCCTCAGCTGCGGGATGAGTTCTGATCCTGGCTGCAGCACGCCACCAGTCTGAGCTGGTCCCTCCAGCCGGGCCAGGCAGCCAGTGGTGCTCCCCGGATTGCAAGCTCCTCTTCTTACGCTAGAGATGGAGAAAGTTACCAGGGACTTCCTGGAGGAGGGAAACATTCCCTCTCTCCAGGGCTTAGGACTTCTGAGCTCCTAGGAGCAGGAGCATCTCCCCATCTCATGTGCTTCCTGCTGTTTCTCCTGGGAATTTCTCATCAGCAAAGCAGTCCATCCTCTGTCGTTTGGTCTGCCCTGCTCTGGATGGCCTGGGATGCTGAACTCTCTCCAGAGAGATTTTTTCATATATAGAGAGATTTTTATAGTTTTTTTTGTTTGTTTGTTTTTTGAGACAGAGTCTCATTCTGTTGCCTGGGCTAGAGTGCCGTGGCGTCAGCCTAGCTCACAGCAACCTCAAACTCCTAGGCTCAGGCAATCCTCCTGCCTCAGCCTCCCAAGTAGCTGAGACTACAGGCATGCACCACCATGCCTGGCTAACTTTTTCTATATATTTTTAGTTGTCCAGCTAATTTCTTTCTATTTTTTTAGTAGAGACAGGGTCATGCTTTTGTTCAGGCTGGTCTTGAACTCTTGAGCTCAAACGATCCTCCCGCCTCAGCCTCCCAGAGTGCTAGGATTACAGGCGTGAGCCACTACAGCCAGATTTTTATAGTTTTGATACAAGATCATGACTACCTTAGAACTGTCCTTCATTTTTAAATATCAGTCAAGTCCATTAAGGTAGGTACCTAAAGTGACCTTAACTGAATGTAGATAAGGCCAGGGCTGGGTGGGTCTATCGGCCACTTTTCCAGGTGTCCCCCAAAGTGGCCCTCAAGACCCATCCCCACTGCCTGGCCAGAGCCGTAGTTGTCCCACTTCCTAGGCCATTTCTGGGGCTTGAGGCATGAATACTCTTCCCCATTGTAAACACTATGCAAGTGGAAGTTAACAATCATGATGCTATATGGTGCTGCTAGGGCGGCGAAATGCCAGTCACACAGCGAGTTCCTGGCAAGGAGCACACGCCGTCAAGCAAGATGATCATGATATTACTCTCAGAGTCCTTCGGAGGTTGGTGGTTGCCACAAACCTGGCACCATCAGAGTCGCGGAATGCGTCACTGGGGGTTAAGGCTTACTGGCCTGGCAGGATCTTTCTGGAGTCTTCCCTCTCCCCTTCTGATCTCTCACGCCCAGGGGTTGGTATCCAAAGCCTGTTCTCCTAGCCTCCCTCCTGCAGCTGGAGCCCTCAGACCATATTCTCACAAGGGAGTCTTTGCTAGGTCTCTGACCACATAGAAGATGCCCAGGATCTAGGAGCCATTGGAATTTCCAGTTGGAAGCAACTTTTGCTCCTTTTTTCCCAACGTAATCCTTGCCAGTGCTATGAGGCTTACGGTGTGGTAAGTCGGGAATTTCTTTGTCTTCCAGATGCTGCAGTTTTAGTAATCCATGACTTCTGAGATCCCGTGATTTTTTGACCTTGCGGTTCTAAACTTCAACATCTAACACCTGCAGATCTTTTCCCTGCCATGTGACCTATTCAGCCTTTGATCCTGGAAAGGTGGCAGAGCCTTCCCCCGAAAGTCAGGCCCCAAGCTCCATGCAGGGGCTTCTCCTTTAATTACTTTTGAGAGGAAACACTTTGTCAGGGCAGACTGGGTCAGAGGTCAGAGATCTCGAGGTATCAAGGCCCCCAAAACACTGAAATCAGCATTTGCTGCACAATGCTAAGCAGGAGAAACTACAGGAAGTGCTTTTGTATTTTTCCCTCTTGGGAAAACAGTGAAATGTTTTAAATCCTGGGTGGACTGAGAGAAATGGTTCACCTGTCCAGACTTGTCCTCAAGCCTCATGCAGAGAAAGGGCTGCTGACAAGGAAGCCCAGGCACCCCTGCCTTTATCAGGTGGTGCAAGTGAGTGGCTTGATGGCTGATTCCATTTCTGAATTCATTTGCCACCCACAGCCTTACACGAGGCACACGCTTTAGAGTCTGGGGCTCCAGTGGGCCATGCAAACCATCTCAATCAGCATCAGCAGTAATAATAGCTTGTGTTCTGGAAGAAAGGACGCTGGAGTTCTAGTCAGATTCAGTTGTGTTCTGTGGGCAATAACTTTACCCTTTGACCCAGTTTCCTCATCTATAAAGTGCTGATAAAACTGAAGGGTTGAAAGGCTCTAATCAGCTAATGTGTGTGTATAAGAGCACGCAGTAAACTTGAAAGAGACAAAGGCGTGTACGTGGCTGTCGATCAGTCTGCCTGCCTCTCCTCGCGTACCTACCCATGCTGGGCACTGTGCTTGCTGAGCACTCTACAGACATTGCTTTGTTTAGTCCCAGCCCTGGGAATTAGGAGCTCTTTTCTTTCTGCACAAGGAAAAATTAATGCTCAGAGAATTCTCATAATTTTCCCCAGGCTGCCCCGCTGGTGGTGTAAAGCTAGGATTTGACCTCCCAAGCCAGCTCTGTCAGCCACCATGCGCTACGGCCTCCAGCTCACAGAGAGCACTTTACACCTTGTATGCCACGGAGGCCTCCAAGGGAGAAACGCTCAACCACCTTAGCTTCCACTGGGCACCTGCTGAGGGTCTGCCACTGCCAGGAGGCTTCAGGAGGGGGAGTTTACCCCAGACACAGCCCACCTGAAGCTTAACAGTCTCTCTTGGATAGTTATTTCGTTTGACATTCTTTCATTCAACAGATGTTTATTGATCAACTACTATGTGCCAGGCTCTGTGCTAGGTACTAGGGATGCAGCAGAGAATCAAACATAAAGTCTTTGTTCTCAAGGAATTTGTATTCTAGAAAGTGGAAGACATAAACAAATGTACCGTGGGAGGTGTTGATAATTGCCGTGAAGAAAAATAAAGTGTATGGGGGTGTAGAGCGAGAGCCAGTTAAGGCCTCTCTGAAAAGCTGCCCTTAGAGAGGGAGCACACTGTTCAGATATCTGGAAGTAGCTCGTTCCCAGGAGAGGAAACAGCATGAGCGAAGGCCCTGAGGCTGGAGTGTGTGCCTGAAGAGCAGAAAGGAGGCCAGCATGGCGAGGGTGGCAGGCACAGGCCGGGAGAGGCAGGGAACAGAGCAAGCAGGATGACGCTCCAAAAGCCTGGAGGGTCTAGAGTTGACTTTTAGTGGGAGAGAGAGGGGAAGCCTTCCCAGGGTTCTGAACCCTTCAGAAGAGGGTTCTGAGTCCCTCTAGCCAGCACGTGGAGAGGAGGTTGAGGAGAGGAGGAAGGGTGGAAGCAGAGTGACCCGGTGGGGCTGTTGCTGGGATACAGGAAAGAGATGATGGGGAGGTGTCCCCTAGACTAGAACTCCAGTGCTCTCTTCTCCCAAGAGGCAAAGGCCATTCCATTGAAGGTTGGAATGTTCAGATTCTAGATATATAAAGTTATTTTTAAATTTCAGTCTTTTTTAAAGATGTAAATCTTTGCATAGTTTTAATCATGCAGTATATACAATTTAATGTCCTAGTTTTTTACGTAATAGTATATCATTTTCTTTGTTGGTATACATCCTAAATAAATGCATTTAGTTACATAAGATTCCATTGAGAGATGCTCAATAGTATATCTTTTTCCTATTTTGAGAACTTAATGTGTTCCCATTTTTTCACTGTTATTATTTTAAATATATTATTTGTAAGGGTTTTTCTTTATTTAAAATGTTCATTAAGATAAATTCCCAAGAGTGGATTTGTTGGATCAAAGACTTAAAAATAAACCTTTTTATCATGGAAAACTTTAAATATACATTAAAAATTGTGAGTAATAAAATGAACTCACAGTTTTGACAATTATCAACATTTTACCAGTCTAATTTTATTTACTCTCCCACCACTAAGTCTGTTTGTTTGCTGGAGTCTTAAAGAAAATCTGAATACATTTCAAAGGGAGAACCAACAGGATTTGCTGACATACTGAATGGGGTTTGAGGGGAAAAGGAGTCCAGGATGCTCCAAGATTAGGGCTCAAGCAATTGGGAGAAGTTGTTCCTGACTTGCAGAGTGACTTTCAAGCCGATCCTTTCACTTCCCTATACCTCACCTCTGCATTACAGCTGCTAATGGTGGTTCAGGCAGTGTTTCTCAGCAGCTGGTCTTCAGAGATTCCTAGGAGTGCTGGTTGATAAGGCAGATTCCTGGTAGCCACCCCAGAACTGAAGAATCAAAATGTCTAGTGGGTAGTGCCCAAGGAATCTGCATTTTCACAAGCCCCTACAAGTGATGGTGCCTAGTGGCCCAAGACCTGCTTAAATTGTGGTCCTTGGACCAGCAGCATCAGCATCACCTGGGGGAGCTTGTTTAGAAATGCAGAATCCCAGGCCCCAGCCCAGATCTGCTGAATCAGGATCTCTGGGGATGCAGCCCAGCAGTGTGTCCTAACAAGCTCTTCAGGAGCTAAGGTGTGAGCACAACTGATCTGAAGGCAGTGGGGAATTATGATGCGGACAGCCAGCAAGCAGTCACGGAGCACTTCTGCAGCCCTTTCCTGGCAGCATCTCTGGTTCCACCAAGTGTGATCAGCAAGGTGGCTGTAAGAGGTGCCTACTGCTCAGCTGGCATTGACTCACATTTCTTTTTTTCTTTTTTTTTTTTTTGAGACAGAGTCTCACTCTGTTGCCCAAGCTAGAGTGCTGTGGCATCAACCTAGCTCACAGTAACCTCAAACTCCTGGGCTCAAGTGATCCTCCTGCCTCAGCCCCCCAAGTAGCTGGGACTACAGGCATGTGCTACCATGCCCAGCTAATTTTTTCTATTTTTAGTTGCCCAGCTATTTTTTAGTAGAGATGGGGTCTTGAACTCCTGACCTCAAGTAATCCTCCCTCATCCTCCCAGAGTGCTAGGATTATAGGCATTCGCCACCTCCCCCAGCCAAACTCACATTTCCTTTGTACTGGGATATACAACTAGATGGTCAAACCTTTTGTTGTATTAGGATGAGACCAAATTTATATATATATATATATATATATATATATATATATATATATATATATATATAAGTAAACAAAGGGAATTAATTTTTTAAAAGTTAAGTACTAATAGAGATGGATTGTGGATTAAGGCAGAAATGGAGACGTTGTTCTTCAAAGGAACCAAAGCTGGGAAACACTGTCCTAAAACATCATAGATCTCCAGAAATATGGAAGGGAAGGGGGAGAGAGAGAAAGGGAAGAGAAAAGGAAGAAGTGAGAGGACAGAGGAAGGAAGAAAGAAAGGTGAACTTTCATTTCCATTTTCTGTTTGCTTCAAAGAAGCTCATTTAATAATTTGTAATAATAACAACAATAATAATGAGCTTTCACTGGCCTGAAAATAAAGATCCCTTCCACTCCTCAGTTCTCTTTTTATCCCAGTAGAGTTGACAGAAAAAAAAACAAAACTCATAGCCTGAAGGCAAATCCTGCTGTCTGGATTATGCCATCAAAATTAATTCAAATTCTTGCTTGAAACTTGGTTTCTTTCAGGGTTGAGACCTTTCCCTTGGAATGACATTATTTAAGGGAGGCACGTTTGGTTTGTTTTTACGTCTAATCCTTTATTGATCATTAGCCCAGGATGCCAAGCATAACCAGGTAAACAGTGAGAAGGGAAGCAACAAAAGGCATTTCCCAGAAACCTCCTTCCCCAAGTACAGTGACTCAGAAGTGGGGGAACAAAGCCCATCTAGGGAGAGGGGGCACCCTAGAGAGGATACCCCATCCCTCTCTGAAAATCCACTTTTCTAAGAAAAAAATGGCAACCCACTGATCCATTTGACATTCATCCCCTCCAGCATGGGGAATGTATCCCTTCTCTAACAGCCTGCAAGAGGGTTTAGGTCTGGAACCTGCAGCCTTCTGATTGGAAGATTAATCTTTTTTAAGCACCAAAGGAGGGAAGAAAAGCCTCATCTTTCTCTGCTGCACCCCTTTAAATAAAAGGATTTGTTCTGTAAAATTTGGATTCAGCGAAGAGGCTGCAGTCGAGGATCCAGAAGGCCACATGTGGCCCCAAGGCCACAGGTTCCCCACGCCTGGGAGGTACAAGGTGCTAGTAGAAGGCACTAGTAGAAGGCAAGAAGTATCTTTGCAGTTTTTCTAAGTCCTGCTAATAACGACAAAGAGAAAGTTTCAGTTCGATGCCAATGTGTCATTCACTCCTCTATGTGGCTTGCTAATAAGCTGCCCTTGTAGTGGAGAGAGCCAACCTCAGGGTCAGACGACCTTAGCTAGCTGGCATTCAATGACATTGTTTTCATTATGCTTATTTTTTGGTATTTTGTATTTATGCTTTTACACTTACAAATATGGCTTATTTTATTTTTTTCCAACAAATATGGTTTAAAGTTTCCTTTTAAGAAGCTTATTTAGGTTACAAAAAGTGAGTTGGTTCAGAGAAAAATATTAAATACATGATATGGCATGAATTATGGAGGTGAAGTTTGGGAGACACTCAGCCAGACCCTGACCCTCACTCAGCCAGATCACCGCAAAAGAGGACCCAAGGGGCTCCTAAGCGAAACCCCGCTCACTCTTCTCATCTCCAGCTATTGTCCAGGCTTTCCCCCTGCTCACAACATACTCATTAATGTTTAGCACCTTGAAACTGTAATAATAAACATGTATTACAATAACTGACACGTATCATTTACCATGTGCCAGGCTGCACTCTAAGCCCTTTATATAAGTTGACTCACCTTGTTAGGGAAAAGCTAAGAGGTTGTTCTTATGATGTCCGTGTTATAGACAAGGGCACGGAGGTGCAGTGAGGTGAAGCACCTACTTTAAAGTCATAGCGCTTGCTGGGACTCAGGCCTTGGCAGTTTGGGGCGAGAGTTGGCACCGTGCAGCCCTGCACCATGCAGCCTCTGGTGTCACGTCGCCTGGTGGGCAACATTGTCAGCTAACCTGTTTCCCCACCTAGACCAGCAACCACGCCTCATGTATGTCCGTGTGTCAGCACCTAACCCAGTGCCTGGCTTATACCAGTGTCCCTTACAGATGAGATGAACAAATGAATATGCAGAAAAAGAGGTCTGGGCAGGGGAGTTGGCCTCTGGCATCACAGAGGATTCACGGAGGAGGTAAGAATTGAGTTGAATGGCGACTGTGATCTCAACACCTACATGTGGGGAGAAGAATTCTGGGTGCAGGAATTGCATGAATCAAGGCGCTACGAGCTAAGGTCTTGGGAGCTGAGTCCGTGGGGAGCAGCAAGCAGGGCCACACGTGGGTCTAGGGCGGTGGGGACGGGAGATGAGGTGACCTGGGAAGTTTAAGCTGTGTGTCAAAGGCCTGGGACTCCAAATTAAGGGTTTGGCCATTACCCTTGGGGAGCCAGAAGAGGCTTTTAAACCGAGGGTATTCAATCAGGGGTTGTCTCTGGGTCCAGGGCCAGTAAATGCAGTGAGGGGGGAGCAGGGGCTTTGGGGGGCTCACCAAGGGGCCACTTGAGGCATCTACGAGTGGAGGGTCCCCATAGTGCCCCTCGAGGGCAATGCCAAAAGGCAGCGCTCTGGCTGTGTAAATTATTCAAAAATTTTCTTGAAAATAAATTCATGTACACGGTAAACAATTCAAAAAGTGGAAAAGAGTATACCTGTAGAGTGAAAAAGAAGTGCTCCCTGCTAGTCCAGACACACCCTCAAGGCAAACACTGCTAACAGTTCTTGTATGCCTTCCAGAAGTTTCCCCTGCCATGTGTAGGCCATGTGTATGTATATCCTTTAAACACACACACGCACACACAATGTATTGTCTGGCTCTTACTTTTTTCACATACCTTAGAGCTTTTTGCATATCAGATATATAGATCTTTTTCAGTCTTTATCTGCTACATATCAATAATATTCCATAATATGAATGGACTGTAACGCATTTAACTTATTGTAAGACATTTAAGTTTGATGTTTTTAGCCATCACAAACAAAAGATATGTTTCTTAAAGTGGAATTGGTGGGTCAAAAGGGTATGGCGTGTTTGTCATTCTGATTGACATGGCCACATTGGCCTCCAAAGAAGTTGTGCCCCTTCATACCCCTCCCCAGCATAGTGCCTGGTTTTTCGTGTTAAGTCTCATTTTACTTTAAAGACAGGTCCTAAAGTTTCAAGACTAAATTTATTCTTTCTGCTCTAATGTGTTAAACTCATATATGACATAACTCCATTCTACATTGTAGGGTTGTGAAAATTTAAAGAACTAATATTGCGATAGTACTTAATACATAGCACATGCTTAATAATAAGAGTGTGTTATTATTTAGCACAATTGTATGGCCTTTCTGAGGCTCAGTTTCTTCAACTGTGAACCAGCGGTTGGTACAGGGCTGCCAGAGAGATTTCTTTTTTCTTTTTCTTTTTTGTACTTTTATTTTTTTGGTTAAATCCTGGGCTCAAGCAATCCTCCTGCCTCAGCCTCCCGAGTGGCTGGGACCACAGGCAAGCGCCACCATGTCCGGATAATTTTTTCTATGTATTTTTAGTTAGCCAATTAATTGCTTTCTATTTTTAGTAGACACAGGGTCTTGCTCTTGCTCAGGCTGGTTTCAAACTCCTGACCTTGAATGATCCTCCCACCTTGGCCTCCCAGAGTGCTAGGATTACAGCTGTGAGCTACCCTGCCTGGCCTGCCAGAGAGATTTCAAAGTGCATGAAAATGCTCTGCAAGTCTTAGGAGGGCCTCAGATACTGGAGATTAAGCTTTACTGGGCTCTGGCAGCCCTGCGAGGCTCGTGTTTGCTCACAGTGAAACCATCTTCTCCCAGCTGTCGCCAGTGAGCAAACAGGACCCTGAGCACTTAGCCTGCAGGGAAGACAGCCCAGCAGGAGAACCAGCCCCCCACCCAAAGGATCAGGCTTCAGAGGAGTAGGGCTCAGAGGGAGTCAAGGCCCTGGCCAATGATGTTGGGCAGAGGGGGCGGGCAGAAGCTGAGAACTGCCTCTTTGTGGCAGACTCTGGCCCTCTCTGAACTCAGCTCCTCTTCAACTGTAAAGTGAGGGCGATTTTCACCTGCGTGACCCCTTGGAAAGGGCACTAAGGTTGGAGTCTAAAGGTGTGGGTGCAAGACGGAGCTTTAGCATTAATCCACCGTATAAATGTGGAACTCAGTGTTCACATCTGTAAAATGGGAATACATAGTAAGCCATTGCACCATTATGAATTAAGTCTTCTTCCCGTGGAACTTGCATCTAGTGGAGGAGAAACAGATAAGACACCAATAAATATGTGTGAGGAGGTGATGAAGATTGAAGAAGAATGAAATAGGGTAAAGAGGGGAAAAAGTGACTGGGATGGCCAGGGAAAGCCTCTGTGTCCAGGTGACATTTGAGCAGAGGCCTGAAAGGTGAGTGGGTGCACCATGTGGATACTGGGGGAGAGTAGTCCTGGTAGAAGGAGCAGCCAGTGCAGAAGGCCTGAAGCGGAGATGACTTTGGCATGTTCCAAGGACAGGGAGGGGGACAGGAGGTGAGGCCAGATCATAGTGGACCTTGCGTCTGGTTTTTTGTGAGTGACCCGAGAGGCCATTGGAAGGTTTGGGGCAGACAGGAGTGATGTATCTGATTAAACTTTTATATTATTTGTCTATTGCTGCATAACAAGTAACCCCCAAAGGTAGTAACTTAAAATGATAATCATGTTTTATCTCTCACAGCTTCTGTGGGTCAGGACTGGAAGTGGCTTGGCTGAGCAGTTCTGACTCAGGGTCTCTCTGGAGGTTGTGGGCAGATACTAGCCGGGGCTGCCGATATCTGAAGGCTTGACTGTGGCTGGAAGCTCCATTTCCAAGGTGGCTCACTCCTGTGCCGGCCAGTTGGGGCTGGCTGTCGGTGGACGGCCTCAGTTCCCCTCCATGGGGTTTCCCAAAGGTCCTCACAGCAGTGTGGCCGGCTTCTCCCAGAATGAGTGACTCAAAAAACCAAGATAGAAGCTGCAACGTCCGTCTTTTATGGCCTAGTCTCAGAAGTCACACATTGTTACTCTTGCCATTTTTTTTTTTTTTTTTTTTTTGAGACAGAGTCTCGCTTTGTTGCCCAGGCTAGAGTGAGTGCCGTGGCATCAGCCTCGCTCACAGCAACCTCAAACTCCTGGGCTCAAGCAATCCTTCTGCCTCAGCCTCCCGAGTAGCTGGGACTACAGGCATGCGCCACCACGCCGGCTAATTTTATATATATATATTAGTTGGCCAATTAATTTCTTTCTATTTATAGTAGAGACGGGGTCTTGCTCTTGCTCAGGCTGGTTTCGAACTCCTGACCTCGAGCAATCCGCCCGCCTCGGCCTCCCAGAGTGCTACGATTACAGGCTTGAGCCACCGCGCCCGGCCCTCTCTTGCCATTTTTATTGGTCACACAGGCTAGCCCTATTCAATGGGAGAGGGCATTGGTACAGGGAAGAGGTGAGGATGACTGTGGACCATCTGAGAGGCTGGCTGCCACAAGTGTTTTATTTTAGTTGGCATACTGTAAAATTTAACTCTTTTCCTTTTTTTCCTTCTTTTGGCATATACGTGTATAGTTCTGTGAATTTTAACAAGAGTACATTTGCGTAACCATCACCACAAACAGGATGCAGAGAGCAGTTTCATCACCCTCAAAAAACCCTCATGTTTCCTTTGTAGTGACACGCTCCTCCCACCTCGACCTATAGTAACTATAGACCCATCACTACCATTTCGTCTTTTAGAGAATGTCATACAAATGAGATCACTTAGTATGTAACCTTTTGAAAGTGGTATGGCCATAGACTTAAAACTTCCTTCACTCCAAATAATTCCTTTTTTTTTTTAAGACAGAGTCTTACTCTGTTGCCCTGGCTAGAGTGCTGTGGCACCAGCCTAGCTCACAGCAACCTCAAACTCCTGGGCTCAAGCCATCCTCCTGCCTCAGCCTCCCGAGTAGCTGGGACTACAGGCATGTGCCCCCATGCCCGACTAATTATATATATATATATTAGTTGGCCAATTAATTTTCTTTCTATTTATAGTAGAGATGGGGTCTTGCTCTTGCTCAGGCTGGTCTCAAACTCCTGACCTTGAGCAATCCACCTGCCTCGACTTCCCAGAGTGCTAGGATTACAGGTGTGAGCCACTGCGCCTGGCCCAAATAATGCCTTTGACATTCATCTAAGTTGTTGTATCAATACTTCATTTCTTTTTATTGCCGAATTGCGTTCCGTTGTATGGATACACCATGGGTTGTTTATTGATTTACCCATTGAAGGAGTTGTTTCCAATGTGGGGAAATTGTGAATAGAGCTGTGTCTTGGTCCATTTAGGCTACTATAACAAAGTATTATACCATAGAATGGGTGGTTTATAAACAACAGAAATATATTTCTTAAACTTTCAGAAGCTAGAAAGTCTAAGACTGAGCCCAGGCACAGTGGCTCACGCCTGTAATCCTAGCACTCTGGGAGGCTGAGGTGGGAGGATCGCTTAAGGTCAGGAGTTTGAAACCAGCCTGAGCAAGAGAGAGACCCTGTGTCTACTAAAAATAGGAAGAAAATTAATTGGTCAACTAAAATATCTAGAAAAAATTAGCCGGGCATGGTGGCGCATGCCTGTAGTCCCAGCTACTCGGGAGGCTGAGGCAGGACGATTGCTTGGGCCCAGGAGTTTGAGGTTACTGTGAGATAGGCTGACACCACGGCACTCTAGCCTGGGCAACAGAGACTCTGTCTCAAAAACAAAAACATTGGGAATTCTTAAGTTCAAGGTGCAAGGCTGGGCAGGATGCAGGGTGATTACCATGAGAGGAGCCGGGGAAATGGGCTGGGCCTGGACGTTGAGAGGTGAGTGGTTGGTTTCTGATTTCTGTGGGTTGAAGAAAAAGGCCAGGTAATATTTTCCACTAGTGTGCAAGGGGGAGGAAGCCCCCACCCCCAGCCCTGAGACAGGATGTGGGAGCTTGTAGGTGTCTACAGCGCTGGCAGAGAAGGTGGCATCTAACCTGAAAAGGCCAACAGCTCAGTTCCTGGGGAGAAAGAAGGTATGATTTGCAGCAGCTGGAAGGGAATGTCACACTGCTACAGCATGTCCTGGGTTAGACGATCTGAGAGAGGACTCAAGGGGACGTCTGCTTCTGTGCCCAAGGCAATAAATTGAACATTTCCCAAGGACTTACCATAAATTGGATGGAGGAGGTGGCAGAGGATGAAGGAAAGGGCGTTTAGAAGTAGGAATGACAAAGAGCTTTTGCTACATCCCTTTTTTTTAGACCTTAACAAAATTTGAACCATGTGCATTAGTAATCTATTGCTGCAAATAAATTATAGCAAAACTCAGCATCTGAGGACAGCATTTATTGTCTCACCCAGTTATTGAGGGTGAGGAATCTGGAATCGGCCTTGCTGGGTGGTTTTGCCTCAGGGTCTTTCATGAGGTTGCAAGCAAAGCATTGGCCATGGCTGTAGTCATCTGAAGGCTTGACTGGGGTTGGAGGGTCTGTTTCTAAGATTCACTCACCTGGCTATTGGCTGTTGGCCAGAGGCCTCAGTTGTTTCCCATGTGGGCCTCTCTGGGACTGCTCTCCATACAGCAGCCGCCTTGCCCCACAACAAGGGCCCCAAGAGAGAGCATGAGACCAAGATGGACACTGCAGTATCTTTTATAACCTAATCTCAGACGTGGCATATAACATCATTTCTGCCATATTTTATTGATCTCACAGGCCAATGCTGGTTCAGTGTGGAAAGGGGCTTTATAAGGATTTTTTTTTTAATTTCAGCATATTACGGGGGTATGAATGTTTAGGTCACGTATATTGCCTTTGCCCCACCCGAGTCAGAGCTTCAACCATGTCCATCCCCAACACGGGTGCACCCGCACCCATTAGGTGTGAATATACCCATCCCCTCCTCTGCCCTCCCACCTGCCCAATACCTGATGAATGTTAGTACCATATAGGCACGTAAGTGTTGATCAGTTAATACCAATTTGATGGTGAGTACATGTGGTGCTTGTTTTTTCATTCTTGTGATACTTCACTTAGTAGAATGGGCTCCACCTCTATCCAGGATAATACAAGAGGTGCTAAATCACCATTGTTTTTTGTGACTGAGTAGAACTCCGTGGTATACATATACCACATTTTATTAATCTACTCATGTATGGATGGGCACTTGGGTTGTTTCCACATCTTTGCAATTGTGAATTGTGCTGCTATAAACATTCTAATGCAGATGTCTTTTTAATAGAATGTCTTGCTTTCCTTGGGGTAAATGCCCATTAATGGGATTGCTGGATCAAATGGTAGATCTACTTGTATCTCTTTGAGGTATTTCCATATTGCTTTCCACAGAGGTTGCACTAGTTTGCAGTCCCACCAGCAGTGTATGAGTGTTCCTATCTCTCTGCATCCATGCCAACATTTACTGTTTTGGGACTTTTTTTTTTTTTTTTTTGAGACAGAGTCTCACTTTTGTTGCCCAGGCTAGAGTGAGTGCCGTGGCATCAGCCTAGCTCACAGCAACCTCAAACTCCTGGGCTCAAGCGATCCTCCTGCCTCAGCCTCCCGAGTAGCTGGGACTACAGGCATGCACCACCATGCCCGGCTAATTTTTTGTATATATACTTTTAGTTGGTCAATTAATTTATTTCTATTTTTGGTAGAGACGGGGTCTCGCTCAGGCTGGTTTCGAACTCCCGACCTTGAGCAATCCGCCCGCCTCGGCCTCCCAGAATGCTAGGATTACAGGCGTGAGCCACCGCCCCCAGCCTGTTTTGGGACTTTTTGATAAAAGCCATTCTCACTGGAGTAAATTGATATTTCCTTGTGGTTTTGATTTGCGTTTCTCTGATGATTAGAGATGTTGAGCATTTTTTCATGTGTTTGTTGGCCATTAGTCTGTCATCTTTTGAAAATTTTCTGTTCATTATCCTTTGCCCACTTTTTAATGGGGTTGTTTGATTTTTTTCTTGCTGATTTTCCTGAGTTCTACATAGATTCTAGTTACCAGCCTTTTATTGGATATGTAGCTTGAGAATATTCTCTCCTGAAGGATTTGAATACAAGGAGGTGGATGTCATTGAAGGCCATTTTGGAAGCATGTGAA
This sequence comes from Microcebus murinus, assembly GCF_040939455.1. NCBI lineage: Eukaryota > Metazoa > Chordata > Mammalia > Primates > Cheirogaleidae > Microcebus > Microcebus murinus. The sequence goes on from NC_134119.1 coordinate 29,792,122, forward strand.
TGTATTACAGATTCAAGTTCTTTTGCAAATTTAAAAAGGTCATTGAGACATATTATTAATAGAAAAATGGCAAGTTGCCTTTTTATATAAGCTCACTTTAAAAAGCACAGCACCTATATATTTCTATTATACATACATATGTACATGTATAGAAAAATAATTTAGAAGGATATACTTTAAACTGTTACAGTGTCACCCCTGGAAAGGGAGATGGAATATTATAAAAAGGCATATTGTAAAAAGGGAATCTATCATTTTTATTTTATATCTTTTCTTTGTGGTTGAATTGTTTGCAGTTATAGTGTGTTCTTGGGTTACTATTCTAATTTTCTGGTTACTAGATAACAAACCACCTCAAATTTAGTGGCATAAAACAACAATCCTTTTATTCTGCTCCTAGATTCTATGGGTCAGGAATTTGGACAGAGCACAGCAGAACTGGTTTGTCTTGGCTCCGAGATGGGAGACTAGAACAGCTGGCAGGGACTCACATTTCTGGTGGCTGGGTTTGGATGACTAGTATGTTGTGCTCAGCTAGAGCCATTAACTAGGACCCTTACAAATGGCCTTCGGTGTGGCTTGGGCTTCCTCACAGCATGGAAGCTGTGTTCCAAGAGGAAGTGTGCCAGGCGGAAGCAACCGGAGAGTATTCCAAGAGGACCAGGTAGAGCTGTGTGTCTTTTTATGACCCAACCTCAAAAGTCACATAGCATCACTCCTGCTGTATTCTGTTGGTGAGATCAGCCACAGGCCTACCCAGATTCAAGGAAAGAGGACACAGATTACCCCACAATGGAAGGATGTCAAGGAATTTGCAGCCATTTATTTTAAAACTGCCACAGTTAGTTATAGAATTTAAAAATCTATTTTAAACAAAGAGTAGGAGATAAAACTCTGAGGCTGCCTTTCCTGAGACAGTGGGTTGGGCGCACCTAGGCACATGCTCGCATCCCAGACTCTTAGCTCTTTCTGTCCTTTACCTCCTTGAGCCCGATAGTCTCAGAGAACCTGTGATAAGTTGGCAGTTGCAATTTATAATTCTTTTTTTGTTTCTTTTCAGTACCTGGAACCAAGCCCTTTGGGTAAATATTTATGTATAGATTTATTTGTTCCCCATGCCTTATTCCAAAAAGGATTTGAGGAAGCATACAGGAATTCACACAGTATAATCATATGATTAAAAATATATAAATAGGTCAAGAAACCAAGGGAAAGGGAAAAGGAAGATTGAAACAGTAAGTTGAAACCAGAGGGGAAGTTAGTTCTTAAAATTATATACCGCGAATCTTAAGTTAATATTTGGCATTGCAGGGCTGGGAAGAATTATATATGTTATCTGATCTAATTTCCTACTGGCTCTTGAAATCCCTCCTTGGCACCCCTACCAAGTAGCCATCTAGCCTCAGTTTGCACATCTCCAGTGGTGGGGAGCTCAGTACATTGCAAGGCAATACCAATTGTTAGAAAATACAGACCCAACAGTCACAATTGCAAATGCTTCCAAGGGCCAGACAGGCAATAAAAATGAATGAGGCAGGTCAGTGCAGTGGGGAAGGGGATGGGGGACATATGTCAAAGTGGAGTCAAACATCCTGTTCAACAAGAGCAACTGCTCTTCCTTCCAGCCAAGTATTGCCATGTGGAAACCCAGGTCTTTGGCTATTTCAGGAGAAGCTAAACATTCCAATTTTATGGGAAATCTCTTGGTTTTTAAACATTGGCAATTAATTCTCTATTTTATAAAACACTAAGCAGGCCAAACAAAACACAGGTGCAGGCAGATGCTGCCCACAGTTCACAGGTTTTTGAGCCCCAAGGAGGCCACAGTTATAGGCTTTGAAGCTGGGTTAGAACAGAGTTTGAATTTGACTCTGCAATTTACTCATTGGCTAATTGTAGCCTCAGTTCTCATCTGTAAAATGGGGATAATAATAGCACCTACCTCTTAAAGAGGCAAATATGTGAAAAGTAGGATAGTCTATAAAGCACCTACCACAGTGTCTGACACCCAGGAAGTACCCAATAGATACAGTGCTATAAACAAACAAATGAACATTTATAAATAAATATGCATTGTTAAATAACTGCAGTAAATAAATAAACTATTATGAGGGCTTCTCTGAGGCTTCCATCCACTGATCCCAGCTCTACCTACAAAAGTAATTTTTTTTTAAGAGACAAGGTCTTGCTCTGTCACCTAGGCTGGAGTGTAGTGGTGCAATCCTAGTCCACTGTAACCTTGAACTCCTGGGCTCAAGGGATCCTCCTGCCTCAGCCTTCCAAGTAGCTGGGGACTACAGGCATGTGCCCCCACATCTGGCTAATATTTTTTTTCAAAATATTAAAGGGGTACAAATGTTTTTGGTTACATACATCACTTTTGTAATGTTTGAGTCATGGCTATAAGTGTGCCCATCACCCAAATAGTGTTCATTGTACCCATTAGGGAGATTTTTGCCCCTCTTCTCCTCCCCTCTCCACCCTCCTTGATTTCCACTGAGTTTTACTCCCTTCTATGCACATGTGTGCTCATTGCTTATTGGTTAGTTCCAATTTAATAATGAGTACATGTGGTGTTTGATTTTCCAATATTAAGATACTTCACTTAGGAGAATGGTCTCCAGTTCCATCCAAATTGTTACCAAAGGCATTAACTCATCCTTTTTATGTGTGAGTAGTACTCCATGGTATACATATACTCCATTTTATTAATCCACTCATGACTTGATAGACATTTGGGTTGATTCCACATCTTTGCAATTGTGAATTGTGCTGCATTACAAGTGCAGGTGTCTTTTTTTTTTCAGGTGTCTTTTTTTTTTTGAGACAGAGTCTTGCTCTGTTGCCTGGGCTAGAGTGCCATGGCGTCAGCCTAGCTCACAGCAACTCAAACTCCTGTGCTCAAGCAATCCTTCTGCCTCAGCCTCCCGAGTAGCTGGGACTACAGGTATGCGCCACCATGCCCGGCTAATTTTTTCTGTATATTTTTAGTTGGCTGATTAACTTCTTTCTATTTTTAATAGAGATGGGGTCTCGCTCTTGCTCAGGCTGGTTTCAAATTCCTGACCTTGAGGAATCCTCTGGCCTCGGCCTCCCAGAGAGCTGGGATTACAGGCATTAGCCACCTCGCCTGGCCTCAGGTGTCTTTTTGATAGAAAGACTTCTTTTCCTTTGAATAGATACCCAGTAGTGGGATTGCTGGATCAAATGGTAGGTCTATTTTTAGTTCTTTGAGGAACCTCCATACTGTTTCCATAGAGATAGTACTAATTTGCAGTCCCACCAACAGTGTATAAGCCTTCCTTTCTCTCTGTGACCATGCTGGCATCTATCGTTTTTAGACTTTTTTTTTTTTGAGACAGAGTCTCACTCTGTTGTCCAGGCTAGAGTGAGTGCCGTGGCGTCAGCCTAGCTCACAGCAACCTCAAACTCCTGGGCTCAAGCAATCCTGCTGCCTCAGCCTACTGAGTAGCTGGGACTACAGGCATGCACCACCATGCCCTGCTCATTTTTTTCTATATATATTAGTTGGCCAATTAATTTCTTTCTATTTATAGTAGAGACGGGGTCTCGCTCTTGCTCAGGTTGCTTTCGAATTCCTGAGCTCAAACGATCCACCCGCCTCGGCCTCCCAGAGTGCTAGGATTACAGGCGTGAGCCACGGCGCCCAGCCTCATTTATTTATTTTTGTTGTTGCTGTGATTGCCTTTGGGTCTTATTCTTTGCCTAGGCCAATATCTAGAAGAGTTTTTCCTACATTTTCCTCTAGAATTCTTATGGTTTCCTCCTGCCTCAGCCTTCCCAAGTAGCTGGGACCACAGGTCTGTGCCTGTGGCCAATTTTTTAAAAAATTAGCCACAGGCACATGTGGCTAATTTTTTTAAAAAAATTTTTTTGTAGAGATGGGGTCTATGTTGCTCAGGCTGGTCTTAAACTCCTGGCCTCAAGTGATCCTCCCACTTCAACTTCCCAAAGTGCTGGGATTATAGGTATAAGCCACAACACCTAGCCACTACACAGGTCATTTTTTTTTTTTTTTTTTTTTGAGACAGAGTCTCGCTTTGTTGTCCAGGCTAGAGTGAGTGCCGTGGCGTCAGCCTAGCTCACAGCAACCTCAGACTCCTGGGCTTGAGTGATCCTTCTGCCTCAGCCTCCCCAGTAGCTGGGACTACAGGCATGCGCCACCATGCCCGGCTAATTTTTTATATATATATCAGTTGGCCAATTAATTTCTTTCTATTTATAGTAGAGACGGGGTCTCGCTCTTGCTCAGGCTGGTTTTGAACTCTTGACCTTGAGCAATCCGCCCGCCTCGGCCTCCCAAGAGCTAGGATTACAGGCGTGAGCCACAGCGCCCGGCCTTTTTTTTTTTTTTGAGACAGAGTCTCGCTTGTTGCCCAGGCTAGAGTGAGTGCCATGGCATCAGCCTAGCTCACAGCAACCTCAAACTCCTGGGCTCAAGCAATCCTGCTGCCTCAGCCTCCCGAGTAGCTGGGACTACAGGCATGCGCCACCATGCCCGGCTAATTTTTATATATATGTATTAGTTGGCCAATTAATTTCTTTCTATTTATAGTAGAGACGGGGTCTCGCTCTTGCTCAGGCTGGTTTCGAACTCCTGACCTTGAGCAATCCACCTGCCTCGGCCTCCCAAAGTGCTAGGATTACAGGCGTGAGCCACCGCGCCCGGCTCACAGGTCATTTTTGATAAGAGTGGTTGAGGTACATCCCAAGGTTTGGGGGATTTTTTTTTTTGAGACAGGATCTTGTTTTGAGGTCTAGGCTCGAGTGCAATGGCATGATCATAGCTCACTGCAACTTCCAACTCCTGGGCTCAAGTGGTCCTCCTCCCTCAGCCTCCCCAGTAGCTGGAACTATAGGTATGCACCACCACGTCTGACTAATATTTTCGGTTTTTAGTGGAGACAGGGTCTCACTCTTGTTCAGGCTGGTCCCAAACTCCTGACCTCAAGCAATTCTCCTGACTTGCCTCCTAGGGTGCTAGATGCCCAGCCTGTTTTTAATTATTAAAAATGCAGGCCGGGCGCAGTGGCTCACGCCTGTAATCCTACCACTCTGGGAGGCCGAGGCGGGCGGATTGCTCGAGGTCAGGAGTTCGAAACCAGCCTGAGCAAGAGCAAGACCCCGTCTCTACTATAAATAGGAAGAAATTAATTGGCCAAGTAATACATACAGAAAAAATTAGCCGGGCATGGTGGCACATGCCTGTAGTCCCAGCTACTCGGGAGGCTGAGGCAGGAGGATTGCTTGAGCCCAGGAGTTTGAGGTTGCTGTGAGCTAGGCTGACACCATGGCACTCACTCTAGCCTGGGCAACAGAGTGAGACTCTGTCTCTGTCACACAAAGGTGTATAGAGGCTGGTGAGCTCACGGCGCCTAATCAGAGAAAAAAGGGCAATAGAGCCAACAATGAGGTAGGGCCTGGTATTGACAGAAGGCTACTGACAGCCTATTCCTCTGGCTAGTGGGAAGCCACCAGGCAGTTCTGAGCAGGGCAGTTCTGCAGAAACAGGCAGGGATAGCCGAGAACGAGCATGGTTTGCAAGGCACTGAACGTGCTGAATGTGCTTCCTGTCTCAAATTAGTTAGGTGTTTGTGTCTCCTCTCTGCGAGTCTGGGAGCCTCCAGGGAGGAGGGGAACAGGAACTTTTTTATCTTGCTGCCCTAGAGATACACCGAATATTTGCAGAGGACTTTAAAGAGGGGAAGGGACTGCGCTGGAGCCACCTGGGTATAGGCAGAGGGGAGCGTGTGCTCAACACATGCCGTTTGTGGGAACTTCAGCTCTCTCAGTGGCCTTCTTCTTGGTGTCCTTGCCCTCAGCCACCACACTGCGTCTGTGGATTATCTGTCCCCCTCCACCCCACGTGCTCTCCCTTTTACCCCCTGAGCCCACTTTCCTGTGGGCCAAGAATGTACCTTTGAATTTATTTACTTCTGATGCTCCTTGGAAAAAACTCAAAAGGTCACGCCCAGCTGATAAATGGTAGAATCGGATCTGAATCCGGGTCAAGCTCATGAACTTTTATACCACACTGGGCTCTTTGGGCCACTACTCACCGGCTGTGAGAAAGCAAGTTTCTTGGCCCAGGCCCCACGCTGTGGGTGGCAGGTCTGGGAGCCAGCCCTGGCGAATCTCCCCAGCCCTGCACTCCCCAGTCTCCACTTTCCCTTTAGGGGAATCACCTGCTGCTCCCACGTGGCCATGAAGTCCTGGAGCATTTCACTGCAGCTCTCCATTATCAGCTGGATTGCAGACGTTCTCTGAGGTCGTCCAGCAGGAGTGACTCCCAATTCATGGATGAAGAAACGAAGGCTCAGGGAGAGAAAACAACTTGTCCAAATCCACATAGAATTGGTATATCTGAGACTCTCCATGCTTCTAGAGTCCTAGCCCTCTGCAAACTCCACATTTTAGCCACTTTAAAGGGCCTCATTGCTCCTAAAGTGATGTCCTCCACACAGTTGTTTCAATAAATGTTTCCTAATGGGTTGGCCCCTCCTGTGTCCCATGCCAGCTTCCTGCACAGCCTAAGTCTGGTTGTGCTTTTTTTTTTTTTTTTTTTTTTTTTTTGAGACTGAGTCTCGCTTTGTTGTCCAGGCTAGAGTGAGTGCCGTGGCGTCAGCCTAGCTCACAGCAACCTCAAACTCCTGGGCTCGAGCGATCCTTCTGCCTCAGCCTCCCGAGTAGCTGGGACTACAGGCATGCGCCACCATGCCCGGCTAATTTTTTTTATATATATATATCAGTTGGCCAATTAATTTCTTTCTATTTATAGTAGAGACGGGGTCTCGCTCTTGCTCAGGCTGGTTTTGAACTCCTGACCTTGAGCAATCCGCCCGCCTCGGCCTCCCAAGAGCTAGGATTACAGGCGTGAGCCACCGCGCCCGGCTGGTTGTGCTTAAAGCACTGGAAATGGCCTTGCTGTTCTGGGAAGGGAAGGGGAAGTGACCATAACCTAATGGACTTTCCTGACTCTCCAGGTGGTGGCCACCCCAGGATGAGAGTCACCACATCCAAGATGGTGGAGTTACTAATGGTGACCTTCATTAAGACACAAACAAATACTTCATTTTAACAATACACATAATTCACGCCTGTAATCCTAGCACTCTGGGAGGCCGAGGTGGGCAGATTGCTCAAGGTCAGAAGTTCAAAACCATCCTGAGCAAGAGTGAGACCCCGTCTCTACTATAAATAGAAAGAAATTAATTGGCCAACTAATATATATAAAAAAAATTAGCCGGGCATGGTGGCGCATGCCTGTAGTCCCAGCTACTCGGGAGGCTGAGGCAGGAGGATTGCTTGAGCCCAGGAGTTTGAGGTTGCTGTGAGCTAGGCTGACGCCATGGCACTCACTCTAGCCTGGGCAACAAAGTGAGACTCTGTCTCAAAAAATATATATACACATAATTCTTGTGTACTATATAAAATTTAGAAAATATGAAAAGGTGTTAAGAAGAAAATAGGAATCAACTATAATTCTAATACCCAAAGATCATGACCACTATAAATACTTGATGTATTTCCCTCCGGTTTTCTTTATGCCAGCACACATGCTCATACATGTCCACACACACACATACTTTTCTTTTTAAACCCAATGTGTGGTCATGAAATAGCTAGAGTAACATACCTAGCTGGCAGACGCTGTTGATTATCTATTCAATTCACACACACCCCCTTCTTCCCTGTTCACAGAACTCCAATTTTGTTTTTAGGTAGTCGTGTTGTTGCCTTGATCTTAATTCAGCCTGTCCTGGGAGATGAATCATGACTGGTGTGGACCAATCATAACAATCTCATTCTGCTTCTATATTGTTTTGCTGTACTGTCCAATATGGTTACCATCCCCCATGTGTGGCTTTTTACATTTAAATTAATTAAAATTAAATAAAATTTAAAATATAATTTCTCTGCTGCAGGAGCCATGTTTCCAATGTTCAAAAGCCACTCATGACTACTGGCTACTATATTGGACAGAACAGATATAGGACATTTCTGTCCTGTGTAAAGTTCTACTGGACAGTCCTGGAGGTGTGCATGTGATCCAATTCTGGCCAATGAAACACAAGTGGTAGATGTGGGGGAGGGCTCCCCTACATGGATAGAAAGAAGGAGCCTCATGCTTCTTTCTGTCTGAGATGCTGGTGTGAGTGAGTGATGCCTGACAGCCATCGTGCAACCACAAGGTTAAAAGTGCAAGGACAAAAGGAGAACTTGCTGAGGATGGCGAGTGGAGTAGGATGAAAAGAACCTGCCTCTGCTGCTGCTGCTGCTGCTGCTGCTGCTTCTGCTGCTTCTTCTCCTCCTCCTTCTTCTTCTTATAAAATACACATAACATAAAACTTACCATCTTGGATAACCAATCTGCAGAAACTCTTTTCATCTTGCAAAATTGAAACTCTGTACCCATTAAACAACTTCCCATGCTTTTCCCTCCCCAGCCCTTGGCAACCACTATTCTCCTTTCTGTCTCCATGAATTTGACTAGTCTACATACCTCATACAGCCTAATATTCCCTCTTACTGCCATCTCTATCCATTTCTCTAATGTTGGATGTAATATTTCCCTGTTGCAAATGAAGCTGGAGTGAGCATCTCATTATCTCATTTTTTCAAAATTGATTCCTAGAAATGGAATAGGCTGACTCAAATAGTTTTTAGTCATCATGTTAATTTTTCTTACAATGTGTGCCAATTTCTCACTACCATTAGCAGTGGGATGAAAGTACTCTCCTTTCCCTCCTTGCCAACATTGGGTATTACGCTTTTAAAAATAATCTGCTAATTTGAGAAATGAATGATGATAATATATGTTTTTTGTTTTTTGTTTTTTTTGAGACAGAGTCTCACTTTGTTGCCCAGGCTAGAGTGAGTGCCATGGCATCAGCCTAGCTCACAGCAACTCAATCTCCTGGGTTCAAGTGATCCTCCTGCCTCAGCCTCCCTAGTAGCTGGGACTACAGGCATGTGCCACCATGCCCGGCTAATTTTTTGTATATATATTTTTAGTTGGTCAATTAATTTCTTTTTATTTTTAGTAGAGACAGGATCTTACTCTTGCTCAGGCTGGTTTCGAACTCCTTTCCTCAAGTGATCTGCCTGTCTTGGCCTTCCAGAGTGCTAGGATTATAGGCGTGAGCTACCGCGCCTGGCCATAATATGTTTTTATTTTTTATTTTCATTTATTTGCTTATTTTGCTATTCCCAACGAGGTTTTCATTTTGTTTATTTATTTAGAAACAGTCTCACTCTGTCACCCTTGTAGAGTGCAGTAGCATGATCATAGCTCACTGCAACCTCAAACTCCTGGGCTCAAGTGACCCTCCTGCCTCAGCCTCCCAAAGTAGCTGGGAGTACAGGCATGCCCACTACACCTGGCTAATTTTTTTATTTTTAGTAGAGACGAGGGTCTCGCTCTTGCTCAGGCTGGTCTCAAACTCCTGACCTCAAGTGATCCTCCCGCCTCGGCCTCCCGAGTGCTAGAATTGCAAATGTGAGCCTTCTCACCCAGCCAAATATATGTTTTTAAATAAATGTGTTATGTGCTGCTATGCACTAGCCACTGTGCTAAGCATAGAAGATGGAAATAAGTTAGACATAACCCAGTCCTGGGACCTACGTTCTAGTCCTGGTTCTGCCAGGGGCTTTCATGACCTCCTTCTGGCTGTAAGATTTTAATATCATTGTTTTCTGCATCTCTCACCATTTAAGTGCCTTGCAGCTGGGAAATCATTTCACACTCACTCCCAGGGTAAATGCTCACAGCAACCCTGCAGGAGGCAAGTGGGGCAATGAGGTCCAGAAAGGTGAGCTAACTTACCCAGAGCCGCACAGCCAGTTAAGTGCCTGAGGAGGAAGCAATTAGCCGCCAACTCCTGTCTGGCTTTCATCAGAAAACATCAAAGATGTGAATTTAGAAGCCATTAGCTTGATTCCCAGCCCTTAAAGCCTCCCTCAGGTCCCAGAGTCCCATCATACTGAAGCTGGGCACTCAGCCAAGTGACAACCACCAGGCACATCTCAGGTGCTTGGCCTCAGTCCAAGCCTGGCATCTTGCTTCTTCCTGAAATAGACGCTGGGATGCCACCTCCGTGCATTCTAATAAATTATTCCCTTGCAGTCTTTTTACACAACCCCTTTTCAGCCCTCCTCCCCAAATGGCATTAAATCTCCAAGAAGACTAAACTCTCTTACCAGCATGACTCCTGACATTTACAATTATTGTTTCACTGGAGGACATCATGACCCCACCCAATAAAGGAAGGAAAGAGAGCCATCCTTTATGGAGGACCTACTAAGTGCCCGGCATTGTCCCACACTATGTCTTATTTAATCCTCACAACCAACCTCAGCAGTAGCATTTCTAGCTCCATTTTTCAGATGAGGAAACTGAGTCCCAGCATCTCCAGTAGGCCTGGAGAGGACCAGTCTGGATTAGAGCTGATATCTTCAAGAGAAAAAAACAAAACAAACTCATGGACTATTTGTTGTGTTTAGCATCTGGAAAAAATCACTGCTAAGTATTTACCTGATTTATTGGACATACAGAGAAATATTACCAATAGCTACAAAGAAAACCAATGAAAATGGAAACAAATTGAGGCAGTTATTAGCCTCAGAAAATACCAAAAGATGTGAAAGATAGGAAATATAAGTAGAATGAAATGTAAACATAAATACATACATTACTTGGCTCAATATATGATAATATCTGCAATCATTAAAAGGGAAATATTATTTATTGACTTAATAATTAGAATAATGGTGTGTAGGAGTAGGGTGGGTTACTAGGGGAAGAGAAGTAAACTGGGACTCAATAGATGATTCAGAGTTAGGCATCTTAGTTGGTGCCAGCTAACTGATGTAAAAAAAACCCTCCACATCCCAATGGCTTAATCCAATAAAAGTTTATTTTCTTCCAACTTGGATGATCCAGGTTGGTTGGTTTTCTGGCCAGTTGTCCTTTAAGGGGTATCTGATTGATGTAGGTTCCTCCCATTTTGTAGCTCAGCCATCTCCTGGGGCCTCAGAGTCCTTTAAAATCCTTCACTTTATGTGTTTATTTATTTATTTGTATTTTTAGAGACAAGAGTCTCACTCTGTCACCCAGGCTGAGTGCAGTGGCATAATCATAGCTCACTGCAGCCTCAAACTCCTGGCCTCAAGGGATCTTCCCACCTCAGCCTCCTGAGTAGCTGGGATTATAGGCAAGAGCCTCCACACCCAGCAAAATACTTCACTTTAAAATAGAGAAAGTGTATACAATTGTATGGGAGGTTTTTATGGGCCAGGCCTGAGAATGGCACACACATTTAATTGGCCAGAACTTGGTCTGAAGTGCAAGGAAGGCTGGGGAATGTAGTAGAGCTATGTGTCCAGGAGCAAGAAGAAACGTTTCCCAGAGCAAGTAGCAATAGTTGCCACACCAGGTAAAAAGCAGGGGGGTTGGTGGGGAAGAGCAATCCTGGTATTCACTCATTCAAGAAGCAATACATGTTTATTGAGCACCTACTATGGACTAAGCTTGGTTCTAGACACGGTGGATATAACAGTGAACAAAGGGAGACTCTGATTTCATGGAGTTTCTATTTAGTGGGGGACAACAGGTCTGAGTTCCTAAGGGGGATGGAACCTGGCCTTCTAGGCCAGTGTGGCTGGAAGAGTTTTAACAATTTTGTAGGAAGTGCTAAGGACTTTGACTTTGATTCTAAGAGTGGTAGGACTCCATTAAAGGGTGTTAGCCAGGGACTGGCATGATCTGTTTTATGTGTTTAAATCATTACTTTGGCCCCTGGCGAAAATGAATTGCAGGCCAGAGCTGGACAAAAGAATGGAAGCAGAAAGGCCAGATAATTCAGGTGGGCTAGAGGGGGTGGCCTGGCCTTGTCTAGTGCGGTGGCGCAGACAATGGAGAAAGGTGGATAGACGGGAAATATTTGAGAGGTAGACTGAGAGACATGGGGACTGAATGGATGTGAGGGGTGAAGGCCAGGAAAGAGACAAGAATGATCCCTAAGTGTTTGGCCTGAGTCATGGGGTGGACCCTAAATGAGAGCTATCTCAGTGGCAGTTTGAGACACAAGTCAGGTAACGGATGTGAAATCGTTTTTAGAAAAGGACAAACGGTGGCGGATGAAATCGCATTTGCGCGACCAAGGCAGTGCGTTCCATTTTACAGATGGGAAACTGAGGCACGCGAGCTCAGCGGGTGGAGTCAGGCCACAGCGCGCTCGGCTCTCACCCCTTCCGTGGATGAAAAGAGCGCGGCGCGTGGGGCACCCATCAAGCGCCGCTACCTAGCCGCGACCGCCCAGCCGGCCTACCCTGTCCGCCGCCCCGGTCCCAATAAAGTTATTGAAATTGACACGGGTTGCTAAGGAAGTGGGTCGCCGAGCCAGGTTGCTAAGGAAGTGAGCGGCCACCGTCTCTCCCCATCCGGGGCAACGGGGAATGGCTGAGCCCGGGGTTTGCCGCCCCCGCCGCCGCCGCCGTCGCCGCCGCCGCCGCCCGCTTTCGCCTCTGGCCGCAGGTGAGTCGGGAGGGGCCCGGCGCCCCCGGGCCGGGCAGATCCCTCCAGCCGCCCGGGGTTTTCCCGGCCGTCCGCGCCGGCGTCGCCGCCGCCTGCCTTTGCAGCCCCGCGAGCTGGAGCATCCTCTGCCCTGCCTCCCGGGCATCCTCTGGTTGTCCGGGCGGCCTCGCCCCTCCTCCCCCGGGCGGGGTCGCAGCCCGACCCCCAGACACGACCGCCTGGGGTCGGAGTCCTCTTGGGGGGCCTGGGGCCGTGGTCAGGGCCCCTGCTCCGGAGGGGGACACGGAAGCGAGAGCCTGAGGTCCAGACCTTGGCGCTGTCCCTGGCTTGCTGTGTGACCTTGGGCAAGTGCCTTCCCCTCTCTGGCCTCAGTTGACCTGTTAGTCCAGTGGGGTCCTAACACTTGCTGCTCAGAGTAGTTAAGATGATGAGGGGTGTGTGTGAAAGTGCCTTAGATGGGAAGAGGGAGAATTCTTAGGAAACGCTAGCATGGGGGCCAAGAGTCCAGTTTGAAGTCTGAGTGAGTTAGAGGCTTGGCATCTCCACTTAGTAACTCTGTAGCTTTTGGCAAGTTAATCTCTTTGAGCCTTCTTTTTTTTATATATGAAATGGGATAATGGGCTACAGTGAAAATCCAATGAGATTGGGTATGACAAGTAGCTTGGCATGTAGGTAAGTGCTCAACAAGCTATATTATGAGGCCTCTGGGGTAGGAGGGGAAGACTTCCAGGAGGAGATGACTTTGGGACAGGTAGGACTTAAGTGTGTGGAGCACCAATTCCTACGGATAGTTCTATCGCTGTGACATCCCTCCCACCCCCAGTTTTACTTCTCCATCCTGCTCAGAGCAGGGGTGGACTTCTGCAGACAGCCCAAGTGGGTGAAACCTTGAGGTCCTTGTAGATGGCTGGGGTTATGGTTTTCTGCTTGGGCCTTGTCGACCCTTCCAGAAGAAAAAGGGCATCTTTATATCCTTTGGGAAGTGCTTAAAGCAGTAATAACTACTTACAAGTATATGATTAAGAAGCATTTTTCAGGTATGTTATTTCGTTTACTCTTGACATAGACTTTACCAGATTGCTGGTGTGTCATCCCCATTTTGCAGATAAGGAAACTGAGATTCAGAAAAGTGAATGACTTGCCTAAGAATTTTATACCTATTAAATGATGGAACTGGACATACTTCTTGGTAAATCCTGTATTTTATCCCCCATACCCTGCTGCCTCTGATTTTTCAACAGTAGCTGCCATAAGGCCACAAGGGTATTCTTTTGTTACTTATAACTGCTATGGCTAGAGGCTTTTCTTTCAATGGCAAGGAAACAAGATCTCACATAAAGCTTCATTTAAATAGATACCATCCAAAGCGTGGACCTCAGAAAAGAACTGAAATGTTTAAAAGGGAGCTTGTCTGTCCCTCGTGCCCTCCTCTTTAAAATGAGGGGAGTAGGCAGCTGGGCGGATGGTTCATGTCTGTAATCCCAGCACTTTGGGATATCAAGGCAGGAGGATCCCTTGAGCCCAGGAGTTTGAGGTTGCAGTGAGCTGTGATTGAGCCACTGCATTCTAGCCTGGGCGACAGAGTGAGACCCTGCTAATCAATCACTCAATCCGTCAATTAAAAATAAAAGTTAGGGGAGTAGGCTAGATAATACTGAATGCCCTTTCAGTGCTGTTGTGCAATTGTGGTTAAAAGCATGTAGTCAAGCTGCTTGGGTTAAAATCTTGGCTCTGCCACAGTTTACTTCACCTTTTTGTGTTGTGGTTTCCTCATGTATAGAATGGAGATAATAATAGTACCTAGGCTGGCATGGTGGCTCACACCTGTAATCCTAGCACTCTGGGAGGCTGAGGGAGGAGGATTGCTTGAGGCCAGGACTTTGAGAACAGCCTGAGCAAAAGTGAGACCCTGTCTCTACAAAAATAGAAAAATTAGCCAGGTGTGATCGTAGGAGCCGATAGTCCCAGCTACTTCGGGAGGCTGAGGCAGGAGGATCCCTTGAGCCCAGGAGTTTGAGGTTGCAGCCATTGCACTCTAGCTTGGGCAACAGAGTGAGACCTTGTCTCAAATGAGTAAGTTAAAAGGATGTGATAATACCAGGTCTCTCAACTTCACAGGGTCATTGCAAGCATGAAACAGTAGCCATCATAGCATTACATAAATGTTGGGATTATTATAGCATTGCCCCAGGAACCTATGATCCTGTGCCACAATGGGTTGCAAAGAAAGGTGAAAGATGATGGTAGGATGCCAGTTTTGGTAGCTTGACACCCAGTTGAGGAAATGTGTGTTAAATCCCTTTATGCCAGTCACATGGAGGATGTAGAGCTCAATCCCATCTCCACATCCTTCAAGGAACCCGAGCTTAAACTAGCACTTGACATGATTTGAGTTCTTTAAATGAATTTATATGTTGCATTTGCCCCTGCTGCATAATGCTTCTGTTGTAAATCTTTTCTGTTGTATCCCCAGACTTGTTTTAGGTGCCTGGATTAGAAGCCTCAGATGACCCCTTAAGCCTTTTCTTTTCTTTTTTTTTTGAGACAGAGTCTCATTCTGCTGCCAGGGCTAGAGTGCCGTGGTATCAGCCTAGCTCACAGCAACCTTGAACTCCTGGGCTCAAACAATCCTCCTGCCTCAGCCTCCTGAGTAGCTGGGACTGATACAGGCAAGTGCCACCATGCCTGGCTAATTTACATATATATAAATATATACAATATAAATTTATTTTATATATTTATATAAATTATTTTTAAATTATTAAATTTATATAAATTTATATATTTATATAAATTTAATTTATCTTTATTATATAAATAAGTGTATATATATATATATATATAAATTTTAGTTGTCCAGCTAATTTCTTTCTATATTTTTAGTAGAGATGGGGTCTCGCTCTTTCTCAGGCTGGTCTCGAACTCCTGAGCTCAAACGATCCTCCAGCCTCAGCCTCCCAGAATGCTAGGATTACAGGCGTGAGCCACCATGCCTGGCCCCCTTAAGCCTTTTCATCCATTGATTTATGGGTCCCTGAGAAAGAGGGTGGTTAACAATACAATACTATCTGTATAGTGCATAATGGTTTACAAGAATGCTTAAACCTGCCTTTATTCATTTGGTCTCATCAATAACCCTTCAAGGAAGGTCAGGTGCAGATTAAGACCCCTATTTTATAGTCAGGGAACCTGAGGGAGGAGAAGCCATGCTGCTAGTAAGTAGTCCATTTCCCATTGGAATCCAGGTCTTCTAACTCCAAGTTCAGTGCTCTTGCCACTGCGCTCTCTTGGCTTTATTTATTCAACATTTGCTGAGCATCTGATATGTATCAGTTCTGTCCCAGCCTGGAGATATGACGGTAGAAAGGTCCTTGCTCTCATGCAGCTTACATTCCAGTAGTAGCAAACAGAAAGATAAATCAATAAATGAATGAGGTAATTTGGATAGAAATAAGTGATGTGAAAACAATGAAACAGTGATGTCACAGAGAGTAACTGCTCCAGAGGATTGGGGGTGCTGCTACTTTAACTGGACCATCAGAAAAGGCCTCTCTAAGGCAGTGACATTTTTGTTAAGATTTGCCCCCAGGGAGGGCCCAGCCATTTGAAGATGTGTCAGAAGGAAGAGCACAGGGAAAGGCTCTCAAGTGGGGACAAGCTCGGTAAGTTCCGGGAACTGCATGAAGGCTTAGCATGGCTGGGGCAGGTGAGTCAGAGGGAGTGGAGAGGTGGGTGGATGTACGGGGCTCTCGGGTCGTAGAGCGCCTTGTAGGCTGGAGTAAGGAGTTGGGATTTTCTAAAAGCAGTAGGAACCATTGAAGGCTATGAAAAGGGGAGTGGCGTGATCTATTTTTTTATTTTTTTTTTTTAGAAAAATCACTCTGTCCTGTATGTGGCCAGTGAATTTCAGAGGGCATAGGAGTGGCAGCCGGGAGACTAGGTAGGAGCTTAGGTGAGAGATAATGGTGGCCTTCTATGTTGGTGGCAGTGGAGACAGTAAGAAAGGATGGATTGGGGATATGTTTTGAGGTAGAACAAGCAGGATGGTGGGGGAGAGTGGTGGTGAGGGAGTGGGAAAAATTAAGGATGACTCCTGGGTTTTGGCCTGAGCCATTAGGTATACGTTGGAGGTGCCATCTGCCTCTGAAATGATGAGGGGACTTCTTGGTAAGGGCCTCTATGAGGAAGAGCTAGCCATAGTTCACTTTGAACTCCTTAGAGGAGAGGCACAAGGTATGAACATCATGCTTTATAATCTGTGAGGAGGAAATGGCAGAGTATGCGGAAGGAAGCTAGCCAGGTACATCTGATTAAAGCATCTACCTTAGACCAACAAAACACACACACAAACAAAACACACTGCTTTTCTCACAGGCTGACTGTTTGCCAGCTTGTGGAGCAGCAGGTGTGGGCCTTGTCAGGGCAGTGCCCATCTGTCTTGTGCTGTTGGCATTGCTGTTCTGACTGAGGATCTTGGCTGATGGAGGCTGAAGGAGGCTGGCCAGCTCCGGGAGAGGGAGTAGACTGACTAGCGAAGCTCACTCTCAGCGCCTCAAGTGGCCACCCTCTTCCTGCCAAAGTAGTGCTTTCCTGGCCACTGAAGGACAGTTCTAAAGTTTCAGAGCTTTTGATTTGGGAATCCCTTGAAAAGCTGTTGTGTTTTGCCAGAATTCCTAGAGGATTTTTTTTTTTTTTGAGAGTTTCACTCTGTTGCCCAAGCTAGAGTGCTGTGGTGTCAGCCTAGCTCACAGCAACCTCAAACTCCTGGGATCAAGCAATCCTCCTACCTTAGCCTCCCAAATAGCTGGGACTACAGGCATGCATCTGTAGCCAGCCACCATGCCTGGCTAATTTTATATATATATATATATATATATTTTTTTTTTTAGTTTTCCAGCTAATTTATTTCTATTTTTTAAATAGAGACGGGGGTCTCGCTCTTGCTCAGGCTGGTCTCAAACTCCTGAGTTCAAACGATCCTCCTGCTTTGGCTTCCCAGAGTGCTAGGATTACAGGTGTGAGCCCTGGCCCCCTAGAGGATTCTTGAATGGAGTATCTGTTCTGAACAAAGGAATTCAAGCCTTGTTTTTATATATTGCCATAATTACACTTGTAAACTTGAGCATTACAATGTTGTAAATTCAACATTGTGAATAGTAAGACTAATAGCCTTGCTGCTACCACTTGTATAACTTTGCAGTTTAGAATGCTCTTTCCTGTACATTCTCATTTACTAATTTCCAGTTAGTTGAGGTCACATGGAATATGAATTACCAGTTTACAGATGAAGACATTGAGTTGCAGAGAGTTTGCTTGTTTTGTCGGTGATATTAAGCAGCTGCTAGGAGCTGGGTTAGGCATATTCGTGCTGCTCAAAGTGTGCTCTGCATGACAGAGATACCTGTGTACCTGGGACCTTGGTAGAAATGCAAACTCTAGGCCTAGATCTGATGAACCAGAGTGTGCATTATATCAGGATCCCTGGGTGTTTCCTGTGTGCGGTAAAGTTTGAGACATACTCATCTAGGTAATCAGGAACAAAACTAGGACACGTCAATGATCATGACAATGAAAGTAATAATAATAGCTAACATTTATTGAGCCAAGCACTCACTGTTCTAAGCACTTTACAGATGTTTCATTTAGACATCACAGCAATAATGTAACACAGGTTTCCAGAAGAGGAAAGTAGAGACATAAAAAAGTCAAATAACTTCCCCACATCTGCTGACTCCAAGTCTGTTGCTCTTTCTACCACTCACTTGTTCATCTGCTTTTCAGGTGGGCAATGACCACATCCCTGGTGTTTTGTCAAAAACCTTCCTCTTCCATACCTGGGTGACTAAAAAAAAGAAAGTTTTTTTGAGACAGGGTCTTACTCTGTCGCCCAGGCTAGAGTGCAGTGGCATCATCATAGGTCATGGGACTACAAGTGAGAGGCGTGTGGCCCAGCTAATTTTTCTGTTTTTTATATAGAAAGGTCCTGCCCTTGTCCAGGCTGGTCTCAACTCCTGACCTCAAGCAATTCCTCCCAAAGTGCTAGGATTGCAGGTGTGAGCCACTAAGCCCTCTAGCTATTTTAGCACAATGATGGTGTCAAACAGATATCCAATTTGGTAAGATAGGCCACCTCTTACACTTCTTAGTGGTCTAATTTGAGGGATGAAACAACTGAAGCTGGTAGGAACTGTGAGTTTGTATTCTGAGTCATTTAGCCCTAAACTGTTTCTTGATTCTGGTGATAATATCTACACTGGTTGAGAAGAGGGTGACTAAAGTCATGTGTAACACCTGCTGACTAATTGTAAAAGATTCAATCTCATAAAGCCTTAGGTTTCCCTCTCTGCCCCATGGGCTCATTTTTTTTCCCTTTCAACAGCGCCTATCTCTCCAGACTCTTAGAAAGATTTCATGGTCAAGGCCTGTGCCATCACAGGAAATTCTGTAGGGAAAAGGCAGTGGGACCTGGGTGTGACTTGGAGCAAGTAACTCAACCTCTCTGCCCCTCTCTCCCCCCTTTCTTAGACTTGTGACAGTTTTTTCAAGGCCTGTCAAGCCCTGCCCAAAAGACTGAGCCTTGAGTTGGGTGATATTTTCCCTTCTGTGGTGATTTCATGCTGGGCTTTCACCCAGACCTTCTGGTGGGGCTTTTAACATGTATTTCTTGGCAGTCAGAGAACATTACAATCAGCCCATCTTATCAGCATCATACATCTGCACTGCACTTGGGATGTTCGTGTTTAAGGCTCAGTTAATCATGGTGACACATTGTGTCTCCTTACTTTGTCACATTGATTGCGGGCATTGAGCTTTTCACACACAGGCAAATCTATCTTTAGTATGCTGATTTATTTAAATCATAATTTGCATTAGAGAGGGAACCAGTGATAATCATGGTGGGTGTGGTTTTATTTTTAAAGTTTTTGGCAAGATATTTGCAGCACTTGCATTTTGTCATACTTTAACATAGTATATAAATGGAAGTGGGTCCAAGTGAAATAGAAATTGCCATAGATTATTGGGAGCTTGGGATTTGACATACTGTTACCCACTGTGGGGTCTTTCATATCACCTTCAGCAGTGGTTTCAGGAAGGGCTTGCTTGGGCTTTTGTGTGTGACATATATTAGACAGAAATTAAAAGCTCATAGCACATCTCTGGCAGCGTAGTGAATTGCAGTAATCATTACTTTATAACACATTTCAGGAACCTAAGCAAAAATTCTAGCTGGTAAATCATAAAAGATTCCATCCAGGTAAGATAAAATATCAGCTCAAGTTACTTAAAGATAACCACAAGAAGACAGTCCTTGGTGGAAATAGTTACTGGTTTTGCAAGATCTGCAATACTAAATTAGGTTCTAGCCTAAGAAATGTATGCAATATTTTCCCTTCTTCAGTTCTCCAATTGTCAGCTTTTAAAAATCTATTTATTTATTTAGAGACAGGGTCTTGCTCTGTAGCCCAGGCTCTAGTGAGGTGGTGCAATCATAATTCACTGCAGCTTCAAACTCCTGGGCTCAAGTGATCCTCCCACTTCAGCCCCCGAGTAGCTGGGACTACAGGTGTGCACTACTATGCTCAGCTCACATTTTTTTGCAGAGATGGGGTCTCACTTTATTGCCTAGGTTGGTCTCAAATGCCTGTCCTCAAGTGATCCTTTTACCTCAGCCTCCCTAAGTGCTGGGTTTATAGGCATGAGCCACTGTACCCAGCCTGCTGCTGCTGCTGCTGCTTTTTTCTTAATAGAATTTTTTTTCCTGATTATACAAATAATAAATTTCCCATTGAGGAAAACCCTGAAAAGATTAAAGTAAATAGAATTCACCTTCAGTCCCACCACCCAGAAATAACCATTTAACATTTTTCTGTCCATATGCCCATATATTCCTAGATACATTTTATCATATAGACGTGTAGTTCTTACCTATTTCTCCATTGTTTCAATATTTAAATGTTATGAATAATGCTACAGAGAACATCTTAATGATTATCTTTGTGTAAACCTTTGTCTGCATTGGTGATTTCTTTAAACTAGATCCTTTTTTGTTTTGTTTTGTTTTGTTTTGAGACAGAGTCTTGCTTTGTTGCCCAGGCTAGAGTGAGTGCCGTGGCATCAGCCTCGCTCACAGCAACCTCAGATTCCTGGGCTCAGACAATCCTGCTGCCTCAGCCTCCCGAGTAGCTGGGATTACAGGCATGCGCCACCACGCCCGGCTAATTTTTCCTATATATATATTAGTTGGCCAATTAATTTCTTTCTATTTATAGTAGAGACGGGGTCTCGCTCTTGCTCAGGCTGGTTTCGAACTCCTGACCTTGAGCAATCCGCCTGCCTCGGCCTCCAGAGTGCTAGGATTACAGGTGTGAGCCACCTCGCCCGGCCTTAAACTAGATCCTTTAATTGTTAAAAATTTTTAATTATAAAGGCAGCCCCCTTAAATTTTAACAAGGTAGTGTTAAAGCTGAAAAGACAGACAGTATTATAATTTTGGGGGGGGGAATTATCCATGATGGTATCCTAGCTCAGTTTTTAGCTTACTTGTCCACTCGCAGATATATTTTTAGATAGATGTATTCAAAGTCTGTCTCCCATTTTGTATTTGGAAATGTTCACTTAACATTATTTCATAACCATTTCCCCATGTGTTGATAACTACTAAACTTTCCCTAGCATTGGGCATTTAAGTTGTTTCTACCTTTTTATAACCACATATTATGCTGTTGTAGGGAACATCTGCTTCTCTATCAGCCTCTTAAGAGAACAATTCTAAATAAGTGGTTTGTGAAAAATTAGAACTTTAAAAAATTCTAAAGACAACCTGTACATTTCCCTTCTTAGGATCCTCTAAAAGTATCTTTAAAAAAATCCAGCTTTATTAAATAGAATTCACATGCTATAAAGTATTCTCCTTAATCCATTTGTCTTGAGACATGGTCTTGCTCTGTTGCCCTGGCTAGAGTGGCATCAGCCTAGCTCACAGCAACCTCAAACTGCTGGTCTCAAGCAATTCTCCTGTCCCAGCCTCCTGAGAAGCTGGACCACACCAGACTGATTTTTCTATTTTTTGTAGAGATGGGGTCTGACTCTTGCTCAGGCTTGTCTGGAACTCCTGACCTCAAACAATCCTCCTGCCTCAGCCTCCTAGAGTGCTGGGATTACAGGTGTAAGTCACTACACCTGGCCCCATTTTTCTTTCTCATGGAGAGTTCCCTGTGAGTAGGACCCTGAATGTGGGCCTTTGGCATTTAAACCTTTTATTATCTGAATAAGCTGTTGACAACATTAATAAGAAATATTATATGTGCAATATTGGTTATATGCACTGTGTGAGCTGCATATCATTATAGAATTGGACAGTGAACCAAGACAGTTCTGATGGACTTTGGAAGAGGAATTTTTTTTTTTTTTTTTTTTTTTTTTGAGACAGAGTCTCGCTTTGTTGCCCAGGCTAGAGTGAGTGCCGTGGCGTCAGCCTAGCTCACAGCAACCTCAAACTCCTGGGCTCGAGTGATCCTTCTGCCTCAGCCTCCCTGGTAGCTGGGACTACAGGCATGTGCCACCATGCCCGGCTAATTTTTTATATATATATCAGTTGGCCAATTGATTTCTTTCTATTTATAGTAGAGACGGGGGTCTCGCTCTTGCTCAGGCTGGTTTTGAACTCCTGACCTTGAGCAATCCGCCCGCCTCGGCCTCCCAAGAGCTAGGATTACAGGCGTGAGCCACAGCGCCCGGCCAGGAAGAGGAATTTTTTAAAAGTATTTAACTCATTATATTACTGAAATTAAGTCTATGATTTATAAGAAATTCTGTTTGATCAACTTTGGGAACTGTATACTGTAGAGGTAGCATGTATAGGCATGAATCACCAGGGGTCTTTTTTTTTTTTTTTTGTCAGACAGTGTCTCACTCTGTTGCCCTGAGTAGAGGGGCCATGGCATCAGCCTAGCTCACAGCAACCTGGGCTCAGGCGATCGGATCCCCTGCCTCAGCCTCCCGAGTAGCTGAGACTATAGGAGTGTGCCACCATGCCCAGCTAATTTTTCTATTTTTAGTATAGATGGGGTCTTGCTCTTGCTTAGGCTGGTCTTGAACTCCTGACCTCAACTGATCCTCCCACCTCAGCCTTCCAGAGTGCTAGGATTACAGGTGTGAACCATTGCTCCTGGCCCAGGGATCTTGATTAAACACAATTCTGGTTTGGAGGGTCTGTGTGGGGCCTTATATTCTGCAGAGCTGAACCAGGTGGAACAGGAGGGGACTTTAGGTGACACTAACACACAACATCTGAAATTATGTTGAATGCCATGAGGAGAACTATTCCCTTTTAAACTCACTTTTGGTTCTTCTGACTGTGTCAAGGAGGATACTATATTTGTTTGGTGCCAGTCTATTTCTTAATACTTGCTAACCAACAGAGATCAAATCAAACCTTTTCAAACCAATAGAAATCAAATCTCAGGACTTAGATAAGCTATAGTATCTAGCTAGAGTTTAATAACCTTGTTGTGTGTCCTTATATTTGTTTTCACAGTTATCTTCCATTCATAACACATCATACTGATTTTCTATTCATGGTAGTGATATAAAAATTCTTTTTAAAATAAAATATGTTAAAAGAAAGTAGATTTAGGCATGGCTGGGGGTTCATAGCTGTGATACCAGTGCTGGGAGGCTGAGGTAGGAGGATTGCTTGAGACTAGGAGTTCAAGACCAGCCTGGGCAACATAGCAAGACCCCATCTTTAAAAAAAAAAAAGATACATGTGATGTCTCTGAAAAGAAAGAAAGAAAGATTTAAAGAAAAACCTTAAGTAAATAATAGTACAGATGGTGCTGTTATTGTGAAGGGACAATCAGATGACTGACATTTAGGACATGCTAGTCTGGAAAAAGGCCATGGACTTTGGAGCCAGGTTGACCTGGTTTCTGCTTGCTTTGCCACTTATTAACTCAGTGTGCCATGTTACTTCCCTGTACAGGTCTCAGGATTTTTTCTTCTATAAATTGGGTCAGAGCAGAAGGCACCTCTTGTGGGCCAGTCACTTGATGCCTGTCCTCATCTGCTCCTTACATGGCCGCAAGGAGCAGGGTATTGGTGGCATTCCCATTTTACAGATGAGGAAATAGGCTCACAGGGATAAGGAACTTATGCAGAGTCCCAGAACTAGGAGTGGTAGAGCTGGGCTTCAGTCTCAGGTATATCTGAGTCTCTTTTTTGCTATTTAGGCCACTTTTATTTATTTATTTATTTTTTATTTATTTTTTTTTTTTGAGACAGAGTCTCGCTTTCTTGCCTAGGCTAGAGTGAGTGCCGTGGCGTCAGCCTAGCTCACAGCAACCTCAAACTCCTGGGCTCAAGTGATCCTCCTGCCTCAGCCTCCCGAGTAGCTGGGACTACAGGCACAAGCCACCATGCCCGGCTGATTTTTATATATATATATATTAGTTGGCCAATTAATTTCTTTCTATTTTTATGGTAGAGACGGGGTCTCGCTCAGGTTGGTTTTGAACTCCTGACCTTGAGCAATCCGCCCGCCTCGGCCTCCCAGAGTGCTAGGATTACAGGCGTGAGCCACCGCGCCCGGCCTATTTATTTATTTTTTATTTATTTGGTTTTTTTGAGACAGAGTTTCACTTTGTTGCCCAGGCTAGAGTGAGTGCCGTGGCATCAGCCTAGCTCACAGTAACCTCAATCTCCTGGGCTCAAGCAATTCTCCTGCCTCAGCCTCCCAAGTAGCTGGGACTACAGGCATGTGCCACCATGCCTGGCTAATTTTTTTCTATATATATTAGTTGGCCAATTAATTTCTTTCTATTTATAGTAGAGACGGGGTCTTGCTCTTGCTCAGGCTGGTTTCGAACTCCTGACCTTGAGCAATCCGCCCGCCTGGGCCTCCCAGAGTGCTAGGATTACAGGCGTGAGCCACCTGCTGGCCTAGGCCACTTTTAAACACAGCTTTTGTTATGGCTCTCTACCCAGCTGAATGGCAATTTGATTAAAACAAAAAGCCATTGAGCACACCCCTTTTCACTCCAGGGTTATTTACAATAGCCAAGAGGTGGAATTAGCCCAAATATCCATTGACAGATAAATGTATAGAGAAAATGTGGTACATACATACAGTGGAGTATTATTCAGCCTTAAAAAAGGGGGAGGAGTTCTAATACATACTTCAGTATTGATGAACCTTGAGGACATCATGCTGAATGAAATAAGACAGTCATAAAAGCCATAAATAATAATAAATAAGCCATACACAAATATGGTATGATTCCACTTATATGAAATATCGGTAGTAGTCAGAACATGGAATCATGGTTACCAGGGGCTGGGGGAAGGGGAAACAAGGAGTTGTTCAATGGGTATAAACTTTCAGTTTTTCACAGGAGTTCCACGTGTGAAAAAAGAAAAAATAAAACTTTCAGTTTTATAAGATGAAAAAGTTCCAGAGATGTTATAAAACAATGTGAATATACTTAACACTCCTCAACTGCACACTTAAAAATGATTAAAAGGGTAAATTTTATCCTATGTTGGGGTATTCTTTTTACCATAATTAAAAAAATATATTTTTAATGAAAAGACATTGGTCAGAGGGTGATTTTTTTTTTGTCATTTTGGAAAATCCCAAGCATACATAAAAGTTGAATAGTACTAATGAATCATGAACCCATTAACCCAGCTCCAGCAGTTATCAGCACATAGCAATCCTGTTTCACCTGTAACCTTCCATCCACCCCCCCAACCC
Source organism: Microcebus murinus (assembly GCF_040939455.1). NCBI lineage: Eukaryota > Metazoa > Chordata > Mammalia > Primates > Cheirogaleidae > Microcebus > Microcebus murinus. The sequence goes on from NC_134119.1 coordinate 29,817,432, forward strand.
CTGATGATTGTGAAAGAAATCCCAGATAGCATATAATTATCTGAGAATACTTTTGTTTATTCTCTAAAATATAACTTTCTTTTAAAAACAATACCACTTTTATACCTAAAAATGTCACAATAATTCTTTAACACTATCTCATATCCAGTGTTGTAAATTTTTTTTTTTTTTTTTTCTGAGACAGAGTCTCGCTTTGTTGTCCAGGCTAGAGTGAGTGCCGTGGCGTCAGCCTAGCTCACAGCAACCTCAAACTCCTGGGCTTGAGTGATCCTTCTGCCTCAGCCTCCCGAGTAGCTGGGACTACAGGCATGCGCCACCATGCCCGGCTAATTTTTTTTTTATATATATCAGTTGGCCAATTAATTTCTTTCTATTTATAGTAGAGATGGGGTCTCGCTCTTGCTCAGGCTGGTTTTGAACTCCTGACCTTGAGCAATCCGCCCGCCTCGGCCTCCCAAGAGCTAGGATTACAGGCGTGAGCCACAGCGCCCGGCCAAGTGTTGTAAATTTTGATTGTCCCGTACATTTTTCTTTTTTTATTAATATTTTTGAGAGTTAAGTGTTGTAGATTTTTTTTCACAGTTGGTTTGTTTGAATCAAAATCCAAAAAAAGGGCCCCAAACAAGAGCCATATGTTGCATTTGGTTGATTAAGGGTCTTAGGGTGTAAATTTTTAGCAGAGAAACAACTTCATTTCTTTGTTAGATTAGTACCCGGAACAAGAAGTTTCTGGTAGAAAGGCTCTTCGAACCTCATAGCTTAGTGGTGGTTGGCTCTGTGTGTCGGGATCTTGTGGGAAATGGGGTGCAGTGATGGTGGAGGATGAATGGTATAGCCTGGGGAAGGGAGCAAGATATGGTGCCTTCTGTCAAAAAGGAGTGTGCTGGCCGGGCGCTGTGGCTCACGCCTGTAATCCTAGCTCTTGGGAGGCCGAGGCGGGCGGATTGCTCAAGGTCAGGAGTTCAAAACCAGCCTGAGCAAGAGCGAGACCCCGTCTCTACTATAAATAGAAAGAAATCAATTGGCCAACTGATATATATATATAAAAAATTAGCCGGGCATGGTGGCGCATGCCTGTAGTCCCAGCTACTCGGGAGGCTGAGGCAGAAGGATCACTCGAGCCCAGGAGTTTGAGGTTGCTGTGAGCTAGGCTGACGCCACGGCACTCACTCTAGCCTGGACAACAAAGTGAGACTCTGTCTCAAAAAAAAAAAAAAAAAAAAAAAAAAGAGTGTGCTTAGCATTCCCACCTCTGGGAATGGATCCTACCAATTACACCCACCTGTTCTAAAGGTGTATATGTTCAGGATAATTATTGCAGTGTTGTTTGCAGTAGTGAAAGACCTGAAACATTTAGAAGGTCCACAGCAGGAGTCTGATGAAATACATTATACGACAACCATACTATGGCATTTAGGTAGCTATTTAATAAAAGAGTGAGGAAGGGAGGGAGTTCTCTGAGATCTATAAAGTAAGAAGTACAGTGGTGTATAGCAGCAGTCCCCAACCTTTTTGGCACCAGAGACCGGTTTCATGGAAGACAGTTTTTCCACGGAAGGGGGTGGTGCTGGAGCTCAGGCAGCGATGTGGGCGCTGGGGAGTGGCTGTAAATACAGGTGGCCCGCCACTCACCTCCTGCTGTGCTGCACCCAGGTTCCTAAGTTTCATGGACAACAATTTTCCATGAAGTGCCGGGCAGGAGACATGGGATGAGGGGCAGCAGAGCTCTGTGGCCCGGTCTCTAACAGGCCATGGACCGCTAGCAGCCCGCAGTCCAGGGGGTGGGGACCGCAGGTGTATAAGTATACTGCTAGTTGAGTTAAAAAGATTAAAAAAACAAAACAAAACAAACACGGGAAAGCAATGCAGATTGATTAATGCTGGCATGTGCGTCAGGTCTCTCCCCAAGGGTAGGGGGAAGATTTACATGTTGTATACTCTTCTGTACAGCTTGAATTGTTTAATCTGTATATATTGATATACACACATATATGCACATATATATAAATGTTTTAAAATTATGGTTTATATATGGTTTTAAAATAAGATAAACCTGGTCTTGAATCCTGACTCTTCACTTGATTGTTGTGTGACCTTGGGAAAATTAATATCCCTGAGCCTCTCTTTTTTTTTTCTTTTTTGAGACAGGGTCTCACTCTGTCCCCCTGGCTATGGTGCAGTGGCCTCATCTTAGCTCACTGCAACCTTGAACTCCTACGCTCAGGTGATCCTCCTACCTCAGCCTCCAGAATAGCTGGGACGACACGGGCGAGCGCCACCACACTCGGCTAAGTTTTCTATTTTTTGTAGAGACGGGGTCTTGCTCTTGCTCAGGCTGGTCTCAAACTCCTGAGCTCAAGCGATCCTCCCACCTAGGCCTCCCAGAGTGCTAGGATCACAGGCGTGAGCCACTGTGCCTGGCCCCATCCTTATTTTTAAAATGGGCTAATGCCTTGCTTCCTCATAAGGTGATTTTGAGGATTAAAAGAGGATACACAAGGCCAGATGTGGTGGCTCACGCCTGTAATCCTAGCACTCTGGGAGGCCCAGGCGGGCGGATTGCTCAAGGTCAGCAGTTTGAAACCAGCCTGAGCAAGAGCGAGACCCATCTCTACTATAAAATAGAAAGAAATTAATTGGCCAACTAATATATATAGAAAAAATTAGCCGGGCATGGTGGCGCATGCCTGTAGTCCCAGCTACTTGGGAGGCTGAGGCAGTAGGATCACTTGAGTTCAGGAGTTTGAGGTTGCTGTGAGCTAGGCTGTCTCAAAAAAAAAAGAGGATACACATAAGCTTTTGATATACTGTGAGTTGTGACTATTGAATACAGTAAAGTCTCAGACCCACGGTGATTCCGAGTGGGAGATGTTCTATAGACTTGAATATATTTTTATGAATGTATTTTATGAATGTTTCACAATTGAATACAAAAAAAAGAATTTCTTTCCCTCTTCCTCCCCCAAATAAATGCTTTATTTGCCTGTTCACATCATCAAATGACAGGGAACACATGGCACTCATTTGAATTCAGGGCAGGCATTTATGGTTTGTGTTACTTGTCTGTGACCTTTTTAGTTTTCTTTCTGGAGAACTAGCTTGTGTTCTTTTTTTTTTTTTTTTTTTTTTTTGAGACAGAGTCTCACTTTGTTGTCCAGGCTAGAGTGAGTGCCGTGGCATCAGCCTCGCTCACAGCAACCTCAATCTCCTGAGCTCAAGCAATCCTACTGCCTCAGCCTCCCGAGTAGCTGGGACTACAGGCATGTGCCACCATGCCCGGCTAATTTTTTGTATATATATTTTTAGTTGGTCAATTAATTTATTTCTATTTTTGGTAGAGACGGGGTCTTGCTCAGGCTGGTTTCGAACTCCTGACCTTGAGCAATCCGCCCGCCTCGGCCTCCCAGAGTGCTAGGATTACAGTTGTGAGCCACTACACCCAGCCTCTAGCTTGTGTTCTTAAGATGCTTAAGTTAAAATCAAGGAGCTAAAGAAAAAATTGCTAATTTTTTCCCCTAAAGAAAAAATTGCTTTATTGCATCCCCCCACCTTAATTATAAAAAACAAAATACTCATCCATCATAAAGTCCAAGAAGATTGGGTGTGGTAGCTCACGCCTGTAATCCTAGCACTTTGGGAGGCTGAGGTGGGAGGATCACTTGAGGTGAGGAGTTTGAGATCAGTCTGGGCAACAGCCAGACACCATCTCTACAGAAAAAAAAATGTCCAAAGAAAGCAAAAAATATCACCTGCAAGCTCACCACCCAGAGATCAATATTGCTTGCATTTCCTGAGTGTTATGTACTTTGCACTAGGCTAAGCATTTAACATTTATTAGCTCAGTTAATGCTTAAAACAGTTCCTTAAGGGAAAGGTTGTCATTAACCCCATTTTAGAAAATTATGTAACTTTCTCAAGACTTTATAGCCAGGCTGGGTACAGTGGCTCATGCCTGTAATTACAGCACTTTGGAAAGCCAAGGTGGGAGGATCACTTGAGGTCAGGAGTTCCAGACTAGCCTGGGCAACAAAGGGAGACCCCCATTTCTACAAAAAAATATAAAAAATTAGCGAGGCTTGGTGGCACATATCTGTAGTCTTAGCTACTCAGGAGGCTGAGGCAAGAGGATCGCCTGAGCCCAGGAGTTCAAGGTTTCAGCCTAGGGGACAGAGCAAGACCCATTTCCCCCCTAAAATTAAAAGTTAACAACAACAAAAAAAGATTATATAGCTAGTAAGTGGCAGGGCAGAAATTTAAACCTAGACTTTTTAAACACCAAAACTCATGCTTTTAACAAAATGACTTTACACAGTGTTCCCAAAATATCTTTCTGCACAAGCTTGCTTGCCCGCCTCTCACCTCCTGGTGTGTGATCCTGTTCCTAAGAGGCCAAGGACCAGTACTGGTCCACAGCCTGGGGGTTGGGGACCCCAGCCTTACAGGACGTGTAAGAGCCATGGCATCTCAAATTGGTACAACTTATTTGAGGGCAGTGGGCAATCAATACCAAAACTAAATGTGAATACTCCCTTGAAATAGAAATTCCATGTCTTGGATTTTTTTTTTTTTTTTTTTTTTGAGATAGGGTCTCACTCTGTTGCCAGGGCTGGAGTACAGTGGAGTCATTATAGCTCACTGCAACCTTGAACTCCTGGGCCCCAGTGACCTTACTGCCTCAGCCTCAGATGTACACACACAAACATTAATTGCATCCTACTTTTTCACTCAGCAATATATCATGAATATCTTCCCATATCTAAATACCTAGAGGTTTACTGACATTTTTAATGACTCCATAGTTTCCCATTGTATAGATGTGCCGTAATCTAACCAACCCATTATTGGTGAGTATTTAAGTGTTCAGAGATGGTGCTATGATCAACAGAAATATGTACATACATCTTTGCACATGTATTCAGTTACTTAATTATGGCCTTAAAGTAACTATAAGAGGCCAGTGTGGTGGCTCACACCTGTAATCCTAACACTTTGGGAGGCTGAGTTGGGAGGATTGCCTGAGGCCAGGATTTCAAGACCAGCCTGGACAACAGCAAGACCCCTCCTCTATAAAAAATGGGGAAAAATAAAAACCTTAACTGGACATGGTGGTACACACCTATAGTCCCAGCTACTCCGGAGGCTGAGGCAGTAGAGTTGCTGGAGCCCAGGAGTTTGAGGTTGCAGTGAGCTATGATGACTCCACTGTACTCTAGCCCTGGCAACAGAGTGAGACCCTATCTCAAAAAAAAAAAAAAAAAAAAATTCAAGATGTGGAATTTCTGTTTCAAGGGAGTATTCACATTTAGTTTTGGTATTGATTGCCCACTGCCCTCAAATAAGTTGTACCAATTTGAGATGCCATGGCTCTTACACGTCCTGTAAGGCTGGGGTCCCCAACCCCCAGGCTGTGGACCAGTACTGGTCCTTGGCCTCTTAGGAACAGGATCACACAGCAGCAGGTGAGGGGTGGGCAAGCAAGTGAAGCTTCCTGTGAATTTACAACCACTCCCCATTGCTGGCTTCACCGCTTAAGCTCCCCCTCCTGTTGGATCAGCAGCTACAGTAGATTCTGTTAGGCGGGCAGCCGCGCATGCGAGGTTGCGTGCTTCTTATGAGAATCTAATGCAGGGGCCCTCAAACTTCTTAAACAGGGGGCTGGTTCACTTTCCCTCAGACCATTGGAGGGCCGGACTATAGTTTAAAAAAAACTATGAACAAATTCCTATGCACATTGCACATATCTTATTTTGAAGTAAAAAAACAAACAGGCAAAAACACCCGCATGTGGCCCTCAGGCCGTAGTTTGAGAACACCTGATCCTAATTAATGCCTGAGGATCTGAGGTGGAGCTGAGGCGGTGATGCTAGCGCTGGGGAGCGGCTGCAAATACAGATTATCATTAGCAGAGAGGTTTGACTGCATGATAAAATAACACACTTGAATCATCCTGAAACCATTCCCCTCCCCGGCCCGTGGAAAAATTGTCTTCCACGAAACTGGTCCCTGGTGCCAAAAAAGTTGGGGACCGCTGCTGTAAGGGACATTTTGAAACTTTTTAGACAGCTCAGGCAACTATTTGGCTTACAGAAAAGATGACTTTGTTTATAAACAGTCCCTTTAACAACATATTTTATTAGTCTTGTTATTTTGACATCATTGCTCTTAATGTCTTTGAAAGCTGAGGCTACATGACTTGCTCTATTATAAGAAAGTTAAAAATTCCCTTTCAGTGGACCTCATAGAAACTCTTTTATGAAGATTCATTGTAAATTTGGGATAAGTAGTTTTACTCTTAGGTCTCATTCATCAATTAAAATGTTTTTATTACTTTATATTCATGGTGGTCAGCAAAAATGAATAGATGAAATGGGAAAAGTGAGTTTTAACGCTTGGATATTAGTTTACTTAATTTCACAAAACTTTTCCACTTTTTTTCTTCCCCTTAATTTTATTTTTTTGACTAGGTAATATATTCACACGGTTCAAAACTTGAGAGATATAAAAGAATATGCAATGAAAAGTCTCCCCCTCCTACTCTTGGCACTCATCTACCCAGCTCTTTTAGGGAAAGCCAGTGTTGTTATCTGGCAATTGTTGTTGTTATTTGGCTCTTGCATATCCCTGCAAATATATTTTGTGCACATATAAGTAAATGTAGAACTATTCCCTCAACACAAACATGTCCTTTTGAAAGTTCTGTAGGGCAGTGGTGTTATTTTTCAACTGGAGATAGATAATCTTGTTTTGAAAAGGGTGTAACTCCAATTATGATAACTGGCCTTTTTAGGAACCTGAGACCCAAAATTGGGCTGGCTCTCTTGATGTGGTTCGGGGATTGCAAACAAGAAGTCCTGGTACTTCAAAAACAATTAGAAACAATCGTGAAAGAGAGTAGTGTTTATGGTGATGAGGTGGATACAGCTGCTTCCCCTGCGAGACTCCTGGGCAGGGAATTGGTTTAGGCTGGTTAATAGGGAGTCGCTTTTATCTTCTTGCTCAGGTGTTACAGTGCTTTTCTGATGGCTCATGTGATCTATGGTTCAGGCTGCATTTCAGATACTGAGTCCTTGAACTCTAGGCCAAGCAGTTGGCAGGTGGTTGCCTGGTCTGATCTTAGAGGACATTGCTTTGGAATGCATTGATTAGAGATGCATTAGTATGCAAGCTGTGTGCCCACAGATCACGTCTCCTCACAGGGTTATTCCTGGGGAATTTCCAGACCTTTATTTTTTCCCATTTGGAGATACCACATGCTCAGTAAAGAGAATTTGGAAAATACAGACATGTTGAAAGAGCAGGGGAAATCACCTATACTCAAAGTAGACCACTTTTGATGTTTTGATGTGTTTTTATTTTTATATATTTGTGATTATATGCAGTCATTCAATTTTGTGAATTGCTTTTTCATTTATGATAAGCATTTTCCATGTCATTACAGAGCCTTGGTAAATGTCATTTAAAAAGATGGACTAGAATGGCAGGCCTCTCTTAATCAGATCATGTATACATGAATTTGGTCCTAGACAAGAAATGCCTACAGGAGCCAGGCAGGAAGTATAAATGAGCAAAGTATGCTGGTATGAGACAGGAGGGAGTAGTGTTGGGGAGGATTGGAGTGCCCAGGCCCAGCAGAGGGATAAGCTCCCATTGCTGCCACTTGGGGCTCAGGTCAAGGGCTGTCACATATTCCCATTCTTCCAGAAAAGCATAAAAAGAATTCTTTTAAAAATGTGAAATTAGGCCGGGTGCGATGGCTCACGCCTGTAATCCTAGCACTTTGGGAGGCCGAGGCGGGCGGATTGCTCAAGGTGAGGAGTTCGAAACCAGCCTGAGCGAGACCCCGTCTCTACCAAAAATAGAAATAAATTAATTGACCAATTAAAAATATATATACAAAAAATTAGCCGGGCATGGTGGTGCATGCCTGTAGTCCCAGCTACTCGGGAGGCTGAGGCAGGAGGATCGCTGAGCCCCGGAGATTGAGGTTGCTGTGAGCGAGGCTGACGCCACGGCACTCACTCTAGCCTGGGCAACAAAGTGAGACTCTGTCTCAAAAAAAAAAAAAAGTGAAATTAGTTGTTGCTGTTTTTTTAAATTAAAAAAAATCAGAGAATAATATAGGAAATAGCCAGAATTGACTGTTATTAACATTTTCTCCTATGTGCTTCAGACCCTTTTTACCCATTTTTGTTTTTTAAGAGAAATATTAAAATATTACAGATTAGCCAGATGTGGTGGTGTGCATCCATAGTCCCAGCCATTCTGGAAGCTGAGGCAGGAGGATTGCTTAAGCCCAGGAGTTTGAGGTTGCAGTGAGCTATGATGACACCACTACATTCTAGCCAGTGTGACAGAGTAAGACTCTGTCTCAAGAAAAAAAAGAAAAAAAAATTACAGATAATGTTGAAATATCCTTCCCATCTCTAGTTTCATTTTCTACACTTCCTACTGCCTAATTTGGCAGCCACTATTATAAATTATTGTATATCCTTCTATTTTTTTATACTTATACATACATATGAGCACCATATTGTTTTGTAAGTTTCTAATCATAATTATTACTCTGCAGCTTGGTTTTTCACTCAACCTGTAGATATTTATTCATGTTAATATATGTAACTCTAATTCAGAAGTTGGCAGACTTTTTCTGTAAAAGGGCCAGGATATTTTAGGTGTTTGTTTGTTTGGTTGTTTTCTTTGTTTGTTTTGAGATATGGTCTTGCTCTGTGGCCCAAGCTAGCATGCAGTGGCATGATTATAGCTCACTGCAACCTCAAACTCCTGGGCTCAGGAGATCCTCCTGCCTCAGCCTCCCAAGTAATTGAGACTACAGGCATTCATCACCATGCCCGGCTAATCTTTTAAAAAATGTTTTTTGTAGAGACAGGATCTCTGGTGCTTGGGCTGGTCTTGAACGCCTAGGTTCAAGTGATCCTCTCTTGTCCTCCCCAAAGTGCTAGGATTATTGGTGTGAGCCACTGCACCGGTCTATTTTGGGTTTTGTGGGCCTTATTATCTCTGTTGCAATTACTCAACTCTACAGTTAATGCAGCAATAGATAATATGTATAACTGTTCCCATAAAGCTTTATTTACATAACCAGGCTGTGGGCCAGATTTGGATCCTGGGCCATAGTTTCCTGACCCTTGCTTTAATTTATTTCTTGTAATTACTGAATGGTATATTGTCTGGTATATGATTATACCATATTTTATTTTTCAATTCCCTTGTAAATAGATGTTAGGTTGTTTTTAGTTTTTCTACTATTAAAACAATGCTATAGGCAGCATGTTTGTCCATGTTTCCTTGTGCAAAGGTTTTCACCAGGACATGTATATATATAGATGTGGAATTGCTGAGGGTTTGTTGTTGTTGTCATTTTAAATACCAGATGGGCCAAATAAAATGTTTCAGGTAGAATGTGACCAGCTGTGACCTATCTTAGAATCCCTAGAGAAAGCCAATAGTTACTGAGAATCCAGTCCACACCTAGTTCTAGCCTCTGAGCTGAGACTCCATGACAACTAGCAGGATAAGGACACATGCACTGAAACATGAAAGTGCTGAAGAATGGTCTGGAAGACTGTGGCTGCCATGAGAAATATGCAGCTGATTTCCTTAGAGGACAAAAGAAATGAGGTTGGGGGAAAACTCGATTTTTCATGTGTAAGCCATTCACGGCCAGGCGCGGTGGCTCACGCCTGTAATCCTAGCACTCTGGGAGGCCGAGGCGGGCGGATTGCTCGAGGTCAGGAGTTTGAAACCAGCCTGAGCAAGAGTGAGGCCCCCGTCTCTACTATAAATAGAAAGAAATTAATTGGCTAACTAATATATATAGAAAAAATTAGCCGGGCATGGTGGCGCATGCCTGTGGTCCCAGCTACTCGGGAGGCTGAGGCAGCAGGATCGCTTGAGCCCAGGAGTTTGAGGTTGCTGTGAGCTAGGCTGATGCCACGGCACTCACTCTAGCCTGGGCAACAAAATGAGACTCTGTCTCAAAAAAAAAAAAAAAATAGCCATTCAGACAGCAGGTGCTAACACTGAATGACAAGTCCAAGTAGAAAGGTATTCGGGATGAAGGTGAGGAGCTGCTGACCTGTGCTTCCTTCTTTCCTGGCAACACTGTGAATTCCTTTAAAGATTTATCACCCTGTAATTAGACCCACTAGAAGAAGAATAAGGAAGGTAATAAAGAGTATCAGGGCATCCTTCCAAGAAAACTCTTTCCTTTGAGGAGAATAAGATTTTAAGCCTCACTGGCAGGAAATTAAATTAGTCTATTTTCCTGAAATAATATGTCAATAATACTTGACTAGTTCAGTCTAGCTGGATGTGTTCAGAAAAGAAATGGTGTCCTGTGTTCAGAGTTGAGGAGATTTAATTAAGGGCACTCATGCTTTGGGAATTCCTTTCTTTTTAGAGTTTTTTAAGATTGATGTAGGTCATTATCATTGCTTTGTTTTTATCATATTGGAGAGCTCAAAAAATGTACAGAGCTATTAGAAAGCAGCTGAACCCTAAGATCATCTTGCTGCAGCTTACTGCTTCTTCTTTTCTTCTTATTTTTGTGAAATAGGTTTGGAACCACAATGTTTTGAGAGGTGAAAGTTGGATAGCTCTGTTCGCAGGAGTGGGTAATGCAGAAGAATCGGTCCTCTCCCCTGACCTGTCTCCCTGCCCCACCCTGCCCTTATATTTCTCTTCGTCTTTCAAGTCTAGGATCTTGTCTGGCTGTCTCGTGCTCTGCAGGAGAGCATCCACAGAGGTGGCTCAGGCACTGGGATTGTCACTTTGCACCCAGATCAGCCTTGGCAGGCCTCTTGGAATGGAGGGAAAGACAGACTGTAGCTGAGGGGCCATTCCCCTTGCAGTGAAAAGGAGACATAGTAAACTGGCCATTCTAACATGTTTCTTTCTGCCCATCTGCAAAATTCTAATAGCATCTAGAAGATGAAGAATGAACCAAAGGGCTGCCTTTTACATAGCTTTCTTTACGTGGCTTGCTATTTAGTTCTTATTGAACATCAACTAGGTACTTAGATCCCAATTTAATGTGATATTTTTTTTTCTTTGATAAGAGCCCCAGTGTTAAAAATGTGATATTTTTTTAAGAATGATAGCTTCAAGTTGAACAATAGAAATCTTATTTTAGTGATGTTTGATGCATAAAATTAGGGCTCACCTGTAATCTCTGGAATGGTCCCTTGACAATTCATCCCTTGGATGAATCTATATTATTAATTTTGTGGGGTTTTTTTGAGACAGAGTCTCACTTTGTTGCCCAGGCTAGAGTGAGTGCCATGGTGTCAGCCTAGCTCACAGCAACCTCAATCTCCTGGGCTCAAGCGATCCTACTGCCTCAGCCTCCCGAGCAGCTGGGACTACAGGCATGTGCCACCATGTCTGGCTAATTTTTTTCTATATATATTTTTACTTGGTCAATTAGTTTCTTTCTATTTTCAGTAGAGCCGGGGTCTCCCTCAGGCTGGTTTCCAACTCCTGACCTTGAGCGATCCACCCGCCTCGGTCTCCCAGAGTGCTAGGATTACAGGCATGAGCCACCACTAATTTATATTAGTTTACAAAGTACTTGTATCTTTGTAAGCAACTCTTAGTCTCACAATCAACGTAAGGAGGGAGAATGACCCTATTTTTACAGATTTTACAGAAAAAAAGTTCAGAAAGGATAAGAGGTCTTCTTCTGGTCCTTCATTCTAGACAACAGTATTTTATTACATGTAACAGCTAGAAGAAATATGAAAAGTTACTTTTTGTGTTTCCATGTGCTGAGCAGCAGAACAATCTGTGATCAATGGGGGGAACGTATTGACTGGGTATGAACCTGCAGCATATATGCCCAAAGTGGTTCATCACTGCTTCACATTCTCCCCCCTTTTGTTGGTGTGGAATGGGTCATTCCCACGACTAAAAAGAATACTGTTGTCACTATTGTAAATATCTTTTAAAATTACAGATTCATATATCCTTGATTCAGCAATTCTACTTCTAGGACTTTATCCTTATAGACATACTTTCTTACACATGAAATAATTATATGGCCTTGGCTTTTTGCAGCAAAATATCAGAAACAACTGAAGTGCATCAATTATGGTACATCCATACAGTAGAATATTTTGTTCCTGTTGTAAAGAATAAGGCTGCTCTGTATTTACTGAGGGAACAAACCCTAAGATAGGTTGTTTAGTAAGAAAAAGCCAAAGGTAGGCTATTGTGTATTTATTGTGTAAAATATGCTTGTGTAAATAGGAAGGGGCTAAGTGTTATTAATACGTATTTGTGCTGGGTGAGGTGGCTCATACCTGTAATCTCACCACTCTGGAAGGCGGAGGCGGGAAGATTGCCTGAGGACAGGAGTTTGAGACCAGGCTGAGCAAGAATGAGACCCCATCTCTACAAAAAATAGGGAAAAATTTAGCTAGGTGTGGTAGCACACCTATAGTTCCAGCTACTCGGGAGGCTGAGGCAGGAGGATTGCTTGAGCCCAGGAGTTTGAGGTTGCAGTGAGCTATGATGATGCTACCGCACTCTAGCCCAGGTGGCAGAGCAAGACTCTTGTCTCAAAAAAAAATAAAATTAAAAAAATAATAATGATTGTCTGTGGGCAGGGGAACAGGGTAGCTGGAGAATAGGTGAAGGAAGGAGATCACGGGACCTTTTGATCAAGAACCATGTGAATTACTATTTTTAAAAATCCCACGTTGAGATTTTCAGGGGTTTGAGGTCCTCATGTGTACCTCTTTACTCTGATCTCCTTATTCCCTCCCCCTTCCCACTGGACCCATGGAGTCCTTTCTTCTATTCTCTCTGTTTTCTGGCACCTAGTGAAATTCTCTCTTTTTTGTTCTTACTGTAAAAAATTTTAACACCGCTTTTCTTATTTGCCTTCACAGTCTCTCTATTGAATTTATTGATTGAATAAGTGCTTTCTATGTAATGCATTACACCACATCCTTATTTATTTGAACATATTTTGCACAAGTCAGTTTTTTTGATGATTTTAGAACTGAAAGTGTTGTCAGCACAAGCGAGGACATTCAAACAGCACAAATAAGTACACAGTGAAAAATGTTTCTCTCTCTCTAGACATCTAAGTCCCCCCAGGCTCATAGTTCCCCTGACAAGGCTGCCACTGCTATCACTCTTACCCTGTTTACTTCTAACAGTATTTGTGCACAGCAAGCACATAACATGCATACAACCTCCCCTTTTTGTATGTACTTATATTTTTTTAATTGACTGTTTTTAGAGAATTTTTAGGTTCACAGCAAAATTAAGCAGAAAGTACAGAGATTTCCAATATACACCTCCACACATTCACAGCCTCCCCCATTGTCAACATCTCCCACCAAAGTGGTACAGTTGTTACAGGTAAGAAACCTACATTGACACATCATTATCGCCCAATGTCCAAAAATTACCTTAAAGCTCACCCTTGGTGTTATAGCCCCCATTTTACACACTGTGTAAACTGTATTATATGCACTGTTTGTCACCTAGTTTTTTCACTTAACTTATCTTGGTATAGGATTACATTGAGATTACCACATTGTTTTTAATAACTACACAGGATTCCACTACATATGTACTAAATATATATAATTTAATCAGTCTCCTCTTGATGGGAATTGGGGTTGTCCATAGTCTATTGCTACCACAATAAATATCCATCTATATATGTCTTTGTAAGAGACATGTATCTGTAGGATAAATTCTTAGAAATACAATTGCTAGGTCAAAAGGTATGTGCATTTTAAATTTTGATAGATGGTTCCAAATTGCTCTACCTAGAGGCTGTCGTAGTTAAACAGGATATAAGATCACCCAGGCTTTTAAAAGATTTCCAGCTGCCTCTGTTTGTAGTATGAGATCAAGTATTGATTGAAGGAACAATAGGGTAGTTAACAATATTGGTGGCCTGGAATTTTTATTTGTTTGTTTGTTTTTTTAACTGCTGAAGCTGAAGATCCTGTGAGGAAATACACAGTGTGGTATAGTTATTGAATATGGCTGTCAAAAGGTTAGCAAGATGAGATGACTTGGGTATGTCAGCTTCTATCATGAAGCCCCCAGTGACAACTGTACCGTACTTATTTACTTTTGCTTTTTTTCTAGGACCTTAGCATCCTGAGACGTTTTGGATTCATAGCCCTCACGACTGACCCAGTCAGAGTTCATCATGTCGAAGTTGAAAAGCTCAGAGTCCGTCAGGGTGGTGGTTCGCTGTCGGCCCATGAATGGCAAGGAGAAGGCTGCTTCCTATGACAAGGTGGTGGATGTGGATGTGAAGCTGGGACAGGTATCTGTGAAGAACCCCAAAGGAACAGCCCATGAAATGCCCAAGACCTTCACCTTTGATGCGGTCTATGACTGGACTGCCAAGCAGTTTGAACTCTACGATGAGACGTTCCGACCACTCGTGGACTCTGTCCTGCAAGGTTTCAATGGGACAATTTTTGCCTATGGACAAACTGGGACTGGGAAAACCTACACGATGGAAGGGGTCCGTGGTGACCCTGAAAAAAGAGGGGTCATTCCTAACTCATTTGACCACATCTTCACCCACATCTCTCGATCCCAGAATCAACAGTACCTGGTCAGGGCTTCTTACTTAGAGATCTACCAGGAGGAGATCCGAGATCTGCTCTCCAAGGATCAGACAAAAAGGCTTGAGCTGAAAGAGAGGCCTGACACTGGAGTGTATGTGAAAGACCTGTCTTCCTTTGTTACCAAGAGCGTGAAGGAGATAGAACACGTGATGAATGTGGGGAACCAGAACCGTTCTGTCGGTGCTACCAACATGAATGAGCACAGCTCACGTTCTCATGCAATTTTTGTTATTACTATTGAGTGCAGTGAGGTGGGCCTCGATGGTGAAAACCATATCCGTGTAGGGAAATTGAACCTTGTAGATCTCGCAGGCAGCGAACGGCAAGCCAAGACTGGCGCACAAGGGGAAAGATTAAAGGAAGCTACCAAGATCAACCTCTCCCTTTCGGCCTTGGGTAATGTCATCTCTGCCCTGGTAGATGGCAAAAGCACTCATATTCCATATCGGGACTCAAAGCTTACCAGGCTCCTCCAAGATTCCCTCGGTGGCAATGCCAAGACTGTGATGGTCGCCAACGTGGGGCCTGCCTCTTACAATGTAGAAGAGACTCTGACCACTCTGCGATATGCCAACCGTGCCAAAAACATTAAGAACAAACCAAGGGTCAATGAAGATCCTAAGGATGCCCTCCTTCGAGAATTCCAGGAAGAGATTGCTCGGCTCAAGGCCCAGCTGGAAAAACGGTCCATTGGCAGAAGGAAGAGGCGAGAGAAGCGGAGGGAAGGTGGTGGCAGTGGTGGGGGTGGGGAAGAGGAGGAGGAGGAGGGAGAAGAGGGTGAGGAGGAAGGGGATGATAAGGATGATTACTGGCGGGAACAGCAAGAAAAACTGGAGATTGAGAAGCGGGCCATTGTAGAGGACCACAGCTTGGTTGCAGAGGAGAAGATGAGGCTGCTGAAGGAGAAGGAGAAAAAGATGGAGGATTTGCGGCGAGAGAAGGATGCTGCCGAGATGCTGGGCGCCAAGATCAAGGTACTATACCCTTCCTTATGCCCTTGCCCAATCAGTGCTTTTTCTTTTATCAAAAAGAAATGATACAAGGGATGATGTCTCTTTGGTTTTGCATTCCCCACTAGCTCCATGGTATCTATCCACTGCTTAGTATACCTTTGTGGAATTGAAATGAAAATGATTTTTTTAATTTAAAAATATAAATGGAATTCATAATAGGGATGACTGTTACATATGTGCAAGGTATAAAGCACAGCAGCAAAAAGTATACCCAGTGTACTCACCACCCAATGTGAGGACTAGAACAGCTCTCATATCTTTAGAAGCTGCTTGTGTTCCCCTCCTCCAGACATAACCATCATCCTGAATTTGCTGTTTACTATTTCCTTGCTTTTCTTTATAGTTTTGCCATATATGTATATATCTCTAAATAGAACATAGTGTCACATAATTTTTTAGTTTTATATAAATGGAATCTCACTGCTGCAGTTTGCTTTTATTTGCTCAACATTATTATGTATTATGTTCTTGAGATCCACACTGATGCCTGTAACCATTCATTATTACTGTTCCGAGTATTCTGTGGTATTCCATTCTCCTGATGGTATGGGTTGTTTCCACTTTTCTGCTGTGAATGTTCTTGTACTTGGCTCCAGGAGAACATGAACGTGTAAGAGTTTCTTGTCTGGTACCATTAGGTCCTGGGGTATGTGTAGCTTCAACTTCACTAGACAAGGACAAGTTGTTTTCTAAAGTGGCTGGTGTGATGGCTCATGCTTATAATCCTAGCATTTTGGGAGGCCAAGGTGGGAGGATTACTTGAGGTCAGGACTTTGAGACCAGCCTGAGCAACATAGCAAGACCCCATTTCTGAAAAAAATAGAAACATTAGCCATGTGTGGTGGCACGTCCTTGTAGTTCTAGCTACTCAGCAGCCTGAGCCAGGGGAATCACTTGAACCCAGGGGTTTGAGCTTGCACTGAGCTGTGATGGTACCACTGCACTCTAGCCTGGGCAACAGAGTGAGACCCTGTCTCAAAAAATTTAAAAAATTTAAATAAAAAAAATAAGGTAGCTGTATAAGTTGAAGTGTCTACCAGCAGGGTATGAGTTCTGGATGCCCCTCATCCTTACAAACACTTGTGATTATCAGACTAACATTTGTGTGTGGTGTGGTATCTCAGTGTGGTTTTAGTATGCAGTACCTTGATTATACAAGATACAAGACAGTTCTAGCACCACCAAAATGTCCTCAGGCCTCTCCCTTGTAGTCAACCCCCCACCCCAACCTCTAACCGCTGTGTGCCAATACATTTCCTTACATACTCATTTTCTACCAGTGGCTGAGTAGTATTCTAGAGTGTGGAGGCTACCATTGTTTTGAGTCTTCTTTCTGGCAGCAGTGTACTGTTCCCTCAGGTGCCTGGACTCTGGGCTGCCACTGGACTTTAATGGCAGAGAAGGATGCAGAGGTGGCCTTGGAGGTCTGAGGATGGCCACTGGCTAGCCACAAGCCAGAATTCCTTGGAAGTGTCTGGTTCTATCTTATTGAATTTATGCAAACTGTGATTTCTACTCTAAAATGTATGCATGTTTATGAATTTAAAAATGACAAGTTCTCTCTTTCTTGTATCTGTTTGCCCCACTATATGACACTATACTGTTTATCTGTGGCTTCATTGTAACCCTTTTCCAGAGCTGGGTGCTATTTTACTTCAGAGGCAGGGATCTTACAACCTTGGAAGTTTCTTCCAGGCCTTTTAAGACCTGTTGTGAAAATGGGGTCATATACTATACACAATTAGGAAGTAATTTTGTCCCAGGGAGGGGCTTACTATGAGATGCCATCGTGTCGGATGCACTTCGTAGGAAAGAATACTACTCAGCCACTCCTCACCGTTGCACTCAATGTATGACTGGGTGTGCCTGCCTTTGATTTGCCTACTGTGTTTTAGGATCACACCTGTTATTCAAGGCCAGGAGCACCTAGATTCTCTAAATAACCTCTTGGAGGTTGAACTCTCAGAGGCCGAGTATGGCAAGATGCCGCGTTACCTCAAGGTCACTTCATCTCTCAGACATTTTGTCTGTGGAGAATGACAATACTTCTGTCTGTCTCAGTCCCTGGATGCTGTAAAATTATAGAACAAAAGAATGTTAGAGTTGGAAGGTATGCGTGTAGAGGGTTAGTAATCTAGTCCAGCCCTTTCATTTGAGAGAAGAGGAAACAGGCTCAAAGGACTTGCTGAAAGATGGCAGCAGGGTTGCAGTGAATGTCTGTAAGTTCCTTAAAAGCAAGGTTGTGGAGTTTTGGGGTTCTGTACTTTTCAGGTGTAAATCAGTCCCATGGTTTCAGCCCCCATTTAAATGCTGAAGGCTTCCAATCTGTGTATCTAGTCCAGAGCCGTCTTCTGCCATGCAGGCCTGGTAGCTTCTGCCTACTGGACATCTCCACCAAGACGCTCACAGGCCCCCACAGCCCCCAGAGCCTGCTCCTGCTTCCTTATCCATGAAGCCAGACCCCTGGGAGTCATCCTTGCTGGCTGCCCTTCCCTCTCTCTTCAGTGCCCATTTAGCCCCAAGGCCTCTGGATCCTGCCTTATCAGGGTCTCTTGGACCCAAACTTTGACCACTCGCGCTGGGGAGAAGGCCTAGCCCAGGCCTAGCCTCCTGTCTGATCTCCCACCATCTTACCAGCCCTTTTCCAGTCATTCTTCCCCTTGCAGGGGAGTAATGTTTCTAAAACACAAATCTGATCATGGACTCTCATGCTCAAAGACCATGCCAGCGGTTCCCCAAGGTCTTCAGAATCAAGTTTAGTATCCTTCACAGGGCTTTAGACCAACTTCGTGTATCATCACTCCTTATCCTACCCTGTCAGAAAAAAATCCTTTTTGTCTTAAGTGATTCCTATTTCTTACTTCAGTGCTCTGTGCAGACGGCCCTCACAGGAAGCTTTCCTGACTCCATCTCCAGTGTGCCTCTACCATTAATGACTCTGTACTTTCCTGCTGATGGCGTCTGGCACCATAGGGATAAAGCCCACTCATCTCTGTTGCTCTGTGGACTCTGAGCTTTGCGGTTCACACTCACAGTGGCCTCCCCAGCACCTAACACATAGGGGCTACTTTGTATGTTCTAGGTGGGGTTCATACTTTGTAGCAACAAATAAAAACATATGTTGTTAAAGGTGAAATACATGAATGTCTGGCGAAGCTGTATCTTGAGGTTACTACGGTAGAGACTGTAGTGAAGCTGCCTAGCCCTGTGCCAGTGAAGGGACAGTACAGCTGAGCACAACACATTTTTTCCCAGAGTTTGTCCCTTTGGCTCAGTCCTGAGCTCTTTGTCTTTCGTGGGCCCCCCTATGAGGAGTTGGATTTTGAGGGAGTTGTTCATGAAATGGATTCTGCTCTGCTTCTCCCTCAGGCCATGGAGAGTAAGCTGCTTGTTGGAGGAAAAAATATAGTAGATCATACAAATGAACAGCAGAAAATTCTGGAGCAGAAACGGCAGGAAATTGCAGAGCAGGTAACTTTTCATTCTTTTTGGGGGTGAATGGTGTGGGGCAAGATGTGTTTATGCCACAGAGTAAATATCTCATATGTTAGATTCTCATTGAGGGAAATGTTATAAGTTGGGTCAATCTCATCCTAGCTGGAGACTCTGATCTGTATTCTTGTATAGACAGTCTCTAGGGCAAGGTAATGAATTTTGTGTTGTTGCTCAGAAACGTCGAGAAAGAGAAATCCAGCAACAGATGGAAAGTCGAGATGAGGAGACCTTGGAACTTAAAGAGACATACAGTTCCTTGCAGCAAGAAGTGGACATCAAGACCAAAAAACTCAAAAAGGTATAAAGGAACAAGACCAATCAGATGTGCCTGGAGACTTGGGGGAAAGGGAGCACTCTATCCTTTGGATGGACACCGTCCTCACCTACCTCTCCCCTCGGTTCCAGCTCTTCTCCAAGCTTCAGGCGGTGAAGGCCGAGATCCACGACCTCCAAGAAGAGCACATCAAGGAGCGCCAAGAGCTGGAGCAGACTCAGAACGAGCTCACCAGGGAGCTGAAACTCAAGTAAGTGCTGGGCCTTTTTTGGCTTCCTCCATGTACTTGCTGGGACATTGGTCTTGTTTGTTAAGTTAAACATACCCTTGATGACAGGGCCCTTGCCCACTTCTCTCCATCTCATCCCTTACCACCCTGTTCATCTTCTGTCTCTTCCTGAAAGTCACTTTCCATCTCTGGGTGCCATCTGGTAACTGAATGGCTTCCTCAGATGATCTCCAAATTCCCTTCCACCCTACCTTTTGTTTTAAAGGTTCTGGCCTCCTATCTATTGATAAGAGGGAATCTTTTGTTAATGTGACTTTTTATTTATTTATTTATTTTTTATTTTTCTTGGAGGCCTAGATTCCTAGCCTTGTAGCAAAGGTGGACTCCTTAATTTGTTTGAGCCTCCTATGTTTCATTTCTAAAAATTGGATGGGCCAGCCATGGTGGCTCACTCCTGTAATCCCAGCACTTTGGGAGGCCCAGGCAGGAGGATTGCTTATGGCCAGGAGTTCAAGACCAGCCTAGGAAACATAGTGAAACCCTGTCTCTAAAAAAAAGGCCAGCCTGGTTGAATTTGCCTGTAGTCCTAGCTACTTGGAAGGCCAAAGCCAGAGGCTTGCTTTTTTTTTTTTTTTTCCTTCGAGACAGCGTCTCACTTTGTTGCCTGGCTAGAGTGAGTGCCGTGGCATCAGCCTAGCTCACAGCAACCTCAGTCTCCTGGGCTTAAGTGATACTATTGCCTCAGCCTCCCAAGTAGCTGGGACTACAGGCATGTGCCACTATGCCCGGCTAATTTTTTGTGTATGTATTTTTAGTTGGTCAATTAATTTCTTTCTATTTTTAGTAGAGACGGGTCTCGCTCAGGCTGGTTTCAAACTCCTGACCTCGAGCAATCCGCCTGCCTCGGCCTTCCAGAGTGCTAGGATTATAGGCGTGAGCCACCACGTCCGGCCCAGAGGCTTGCTTGAGCCCAGGAGTTGGAGCCCCAGTGAACTATGATGGTGCCACTGCACTCTAGGCAGTGATACCCTGTATCAAAAAAATAAAATAAGCCGGGCGCGGTGGCTCACGCCTGTAATCCTAGCACTCTGGGAGGCTGAGGCGGGCGGATTGCTCGAGGTCAGGAGTTCGAAACCAGCCTGAGCAAGAGCGAGACCCCGTCTCTACTAAAAATAGAAAGAAATTAATTGGCCAACTAATATATATATAAAATTAGCCGGGCATGGTGGCGCATGCCTGTAGTCCCAGCTACTCGGGAGGCTGAGGCAGAAGGATTGCTTGAGCCCAGGAGTTTGAGGTTGCTGTGAGCTAGGCTGACGCCACGGCACTCACTCTAGCCTGGTCAATAAGCGAGACTCTGTCTCAAAAAAAAAAAAAAAAAGCATTAAAAAAAAAATAAATAAATAAAAAAATAAAATAAAAAGATTGTCCTTTAGATTGGTGGTTTTCTTTTTTTTTTCAGACAGAGTCTCACTTTGTTGCCCAGGCTAGAGTGAGTGCCGTGGCGTCAGCCTAGCTCACAGCAACCTCAAACTCCTGGGCTCAAGTAATCCTGCTGCCTCAGCCTCCGAAGTAGCTGTGACTACAGGCATGTACCACCATGCCTGGCTAAATATTTCTATATATATTAGTTGGCCAATTAATTTCTTTCTATTTATAGTAGAGACGGGGTCTCGCTCTTGCTCAGGTTGGTTTCAAACTCCGGAGCTCAAACGATCCGCCCGCCTCGGCCTCCCAGAGAGCTAGGATTACAGGCATGAGGCACCGCACCTGGTCTAGCCTGGTGGCTTTCAAATTGTAGGGTTTCTTTTATTAGTAGGCGAAAAAAACCAATTCTGTGGTCATACATTAAAAAAAAAATCATGGTAAATACTGCTTGGTGAAGTTTTTATTTCAGAATAGACATTTATATGAAATATGTAAGACGTACATCTAAAATGTTTATCTTATGGCGAAGTGGTAGGAAGAACTTTTGAAAGCTACTGTAGGTGAGTGCACCCTACAGACTCGGAACTGGGAGGAACATGGAAGGTTTCCCTGGAAGGTACCCCGCCTTCCAGGGAAACCAATCTCGGATGCCCACCTTGAGCATCCTCGCCAACACCAACCACACAGACCCGCACTCCAACAGCATCCCGTGCCTCCTCTTGATGGCAGCGGCCCGCCGGCCTGGATGTGACTTTTCATTATGAAAAAATTTTCTGAATGGTACAATGAACACCCAAATACCCATCACCCAAATTCAATGATTAACACATTTTTGTCATCTTTAATAAAAATATTTCAAAGCAAATCTTACCTCATATTATCGCACTCCTACATACTTACATACACGATCACAATGGTATTTTTAAAAAAGCTTTATTGAGATATCATTTACATACTATATAGTTCGCCTATTTAAAGTATACGAATCAGTGTTTTTTAAATACATTCACAGGGTTGTGAAATCATCATTATAATCTAATTTTAGAACATTTTTGTCCCCCCACAAAGGAAACCCTACACCAATTATCAGTTATCTCTCATTACCCCCTTCCCTAATCCAAAGTAACCTCTAGTCTTTCCATTTCTTTGGATTTGCCTGTTCTGGACATTTCATATAAATGGACTCATAAAATGTGGTCTTTTGTGACTGGCTTCTTTTGCATGATAATTTTAAGGAATTTATGGATCAGTAGATATGTAGTTGTCTCAGCATCATTCATTCTTTTTTATAGCTGAATAATATTGCATTGTATGGATATGCCGCATTTGATTTATCTATCAGTTGATGGACATTTGGATTTTTCCAGTCTTTGGCTATATCACTAAACTGACATAAGCATTCATGTATAAGTTTTTATATGGCTATATGTTTTCATTTCTCTGTGATACATATGTAGAAGTGGGATTGCTAGGTCATATGGCAACTCAGTGTTTAACTTTTTAGGAACTACCAAACTTTTCCACAGTGGCTGCACCATTTTACATTTCCACCACCAATTTCTCCACATCCTTGTTGATATACTTGTTATTGTCTGTCTTTACTATAGCCATCCTGAATGGGTGTGACGTAGTACTTCATTAAGGTTTTGATTTTTATTTCCATAATGACAGATGATGTAGAGCATCTTTTTGTGTGCTTATTGGCCATTTGTATATCTTCTTTGGAGAAATGTCTGATCAAATCCTTTGCCCATTTTTAAATTGGGTTGTCTTTTTGTTATTGAGTTTTAAGAGTTCTTTATATGTTTCTTTGTACGTTCCGGATATCAGTCTCATATCAAATCCATGATTTGCAGGTAACTTTCTCCTATTCTTTGGGATGTCTTTCTTCTTGATGGTATTGCTTGTAGCACAAAAGATTTCAATTTTGATGTAGCCCAATTTATCTGTATTTTCTTTTGTTTCTTATACTTTTGGCATTGTATCTAAATTTGCCTATTCTGAACATTTTATGTAATATAAATTTATAAATGGAATAATGTGGCCTTTTGTGACTGGCTTGTTTCACTTGATATAATGTTTTCAAGGGTCATCCATGTTGTGGGATGTATCAATACTCCATTTTTCGTTTCTGGCCAAATAATATCCATTCATCATTTGATGGACATTTGGGTTGATCCTATATTTTGGGTGTTATGAACAACACCCAAACTTGCTGCTATGAACATTCATGTACAAGTTTTTTGTGGACATGTGTTTCAATTCTCTTAGGCCTTCTAAGAGTCTTACAATTTTAGGTCTTACATTTAGTTCTAAAATTGATTTTGAGTTAATTTTTGTGTATGGTGTGAGGTAGAATTCCAAATGCATTCTCTTTCATGCAGATACCTAGTTGTCCCAGCACCATTTGTTGAAAAAGCTCTTGTCTCTCCATTTCAATTTCTTGGCACCCTTGTTGAAAGTCAATTCACCATAAATGTAAGGGTTTATTTCTGGACTTTCAGTACTATTCCATTGGTCTATATGTCTATCCTTATGCTAATACCATACTGCTTTGATTACTGTAGCTTTGTAGTAAGTTTTGAAATCAAGAGATGTGAGTCCTCCAGCCTTATTCTTTTTCAAGATTTTTGTGGCTATTCAGGGTTGCTTGCATCTCCATGTACAGGTATACCTCATTTTATTGTACTTTGCTTTATTGAATTTCAACCCTGTGTCAAGCAAGTCTATTGGTGCCATTTTTCCAACAGCATGTGTTCACTTTGTGTCTCTGTGTAAGCATTTTTTAGCAATAAAGTATTTTTAAATTAAGGTTTGGCCGGGCGTGGTGGCTCACGCCTGTAATCCTAGCACTCTAGGAGGCCGAGGCGGGCGGATTGCTCAAGGTCAGGAGTTCAAAACCAGCCTGAGCGAGACCCCGTCTCTACCATAAAAATAGAAAGAAATTAATTGGCCAACTAATATATATAATATAAAAAAATCAGCCGGGCATGGTGGCTCGTGCCTGTAGTCCCAGCTACTCGGGAGGCTGAGGCAGGAGGATCGCTTGAGCCCAGGAGTTTGAGGTTGCTGTGAGCTAGGCTGATGCCACGGCACTCACTCTAGCCTAGGCAAGAAAGCGAGACTCTGTCTCAAAAAAAAAAAAAAAAAAAAAAAATTAAGGTTTGTACTTTTTTTTAGATATAATGCATACTTAATAGACTACAGAATAGTGTAAACATAACTTTTTAGATGCACCAGGAAATCAAAAATTTCATGTGACTTGCTTTATTGTGATTTTCACTTTATTGCAATGGCTTGGAACTTTATCCACAGTGTCTTTGAGGTATGCCTATACATTTTAAGGTCAGCTTGTCAAGTTCTGCAAAAAAGCCAGCTGGGATTTTTTTTTTTTTTTTTTTTTTTTGAGACAGAGTCTCGCTTTGTTGCCTAGGCTAGAGTGAGTGCCGTGGCGTCAGCCTAGCTCACAGCAACCTCAAACTCCTGGGCTCAAGCAATCCTGCTGCCTCAGCCTCCCAAGTAGCTGGGACTACAGGCATGTGCCACCATGCCCGGCTAATATTTTTCTATATATATTAGTTGGCCAATTAGTTTCTTTCTATTTATAGTAGAGACGGGGTCTCGCTCTTGCTCAGGCTGGTTTCTAACTCCTGACCTCGAGCAATCCGCCCGCCTCGGCCTCCCAGAGAGCTAGGATTACAGGCGTGAGCCACCGCGCCCGGCCAGCCAGCTGGGATTTTGATAGTGATTATGTTGAAGCTGTACATCAATTAGAGGAATATTGTCATCTTAACAATATTAAGTGTTCTGATCCATGAACATGATATATCTTTTCACTTATTATTTCTTTAATTTCTCTCAAGAATGTTTCATAGTTTTTAGTGTACAAGTCTTTTATTAAATTTATATCTACTTTTTTTGTAATGGTATTGTATATGACATTATTAATTTTATTTTTGGAATGTTTATTGCTAACGTATAAAAATACAATTGATTGTTATATACACAATGATTTTTTTTTTTTTTGAGACAGAGTCTCATTTTTTTGCCCAGGCTAGAGTGAGTGCTGTGGCATCAGCCTAGCTCACAGCAACCTCAAACTCCTGTGCTCAAGTGATTGTACTGCTTCAGCCTCCCGATTTGCTGGGACTACAGGCATGCGCCACCATGCCCGGCTAATTTTTTTTACTATATATATATTAGTTGGCCAATTAATTTCTTTCTATTTCTAGTAGAGCCGAGGTCTCGCTCTTGCTCAGGCTGGTTTCAAACTCCTGACCTCGGGCAATCCACCCGCCTCGGCCTCCCAGAGTGCTAGGATTACAGGCGTGAGCTACTGCACCCAGCCTACACAATGATATTTTTACAGCTAACAAAATTAACATTAAGTTTCTTAGTATTTTCAAGAACTCAATCATATTTAAATTTTCTTGGTTTGTTTGTATTTAGGATAGAAATAAGGACCGCACACTGCATTTGATTATTATGTCTCTTAAACTTAATTTAACCTTAGGAAATCCTTTTTCTTTTAAAAAATTTTTTTTCATAGGTGACTTGTTGAAAAGTATAGGTTAGATAGCCTGTAGAGTCTATGGCCATACAACCCTGAATGCTCCCAATCTTGTCTGATCTCGGAAGCTAAGCAGGGGCAGGCCTGGTTAGTACTTGGATGGGAATTAGCCTGTATAAATATGCCACATTCTGGATTTGTTAGTCTCTTTCTTTGATTAACTATCCCACTTATTTCCCTTTAACAGAAAGCTAGCTAGCTCTGAATCACTGGTTCTCAACCTTGGCTGCACACTGAGGAGTTTTGTGATGCCTGGGCCCCACCCCAGAGATTCTGATTTAATTGGTCTAAGGCATTGGTCCTTCAACTTTAGCAGACATTAGAATCACCTGAAGGGCTTGTTAAACAGATTACTGGGCTTCACACCCAGAGAGTCTGATTGAGTAAGTCTGGGGCAGGGCCTGAGAATTTTTATTTCCAACAGGTTCCAGGTATTCCTCCTACTGGTTTGGTGAACACACTTTGAGAACTATTGGTCTCCATGAGGTCCAAGCAATATATTTTTCAAAACTCTGTAGGTGATATTTATGTGCAGTCTGGCTTGAAAACCACTGAGCTAATGGTTTCAGCCAACAATGATCTCTGTCTAAATCCATCATTTCATTAAGAGTTACAAAATGGTGTTTTTCTATTCTACATCAGTCCTTCTACATCATGAGCTGAAATTTTTCTTTACAGAAAAACTTTTCAAAGGGATTCTTTTAATGACCAAATTTTAAATTTGGAAAGGAACCCTTAAAATTAAATATGTGTGTCATACCTCTTTGTAGGTATGTACATCTAGAAGAAAGATCAGAATAAAATATACCAAAATAGTAATAATAGTTATCTCTAGATAGTGAAATTGTGGGTAATTATGTTATTTATATTATCTAATGTAAAAAATAGGACATTTGTAATCAGAAAAAAAACAAATATGTGTTATGAAAAATAATTTCTGAGATGGCAAACAAAAATCAAGAGAAAATTTCATTTCCCAAAAATATTTTTTTCGTAAGGAAGCCATTTTGATTGTTATAGTTCTTTTTGATATCTTTTGAATAAACAATGAGTCAGCCTGTTTCTCACAGTATCCTACATCTCTGTGGTGTTTGTTCTGCATCCCTCCCACATTAGCAGCCCTTTGACATTGTTCTGTCCTAAGGTTTTGGAAGAGTAAGGGAGAGCTGTCGTAGGAAACAGTCATCACCATGGAGAGATGCAGCCCAGTGGGTTCCAGTTTCCTTGTTTGACATGTTTCTCATGCATTTGTCAGGCAGAGACTCTCTCAGGAATGGTCTTCATTATCAGTGCTCTCAGGGACTGAAATCCATTTGGTTCTGCTCTTTGTCCTGGTGGATTAGAATGGGAAGTTTTCCAGCTTGGACAACAAGCCTTGGGACTAGAGGAAGGCAGTTTAATTTCTAATCTGTTTTCAGCATTTTGTTTGTTTGTTTCAAGACAGGGTCTTACACTGTTGCCTGGGCTAGAGTGCAGTGGCACAATTATAGTTCTCTATAACCTCAAACTCCTGGGCTCAAGCAATCTTTCTGCTTCAGCCTCCTAAGTAGCTGAGATGACAGGTGCACACCATCACACTTGGCTAATTTGTCTATTTTTTATAGAGACAGAGCCTTACTGTGTTGCTCAGGCTGGTCTTGAACTCCTGGGCTCCAGCCATCCTCCCTGTCTCGGCCTCCCAAAGTGCTAGGATTGTAGGCATGAGCCACTACACCCAGCCTGTTTTCAGCATTTTAGAAGTTAATGACCTGGGTTAGCAGCACCAGTGGCTTTCTTAAAGATACTTCAGGTAGCAAATTTTCATGCCAGTGTAGCCCAGGCATTGCTTCCTTCCTCAGCCCGTTCACATCCTCAAGCTGCTTCTGCCCAGGCAGAAGTGACTTCTCCATATTTCTAAAACAGACCACTGTCAGCACCTGTCAAACATAAGAGTGCTACACCATTACCTCTTTGTCTCAAGCAGGGACTAGGTGTCATTCACGTCTGTATCCCAGCTCTTTGTATGATGTTAGGTCCATAGTACCTGCTCAGTAAATGTTTGCTAAGTGTCTTGACTTTTACCTAATTACTCATTATATAGGAGACCAGATTGCTAACACTTGTGTGTATCTTGATCTGTATTCACCCATGTTATGTGTGCTCTTACAGGCATCTTATTATAGAAAACTTTATCCCTCTGGAGGAAAAAAGTAAAATTATGAATAGATCCTTCTTTGATGAAGAGGAAGACCATTGGAAATTACATCCTATAACAAGACTGGAGTAAGTCACTATTGACTTTAAGTATACTTTCATGTGGGGAGAAAGGCAAGAATGTTGATAAGCTGGACTTGGCCAGTGGGGCATGGTAAAAACAGTTTGATTCATTTAAACCAAGAATCAATTGCATTTCTGACTTTGTGGCTGCTGTAGGTCCACCAGGTGAAAGTTTGTTGATGAATGTGGTGTTAGGAATTAGAAGACTTTTTTCACCAGTGAACTCATCTTTCCCAAGCTCCTGCATTTCCATTTCCCTAGCTGTGTAGTGAAGTGGGGTAGGCCAAAGGAGGGGCAGCACAGAGGTGTGTTACCTTGTGTGTCAGTCTGACCACAGAGTTGAGGATTCTCAGTCTGAGTCTGGGTCCTGCTGGGAAGATTGGAGACGTCTGCTAAGGATGCAGGGATGGGGGAATATTGGCAGCTATGCTTTGTGTCTGCTGTCTAAGAACTGGATGATGACTAAAATCCCTTCTGGCTTAAAAAATGAATGACACATCTGAATCAGAAAGCAACTCAAACAGAAAATATAAGCAGCACCTGCCCCACTTACGTCAGGCCTAGGTCCAGGAAGTTACTTGTGTAGGCTCTGTCTGACTCAGAGTTTTCTGAGAGCTTGTTCCACAGGACCAATGCTGGGGCCGGGGCTGTGGAACACGCTCCAGCCAAGCCTTTAACACTGCAGTCCCTTTCCAGGAACCAGCAGATGATGAAGCGGCCAGTCTCAGCCGTGGGATATAAGAGACCGTTGAGCCAACATGCAAGAATGTCCATGATGATGCGTCCAGAGGCCCGATACAGGGTGAGGAGATTGTTCTTGGGTTTTTCTCTTCTCTTTCTTGGAGGAGTTTAGATCTATGTAAACCCTTAAGCACTATTCTGCCCAGAGTTTGTGCCCTGATGATTTCCAGAGGTACTTGAAGATATTTATAACAATAGCAACAATTACAACAAATAATAAATAAATATAATAACAAATAAAATAATAACTAATAATAGTAAATAAAAAAGTAAAATAGAATAAGGTTTAGAAAGTCAGGACTAGGGAAAGAAGAGAGTGCAAAACATCATGTCCTCAGTGGCCAGTAAACATTAACAATGAACTTCACAATGCTCTGTGGGAAGATAGGAAAGAATGCAGATGCCTAGTGATAGGAGATGAACTTGGTGTGTCCATCTCACATAATGCGTGTCAGTTGTGTAGTCATTTAAAGTGATGTAATTGAGGACTACTTAATGACCCCAAAATATTTTACAATAAAAATGCCATGAGAGCTTTTATTTATAAGTTCTTGCTGTGTGCTGGACACTGTACTTACAGTTTACCACTTTCTCTAATTGACCTCTCCCATCTGCTTGTTGCAGTGAGTCAGGTAGCTGGCAAGGAGGTGAACTGGGAGACACAATGTATAGCTATAAAAAAATTTGTACCAGAAGTGTGGATATGAATTAAAAAATCTGGCATAAAATGTATCAAAATGTGAACTGGTTAGGTCTGGTTGGTGGAAGTACACTCAATTTAAATTCTCTTCTTTTTGCTTCTCTGCATTTTATAACTATAAACAGGGAAGCTGGGTTATTTTTATAATGAAAGATTTTCACTTAAAATTTTCAAAAAATGTGTTTGAGTCTCCCTTGGCAACTAGAGCCAAACAGGAGATTAGGATTAGTTTGTTCCTCAGGTGCTATTCTTCCTGGTACTGCATTATTTAAATTAAAGAAAGCAAAAGCCAAAAAGATTCGGTGAGGTTTTATATAGTGGAAGATGAGTGGTGTGTCAGACAGAATCCTCAGAAGCATTTTTCTAGTAGTTGCCAGTGGTGCATAACTTGCCAGTTATTTCATGTCGTAAGCCAAAAACGTGATTTTAAAGCCCCCAAATCAAATATGTAAGTTTTTAGGGAATTAACCTGATGCAAAAGTATAATTTAAAGCAGTGACTCTCAAATGTCTCTAGCAATGAGCCTGCTTCTTGCAGAGAAATTGTATGCACTATCTCAATATCTAAAACTGGTAAATGGGGCCAGCCTCTCTCTTCACCTTTTCCCTGCAGTGGCTCCACCTGCCCTACCTCTGGAGCCCTGGGACTGGAACTCCACTGACTGGGAGGAGTCAGAGGAGAAGGTGGCATGTGTAAATTTGTGGGTGCTCTTTCCTCTATATACTTGTCTTAGGAGTCAGGAAAGGCTTACCACAGGATATCAAATGAAGGAATGGATCAATCCACAAGGCCAATTACGAGGTAGGGCCCAATCTGGTTTTTAAAATGCACATACACTGTGCAGACCCTCCACATACAACGTCACACTGCCTTCTTCCTCCTGCAGCTGCAGAGTTCATCAGTACTGCTATAGGTGGTGATTTTATTGGTAATGACTATTTTCTTCTTTATACCTTTTTGTATTTTCAAACTCTCTGCAATAAATGGGCTTTGCTTAATTAATAATTTTTCCTGGATTATTTCCCTTAGGGTATAAGACATGTTCATTATTTAAAAGGAAAAAAAAAAAGGAAAATATAGGAAAGCATAGGGAAGGAAATAAAAATCACCTATAATCCCACCAGGAAAAAAGCGATAAAACCACATCACTTCTTCTAGGCAGGTTCTTTCTTGGTAGGCCCTGAATAGTTCCGCTCTTGGAGAGGACTAGATTGCTTGTACTCTCTGTGTCTGAATGGAGGTCAACTTAGCTGGTGATGGCTGTGCTTCTGCAGGCAGAAAACATTGTGCTGTTAGAGCTGGACATGCCCAGCCGCACCACCAGAGACTACGAGGGCCCAGCCATCGCCCCCAAGGTCCAGGCTGCGTTGGATGCGGCTCTGCAGGATGAAGATGAGATACAGGTGGACGCATCATCCTTTGAAAGCACTGCAAATAAGAAATCCAAGTCGAGGTGAGTGGCTTAGCTGACCTGTGTTTGACCAGAACATGTTTGAACAAGTTCAAACCAAAGCAAAAGGTGACAAGAGTGCTTGTTTATCATGGAACACTTTGCGGAACGAGCTAGAAAATGTTGCCATATTACTGCTTGTTTACTTATTTATTCCAAAAATATTTATGGTTGAGACACTATGCCAGGCATACTTAATGTACCCAGACCTGTAAGGAGCATGTAGTCTGGTGAAATTGTGGTCAGTTCTCCATTTCCCACCAGGTGTCAGGTCATCCTAAGTGCTGTAGAAGAATTCTCTTAATGATTTCCTGCAAAAATCTTATAAAGTAAATATTATCAGCAGTCCCATTTTATAGATGAGAAAACTGAGACTTAGAGTATTTGAGAAAATAG
Organism: Microcebus murinus; assembly: GCF_040939455.1. Lineage (NCBI taxonomy): Eukaryota > Metazoa > Chordata > Mammalia > Primates > Cheirogaleidae > Microcebus > Microcebus murinus. Next base: position 29,848,611 of record NC_134119.1, read on the forward strand.
TCAGGTCCAAGGAAAACCCAGCAAGTATGTGGCAGAGCTAGAGTTCAAACCTCAGTATATAGATGTGGAAATCCACAACCTAGGCTCCGGGCCTCCATGCCAAGTTTACGTCTTCCATTTGGTGCAAAAGTAGAAATTCTGTCTTATTAAATTCTAGATTAGAAATTTTAGGAAAACAACTAGGTAGAAAGCCAAAAATGGAAGAAATTCTACCTGCAAACTTAATACTGTTGTATCGATTTGGAGAATACAGCCTAGCTTTGATTTTAATGGAAGAGCAATTGCTGGGCAATAGAGTCCCTTCCCTCAGATTTCACCCCTCTGTTGGAAGGCCATGTTAGCCATGCACAGACGGTCAGGCTGTGCCAGCCTAGTGGTTTTACAGTTGAAAGTATCCTGGTTTTCAGGCCACTGAGGAAAGGCCACCTTGGAGTGTTAATTGCACTTGATGTGTCAGGGACAAAGTCAGGGAGGTAAAATGTAAACATGTGTTTGACTTTTGCAGGCCTAAAAGTGGAAGGAAGTCGGGATCCTCCTCTTCTTCCTCAGGAACCCCTGCATCTCAGCTTTATCCACAGTCTCGGGGGCTGGTTCCAAAGTAAAGCCAGCTCCTCCTCTCCCAGGGCATGAACGGCATTTGCCTTCTGAGAGAAGAGACAAGCAAAAAGCTGCTAAGAGGACCTGAGCCCAAACTCAGAACCATTCCCCTGAGGAGAAGCAATGGCCTCTTTGCAGATTCACCAACTTAATCTGATTGAACTTGCTGGTCCTAATCTGGCACTCAGCCCCTCTGGGAAACGTCTTTTAATTAGCATCTCAGAAATGCATGGGTAAGGTAAAGTGCGATAGTCCAAGTGGAAAGCAAGAGAATGACCAGTGACCTTGCTTCCCTTCTCCCTTTCCCTCTTCTCCTCCCCCCTTCCCAGTCCTCCCCTCTCCTTTTCTAGCCTGTTCTTCATGGTGGGCTCCCTTCTTGTTGAACAATAGGGCAGAATCAGGAGTCACCTTGGTCTTTGGAACCTCAAGATAAGATGACAGTGAGGTTGAAAAGTGAAAGCCCTAGAACTTGAATAAGTGCCTGTTCTTGTAGGGAGAAATGAGAAATGTCATTTGGACCCAGGCTCTAGGTGGGTGCCATCAGTGCCCTTGCTTCCATGCACCTCTGTGAGAAGTGGATCTGCCTTTGGGATCTGCTCAATGAGGAAATCTCCAGTCTCTGCTCCTGAGGGATTCAATGTTGGAAGCAATAGAAATAACATTCCCTTTGCCTCCTTGGAGCCTTTAGGAAAATAGCTTCTTTAAAACCTCAAAACCGTGACCATCCTGTTAAAGACCTAAGTCTATAAACTGGTGCCATGTCCATACAACACCCCATGTCACTTTACTCTTCATTTGTCACCATCTTTTCCATGCATGCATACTCTGAGCGTCCTTGCATAGGCCCATCCTCTGCCTCCAGAGTGTGCTCCGCAGTGCACCTGCTTTGTGGGAGAAACGAGTTTGGCTCTGCCTTCTCTGATGGGGCTAGAATTGAAGGAAGGAGACATATAGTGGCACTTTTGAATTCCCCATTTTGTTCCATGTTGGCATAAAGAGCAGAAGAGTAACGAGGCAGATACAGAGATGGAGATGTGATACTCGATGCAGTGGGAAGGGAAGACATACAGATGGAAGCAAAGGAATCCTGCCTGCCTGTGGTGAAAACACCGAATTCTAGAACTGTGGCTCTGTCCATGCGGAGCCTGAGATGCTGGTGAGGAGTGGCTGTGTGATTGAATAGGCTCAGAGGAGAGTTCCGAATTCCCGTTTACATATACTAGTTTGGTTTGTAAGTTTCAGTTCCTTGTGTTATTGAGATTCGAAGCTTCGTTTTATGTTGGTCATTAGGTGACTGTTACTCATATTCCCCGCAAGAGAAGCTCTTAAGTGTGTGTGGGTGTGTGAGCACAATGGTGCTTGTGTTCTGTTAAGTGTGTCCATGTGTGTCTGTAAGAGAGAGAGAGACCAAGAACTTGCCCAATTTTAGAAATATACTAATGTGCAGTTATTGCCTTTTGTATGTATTAGAGGCCGATTGAATGACTAATCCAGGCTGGAAGTGCTCCCACGTGGGTGTCTGAGTCCATGAGCCAAGCCAGAGGGGATGATAGGAGTCCCCAGGTCTGCCACACTGGCGCACCTTGCTGGCACGGTGCCTCAGGAAGGTGGCGACTCAGGTGGGCCTTGAGTTCTATTTTAACTCAGCTGCTCAGTTCCCAGGGCCCAATGCTGGATCAGAACCTGTGGGAAAGAGGAGGTAGCAAGTGCAATGTCGCAGCGTTTTGCACGGTGGATTTCTGTTGTCCGGCAGCTTATCTCCTGTTTAGTAACCAATTTTTTTGAACCCAGGGCCCCTTTCAGCAGTTCCCAGAGCATACTGGAGCCTTCCCTCATCTTTTATCAGGATCAAACCCTGCCTCATTCTTATTTACTAAGAATTTGCCCTTTTGAATAGGAACCAAGCGATGAGGTGGGTAGTCTGAGACAACGGTTATCTGCTGGTTACATGTGTCTCTCACGCCGTATTTCCTCAAAGCTAGTCTGAATTCTGTAGGCTGAAAATATTCATGTAGCATATCTGAGAATTGAAAACTACAAATAACACCACACCTTAACACTAATGTCTCGTGGTGGCTCTTCTGACAAAAAGTGGTTAAGTGACACATTGAACTGTTCTACAAAAGCAAAAGAAGAAAGCCAAGTTGACAGGCATGATTATTAAAACAAACTTGCCTTGCATGAAGCTGTGTTCACCTGGTGGTCTACGGAAGCAAAGTAAAAGAACACCTAGTTGGAGATGAAGCTGTCACTTTCCAAGCAGTCTCTGGTGCTCTTCTTCTCTCAAAATGGATCCGATAAATATTTGAAGAGAACAGACAGTAGGATGTCTTGCTGCCACCAGAAAGCTGCTGCTTTGGGTTCTGAATTGAGCCAAATATGTAGAGGACCTACCAAGCCCACTGAGGGACCAGGTTTTTAATGTCTCTAGTCATGCTACAATGTTCCAAGCCATCTGAGGGCCATCATGCCAGCTGCAGCTAGTGAAGCAAGTCTAACAGGATCTAAGATGACCATTGGGAGAAGGAGTTTGAGACTGTGTGTGCAACCCTCATGAGACCCCTGTGTGCTCTGATCAGTTGAATGTATCTGGCTTCATATTTTAAAGTCACATGTCTCTCAGACCCCTGGATTGAGAACCCAAGGCCACAAAATCATAGGCATGAAGCACTTTCTTAAGACTCTGACCTAAAGTTGGATCGTTCCCTGCCTAGCCTGCATGCTGCTTGAATTGCTCCACCCACACCTCCATGACCAAGGGCGCGGGAGAGCTGCAGCTCAGGCATGGGCCGCTCTCTGCTTTTCGTGTCTGACTCTTGTAAGTCCTTCCTCACTGAATGTAGAACCATTGCCAAGTGTCTGAGAAGTGTCGATTCCCTGTTAACACAGGATGTCAGTTCTGCCTCAACATTTCCCACTCGAGGTCAAGGCATACTGCGAACACCACCTTGGACCATCTGAACTCCATCAGTGGATGAAAGTGGGGCTATTAATATACTCTAAAAGCCATACTAAAATTGCTCATAGGGAACCGGATGAGAATCGTGGGCCTGGCTGTTGTCTATCATGCCAGGCTTTGTCTTGTATTGTTCACAAATCTGCCACCTTTATGTCTGCCCTCGTTTCTTGAATGAAATGCTTTTTGAGGTTATTTATGAAAGGAGTGATCCTGGGGCAGGCAAGAGGTGGTGGGCTTTATGGCTCCTTGGAGTTGCGATTGATCTTGACCTTCTCTTTGGCTACCTTTAGACAAAGAATATGCCAATACTTGGGGCTCTAAGTTTTACAATTGATATTTATTTGTATCATCTCTTTGTCTAGGAATGTAAAAGTGATTCTAAACTAAGATGTGTAATAAAAATCAATCAGATTTATTGTACCTACAAAAAGGTGTCCTCATAAATGACTTTGAAAATGACATGCCAGTGCCATTTTCATTAAACATTTTAATTGGGTGGGAGCAGAAATTAAGACTGAATTGGAATGTTGGCATTATAAAAAATATAGCAACAAGGAAAAAGGACATAAAATGAAGAAAGAATGACAAATAAGTACTTTTCACATTTTTCCATGGAAGTTCCTGAGATAGGCCTGGGCAGTGGGCATGGAATTTCTTTTAACTTTTGTGTTTTGTTTTTTAAATTCCTTTGAATTTATTACTCAACATTATACTTTAAAATATATCTGTGTTTTTTAACATAAAAATATTTTATATTATTTACCATCAGGAAAAAGAGAGATACCAAAAATGGGCCCCACATTGTCTTGTGTTTGCTCATGCTCCCGGGCCTGCGGGAGTGTACCTTTGGGGGTTGTGCAGCCTAGTTGAGCAGGACTGAGTAAAAGGAGCGCACTCTTGACTCCGGGTTTGAATTCTGTTGTTGGCATTGCTTATAAGCTATTATTTGACTATGAGGAATTTAATTTACCTCTCTGAACATTAAGGTCCCTGTCTGTAAAATAGGATGATTGTCCCCACCTTGCAGGGCCATTGCGAGGATTAGCCATACATTTAAAGCAACTAATGCAATATGTGGACTAGAGCAGACATTTTAAAATGTTGTTGTTATTGCTGTGATACGGCCTCATGTTTACAAGATAACCAGGAACAATTTGTATCCCAAGAAACTGGAAATCAGTGTTGGGCATACCATCTTCAGAAAAAATCTGAAGGAAAGCCACTAACTATTTAAAAAATACATACTGAGTACTTACTATGTGCTGTTCTAGGCACTAGATGTGCAGATGTAGCACCAACATGGTTCCTGCCCACGTGGAGCTTGTACTTTTATGAGGAAGGAGGAGGGGTAAATGTTAATTATGAATTGTGACAAATACTGTGAACTGATATAAGAGAATAGTGGAAGCCTAAAGTAGAAGGGGTGAGTAAAGAAGGCAAGGGCTTTTTGAAGAACTGGCATTTAAAGTGAGATCTAAAGGATGAGCTAACTGGGTAAGAGGGGAGGGAAGGGCAGTTGTGAAGGGATGGGGAACAGCATTTGTGAAGGCCTTGCAGAAGTGGAATTTCCCAAGAAGGCATCTGCAGTCCCTTTTTACCCTCACTAGAGGGAAGCATAGAGAACTACTATAGAAAAAATTACAGTATAGGCCTTTAAAGATACCAAAAAGAAATTTAAAGGGCACAAGATGGTGGCCTGTGTGACGCAGGCACAAGTTTTGTAATTGCCTCCTTCATAAGATGCTCTTAAACTATATGTAATGTCTCTTCCCCTCCCTTCCAAAAAGTTAAAAACCATAGCTTGGCTTAGCCTAAATAATTAGTCCTTTAGAATAGTTGAGAATACATTACCCAGAAAACAAGAGTTCAAAGTGTGATTTGAAGAATTGTGACTGTGTTCTTGAAAATGATAGAATTCTGGGTTGGACCAGAAGCTAATTCATCAGGGGAGATACAGGGCAGGGCACCTGGGCAACTTGGATGTTCCTGCCAACTCAGTCGTGTTTTCATCTTTTGAATTAATTTTTTTTAAAAATCAAGGAACTATTGAATCTTGGAAATGGTATTTGGAACTTTAGACTGATAATTTAAGTCTAGGGCTTGTAATTTTGGCAGGCCCTGCTATACTTGAGTTGCCATCTGATTGAAGTTTACCCCTAGAATCCGGTCTCCAAGGACCATGTGGTGGTCACATCTGCCAACTGGGTTGTCAGTGGCATTTGTCAAGGACAGAACTGTAGCTCTTGCAGCTGCTCCCATTTCATCCTCGGTTGCTATCACTAGTCTTGTGGTTAACCGGTCCCTGGGTGCTTCAGTTAGGGGAGCTAACTGGGGACTTGCTGTTAAGGTATGGGCAAGGGCAAGGGAGGGGTCGCTCACTGCATCTCTGGGGACAGTGCAGCCCACAAACACTTGTTGAATGCCTGTTGTGCACCAGGTGTCTTGCTCTGCCCTGGAGGCAGGGGGAAAAATAAAATGTGCTATGGCCTTTCTGAGGACAGAGGAGGCAGAAACACAGAGGGCAGCAAATCTGAGCACTTGGTGCCTATGAGAAGGTCTGCCTCCCCTCACACTGCCCTCCCAGCCCTCCGAGGCTGGGGCCACAAAAGCCACCATTTGGTTCCTGGGTTATGCCCTGTGCTTTCCTGCCCAGCACCTTCATACCTTCACACTGCTGTGCCCTCTGTATGAAAAAATTTCCTCCCCATTCTTTGCTTGGCTAGCTCCTTCCCATCCATCAGGAACCAGTTTAATGTCACCTCCTCAGAGAAGCCTTCCCTAGCCATCTGCTCTGATTTTCTCCCCCATCTCCACCTGGCTATATGGTGTCTCTCAGCGTACCTTGTTTCCTTTTAGCCCTCTTCCTAATTTGCAATTATGTAGTTCTTTGCTTTGGTACCGCAACTAGAAGTAAGTTCCCTGCCTGGGGACACGCATGTTCTGTTGTCTTCTCTGAGGTTGTCACTGAGATGAGATGGATGGCTGGATAGGTGCTGACACCTACAGCTCAAAGTGTTACCTGTCAGAGGAAGGAGTGATATGTCAGGGGAGGGAGAGGAAGGCTTTGCAAAGGAGGCAACAAAGAATGAGTAGGGTTCCACCCACTTGGGAAGGAGGGAAGAGCATTCCAAAGGGAACAGCATGAACAAGCGCCTGGAGAGTTCCTGGAGGTTGGGGAAGCTGAGAGGCCTGGAGGGACAGAGTGTAGAATGGAGGACAGGGCTGGGAAGTCTGGGCTCTGTGGCTGTATCTCCCTGTAGATAAGGGGAGAGGGCTTGAAGGCTTGTGTGTGTGTGTGTGTGAGGGGGTGTTGGGGAAGGAAGCCCAGCCCTATTTACAGGATCATTTTCTCCTTAAGCCAGCCTGGCATGCTGTTATTTCTCTTTGAGATAACAGAAAGCCACTTCACTACCGTGCTTGCTTCAAGTTTGCTTGTTCACATGGTTTTCTGGGCTTAGTTGGCAAATTCCATTCTACGGGGAGCTTACCCTGGCTCAGCTCACTCCCTAAGGAATTCCAAGGCTCACTTGAGCTTGACTTTAAGGTCTTAAGTTCCCCAGGAATGGGGCCCAGGCATTTTTCAGAGTACTGGGCTTAAAGGTGGCCCTTTTGTTCTGTTTGGGAGCTGAGAAATTAAACTTCTCCCATTGGTTAAAATTTATCTTCCTATTCCATCGATAAAAGATTTACATATATGCCTTTCCCAAGGTTTTTCAAGACTGTGTCATGGGTTACAGCTGGTGGACCCTGCCCTTCCAGAGTTCCCGATCTGGTAGGAATTCAAGGTGAGCAGTGGCACAGATAGGGCACGGAGTGGGGCACAGATTTTGGTAAGGGGCATGTTAAAGATAGTGATCAGCTTCTTTGTTAAATTAGCCCAGGGGCAGTGAGGAGCCAGCCTTTGGCTTCAGATTCATTTATTCATTTTTTGAGCATCTACTAAGTACTGGGCATTATTCTAGGTCCTAGGGATACAGGATTCCCTAAGGGATGTCACATTCTAGTGGTGGAGACAGATGGCTAACAGAGATGCATGTACTGTGCCAGGTGGTCACAAGTGCTCTGAAGTTATTTAAAAACCTGCAGGTCAGGGGTTAGAGAGTAATGAGCGGGTGAGGGGGTCTCAAGACATGACTGGAGGTCAGGGAAGGCATCTCTAGACAGTGACATGTACATTTAAGCAGACACCTGAGTGAAATTCGAGAGCAAGCTGTGTGAGTGTCTGGTACCTGGAGCCTGAGCATTACGGGAAAAGGAGCCACAGTGCAGAGGCCTGGGGGTGGGAGTATGTTTGAGGGTAGCAAAGGAGGAAGTGTGGCTAGTGGGAAATAGGTTGGGAAGGTGGACAGGGCCAAATGTGAATTGTAAGGGAATTTTATTTGGGGGCCATTGGACATTTCTGAGCCGAAGAGGGAAATGATCCGACAGAAATGCTTTCAAAGGATTGCTCTGGCTGCTCTGCAGAGAACAGACCACAGGGAACAAGGGGGCAGCAAGGAGACCACTTAGGAGGGGTGCATTAGTTCAGATGAGAGGGTGGCGGGGCCCAGGCTGTGGGGTCAGAGAAGCGGGAACATGCCTCAGATACATTTTGTCTGCTGATAATCAGATGTGAGACATGAAAGGGAAAGAGGAGGTGACGATGGTCCCAAGGTTTTTGATCTGAAGCTTATTGAAATGCCACCTCTGCCACTTCATTCCATGTGGCCCCCCTTTTTAGAAAACAAAACAACCACAAAACCCAGCACAGTTTTATTAAGACATATAGTCATACATCACTTAACAATGGAGGAGATGTTCTAAGAAATGTGTCGTTATGGACTTCGTCATTGTGCCAACATCGTAGAGTGATACAAACCTAGACGATGCAGCCTATGACAGTCTAGTCTGTATGGTACTGGGTGTTCTTAGGCTACAAACCTGGACAGCACATTACTGTACCGAATACTGTAGGCAACTGTAACACAATGCTATTTGTGTATCTAGACATATCCAAACTTTGAAAAGGTACAGTAAAAATACAGTATTATAATGTATGGGACCACCATCATACATGTGATCTGTCATTGACCAAAATGTCCTTATGTGGAGCATGACTGTAATTCATTTACCACGTAATTCACCCATTTAAAGTGTACAATTCAGTGGGTTTTTTTAGTATATTCACAGTTGTGCAATCATCATCATTTTTAAAACACTTTCATTTTCATCATCCCTAAAAGTACCCATTAGCAGTCACTCGTCATTTTCTCTCAACCCTGCGGCCCTAGGCAACCACTAATCTACTTTCTGTCTCATCTGTCTACTTCTGGCCCTTATAGGGTCTCTGAACCCATTTCCTCATATGTGACTTCATAGGGTGACTATGAAGCTTAAAAAGATCACAGGAAACGAGAGCTTGTCTAACAGGCCAAGCAGAATGGCCCTGCCTTTGCGCACTGTCCTGACCCTTGGTTTGCCATCCTAGAAAAGGACAGCTATGACAGCATGTCACTGAGGCAGCATGGGCAGTGGCGAAGAGTGGGTGCTGGACCCAGATGGCTGGATTGTGAATTTCCTAGCTCTGTGATTTTGTCAACATTTTTAAACCTCCCTGGGGCCTCAGGTTCTTCAACTGTCAAAAACCGATCATAGCAAGTATAGTCATGCATCGCTTAACGACGAGGATACTTTCTGAGAAATGCATCATTAGGCGAGTTTGTCATTGTGTGAAGATCATAGAGTGTACTTACACAAACCTAGAAGGTATATATATTTTTCATATGGGAAACCACATGTCCCAGCACCATTACTGAATATCAATAATTTCCTCTACTTGATCTGCAGTGCCAATACCAGGTGCCATTTATCAGGTTTCTATATATGCCACTGTAATCTTATGGGATCACCATTGTATATGCTGTCCTTCGTTGACTGAAATGTCATTATGCAGTGCATGACTGTCATTCCTGTGGTGAGTCAAAACGTGAAACACTGGGAACACTGCTTGGTATGTAGCAAGTGCACAGTGAATGTTAATTGGTATTGTGTTAGCATTATTAGTCAACTACGGAGTCCTGCAGACTGGTGGTGCTTCCCAACTTCAAGGCCAGGAGTAGACATTTCTGCATCCAGACAGTTGCAAGGGTAATGGAGAGAGAGAATCCTGATCTATTTTTAGTCTTGGCTATGCCTTTTGTTGGATCTATACCTTTGCAAAAGTCACTTGCCACTCTAAGCATCAAATTGCTCATCTGTAAAGTAGGGGTTAAAAATCATCCTTCAGGGGGCTTTGTGGAGAATTCAGTCACTATTTAGTACTTACTGTGTGCTAAGCACTGTTTTGAACACAACAGACAAAATCTGCCCCCCTGGAGCTTGTGTGGAGCTAGTGGAGAGAGACACAAAGTAAATAATAATCATAATAAATAAATACATAAATAGGAAAGCAATCTGTAAAGCACCTAGTGCCTGGCATGTCACCACATGCTCTCTGTAAGTGGTAACAATTAGGATTATTATGTGAAAGCATTTTGTGCAGGTGGCTAGCCCAGCAGATAGGTAAGGCTAAAGGTGATGGTGCCACGAGCATGTTGCCTTCCCTGAAGCCTCACCTCATCTACTCAATTAAATTTCACTCAGTCTCCAAGGCCTCCTTCCTGTTGCCTGGGTGAGGTCTTTGTCTCTCATGGTATAGAGCTTTCTTTTTACCTCTCTTCAGACACATTTATTGAATGCCACTTTGGGTGATATGTTCTGCTGGGTGCAGGGGCTGCTGAGCTGCAAAACCCAGGAGAAGTGTGGTCAGGAGTGTGCACAGAGGAAGCCTCGGCATTCTGGGAGCCTCGTGACCAGGCACATGAGAGCTAGACTGTGAAGGTTGGGTTTATTCTGCCCAGGAGACCTTGAAGGCTTCTGAGCCGGGCAATAAAGTTGGCAGATAAACTAAGACTTCACAACATTCTTGTTTAAGTACTACATAGTAAAAGAAAACATCTGCATTATGGCCAAAAGCATAATCTATATTAAGCACTGCAATCAAACCCAAGAGGTACAAAATGGAGATGTAAGGACATGTAGAGGAGCAAAGACCTCAGGGCAAATAATATCTCCAGGTGAAGAGAGAATGCTACTAGATCAGCAGGAAATGTGGCAAAACGGGAGCAGGGAGGTTTTGGAGCTGGATAAACCTGGCTTAGCACTTACTACCCACAGCAAACTATTGCATCTCTGTGGGAAGGTAAATACTGACCCTGCAGAGTTGCTAAAAGGACGAAAGAAATATCCACCAAGTGCCTAGCACTTATCAGGCACACAATAAAAGGCATATATTGTTAAATATTTATAGCAATATTTATTATTAAGTAGTGCAGCATTATGGAAAGAGCTCTTGTGTTCGCCAGGCCTATATTCAAATCCTGATACATCCAGAGCAAGTTGCTTAACCTTTCTGAGCTTCGAGTTGTCGTCTCACCTGTAAAATGAATGAATAATACCTCCCTTAGAGGGTTGAGGTAAGGAATAAATGTGATAATATAGTTTCTAGGCTGTATAGTAGGTAAGTGCTATTTTTAAATCAAGCCAGGTATGGTGGCACATGCCCTTAATCCCAGGTACTTGGGAAGTTGAGGCAGGAAGATCCCTTAAACCCAGGAGTTTCAGGTTGCAGTGTGCTATGATCATGCCTGTGGATAGCCACTGTACTCCAGCCTGGGCTGGAGTGATGTAGCAAAAACCTGTCTGTACCAAAAAAAAAAAAAAAAAAAAAAATCAAAATGCAGTGAACTTTATTGAATTTTCTGGTTATAAAAATTATATATTCTGATGATAAAAAATCCAAATGATACAGGAACATTTAAAGAAGTAATTATAAATCACTGGAAATTCCAACACCCAGAGCTGATGATAATCTTTTAGAGATCTCTGTGTACAACTCTTTTAGTTTGACCTTCATAATATATGTAGGTTCATAGTACTTACCTGTCCTTTTTCACTCACTAATATACTATGAACATATATCCAGTTGATAACTATAAATTTATATTATTATTTTTATGGCTGCCTTTTATATTATATCAGAATTTAGCACTATTGATGGTCATTGAAGTCATTTCTAGATTTTTACCATTTTATACAATGCTATCTTAAGCAACCTTGGACAAAGATCATTGTTTACTTATTTAATTTCCCTCTGGGATAAATCACTGTAATTTAATTACTAGATAAAAAGGTTTTCCCCTTAAAATTTTCTTATGTCAGCCAGACCTGTATTCAAATCCTGACATACTCAGAGCAAGTGTGATTTCTGTTACATGTTGCTAAACTGCCTCCTAAAACAACTGTATGAATTTGCATTCTCATTAATTTGCATTCCCATTAAAAGTTGTGCCCCTTTCCCTATATTCTTGCTAAAACTGAATTCTGCCAATTTTTCTAACCTTTGCCAATCTGATCTACTGAGAAATGATATCTCAATTTTTTTTATCTGTGGTTCCAAGATTACTAATGAGGTGGAAAATCTTTTCAAATGTAATATTTGTTTCCATCTGTGTTTCTTCTTTTGTTAATAGCCGATTTAGACCATTCTTGTTTGACCATTTTCCTATTGAGGTGTTTCATATTAACCCTTAAGAACTCTTTGTTTATTGGGAATCTTAACTCTTGGTCATATATGCGACAAATATTTCCCCCAACTATATTATTTGTCCTTAACTTTGTATGTGGTCTATTGTTGCCACGTAAAAAATTTTAATTTTATGTAGTCAAATCTATTGATTTACTTGATGGATTTTCTTTTTTTTTTTTTTTTGAGACAGAGTCTCACTTTGTTGTCCAGGCTAGAGTGAGTGCCGTGGCGTCAGCCTAGCTCACAGCAACCTCAAACTCCTGGGCTCAAGCGATCCTCCTGCCTCAGCCTCCCGAGTAGCTGGGACTACAGGCATGCGCCACCATGCCCGGCTAATTTTTTTTATATATATATCAGTTGGCCAATTAATTTCTTTCTATTTATAGTAGAGACGGGGTCTCGCTCTTGCTCAGGCTGGTTTTGAACTCCTGACCTTGAGCAATCCGCCCGCCTCGGCCTCCCAAGAGCTAGGATTACAGGCGTCAGCCACAGCGCCCGGCCGATGGATTTTCTTTTAACTTTCATGTCATGCTTAGAAAAACATCAAGTTCCAGGATTGTAAAAATATTCACTTTTTTCTTCCTTTTCTTTTTGAGACACAGTCTCACTCTGTTGGCGGGGGTACAGTGCTGTGGCGTAGCTTAGCTCACAGCAACCTCAAACTCCTGGGTTCAAGCGATCCTACTGCCTCAGCCTCCTGATTCGCTGGGACTACAGGCATGCCCCACCATACCCGGCTAATTTTTTTTTCTCTATATATTAGTTAGCCAATTAATTTCTTTCTATTTATAGTAGAGACGGGGGTCTCGCTCTTGCACAGGCTGATTTTGAACTCCTGACCTCAAGCAGTCCTCCCGCCTCAGCCTCCCAGAGTGCTAGGATTACAGGTGTGAGCCACCATGCCTGGCCTACCTAATACATTTTAATATCTGGTAGAATAAGTCCCAGGTCATTAATCTTCTTCAAACTTTTCTTGGCAGTAGAGCAGAGTGGTTAAATTCATGGAGCTTGAGGTCAGCCAGCCTGGAGCTTTAATCTCATGTCAGCCAGTTACTAGCTGTGTGACCTTGAACAAGTTATTTTTTTCTCTCTGAACCTCTGCCTCCTCATCTGCATAATGTTAATAATACCAGTATCCACTTCCTGGTGTTTTTGTGAAGATGAGATGAGATAATATATAGCAAGTCCCTGGGATGGGGCCTGGCACATGGTAAGTGGTTAGTAAATGTTAGGTCTTTTTATTATGAAAATGATACATCTATTTTTCCAGTTGAATTTTAGGATCATTTTGCCAGTAAAATCTCACTGGGATCTTCACTGGGATAATTTTACTTGATGGGCTAATTTTGGGATAATTAATATCCACATGCTGTAGAGTCTTCCAGTCTAAGGCAAGCTCTGGTGACCATTGGTCCAAGATTTTATGCTTCTCGGTAGAGTTTTATAGTTTTATTCATTTAAGACCTGCACATTGTATATTAACTTTATTTTCAGATGGTGTCATTTTTTTGTTGCTCTTGTGAATAGAATCCTTTGCTCCCATCATTTTCCAATGGGATTATTTTTTTTTATTTTTTTTTTTTTTGAGACAGAGTCTCGCTTTGTTGCCCAGGCTAGAGTGAGTGCCGTGGCGTCAGCCTCGCTCACAGCAACCTCAAACTCCTGGGCTCGAGTGATCCTTCTGCCTCAGCCTCCCGAGTAGCTGGGACTACAGGCATGCGCCACCATGCCCGGCTAATTTTTTTTATATATATATCAGTTGGCCAATTAATTTATTTCTATTTTATAGTAGAGACGGGGTCTCGCTCTTGCTCAGGCTGGTTTTGAACTCCTGACCTTGAGCAATCCGCCCGCCTCGGCCTCCCAAGAGCTAGGATTACAGGCGTGAGCCACAGCGCCCGGCCCCAATGGGATTATTATTAGTACATAAGAAAATTATTTACTTTTAAATGTTTATTTTGTACCCAAAGTAACTATAATTGCTGAGCTGGGAAATAATTTCTCCTCTACCTAGTGTTAGCTTTGAGATATCATCCCTTCTCTCAGCTTTAATAGCACCCCAGACTTATGTCTGCTAGGGTATTACTACATGAGCCATCACTTGTTATCCATCCATGTAATGCAGGGACTGTGTCTAATTAGGCTGTGAGTGCCTAGGGCTCAGCACAGGCTCACATCCTAGTAGGAGGTCATCAGTGCCAATGGAAGAAGGTGCCCCATGCTGTACTCCTGTTGTTTTCTAGGATAGAGGCATTCCTCCTCTAGGATGGAGGGCAGGGCAGTGAATAAGCCAGCAGTTCCTGACATCATCTGGCTGACAGTCTAGTTTGGAGCAGACATTGAAGTCATCATTAATGTCAAGAGCGAATTATATTTTTCCTCATTATATCTTGAAGGAAGCATTGGGTGCTGTGGGAGTGTGGAGGGCTTAATGAGTGTAGGGCATCAGGGAAAACCTTGCTGAAAAATGACATTCAAGGAGGCATGAAGGGTAACCCTGAAACCCTATCTTGCTTTCTCTTCCCTACTGCAAACCAGCCACAGCTCCCAGTCCTGCTTGAATGAGTCCATTCAGCAAACATTGATGAACACCTGCTCTGGGTCAGGGCCTATGTGGTTGGCTCTGGGGCCACAGTGGTGGCTACAGGGGTGGGTAAGAGCCAGTATCTGAGTTCAAATCAGAGCTCTGTTAACTTGGAATCTACCTGCGCTTGGGGTCTACCAAGCCCATTTTTCTGGCTTTGTCTCCTGTGCCTACCTCGCTGGACTGCTGGCCCCTCCCCACGTGAACACACTTGAACACACACAGTGAGGCTGCCCACCATCACACTCACTGCTGCTCCACCCAAGCCAACCCTCTTTCCTTCTAGCTTTCAAGGCCCAGCTAAAGTATCACCTTCTCTGTAGTCTTCCCTTTCAGAGTTTGATGCTGCTTCCTTGTCCAAAAGGACCTAAGAGTATAGGTTTTAAAATTGGGTACACTTACTTGTTTTCGTCTCTAAGATCCCATTCGACTAGGGATCCTCAGAGTCAGGGACCTTGTCTTTGTGTCTTTGATGGGTCCTAATACACAATGGGTCACTTACGATTTGCAATTAAAATGGAGCCAGAGAAATGTGACCTATAAGATTAAAGGGGTAGAATGCAGAAGGAAGATGAAGAGGTAAGGATTACTTAGTTTAGAGCAGTGGCTCTGAACCTAGGACTTCAGGAAGCCAGAATAATAAGGCGGCAGTGTATGTGCAGAGGTGGGTGAGTTGGGTTTAAATCCTGGCCCTGGCATATATTAGCTCCATAAACTGGGACAAGTGTTTTCATTTTTCTGGGCCTTAGAAAAAAAGGAAGTACTACAACTTTCTTACTACTTTTACAGTGAAGTGGCTTCAGAGGAGCTGGTAACACCCTGGAGCATTATACAGAATTTTGTATAAGTAAAAGTTTTCTGGAGAGTCCATAGCTTCTTTTTTTTTTGAGACAGAGTCTCACTCTGTTGCCTGGGCTAGAGTGCCATGGCATTAGCCTAGCTCACAGCAACCTCGAACTCCTGGATTCAAACAATCCTTCTGCCTCAGCCTCCTGAGTAGCTGGGACTACAGGCATGTGCCACCATGCCCAGCTAAGTTTTTTTTGGTATATATTTAACATTTATTATCTCACACAGTTTCTGTGGGTCTGGAATCCAGCTTATTTGAGTGATTCTGGCTCTGGGTCTTTCATGAGGTTGCAGCCAAGATGTTGGCCAAGGCCGAAGTCATTTGAAAGCTTGTATGGGGCTACTGTCATGTGGACACTCCAGAAGGCTGCTGGAGTGTCCTCATGACATGGGGGCTGTCTTCCCCCAAGAGGATGAGATCCAAGAGAACAAGGCAGAGCTGCAACGTTTTTTCTGACCTAGTCCCAGAAGAAAACACGTGGTCATTTCCACAATATCCTATTGCTTACATAGCTCAGCCCTGTTCAAAATGTTGAATGTCAGGTGGTGGAGTCCTTGGGGACCATTTTGGAGGCTACCACAGAACCTTAGAAAAAATTTAGAATGAGGGGTTGGGGTTTAAATGTTGTTCCAGCAACAACTAATTATGAGATCTTGGGAAAGCTCCTTCTTTTACTGGCCCCAGTTTTCTCACTAACCTCACATGGTGGTTTTGATATTCAAGAGTTGAAAAGCCATTTAAATAAGCCCTCAACTTCACATCTAGACATTAGAATCATTAGAGAAGAAGAGGAAGAAAATCCCCCTCCACTTTTACCATGCACTTTTGTAGAGAAGTAAAGAAAAGCCATTTGGGATGGGGTGTAAGTTAATGTTTTTCTTATATTAATAAAACACTGAAAACAACCCCATTTGCCAGTCTCATCACCAGCACCACCCTCTTAGCATTTTAGTTTTTTTTTTTTATTTCAGCATATTATGGGGGTACAGATTTTAAGGTTTCAATAAATGCCCTTTCCCCCCTCCCCCCACAAGTCTGAGTTTCCAGCATGACCATCTCCCAGATGGTGCACATCTCACTCATTATGTATGTATACACCCGCCCTCCTCCCCCCTGCCCAATACCCTATTACTATAGTACCTATGTGTCCACTTAGGTGCTGCTCAGTTAATACCAGTTTGCTGGTGAGTATATGTGGTGCTTGTTTTTTCCATTCTTGGGATACTTCTCTTAGTAGTATGGGTTCCAGCTCTAACTGGGAAAATATAAGATGTGCTATATCACCATTGTTTCTTAGAGCTGAATAGTACTCCATGGTATACATATACCACATTTTATTAATCCATTCTTGGATTGATGGGCACTTGGGCTATAGCATTTTAGTTTTAAAATGCACTTTAAAGATTTTTTTCCTTCTTCGCAGAGAAAAGAATAAAGGAAATGGCTTAAATTGAGGCCAGAAGGATTTATGGTAGATTTGAGTACATCTCTCTGTAGTTAAGTGAGATTAAAAATGGGATGGGCACCTTAGTGAGGTACTGAAATCTCCACTTGAAAACCTTAAAGAATCAGACAGGGAGCTGCCATGTTCCACAATTTTGGTAAAAACTAGCGTAGGTCATCCTTTGAGGCCATTCTAGGGGGTCCCACAAATATTTTTAAGCAAAACGAAAGGAACACTTTATTATTAAAGATGCTCTAAGGCTGAGCATGGCTCATGCCTGTGACCCTAGCATTCTGGGAGGCGGATGTGGGAGGATCACTTGAACTCAGGAGTTCAGGAGACCAGCCTGAGCAAGAGCAAGGCTTGTGTCTACAAAAAACAGAAAAAATAGCCAGGCATACCCAGCTGCTCGGGAGGCTGAGGCAGGAGGATCCCTTGAGCCAGGAGTTTGAGGTTGCAGTGAGTGAGCTGTGATGATGCCACTAAACTCTAACCCAGGCAACAGAGCAAGACCTTGTCTCCAAATAAAGAGAGAGAAAGATGTTCTCACATTGTTGAGCTATATTGCATTGAAAGTTTTATTTTTTCATCATTAAAGTAGCACATACTCATTCTAGATTTGGAAAATACAGACAAGTATAAAGAAGAAAAAAATGATACCCATATCTGTCATTTTAATTTAAATGTTCTGTGTTTTGTGGTTAAAATGAAAAATAATATATATTTTTTTGAGACAGAGTCTCACTCTGTTGCCCGGGCTAGAATGCTGTGGCATTAGCCTAGCTCACAGCAACCTCAAACTCCTGGGCTCAAGCCATCCTCCTGCCTCAGTCTCCCAAGTAGCTGGGACTACAGACATGCACCATCATGCCTGGCTAATTTTTTTCTATATATTTTTAGTTGTCCAGCCAATTTCTTTCTATTTTTAGTAGAGACGGGGTCTTGCTCTTGCTCAGGCTGGTCCGAGGTTGAGCTCTTGCTCAGCTTGAACTCCTGAGCTCAAATGATCTTCTCACCTCGGCCTCCCAGAGTGCTAGGATTATAGGCATGAGCCACCGTGCCCAGCCACGAATTTTTTTAATTAAAAAAATGTAATACTTTGTAGGAAAATAAACCCAAAATTACCCATAGTTTTATAAGCCAGCAGTTACCATTATTTTCATTTTGGTAGTTTAAGCACTTTTCCCAGCCTCCTGGGAGAGTGAGAAACAGCAGGATTTAAATGATGAATGGCAGGTGAGCTGTGAGTTAGGGCCTCTCATTGTATGGCCAGATTCTGTGACCTGACAACAATAGACAATCATGAAGTCATGAAGTCTCTATTTCTGAGCATCTTTATACCTTGCATAGATGTGTTTGTGTGAAATCCTTATTCTTTCCTGATTCTGCCTGACCAGGTTCCAAGTACTGTCTAGGGCTCATTCTATAGGAAAATAGTCCTCAGAGATTTTCTTCAATAAAGAAATTATTGAGCCGGGCGCGGTGGCTCACGCCTGTAATCCTAGCTCTCTGGGAGGCTGAGGCGGGCGGATCGCTCGAGGTCGGGAGTTCGAAACCAGCCTGAGCAAGAGCGAGACCCCGTCTCTACTATAAATAGAAAGAAACTAATTGGCCAACTAATATATATAGAAAAAATTAGCCGGGCATGGTGGCTCATGCCTGTAGTCCTAGCTACTTGGGAGGCTGAGACAGAAGGATTGCTTGAGCCCAGGAGTTTGAGGTTGCTGTGAGCTAGGCTGACGCCACGGCACTCACTCTAGCCTAGGCAACAAAGCAAGACTCTGTCTCAAAAAAAAAAAAAAAAAAAAAAGAAATTATTGAGATAGGGTCATTCATTCAACAGACTGGGAGCCTACCATGTGCCAAGACTGTGCCAGATGTCAGGGATATGATGATGAACCCAAAGAGATCCTAGCATGAGCACAATCACTAAACCAAAAGTCAAACAAAGAAATAAATGTGGGAAGGACCAGGAGAGCTACACATTTATTGATCAACTGCTATATTGGAAGTTTATGTAGCAAATATGATCTCATTTAATCATGTGGGATGTGTGTGTGGTGAGGTAATTTGACCTCTCAGAACCTCCACTTCATTTGGAAATGGGGATAGAGTTATTGAGAGAGAATATTCATTAGAAGTGCAAACGCTGTTCTAAGGCTTGGTTCACTGGAGTATAAAAACGAGGCACTTTTTACATTAAACACTGAAACTTCTCAGTGGCAAAGGGAGCTGGCCTTTAGTGAGTGTCTACTGTGTGCTAGGTGATTTACAAAGATCCCATTTAATCCCAGTTCCACCTTTGAATTTGCTATGTACCTTGTGTCCAAATGATGGCACCAAGTCAATGAGAGGTTTCATAACTTGCCCAAGGCCACAGAGCTAGAGAAAAGACTGCAAAGAGATTCAAACCCAGGCCTGCTGAAGTGCAGAGCCAGTGGTAGTACATTACCTCATAGTGAGGTTCAGGTGGTATACATGTCCTTTTGGGAATTCCCGAATGTGTGCTTTGCTTAAAACTGTGCAGTTTGAAAACAGTGACTCATCCTCAAACCGGGCAGGGTTGACTATCAGTCCTGTTTATCTTACATTACTCCATGGCACCTGTATTGACTTCCAAAGATAATCTGTAATAAAAGCACTGTGATAGTGGAAAGCAATATGGAGATAAGAAAGAAAAAATTTAAAAAAATTAAAAAATTTAAAAAAAGCACTGTGATAAAAACAGAAAAACACACGCCAAGAAAATAAACTCATGAGTCTTATTTTAAAAAATCACATCTCCTTAAGGTTTAATGATTAAAGTCAACTTTCCAACACATATCTGCAATCTTCTGAAAATACTCTCTTTCACACTTAACTATAATGTTATCATTAATTTCTGTTTGATTCTGCAAGGGCAAAGACCTTGAAATATTCACATCTGGATTGCCCCATGGTTTGACTCAACTGAGAATCAGGTAGTGTTTGCTGAAAGAAATAAGGGCATTTCTACAGTACCTGTATTAGCTTTCTTTTGTTGCTATAAGAAATCACCACAGATTTAGTGGCTTAAAACAACACATCTCACATTTCCTGTGGGCCAGATGTCTGGACTCTAGCTTAGTTGGTTCTCTGCGTCAAGTCTAACAAAGCTGAAATCGAGGTGCCTATATTCCTTTCTGGAGACTCTGGGGGGTAATCTGTTTCCAAGCTCATTCAGATTAGATTGTCAGAATTCAGTTTCATGAGGTTGTAGGACTGAGGTCCTCGTTTACTTGCTGGCTGTTAGCAGGGCTTGTTCTCTGCTTTTAGAGGCTGCCTACATTTGGTGGCTTTTGGCCATCTAATTCTTCTTCTGCCTCATCTCTCTCCTAAACATCTCTTCTGCCTTCCTCTTCTGCTTTTAAGTGTCCATGTGATTACACTGGGCCCACCCAGATACTCTTCTTATTTTAAGGTCCTTGTTTCCAATTTGCAAAGTCCCTTTTGCCATGGAATGTAACATATTCACAGGTTCCAGGGACTAGGGCATGGACCGTTGTGGATGAGGGAGGAGGACATTATTCTGCCTACCACAGTGCCTGTACTATGTATAATAATATGGAAATTTTAGAATGAATGTTTTCTAGGTATTCCTTGTAGGTCAGAGGGGAGTGAAGCTACTCAAAAAAACATTTGAAGAAAGCCAAATGACTTGTCAAAATTTACTGTGTCAGCTACATATTAAAAAAAAAAAAGTTAAGCCGGGCGCGGTGGCTCACACCTGTAATCCTATCTCTCTGGGAGGCTGAGGCGGGCGGATTGCTCGAGGTCAGGAGTTCAAAACCAGCCTGAGCAAGAGCAAGACCCCATCTCTACTATAAATAGAAAGAAATTAATTGGCCAACTGATATATATATATAAAAAAATTAGCCGGGCATGGTGGCACATGCCTGTAGTCCCAGCTACTCGGGAGGCTGAGGCAGTAGGATCGCTTGAGCCCAGGAGATTGAGGTTGCTGTGAGCTAGGCTGATGCCACGGCACTCACTCTAGCCTGGACAACAAAGTGAGACTCTGTCTCAAAAAAAAAAAAAAAAAGTTAAAAAACCTCTAAGAAATCAAGTCAAACAATTTTTGGAGGTAGGGTTGTTTTATCTTCTCTTTCTTTGGGTACTGCTAGGACAGAAGATTTAAAAACATGTCTTATTTCACCTTTGCAGTCTTTTTACTTTGCAGGGTTTTGCTTACTGAACTTGAGAGTCTTCTGTGTGGCCTGAACCCCTTGGCCTTAGGGGTCTGGCTGCACAGTAATGGTCTCTCAGCACTGGCTTTCTCCTATGTGCTAACACCAGGGAGTGGAGGGTGTGTTTCCACACCCAGGAAAACTTTCAAATGTGGCCACTGACCCTGCCTTCACAGTTTTTAAGAGCCGGTCATTAATCTCGTTCAGGACTGATTCTAGAAATGTTTCTGGACATTGATTCAACAAATAGGTACAAAAAAACTTCTATGTGCTGGGTGCTCTGAACATCACATCATTTAACTCTCTGTAACTAAGGCTCAAAGAGGCCTCAAAGTACATTTGCTCATTGTCTCTCAGTTGGTAATAACAGCTACCATTTGCTCTATGCCACGAGCCAAATTCTATCGACCTAATAATGTCAAGGTCTTCCTTCACATCATCTTCCAAACATAAAACACCTCTTCTGCCAGCTGTTTTATGTTAATTTTAATTCCAATAGTGCTGTGAGATACTGACTTAGACCAGAAAACTGAGGCTCAGAGAGGCTGAGCCAACAGCCGGGAGTGATTCAGCGAGGATTCCAGTTTAGGTCTATTTGGGTCCAGGGCTTGAGCTCTCTCCAGGGGACTGTCTGTAAAGATACACACTACAATGGTGCATTCTGGTCAGTACAGCCCCAAAGTCCAAGTTCTTTACAATACCCATCATGATATCACCAAGTTCACCAAGTGGTAAGAACGGTCTAGGCTGTAGGCGCAGGCTTTGCAAGTACATAGCAGCATGAAAGTAGAGGAGGAAACCAGGAACCGTCTAAGTCCGTCAGTTGTGGAATAACCGTTTTATCGGTATGAGTGTCTTTTTGTCTCATTATTATGCGGCAGTGAGTCATCTAGGGCGGACCAAAAGGGAAAGTCCTGCCTCTCGTCACCTACGAGAAGTGTAGGTAAGAACTACTTAAGCAAGCAGACGCGCAAAGAGGGAGCTGGCAGTCTCCATCTCCACCCTCAACGGCCCAGTGGGTGCTAAGGTAAGAAGCGCCGAAGGGGTTAACTGTGGCCGGGGAGCCCAGCCACCGCCCCTTCCCAGCATCGCCTCCCAGAATCCTTCAGGTCCCCAGCCAGTTCCCGCACCTCGCGAGACTCCACCCAGTCCCTTCCCCGAACGACTATCCGTCCCCCTTCTGAACCGATCGCTGCGCGGGGCGGAGGACGGGAAAGGGAGGGCGGAAAAGCTGGCCGCGGGGCACGCCGGGAAGTGTGGTCCAAGCGCTTCAGGCGGCCATATTCTTCCGGAGCGCGGGAGGCCAGATAGGCAGCTGGGACTACGATTCCCAGTCGCCCTTTCGGTTTGTTTTTGTTCAAAAAAAAAAAAAAACCCACACTCCCCCTCCTCACTCTTCACACACACTCACACACACCCACGGCAGACACGCACTCACCCGGGCGCCGAAGGGAAAGCCGCGTCTCGCCCTCCCGCCCCACCGCCAGTCCTGTCGCGGTCCCTCAGCAGAGCGGGAAAGCGGAGGCCGGAGCTGTGACCTCTGACCCCGTGGTTATGCGGAGCCGCCGCATTCCTTAGCGATCGCGGGGCTGCCGCCGCCCGCCGCCGCCGCCGTGGGCGACTGACGCAGCGCGGGCGCGTGGAGCCGCCGCCGCCCCTCCCCCACCGTCGCCCTCGCGCCGGGTCTCGCGCCAGCCGGTCCCCGGGCGCCCGCCCCTTCTCCCCGGCCGCACCCGAGTCCTCGCGCGCCGCCGCCGCCGCCGCCCCCGCCCCAGTCCCGCACCGCCGCCCCAGCCCGCCCCGCCCGGAGGTCCCGCGTGGAGCCGCAGCCGCCGCCGGGGAGGAGGAGGATGAAGGACAAACAGAAGAGGAAGAAGGAGCGCACGTGGGCCGAGGCCGCGCGCCTGGTGAGGCGGGCAGCTGAGGGGGGCTCAGTGGGGGGTGGGCTCACTGCGCACCCCCTACCGGGAGGGGGAGGGGCGAAGCCCTGCCCGCCGCCGGAGGGGGCGGGGCCACCTTCCTCTAAGAACGGGACAACCCCACGAGGCGTTGGGTGGGGTGAGGTGCCCCGCCGGCGAGGGATGTGGCGCCTTTTTCTGCACCGCCCCCCCCTCGCCAAATTCCTGCGGAGGGGCGAGCTGGCAGGCCGGCTCCTCCCCCTCTGGCGGCGGGGCCCCAGCTTCCCCTCCCCCACTATTTGGCAGCGTCTGGGGGTCTGGGGAAGCTTCGTTTATTCACCCGGGGGAGTTAGGTTTCCGGGAAGGGTCGGAAGCTCCTCCTTCGCTTCCTGGTGGGTAATGGGTGGTGCGTTTGACTCTGGGGCTGTAAAAGCGACCCCAATTTCAAGGACGCCAGTGACATTTTGAGCTTTCCCAATCTAAACCATGTGTGTGGAGGGAAGCAAATGATTACTCCCAGCTTGAACCCTTAGCAGTGGTTTTCAAACTTTAGTGTCCTGTAGGAGACACCTGGGAGGTTGTTAGAAATGCTCCTCCTAGGGTCTTTCTTAAGATCTACTGAGTCTGAGATTCTGGAATAGAGCCTGAGAATCTTCATTTTAACCAGTTTCCCCAGTGATTCTAATGCAGGTGGCCCAGGGACCACACTTTGAGAAACGCTGACTAGGGTGTTTTACTTCATAAGCTGGACTGGAGTTAGGCACTTTGCAGAGAACTGAAAACACTTTGCAAAGAATGTATGTTGGACAAAGACAAAGTGTCTCTGTTCAAAGATACTGTTCACTGAGGATTTAGCAAAGGAGAGAGTAATTTGAGTGTTTGAAGCTGCCTAGTGAGGGAGAGTATGAATTTTCTGTTCAAAGCATCAGAGGACTTGTAAGTGAAATATCTTCCTTTCGGATTTTCACCCACATAGCTAAGACAATTTGAGGCCTGTTCTTATAAAAATTTGCTGATGACAACAGTAACAGGTTATACTTTTCCCAGAGATGTCACTTCTTCAGAACTGTCATACAGCGAGGTTGTGGTATACATAGCATAAGGGTCTCTTGACACCCTGTAGTTATATATGTAATTGCTATAATTCACTCTTAAGATGAATGAAGCTCAACCTTTTAATTTTCCCTTTTATTGCGAAGTGAGTTTTCTGCCTCAAAGAGGTTGTTTGAAAAAAGATGAATATGTGTTGGGGGTTTTTACAAACCTGGAGTACACCTTAGTACACCTTTTTCTTTCTTGGAGTCTCTGAAACCCAATTATTGATTTGTAAGAACCCAAGCTGTTTGGGCTACAGAATTTTTACTGGTGTTCCGGATCCTCTTCTCCAGGCATTTGTTGCCCAGGGAACAAAAATAGCTGCAGTTTGTATGCTGAAGTTTTGTGCTTCAGTTTATTTGTTTTGGTTTGGCATGTGAAATCTGAAGATTTTCCAGTCCCTAAGTATTTTTTCTTATTCAATCAAAATTGGAAACTTTGGTTAGTTTTCAGGATCTCTTGGAAATTTCAGGATTTCTCTGATGTTGCTTCACCTGGAAATAAATTTAGGCCTGAAGTGGAGTCGGAGAGAGCCAAGAGGATGAACTCTCTTTCTCCTGGAGGTTGAGTCTTATGTGTTCATTGAAATTCTCTGAGTTTCTGTTATGCAGGTGTTAATGACTCTGGGCACCCAAAGGAAATTTGCTTGCTAGAGTTTTACTTGTTAGAGGTAGGTGAAAGTACCTTTAAATCCTGGTTATTTTATGTCCTGACAGAATTCTGAAGTGTATTTGTCTCAAAGCTCTGTTAGCTTTTACTAGTTGAAAGACTAGTAGTTTGGGGGTCTACTGCTATGTTAAGCCTCTTTAGGTTCTTGAATTTACTGTGGTCTGAACTCCAATATTGAGCTTGCTTATTTCTCTTTTTACCATTGGCTAAACTTCAAGCCAGATTATTAAAGGAAGTTATTTCTCTTCTTTTTCTTCTATGGCTCCTCATTAAAAATAGTAACGTGATTAGCAATTATTTTGTGGTGCAGTTCTACATGTAAAAGAGGACTCATGAGAATGTGGTGTGTAATTTTGTGTATCTTTTATGTGTTTTTTGTTTTAGAATTTTCCATCCCTTTGGATGGGACTGGTTGGTAGGTGAAGGGGAAGAGTCCTCTTTCTGTTTAAAATAAAATTGTAACACTGAGTGCTGGAGAGTTTATGAGAGCTCATACTAGACAGAGAAACTTGACTAGGAGGAGCGAGTTGTAATGGTAGTGCGATTAATTAGACCACCTGTACGCTTAGTAATCTATTCTTTGGACAGGTGAATTTAGAGTGCTTGCAATTGCAATCATATGCACTTGCTTCGAGGCACTTCAGATTACTCCCACCCTGAGATTGGTGACAAGAGTGATACTGGGAACCCTTTTAAAAACTGTTTTTCTAGAGAAAACTTCTGGAGAATTTCAGTAGAGTAGTGTACCCCAGGAGATTGATTTTTGCAGCTGTTAATTGTGTTGTTGAGAAATAGATAACTCTTCTTTTCAAACATTTTGTAATATTGTCTTTTCTGGATGTAAAAGTAGACTTTAGGTGGTTGAGTGTGTATAAATCCTTCTGCTTGTTATGAACAATTTGTTTGGGAGAGTAGCCAAGGGGATTTCCCTTTAAATTGAGTACCCTTAAATGGATTCTCCCTGGCTTTGAGAAACTCTTCATTGAATGCTTTATCTTTTGCTTTGATTCATGACTGACCATTCTTAACATCAAACATTTTTTTTCCCTTTGAAGTAGGAGATACTTTTTTCAAAAAGACAGACTAGGAATAGAACACTGCTGAATTGTTCTTATACTAAAAGCTGGAGGCATATACAGTTTTAATAAAAGTGAATATTGTGTATCTTTTGATGTAACTTCCCTTTAGAGATTTAGTTTCCTCTGTCTTAAATTTTCAGGCTGTTCCTGACTGTTGTGTAAATAATTGGTAGATAATTTTTCAGTCATGCTTCTTTAAAAACAGTATCTTACAAAAATTCACTAGCTCAGCCCACACTTAGTATCAAAGAAATGATATATGTGGCAGCGAACATTAGTAACTTGTACCAGGGTTTATTGTAAGTCTCTTCAAGTCAATGCTGCCTATCTTAGCACTTAGGTTCGTAGAATACAAAGATGGATTAAGGTTTGCCCCTTATCTGGGGATGGAGAAGATCCAGACACATGAACAGAATTTTACCACAGGCACGATAAGTGTTACCATAGATGTGTAAATGCCGTAGATGTGTAAATACTTAAACAGATATCCTGGTTCCTACCTTTTGTCCAGGCATAATCATGAATAGTTCCTCCTTTCACTTTCAAGTGTCCTGGTTTGGAAGGTAACTTTTTTTTTTAATATATGTATTGTGAAACAATGGGGACAGGAAGAAGACACACTTAACTCTATTTGGTGGAGATCAGGGAGGCTTCATGTAGGAATGTACCTTCTGAGCTGAATCTTAAAGGTTAAGTAGGAGTTAGCCCATCACAGAGGGCATAAGCAGGAGCTGGTGAAATGAATTAATGGGAGAGAGTGAGTGTGTGTGAGAAAGTATATATGTATTTGCAAAGTGTGGGAATTAGGTAGAACTATGAGTAGTAACTGGAACATAAAGTTTGTGGAGTGTCAGTGTGGAAATAGGTAGAGGCGCAGAGACCAGATCGTGAAGGCCTTGTATGCCATGCCAGTGAGCACCTACTCTGTGCCACGCACTGTAGACCTGTGGTCTCCAACCTCTGGGTCACTGACCAGTACAAGTCTGTGGCCTGTTAGGAATTGGGCTGCAAAGCAGGAGGTGAGTGGCCCCAAGTGAGTGAATGAAGCTTCATCATATTTACAGCCATTTACAGCCGCTCCCCATCGCTTACATCACAACATAAGCTCCACCTCCTATGAGATGAGCGGTGGGCATTAGATTCTCATAGGAGTGCTAACCCTACTACAAACGAACTGAGCATGTGATGGATCATTCTAAGTTGTATGTTCATGATGAGAATCCAATGCCTGATGATGTGAGGTAGAGCTGAAGTGATGCTAGTACTGGGGAGCCGCTGGAAATACAGATTATCATTAGCAGAGAGGTTTAACTGCACAATAAATGTGATGCACTTGAATCATCCTGAAACCCCCAGGCTATAGTATGTAAGTTCTGTGAGAGTAGGGATTTGATTTTGTTTCCTGTGAATCCCTAAAATCATGTCTGGCACAAAGTAGGTATTCTATGTGTTTGTTGAATGAAAGATGACAACAGTTAAGAGTGGATTTGAGGAGAGCAGGACTAGATGGAGGGATATTAATGAAGAGACAGTTTTGTTGGAATCAGGTAAGAGACTGACTTTGGCTTGTGGGACAGATGATAGAAAAGGATGATGCCTGTGTTTCTGAATTAGGTGACCAGATGGGCTGCTAACCAAGGCAGGGAATATAGGAAGAAGAGGGTCTGGAGAAGCGATGACTTAGAGTTACTGATTAAATGAATTAGGGTGGAGCTAAATTAGAGTAGACCATCAAGGGGTTAGTGTGTCCAATACAGAGCTGAATATTTGAATCTGAGGTTTGGAGAGAAGTCAGAGCTAAAGGTAGAGATTTGGGAGTTATCAGAATTTAGGTAGTTGTTGAAACAGATGACAGTGTTACTCAAAGATAATGTAAAAATTGAAAAGGGAGAGAGGCTGAGGATGAGATCATGGGAAATAGGGGTTTTATTTTAGCACCTACTTCTCCAAACCTTGACTTTCTTTAGTGCTAAGGGCTTATGTTCTAGCCTAGGGAGTATCTTCAGCAGTCCTATCAGACTTCTTGCTTTACATTTTGTGATAGCAGTACTTGGTTGTTACAGTTAGTGGTTAAATGGACTGCAAGATGTTAGTTTGATTTGGAGTAACCTCGGTTGCACAGGTAGAGAAAGTATAAAGATAATGACGGTCTTTTTATTCCCTTAGACTCACATTTCTAAAACAATTCAACTTCTTAAAGTGAGAGAGTCTACTTGTGCACTAGAAAATACTGCCATGACTTAGTTATAGGTGATGCTAACATAAACAGGACATTCCACTTCTCATTGTTTGCTTGCACCAGTCACACAGAATCATAGCACTGTGTTGCCAAATGGCAAAATGTACTGTGGCAGTTATCACCAGAATTTCACAACAGAGTGGCAAAAAGCACCATTTAAAAATGAGTACAGGCCGGGCGTAGTGGCTCATGCCTGTAATCCTAGCACCCTGGAAGGCTGAGGCAGGAGGATCGCTTGAGGTCAGGAGCTTGAAACCAGCCTGAACAAGAGTGAGACCCCGTCTCTACTAAAAATAGAAAGAAATTAATTGGCCAAGTAAAAGTATATAGAAAAAATAAGCCAGGCATGGTGGTACATGCCTGTAGTCCTAGCTACTCGGGAGGCTGAGGCAGAAGGATCGCTTGAGCCCAGGACTTTGAGGTTGTTGTGAGCTAGGCTGACGCCATGGCACTCTAGTCCAGGCAACAGAGTGAGACTCTATCTCAAAAAAAAAAAAAGAGTACTTACCATACTTTCTTAGCAAATAAAATTTGAAATTTGAACACATTTCTTTGTTTAAATTTATTGTGCAGCACTATATATTCTGTAGGTTAGCCATAGTAACAGCATCAAGTTAAACAGTAACCAGCGTTACTAAGGTCTCAGGTACCATAACGTGTGTGCCAAGATGTGTGTTCTTAGA
The DNA here is from genome assembly GCF_040939455.1 of Microcebus murinus. Taxonomy (NCBI): domain Eukaryota; kingdom Metazoa; phylum Chordata; class Mammalia; order Primates; family Cheirogaleidae; genus Microcebus; species Microcebus murinus. The sequence goes on from NC_134119.1 coordinate 29,877,518, forward strand.
ATTGTGAATTAGAACATTTCAGCTAATTGCAGTAACTTTCAGTAACTGGATATATTTGTAATTTGGTTTCTGAAGTAGTTTGTTTTTTTCCTTGAGACAGAGTTTCACTCTGTTGCCCTGGCTAGAGTGCCCGTGGCGTCAGCCTAGCTCACAGCAACCTTAAACTCCTGGACTCAAGCAATCCTCCTGTCTCAGCCTCCTGAGTAGTTGGGACTACAGGCATGCGCCACTATGCCTGGCTGATTTTTTTCTATATATATTTTTAGTTGTCCAGCTAATTTGTTTGTATTTTTTTTAGTAGAGGCAGGGTCTCGCTCTTGCTTAGGCTGGTCTTGAACTCCTGAGCTCACGCAATCCACCTGCCTTGGCCTCCTAGAGTGCTAGGATTACAGACATGAGCCACCACGCCCAGCCTCTGAAGTAGTTTTAACTGTGGAAAAACTAAATGCTAGTCACTAGTACCTCATAGCATAACTGTAGCCCATAATACAGATTAATGGATATACGTGGAAATTAAAATCAGGACATTTATATTTTTTTAGGTATTAGAAAACTACTCGGATGCTCCAATGACACCAAAACAGATTCTACATGTCATAGAGGCAGAAGGACTAAAGGAAATGAGGTTTGTATTGGAGGCTCTTATTGCTTAACGCGAGGGTTTCACAGGACATGTGTCTTTCCACAGTTGTGTAGTGATATGAGTAAGTCCACCTGTGTCTATATCTGTGCTTGTGTGTCTGGTGGTTAGGTCCAACTGTCTACCTCTCCCAGGTTCTATGTCCTCTGAGTGGAGGGTGGGAGTGGGTGAACATCGATTTGTTTTCATCAGAGGTACAGTGGCTTTCCCCATCTTTGCTCTCCCTTAAATCTTGTCATAGAGCTTGTTTTTGTAAAAAGAGTCAGGGCACATTTTCTCTTGTACTGTTTTGCAAGTTTCAGTAGTAGAAAAGGGGCAGACCTTGATAGGCTCTATTGTGCCTATAATTACCCTTTTCTCTATGTTGTACCTCTGAAATCCTTTTAGGATTAAAGAGAGGAGGTCTCAGTATGAAACCCACTGGCTTTTTCCCCCTCTTACTGATTTTAGCTGTTTATGATATGAATATACTGAATTTTGAGATGATCTTGATTTTCTTTTAATGTAGTTTTCCTAGAGAAGCAACAAGTTAGGAACACAGAAGGCAGAGATGGAAACTAGTGACTGTCCTTAATCTTTCTTCTTACCCTTAACTCAAACTTTTTTTTTTTTTTTTTAAATTGAGGAAGGAGGAAAGCACAACACACTTCTTTCCTGGAACTCAGAACAAATAGCATATGTTGTTGCTGGTCAGGCTTTAAGTGCTTTAATTGACCTTTTAGGGTCAAAAGGTCCTCATTAAACTCAGTTGTGAGTTTAAATAGTCGCAAATTGATATTTTGTGGGGAGGGAAGATTAGGATTATTTAGATCACATTTATTTGACTTGTACTTATGCACTGTATAGTCTTACAGTTGTGCTTATTTTTGTTTTTATGGCCTATTTCCCATCATGCTGCTGTCTGCACTGCTGTTGGACTACTATCCGTGTAGAAGGTAAATTAGTCCCTTTGGGACAGATGGAATTAAGAACTTTAACTTGCTTCTGCTTTTTGCTCTTATAGGAATTATGAAGCAGTCATGGTGGCTCGTGATTAGTGAGCAGCTCTATAATTTGTAGACAGAGGTATAGTGTGTAGGAGTTACAGAAGGACTTTGCCAGCATGCCATTCCCCCTTGTAGCAAAGATGCTAGCACACCCACTTGATACTCCAGATTCTGCACAAAGTTTCTTTTAGAGATTGGTTCTTGGTGAAAATTTTTTAGCATCCAGTGTGTTCCAAAGCAAAATAAGTAATAGTTTTTTTTAATGGCTTTTTTAGACTCAATTTATTTTTAACACTGCATAAATTAGGGCCTTTAGTTCTGAAAAATGCCGGGAGGCTTTATTTAAGGTATTTATGTTTTTAAGAGAAGATGCACAGGTGCGTCTTAGCACTAACGTGCTTGTGCCAAACTTAATTAATAATAATAGGCATTTGTCTATATTTTTGGCAGCTTTTCTATTTTAGATTCAGTAGATAGCCTCTATCTCACTGAATTGTCACTGTTTTGCACCCTACTCTTGTGATAGGGACCATGAAACAGCTTAACATATCATCTTTTTAGTTTAATGTTTAAGCATTCCTGGATACTAAATTTACTTAACTTACATTTTGTATTCGGATTTAAATTATTGTTTCTGGGTAGATGTATTATAGAATAAAACTCATCCCCCCCACACACAACAGAGAAAAAAGCAAATGAGGTATTATTCCTTTTGCGTGGTTGTCAGAAAATACTTAGCTGCAAAAAAAGGAGTGCTTATTTTATTTGGACAGCACAGTGGGGTTTTTTTGTTTGTTTGTTTTTTGAGACAGAGTCTCGCTTTGTTGCCCAACCTAGAGTGGAGTGCCGTGGCGTCAGCCTAGCTCACAGCAACCTCAATCTCCTGGGCTCAAGCAATCCTCCTGCCTCAGCTTCCCAAGTAGCTGGGACTACAGGCATGCGCCATCATGCCTGGCTAATTTTTTCTATATATATTAGTTGGCCAATTAATTTCTTTCTATTTTTTTAGTAGAGACGGGGTCTCGCTCTTGCTCAGGCTGGTTTTGAACTCCTGACCTCGAGCAATCTGCCCGCCTCGGCCTCCCAGAGTGCTAGGATTACAGGCCTGAGCCATAGTGCCGCCCGGCCAGCACAGTTGATTATGTGGTCTTTGTGATGGTAATGACATATGGCAGTTTCTGAGCATGATATGTAGGTTGAAATGTAGAGGCTAGGAAGGTCTCGATTTTGTTTTTAATAGTAAAATTATATGAAAATTTAATTTTAAAAATTTTATTAAAATGTAAAAAAAATCATTAATGTGTTTTTTCTATATTGGGGGGGATGTCGTTCATATTGTCAAAAAACACTAAAAATGTGTTAGATATGGCTTTTGGGTATCACATAACATCTCTTATCCCAGAGCTCTCTAAGTGTGATTTATGAATTTCATTTGGTTATTCTTTTATTACTTTCATAGTAATATTGTTGTCATGAGACATTTTCTTCTGTATTTCTTGCTCTATTTCTCAATTTGAGAATGAGTTAGAGGGATTTGGTCTTTGAGTAAGTATGCATATGGATTTGTATGACCCTCATCCATCCTTTTGTGTTTTATAGTGGGACATCCCCTCTTGCGTGCCTCAATGCCATGCTACATTCCAATTCAAGAGGAGGAGAGGGGTTGTTTTATAAACTGCCTGGCCGAATCAGCCTTTTCACACTCAAGGTAAGTAATATAAACTGTTTTCATGTAGTGATTCTCAAAGTTTTAGTGGGCATTAGAGTCACCTGGTAGGTCTGGAATGGGGCCATGAATTTGCATTTCTGCTAAGCAGTTGGGTGACATTGATGCTGTTGGTTCTAAATGGCACTTTGAGATGCTCTAGTGTGAAAATAGGGTATTAAGAATTATTTAATCATAGCAGTTCTTGTCTTTGTTCAGCTTTGGTGGTCTATATCTTTGTAGGTTGTACAAAATTGAAGGGTAAGTATGCGTGGGGATAATTGCAAATATTCTTTAATTAGGATTTTGATGTAATGATGTGAAGGATAAATTACCGGGCAGTTAAAGTAAGACCTACTCTGTGGAAAATAACTGAAATGTGAACATATTTGTAGAAATTCAAAAACTCATTAGCATTTACTGATGCTAATTACAAAAGAAGAGAACCTAAATCAGGTAGAGTTCATAATAAAGCTTAAAAGGGTGAAATTAACAGACTAATTATTTTCTTACCATTTGTGATATATATGGCAATCATTTAGACCAGAGATCTGCAAACTTTTCCTATAAAAGTTCAGAAAATAAATATTTTAGGTTTTATGGACCATACTGTTTGTTTCATAACCACTCTAGCTCTGCCATTGCAGCAGGAAAGTAGCCATAGACCATACACAAATGAATGGGCATGGCTGTGTCCCAATAAAAAACTTATTTATAAGTGTATGTTTTATTTATGAAAACAGGCGGCAGGCTAGATTTGACTTGAGTCTATATTTTGCCGACCCCTGATTTAGATGTAAGATGACTCTGGGGAAATTGGAAATTTGATGCTGACCCTTGTATTCTTCTATAATGTGTTTATAAATTGTAGTAGCCATTATACAAACATTTTCCTTTTAATTTTTTTTCTTGATGGATTGTATTAATTCAAATTTAATTAAAAACCTGAACAAAAACCAACTATATAACCTGAAGTTATGAAACCTAGTCTTTTAATAGTTTGGACTTTCTGTTTTTCCTTTGGTTTTGCATGCTTTTCTTGTAATTAAGCCTTGGGAGAGCCCCTGATTTCAAAACCTAGTTTTGTAATCTAGGATGGATTTAACCCCTCTTTTTATGGTGGTGTATGCATCCCTGGCATTGAGTCAGTCCTTAATAAATGGTAGTCTTTATGTTATTCTTAGATTATTCGTCCTTAATTGCCTGTCAATGGCACCTTTCTATTATTTTATATATGTCATATATATTATAATTACATGTAATTATATATAGTTATACATGCCATATATAACAAATATGCCTGTTAATGGCATATTTCTGTTTTAAAGAGGAAAGAGAATTACTTTTTTCTATGAGTACCTTGAGGGTAGGAACTGAGTTTTGTCTTTGTAATTTGGCTTTGGGCTGAATTCTTGGCAAACAGTTAATGTTTGAACAGAATTTCATTTCTTCATCTTAATTTTAATATATCATTGAGTAAGTATTGTATGAACCTGCTGGAGGCTCAGAAGTGTTATATTATTCTGCAGCCTATGTCTGAGATGCACTGATTGAATATGCGCTTACCACATCATCTCATTTGCCTTTGACTTTATGCTGCTTATTCTTCATAGCATCTTATTCATTGGCCTTGTGCATCTGGAAAGCATCACCTCTGTGATATTTATTGTGCTCATGATTTTGGGTTCATGATTTGCTTATCTGGTTCTTCCGGTTAGACTGTAAACTCCTTGAGGGCACAGTCTATCTTACTCTTATCCACAGTAGTAGGTAAAAAGTTGCCTTCAATAAACGCATATTTAAGCCAGACGTCGTGGCTTGTGCTTGCAGTCCCAGCTACTGGAGAGGCTAAGATGAGAAAATTGATTGAGCCCAGGAGTTTGAGGATGCAGTGATCTATGATAGTGCCACTATACTCCAGCTTGAGTGACAGATTGAGACTTTGACTCTATTAAAAAAAAAAAAACCACTAACATGATATTTTTAATGAATGAATTTAGTGAATAATAAATTTATAAATTGGAGTACCATATTGTCTTAGTCTGTTTTCAGTTGCTTATAACAGAATGCCTGAAAGTGGGTAATTTATAAAGAAAAGGAATTTATAGTTATGGAGTCTGGGAAGTCCAAAGTTGGAGGATGTACCTGGAGACAGCTTCCTGGTTGATGGAGACTTTCTGCAGAGTCCTGAGGCAGCTCTGGGCATCCAGATGGTGAGGGGGCAGAGCATACTAATGTGCTAACTTAGGTCTCTACTTCCTCTTATAAAGCCATCAGTTCCCCTCCCATGATAATGCATTAATCCATTAGCCCATGAATGGGAATCCTTTCGTGAAGGCAGATCCCTCACGACTCAATCACTTCTTAAGGCCTCCCTCTCAATACTGCCATATTGGGGATTGAGTTTTGGAGGTTTCTCATATTTGCTTTATTTTTCTGTACATATTTATGCATTTTTTTCAGACAGTTGAGTTCGGACATGGCACTTTACCTCTAAATATTTTACAATGTATGTTTTAAGAACAAGGACATTTTCCTACATAACCACAATACCATTATCTCAAGAGACTTAACATTGGTACAATAGTGTATAATATATAGTACATGTTCAAATTTTTCTTTAGTTCTAAAATTTCTTTGTGGCTTATTTTTTAAAATCTTGCATCCAATGAAGAATTTTGCATTACGTTTTGTTGTCATGTTTCTTTAATCTCCTTTAATGTAGTTCCTTTGCTTTTGTCCAGGCCAGTTGTTGTTTAGAATTAAGTACATTTTAAAGGACTAATAAAAATGTGGCAATCTTGGTTATTTTCAGAGTCCTTTATGTTGTACTGCCTAGGTGATGTCTACTGTTCCAAGTTGTGGACCAAAGCTGTTCAGTAGTAGAAGATGGAAATGGTGGGATGTTTTGCATAGTGGTCTACCAAGAGCTAGTTTGGTTAGCATCTTGCCTATAATAAAGGACAGGAAAACACCAATTATTTAACTTATATTTCTCATTTTTGCTTTAGAAGGTAGTAGTGACATCTTTGAAATCCTTTGGCATTTTCTTTGTCTAAGCTTTCCTTTGTGTATTAAGGAAAACCTTATGTACAAAATGGCTTGTAGTTTTTTTGTTCCCTGCTTGCAGATCTCTTTTGGTGGGCCATCAAAGTCAGAATTATATTTTATCCAGGTAGTTTGCTACTTACTGAAAATAGTAGCATTTTTTCCCTTATCTGTGATTACCAAAGATTTACTGATAAGCTGGAGTCTTTCTGGGCATGCCACAGGGTTCCTTCTCTGATAGAAGTTGTTCTGGTTAGTGTGATAGTACAGATTGGGTATCCCTTATCCAAAACACGGGATTAGAAGTGTTATGGATTTGGGTTTTTTTGCATATATAATGAAATATCTTGGGGATGGGACCCAAGTCTAAACATGCAATTAGTTTGTTTCATACATACCTTATATACACTATATATATATATTGTTGTTGTTAATTTTTTTCGCCCTCTCAACCCAGCTTTTCCTGACTCCGGGAAGAACCGGGAAGAGAATGCCCATACACTATATTTTTAATAATTTTGTGCATGAAACAAAGTTTTGACTGTATTTTAACAGCGACCTGTCACATGAAGTCAAGTGTAGAATTTTCCATTTATGGTGTGTAGTGTCAGCAAAAAAATGATTTTGGATTTTGGGATTAGGGATGCTCAACCTGTATGTTTGACACTTTACATATAGATGCTTGTATCAGTACTCAGAGCTCGTCCTTGGATGGATGGGATTGATGAAATGTATGTATCTCTGCTTCGAATTATTGATTTGAATTGCTTTCCTTAAGCTATTCTTAAAAGTCATCTGTCGGGCTGGGCGCAGTGGCTCACGCCTATAATCCTAGCACTCTGGGAGGCCAAGGCTGGGGGGGGATTGCTCAAGATCAGGAGTTCGAGACCAGCCTGAGCAAGAGTGAGACCCTGTCTCTACTGAAAATAAAAAGAAATTAATTAGCCAACTAAAAATATATAGAAAAAATTAGCTGGGCATGGTGGTGCATGCCTGTAGTCCCAGCTACTTGGGAGGCTGAGGCAGTAGGATTGCTTGAGCCCAAGAGTTTGAGGTTGCTGTGAGCTAGGCTGACGCCACAGCACTCTAGCCTGGGCAACAGAGTGAGACTCTGTCTCAAAAAAAGAAAAAAAATAAAAGAATGAGGATGCACCTTCACAATAAAAAAAAAAGTCATCTGTCATTGTTGATCATTGCCTGGTTAGAGGTAGGATTTATATTGTTTTTTACACTTGGGATTTCCTGTTGACATAAGACTACTGTGAACTCCTTTGTAGTGTTCTACATTTTTGGGACTTTCATGTTGAAATAGTATGGTTTTGTGTCAAGCTGTTGTGTCACTGCTGAGTTTAAATTGAGTTAGTGGATAATCATTTCAGCACTCAGTGTCAGGCATAACTGCAGTCATCTCAACATTATTCAGTTTTGTTGTTGTATGATGTTCAAATAGAGATGTCATTTATGGCTGTTTGTACTTTATTGTATCAAATGTGGTGATATAAAGTTGAGCCTTTGGGGTATTTTTTCAATTAACAAGCTCAGTGGAACCTCTTTAATGTACAGACCATTTTAAAAGTATAAAAAATATCTTGGTAAAAGAAATAGATGACTACACTTGAGGTATCATATCCTACCCTTAAAATCCATAGTTTGTACACTGATTTCTAACTGGAGAACAAAGGAAAAAAATTAAAAAAAAAATAAAATTCATAGTTTGTGGGCTGTGCATGGTGGCTCATGCTTGTAATTGCAGTACTTTGGGAGGCTGAGGTGGGAGGATTGCTTGAGTCCCGGAATTCGAGGTCTCAGCCTCCCATGTGAGCTAGACTGCCTCAGCCTCAGCCTACTGCCTCAGCCTCCCATGTGAGCTAGACTGACACCATGGCACTCTAGCCTGGGCAACAGAGTGAGACTCTGTCTCAAAAAAACCCAAACCAAAATAAAACTATATTACCATTAAATACCAAGAAAAGAACAAACGGAGTAAGCCTAGATTTAAATACAATAAAATCATAAAGCTTATTTGAAAGGCAATATCAGAACCCATTTTGATTTTCAGTAGGTGCATAGCAAAGAGTGCTTTTTTTTTTCTTTTCCTTTTCTTTTCTTTTTTTTTTTTTTTTTTTGTAGTGACAGAGTCTCATTCTGTCACCCTGGCTAGAGTACAGTGGCGTCATTGTGGCTCACTGCATCTAACTTCCATCTCCTGGGCTCAAACGATCCTCCTGCCTCAGCCTCCGAAGTAGCTGGGACTACAGGTGCACACCACCATGCCAGGCTAATTTTTTCTATTTTAGTAGAGATGGGTTTGCTCTTTCTTAGGCTGGTCTCAAACTCTTGAGCTCAAGCATCCTCATGCTCGGCCTCCCAGAGTGCTAGGATTATAGGCATGAGCCACTGGTCCAGCAAGATTGTCTTTTTTAAAAATGCAAATTAGATCATGTCACTATCACTTTCTTGTGCGTGGCCCTTGCTTACCTCTCTGATCTGCTCTCCTAGCACTTTCCACTTATTCATTGTACTTCAGCCACTCTGGCCTTCAGTCTGTTTCTCAAACACCCCAAACTTTTGTACACTTTAGGACCCTTATATTTGCTAGTCTCTGTGCCTGGAAAATTCTGCAGTAGCTTCTTGTCATTTGGTTCTTGGTTCAATAGTATCTTTTTAGTGAAGCTTTCTCCTACTACCAATCCAATTCTGCAATATTATTATGGTTTTTGTTTGTTTCATGTTCCTATCAGTATCCCAAATTACCTTGATTGTTTGGTACTTGGTTATCATTAGCTTTCCCCCACTAGAATGTAAGTGCATGGACTTTGTTTTCACTGTATCCCTGTATCTGGTACATAATAGGTACTTAACCACTTTGGTACGAGCATGGACTATAGTCGACAGCTACAGATGAACGTGCACAGCTACTTTAGCCAACAGCCGTGATAAGGCTTTTCTAATTTTTCATTTATCAAAATAAAATTGTGAACATTTAAAAATAACATAATGAAAACATATATGTATATGTTACCTATTCTGATTTACAAGTAAAGCTGCCTGTAAAGTAAAACAAGCTTTCAGTGCTTTAAAGCTTTCCTCATCACACAAGAGCAAAATGGATTCGTCGTCAATGCACAGCACAAACTATCGTGTGGACTGTGAGTGCTGGCTGTGGGTGAGGTTTCGAGGCCAGTGAGCGCTGTATCGAAGTGGTTAATAAATATTGGCTGAATGAAAAGTAAAAGATAGTATTACCAAAATCTTAAGCCAGCTAATTCTCCTTGTATTTCACCTTGCTTTCATATCAGTTTTTGTTATAGAATATGCGTATTTTGGGTTATTTTTTTTTTTCCTGCTCAGCAAGTTAACTTTTTTTTTTTTTTTTTTTTTTTTTTTGAGACAGCGTCTCGCTTTGTTGCCCAGGCTAGAGTGAGTGCCGTGGCGTCAGCCTAGCTCACAGCAACCTCAAACTCCTGGGCTCCAGTGATCCTTCTGCCTCAGCCTCCCGGGTAGCTGGGACTACAGGCATGCACCACCATGCCCGGCTAATTTTTTTTTTATATATATATCAGTTGGCCAATTAATTTCTTTCTATTTATAGTAGAGACGGGGTCTCGCTCTTGCTCAGGCTGGTTTTGAACTCCTGACCTTGAGCAATCCGCCCGCCTCGGCCTCCCAAGAGCTAGGATTACAGGCGTGAGCCACAGCGCCCGGCCAGCAAGTTAACTTTTAAGAACTCCATTTTTCTTGCCCTCTTTGGAGCAGTTCACATAAATCTGTGAAAGAATCTGCTGATGTTAGAAATAAACTTTTCTTTCATAGACAATGGCTATAATCTGGTTTTTCTTAATTGCTGAAGGAAGAAACTGAGCCATTAGAAACAGTTTAAATATTTTATGTACTTTTTAGATATCATATTATTCCTTTTGGAGTTTTGAACTTTGGTCATCTTGTTAGAAAAGAATTTTTATGTCTCTTGTTTAGGACTGAAAAAAGAAAAAAAGAGTTTCACTTTCATTTAAAATGGTAGGGATATTTGTAGACAGTATCTTTTGTAGTCTGTGTGAGTCCTATCAAATATGTGATCTTATTTAATGCTTAGGATCCTACAATTTTAGTGGAGGAGGGGATCTCAAGTCATCCAGTCCATTTTCATTTTTCTGATAGAAAATCGAGCTTCTCATAGATTAAATGATTTGTCTGTGACTGTATAGCTGCACGATAAAGGCATATGGCTGAGCTGGGACTGAAACTCAAGATTCCTCACCTTTGGGTTTGATTTCTTGTCATGATGCCAATTTAGAATAGAGAGTTTTCTTCAGGTTTTGTGAACTTTGGCCGCTTCATCTTTTGAAGGATCTTACAAATTCCTTTATTTCTCAAAATGTCAGTTTATTCTCTGTAATGAAAATGCTTGTGATTGTTAAGTGAAAGTAGCTTTTCATATTCTTAGATGTGAACCCATTTTTTTTTATTTTAGAGTATTATGGAGATACAAGTGTTAAGGTTACGTATATTGCCCATGCCCTCCTCCCCCCTGATGTGAACCCTTTTGTTATGTCTGGTTGGTTTGAGTTTCTGCATTCTCCATTAATTATATTGGCATTTCTAATTGTTGGCTTTCTTTTCAGTGCCAGAATGAGTGATATATGGTGGTGCCAAGAACACCAGAATAGGAGTCAAGGTCTGGGTTATAGCATGGTACCTTATGTATTACTTCATATCTCCACTTCTACTTTCTTGTCTCTAACAATGAGTAGTTAAAATAGTTTGGGTGTTTAAAAAACTGCAATTGTAAAACCCTTTTATCTCATGAAATGAAACAGCAAAATACAGATTGGTCACTGTGAAACTGCTGTAGTTGAAGCTTGAGGGCCCAGTTTCTCCATCTTTCATGGGTTCTACCATCTCTATCCTGTACGCTAAGCCTAAGGTATCTTCCCTGGACCCTGGTTTTCGGTTGAAAACTTCCTGGGTGGAAAACTAGTAAAGGTACTCACATTCTAGCATCTAGACTGTTCTGTGTAGATGGTAAGTAAGCCATGGATATTTTTCTTTTCTGTTTTTTTTTTTTTTGTTGTTGTTGTTTTGTGATGCGTTTGTTGAGGCTGTCCCACTCTGTACTGTGTAGGAGAAGTCCACACAGAAGGCCCAGTTAGTAGAGACCATTTGCTCTGGTTAATTGCTGCAGTACTTTGGTTTTGATGGAGGCTTTGATTCCTCAGTTGGTGAACAGTTCTTTATTTGAATAATTCTCAAGGGACATCTGGGTCTGTCTTTGAAAGAAGGAGTATTCCATTGTCAGGATTCCCAGCCAGCTCAGGGAGAAGAGAGAACTTGATTGTTTTCAGAGCCCTGGTCAGAGTCTGGTTTTATATCTGAGAGATGAACTGCCTTTTGTTCTTCTACCTCCTGAAGTTCAGAGCCCTGTGTGAATAAAATGGTAAAGGTCAAGTAACAGTGGTTTAGAAAAACACTACATACTACCACGGAGTGGTTTTGTGATAGCATAGGGGAGTGGGCAGGCTGATAATTTCAGGGTCATTAAAAGATATATATATATATTTCAAACAAAATGGTTATTTCTATTAAGTATGATTTTAAAGCACCAGGATTTTGGGAAAATGAGATTGTACATACTCTAGGCTTCCTTGGGACTGGGGGAGGGTGGGGAAACCCTTTTCTTTGTATCAGCCAGTATGAAAACTATGCACTTGATCTCTTAATCCTTCAGATCAGACTTTTGGGAAGAGTTAGTTGAAGAATTTGTTTAGTCTAAGAAAGTTACTTCTTCTAGCTTAGCTAAATCTGGAAGATAAAATAAATGGCAGTGGATGTTTAATTGAGTGCTAACTATATTCCAAACATACTCCTCATACTGGTCCCTTTGAAGCATAAATATGTTTCCAACTCTTATACTAATGAGAAAATGACCTGAGAGAGTTAAGTAAATGGTACACAGTAATGTTTTTGGCTATTTGAGTGATTTATATTACATAGAGGACAGGTTAGGAACTTTGAAGCTTGAGCTAAATGAGTCAGTTCTCAGATGTTTGAGAAGCATGCCTCAAGGTTCTAGAAGAATAACTTCAAATTCAAAATTGTGTATTTTCTCCTATTCTGAATGATACTCTTGATTCAGTGATACTAAATGGGCTTTGAAATGTCTGATGCTTCTTCAAAGTATCAGCTTTTGTTTTAGTTTTCTCTTTTGAGATACAGATGACTCTTCCATATTTTCCTTGGAAAGCTATCTGTCCTAACAATTCTACTTTTAAAACTTCAATTTTTTTTGGGGGGGAGGGGTGTTCATTTCCACCCTAGTCTAAATTATCCTTGTATGTGGGATACTGCAATAGCTACTGCTGGGTCTACTTGCTTTCACTTCATCCCCTTTATAATCCAGTGCTTTGCTCTTTTATAATCCACATAGCCACCAGAGGGATTTTTTCAAAACATAATTTGATCATGACATGTTTCTGTTTGATGCTTGTTAATGGTTTCCCATGGCATTTATAGAAAAATCCAAACCTTGCTTGACCACACTGCCCTTCTTTCAGTTCTTTGAATTCCTTAAGCTCTTTCTAGTTTTAGGATATCCCATTTTGAACTCTCTTTTCTTTACTTTTTCCTGGCTGTGGGTCTCAAGAACTGACAACTTATGTCAGTTCTTCAGAGGAGCCTTTTCTTACCTCTAAATTGGATTTTTGTGTTGCGTCTGAACTTCTTATCATTTAGAGGTTTATAATTCTTTGGGTGATTGTTTGATATGTCTCTCTTGACAAAGCCTTAGGGACAGAGAATCTGTATTATTTTGTTCTTGGCTATATCCCTAGCAACTGTTACAGTAGGTGCTCAATAAATGTTTGTTGAATAAATGCAGTGAAAAAAACACATAGAAGGAGATTGTTTTAACTTGCTATGGTAGCATTCACAATGCCAAACAGTTGAATTGGTTCAGGATAGTAATTTTTAGTGTCTGAAATGGAAATGTATAGTATGGAATGTTTATTAGCAAGAGCTCTTTCATGGTATGGAGTGTTTGAAAACCTCCAAAGTATGAGCTTTTTTTTTCTCTCAAAAGAAAAAAGTAGCATTCAGCATTGCTTTTGAAATCTAATGCTACATTGATTCCTGATCTTTCATATATGCCTCTCCCTGTTTTTCCCGCTGCCTTTCCCTGAAAGCTTTTAGGATCTTTTCCATGACTATGTACCTTGGTATGGGTCTTTTCTCACTCACCCCTTGTGCTGTTGGGTCTAGAGACTCATGTCTTGCAAGTCTATGAAATGATTTTACATATTTTCTGGGTGCTTTGATACTGTCAGTATTTAACTTTATGTTAGGAACATTTCATAATACAAACAAAAACTTTTTTTTTTTTTTTTTTTGAGTCAGAGTCTCACTTTGTTGCTCAGGTTAGAGTGAGTGCCATGACATCAGCCTAGCTCACAGCAACCTCAAACTCCTGGGCTCAAGCAATCCTTCTGCCTCAGCCTCCCAAGTAGCTGGGACTACAGGCATGTGCCACCATGCCCGGCTAATTTTTTCTATATATATTAGTTGGCCAATTAATTTCTTTCTATTTATAGTAGAGACAGGGTCTCATTCTTAACAAAAACTTTTAAATATTATTTATATATTATACAGCCCATGCTTTTACTGTTTCTTGTGCCCTGTTTCTTTCACATCACAGCCTTACTCAGTTGCCTGGTGATCCCTGGTTGAAGACTGATGCTTGAAAGTCAGGCTATTAAATACTAGTGGGGAATTCAGTGCCTTTGTGGTTTTGTGGCTTCATTTGTCTCCTGCAGAAGTGGAGAAGTGGTTGTCGCTTAGATGCGTGGTGCTGTAGTAGGGGTTTCTCTCTCCTAATGCAGACTTTTAACAGTCCCCATGTTCTCAACCCCATACCTCATCCTTGTCTGTCATGGTGTGTGGTTTAAGTTCTGAGCCTGTCTGGAATTTAGAGGATGAATTTGCTTGGTTCTTTTCAGTATCTCCCTCTGTAACACTCAGATCTCATCTTCCAAGTTGCTTTGCTAACTTGTCTTTTTTGCTTCTCCATCTGTTTCTCTGTCGTTGATGACTTCCAAGTTATATCCCTATCCTGGATATTCCTCTCTGTACACCAGACTTGTATATTCAGTTGCCTGCTCATTGTCTCTAATGGCATCAGATTTAACATGGATAAATCCAATCTTTTGATTTTTCTACCCCAAACCTTTTCCACCCATGTCTTGCCTATATAAATTAATGGGAACTCCATCTTTTAAGTTGCTTAAATCGAAAACCTTGGATTCTTCAACCTTGGAGTCAGCTCTTTTGCTCTCATGGCACATGTAATCATCAATAAATCCTGTTGGTTCTACTTTCAGAATATATCCCATTTTACCACTCCTTTTGCTACCAACCTGGTTTAAGCCACCATCATCTCTTTTAGATTATTATGGCAGCTTCATAATTGGTCTCCTTGCTGCCATTCTTGCCACTTTCCTCCTCAACACTGAAGAGATTTTTTAAAAATGTCAATCAGATCATGTCACTGTCTGTTCAAAGCCCTCTAGTCTTACTCCATTCCTCCCCTGCACTTAGAATAAAGGCCAGAATCCTTTGAGTAGCTTGCTATGCCCTTATTCGATGTGCCTCCCACCCTCACTTTTAGCCCTTTTCATGTGACACTCTCTGTCTGGTTCATTCTGCTCCATAAACGCACTGGCCTACTTGGTGATGCTTGAACGTGCTGGCACTGCTCCTCTCAAGGCTCTGCCCTTGCTGATCCATCTGTCTGAAACCTTGCCCCAAATGCCTGCATGCCTTGCTCCCGCATATCCTTCAAGTCTTTGCTCAAATCCCACCTTGCCCCCTGCACACCCCCTTAGCATACCCAGGTTACCTGTTCCTTGACTTACATGTTTTTCTCTTTGGGTTTTGTCACTGTCTAATATACTATATTTTGTATACATATTTTTTATTATTATCTGTCTGCCTTGACTAGAACATAAGCTCTTCTAGGGGAGGGATTTTTAATTTTAGTTACTCTTACCTCTCCAGATCGTAGGAAAAAGGTAGGCACTGAATAAAATATTTGTGTGAGTAAATGAAATTTTTATTCAATTGGATAAATGGGATTATTTTATTTATTTATTTTAGTTTGATGTCACTTCAGATGGTTTTCTTTTTAAATATATATTGCTGGACTTAGATCATAAATTATTTAGGATTTTTGCATCTGTCTTCATAAATGACATGTATGTGATACTCCAGTTTTAAACCTTGTCCAGATTTGGCAACAAAACAAGCTGTGCTGTTTTTTCTCTCTTGATTCTCTGTAGTGGTCTCTTTAAGTAGAGATTATTTGTTCTTTTTGGTAGAACATGCCTGTAAGACCTACTGGGCATTGTGTGTTTTTATTGTGGGAATATATTGTTTTTACTTTTCTTGTGAAATAATTTTTAAAAGAGAGTATATACAAAGTTTTTATTCTTTTAAAGAATAATAGCTAAAAAAAAATTGCTCACCCTTGCATCCAACATCCAGCTTAAGAATAGGACATCCTTTATACTCTTAAAGCCTTTGAGCATTTTCCTTCCCTTCCCTGCTGAAGATAACTATCAGTACTATTCAGATTTTCATGTTAATGATTCCTTTGCTTTTTACCCCACACATGTGTATTACTGAAGTTTAAGGCCTAAATAATGTTACTTAATTTTCCCTACCTAAAAAAATATTTTTATGTGAATAGAATCATACTAGATATATTTTTCTCTGACTTGATACTTTTGCTTATCGTTTCTGAGCTTAATCTGTGTTGGTGCATTTAATTAAATTATATTTCGTGTTGCATGCTATTTTATAAATGCACTATGATTTGCCTGTTTTGCACTCAGCATATACTTGGGTTGTTTCTAGTTCTTGCTGTAATCAGTGCCACATTGAGTGCTCATGTACATGTGTTCTGATGCGTTTGTTCATTAGCTTCTCCTGTGCACTAGAGTGTGTGTTTTGCTGGGAGTAAAACTGAGTAATAGCATTTTCATCTGATTGTCATTATTAGGTAGTAGCTGTTTTTCAAAATGATTCTATGAATTTATAGTCCTTCTAGCAGTATATGAGAATGTCTGTTTTTCTATAGCATGAGAATTGAGTGCAAAATAATAACTTTTGTTTTTTTCCCTCAGTTTTTAAATTTTTTATATAATTTTATATAAATTTATATAAAATTTTATATAATTTTTTACATAATTTATATATAATAAAATTCACCCTTTTTAGTGTACGAGTGTACGGTTCTGTGATTTTTAAAAATTTGTTTGACATTATATATGGTATTTAATACCATAAATATTATAAATATGGTATACCATAAATATGGTATACTATTTAAATGTATTTCATATGTGGCTTGAATGCAGTTACCCTAGTACAGATGCTTCTTGACTTATGATGGGGTTATATTCCAATAAACCAATCATAAGTTAAAAATAGCATAGGTTGAAAATGAATTTAATATGCTTAGCGTACTAAACATCCTACCTTAGCCTAACCTACGTTAAACATGCTCAGAACACTTATTAGCCTACAGTGGACAAAGTGATCTAACACCAAGCCTATTTCATAATGTAATTTATTGAATACTGTAGTGAAAGTGAAAAACAGAATGGTTGTATGGTTTATACTGAATGCATGTCACTTTCACGTCATTGTAAAGTCAAAAAATCCTAAATTGTGTATTATCTATTGATGTTAACACGCTCCTCTCTCCACCTTTAAAATTCAGTTGTATGTTTGGTATAGTAAAATTCATACTTTTTAGTGTATAGTCCTGTGATATATATATATATATATTTTTTTTTACAGATATATAATCATCATAATTAAGGTACAGAGCAGATCCATCACTCCAGAAACTTCCCCTCTACCCTTTTGTAGTCAGCCCCTCTCTCCACCACCCAGCTCCTGGTGACCATTGATTTGTTTTCAGTGCCTGCAGTACTGCCTTTTCAGGAATGTCATATAAGTGGAATCATACATTATATAATCCTTTCAGTCCAGCTTCCTTCACTTAGTGTGAGGTATTTGAGATTTAGTCAGCTGTAACATGTATGGCATGCTATTCTGTGTATCAGCAGTTCATTTCTTTATATTGCTGAATAGTATCCCATTTTATATATATATATACTACATTTTGCATATCCGTTCCTCAGTTGATGGACATTTGGATTATTTCCTCCTTTTGGCTGTTATGAGTAATGCTGCTGTGAATATTTGCATACAAGTCTCTGTGTGTGGACATACATTTTCATTATTGTTGGGTAAATATCTTGGAGTGAAATCTTGTTCTGTTGTCTGGTAATTTCTGTTTGACTTTTTAAGAAACAGCCAAGCTGTTTTAAGTGGCTTCATCATCTTACATTCAAAGTTTAGTTTTTATTTTTATTTTTTTTTGAGACAGGGTCTCACTCTGTCACTCAGGCTGGAGTGCAGTGGCACGATCATAGCTCACTGCAGCCTCAAACTCCTGGGCTCAAATGATTTTTTCTTATTTTTTGTAGAGACAAGGTCTCACTGTGTTGCTCAGGTATCAAACTGGCCTCAAGTGATCCTTCTGCCTTGGCCTCCTAAAGTGCTGGGATTACAGGTGTGAGCCACTGCACCCAGACTCAGGGTTTTCTTGTTTTCTAGTAAAATTTCTGCTCTTCCTGGCAACATTATTTTTTCTGAAATTGACTTTGGTATTGCTATAGCCAATCTGTCTGTCTTAATGATTAGTTTTTGTGTAGTGTATTTTTATCCATCCTTTTTCTGTTAACCTGTCTTTATATTTAAAATTTCTTTATATTTGTTGTTGGATCTAGACTTTTTTTTTTTTTTTCTTGAGCTTCATTCTGCAAGGATCTTGACTTTTTTTTTCCAGTCTAATAAATTTCCTTTTTTTTAATTGGGATGCTTAGACCATGTACATTTAATGTAATTATTGGTATGGTTGGGTTAAGTCTACCATGTAGTTATTGTTTATTTAGTATTCCCCTTTGTCACCACGATTAGCTTATTGTTTTTATCTCTCTCTCTTTTTTTTAAGCTTTGCATTTTCTTTTGAAAGGTCCTTTTAATTACTTTTTTTCCCAGCATATTATGGGGGTACAAATGTTCAGGTTACGTATATTGCCCTTGCCCCCTCCCCTAAGCTGACTTTATCTCTTTATCATTTTCAGAAGTCACTGTATCTTTTACAAAATGTAACTAATCACAGACTACGTTTAAACAGTATTATATCATTTCACTTAAAATGTTGGATCCTTAGGATAGTATTTTTTCTTTTACCCTCTCTTGGTCTTTGTGTTAATCCTTTCATAGATTTTACTTCTACTCTGGTTATATACGTCATAGAACATTATTACTATTTTTCCTTCGAATAATTCTTTTAAAGAAATTTAAAAACAGGAGGGAAACTTTTATTTTTCTTCACATATTTACCATTTCTGATATTCTTCATTCCTGTACAGAGATCCACATTTCTGTCCTTTCTTTCAGTAAATAACCTTAAACACTTACAGTACAGATCTGCCATGACAGATTCTCTCAGCTTTTCTGTGTATGAAAAAGCATTTATTCTGCCTTAAGGATATTTTTCTAAGATGCAGATTTTAGGTTGACAATTTGTGTTTTTTTTTTTTTTTTCTTTATCAGCATTTAAAGAATCTTTTGTCTTCTGGTTTGCATAGTTTCTGACAAAAAGTCTAGTGATTCTTAATATTTGTTCCTCTTTTTTCTGTGGTATAAGATTTTTCTCTTTATGTTAGGTTTTGGCAGTTTGATTATAATGTACCTTGGTGAACCTTTCTGATCTATGGGTCAAATTTGAAATATTTTCAGCCATTATTATATTTTTTAGAAACAGGGTCTCACTATGTTGCCAGGATGGAGCGTAGCAGCTATTCACAGGTGCAGTCATAGCGCGCTTACAGCCTCAAACTCCAGGGCTCAAGTCATCCTCCTGCCTCAGCCTCCCAAGGGCAGGTCTAGAATAGCCTTTAGTCTAGGGATAGTTTAACTGAAATACTAAGGTATTTCCATTCTGGAGTCTCTGCCAAATGCCCAAGATTTTCAGCAATGTCCCTCGACTCTGGCTGGCTACGAACTCTATGCCTTCTGCTCACTCTAGGAATTATTTGGCCATTGATTGCCCAGCCTCATGGATTTTCACCCTATTCTTATAAAGGGACCCTATGCAGATTTCTGGAGCTCTTTTCTGCTCAGTTCTCTCCTCTCTGGATACTCTACTTTGCAACTTCCAGCCATCTCAGCCTGGTTCCCTGTCTCAGCTCTGAAAAACTGCTGTGCTCTGCTTGGGATCCGCCCTCCTTCTCTGTAGTCCGATTGTGCCTCCAGGCAGGGCCATGGTGTAAGACTCAGCTTATTTGTTTTTCTTCTCTTCAGGATTACAGTCTTGTGCTACCTGTTCTCTAATGTTGAAAATAGTTGTTTTGCAAGTTTTGTCCACTTTGGTAGATATTTATAGTGGGAGGGCAAATTTGGCAATTATTAATCTATTATGGCCACTTTAGGAAGTCTATGTGTGTATTTTTTTTTAAGATAAAATACTTATTGACAGATAATTCCAATTCAAATATAAGTCTATAGGGCCTTTTAAATTTATTTATTTATTTATTTTGAGACAGAGTCTCACTCTGTTGCCTGGGCTAGAGTACCGTGGCGTCACCCTAGCTCATAGCAACCTCACACTCCTGGCCTCAAGCAATCCTTCTGCCTCAGCCTTCCAAGTAGCTGGGACTACAGGCACGTGCCACCATGCCCAGCTAATTTTTTCTATATACTTTTAGTTGGCCAATTTCTTTCTATTTTTAGTAGAGACAGGATCTCAATCTTGCTCAGGCTGGTTTCGAACTCCTGACCTTGAGCAATCCTCCCACCTCGACCCCACAAGTTTTGACATGTATACTTTTATATTTCTTCAGTTATAAATATTTTGAGATTTCTGTTATGAAATCTTATTTGAATAATTCATGAATTAAAGTGATTTTTTTTAAAAAAGTTCCCAAATATACAGTATATTGTGTTTCTTCTCATTTTACCCATTTTATTAAATCATTATTAGAGAGATGATTTGTAAGCTATTGTTTATAAGCAACAGCAAAAGCAATGACAGAGAAAGGTTGAAAGTAAAACATTTTAAGAGAATAGGGCAACCATATCCTACCCCAAAGACAAACGAATTTAAAGCACTGGTAGGGTTAAAGGAGGGCATTATTTAGCAATAAAAGAAGCATCCAAAAAGCTGTAATAGTCAAAAACCTTTTCTGGCTTAATATATGGTCAATTTTTTTTAAATGTTGAAGGTCTCTATTAATAGTATATCTATTCTCTGTCTTTCTGTATCATAGTATTCTGTATACACATTTATCAATCAAGCTTTTTAAGGAAAAATATTCTGTACCTGTAAATTTTTAATCTACTTGATGTATCAACTTGAGAAATATTGCCCTTTAAATGTGAATTTGTCAGTTTCTCATGGAGATCAGACAGTTCTTTATATTTTTAAGGCTATGTTATTTGTTTTTAGTGACATATTATTGCATAGTAAACCACCCCAAAGCTTAGTGTCTTAAAACAACAGCTGTATTGTCATGTTGACTGAGCTCAGTAGGATGGTTCTTCATCTGAGTTTGCAGGCATTCCCAGCCTGCAGATGACTGAATTAGATTGAAATGTTCAAGACCATTCATGTGTGTTTAGTATTTTGGCAGAGATGTAGAGAAGGCAGGGCTTTGCTGGGATGCTTGGGCTTTCCTGTCCGCGTGGTCTTGAGGCTTCTCCTTTTACCACAGTTTCTCCATCAGGGGTATTCAACTTTCTTATATATGGCAGCTCAGGGTTCTCAAAAGTGCAAAAGCAGCTGTGAGGCATTCTTAACTTTCAGGTGTAGGACTGGCACAGTGTAACTTTTCCCATAGTATGTTGTGTAAAGCAGATCGAGGGATCAGCCCAGATTCACTAGGAGGGGACTGTACAATGACAGAAATACCAGGAAGCTTCATTCCTTGGGGCCATTTTTGGCAACTAGCTACCACAATAGGTATTCAGGTTTTTAACTGTTACAGCTTTTTGGTTGCTTTTGTTGTTGCTAATTAATGTCCTCCTTTATTCCTACTAGTGCTTTACATTCTTTTGTCTTTGGGGTAGGATGTGGTTGCCCTATTCTCTTAAAATTTTTTACGTTCAACCTTTCTCATTGCTTTTGCTGTTGCTTATAAACAATAGCTGGATTTTAAAAATATTAAGTCTGGGAGTTTTGGTATTTTAATAAGTGAATTAATTTACATTTATTGTGATTACTAATATTTTTGTCTTTTTAAATACTTTTAATACTTTTTCTTGTGTTGCCTCTTTTCTGGCTTTTAATTGGACTAATTTTTTTAAATCTTTTTTTAAATTATGGTAAATGTACATAACATAAAAATTACCCTTTTAACCATTTTTTTAGTGTACACTTGTTGCATTAAGTACATGGACATTGTTGTGCAGCTATCAACCACCATCCATCTCCAGAACTTTTCATCTTCCGTAGCTGAAACTCTGTACCCATTAAACACTAAGTCCTCATTCTCTGCTTCCTCCAGCCCTTGACAACCATCATTCTACTTTTTTCTCCTTGAATTTGACTATCCTAGGTATCTTATATTAGTGGAATCACATAATATTTATCCTTTTGTGACTGGCTTTTCCCACTTAGCATAATTTCTTCAAGATTCATCCATATTGTAACATGTGCTAATTTCTAAAATTCCATTTTCCCCCTCTACTGGCTTAGAAGTTATTCTATTTCTAGCCTACTATTTAGCCTTAGATTTTCCAACTTTCAGTCTAAAGTTAATATCTCTTTCTCTTCATGAACAATTCTTGCATTTAATTTACTTTTTTTAGGTTTATAACTGACAGATAAGAATGGTATATATTTATACTTACATTTTAAAGTGTTTTAGTTCTAAATATCTTACCTCCTGTCTTCCATGGTATTTTCTACTTTTGAAGTTCCACCTTCATTTTAATTCTCCCAAAGGTAGGCATTAATCAAAAATATTTAAAGTTAGTATTTATGTTGAGATATAAATTTCTTGATTTACTATTGCTTCTTGCTTCTCATTCCCTCTTTTTGTATTGAATTTCTTTCATATTAATGAATGTTATTTATAAAGTTCTTTTCAGTAAGAATATGTAAGTAATAACCTACTTTGTATAGCTTAAGGCCTCTATTTTGTCCTTACTCTCAGATGACATCTTAGCTATCAATATATAATGATTTGTAGTTGACTGTAACTTTCTCTCATTCTGACAAAGGAAGATATCATTCCCCTGTTTTCTGGCATCTGTTGTTGCTTTTGAGAATTCAGCTATATAATTGTTGTTACTTTATAGTCACTCTTTTCTTCTTGGTTGCTTTTAATATTTTTTGTTTTTATTCTGCAGTTTTGCCACAGTGTATGTTTGAGTAAATTACTCATGTCTTCAGTTTTGGCCAATATGTCTTCAAATATATCACCTTTCCTGCCTCCTCTTCTGGTATTTATATTTCACCATGTTAAAACTTCTCATTCCATCTTTTATACTTCCCTTTCATGTTTTCCATTTCTTTATCTTTTTGTGTGAGATTCTGTGAGATTTTTTTCAGATCAGTAATACAATTCTATCTACTTTATCAATTATAGAGAGAGGGTACTGAAATCTATAATTATGGATTTATCTGTTCTTTCAGTTCTGTCAGGTTTTACTTCATGTATTTTGAAATTCACTTATAAGGTACATAAGCATTTAGGATTGTCTTCCTCTTAATGATTTGGTCCCTTTGTCATTTTGAAATGACCCTTTTTATCTCTAATATTATTTGATCCAAAATCTGCTTTGTCTCATAGTAATACAGACATACCTGCTTTCATTTTATTGGTGTTTGCACGGTATATATATTTCTATTCTTATAACCTGTTTCTATATATTTAAAGTGGGGTTTTTTTTTGTAGGCATTATATGGAATCTTTTATCCAGTTTGACAGCCTCTGCCTTTTAATTAGGGTGTGTAGACCATTTATATTTAATATGTTACTGATCTTATATAGAGTTTAAATCTACTATCCTGTTAGTTTTCTATTTGTCCCATCTGTTCTTTGTTCCTTTTTTTCTTTTTCTGCCTTTTTTTGGATTAAAGATTTTTATGATATTTTTAACTCTCTTTTTGGCTCATTAGCTCTTTGTTATTTTAGGCTTGCTTTAGTGTTTATCGTATATATAACTTATCACAGTCTGCCTTCAGGTAATATTATACCACTTCACCTGTATTAAAATAATTTTCCAGCAGTGCACTTCATTATCCTCCTCTTAGTCTTTGTGCTACATTTGTCATACAATTCACCTCTGCATATGTTACAAACTTCATAATATAATGTTATTTTTTAAATGTGATTTTTTTTTTTTTTTTTTTTTTGAGACAGAGTCTCACTTTGTTGTCCAGGCTAGAGTGAGTGCCGTGGCGTCAGCCTAGCTCACAGCAACCTCAAACTCCTGGGCTCGAGTGATCCTTCTGCCTCAGCCTCCCGAGTAGCTGGGACTACAGGCATGCGCCACTATGCCCGGCTAATTTTTTTTTTTTATATATATATCAGTTGGCCAATTAATTTCTTTCTGTTTATAGTAGAGACGGGGTCTCGCTCTTGCTCAGGCTGGTTTTGAACTCCTGACCTTGAGCAATCCGCCCGCCTCGGCCTCCCAAGAGCTAGGATTACAGGCGTGAGCCACAGCGCTCGGCCTAAATATGTTATTTTTGTGTGTTTTTTTAATTTTTCATTTTAACAGTCAATTATCTTTTAAAGGGATTTTAAAAATCAAGGACAAAAACCTGTTTTATTTTTGCCCATGTATTTTCCATTTCTCTTAACTCTTTATTGCTCGTGTGTAGATCCACATTCTCCTCTGGTATCACTTTCCTTCTGCCAGAGGACTTCCTTTAATGTTTCTTATGGTGCAGGTCTACTGGTGATGGTATTTTTAAGCTTTTGTGTGTTTGAAAAAGTGCTTCCTCTTATTAACAAAACGATATTATCTCTTGATACAGGATTCTAGGTTGGCAGTTTTTCTCTTTCTGTACTTTAAAGATGTTGCTCCACTGTCTCCAGCTTGCATTATTTCTGATGAGAAGTCTGCTGTGTCATTTTTTTTTTTTTTTTTTTTTTTGAGACAGAGTCTCACTTTGTTGTCCAGGCTAGAGTGAGTGCCGTGGCGTCAGCCTAGCTCACAGCAACCTCAAACTCCTGGGCTTGAGTGATCCTTCTGCCTCAGCCTCCCGAGTAGCTGGGATTACAGGCATGCGCCACCATGCCCGGCTAATTTTTTTTTTTTTTATATATATATCAGTTGGCCAATTAATTTCTTTCTGTTTATAGTAGAGACGGGGTCTCGCTCTTGCTCAGGCTGGTTTTGAACTCCTGACCTTGAGCAATCCGCCCGCCTCGGCCTCCCAGAGTGCTAGGATTACAGGCGTGAGCCACCTCGCCCGGCCTCCCCTTTTTGTTAATTTTAAGATTTCCTTTTTATCACTGCTTTTCAGCAATTTGAATGTTATATAATACTTTGTTGTAGTTTGCCTATTTCTCCTGCCTGAGTTTTTGAGCTTCTTGGATCAAATTTGGTAAATTTTCAGCCATTATTTCTTGTGATATTTTTCTTTTACACTTCCCAGCCCCATCTGGGAACTGTAATTATGTGGTTATTTGTCCACCACTTTCTGATGTGCTATTTATGTTTTATAGTCCCTTTATTCTCTTTGTTTTGGGTGCTTTCTACTAGTATATCTTCATGTCCACTAATCTTTCCTTTGCTGTGTTAAATCTGCTGTTAATCCTATCCAGACATCCTACTTTTTTATCTCTAAGGGTTAAGTTTGTGTGATTTTTTTTTTAACTATTTCACATGTCTCTGCTTAACATGCTCAACATTAAAGACATGTAATATAGTTATAATAACTGCTCTCATATTCTCTTCTAATTTTGTCATTTGTGTCATTTTGGGGTCTGTTTCTATGTATTTTTTTTTTGTCAATGTGGGTCAGATTTCCTGGTTCTTTGCATTTCTAATGATTTTTTTTTTTTTTTTCCTTTTTGAGACAGAGTCTAGCTGTGTTGCCCAGGCTACAGTGAGTGCCCTGGCGTCAGCCTAGCTCACAGCAACTTCAAACTCCTGGGCTCAAGTGATCCTACTGCCTCAGCCTCCTGTAGTAGCTGGGACTACAGGCATGCGCCACCATGCCCGGCTAATTTTTTCTATATATACTAGTTGGCCAATTAATTTCTTTCTGTTTATAGTAGAGACAGGATCTTGCTCTTGCTCAGGCTGGTTTTTAACTCCTGACCTCGAGCAATCCACCCGCCTCGGCCTCCCAGAGTGCTAGGATTATTCTAATGATTTTTGATTGGATGACATTGTGCATTTTACTTTGAGTTCTGGATATTTTTGTATTGTCAATATTTTTTGGCTTTGTTTTGGAATGTAAATTGGCAGTGGATCTTTTTGAGGCTTGCTTTTAAGTTAGGTGGGGTATATCCTTCCTGTTTTTGTTTTTATAAGGCTATACAGATGCTTTCTTCCATTTCTTTCTTTTACAAAAGTAGTCTATGTATGTTCTTTTCATTCATTCTTATTTAATGCTATTATAACAGTCTTTTTCCTTACAGTTCTAACATTCTTAATCAGGCAGCAATTACCTCTTGCCTAACTATTGCATTAGCCTCTTAATTGGCACTCTTGTTTTTAGACTCTTTCCATCTCTAATGCAGTGTGCAAATTGCTGTCAGAATGATTCCAAAGCACAACTCTGATAATGTCACTGCATTGCTTTTTAGTGCCTTCAGCAGTGGGATTCACTTTTTTTTTTTTTTTTTTTTTTTTTTGAGACAGAGTCTCGCTTTGTTGCCTAGGCTAGAGTGAGTGCCATGGCGTCAGCCTAGCTCACAGCAACCTCAATCTCCTGGCTCAAGCAATCCTTCTGCCTCAGCCTCCCGAGTAGCTGGTACTACAGGCATGCGCCACCATGCCCAGCTAATTTTTTATATATATATATTAGTTGGCCAATTAATTTCTTTCTATTTATAGTAGAGACGGGGTCTCGCTCTTGTTCAGGCTGGTTTCGAACTCCTGACCTCCAGCAATCCGCCCGCCTCGGCCTCCCAGAGAGCTAGGATTACAGGCGTGAGCCACCACGCCCGGCCTCACTTTTTAAAAAATTATTTCCCCTCATGGTAATAAAAAAAAATTTGAACTTGCATCCTTATTCTCACTGTATATTTGTTTATACATTATGCCACATATTACTAATGTGAATTTAGCATATATGTCCATTGTGTAATATATCCTGAAACATTAATCTAAGAATATTAAGAAATTATACTATATTTAAAACTAACTAACACTTGGGGGGGAATTATTAAAAGATAGAGGATATGTTTTATTTCACCCTGTCTTATATAATTTTGAATGCTTTGGGCTAACTTCTTTTCAGGCATAATTTGATCATTGATTTTACTTTGTGACATGTCTGATGAACTCACTTGGTATAAAAAGTCAGCTCTACTGTTTTTTTCTTAGTGTCCCTTTTACTTGCATTATCAGTATTCAATCCAAACTGCCTTTTCTTTTTTTTTTTTCTCTGTTCATAATTATTATTATTATTTTTTTATTTCGGCATATTATGGGGGTACAGATTTTAAGGTTTCAATAAATGCCCATTTCCCCTCCTCTCCCCACAAGTCTGAGTCTCCATCATGACCATCCCCCAGATGGTGCACATCTCACTCATTATGTATGTATATGCCCGTGCCCCTCCCCCCTCCCACCTGCCCAATACCCTATTACTGTAGTACCTATGTGTCCACTTAGGTGCTACTCAGTTAATACCAGTTTGCTGGAGAATATAACTGGTGCTTGTTTTTCCATTCTTGGGGTACTTCACTTAGTAGTATGGGTTCCAGCTCTAACCAGGAAAATATAAGATGTGCTATATCACCGTTGTTTCTTAGAGCTGAATAGTACTCCATGGTATACATATACCACATTTTATTAATCCATTCTTGGATTGATGGGCACTTGGGCTGTTTCCACAGCCTTGCAAGTATGAATTGTGCTGCTATAAACATTTGAGTGCGGGTGTCTTTTTTGTAGAGTGTCATTGGATCATTTGGGTAGATGCCCAGCAATGGGATTGCTGGATCAAATGGTAGATTCACTTGTATCGCTTTAAGGTATCTCCATATTGCTTTCCACAGAGGTTGAACTAGTTTGCAGTCCCACCAGCAGTGTAGGAGTGTTCTCTCTCTCCGCAACCACGCCAGCATTTATTGTTTGGAGATTTTTTGATAAAGGCCATTCTCACTGGGGTTAAGTGATATTTCATTGTGGTTTTGATTTGCATTTCCCTGATGATTAGAGATGTTGAGCATTTTTTCATATGTTGGCCATTCTTCTGTCTTCTTTAGAAAAGTTTCTATTCAAGTCCTTTGCCCACTTTTTAATGTGGTTATTTGATTTTTTCTTCCTGATTTTTGTGAGTTCTAAGTATATTCTAGTTATCAGTCCCTTATCGGATGTATAGGATGCAAAAATTTTCTCCCATTCTGTAGGTTGTCTGTTTACTTTCATGACTATTTCTTTGGCTGTGCAGAAACTTTGTAGTTTGATCATGTCCCATTTATTTATTTTTGTTGCTGCTGTGATTGCCTTTGGGGACTTCTTCATAAACTCTTTGCCCAGGCCGATGTCTAGGAGAGTGTTTCCAACTTTTTCCTCTAGAGTTCTAATAGTTTCATACCTTAGGTTTAAGTCTGTTATCCAGCATGAGTTGGTTTTTGTGAGAGGTGAAAGGTGTGGGTCCTGTTTTAGCCTTCTACAGGTGGCTATCCAGTTTTCCCAGCACCATTTATTGAAAAGGGATTCTTTTCCCCAGCATATATTTTTATCTGCTTTGTCAAAGATTAGATGGCTATATGAGGATGGTTTTATATCAGGATTCTCACATCTGTTCCACTGGTCAATATTCCTATTTTTGTGCCAATACCATATTGATTTAATTACTACAGCTTTGTAGTATAGTTTGATATCTGGCATATTAATGCCTCCCATTTTGTTTTTGTTGCCTAGAATTGCTCTTGATATTCGGGGTCTTCTTTGGTTCCATACGAAGCGTAAAATTATTTTTTCTATATCTGTGAAGAATGCTGATGGGATTTTAATAGGTATTGCATTGAATCTGTAGATCAGTTTGGGTAGTATAGACATTTTGATGATATTCAGTCTACCGATCCACGAGCATGGTATGGATTAAACTGCCTTTTTTTTGTAATATTTTTAGGCCTGGTTAAAATTAGATAATAAAATATGTTAATCACCTAAGTTGACATGTAAAAAAAAGATAAAAACAAATGAGTGATTTTCAGAATACTGGCTATGATGTAGAAACTGATGTAGGCATTGAGAAAAGGTCCAACTCATATACTAAACGAGTGAAACTTAGTTTCTTGTTTTATCTTTAGATTAAAAATGTGTGTGTATACATTTCATTCTGCATATACTGGCCCCATCAATACAAATACCTCTGCCAGATCCTTGAGCCTCTCTTGATCGTCCAGTGTATCGCTAAGTATTTTATGTGTTTTATATCAGTTAGCCATTGCTGTGTAACAAACCACCCTCAAACTTGGTGCTTTAAAACAAATCTTGTTTATTTAACTTGCCATTCTTTATGTTGGATGAGCTGTTCTTCTGGTCTACACTGGCTCAAATTATCAGGGCTGAGCTCTTTCTGTTGTCTGCTGGTGGCTGAATGTGTTAGGCAGATTTCTAAGATGGTTCCTATTAACCCACACCCTTGATAATCTTTTTTTTCCTGGTGTGGGTGGGAACCTGTAGGATACCCAAACATAAAGAGCTTCTGTAGATGTAATTAAGGTTCTGGTCAATTGACTGTAAGTTATCCAAATAGAGCTTATCCTGCGTGGGTTGACCCAATTAGGTGAGCCCTTTTATCTAGAGGTCAGAGATGGAAGAAGTGAGTAATTTTCTTGCTAGCTATGAAGAAGTAAATTGCCATGTTTGAGAGGACCACATAGCAAGAACTGTTGGGATCCCTGGGAGCTGAATGCAGGCTCTAGCTGACAATAAGAAAGTGACCTTAGGCCAGGCGCGTTGGCTCACGCCTGTAATCCTAGCACTCTGGGAGGCTGAGGCGGGTGGTTTGCTCGAGGTCAGGAGTTCAAAACCAACCTGAGCAAAAGCAAGACCCCATCTCTACTAAAAATAGAAATAAATTAATTGGCCAACTAAAAAGATATAGAAAAAATTAGCCGGGCATGGTAGCGCATGCCTGTAGTCCCAGCTACTTGGGAGGCTGAGGCAGAAGGATCGCTTGAGCCCAAGAGTTTGTGGTTGCTATGAACTAGGCTGACACCACGGCACTCAATCTAGTCTGGCAACTGAGTGAGACTCTGTCTCGATGAAAAAAAAAAGAAAGAAAAGAAAATGACCTTAGTCCTTACAATTGCAAGAAGTTATTTTCTACCAATAAGCATGTGAGGTTAGGAGAGATTACTGAGTCTCCAGAAAGGAAAACAGCCCAGTTGACACCTTGATTTGAACCTTTTGAAACCCTGAGTTGGGGCAGATTTGCCTGGACTTCGAATCCATGGAAACTTGAGATGATAATGTATGTTGTTTTAAGCCACTAGGTTTATGGTATTATAATTTGTTATGAAGCAGTATAACACTAACACACTGGATAGTAGTAGGATGGCCTCACTCCCTTATCTGGCAATAGGCTGGTTGTTGCCTAGAGTATTTGGGGAAACTGCCACATGTGTCACATCATCTAGCAGACTAACTCAGGCCTCTTCACGTGGGGTAGTGGTGACAAGGTTCTTGTTAGCAAGGTGACAAGCCCCAGTGTGCAGGTGCTTTTCAAGCCTTGGCTTGCATACCATTAGAGCAGTGGTTCTCAACCAACGACTGTTTTGTCCCCAGGAGACATTTGGCAGTCTGGTGACTTTAGTTATCACAACTGGGCTGGGGAGGATGCTACTGCCATCTAGTAGGTAGATACAGCCAGGGATGCGGCCAGGCAGATACGGCTACTAAACATCCTGGAATGCACAGGACCTCTACAACAAGGAATTAATCTGACTCAAAATACCAAGAGTGTCAGGGTTGAGAAAACTAGCATTAATCCATTGGTCACAAAGCAAGTCCCAAGAGCAGTAATAAGATTGTTGAGAGGAGCTACAATGTCATACGACAAAGAGGCACAGCACACATGGGAATGAGAGGAATTTGTTGTGATTTTTCTTGCAATAGAACTGGTACACATAAGAAATCTGAAAAATGGCTGATATCCCAGTTTTTCCTATTAACAAGTCTCTAGATTTAGAAAAAAGTTTTATAAATAAAAAAGTACAGAGAAATTAATATAACAGATGACTATGAGCCTACCACCCAGAGTTGAGAATGATGGATACACGTTTCTTCAAGTCTTTGATCCTGATTTTTTGATAAAAATAAAATTAGAAAGTCAAATAGTGCTTTAATCTTCAAATGAAAAAAGCAGTGCCTTACACCCCTTCTTCCTAACTTGGTATTCATTCCTGTGTACTGGTGCCCTGTCCTCCTTCCTCTTTCCTTTGTAGATAGCAGATACCTTCTCTCAGTGTACTTAGGTCTACCTTTGTCTGGATCAGTATTCAGTATTTTCATCTTTATTTAAATAAGTGAAATACAGTGAAATTGAGGTATAGTTTACATATACACTGTGTATTTAAAGTGTCCAATGTGATGAGTATTGACATAAATGTATATACTCATGTAATTGCTACTTCAGGTGCAAGATAACATACATTTCCATCACCTCAAAAAGTTTCCTTGTGCTTCTTTGCAGTCCATTCTGCTCTTCACTGCATCTCCATGCAACTATTTGCTTTCTGTCATTATGGATTTATCTTTGCTTATTCTATAATTTCACATAGATAGAACAATATATGGTTTTTTTCCTATGTGTGTATGGCTTTTTTCACTCAGTATGCTGATTTTGAGATTGATCCATTGCTATTATGTATATATGGCAGTTCTTTTTCACTTAGCAGAATTCTATTATGTGGACATAACTATATTTTTTAATCCAGTCCCCTGTTGAAGGACAGGTGAGTTTTGGTTTGGGGTTTTCCAGTTTTGGACTATAACAAATAAAGATGTTATGAATATATATGCACAAGTCTTTGTGTGGGTATGTTTTCATTTCTCCTAGGTAAAATCTGAGACATGGAATGGACAAGTTGTGTGATGGATACATGTTTAGCATTAAAAAAAACAAAAACAAAGTTAATTTAGAAATAAATTTACATTTATAAAAGAGAGTTGCAAAGATAGCAACCTCAAACTCCTGGGCTCAGGCAATCCTCCTACCTCAGCCTCCTGTGAAGCTGGGACTGTAGGCATGCACCACCACAGTTGGCTAATTTTTTTCTATTTTTAGTTGTCCAGCTATTTTTTTCTATTTTTAGTGGAGGCGGGGTCTCAGTCTCGCTCAGACTGGTCTCCAACTCCTGAACTCAAGCAATCCTCCTGCCTTTGGCTTCCCAGAGTGCTAAGATTATAGGCATGAGCCACTGTGCTTGGCTCCTGTATACCCTTTAGACAGCTTCCCCCAATGTAAAGTGTTACATAATTATGGTACATTTATTAATAAAAAGGATAAATTAATATTGATACAACACTATTAACTACAGACTTTGGATTTCATTGGTTTTTCTACTGTTATTTTGTTTATTTATTTATTTTAGACAGTCTCACTCTGTTGCATGGGCTAGAGTGAGTGCCATGGTGTCAGCCTGCTCACAGCAACCTCAAACTCCTGGGCTCAAGCAATCCTTCTGCCTCAGCCTTCCAAGTAGTTGGGACTACAGGAATGCGCCACCATGCCTGGCTAATTTTTTCTGTATATTTTTAGTGGTCCAGCTAATTTCTTTGTATTTTTAGTGGAGGGGGGTGCGGGGGGAGGGGGGAGGTCTCACTCTTGCTCAGGCTGGTCTTGAACTCCTGACCTTGAGCTATCCACCAGCCTTGGCCTCCCAGAGTGCTAGGATTACAGGCATGAGCCACCGGCCTGGCCTCCATTGTTATTTTTTTTGTTACAATACCGAGTACAGGATACTACATTGTGTTTAGTTATCATGTTTCCTTAGTTGTGAAACAAATTTGGCAATTTTAGTACAGTATTTGTGTATAGATCTTTTTGTTTGTAGCCTTATAGTATCCAGTGAAAACATAGTTTTCTAAAGTTACTATTATGTAGCCTTTTGGGTCCAGTTTCTTTAACTTAGAAAAAAATACATTTAAAATTCATCCATGTTCCATGAATCAATAGTTTGTTTCTTTTTTAAAGATTGAGGTGGCCGGGCGTGGTGGCTCACTCCTGTAATCCTAGCACTCTGGGAGGCGGAGGCGGATGGATTGCTGGAGGTCAGGAGTTCGAAACCAGCCTGAGCAAAAGCAAGACCCCATCTCTACTATAAATAGAAAGAAATTAATTGGCCAACTAATATATATAGAAAACATTAGCCGGGCATGGTGGTGCATGCGTGTAGTCCCAGCTACTTGGGAGGCTGAGGCAGGAGGATTGCTTGAGCTCATGAGTTTGAGGTTGCTGTGAGCTAGGCTGACGCCATGGCACTCACTCTAGCCTGGGCAACAGAGTGAGACTCTGTCTCAAAAAAAAAAAAAAAGATTGAGGTGAAATTCGCATAACATAAAATTAACCATTTTAAAGTGAACAATTAAGTGACAAGTAGTACCTTAACAGGGTTGGGCAATCACTATCTCTATCTGGTTTCAAAATATCATCTTTATCAAATCAAAAGAGAACCCCATATCCATTAAGCATTTTCTCTCCACCAATTTATGAGCTTCTGGCAAACACCAGTCTCTGCTTTCTATTTGCATGGATTTACCTATTCTAGATATTTCATGTAAATGGAATCATAGAATATGTGAGCTTTTGCATCTGGCTTTGTTTTTGAGAGATGTTTTTGCTGGATTAAGAATACACACCTGACAGGTTCCCCCCCCCACACACACACACACCCGTCAGTACTTCAAAGATGTTGTGCCACTGTCTTTTCACTTGCCTTGTTTCCAACAAGAAATCTGCTCTTTGTTTTTTGTATTTAGCATGCCTTCCCCCCTCCCTTTTTTGGTTGCTTTTATTATTTTCTCTTTATTACTGGTTTTGTGCAATTTGATTATGATATTCCTATGATATGTAGTTTTCTTCATGTTCCTTGTGCTTATGATTCAGTGACATTCTTGAATATATGGGTTTATGGTTTGCTTCAAGTTTGGGAAATTTTGGCCATTTTTTCAAATTGTTTTCTGTCTTCTCTCTTTTTCCTTTTATTAGATACTCTGATTATCTAAATGTTAGGCTGCTTGAAGTTATCACAGCTCACTGATAGTCTTCATTTTTTGGATTCTTTTTTCTCTTGTTTCTCTTTTCATTTTCTTGGATTCTTACTTTCAAATAAAAATAATTTTCATTTGAAAGCTATTTCTGTGTCTTCAAAAAGTTAGTCAAATCTAGCATTTTAAAATTTTGTTTTTCTCAAGTCTTTTTATTTTGGGTGCTATTGTAAATGGAATTGGCTTTTAAATTTTGTTTCCAGTTTTTTGCTTTAGCAGTTATATAGTTGACTTAAAAAAAAACCAAACTTGTAGTTTTCACATAATTTCAGACATCACATTTATTATTCTATCTATGAATTATTTTTCTTCTAGACTGGAGTATGATACAGGCAATAAAGCCTCTTTATCTCTAAATAGTTATTAAAAATAAGGACATTCTCTTTCATAATAACATTGCAGTTATCATTATGAGACAATTGACATAGTACTACTTACTATCCAATCTGCATACTTTAAATTATACCTATTATTTTCTAATACCAATATAAAACAATATTCTGGTTGAGGACCTGGATGGTGCATATGTTGTCAAGCCTCTCTCTTTTAATCTGGAAAAGTTCGGCTAACATTGTCTTTTATGGCTTAATTAAAAAAAAAAAAAAGTACAGACCATTTATTTTGTAGAAAGTTCCTCAGTTTGGGCTTGTCTGATATTTTTCATTATAAGTTCTTCTATTCCAGAACTTTTCTGGTTCAGTCTAACCAGAATATAAATCTGTTTTCTTTTGAAGCTGGAGAAGACTATATTTTCTGTGTGAAGACAAGGAGGAGACTTGAGGGGTCTAACTTCTTGTCTAGACTTTAAACCAGTTCTCTTCTTCTTAGCCCCATGACTCACCTCTGTCTGCAGTGGTTCCTGGTACCTCCAATCCCTTCCCCCTGTGGGGTTTTTCAGAACTGGCTTGCTTTTTATGGGCTTTTCCCTCTGCAGTCTTGGACTTCACCTTTCTCTCCTTGCTGAGTCAATTACTTCTTATCTTCCTACTATCTATCTTCCATGTTTCTGTTGATATCCCTCATCTACTGCCCTTTTCTTCCCCCTTTATCTTTGTGTATTTATACCTTTATTATTTCCTTATAGCTATCATAATGACATTTCAGGAGGATGCAGAGAAGCTGTGTTTGTTTTGCCATGTTTATTGTCTCTCCCAACAAATCACATTTATAAAAATTTTTAATTGAGGCCAGGCATGGTGGCTCACACCTGTAATCCTAGCACTCTGGGAGGCCAAGGCAGGAGGATTGCTTGAGCTCAGGAGTTTGAGACCAGCCTGAGCAAGAACAAGACCCTGTCTTTACTAAAAATAGAAAAAATTAGCTAGGGCATGGTGACATGTGTCTGTAGTCTCAGCTACTTGGGAGGCTGGAGCCAGGAGGATCACTTGAGCCCAGGAGTTTGAGGTAGCAGTAAGCTATGATGACACCACTGCATTCTAGCTGGGGCAACGGAGTGAGCTCTGTTTCCAAAAAGAAAAAAAAATTTAATTGATATGTAACAGTTATGCATATTTTGTGGGGGTTCATGTGATATTTTGATACATGTATACAATGTGTAATGGGATAATTGGGATATCTATCACTTTAAACATTTATCTTTGTGTTGGGAACATTGCAATTCTTCTAATTATTTTGAAATATGCAATAAATTATTTTTAACTATGATTTCTCTACTATCAAATGTTAGTACTTATTCCTTCTAACTTAATTTTTATACTCCTTAACCAACTTCTATTTTGCCATGTTTAAATATGGAACCTCAACCTTTTGCGCAGAGAAAGTGGGAAATACCCTTGACATCTTTGCCAAACCTCACCCTTCTACCTGCCACCTAGGCCTGTGGTCCTTGTTTCTTCCCAGTAGCAACATTGTTATTAATTTAATGTGCATCTTCCTGTTCATATGTGTTCATGAAAAGTGTGTGGCCTGTTTGTTTATATAGGTGTATTTTTATTCTCTTTAATGTTTAAAGTGTGTCATATCAATACACCTCATTTTATTTATCCAGTCCCCTATTACAGAGATTTTCCAGTCATTTGCTATTACAAACATTGTTGCAACAATCATCCTTTTACTTGGAGTCTCCATGTGCAAATATGTGAGAATTTATCTAGGGAACTATTTCCTTACCTTTTCATATTATGGCATGGTTGGGTGAAATGGAAGTGTGATTTGGAGCCTCTCTCTATGGGACTTCGTGAAATATTTCATTAACTTTTATTCTTTACATTTTATAACTATGATGAGGAAAGTAAAATTACAAAACTTCTAAATCTTAAAAAAATTTTTTTTGAGAAATATGCTTCTTTATGATCATATCAAGTTTTATGCTTAAAATGTCTATTTGTAATTCTTTGTGTTTTTTCAATGGTTTTTTCACATGCCTTATACAGGTGTGTAATCCTTTATTAACAATTCTGAAATCCAAAATATTTTGAAAACTGAAGTTTTTCTCCCCAACTCATTTGATAATCAAACCTGACCTGCCTAAACTCATCTGGTAGCAAAACTCTGATCTAGACTGACAAGGCTAATTTAACCTATTTATTGCATTTGGTATGTATATACATTTCATTTCAAAAAATATTAATGTGTTTGATTATGGGTTGCTGGTGGTGGTAATATACAATATATGCACTATATTACCATTCTAAAATTCAAGAAATTCTATATTCTAAAACACCTGGCCCAAGGGTTCAGATGAGTGATTGTGGGCCTATGGACACCATTAGTAGAAACTTTGCTTGCAGATGTAGGTGACAAATTACAGACAAGAATTGATCTCTGGTCGATGGAAACTCCTTTTTTTTTTGAAACAGAGTCTCACTCTGTTGCCTGGGCTAGAGTGCCGTGGTATCAGCCTAGCTCGCAGCAACCTCAAACTCCTGGGCTCAAGCAATCCTTCTGCCTCAGCCTCCCGAGTAGCTGGGACTACAGGGATGCACCACCATACCTGGCTAATTTTTTCTATATATTTTTAGTTGGTCAATTAATTTCTTTCTATTTTTAGTGGAGACGGGGTCTCACTCTTGCTCAGGCTGGTCTTGAACTCCTGACCTTGAGCGATGCTCCTGCCTTGGCCTCCCAGAGTGCTAGGATTATAGGCATGAGCCACCAAGCCTGGCCGGAAACTCCTTTCTTGTCATTAATGAGACTCAGGCAATTTCTTTTCTTTAAACCATATTCCAAGAGTGTGTTCAATATTTAAATAACAGTTCTTCCTTTTCTTTTTTTGACAGCTGTGATAGTGAAATTGCTTGTGATAATGCAAATGGATTTGAAATTCAATATAATTTTTTTACGTCAAGTGTTTATAAAAATAATGAAGCTTTTTGTCAAGCATACATGAAAATTACTAGTTTTAATTTTTCTTCAGGATTTACATAACAAAATTAAAACATCATTAATGGATCATTTTAGCCAGTTTTCCAAAGTTCAGTTTTGATTTTGAATCTATAACCTTTCTGTACACTTTAATGTTTTTGTGTGTTTTTCTTTGAGTAAATTCATTCACATTTTTAGAACTGTCAGTTAAATTTCGTAAGCCATTTTTTACCCATTTTTATTGGGATTTAATTTACAGACTGTACAATTCAGTAGCTGTTAGTATATTCCTTAAAGTTAGCAACCATCACCATGATCTAATTGCAGAACGTTTTCATCACTCCAAAAAGAAACCCAGTACCTTTTAGCAAAGTCCCCGTTCACTCTTCCTCTTTTTTTTTTTTTTTTTTGAGACAGAGTTTCACTTTGTTGCCCAGGCTACAGTGAGTGCCATGGCGTCAGCCTAGCTCACAGCAACCTCAAACTCCTGGGCTCAAGCAATCCTTCTGCCTCAGCCTCCTGAGTAGCTGGGACTACAGGCATGCGCCACCAGGCCCGACTAATTTTTTTAATATATATTAGTTGGCCAATTAATTTCCTTCTATTTATAGTAGAGATGGGGTCTTGCTCTTGCTCAGGCTGGTTTCGAACTTCTGACCTCCAGCAATCCGCCCGCCTCGCCCTCCCAGATTGCTAGGATTACAGGCGTGAGCCACCACGCCCTGCCCACTCTTCCTCTTATCCCCTAGCAACCTCTAATCTAATTTCATTACTAGAGCCTTATGAAAAGCAAGTCTTTCATCTTACTTTTGAAGAGTATTTTGGTTATTTGTGGCCCTTTGCTTTTCCATGTAGAGTCAAGTTGTACAAAAAATCATGTTGAGAATTTTGTTTGAATTGAGTCTACAAATCAATTTGGGAAGAATTGCCATCTTTACAATTTCGAATCTTAAGAACGTAGCTCTCCATTTATTTAGGTTTTAAACCTTTCTCAATAAAGTTTTATGTTTTCTTCATAAAATAATTATATTTCTTTTGTGCAGTGTATCCCCAGGTAACTTGTGTTCTTTGTTGTTTTACATTTTCTAATTGGTGATGTTATTGCTGTGATGTTAAGATCAATTGATTTTCAAAATGTGATCTTGAATGTTACAACCTGGCTGGAATTCTCTTATTATTCTGAGTCTTTTGGATCTTCGATGTGGATAATTGTACTGTCTGAAATTGTGACTCTTGTCTCTTCTAATCTCTTATTTCTTTTTATTATGGATTGGTTAGGAACTCTAGTATACTGTTGAATGGTCAGTGTTTTTTTTTTTTTTTTTTTTTCTTTTTTCTTTTTTGAGACAGAGTCTCATTTTGTTGCCCAGGCTAGAGTGAGTGCCGTGGCATCAGCCTAGCTCACAGCAACCTCAAACTCCTAGGCTCAAGCGATCCTACTGCCTCAGCCTTCCGAGTAGCTGGGACTACAGGCATGCACCACCATGCCTGGCTAAGTTTTTCTATATATATTAGTTGGCCAATTAATTTCTTTCTATTTATAGTAGAGAGGGGGTCTTGCTCTTGCTCTTGCTCAGGCTGGTTTCGAACTCCTGACCTCGAGCAATCCACCAGCCTCAGCCTCCCAAGTGTGTTCTTTTTAATAATATATAGTAAATTGGCCGGGCGTGGTGGCTCACACCTGTAATCCTAGCACTCTGGGAGGCCGAGGCGGGCGAATTGCTCGAGGTCAGGAGTTCGAGACCAGCCTGAGCAAGAGCGAGACCCCATCTCTACTATAAATACAAAGAAATTAATTGGCCAACTAATATATATATATATATATAAAATTAGCCAGGCATGGTGGTGCATGCCTGTAGTCCCAGCTACTCAGGAGGCTGAGGCAGGAGGATCGCTTGAGCCCAGGAGATTGAGGTTGCTGTGAGCTAGGCTGATGCCACGGCACTCACTCTAGCCTGGACAACAAAGCGAGACTCTGTCTCAAAAAAAAAAAAAAAATATAGTAAATAGTGTTCAAATCAGCCTTCTAAAAGACAGTTGTCATTTCTTAAGAAGGGTTTATCAGACTCATAAAGGAAAACTATACCTGAGATTTTGCTTATTTTTTAAATTTGAGAATGTTATCTTGGGTAGTTTAAACTTTATCAGTTAAATATTATTCTGTTTTATTCAGATCTGGGACTTGTTACATTCACAGTGCCTTTTATTATTTTTTTAGAGACAGGGTCTGGCTGTCACCCAGTGGCTGCAGTGGCAATTCACTACAGCCTGGAACTCCTGAGCTCAAACAATTCTCCCACCTCACCTACCCTA
Organism: Microcebus murinus; assembly: GCF_040939455.1. Taxonomy (NCBI): domain Eukaryota; kingdom Metazoa; phylum Chordata; class Mammalia; order Primates; family Cheirogaleidae; genus Microcebus; species Microcebus murinus. Next base: position 29,917,080 of record NC_134119.1, read on the forward strand.
GGAGGTGGGACTACAGGTGTGTACCACATGCCTGGCTAATTTTTTTTTGTTTTTGAAAATTTTTTATAGCAATGGGATCTTGCTGTGTTGCCCAGGCTGGTGTCAGACTCTGGACCTCAAGCGATCATCCTGCCTGGGCCTCCCAAAGCTCTGGGGTGACAGGCATAAGCCTCCTTGCCTGGCCCCTTTTATTTTTTAAAACTTCTGACTTATAGGAGAGTATTTTATTTAGGTATATTTATTACTGATGGTTGCTTTTTTTTTTTTTTAAATTCATCACTGGCCTCTTTTCCAGTTGCCTTGCCAAGCAAATATACTTATGCATTTTAAAGATACTTGCATTAATTAATAGGTGAATATTGGTAAAAAGTACATGGCAAGTTTTCTTTGTGCCATTTTACTCTTGCAGCTTTTCTGTAAATTTGAACTTATTTTCTTTTTTCCTTTTTTTTTATTTTGAGATAGAGTCTCACTCTGTTGCCCAGGCTAGAGTGCTGTGGCATCAGCCTAGCTCACAGCAACCTCAAACTCCTGGGCTCAGGCAATCCTTCTGCCTCAGCCTCCTGAGTAGCGGGGACTACAGGCATGCGCCACCATACCTGGCTAATTTTTTCTATATACTTTTAGTTGGCGGATTAATTTCTTTCTATTTTTTTTAGTAGAGACGGGGTCTTACTCTTGCTCAGGCTGATTTCAAACAAGTCCTAACTTTGAGCAATCCACCCGTCTCAGCCTCCCAGAGTGCTAGGATTACAGATGTGAGCCACCACGCACACCGGCCAGAACTTATTCTCAAATAAAAATATTTAAAATGTATTTGTAAAAGTAATACATGCCCATGATCAATATCAGAAAGAGTCCAGAATAAAGAATTCCTACAACTGTAATTATAAAAAGACAAATAACTCAATTAAAAAATGGATGAAAGACTTGAATACTTCAAAAGGTAGATATGAGTATGGCCAATAAGCACATAAAAAAATGCTTAAAAATCTTTAGTCACTAGGGAAATGAAAATTAAAACCACAATGAGATCCCATTACCTTTCCACTAGAATGGCTAAAGTAAGACTGACCAAGTATCAGTGAATTAACTGTAAGTCTCATACAATGCTGTTGGGAGTGTAAATCTTGGGAAATCTGTTTGGCATTTTTTTAAAATAAAGTTAAATTTTGATTCATCTTACGATTCAGCAGTTTTACTCCTAGGTATTACCTAGGAGAAATCAAAGCATGTCTACGAAAGGTCCTGTACAAGAATGTTCATAATAACTTTATTCATAATAGTCAAACTCTGGAAGTAACCCAAATGTCCATCAACAAGAGAATAAACAAATGGTTGTATGTCAACACTACTCTGTAGTAACAAATAGTGAAACTGCTGATGTATGGTATGCAGCCACACGGATGAGTATCATAAACATTAGACTGAGTGAAAGAAGCCAGATGTGAAGGAGCACATACGTATGATTCATTTACATGAGTCCAAGAACAGGCAAAAGTAATTTATAGCAATAGAAATCAGAACAGCGATTGCCTTAGTGGAGGGAGGGCAGAGGTAGTACAGAGTGGGGATTGACTAGGAAGCGGCACAAGGAAACTTGGGGGTGTTGGAAATGCTATGCGTCTTGATATGTATTTGTCAAAACTCACTACACTTAAGATCTGTGCATTTCACTGTAAATAAATTATACCTTAATTTTTTAAAAATAAGAGAAAGGATGTGAGGAGGTATATGTGATCCAGGCTCATTCTCTGACATAAGCAAAATAAGTTATCATACTCAGGAATTTTTTTTTTTTTTTTTTTTTTTTTTTTGAGAAGTCTTGATATGCTGCTCAGGCTGGCCTCAAACTCCTGGACTCAAGTGATTCCCCCGCCTCAGCCTCCCGAGTACCTGGGACTACAGGCAGGTGCACCTGGCTTGTCACTCAGGAAATTTAACATTAACACTACCATCTAGTATGCAGTTCATATTCACATATCCAAATAATGTTTTGAAATTTGCTGAGAGTAGATCCTCAAACCACTCCTCCCCATGGTAATTGTGTGGTAATGGATGTATTTATTAATTTGATTATTTCATAGTGTATACATATATCAAATCATCACATTGTCCACTTTGAATATATACAATTTTTGTTTTGTCAGATATACCTTAATAAAACTGGAGAAAAACAAAAAAAATAGTAAAATAAGTCTTTTACAGCACTTTTTAATATTTAGGATTCTGTGAAAGATCACCCATTACTTATTTTTTTTAAAGCTTCTTGATGAAAAATATCCTTGCAATAAATTAAAATCTTGAGTCCTAGGGCATATTTTCTGGCACCTATCATTTTCTATAACCTATTTCCTTTTTGTCAAACTTCTAGACTTAATGTATGAAAAGTTAATGTTACCAGACTTCTGGAGTTTATATGGAAAGGTTGTATGATCTTACAAATTGCAGATGTAGAATCACTTTTATTATCTTAAAAGTTTCATTTTCCTGTTTGCTTTTTACTGAAAATGTATAGTTTTAGAAACTACAGGGCAGTTTGAATTACAGACAGAAAGGCCCTGTTTCTATTTAATTAATGGAATGTGTAATCAGCACTAGGTTTATTTTAACTTAGCTGTTGATAAAGGATTTAACTAATTTACTCTGTTGCCTGGGCTAGAGTGCTGTCGCGTCAGCCTAGCTCACAGCGACCTCAAACTCCTGGGCTCAAGCAATCCTCCTGCCTCAGCCTCCCAAGCAGCTGGGACTACAGGCACGTGCCACCGTGCCTGGCTAATTTCTTTCTATTTATAGTAGAGATGGGGTCTCACTGTTGTTGCTCAGGCTGGTCTTGAACTCCTGAACTCAAGCAATCCTCCTGCCTCGGCCTCCCAAAGTGTTAGGATTACAGGTTTGAGCCACCGTGCCTGGCCTAATTTCTCTTTTTAAATGTTATTATCTTGATCACACAAAAAATGCATGTTCATTGTAGAAAACACCCACAATTAAAAAGAAAAAGTTGTAAAGCATTTACAGCTCCACCACCTAGAGATGATGATGGCTAACAACTTAGAAGAATTTCACTGATGTTTTTCTATGCATACACATTCACACAGATTTTTATTTTTTAAAAGGGTGATGAAATTATTATTGTATGAATTTAACTACTTAATTCACTAGCTGTATGTATCATTAGCATTTCTCCTGGCATTAAATACTCTACAGTTGTATTTTAAATGGCTGCCTATGGTAGTGTTAGTTGATGGGAAAACTTTATTTTTTGTTTTTAAAGTTTTTAAGATACAGCAGCATAATACAGTGAAATGCATGGGACACAATGTTCAGCTTAATGAATTGTTGTAAAGTGAACACCCTTGTAACTGCTACTCAGGTCAAGACACCGAACATAGCCAACAGCCAGGAGCCCACTGCGTGCTCCTTGCCAGTCACAGCCCCATTTTTCCCCCTAAAGGTGACTACTGTGCTGACTTATGAAAGTTATTTTCATGCTTTTCTTTCTTGTTTCCTACCTGTGTTTGTTCCCTAACAACTATAGTTTAGTTTTGCCTGTTTTTGAACTGTTTACAAATGGAATCATCACAGCATACATTCTGTTTCTGACTTTCATTTAATATTTTGTTTTTAAGAGTCATTTATCTTCATTCATTTTTTTATTGTATAATCATCCTTTTGTTGAATACACTACCACTTATTGATTCTATTGATGGCCACGCTGTTTGTTTACAGTCCAGGTTACAAATGCTGCGTCCATGAACATTCTGATTGTGCCTCCTGATGTGTATGCATGCACTTCTCAAGGGAGTTCAAACCTAGGAGTGAAATTGCTGGGGCATGGGGATGTTTGTATCTTCAACTGTACCAGATAATGCCAACATGTATTTTCAAATGGTTGGATCAGTTTTCAGTGTACCTGTTCCACGTCCTTATTAATGCTACTTAGTATTGTCAAACTTTAATTTTAGCCATTCTGGTGGATGTGGTGGTATCTCACTGTGATTTTAATTTGTGTTATTTTGTATTTTCCTTATTGTTAGTGAGGATACCCTTTCATGTGTCTGTTGGCCATTTAGATATATCTTCTTTTGTGCAGTGCATAATTCACATCTTTTATTTTTCTTCTGAGTTGCTTTTTCTCATTGATTTATGTTGTCTAGATACAGGTTCTACATTGGTTATAAGGGTTGCAGATATCTCCTCTAACTTTGTAGGTACCGTTATCTTTTCATTCCGTTAATGGTGTCTTTTGATGAATAGAAGATCTTCATTTTAATATAGTTTAATTATTTAATTTTTTCCTTTGTCAAAGTTAATGCTTTTCATGTCCTATATAAGTCTTAGAAGTATTGGATTAAAAGTTTATATATATATTTTTAGGTTTTTGCTAGCAGTTTACTCTCCTATGGGTAGTGCGTGAACTTTTTGATACCATTTTTACTTTCACTAACAGTGTATGTATGACTTTCCCACACTCTTGCCAGGACTGCAGATTTGGGGTCAACTTTGTCAATGTAATAGACTTCCTTAATTCATTAATGAGTATTTTTTCTTAGTTTGTCCATAAAATTCAGAGATTAAATTTGTTTCATTATTCTAAGAGCATGGCAGTCAATAAGCATACTTGTAAGATTAATAATAAAAATATTCTTTAGCTTTTGATTCTGAGGTTGCATTTGATATCTAGTAGGGAAAAGACATAAAGATCTAAAAAGTTGTTTTCTTTTTTTTATTAATTTAAGGCTAAAATTAATAAAGATAAATTGAAACCTTAATGTAGTAGATCAAGGGACCCATTAAATTTGAGTTACATTCTGTGGGTTCCCCTTTTAAATTTATGGTACATTTTTATTTAAAAAAAGACATTCCTTTCTTCTAACCCAACTTTTCTCTTTCTTTCTTCAGCCCCCAGTATTCATTCATACTTCTTCCTAGTGTTGAGGTGTGAGACAGGTTCTCCTTGGGAGTGGGTGGAGTTTAGTTTTGAGACTATATATATTAATACAACGAAGCTTGTTGGAAGAAGCTTTTGTTAGGAGATGAAATTTGGGATGAAGCTGTCCTCTACACCAGTCTAGCCTTGTTGCCACAGTTTAAGTTTGGTTAGATCTTTAGTATTTTTCACTGCCAGAATGAAATTCCTAAAACTCGTATCATTCCCCTGATTAATATCCTTCAGAGACTCCAGAACAATCATAGTCTTAATCCCTCCCCACAGTGTCTTTATCATCTGCTCTCCTGCACTCTCTCTAGCCTCCTGCATGTCCAATTCCCCACATCCCTACTGAAATCACGATTTCCCTGAGTTTGGAATATTCTTTCACATTTGCTCATCTCACTCTCTAGAACTTTTTACTTCCTTACTGCTGACCCGTCTGCTCTGTAGCTAGCTTTAAAATAAAACTCAGCTCAAGCAACACATCCTCTTGGAAGCCTTACTTCATTGATCCCTATTCACGCCCTATACCCATTCCTGCTTTCCATCAACTCAGTGAGTTAGGTGACCCTCTTGGCTGCTACAGCTCTTTGTTTACTGCCGTTGCTGTTTGTATTGTAATTGATTTTTTTCCCCTACTCATTTGAGCTCTCTGAGGGTAGGGCTCTGATTCCCATCCTCCTCAGAACTAGCGCAGTGTAGCTTATAGAAAGAACCCTATAAATGTTTAATGAATGATTAAATCCAAAATTATATCTAACTTTCTTAATGATATATTTATGAAAAGAACTTATTAAGAAAAGAGGTCAGTTAGAAAGGGATAGGAGTTTATCAATATTCTAAACCCGAAGCCTACAAATTTAGGAATGCTCGCCATGCTTGTAGGATTTGTAGAGTTTTGCTCACCTGAATTATGCCTTGCTATCACAGAAGGATGCCCTGCAGTGGTCTCGCAATCCAGCTGCAGCGGAGGGAGAGGAGCCAGAGGACACGGCTGATGTGGAGAGCTGTGGGTCTAATGAAGCCAGCACTGTGAGTGGTGAAAACGATGGTAAGGACCCTTGACCGCGTGGGCGAGGGAGCCACAGCAGGTGCTAGGAACTAACCTTTATTTTCCTCTCTCCAGTATCTCTTGATGAAACATCTTCAAATGCATCCTGTTCTACTGAATCTCAGAGCCGGCCTCTTTCCAATCCCAGGGACAGCTACAGAGCTTCCTCACAGGTAGAGAAGCAAGGTGGAGATAAGGCCAGGAGGATGAATGGTGGTAGGCACAGGACGGGATTCTTCCTCCTCCTGCAGATAGCTGTGGATGAAGAGTAGAGACAGAAGTTTGGTCTCTACTTGTGTTAGTGCCATTTAAAAGTGGCTGTAGTTCTAAGAGCAGAGAGTGATTCATTTTTTTTTTCTTTACCATGGCTGGATGATTCCTTTCATTCTTGTAATACACATGTGAACATCCGAGGAGAAGTACAGTACAGTGCAGACTGGAGAGAACATGGGCTTGGAATTCAGCAGTTTGAGTGATAGCCCTGCCACTTACTAGCTGTGAGTCTTTGGGCAAATTCCTGACTTGTAAAATGGAGATAATAATACAGTCTTTTTAGCTCAGGGTGATCCTTGGTACAGTGACTGGCAGTCAGTGCTCTTGTCAGCATTACCTGGCAGACCTGGTTGAATACAAACTCTGTTTTACAAGAGAGTTGGTAGAGATAAGATCAACAGGGAGTGCTGCTGTGGCTCTGCAGATGACTTGGGCTCTCTTTTTATTCCCTCTGGGAACACAGGCAAACAAACAGAAGAAAAAGACTGGGGTGATGCTGCCTCGAGTTGTCCTGACTCCTCTGAAGGTAAACGGGGCCCACGTGGAATCTGCATCAGGTATGTGTAAACTCATGATTGTGATGCTTTTTCCTCAGGTCCTGGGGACCTGGCCTCTTTCTGTCCACAGTTTCTGACCTAGTAGTGTGATGCCAGTAGAGCTGTTGGGTCAGAGTGAGGAGACCTCAGCCCCTCTGTAGGCAGCAGGCGTGGTGGTGAGGCCTGTGTAGGCTCTCGTGCTGGGCTCAGCTCTGTGCCCTCCTCTTGGCCTTCCAGGGCAATCGTGAGCATACAATAAATGATTGTGTCAGTGCTTTGTAAAAGGCGTAGGGCTATACAAATAAAGGCGACCATGGTTTGGCATTCTTAAAGTGATATTTTAAAGCCAGACTGTGAGGTGGTGGTTTCTGTCAGCCCAAGGCTGGGAGATGGCAGCACCCCAGTATTGCTGGCAGCATCTCAGGGAGAACTGGGAGAAGTAAGCTTGTCTGAGAGCCATGGGCGCGGCGTGTGATGCTTTTGACCAGTGGAATGCTGTGCCTTCAGGGTTCTCAGGCCGCCACGCCGATGGCGAGAGCGGCAGCCCGTCCAGCAGCAGCAGCGGCTCTCTGGCCCTGGGCAGCGCTGCTATTCGTGGCCAGGCCGAGGTCGCCCGGGACCCTGCCCCGCTCCTGAGAGGCTTCCGGAAGCCGGCCACAGGTGAGTGGCTTGGCACTCGTTTCTCTGCCTGTAATGGGGGCCCCAGCAGGCCTAGTGAGAGATGATGTCTTCTATTACAGTTCCTTTACTAGTTTATTTTTACTTCCTGGGTGGCCCTCTATTTTTTGTTTATTTTTACCTTGTCATTTGGTTATTTCATGTGTAGATCTTTGCTATACTGTGAAAGAATTCCTTGTAGGCAGAGTTCTTTGATCCTTGTATGTCCCTGTAGGGCCTAGCCTGTGCCCGCCTTGATACTGCTTAGCAGGTGTTTGAATGAGTGAAAATTGCCTCTGAGCTTCTCAGTGAAGAATTCCAGCATCCATTTTCTTTCTTTGGTAGCTTCCTGCCATGTTCGTTCTCAACATCTGTAGTCTCTATTGGATTCTCCCTTTTTATCAATATGTTGAGTGGAAGCATATGTCGAATTTGGGGGATGCAAACAAATTTAGTAGTGCTTATACTGTGCACCTCTCACTCCCAAGTAGGGTTTTTGCAATGCTAGTGTGCTGTTTGCTATTTCAGGATTTATTTCTTATGGCCCACATGCTGAGGTTTTTTTGTAGATGTGCCACATGAAAGCATTAAGAAGACTAGCCTTTGTTTCTGAAAATTAGAATAAACCATTGCCCAAACAGGGACTAGGTTTGCTGTCTTACTGCTTTTTCAGCTCATCAGCAGTGTTTAATCCATGGTCTCATAGGTCTCCATTCTTAGTGAGTTTTTCAAATAAAATAACATTTGCTTAGGCTTTGTGAGAGTATTAACGTCTCAGTTAGCTTTTAACAACCCGTAGTTCATTTCTGTGTGGAGATCATACCTCTCCAGCCCATTCACAGAAGACTTTTGCAGATTTTTCTGTAGTACACTAACTAGATTTGCTTTTAGAAAACTTCCATCATTTCTACAGTTGGGCTTTGTGGAGCCTGTTCTCCAGCTTCGGAGGGAAGCTCAGAACCTGCCCCCTGCCTGGTTTTTCGTGGAAAGAGTGTCCTCTTCAGGCTGTGACACAGCACGGTACAGAGTATTGTCTGAGGGGATGCAAGCCCAAGTGTTCTCTTAGGTTTGATGGCAACGACAGTAACCTGCAGAGAACAATTGTAACATACAGGTTAGGATGGACTGGACGGTTGAGCAGATTGTGTGCAGATAAGTTCCAGGTAGCTTGGGTGCTGCCAACCAAAGTTTTCCCATCAGTTGGATTTACTTTTTTGCTTTAAAAAGCTGAAAATCTATATCTTGCTGCTGCTTGCTTCAAAAATCACAGGTCAGATGAAGCGCAACAGAGGTGAAGAGATAGATTTTGAGACACCTGGGTCAATTCTTGTCAACACCAACCTCCGAGCCCTGATCAACTCTCGGACCTTCCATGCGTTGCCATCACACTTCCAGCAGCAGCTCCTTTTCCTCCTGCCTGAAGTGGACAGACAGGTGCACATGGGCAGCCTTCTTTTTACCTCTTCCTGGGCGGGCCTCTGTTCTCTTTTAAGTTCATTTATTGGGGTTTTCCCCCCTTGATCCTTCTAGGTGGGGACAGATGGCCTGTTGCGTCTTAGCAGCAGTGCGCTAAATAACGAGTTTTTTACTCATGCGGCTCAGAGTTGGCGGGAACGCCTGGCTGATGGTGAGTAGACTTCATCATCTCAGATGAATTGAGATGGTGCCTTCCTGGTGTGGCGTGTCTCTTGGTATTTAAAACCCAAGCACTCATTTTTCACCAATCTCTTTTTTCCTCAGGATATTTAGTATAAGGCAGGCTTTCCTCATAATACTAGTTAGTGTGGTAGGTTTAGTTAAGTGGCACACAGCTCTGAAGAAGTAACAGGATATTTGGACTTTAACTTTATTACATGTACATATAGTGTACTTGTCAGTTGGAGTGATTATTAGCTTCTCTGCATTGAATTTTGTGTGTAAGCTACAAGGGGAATGTGTTGGGAGGACTCCAAGACCACCCCTCAGTTTGATGATTTGCTGGTAGGACTCAGAATATAGTCATAGCCACGGCTGTGGTTTATCACAGCAAAAGAATACAAAGCAAAATCAGCAAAGGGAGAGGCACATGGGGTGAGGTCCAGGGGAAACCAGGTGCAAGCTTCCAAGGTCCTCTGAGTGGAGTCACATGGGACATACTTGATTCCACCAACAACAGGTTGTGGCAACACGTGAAATGTCTACCAGGAAAGCCTGTTCAAGACGTGATGCTCAGGGTTTTTATCGGGGACTGACCATGTAGAAAGCCACTGCCTGGCACATACCCAGATTTCCAAAAGGAAAGCAGATGTTCAGCATAAACCATATTGTTCCCATAAACAGTTTAGGCACAGTGAGCCACTCCTTTCGGTTATAGTGGTGAGAACACTCCTGAAATCCACGTTCCTGGGTGTCAGCCAAGGGCCATCCTTGTAAGTAGCCTAAGCAAGGGTATATAGGCCTACTATGCTAACTTGCTTCTACACAGGAAGTGAGAATGGTTCTTTGCTTTTTTGATCAATGTGTTGCTTGCCCTTGAATGACTGAGTACCTTAAAGAAGAGTAAATTTCCCTTACAGTAGGCGTGTTAGCTCTGACCTGAGTAAGAGCATGATGTGAGAGGGCCTGTGGAAGAGACGGGAGCATGTTCTTTTAAAACCTGTGGTATGGTGGAACTGGAAGATTTGGCTGTACATAATATCCCGAATGCATTCACTAGAAAAGTTGTATTTATCTCTAGGCGAATTCACTCATGAGATGCAAGTCAGGATACGACAGGAAATGGAGAAGGAAAAGAAGGTGGAACAATGGAAAGAAAAGTTCTTTGAAGACTACTATGGACAGAAGTAAGGCTCTTGGCGCTGTGGATCCTGGTCTGAGCTTTTGAGGGGATGGGGTCAGATGGTTTCAAAATAGTGTATATTTATTTGTCGGACAAGAATGTGGAGATTGCAATGACTCAAGTCGTTTAACTTAATGCCATTCATAGTGAAGCTAACACATTTTTCTTGTGGTTAGTGTTATACACTGTGCAGATTTGTTCTGATATATCTGTGTTTCTGGGTGTTATTCATAGAGATAAAAGAAACGTGCTCTCTTTGGCCTGCAATTGATCGTGTGAATCTGTTTTGCAGATTGGGTTTGACCAAAGAAGAGTCATTGCAGCAGAACGTCAGCCAGGAGAAGGCTGAAATCAAGAGTGGTTTGCGTGTCCCAGGAGAATCAGTGCGGCCGCAGCGTGGTCCGGCCACCCGACAGCGGGATGGGCATTATAAGAAACGCTCTCGGCCAGATCTCCGAACCAGAGCCAGAGGGAATCTGTACAAAAAACAGGAGCCAGAACAAGCAGGGGTTGCTAAGGATGCAAAATCCGTAGCACCAGACATTCCCCTCTACAAGGATGGGGAGGCTGCAACCGACTCAGCAGGCAGGAGCAGTCCTCACTTGCCAGGCATGTCCTCTGCAGCACCCAACTCAGAGGGTCCCAAGTTCCTGGTTGAACCTGTGGCTTCCCGGATCCCAACTGAGCCAGACAACTTGACACACGCCTCTACATCTCTAGACAGAATTCCTAACTTGTCTCCAGAGACTGTAGATCAGGAACCCAAGGATCAGAAGCGGAAATCCTTTGAGCAGGCGGCCTCTGCGTCCTTTCCCGAAAAGAAGCCCCGGCTTGAAGATCGTCAGTCCTTTCGTAACACAATTGAAAGTGTTCACACCGAAAAGCCACAGCCCACTAAAGAGGAGCCCAAAGTCCCGCCCATCCGGGTAGGAGAGGTTTCCTTTGAGGGTCATGAGATTATAGAGCCCCTTTACCCCTGGGCCTTTGAGTTAATCATGTAGGAATGTAGAGCTTCCTATGAGAGAGCCTTTCTTGGGACTCATGTAAAGTTTAGGGAGATGAGGTTCTTTTCTTTCTTTCTTTTTTGTTCACTATGTTGAAGCTATCTCTAGAGGTCAAAATCCTTTGGATTTTTTAAATCTTTTATTAGGTAGTATTAGATTCTTTGCTGTAGTGACTCACACAGTCCCACCAGAAATTAAATTTAGAAGTGTGGCATATAACAGCCCTTGAGCAGAATCTTCTCCGAATGGTGTGGTGTCATGGGCAGCCATTTTACTATGCTTATTTCATTTTTAGGGAAATTGATTCTGTATGCTGTGACTCCCACGCTGCTAGAATACTAGTTTTGCTTTATAGTTCCTAGGTCAGATTACCTAGTCAATTAAAACTGTTTTCCAATTCTTTTCTTGCAGATTCAACTTTCACGTATCAAACCACCCTGGGTGGTTAAAGGTCAGCCCACTTACCAGATATGCCCCCGGATCGTCCCCATCACGGAGCCCTCCTGCCGGGGCTGGACTGGCGCCAGGACCCTCGCAGACATTAAAGCCCGTGCTCTGCAAGCCCGAGGGGCGAGAGGTCACCACTGCCATCGAGAGGCGGCCACCACTGCCATCGGAGGGGGGGGTGGCCCGGGTGGAGGTGGCGGCGGGACCACCGATGAGGGAGGTGGCAGAGGCAGCAGCAGCAGTGGTGATGGTAGTGAGGCCTGTGGCCACCCTGAGCCCAGGGGAGCCGCGAGCACCCCTGGAGAGAGTGCGTCAGATTTACAGCGAACACAACTATTGCCGCCTTGTCCTCTAAATGGGGAGCGTGCCCAGGCTGGAACTGCCATGTCCAGAGCCAGAAGAGAGGAACTGGCTTCTCTCAGACAGGAGGAAAGCTGCCCACTACAGAGGGTTCCAGGTGTATTCACAAGTGGGCTAGAAGATACCTCCCAGCTTCCCATCGCTCCCACTGGGGACCAGCCATGCCAGGCATTGCCCCCATTGTCCTCCCAAACCCCAGTAGCCGAGAGATCAGTTGAGCAGCCTAAGTTGCATCTAGATGTTAGAACTGAATGTGAGTTTGGTACCACATCCTGGGAAAGGGATAATGAGGAGCGAGGACCCACTGTCCTCCCAGAGGGTGGTCCTGTTCAATCTCTGGTGGGAGATGTATTAGAAGGGACTGGCCTGGCTCTTAACAGTAATCCCACTGTGACAGTTCCTGTAGATGTGACTCATGGTTCCACACCTGAATCGTCATTGGCTCACTGCCTGCAAGGCAGACCATTTGATGATGAATTAGGACTTGGTGACTCCTGCCCTCCCATGAGGGAAAGTGATTCTAGACAAGAAAATTTGAAAACCAAGGCACTCACTTCTGACAGTACTACTATTTGGCTGCCCATCCCATCAGATGATGAGGTAGTGAAACAGCCTGAACCAGAATCCAGAGAAAACGTACCATGTGTTGAGCCCCAGGTTGGGGAAGAGTGGGAGAAAGCTGCTCCCTTCATTCCTGCATTGCCTGGGGGTTTGGCAGCGGAGGAGGGCTCCAATCCCCCTGGCGACCTTCCTTCACTCTGGACGGTGCTGTCACAAGCAGGTATTGACAGCGCTGCCAGTGCCTGCAAGCTGGTGGACACTGGAAAGCTGAAAATCAATGGAGACTCTGAAGCACTGAGTCCTCACAGCGAGTCCACAGACACAGCCTCTGACTTTGAAGGCCACCTCACTGAGGATAGCAGTGAGGCCGACACTAGTGAAGCCACGGTGATGAAGCGATCCTCGGTAGACAAGGATGAGAAACACGACTGGAACCAATCTGTCTCACTTTCCAGGATGAACGGTGACCTGAGTTTGGTTACAAGGACAGATGGTATGATTGCACCTCAGAGCTGGGTGTCTCGAGTATGTGCAGTCCCCCAAAAGATCCCAGACTCCCTGCTGCTGGCTAGTACTGAGTACCAGCCAAAACCCACATGCCTGGCCAGGCCTGGGTCCTCGGTGGAGCCCACTAACCCACTTGTGATACAGTTGCTGCAGGGTAAGTTGGCCCTAGAGAAGGTTCTTCCTCCAGCCCATGGTAGCATCAAGCCAGAATCCCCAGAGCTACCACTTACAAAAGAGCAGAGCCATGGTGGCTCCCTGAGCACGGGGTCTTTGCATAATCCTGGGGAAAACAGTCACCTGGTTGTCAGAAGCAGCCCCACTTCTTTAAGGGCTTTGAAGGAGCCTCTTCTGCCCAAGAGCTGTGATGCAGGCACTAGTCTTGCCAGGATAGAGGCCACCCAGGCTCCTGGAGTGGCCCAAAAGATTTCCAAGACAGCTCCAAGTTTTGACTCCCTAAATCCAGTGACACATCCAATGACTTCCTCTGGGAAAATGGAAGAATTGGATTCCAAAGAGCAGTTCTCTTCCTTTAGTTTTGAAGATCAGAAGGAAATCCGTGCCATGTCCCAGTGCAGTAATTCAGATGCTGCTCTAGGCAAAAGTCCAGGAGATCTCACTACCTCGAGAGCACCTTGTTTCTCATCTCCAAATGTGATCTCCTTTGGTCCAGAGCAGGTGGGCCGGGCCCTGGGTGATCAGAACAATGTTGGAGGACAAGGGAAGAAGCTCTTTGGCTCTGGGAGTGTGACTGCAACCCTTCAGTGTCCCAGGCCTGCAGACCCAACACCACTGCCCGCTGACGTCCCTACAGTTTTTCCGAGTGGGAACTTGGGACCAAGCAAAAACTCTGTGCCTAGTGGGGTACAAACTGCAAGAGAAGACTGGGCTCCAAAGCCATCACCTGCCTCTGTTGGCAGCATTAAGAATGAGAAGACTTTTGTTGGGGGCCCTGTCAAGGCAAATGCAGAGAACAGGAAAGCTGCTGGGCACAGTCCCCTGGAACTGGTAGGTCACTTGCAAGCGATGCCCTTTGTCATGGACCTGCCCTTCTGGAAATTACCCCGAGAGCCAGGGAAGGGGCTAAATGAGCCTCTGGAGCCACCTTCTATCCCCTCCCAACTCAACATCAAGCAGGCATTTTATGGGAAGCTTTCTAAACTTCAACTAAGTTCCACCAGCTTTAATTATTCCTCTAGCTCTCCCTCCTTTCCCAAAGGCCTTGCTGGAAGTGTGGTGCAGCTGAGCCACAAAGCAAACTTCGGTGCGAGCCACAGTGCATCACTCTCCTTGCAAATGTTCACTGACAGCAGCACGGTGGAAAGCATCTCGCTCCAGTGTGCGTGCAGCCTGAAAGCCATGATCATGTGCCAAGGCTGTGGTGCATTCTGTCATGATGACTGTATTGGACCCTCAAAACTCTGTGTATTGTGCCTTGTGGTGAGATAATAAATTATGGCCATGGGAAAAATTGTATATTTAGTGTGTGTATTTTGATAATGATTGATCTTAAATCTGTATACAGAATCTCATTGATATAATACTCTGTATTTCTAGGCAAGAGCACTCTTGCCTTCCCCAAAATTAATAGTGCTAAAGCCCTCTGTCACCTGTCGACCCTTCTGGTCTTGCTGGAGGTGTTTCCTGGGGGACGACCCACTGGGCTGCCCAAGGCCAGGCAGCCTGGTGTGGCTTAGGAAGCCCGCCTGACACCCAGAGGGACTTGAAACTGAAGCAGGAAGGTTGTGTTCTCCACCAAGGGAACTAACCTACCAGAACTGAGTAGAAATGTAAGTCTTCCACTGCCCTCTCCTTGCCATCTTTCTTCTGCTATTTGGGGGAGTTGATGGTGGGGAAGAAGCCAGCACAGGGTTAAAGTAACTCCCAGCATTGCCCACCAGGGGGCTCGAGCACCTGCTGACCTCAGGTCACAGTTCAGTCATTTGCCAGTTGATGGAGCCTATTTGACCTTTGGTTCTGTTGCTGAAGCAAATCGGAACTTTCCTGTCTCAGTATGATCCACTAGCCCACAGGATCTTTTGAAACCTTGAATAGCCAGCCCTGCTTGGACAATGGGGTTGGGGAATAGGGTTGTCTTTCTTATGAAAATGCCATCCATAGACCTTGTGAGTCAACTATCCAGATATTTGCAGGTGAATTCCTCTGACACTCTCCCCATCATTTTGGACTCTGTGGGAGTGGGCATCTCCACGTACCTGTGTATGTGAAAGTCATTTTACATTTCAAAGCAATGTGTGTTTCTTATTTTTATATTTTTAACCCTTTATTCTTGGATGTATAAAGTGAACTTTTTGGCTTCTGTAAGTATGCTCTATGCACCTCTAATGTTTTATCATGTATTTATATGTTGTACACAGTACAGGCCGATTCTGTAAATGGATGTTACTGTACAGAGAACATGACTGTCTCCTTATTTTACGTCTTCAGCATCATCGCATTAAAGTGGTGTAATTTACTTCTCCATGCCTATTGTCAGAGCCACTGAGTGCTGTGCTGCTTGACGTGAGGGTGAAGTGATTGACTTGTGACCTGCCAGGCTGGCGTGGCACCCCATCACGGGTCACCGGGTGGGTCTGCCATAGCCTGCAGGGCCACAGTCAGCCCGTCCACACGCTACTGAGCAAATGCATCTTGCTCCTCACATCTCTTCTCCTTCTCCAGCCTTTAGTGGCGGCTCGCTCCCATATGTGACAAGTCACCACCACCAGTGTTAAGTGCTTCTGGATTCATGGGTGAGTTCCCTGGGCATCCCCCAGGCAGGCCTTCCAGATTCCGCTCCAGGGTCACCACCTGTCACAGCAATACCTGGAACCATGCTCTCCTGGGGCCGTGGGGCTCCTTTTCACGTACTTTTGGCAGGAGGCAGGTTTAAGAAGAAACAAAGCCATGCTTGCTGCCTGCCTGTCTCCCAATAAGTTTCCAGCAAGTAGATATCCCTGTATTTGTCATCCCTCACCCTATTTCCTGCCTCACCTCCCATATCTCAACTTATTACAGAGTTGAGAGTCCTCATTTGATCTCGGTTTCCCTGTGTGAATGCTCCTATATGAAATATAAAATTTTTATGACTTCAGCAAATCTCATTTCATCAGACAAGTGTTTTCCCCCCATTTAATCTGATGTGGCATTTTTGTCACCTGAAGAATGAATGAGAAGTTGACAGTGATTTGGTGACTTAAAGTGCAGTATTGGCCAAGTTTAAGTTGCCAACGTAAGTCTGTTTACCAAAGCCTGGGAGCAGAGGCCCATGCGTGTCTGGTCCTCTACTTCCCTCTGGTGGGACCTTTGGGGCCACTCAAAGGTACAGTTTGACACTGGTCTGGTCCATGAGGCTGCCCCAGAGAAAGCACTGCTTTTGTATGTCTCTTGAGGTATTGGAACAATAAACCTGTACACCCTGCAGTTGTGGTCTCAGTCATCTTCTGTGGCTGCCCCGCTGGCGTGGGAAGGTCTGCTGGAGTGCGGAGCTGGATGGGAAGGAGTAGCGCCAGCTCATCTCACCTCGCCTCTGCTCTGGAGCTGCTGTTCTACACCGAGTTCTTCTTTGGGAGGTTAGTCCAAAAGGAATGACTTGGCAGCTTCACTGGTCTGTAGCCTCTGTTCATGACTTGGCAAACCTTTCCACTTTGCAGACTGCAATAAGATATCTACTAAAGCAATGGGAGTTTCCCTTTGTGAGTGAAAGTCATAAGCTGTGGCATCCCTCTGCAGCTGCTCATCCAAATGGCCTCACTGAGCTTGGGGTTGCCAAATGGGTTGATGGTCTTCTGTGGGAGGGTGCCCAGTGCTGACCTTGAAAAGCCTTAACCATGAGCACCTCTTCTTGTGGCCTCAGGTGGGGTCTGATGCTCATTTAATGAGCCTGGGTCGATGACATGCTGGCAGGGATCGCTTGCTTAGTTAAAGTCCTAAGACTTCTCTCAAGTACTGAAATACATGACTCTGCTCGCCAGAAATAATTTTATTGGCATATAACTAAGCCAAAAGTAAAAATGATAGAAGATCAAATATATATCCATTAATTTTTTTACGTGAATCAGAGAAAAACTTGTATGTGGTGAGACACATTTCGGGCACTTGAAGCTGCTGTTTTGCAGTGCTGCTGTTGGACAGATGCGTCGTTTGAGGATGTATGGTTCAGGAGCCCTGTGGTACCTGGGCAGTTGCCTGGTGGTGGTGATGTGTCTTTATGCCTTCATCAGAGAATCCATTAGGCCACTTAGGACCGTGGGAGTGAGAATGCAGGTTTGGGGCCTTGCATTGCCAGTGACATCTCAACAGGGAAGTGGAATAGTGTAGTGGGTTCTTGGAGGATAGGTTCTGCTACCTGCCAGCTTTGGGTGGCTGGGCCATGTTATGTCACCTCTCTGCCTGTGAATGGGGATAATAGTTCCTACTTAGATTGTTAGTGACTGTTAGCTTTACCAGGGTAAAATGATAATTGCTACATGAACTTGATGTAGACAGCTGTACAGCCAATGCCATTGCTTTACCCTTGCCTGGGGGAAGCTGTCAAGATGTGGTCTTGTGTGTGCTGTGCTGGCGCTGGTGTGGGCTGTGAAGCCAGTGCCTAGTTCCTGTTCTCACTGCAGTCACTGAGTGCAGTCCAGAGCTTAGAGTATTTGGTAAGGGAGGCTTATGTTGCTCATGGTCCAAAGGACAAGGAAACACGATGTTTGGGAATAGGGAAAGAATATTATCATACTGGTCTGGCGAGGTATCATTAATTTGTTTGACAGCCTGCTCTTGAGGAAGTAAGACCCTGCTTGAGAGGGGTTTGTGGGTATGTGTGTGAGTTAAATAGAGCAGCCTGCATCCATCAGAGCTCTCAACAGACCAAAGCTGCTGCATCCTGCTGCTCTGAGAGGAAGGGGGCTGTCTGCCTTTGCCTGTGTGTGTGGGTGCCATTTGAAGCCGTGGACAGGGTAAGATGTGTGGCCTTGGAGTTTGCTACTTGAAACCAAAACTGGATAGTATCCCATGCTTCCTCTTGTCTCTGCATCAATTTGAAAGCCTGGAACAAACATCTCTACTGTGAGACATAGACAGATGCCCTGTGAGAACAACACAGTTGTTCGTGCTGCTTTACCTGGCGTCGGTGGGTTTTCACCTTTCAGTGGACACTGCACAGACACACACCCCCCAGCCATGCACATACAAAGTTTTGCATACTATTTCAGAGGGTTTATGAGTTTCTTAGGCAGCTGGGGCCTCTCATTTAAGAACCACTGGCTGATAACAAACCTAATAAAATCTGGGTTTATATAATAGAAAACATCAACCAGAGGAAGATAGGACACTGCACAGATTCTTCTTAGCAGGTTTTGTGTAACTACTAAAATTTCCTTAGTGCATTTTAAGTTATTTTTTAAAAGGCAGCATATGTATATTCTCCCCTTTCCCTCATTGAGTCAAGGGAGGTTTGCCTGTTTTGTCATTGAGTAAATTTTAGTTCACTGTTCTAAGGGGACATTTCCATCTGATGATGGAAACAGTGTCCACTGTTAATACCAGTGGCTTGGAGCCCCGTTTAAAGAAGCCAGATGGGAAAAGCCTGCACTGTCCTGCCCTCAAGTGGTTTCTCCTACGGATTCCAGTGTCCTGTGGAACTGCAGCATTTCCTGTGGAGGGAGGTAAGTTTTTTGGGCTGGTCAGCAGGTCAGTGTGAAGTGGGTCTGTGTTCTGGAGATGTCCCAGATTATGGGGTTTCAGTCGTCTTAATGGTTTTAATAGTCTCAGCAGTGGTAGTTTTGGTAGGACAAGGAACTTTTATGGTATTACTGAGGATTTGTTGCCCCTTGATCCTCATATCCTGGATAGGTGAAGTGTCACATCTAGTGCTGTGCCCGGACCTGCTGTCTTTACATGCGTCTTAGCCCCAAAGTCACACTCTCAGTGCAGAGGTTTCAAACTAGCCCCTCTCCTCTGCTCTGTTTTACATATTTGGCTATTGCATAGAATTTCTATTTTTTAAAAAAGGATTCTTAACTATTCCTAAAAAGGTTTTAATAACAACTGCCATGTAGGTGTATGTGTATATACACATTTGCAATTTTAACAGTAATATATATGCTTTTAAATCACAAAGTTGTTTTTAAACTCATGAAAATCAAGTTTGTTCCCAGACATATTCCTGCAGTTTTTCCTTAAAGTTTAACCTAAATAATAAATATATGTAGGATGAAAACAATATGCACGTAAAAGTCTTTTGGGAAAAGTAGCCCTTTTGTTTCCTCCCAGGGTGGGGTCCAGGGTTTTGCATAGAATGGAATGTCAAGTACCAAAGGTTCAGAACTAGGGATCTTGTTGGCTTGGTTTTCTAAGTACTGTGTTTCATAAGACAGGGTCTTATATTTATTTTTCCTCAAGAAGACACCCTAGGGCTTATTTTCAGGGGATGTGTTATTTTTTTAAGTACTGTACCATACAACAATCTGCATTTATTCAAATATAGTTAAGTCATCGTCTTTTGGAACATCATCATAACTCTCCAAACCCTAAATTCCATCCTGAATTTCTTGCGACTCTATTTCCTTTGGCCCCAATCTCTCCTGTCAAGCAATAGAGCTTTCATGGGGCAGATGAGAAGGGCTGTTCGTCTTTTTTACCAATCTGCGATGAAATGCATGGGTTGTGCAGATACGTTGCATAGCCACGCCCATCACTAAGTCTTATTTTCGGGGTAGGGCTTATATTGTGCAAATGCTTAGAAATCCTGCTAGGGCTTATTTTATGTGTAGGTCTTATTTTCAGGGAAAACACAGTAGCATTTAGGAATTGTAGGAATTCAGTCTAAGTCAGCCACCTGCTAGGGTGAGAGGTAGGAGAAGATATTCAAGTTTTTTGTTTCATATACCCACTATGCATCTGTACTTCTGCAAGTGGGGTAAGGAGACTGAGACTTAGGATGGTGCACAGAGAGTTCTCTGCCTCTGCTCAGTACCTGACTAGCAGCAAGGAAAGGCTGTTTCCTAACACACGAGGTGCTAAAATTACAGTTTTATTCAGGAAAATTTACTGAGGACCTTGTGTGTCCCAGATTATTGGCTAGGAAAAGGTAGAATCTACCAGTAGCAAGATGCTTCAGTAGCAAACTAGATTCAGAAGGATGGGAACTGGCTGGCGGTGCTGCTGTTGACAGGAGACAGTGGAAGCAGTGTTCGGTTTGCTGTTCAGTGTTTATTAAGTAGATTCAGTCTTATATATGATATACAGGTTCAAAAGGAAAAGGATTCCACATACTTATGAAATCAGTGCATTTAGCAAGTAATACCATGGAGATAACAGCTCGATTAACAGCTCATTGGTCTTGTTAAGTGAGGGAGAGAGGGAGTCGGCCTGTGCTAGTCATTCCACAAACAAAACAGAATTTAGTCGCATCACGTAGAGAAGACACATTCTAAGAATTAAAATATTAAGCCACATTTACTGGAAAAACTCACTATATAGAACACAAATAATTTTTATAGAGAGCATTGAGGAGGAAGTCCTCACCTGCTTAGAAGAGCCACGTTAAGTTGCATAGGTGCATATCTGTAAAAATATAATTTAGAGGTGAAGCCATTGATTAATAAAGAGTCACCTTTAAAAGTTGGTGCCATCCACTGTTTGCTTTAAGTGCCATCTACTCGCTGTCTGGAGCCCCTGTCCCTCCCTAGAGGTGGCACCTCATGAATGAGCTGCCCCCAGAGGAACCCTCAAGAAATACTTGTACCATCTGCACTGAAAGTCTTAAAATCTCATCTCAGAGAACTCACGCTCTTCCAAAACATGTCTAAATTACGCTAGAGGATTGATGACCTCTTGGGTTGTCCCTAAGTCCTGGTTGGCTTGATCCTAAAGGCCACATGAGTCATCTTGACCATCTCACTCCCAAGCTGCCCAGAGAACTGTCTTCATCCCACAGCTCTGCAGCGCGGTCCTGCCTTCACTTCTCTGTCCGCGCGGTGGCGCACCAGGGGCTGGCGGGAGGTCTGTGTTCTGACTCTTGTTCCTAAATGGACCACATGACAGAAGCACATGGACCATCTACCAGGTGGAAAGTGTTTTTCAGCAAAATCTGAGTTCTATGTGGTGTAGGTTTTTTGTTTTTATTTTTAGGTGGAAACAGGTAAAAAGTGAGAGGTTTTTGTTTTGTGGCTTTGCTAAGCAGATGAGCTTAGTGAGGTGCATCTTCCTCCTCAAGAGCGAGTCTTGCAGAACACACAGGGACTGAGGGCATCTGTACATGTAAACAGTACACTTTCACTGAGTCCAAAATTAGGAGCAAAAATACAAAGGTTCACATTGGTCTTAGGTAGATACAGGCGAGAAAGGATTGAGCTATTTAGCTCGAAACAACAAAAACAAAGTTTCTAAAGCACCACTAAATTATATAAAAATCAGACCATGGACGGATTGAAACTGGTATTCTGGTGAAATACTTTACTATCCTGTAAAAAGTTTTACAAAAAAATTACAAATTAAAAGTATCAACCCTCTGAGTTCAAAGCAGCATTTTGAAAATGAACTGGTAGTTAATCCTATAACCACCCCTGGAGTTGTAAGTGGCCCTTGGGGATAGGGACGGATGGGTTGTTTGAAATCCTCTAAAACCCTCCTAGTTCCCCCACCTGTCACCCTCCCCCCTCAACACTGTCCTTGGGAGTAAACTGTCCCTTGTAATAGTGGTGATGGTAAAATGAACTTCCAGCAGGTTACACACACTTCTCACTGGTCTACTCAAGGATCCACCACTAAGACCAAAGGCCCACTTCACTGATTCTACCCTTTTTGTGGGATTAGCCCCCTGCAAAGACTCCGGAATTACTACTTTGCATTTCCTTTTTAACTTAGGATCCCAAATGATTACTTTTGTGCCCTGAGGACCTCCAGAAGATTTTTAAATGGCTGTGGCACAGGGCTTTGGGAGAAGGCGTCCCTTGGGTGAGGGTGAGACAGCAGCGAGCTTGGTTCGTGAGAACCAGCTTTTTGGTGCTCTCCAAGTCAGGAGAAGAGGGAAGGGGTTGAAGCTGCATCTTTTAAAACAGAAGCAAAACAGAACAAGATCCCTGACTGAACCAGCTAGTGGAATCCTGTTTTCATGCACTAACTTGCCCATTCTACCCATCTCCAGGGCTTCAGGTGTAGCTTCACTTCAAAGGAGCCCACCCAAGAGCTGGGGTCAATATGACAAAATCCACCATCCTGGAGGGGTCCCCTGAAGTCCCAGTGGACTTCTACCACTGGCATGTCCTCTAATTTCTCTTTAAAATATATTGAACCCACGCTCTTGCCGCAGTACTAAGGCAGGCTGGAGGTGGAGTCACCACAGTTTGAACTTAGAAAAACTCAACTTCAGACGGTAGCGTGTATGATCTTTAGATCTAATTCCGTGTATGATCTTTAGATCTAATTCCCTTGTGTTGGTGTTGGGAGGGAGCCCCTTCCCTGGCCTTTCTCACTTCTGTCTGTCAAGAAATGCAAACCGTTCCTGTCCAGCTTGGGCACCGCCTCTGAGAGAAGTCAGTGACATATTAAGCAAATGATATCAGGAATTCTAGGGTGGCGATTGTCTCTGCCAGGGTTTAACATTTTCACAAATTGCCTGGGGTAACATTTTGCAAAAGATCTACCAATTACTTTGTTGTATTGTTCACACACAAAAATAAATATTTACACAAATTCAAACATCCGGGAGTAGTACTGAGCAGGTGGGACTGGACGTGTGGATGCCGGGTGTGGGGGAGGCCTTGGGCACTGGAGCTTGTGCTGTGCTAAGGGTGAGTTTCGGTGTCCTGGCCCTGCCCGGAGGCCTGCGGATTGGTCAGGTGGAAGGCAGAGGTGGTGTGGCTGGGTGAGGTGTTGGAGGCCACTCGAGATAAGACCACCCCCAACCTCTAGGGGCTGAAAGTAAGCACGGAGTGGGCACCCTACCTTTCAGAGTTTCTGGATCTGAGGCAGGATGGGGCATCCGTACTTGTGCCCTCTTCCCACTCCTCCTGAGGGGGTCTGCCACAGTGCCAGGAGGAAGTTGGCTGCAGAAAAGCTGGTTTGGGAAGGGGTGCCTGCTCCAGGGTCAAGTGGCTCTCTGCGGCCATCCTAGGGGCCACTCGGCCCTGGCTCCCCTGGGGCCTCTTTGCTCTGAGGGAGGAAAGGCAACAGAGGGCTTCTGCCAGCTCTGGGCAGGGACGAGCAGCAGATAGCTGCTGTCATGGCTACGGAGTGTCGCATGGAGAGGCCCCGTGGGCCTGCTGAGGTCTGGGCGAATCCCTGGTTTTAGCAGCACTGGCAGGTATTGCACTGAGCAAGAGGAAGTGCCTATCAGGGAGGAAGGAAACCAGGCCAGCTTTTTCCTTTTGCCCTTTTTCACACTCCAGGGATTATGGGTTTCTTCCAAGACTGGCCCCTCCAGAAGAAGGGCTGGTCTTAGGAGAACCCAAGTGGCTTCTCCACTTCCACTGATGATCCCTTTACTCCAAACACGGGCGAGGGGGTGGGAACTGCAGTCTGCCCTGGAGCTCACAGCTGCCTGACAGCTGGGGGGGCGCGCCCTGAAGAAACCTGCCCTTCTCAGCAGGTGTCTGAGGGCCCAGGCCTGTGCAGAGAAGTATTCAAGCTCCCTGGCAGCATAGCTGCCATCTCGTGCTCTGTCCCAGTAAACAGCTGGGAGAGCTAGGGGCCTGCAGTGGCTGGTTATAAGGGGCAGGACCCTCTCTGGGCTCTAGCTCCTGGACACCCAGTCTGGACTTACCTCCCAGGCAGACACTGTGAGGGGGGGGCTGGGGTAACAGCCATTCAGAACAGGCTCAGGGCACATCCTGGAAAAAGCCCACGCTGGAGTGTGAGGTAGAATACAGGTGACCATGTGACTGGGGCTTCTGTAGAGTGGGGTAGGGGTGATTTTTTTGTTTTGCAGTGGTGTGGGTGAGGTCCTCCTGCTTGGTGGTGCCTGGGGAGGCCTGGCAGTATCCCTGTGACGGCACTGGGATCTGCTCCAGGACGGCCTGGCCGAGGGGTGGTGGCCTTCCCCAGGGTGTGCTGGGCACCCAGAGGGACAGCCAGCCTGGCACCTGCCCTGCCCCTGCCGGCCCCAGCCCGCGTCAGTGTAGTGATATGGAATGTTAGGTACAGGGATACATCCTTCTGATCAGACAGACACAGACTGGCAATCTGTACAAACACAAAAGAATCCATTTTCAGAAAAATAAATTACTAAGGGGAGAGGAAGAAAGGGTCCACTTTGTTTTTCTCAATAAATATGCAATTATGCTCACCTAAGACTTGAAAGGTAATTATCTGGGAGTGGGATTCTAACATCAGGGTCCACGAAGGTGATTCTAAATAGAGCTGCAGCCCTGGCGCCTTGTCAGGGGAGCCCCACTCTTCCAGAGCTGCCCCCATTGGCCTCTTCCAAGCAGGTCAGAGCACCCGTGTGGTGAGATTCCAAAAAAAAAGTGTTCTTGTGCCCAAAGTCTCAGGTGCTTGGAGTGTGGCTAGAAACAGCTCTTTTGGATCCCACCTCTTTCAAAAAACAAAATGTACCAACTGGTGAGGCAGGAAGCCAGGTCCGGGCTGGGACAGCCTCCTTCCCTAGAGCAGTGCACTCCAGGTGCCAGCGGGGTCAGTTCTGCTGTAAGATGAGGTTTTCCAGTTCATCTGCCGAGCGCAGCAGGAAGGCCGCAGACTCCCGGTAGCCGGCGATGAGCTGCCGCACGGCGCTAATCTCCGTGGGGCTGAGCTGGGCGCTGGGCATGGTCCTGCTGGTGCTGTTGCTGGAGGGGGTGGGCGTGGGGGTGGTGGAGGTGGTCGAGGCCCCGCCTTTCATGCTGAGGTCCGTGGGCCCTGTAGAGACGGACACGGTAAGGGAAGGAGCAGACACCCTGCCCAGCATCTGGGAGGCAAGGTGTCCTTTATGTGGTCATCACCCTGAGTCTTGGTGCCTGCTGCCAGTCAGGCTGGAGTCTGTGGCCCTGGGCTGTCTACCTAGTGCCTAGAATGGGGCCTACCTGCGACAGGGTTAAGTCTCAGGGTGATCCTGCAAAGAAGGGGGTCTCCTCGGCACCATGTGACAGGTGCAAGCTGCTGCTGAGAGGCTTGCTCATGGTCACACTGTAAAGGCGCGCATGGCGGGTCTGTCAGGGGAGGGTGCCGCGTGGTAAGTGCATAGGCCCTGGCATCAGGCAGGACAGCCTCCTACCTTGGCTTCCTGGCACAGCTTGTACCCTGTGCTTTCTGAGGACCCCTGACACACACAGCACAGGCTCTGGCCCCAGGCAAGGAAGCAGAGGCCTTGGAGGCAAAGGAACTTCTGCCTCTGCAGCGTGGTAAGAGGAGCTTGGGAATGGGAAATAACAGTCCTGTAAAGGAACTGTGGGGACAAGCACTGCAAGAAAGTCTTCCTCCCCCCACTCAGGGAGGCTGGGAGGGGAGATAGTGTGCAGGTGTCCACAATGCAGCCACGAAAGACCAGTGACAGGAACACCTGCATGTGCACAGAAGGAAGGCGCTTCTGTCCAGCTGGAGAGAAGCCAGAGAGGCCAGTTTCCCCGCGTGGCTGAGGAAGGATGCCCCGGCCAAGCCGTGACGCACTCCCACCAGAGAGGTGGAGGTGGGGCTGGGGTAAGCTCTTTCTGCTGGGCCTCAGCACCTGGAGTGCCCCTTCCTTTGAGGACTTCTTTTGTACCTTAGTGAGGCAGAAACAGGACCCCAGATAGGCCATCTGGTGAAATTGCCTGCCCTTTTGCCCTCAGATGGTGGCAGAAGAGGGGACCCCTCTTCTGGAACACAGTAGGGGTGTGTGTGTTGTAGGGGAGGGGCATCAGGCCCTAGTTCCTTTTGGCCTTTCCCAGGAAGCTCTGTGGGGCGAGCTGCTGGCTTTGGAGTCAAGTGTGGATTCAAATCCCACTCTGCTACTTCACTGGCAAATTCTTCAACCCCTCTGAGCCTCAGAGCCCTCACCTGCGAACTGAGATGGCTCTTGTGAGCAGGAGCCGGGGCTCCAGTGAGCAGGCTGTTCAGGCCACGGGAGGCCTGTCTGCCCAGTCCGGCACACTAGGAAAGGGCTTCTAAACTCCTGGAGTTGGAAGAGCATTCTTATGAGGTGTCCAGCAACAAACAGCCAGAGAAGAGAGGATCTGGAGTGTAAGAGCAGGGGCTCCCTTAGGAGGTCAGCCCCGTTTCCCACCCCACAGCTACAGCCCGAGCTTAGCTCACATGGGGTGCAGGGCTGCTCTGGGGGACCTGCCATCTCCTCACTACCCTGTAGGTTCTGATGGCCATGTGTGCTCAGTACATCTACAGTGGCAGTTCTTATGCTGCTATAAAGAGAGATAGACAAGTGCATGCTTGTCACTGGAGACATCTAGACCAGAAGTAACATCTTGGGATAAATTGTGGAAACCTGACTGCTGCTAAAAAGAAGCTAGTGCAGCCTCCAAATGGGGAAGGAAGTTGGAGTCTAAGATGGGACAGTTTGTCACATGCAATTATTTCCTCTCTGAGCAAAGAACATGGACATCAAGGAGGAGGTCCTAGAAACTGGTTTGCTAAAGAATGTCCTTGGAATTGAGAGTTAAAGGGACTGTTAAGTCTGTTAAAATTAAACACAGGAGGGGAAGGAGTTGGAGCTGTATATTACTGGAACCAGCAACCAAGCAGGGGACTGACTCCCAAGTTGGTGGCCAAATGGTCGACTGGGCCAGGCACACCTCTCAGGTACTGCAGGGGCTGGACCCAGAGGGATGGGAGGAGAGGATTTGGTTCCCTCTGGGGTGGCCCTAGTCCCCTTCAGACAATGCTTGGGGGGTGGCTGGAGCCTCCTGCCACGGTCAGTGTGAGCAGCAGCTAGCAGTAGTGCTGGGTGTCCTCTTTCCTCCTTCCATTCCCAAATCTTACCCTGTTCGTGCCTGTGCTCAGAGCCTGCCTTCTTCTCCCCTGGGATGTAGCTAAAGCCTGGAAAGGAGAAGGTCCCTGTTTCCTACAGCCAACCTGACCTGGAGACATCCCCACACAAGCTCTGGTTACAGCTGGGCGCTTGGGTTGCCGGGTGTTTGCTGGATGGTTGGTGGAGGGGCAGGCGTGGGCAGGAGTTGCCCAGTACCCAGGCAAGACAGGCAGAGCCTGATTCCATCTAAGCTGATTTGCATCTCCAGATGACAACATAATGAGCAAAGTGAGGAGCTCTGAGCCATTAATACGGCTGCCTAACCGAGATACCAAACTGACTGAACAATCACTTAAAAGGCCACACCTGGGGAGGGCAGAGGGCCTGGGAAGCCCTACAATCACGTGGCTGCCAGTCATTTTCCTCCAACTGCTGGGCTCAAACCCAGATTCAAACGATGTTCTTCAAATGAGGTGCCAAGGAAGTAAATGACCAGATCTTGGCCTCAGTGACCACCCACAAGGAACCAGGGTGTCTATGGATGAGAACCTGAGGCCCCGGGTGCACGGGATGGGGCATGCAGCAGGCCCAGCACCCCACCAGAGAGCCCCTCCCGAGACAGGACACACTGGGTGGCATCAGGGAGAGGCTTGTCACCATCGTCTACTGCCTGGGAGGTATCAGGCACTAGAGGTCACCCCTACCTCTCCTGCTGGATGCCAGACTGTCCACGTGTAGGGGCAGGGCTGGCGGCTCTTCTTCCTGGAAGGAAAGCAGTCCCTGTGGGACGGCCACTCCACCTCTCACTGTGCTGGCCACTCTGGCCTTAGCTTCAGGGATTAGGGCCAGGCAGCCTCTTATTTTAGGTTAAGAGGCATTAGGAAGGGATGAGGAGTTAAGCCCAGGCAGGAATCTTCCAGGGACCTGCACATACTAACTGGTTCTGTGGGGGGTGTGGTGAGTGTGGGGCAGGGGCTGGCTTCAGGGTGGGGGCGGCCTAGGCACGGGAGGCCTGTCTGCCTAGTCCGGCCCACTAGGAAAGGGCTTCTAAACTCCTGGAGTTGGAAGAGCATTCTTATGGTGTCCAGCAACAAACAGCCAGAGAAGAGAGGATGTGGAGTGTAAGAGCGGGGGCTCCCTCAGGAGGTCAGCCCCGTTTCCCACCCCACAGCTACAGCCTAGGGGTGGGACTAGCCCCCACCCTTATGCCGAGGATAAGGGCTGGAGGAATTCTCAGGCATGTCCAGCCAAGACCTGGCACTAAGCTTCCCCAGCTGGCAGGTGATGCCTTTCTCTAACCTACTCCTCAGGCAGCACCTTGGTGTCCTCAACTCCCCCCAACTCCCTGGCCTCTGAACAACCCCCAGAGCACACCACTGCTGCCTCCGGCCCTCCCCATTCAGACCTTCCCACCACAAGGGCAGACAGAACGATGCAGACAGCACAAGTCACAGCCCTTCTGTGCTCAAAACCTGTCAGCAGCTCCTCCCCTGCACAGAACAAAACCTACGTGCCTGGCCCGAGAAGGCCACAGCCGGCCCCACTCCTGCCCTGCTGGCCTCTGCCTCAGAGTGAAAGGGCCTACGGTCCCCACTCCAGTTTCTGCTCCGGGCAGCACTTAACTCCACGAAAAAGTTTCTGTCTCTTTGGGGACTGTTTCTCTAGTAACAGCCTGTGTCCCATCTGCAGCAGAGCTGCCTGGGATGTCACCAGGAAGGCACCTACTGGACCACTCAGCTGTGGGAGTGCAGCCAAGGGAACAGGTGTGTAACTTTTGCCCCACATGACCTGGATGTGAGCACCATGAGGGCAGGGGCTAAGGCCTGCAGAGAGAGGTGACCTGCCCAGAGCTGCTCAGCAGGCCCGCTGGGCCACAGCAGAATAGGGCTGGGCCTGGCAAAAAGCATCTCCCTTAGCCTCAGTCATCATGGTGAGACTGGGGTGTGGAGAGGATTCAACTCAGAGCAAGAGCAGAGCCTGGGCTGCAACTCAGTCATGGTCACAAGGCGCTGGGAGGGGGGCGGAACCAGGGCGAGGCCCCAGCAGGGCAGGAAGCAGCCCGGTAGCAGCACCTCCAGTGGTGAGGAGGTTTTGTGTTTAACCAGCTGAGTCCTCCTTACCTTCTGATCTAAGGGCTGGCTAAGACAATGAAATGGAAGGGTGCCAGGAGCCGCCCCTCTACTCTGGCCCCCCGAGCCATGAGGGAGTCCCTTGGGCTATTGGACTTGCTTTCCCCCTGCCCGCCCCTCCCTGGGGCTGTGTACAGACTGCACTGGGTGCCAGTCAGGGGGCCAGAGCCTGGGCCTCCCAGACTCACCGTTACTGTGATTTCCTGTCTGGAGGGAAGCAGGGGGCTGCAGGTTGCTGCTCAAGGCCCCATAACCGCGGTAACTGTAGTTGAGGCCGCCATTGACGTACACAGGGTCCTGGGAGTAGGAGGAGGCTGGCAGTGAGTAGGTGGAGTGGGTGATGGCTGCGGAGTCCCGCGAGTGCTGCTTGTCCAAGGCTATGGGCTCGTCCTGCAGAGGGGCAAGGTGGCGCTGGAAAACTGGGGGTAGCCAGCCCCAACCTCTGTCCCTGGGTGTGGCTCCAGATATCCTGGGACCCATTGCTGCAGCTTGGCCTGGGGGATTCTGTCCTTTCCCTGGTAACCTTGCCCCTAACCCCTCACCCCCTGCTCATCTCCCTGTGGGCCTATTTGATCTGTACTGCTCAACTAAAGACCCTCTGGTCCCAGGATGAGGGCCAGACTTCCCTAGGAGGTCTGTGGGACCTTTGATGGACTCAACATCTCTTAGTGCCTCCCTGGCCCTGTCCTCACCCTCCTAGCTGCACAGTCCAGCTCCATCAGGCCACACTCATCCCTGCTCCCTTTGCACCTGCCCCCCTGCCCAGGAGTGGCCCCATCGGGCAGGGGAGCAGGTACCTGTGAGGACTGGTAGATCTCCAGGCGCATCCTCTTGGCCGCCTTTCTTGTCTCGCTCTCGCAGGCAGCTGCCAGGATGTTTTCTGCCATGGCCGAGGTCAGGTGGGGTGGTGTGGGTCTGGTCTGCAGGCAGAACAGGGATGCAGCTAGTGTGGGGCTCGTGGCACCCTGGGCTTGTGCAGAGACCCTGCCCCAGAGGTGGGTCATGCAGAGCTGGGGTTGGGGCTCCAGTGCCTTCACTTATAGAGCCGGGTGGCCATTCTGGGCCTCAGTTCCCTCATTCTCAAAACAGGATTATAGAACCTGCTTCCAGGGCTACTGGGAGGATGATGGGAGACTGTGTGGCTAAGGCTCGCCCAGGAATCCCAGGGGGGCGGCTGGAGGTTGGCGGTGGCGCAGGGAGAGGATGGGCTGGGCAGGAGGGCTCACCATCTCCATGCCGTTCTTCTTCATGCGACGGCAGGACTTGAGGTACGTGCGGATGCGCTTGCGGGCCCGCTCCTGGAACTCGGGGAACTGCCGGCTACAGGATTCGATGATGGCCTGGATCTTCTCCTTGGGCTGCTTGGAGATGGGCACCATGCGGTCCAGGTTCTCATCCACAAAGAGACGCACGAACATCTGTGGAGACACAGCTGTAGGAGGGCCAGCCCTGGCCTGCCCCGCCCCGCCTGCCCCACCGGCCTCTGGCCTGTGCTCACGTTGAAGGCCTTGAGACGCTCAGGGTCCATGCCCTCAGAGTCATTCATCTTGTCGTTGTCCTCATGGTCATCATGGTCATCATCGTCGTCATCTGCCGTGGGAGCCCGGCCCACCGTCAAGTCCTCGGGGCAGCCACTGACCTCAGTCTTGATGGAATCATAGCTCCCAGAGCTGTACGGGGGCGACTGAGGAGAGGGCAGGAGGCAGAGGTTGGACTAGGCAGCTGCCTATGGCCTTGCTTGGTCGCCTACGGGTGGTAAGCTTGGGCGCCAAGGTGGCCAGCCTACCCAGCTGCCACGTGAGCCACAGCTGCAAGGCCCCGAGCGGGTTACCCCGCCTCCTGCTCCCTTCATCTGTGCAATGGGGACGGCAATGCTGCCACCTCGCTCCTGGGCTGCTGTAGGGGGCCTGACCGCAGCAGCAGCACATGTCAGCTGTTTGCTCGGCAGTGGTGCCCACACCACGACCTGCCACACGGTTCGAGAAAGGCAGACACGAGGACTCCCACCGCCGCTCACTGTGCCAAGCTGCTGAGCGTCAGGGTTTTCTTCCTTGGTCCCCAAAGGACTGCAACCCTAGGGCTGACAACTGAGCTGTCACCAAAGCAGCGAGTGCGCTGTCTGTTGGGGACGAGGGACAGATGGGCTGAGAGAGGGAGTCAGCCAAGGTGACAGATCCATTAGGCAGAGTGTGTCCCCGCTGCTCCCAGGCTAGGCTTCTCCTGTCTGTCCCCCAAGGATGATCCCGGGGGCCTCAATGAGGATGTGTGAGTAGAAAGGGGCAAAGGGGACCAGACTCAGCCTGCCCAGGCGGTCACCTGTCCTACAGCAGAGAAGGGCTCCAAGCCTACAGCAGAGAAGGGCTCCAACCCCCACCCATGAACTCCTCCCTGGACAAGCCCCCCTCGCCCATCTCTCCTTCGGACACAGCCTCCCACTTTCCTCTCTGCTTTCTCCACCTTGTCACCCTTCATGGCTCAGCTTCTACACCACCTGTCCCCTGCCCCTGCCCTCAGGGTGCTGCTCTGGAATGGCTCTCTGAGGACCATTTGCCTTTTAGAAAGTTTGCACCTTTGTTGTGTCCTGACTTCAGTCATTTGGATCCTGACTGCCATTGGCCTGGGGATGTTGTCCATGCCCTTAAAGGAGGTTGGCATCTAGCAGGTA
Source organism: Microcebus murinus (assembly GCF_040939455.1). Taxonomy (NCBI): domain Eukaryota; kingdom Metazoa; phylum Chordata; class Mammalia; order Primates; family Cheirogaleidae; genus Microcebus; species Microcebus murinus. Next base: position 29,948,903 of record NC_134119.1, read on the forward strand.
AGTTGGGCCCAGAGAACAAAGAGCTGCACAGTCAGACCTTGTGACGTGGCAGCCTGCCGTGGCACAGGCTGTGGGCACTGCACCACTCACTGAGGAACAAGTCGATGACCATGCACGCTGCCTGTGCCTGGTCCCACGGCGCAGCTCCCACCAGGCCTCTTTCCCCGGAACCATGCCCATGGGGGTCACAGGGTCAGCTCTCCCAGGGGCTCTGGCATGGCACCTGCCTCTTCATCCATAGGGGGTAGGATGCTCAGGCCCCCAAGCTGCCTACCAGCTGGCTATGTGGCCCTGGGCAAGTCACATTCCCAACCTACTCCTTCGCCAAATCCTCAGCCAGGGCAGACAGAGTCAGAGAAAACTATGACGGGAGCTGCTGGTGGCACTCCTGCTCCTGTCTCACTTCCTTGGTCCCATGCACTCCGTGGCCATGGTGGCAGAGGCTGGAGTGCCCTGCTGAGCAAAGCTCCCTCCTTCCATGGAACGGCGGCTTTGTCTGCCCCAGGACCTAGTCAAGATTGGCCAGCCAGGCTCCCGCAGCCTGGGCCAGACACGCGGCCACAGCTCAACACCAGTCCCTCGGTACAGAACTTTCTCATGAGACACCCCGTCTCAGGCAAGCACTGGCACCTACCCTTCCCTCTCTGCAGAGAGTAAACAGGCCCAGGGAGGGAAAAGGGCCTATCCAAAGGTACACAGCTGGGGACCGGGGAGGTTAGGCTCCCAGAAGGCACCTCTGGCCCCGAGCCCAGGCTGGAGAAATATGCTACTGCAGGAAATCTTAGTGGCCCAAAGGCAGCTGGTGGAAGCACCCACATCAGCCTGGGCAAGAGGGGAGTTCCACCCCCACCTCCCTGGGCCCTCGCCCTTTTTCTGCACCATCTGCAAAATGGGACAGGGGTGCAAGTGGCCAGGAAATGCGAGGCCTGTGCCTGTCTGTGCTAAATGTAGCCACTTGCTGCTGTTATTCACACAGACTATTCCAGGGGAGGGAACAGGCCACAGGGACACACATCACCTACCACCTTCACTGAGGAAGGGGCCATCAGCCCCACTTCACAGATGGGGAACCAAGCTCAGAAGTGGGGGCCTTGCTTGAGGGCACACTCCAAGCCATCTCCCCTTCCAGAGCCTCTACAGGAAAACGGTGTAGCAGCCACTGCCACTGCCCTGACTTGGTGTCACACACAGGCTGGTCCCAGCTATGCTCCAGAGGTATACAGTTGTATCTTAGCTTCATAACAACCCTGCTGTCTACAGATACAGACTCCCAGCGTGGCCCCACGCACCTCAGGGGTGCTCTTCACCCCGTACTTGACACGGCTCCGCAGCCCGTCAGTGCTGCAGCCATCCGAGGGGTAGGAGGGGGTGCCGAGTGCCGTGGCAGGTGGGAGCTTGTCACACAAGTTGATGGGCTGATCCTCGGCGGTGGCAGTGAAGTCCATGGGGGCCACAGCGCCGTTGCCATTCATCTCGGGGAAGGCAGGGTCGCCCTGCGTGCTGCTCGAGGTGGACGGGTTCAGGGTGGAGGAGCCATTGCCACTGCCGCTCTCGGAGGAGGAGTCATCTGGAACAAGAGGCCTGGGTGTGAGGCCCCATCCCAGCACATGCCACCCCCAAGACAATCCCTCCCCCTGCAGGGCATCATAGAGAAGCTACCTCAGAGTACCTGCCCTGTGTCTTTGGGGGGGGGCATGGCTCTGAGAGTCTAGCCTCACTCTAGCCTGAAGCCTCGGCTAAGGCAGCCACACAGTTCTGCCAGCGTAGCGGGGCCAGCAGGCGCCGAGCAGCCATGGCCATTCCTCCTGCGCAGCAGACCCTCCAACACAGCCAGGCTGGCGGGAGCCCAGCTTCAAGGGTCTGCAAGTGAGTGGCTAACCAGAGGTTCCTGGACACCCCAGAGGCTGCCTAGGGCTTGGCCAGACTCTCCCTTCTTCCCAGCTGCCTGGACAGCACCTTCCCGCCCACTCTGTTGCCCCTGCTCAGCACTGCTTTGCCCTTCACACCCTGGCGGGCCCTCCCCACGGTGGGCCCCTGAATTTCTCCTTCCTTTGCTTGAGGAGGGAGGAGTGGCTCCATTGTGAACCTCCAGTCACCCACTCCCTTCTACAGGCAGGCACAGCCTCGCCTCGGCAGCCTGTGCACAAACACGCTGCGCCCTGGCTAGGGTCTGGGCTCCGCACCGGGCACCTCGCGGCCGTCGCCGCTTCCCTGCGGTGGGCAGCCCAACAAAGCGCTGCCGAGGGCGCCCCCTGCTGTGCAGAGCGCGGCACTGCCCGCCTGCAGAACCTGAGAGAACAAACTTTAACTAGGGAGACTGGACATTTTCAGCTGAACTCCAGGCCTCTCTTCCCACCCAGCCCCAGCTGCCTGCTTGATCCGCTGAGACAGCAGAGGCCACAGCCACCCTGGAACTCCCGGGGTCACTCTCAGGTGAGTACCCGCGTGGTTCCCGGGGGCGCCCTGGCGACTCTGCACCTGCACCCAGCGCGGGTGGGGGAGGGATGGCCGCAGTGAGCCCTGGCCACATCCCAGGCCGCCCCTTCCCCCAGGCCAGGGTCGTGCGGACCCCACCCCCACCCTCCCAGCCGGCAGATTATGAAGATTTAGTCCCCAGTGCTGGGTGCTGGGCACTGGGCACGCGCACCTCCTGAGCGTCCCCATGGCGACCGAGCGGCTCTAGAGCCCCAACCAATCGCCGGGCTCCCGGCTGCCCGGGGGCGGGACCAGGCTGCCCATCAAGCAGCCAGGCTGGGCAGAGGGGGATGGGAAAGGCCCGGCGCAGTGGCACCCCTCCCCCTCGGCTGCCGCAGGTCCCCTGGGCCTGGCATCGCGTTCTCCTCCTCCTCCTGGCAGTGGGGCTCCACCGCTCCCTCCATCCTCCTGCAGGGAAGCTCCAGGTTCTGCTCAGAAGCCGCCCACAGCTCCCCCTACTAGCCCACATCCCAGAGTAGCTGCGGGACCTCGGCCTACCCTACCCACCCCTCTTCCTCCTGCACACGCAGGTCTGGTTTTCTCCTGGCAGTATCTCTGGCGACCAGCCTGGATGTTGGGGAATGCACAAGTCACCCAGCATCTTTACTGAGCACCTACTGCGTGCTGGACCTGTCCCAGGCCAGGAAACAAAGTAATGACTGCAACCAAAGTGCCCGCCCTCATGGGGGGGCAGATGTGCATAACTGAACTTCGTGGATAACCCAAAAAGTGAATTGTGGAGTGGGGGCACCACCCAGTCTCTAATGTAGGGAACCCCCCAGCCTTCCTGCACTGCCCCCTCCCTCCACCCCACCCCTTTACATTGGGGCCTAACGGCCTCATCGGAGCTCCCCTGTTCCACAACCTTCCTGGGACCCTGCCCCGTGTGCTCAGTCTCCTGACCTCCACACACCATCCTCTCAGACCACCTGCTAGACCTCGGAGGGCCTTGGGTTCCTCCTCAGGAAGGAGGGGCCACCCCTCAGCAGGCCCCGTGCTTGGCTCACAGTGAGCCAACGGTCACTGCGCTCACCACGGGCATCAGGCCAAGGCCGGCTACAGTGCCACGCCCTGCATGGGGCCAGAGGTAGCATCTCAGCATCTGCCTCCCTGGCCAGGTTTCCCCTGGGAGGATGGGCTCGCCCTCCTGGGTCACCACACTCGAGACTCTGGCGCTGCTTGGGACACACAGGGTGCTCTGGGGCCCCGCCCAGGTCGGCAGCCTGGCACAGGGGCCATGCTCTCCTGCCGCCAGCACCTTTGCTCAGGGCTGTGTACCTGGCCAGGAGGCAACAGGCACTTGCCCCAGTGGCAGCCCCCCTCCCTGTACTCAGGTGGCACCCAGCCTAGCAAGGGAAGTGGTTGGGCAGATGAGACCCACGAGGCCGTGTATTCCAAGTGTTTTAGAAGAAACTGGAAATCTGTAACATTATGTAAATATCTAGATTGTAAAATATTGGTCACTGATTTACATCATTTACATTTTGAAAAACCCTGACAAATAAATGGGCAGACCGAATGTGGTCTAGCCAGACAATGGACATTATTCAGCCATACGTCTGGATACAAGCTACAATGTGGCGAACCTTAAAAACATCATTCGATACCATTGCATAGGGCAGTCAAAAAAAAAAATAAAAACAAAAAAAAACAAAAAAACAAAACAAAACAAAAAAAAAACATCATTCGAGGTGAAATGAGCCAGACAGGATAAATACTGAATGATTCCACTTACGCGCAATATTCAGACGAGGCACATCCAGAGACAGAAGGTACATCAGAGGTTACTGGGGGCGGGGGGTCATTGCTCCATGGGGGCAGAGCTTTCGTTTGCGGTACTGAACAATGGTGCTGAATTGTGTACTTAAACATGGTAAAAATGGCAAGTTTTATGGTATACGTATTTTGTACCAAAAAGCCCCAAAACAAAACGAAACCTTGAGCAGGCCCTTGGGCCCCTGTGAACAGCCTCCGAGACCGGCCTGTGTACCCACGCACACCTGGGGCAGGCAGGGCCGCCACACGCACAGAGCCCACATCAGAGGGACAAAAAAAATCACAGAGCCTGTGTTCCCCACTCGTGTCGGGGTCTACCTGCCCTGACACTGCGTGCAGGCGGCCCCGGCCTGGCGTGCTGGCCACCCCCACGCTGCCTGCTGCGTGCACCCCATCCATGGGGCTGTCTACAACTGAGCACCGCAGGTTTTGGCAGAATGCGGAATGCCGAGGGGCAGGGTAGCTGCCTGCTGTGTAGCCGGGAAGAGGCCACTTCACCTCCTTGCGTCTCAATTTCCCTTCAGAACAGGTCGCACATCAGCAAAACAGGATTCACACGTCATAGACAAGATCTGGTATAGAAGAGGTGCTCAAAAGGGAAAAAACGGTGGGTCCCCGGCACCTGTTGCTCACTTCCTAACTCACCTACTTGCGAGGTACAGGCTGCCCGGGCTGAACGCAGGCTTCTAGAGCCCCGCAGGTGCTGATTCCGGGGTGGGCACAGTGAGGGAAGAGGGGGAGGATGAAGGGGCCAGGAGTTGCCATGCCTGCCCTCACCCCCTCCTCTCCCAGCACCTACCGCATGTCGGCCCCGAGCTGGGCATCGGGGATGGGGGTGACAAGGCAGGGGTGGGTGCTGCCCTTGGGGACTCGCGCCCTAGTGGGCAAGAAACCAACCTGAGGGTTCTAGAGGAGACTGGGCTCCAAAAAGGGTGGCACCAGCTTCCTGGCCCAGGACCTCACTCATATGCTGCCACCTCAAGGAAGCCCCTCCTGACACAGCTCTGGCCCACTCCTCAGCAGGACCCACCGCGGGCACAGGGGCCAGGGCCAGACTGGGGGACTCACCCCGGGAAGCCGCCTGACCTGGCAGGGGCAGAGGTGCTGCTTGGGGTGGGCTGGCTCCGTCTGTCCCTCAGCCCCACAGGCGATGGCTGTGGTCCTGGCTGTAGCCACGCTGACCCACGAGTTCAAGCCCCAGGCCTCCTGGTACACCCCCTGCCGCCCCAGCTGTGAGCCTCGCACCTGCTGTTCCCTCCCCTGCCTCACTTTGTCCCCAGCTGCCCCTGGCTCCTTCCCTCACTTCCAGGGCTCAGCAAGACCCCCCTGGCTAGCCCTGCCCGCCTCCGACACACTGACCCCTTTACCTACTTATTCCGGAACACGTACCGTCTTCCCACGGAACTGCCATGTTTACTGCGGCTCTGGCCTGTGCCCAGCCCCCACGGAAGCAGCCTGGCCCTGGAGACCAGCGTCGGCAGGTCTGCATTGGGTGGGCCCGGACCACTCCTGCCTCCAGAGAAACCACACCCCTCCCTCCGGTGAGGGTGCCCGAGTGGCCCAGGTTCCCCGGGGCGAGCATGTGCCCCAGGCCTGTCAGCACCGCCCGTCACAGTCATTGGTGGTGGCACGTTACCAAGATGGACTGAGAAAGTCAGTCCCAGGTCTTCTGCTGCCATGACAGGGAAGAAGAGCTGCCCCCACCTGGGGCTGCTGAGCCTCGAGGCGGGGAGGCCCACTCGGGGAAGACAGGTCGGCCACAATGGCACAGACGAGCCCCCTAAATCCAACTGTGCCTAAAACCAAAGAAGGCCCCGGCCTCCTTGGTTAGGGAGTAACTTCCTTATTGCTGAGGCTGGCTGGAGGCAGGTTCGCATCACGTGTCTGGCTCGGTCTGAGTAATCCAGGGTCCTCCCCTTGGCAAGGGCTGAGGGACGGGACCTGGGAGCCGGGTTCTCTCTGCACTGGGGCCCCCAGGGAAGCACTGGGGACCCTTCCCCAGCTCAGTCCCGAGGGAGCTGGTACCCCCACCCCAGCCAGTGCCCAGTGTGGCGCTTGGCCCAGAGAACACGCCTGCCACCATTCGGGGGAAGAAGGAACAGAGAGACGGGGGCAGCTGGGTTCCAATCCCCTCGGAGCTCTTCCTCATATAGCCCTCCCCAAAAAGGCAATTTGAAAGAGACACAGACAGGCACCCAAACCTGTGCCAAATGGAGCGTGGCAGGGCCCAGGCCATGGCAGAGTGGGTGCGGGGCCTGCTGTCTGCACGACCTTGGGCACAGCCGCCTCCCCTGCTCCTCTTATCTGCGTCCAGGGAGTTGCCGTGACGCCCTCTTGGGCTCTGACGCTTTATGACTCTGAAAAACCCCAGCTGTCCCTCGGGCACCGAAGGCCGGCAACAGGCTTTCTAGGGTGCGGGTGCAGGCCTCCCGCCAAGGGGCTCGCAGGCAGGGGGTGTGTTCGGGATGGACCCCATGGACCTGGAGCTAGAAGTAAAATGTTAAGGGTGCCCAGGTGACCTCTTGTCCCCACCTGGTCCCCATCTTGCTGCCTTGCCAGGAGGCCCCTCCAGGATGGTTACCCCCCTTGGAGGCAGCCTGCTGGAGCCAGAGCAACGCCAGCAGGGTGGGACTGCCCGGCCTGTGGCTGTGCCCCAAGGGCCCTCAGGGAAGCAGCTGGACGTGCCCTTTCCGAACGTTTCCGCAGAGCCAGGCCTCCCCGGCCCTCGCGCAGGGCACAAGGGTGAGTCCCCAGTCTGGGCGGGACCCGGAGCCACCACCTGTGCCCAGAACGCCCACAGGCAGGGCAGGACGGCGTGCCCCTATATTCTAACGTGGGGCAAAGCACTGCGATTCCAATGGGGGAATTAGTGATGAATGAGGGAAATTGTTCCTCCTTCTGTCCAGGCTCCAGAAGGAGACAAAAACCCCTTTTACCTCGGCAAACAATGCCCTTATGTGGGCGCCAGCGCCCCGCGGCCTGCACAAGCCCAGCTCTGTGCAAGCCGCCGATCGCCACACCGGGCTCTGGAGCCACAGCCAGGGGCACCCTCTCCCAGTGGGCAAGGTGGGGTGGGGCTGAGGAAGGTGGGAAGGTGCACCACCCCTGGGACCACGGGCCAGACATGTGGCCACAAGGGCTTCCTCCCGTGGACAGAGGTACGGCCACCTCCTCTGCAAGGCTGCCACGACAGCAGCCAGGCAGCGAAGAGGAGAGGGCATCAATAATTAACACGCAGGAGAGGCAGGCAAGGGTGGAGGAGGGAGGCAGAGTGTGCAGGACTCTGAGCTGCCGTCGGGGGACATTCCCTAGGCTCTGAATTTGGGGTGCACCTCGCCAGGCCTGGCTGCCTGCCTGCTTTGACAAAGGCCAGTGGCCTGGGCCGTGTTTACATGACGCAGAGTTCCAAGGAGCACCCGGCTCCTGGCAGGCTACCTGGGTGTCTCTCCTGGACGACAAGGCAGAAGGGGCCCAGGGGCCAAATGGGGGACACTGGGATCCCACCATCCTAGGTGATGGGCCACACTGGGCGTCTGCACCACCGCACGAGGGCTGCATTCTCCCCTGCTGCCTGCTGTCACTCCTGAGCACCCCTGCTCTGTCCCTGTGGTTCAAACAGCCTGGCCTGGCCCCGGCAGGGGCACAGGGAACCCGTGCTCCCGTCTGGGCTGCACTTTTGCCCCCAGCGTGCAGCCCTCGGACGCCAGCACCCGCCTTGGTGCTCTGCTGGTGGCGTTCTTGCCACGCCTTCTGCGACTCATCCCACAAGGGATGAGTCCCAGGGGCCTTCAGAGAGTGGCCCAGCGCCGCCCGACAGAAATAGAACTCAAGCCACATACGTGCTCTTACGGTTTCTAGTACCCATATTTTAAAAGAGTAAAAAGAAACAGATGAAATTAATTTTTAAAATCTTGTATTTAACCCAATATTTCCAAAATGTTATCTCAGTAAGTTATCAATACTGCCTTAAAATTGAGACGTTTCACCCTCTCTTTTCAGACGCAGCCCCGAGCCCCAGCATGGGACTCACGCACAGCACACCCAGCCACTTCCAGGTGCGACCACTACCCTTGGCGACCGCACTGGGCAGCTCAGACCCACATTGTCCCCTAAAACTGAAATCACTTCTCTCTGTGGGGACCCTGAGGTCCTGGACCCTAGAGAGGTGTCCAAACTGCAGGTGAGAGTTCGGGTCTTAGGGCAGGTGGCCCAAGTGGTGGGGCCCCGGGGACAGATGCCCCCTTTGGGAGGGGGCGGACACCAATTGTGCATCAGGCGCTGGGTAACCAGTCATGCTTGATTTGACAACTGCCCTTACCCCGCCCAGGGGCATATCACTGGCCCAGCCCTAGTGCTCTCGGGCATTCTGGGAGCCTCCAAGGCCAGCTCTCTTCTGTGCCTTGGTTTGCCCATCTGTACTCTGGGATAACTCCCAGAACCCTGCCACCCCCACTTCCTGGAGCCCCTCCCCTAATACCACTGGCCAGTTATGCCTGGGGGAACTCCCAGTAGGAGAGCCTGGGTGTGTCCTCCCAGGCCTGGCGGTCCCAAGGCCCCTCCCTCTAGGCCAGGCGCACGCAGTGAGAAATAAACCAATTCAACGTGCAAAGCTCCAGCCGAGATGCCCAGGGCCTGCCCCGCAATCATGTGTTCCGAGAGCAAACAGAACCGCTTCGGGCCTCCGAGTGTGCATGATTCACAGGGCAGGGCCCTGCTCCCACAGCCTGGGTGGTGTCCGAGGGCCCCGGCAGGCCCTCCGCCAGCCCTCCCGGAAGCCTGTCTGGGATTGGTGCATCCCAGTCCTTAGGTCAGGGTGATGACGCCAACAGGGCCCCAGTCACTTCCTGGTTCCTAGGAAAGTCACCCTTGGACAGGCTCAGCGTGTGGGTACCCCTGGCCCCCTCCTCAACCCCTCTCGGCACAGCAGGGCCTGCATCGACACGGGGCCAGTCTGGAGGGCTGGGTACACGTCCCGGGCTGGGGGCAGGCGGCAGGCAGGGCTTTAACCTGCCGGATGGGGTGGCCTTGGAGGCCCAGCTGATCTTCCAGGTGTGGGGTGGGCGGGTTCTCCCTCCTCCTTTCTTAGCAAGTGGACCTCACCGCAGGCCCCTGGGCTTGTCCCCACCAGGAATCCTGGCCTGCGGGGGCCTAGGGCTCGGCCCTGCCTGCTCCTGGGATAATGGGATCTCTCCGCGCCGTCTCCTAGCCTCCCTCACCCTGAGGCCGGCCGAGGGCCAGCACAGCCCGGCATTGTCTGTGCCGCCTGCAGCCCAGCTGATGATGGACACTTTCCTGTGACCCGAGACCGCCAGCGTGGCCCATGGCCAATCCCTGGAAGGGTTTGGGCCCCAGCTCTGTGCTCCTGGGGGGAGGGGAGGACAGAAGGCCACTGCCCGTCCATTCCATCCAGTGAGGCCGTTTAGAGCCCTGAGGAGCAGCAAACGGCTCTTACTCGGCGGGTGTGACCCACAGCCGGAGAACGTGGCCCCAGCTGGGTTTCCAGCCTCCAGATTCACACATGTGGCCAGTGGAGAGGCAGAGTCAGGGCAGAGACAGGGCTGGGATCGGCAGGTGGGTAGAGAAGGCCCCTGGAGGAAAAGCCTTTCAGAGGCCATCCCCCATGTGACAGTGGCAGTGCCCAGCCGTGAGTATTGGGTCCACAAACGGGCTGCAGCAGGCCACGGGGCTCTGTGACCTCGAGAGAGAGCTGCTCTGACCCAGGGGTGGGCCCAGAGGAGGGAGGACGGCACCATCCCAGGAAGACACTAGAAGTGGCCAACTCTGACCCTGAATGGCCTGGCTCCGACTCTCTCCTGCCCCTTCCCCACTCGCTGTGCAGCTGCCTCCTGCCTGTGCCTCACACGAGGGTCAAGGGCCAGGTCAAGCAGCAGAGTCTTAGGGGGCACAGCGTCCCGGGACGGGCCTGGCACACGTAGGTGGGGAGAGGGACAGACACTCAGGTGCTAGGACAGGTTGTGGGAGTCTGGGTTCAGCTGGCACCAGGACCCTTCCAGCCTGGTCCCCTTTCCAAAGCAGCAAGACCGGGGGGCCAAGAGGAGGGAGGGGGTGCCGGTCTGAGTGCCATGAAGTAAGCTGTGCTCAGGATCCACAGGGCTCAGTGGACAGAGGGGACAAAGAGAGACCAGAGGGGGAAGGACTGGACCAAGTGGGTCCAGTGAGGGGTTCAGAGAATCTGGGAGAGGGGAACAGGAGGACTGCATGAGCCAGGGGCCCTGTCTGGCCTCACGAACCCCAGCACCAGCTTGGCCACTGACGGGCCTCTGCCCTGTCCACGAGTCACCTGATCCTGACTACCCGGCGGGCAGGGACAGGATTGTCCCCCCACGTCCAGCACAGGGACATGACTTGCCCAAGGCCCACAGCGGGGAGTAGCTGAGAGGCAGGATCCGGGCCTGGGGCAGGCGGCCAAGCTGGGGTCTGACACTAGCCCCACACCTCCCTGCAGACCCGCCTGCAAAGGCCAGGGAGAGGGGCACCCAGGGGAGAGAGGCCCAGGCCAATAAGGAAGGGGAGCCCTGGGCAGGAGGTGGTCATGCACCTGCTCCCTGGGGACCAGCCTGCTGCCCAGTTTGTTCCTGGGTAGTGGAAGGACTCACCCGAGGACAACAAGAGCCGAGAGGCTCAGTCTTCTCAAAGTGCTGCTCCTGAGGACACACCAGGATGAATGGCCACAGCCACCAGGCCATGCCACAGAAGCACTGAGGCTCAGAGAGGGCAGGCAACTTGCCTAGGCCCACACAGCAGGGCAAGGGCAAGGCCAGGAGCCATGCAAGAGATCCACAGCAGAGTGCCGGGCCCTACCTACAGGACACCGCGTCCAGTGGAGACCTCGGGCCCACAGAAACAGCCCCGGCCACCCTCCACTCTCCTGGAACCCCTGGTGTCCCAGACCCTCGCCACGTGGCCTGGCTATGGCCTCCCTGCCCTGTCTCTCCTGGCTGGAGCTTGGGGTCATAGGGAGCTTTTGGAAACAGAAGACCCAGGAAACCCCCAAGTCTGGCATCGAGCATCTTCCTCCCTTCCCAGCGCCCTGCAGACGCACTGCCACCAAGCCTCCCAGGCCCGCCCCGGCCGCCCTGCCAAACACAGCCTCCACCCAAAGCCTCTCCCTTTCCGGGGCCCCCAGTCTCTGAGGCTAGTCGCTCGGTGGCCATCTGCTGAGCACCCCAATGTGGTGGGGACTGAGCTGCGAGGATGCTCCCCATGGCACTGCGCACAGGAAGAAATCAGGGACGTGAACGTCCTTCCCAGAAGTGGCCGAACTCCGGTGCAGGAGAGACCTGCACCCAGTGGCCTGGGCAAGATACCTCCCGCTTGGAGACGTTTCCTCTTCTGCAAATTGAGAACAGTCATGGTTCTGAGCCACAGGGTCGGGCCACGCAAAGTGGGCTCAGGAATGAGGTCGCCGGTCACTGGGCTGACTGGGCGACCTTTAAAACTGCCACTGATCCACACACACCCAATGACACTACGTGGGAAGAAAGGTGGCTACAACACCACACGATCCCATTTCCTTTTTTTAGATGAAAACGAGGCTTTGGTTATATGCAAATAAAAGCCAGAGAAAAATATGCCCCCAAACTTTGGTGTTTTTAATTTTCTTTTTTTTTCTCCTTTATTTTTTTCTAAATTTTGTACGATGAACAGCCTGGCAGGGCCCCCACCTCTGTGTCTGTCCCTCTCCAATTGGACCCCAGCCTCCTCCAGGGCGAGGGTAGGGTTGGGAGTGGGGCGCTCAGCAAGCTCACGGCTACCCCGAGGGCGAGCCCCAGAAGAGCTGCAGGACCCTCAGTGCCTCTGTCCCGCCTCAGAGCCTGGACAGAGGGACGCTCTGAGGTCCGGTGGGTCCCGGGGTCCAGGCTAGAGGAGCTGCCTCATCCGGGAGGCACACACTCGAGGCCCTGAGACGTCCCAGGCTCCACACGGCTCCTGCCCGGCAACCCCGTCCCCATCCTGCGGAAGGCAGGCGGAGGAAGGCCCGGTGCAGCAGACCCTGTGCTCCCCCCTGGTGCTGGCTTCCTGTCTGCCTGGGAGGTGAGTAATGTCCGCTCCCCACCCCCACGCATCCCTTCCCTTCTGGAGGCCCGGCCTCACATTTTCCGCTCAGGAAGGGGCAGAGGGGCCTGGCGAAGCCCTGCCAGGGGAAACGGAAGGAGCGGCCGCCTGCAGGGCCGGGACCTGGCCCGGCCTGCACCTGGCCTTCAGGAGGTGCGCGGCCCACCTGCCCGTGGGCCTGTTTGCCTTTTCATCCGCAGTTCACTCCCTGTGCTGGGGGCTGGGGGCTCGCAGAACAAGGGAAAGAGACTCCTGCATTTCACGGGTGACCCCAGGGATGCGGTGCAACTACAAGCTGACATGCCATTCAGCCCCAAGGCAACGCCAGACCAGTGTCTCTGGACAAAGTCTTAAGAGCTGGCTCCCCCCAGGTATCCTCTCTCCACACCCGCCCATGCACACAGTCTTGTTCCGACCCCAGAGAAAGCCCAAGCCTCAGCCTGGGCTCGGCCGAGGGTCTGGAGGGGACCTGGCTCTGCCTGGGCAGGACTCGGTGGCAGGGGTTGGCCGGTGCCACTCTGGGCCCGGAGGAGCCAGTGCCCTGAGTGTGGGGAGGCCTCTGGCCCCCCAGGCCCGTGCCCGTCATCTGGGAACCCTTACACGTGGCCCCACACCTGCCGAGGAGGGGAGCGGAGAAGCACTGGCTTCTCCCCAGCACACCCCCCACCTCTGGCCAGGTCACCCGGTCTCGCCCTGATTCTGTTTCCTCCCGTGTGAGACGGGGGCATGTGTGGGGTTGCTCCCTGCCAAGTGGCAGCAGCTGCGGTCACAGGGACCCGGCACGGGGCTTCGGCGATGGGTGCGGGGCACAGTAAAGACCCGGAGAGACGAAGACTCCAGATGGTGGCAGAACTGGGATGAAAGCGTCACCAGTTCAGGACAAGCAGATCCCCAAACCCTGGTAAAACTGTGGCATCTGCAAACTCCTCGGGGAGCCAAGGCTCACCATTTACTCTGGGCTCGGAGGGTTCGGGTTCGGCGGTGGGTTTGGCCTGCCGAGGCCCAGCCCTCACCTGCCTTTGTTCAAATTTTATGAAAAAGAAGAGCCCCAACAAGTCCAGCAACGCGTGAATCTGTGCTCAGCGCCAGGCCCCCAGGCTGTCTGGGCTGGGGAGCAGGGCTGGGCGCGCCCTCCCAGGGGCAGGACCCTGGGATCCCCGCACTTCTGGCTACGCGAAAAGACCCAGACTGGGGAACGTCCTCAGAAACAAAGAACCCAGCTTGTCCCCCACAAGGGGCAGACCTGTATCTGCTATGGATGCAGTGCTTAGAGGCAGGCCTCAATAAACGTCTGTTCATTTATCTGTTTAGGCAACATTCGGCAGGCCCCTGTGACGTGCCAACCACGCAGCTCGCGTCAGGGGCAGGGTGGGGACCGAGACTGACACGGTGCGCCTCACAGACAGTGGGGCCTCAGATGACCACCTTTCCAACTTGCTGCGTCCACAAAGGACTGGAGGACAGAGGCCACGCACCAAGCCCATCTGGGCGCCGGTGGGGGTGGGGGAGGCTTTGGAATGGAGACGGTGAGCGGGGACGTGGACGGCCATGCTGGGTGTGGGGTGTGGGCCCCCGGATCCCCTGCATGGCCTGTCCCTGACCTGCACTAACAGGGGCACGGCAGCACCCCGACCGCCTCCCCTTGGTGCGCTCCCGGGAGCCAGAGCTCAGCTTGTGGCCGCGCCATGAGCACCTCCCGAGAGGAGCTGGCCGTGCGCTGCGTGGGGGCGGAAGGGGCCAGGGACTCCAGGCCCATCTAGGCCCAGCTGACGCCTGCCGGGTTTCAGCAGAGACAGAGGTCACCAACAGGCCAGAGGGCCCAGAAAGCGCAGCAGGGCCCAGGCCAGCACCGGGGCTTCCTCACGGCCAGCACTCGGCCCGGCCTCCAGACAGCCTGAGCAAGCGGGGCTCCAGGCGTCACGGCCAGCGCTGGCCTCCCCGTCCCAGCTCCGGGGCCCAGCCTGAGAAACGCCTCGTCCCCTCAGCAGGCCAGCCTCAGCCCAGCCCACGGCCAGGAGGGGCCCGGGTGGGGGTGACCACCCCCAGGCTGCCCTCACCCCGGCTGCCTGTGCACCAGCCCCGGAACCTGCCGCCCCCACCAGCCCCCGTGCTGCTCTCGGCTTCAGCTCCATGGCTGGCCTCCAGGCAGCGGGACGACGGACACTGATGAGGACCCTGCACCCATGGAAACACGGCCTTCTGCTGCCCGCCCCAAGGCCCCAGAGTCTCCGCCCCTCTCCAGGACGTGTCACACTCTCCGGGGGGCTGTGAGGAACAGCAGCACAACGAGGCCTGTTTGGAGCGAGCAGGGGCACCACGACCCCATCAGTTCCAGATCCTTCCGGGAGGTGCATCTGATGGCCCCAGCTGGGTGTTGCTGGCGTGGCCGTGGTGTGCTTTTGGGTGTGGCCTCAGTCAGCTCAGGCGAGGCGAGGTCAGCTGCTGGGCAGTCTCCACCCCAGAGCCCCCCAGGCATGTGGCCACCCCCACCCGGTGCCCGCCCCCGTGGGAACGCTGGGAGGCGGCCCTGGTCTGGGAGGCTCGCAGCACGAGGGGTCGCGCTGACCTCACGAGGCGCCGGGCACAAAAGCCCTTTCTTTCCCGCAGCCTTGCACCCCACTCCTCGCACAGCCACTCCCTGGGCTCCCCAGCCCCTGGCCCAGACACCTCCAGCTGCTCAGGCTGGGTCTCCTCCCAGACAAAGCCGGATTCAGGCCTGGGAGGGCAGGCGCGGCTTCTGCCATGGAGACGAACTTTGACCCAAACGGCAAGGCTCCTACCCCTTATTTACTCTGGAAGGCTGACCGTTTCACAGAGTTAGCATTACACCCCCTTGTAACCCCGCACCTCCCTCCCACATTCCAGGCCCTGACCTTCGACCCCTCCTAATTGTGGCTCCTACACCCCAGTTCTCTGAGGCCCAGCTTCAGCTCATCCCCCGCCCCCCAGGCACCTCCTCCCCGGAAACAGGAGCCCCACGGGGTGCTCTGACCACAGGCCACTCCACACCCAAACCCTGTCATCCGAGGCAGATGCCAGGGCCCCAGAGCCCCACTGCCTGGTAGCCCCACATGGGAGCTCGAGTGGACCTCTGGGGTCTGACCTCTGACCCTAACTCTCCACCCTCAAGAAGGAAGCCTCTAAAGTTGAGGCCGAGGCTGGGGAAGCGCCCGGACCCCTCCTCAGCCAGCCACGTCTCCTCCCAAGGTGCGGGAGGGTGCCTTTGACAGCCGCACGGCCCAGCCGCTCACCAGGCGACCCGTCCTCCAGCCTCACGCCAAGCTGCGGACACACAGCTCCTGTTCCCACCGCTGGGCAGCTGAGCTGCTCTGGGTCAGGCGCGCCGTTAACCTTCCCAGCCCTGAACCATGACAGCTTTGAAAGCCACGTCCCCAAAGCCCATGAGCATCAGAGCTGACAAACAGGCATGACGCCCCCTTGGGCCGCCAGTCCCTGAGGGCTGCATCTAGTCATGTCTAGTCACCTTTGGGAGGACACTTGCCCTCCCTGGAGCCAGGGGTGAGGGCATCGGGCCCACACAGATGCTGAGGACACCCCCAGAGGCCACGGCCCAGATCCCGCCACCCCGGGTTTGTCCACAGCTCGGAGGACTGGGGACTGAGGCAGCCGCACCCTCCCCGGCCGCCAGGGCACTCACCGTCCTCTTGGCTGTGGAGGTTCTGCGGGCTCCGCATCCTCTCGTCCTGGCTGGGGCTCAGGCTGGAGGCCAGGTGTGGGTCAGCTGACATCCATGTGGAGTCGTTCATATCAAAGTCTTCACTGCTCACAGAGGTCTCATCCTGACAGGGACAAAGAAGGTGGGCGTTCAACGGGGACGCGCTCTCGGCAGGCCCGGGGCAGCCCTTGCGTGGCCCTCGGGCCAGGGAGTGTTTGGAGGTGCCCCAGAGGCCACAGGGAGCCCCCACACCTTGAAGCGAGGGCTGAGGGGTGCGCCCCTGCCCTGTGGAAGCGGCCTGGACTCTGGTTCCTGCTGGAAGCCAGGGCTGGGGGCCGCTGCCTGTAATTGAAGACAATTACGAGGTCTCACATCCTGCAGGGGCTGACGGCAGGGCCTGGCTCTTACCCTTGTGAGCCAAGGTTGAAAGGCGCTGTAAACAAGGGCCCTGCTCCCCGCTCCCCATCCGCAGCCCCGGGAAGAGGGCTCACTCCCCACAGCGCCAGGCGGCCAGGCGGCCAGAACGGGGTGGCAGGACTCCCTGGGCCTCTCGGGCTGACCGCCCCCCAGGCCTGGCGCCCTGACTCCCGTGGAGCATGCATGGAATTCCTTTCTCCCACTCCCCCGGCCCAGAGGACATTTCTGTCTTCCTCCTTCCTAACCTTTGCTGTGCTTCAAAGATATGCTCTTGGGTAGCTTCCAGAGCTGAGAAGGCCAGCCCCAGAAGTGCAGAGAAGGAAGGGGGTGGGGCGGGCCAGGGTTCGGATCAGACCGCAAAGGGGGTTCGGCTGGAGGGCCTGGGGGGGCGCCAGGGCCTTCCAAACAGCCGGATGGCCTGCTGGAGAGGACCACGCCTGCTCCCCTCCCCTTGCTGCGTGAGGCTTCAGTGAGCCCTTGGCCAGTCATCCGGGAACCCCCGGGGCGGGGCCCCTTCACTCCAGCCCTCCAGCGGGAAGGGCCCCCACCCCCTCTGGCCCAGCCTCTCTCAGGAGCAGCAAGCAACTGCGTTGGGAGCCGCTGTAAACCGCCAGAGGGAGATGACCCAGCAGCTCCCACACCCTGGAACCCTGGCCTCCCCCCAGAAAGACACAATGGGCTCTGTGGGCCCCCAGTAAGGACCTCTGGGCAGAGCAGTCCCCCAGCCTCCCCTCCAGGGCCCCTCACAGACGTCTCTTTATGGCGAGCAAACACACTTAGGTCTGAACTTTCTTAGGCTGCTGTCCCTCTGGCAGACACATCTGCTCCAAGTGCTGGGGAGCCAGCCTGGATTAGCCTCCCCCTCCCCCACACCAGGGCTGGCAGGGAGTTTCCTGGAATTTGCAGCTTCTGTGCTGAGGAAGAGTGTGGACCCTCTGTGGCTGAATCCAGAGGACAGGAGCAGGGCCACGATGCCCGGGGTCTGCAGGAGGCACACCCAGAGCCTTGAGGGACGGAGCTCACGTGACCTCTGGTGTCCTCCCACACCCGAGTACACTCACTCTACCTCCCTCTCTCCAACGCCTGCTCCATAAACACAAGCACACCCGCCCACAGCCCTCCCTGTGCACACACGGCATCACTTGCACTCAGACTGTGCGTACACGCTCAGACATACACACGCTCAAAAGGATCTCTGCACAAAGGGTACAAAGGGACAACAAAACTCTCCCCTGTGCTAACTCGAAAACTCCATGGGTGGGGGAAGAAGGGAGGCTGGCAGGTGGGGGAGGCGGAGAGCAAGGCCACAAAGGGCAAGGAGCTCTCCATCTTCGCAGACGGTCCTGCCATGTGGGCACTGGGAGCCGGGTGCAGAACATCGCACTTGGGCCCCTCGCTGCTTCCTGGCTATCCAGGGGGCGCCGTGCTCAGGGGACGACCCGGAGCCATGGCCAAAGGAGGAAGACTAGGTGTTGTTGAAACACTCATGACTTCAAAGACAGGGCATTCCATCAGGGTTTGGAAGCGCCACCTTCTCCAAACTCTCCATCCGTTCCTCAAGTATTTACTGAACGCCTACTACGGGCCACGCACCCTTCTAGGTGCTGGGCAATTTAGCTGTGGACAAGTCAAACTCCTGGCCTGCCTGGCACTCACCATCCCGGGAAAGACGTGGACAATAAGCAGAAAAACACATGTCCTCGGGGATCACGAGGGCAACAAGATAAAGAGAGCAGCTTGAGGAAAAGGGTAACCCGTCGAGCTGGCAGGGGGTGAAGGAAGGCCCCAGGGTCAGGGGACACTGGAGCAGAGGCCTGAAGGAAGCGGAAAAGGGGGTGTTCCAGGCACAGGCAACAGGGAGACGGGCACATGCTGCTGGGTTTGAGGGGCAACAAGGAGGCCGCCACGCCAGGGATGGGTGAGCAAACTAGGGCAGGGGAGCCACACAAGACTGTCCCCTCCCAAGGTGCTCGTAACTGGCAGGGCTGTACCTGCGGCCTCTGGCTTAGCGAAGGGCTTGTGGAGTGTTCCACACATCACAGGGCTGGCTCCCTGAGGAGCAGGGAGAAGTCAGAATGGCTGGGGACAGCATGCGAGGCCCCCTCACCTGGCCTCGCTCAGCCAATTGGAAAACAAGGACCAGGTGGCAAAGCTCATCGCAAGCCACCCCCCACTCAGCAGTTGCAGGTGCCAGCCCCACTCTACAGATGAGGAAACCGAGGTTCCAAGAGGTTGAGGCACTTGCCCAAGGTCATGAGCGAACCAGGTCTGTGCCACTGCAAAGGACCAGACACGCCCCCTCGCCTCCACCAAGCCTCCGCTGGAGCTGTCCCCCGCTGCTGCTGCTGCATCCCTCAGCTGCAGCATGTCACTCCATTGTGGCCCTCTGCCCTGCCCTTCTGCAGAAGACCTTAGTTAGGTCCTTCCCAGAGTAGGGACTGGGCTGTATGTCCCCCACAAGGCCAGCGAGACTTGTTGAATCCTTGAATTGCCTGGCATGAAGCTGGTGTTTAATGAGGATGCTGTGTTAATTTGACAATTAAGGACTCAGGTCCCACTGCACAGGGTTCTTGAACAGAGGACGTATGAAGACTGGGGTGGTGGCTGGCAGGCCAGAGGCAGCAGGCCGTCTTGCAATGTGCCCGTCCTGCAGCCCCCAGCCACCCTTCACACAGCCCAGTGTTCCTCTGGCCCAGATGGCTGAACTGTCCATCAAAACGCCCCTTCACCCTGCCCTGCTCTGACAGGTCCCACTGGGGAGGCGTGGGCTGCATTTCCCACTGACATCAAAACCACCTGATGAAGCATCCAGTGCCCAAAAGTCTGGGGCTTCGGGTGAGGGCAGCGAGAGGGTTCCCTGCAATGGCCTCGTGACCCAGGCACCCATGTCAGGCCTGTCCCCAGCTCTGCTGGCTGCCCCAAGAGGCCTGCCCTAGCTGGTGGGGTACGAACCCAGGCAGTCTGAGCCCAGAGTTGACACCACAGTGTCACCACACATGGGCCACCTCCCCATGCTTCCTCCCTTCAATCCAAACAACCAGACTCCTTAATGACAGTCTCTCAAGACTCAAAGGGAACTCGGCAAGTTCACACATGCTCACTATGTCCCCTCAATGAGTTGAGGTACATTTATTGAGCATCTACTATGTGCTGGGAACAAAGATAACTAAGGGGGGGGGTTCCTTGGCTCCAGGCCTCCTTTCTAGGGAAAGGGCCCAGCTAAAAATTCTAATCCACTTGTAGGTGCCCAGACGGGTGGGGAGGAGCTGCTCCCTTACTTAACTGACCTGGCTGCCTGGGAATTTCCCCCCAGCCCCCAGGGTTCTGTCTCACAAACCCCAGTTTTGTGAGAAGTGGTACCATCTAAGATTTTAACAGCATGAATGCCACAGCAATTTTTCTAAAGTGAGAAATCAAGTCTATTAAACCTAACTTTTCAAAAAAAAAAAAAAAAAAAAAACACCTCACAAAAATGAGTGTGGGTCAGACTTACACAGACAACTTCAACACCCACACTTCAGGGCTGGCCTGGAGAAGCCGCCTTCGCAAGGCCCCTCCGCACCTGCCCGGCACAGCAGAGCCCCAGCTGCAGAGGGGCAGGCTCTGGCTGCAATCACCCACTCGAACCCTGAGCCAGCCGGGGAGCAGGCTCACTCCGTGGGCTGTCACCAGCACAGGGAAAATACACATGTCCTGAGGGACCCACAGGGCCGACGCAGGTTTGAGAGCGGCCAGGCCTCAGGCCTGTGTGGAGACGGGAGGTTCTCACCGGCTCACCCAGAGGTCAATTCTTGCTTTTCCCTTCTGGAACCTCAAGGAAATCAGGGACTACCGATTTTTCCCTTTCTACTAACAAACGTCAACAAAACTTTCATTAGCAAATACAATCGTGTGTGCAGTCCAATAGGTCTGGGTCCCCTCTCCCTGGACCCCACGTGAGTGGCCAGCCAGCTCCCCCCGGTTCCTCTAGTCTCTGCCCTTGGACACCTGAAGCCTGTGGCCTTGCCCACCTGGCAATAAAAGTCCATCGTTTATTCGGCACCAAGGGGCCTAAGCCAGAGGTGGGGAACCTGCAGGGCTGGGGCCACATGTGGCCCTCTGGACCCTTCAGTGCGGCCTTTTGACCGAATCCAAATTTTACAGAACAAATCCTTTTAATAAGCCATTGTGGGTCACAGGGCAACAGGGTCAACTGCCCTCGTGGAAAGGGAACTTAAGAGTTGGGCAGGCAGGTGGACACACCCAACCTGGGAGCCCTGCCTCTGGGCAGAGGGAGAGGAGCTGACCAGACTCTCCCTGCTCTTATCTCCAGTCCAAAATTCACGGGCAGGTTCAGTTTTTCTCCACCCAGCGTCTGCAGGCAAACTAGCGCGACTCCTGCCCAGCCCAGGAGGAGGAGAAAGCGGGAGACTGGAGGGGAAATGGTGGAAACAGGCCTGTATCCATGGCTTGTAACCACGGGCAGGTGCTATCAGTAACCTGATTATTTTACAACTGGGGTCAATTTCTCTGGCACTGGGTTCCTGGTGCCTCTGAAGTTGAGCCATTTGCATCCTCCAGGACTTGGGATCCTGGGGCGTGCCCCACACAATATTTTCCAGGCCTTTCCTCAGAGCTGTAACTCTATCTCTACCTCTTGCTCGAGAAAGAAGAGGAGGAGGATTTGCTGAGAATTTAGTGCAGTTGTAAGCCATAAGCCCTGACCAGGAGCCCTGGGTGTGTGTTTCAGAGGAGGGTGGGGGGCGGGGATGTGCAAGGGATGTTTCTGGGCCAGGCAGGAAACAGATCCCCTCTGTACAGCCCCCAGGCTTGTTCCAGGGGAGGCTGCCGCTCCTGCAGAGAGGAACACCAGGCTCAGGCAGTCGCCCCAGCCCCAGCTCTAGGCCAAGTGGGCGGGCACCAAGGTGCAGGGGAGTGGAGCAGCTTCGCAGCCCACTGGCGAGCACCTCCTGCTGGAGCACCTGCGGGCCCTTCCAGGAGAGTCTCCCATCTCCACGTCAGCAAGCATCACACACACAGCCTTCTGAGCATGCCAAGAAGGCGCTGAACCGAGTTTGACCCCAACTTAACCACTCCGCTTCATCAGATGGCTTATTAATGAAAGATGAACCCCCCACCCCAGCATCTAAAGCAGCAAGGGTTCAAATCCCTGCAGGGAAGGGGCTGCAGGAATGAAATATGACGGTGGTCTGAGCCACAGCTCCTGGGTGCTGTGGGGTTCCAAGGCTGTTGCTTCATGCTACACCCCGAGCCCACCTGGCGACAGGGGAGAGAGGGAGGAGGCCAGTCTTCCAAGGATACTCCCTGTACAATTCCACTCCTTCCTGCTGCCATGCCGCCTCTGCCTACTGGCCATGCAAGCACAAGCTCTTCTGGGAAACGCGAGGCTGGGAGGGCTGAGACACAGCCAGTCACCTGCCACACTCTAGGTATCCGCTCCCTCGCACACAGCGCCTGTCGGAAGCGCAGTCACACACACATGTGGACACTCCGCTGTCCTTGCTGTAATGGGTGCCTGCCTGCGGGAAGTGAGCGTTTTCCACACCTTCCCACGAGTGATCGAGTGTAAAACGGGCTTTTGTTCCTGAGCAAAGGCAACTGGCTGTTTTCACAGCCTTCCTCACCACCAGGGCCTCGCTGACACCCCCAGCCCCTGCCATTAATGGGGGTCTCTTTAACAGCGAGAGACTGGAGAGCCGCACTTCAACAGTCGGGGTTTGCCCAGCCAAAAGGAGGGCTGGAGGGGAACCACTCTGAGCGAATCCCCTGCGGGACTGTCCTTCCAAGAAAAGCACCCAGACAAAACAGAAAAAGTTCTTGAGCAACTCAGAGGCTGCCCAGCTCCACAGAGCCCGGGGTACCAGCAGCAGGAGAAGTTCCTCAAAGTCAGCCTTCTCAGCGGGTAGGAAGGTGCTGGGCTGCTGTTCCCACTACTGGGCAGGAAGGTGCTGAATGGGGTCACATCACCCAGCCCTAGGGCAGTGGGTGTAGGAGATGCCGTCTTAAAATCAATCCTACTCTGTAAGAGGAGCCCAGCCTGAGCCTGGATTAGACAGGAGCTTGATAATACTCAAGGCCACATTTAGGCCCTAATGGCTTTCCAATGAAGGGGTAATTTACTACCTGGGGGCTAAGCTACCAATGGGGCCTGGGTCATAAATGGGCCTTTTTTTCCCCAAGCTACTCACAGCCCAGCAACCGGTGTATTTCAAGGGTCAAGCCGGGGGCCGGGTCCCATCACACAGGCGGCTCTCCCCAGAAGGGCCCCTAAACACCTCTCCCCACACTCCCTTGGTATGGGGATGGGGTGGGGGGCAGGCTGGGGTTTGCCAGCTGATTCTGGGATAAGTAGGGCTTTATCTCAAGGGAGAATCTATTTCAAGCCACAATCCTTCTCAGAAGGAGGAGGAAATCACAGAGTCCAAACACCATTTCAGGTGAAATCAGGAGGTTATTCATCTCCCCTCAGAGCAGACAGAAAGAAAAATCAATGTTTTAGAGGGGGGAAAAGGTTCCATTTGAATTAATGGGTTTGTGGCTTCTCCATTGATCTGCGCCTCTTCACACTTTCTTTTTGTGCTTTTGTGCTCTTGGGGACAGGGGAGGGAAAGGGAATGGGGAGGAGGGAGTGGGCCTCCCATAAGGAAAAGGACGGTCTAACCTTAACCTTTCTCCAGGAATAATGCTAATTAGCGAGGCTTAATGAGAACTTCCCCTAGGAAGCGCGGCCGGGTAGGGGCGACCGGACTCTGGCAAACGCAGCTCCTGGTGGGAGTAGGGTCACTTCTGAACCGAGAGGCTAAAATAAAAATGCGGATTGCACTCCCCAGCCCCCAGTCCCCGGCCAGAGTGTCCGGCCCTGGAGGACCAGGTGGAGGGAGGAGAGTAGCGGACGGAGGTGTAAATCCAACTTAACCCCGGCGTGCGCCCTCGAGCGGGCCAGCTGCCCCCGCCCCGTGTGCCCCTTCGCCAGAGGCTGCCGACGCCCGCGGCTTCCGCTTGGACTGTACACCTGAGAGGAGCACCCGGTCCCCTTCGGGGAGGGACAGGGGCCTGCCGAAGTGGGCTCAACTCTGCAAACCGCGTCTCAACTCCCTGCGCCGTGGCAGGGCACCCCTCCCTTGCAGTCAACGCTTCCCGTCCTCACATCCCCAAACACAGTCCACTTCCCTTCTCGCGACCGCGGCGGCAACCCGAGCCCGGCCCCCACCCCGCCGCCTGCGAACGCCTTCCTCCCCGGGACGCGGTGCCGAGCCCGCCGCAAACCGTGTGGCCGCCGCACAATACCGCTGCGCGGCGCACACAATCACCGCCCCCCAGGACCGGCGGCGCGCACGGCCCGGGAGTGGGGTGCGCCCCGCAGCGCGGGGTACTCGGGACCAGGCACACCTCTCGAGCACCCCGCGGCCCCCAGAGTGCAGCCTTCACTGCCCGCCCCCCCCACTCACTCTCGGTCACACTCACCAGCCCCCCGCCCCAGCCCACTCCGCCCAGGGCGCAGCCGCTCCCCCGCGCCCCCTCCTCAGCCCCGGCACAGGAAGCTCCCCCAGCGCCCCCTCCCCGAACCCCCCCAGCCCCCCGCCCCGCTAACCGCAGCTCAACGGCCGGCGGGAGGAGGGGGGCGGCGGCCAAGGGCCCGGAAACGGCCCGATCGCCGGGATCCGGGCCGGACTCCGTACCTGGGCGGGAGGCGAGGCGGAGACGAGCGGTCGGGATCCGCGAGTGAGCGCGGCGGGCGGCGGTGACAGCCCCACAGCTCCAGCTGCTGCTGCTGCTGCTGCCGCCGCGGCCGCCCGGGGAGAGGGGCTGGCACCGCCGCGGCGCGTCACTGCCCGGCCCGGGGGCGGGGGTGGCCAGGGGGAGGGCCCAGGCGAGCGGCGGCGGCAGCGGCGGCGGCGCCGCGGCCGGGAGGGAGGAAGGGGGAGGGGGGCACCGGGCACGGGGAGGCGGGGGAGGGGGGCGGGACCGGGGACGGGGCGGGGGCCGGGGGGAGGGGAGCGCAGGGAGGGCGCACGCTGGAGGAGGAGGAGGAGGGGCGGGTGAGAGGGAGGAGTGGGCGCGGGGGGAGGGGGAGAGAGGAAAAGGAGGCACCCAGGGAGAGGGGAGAGGAGAAAGGAGGGAGAGGCGCGGGGGAAGAGGAGGAGGAGGAAGGAGGGGGCGCTGGGCCAGGTAGGGGGGGTGATGAGGGCGCGCTGGACGCGCCGCCGTGCGCTTCGGGTGGAGAGCGCTCTTAAGGGGGAAGCGCTACGAGCAAGATCCGTGTGGGGCGCTGAGCCCAGGAAAGAAGGCGGTGGGATCTGTGCCCGCCCCTCGCTCCTCGAGGCCGCGGTCTTCGGTCCGGCGGGGGTGGGAGCGGGCACCCGCGGGCTGTCTGCGTTCAGGCCAGGAGAGGGAGACTTGGCCCGAAGAAAGTGACTCAGGCACCGTCAGGAACTCTCAGCTCCCGGGGGCCTTTGGGGAGCCCTCGCCCCCCGTGCGTCTGCTCTCGGTTCCCGAGGGACGCGGGTACTCGTTGGGTGGGGCCGCCGGGCCTGGGGGCTCTGCCCCCTCGAGCGGTCGGAGCGAGACCCTGGCCTGGGAAAGCCAGGCACGTGGCCGGCTCTCTGCCGGGGCCCCAGCCCCCACCTCAGGGCCCCCCCTTTCTTGATCAAGTTCAAGCTCGAGCTCCTCGGCGCGCTGCCCACCGGCTGCCCCCACCCCTCCCCCCCATCCGCACCACCTCGCCTCTTCACTCTTCCTTTGTCTCTTTCCCACCACTTAGTTTACACCCTCCCCTGCTCCCCGCCTCCCTGCGGCCGCCCGAGCGTCCAGGCTGCGCTCACCTGTTCGCCCCAAACGTCGCGGCGGTCCCGAGCGCCCGCCGCCCCCGCGGTCATTGTGCCCCGCCGGCCCGCACCGTGCCGGCTCCGTGCGGCGCGCAAGCTACGCTGGCAAAGTAGTGGGACGGCGGCGCGAATGCCGCCCCGGCCCGGACCTGGGCGCGCACCGGCCGCCCAGACGGTGTCGCCGGGGAGACCCGCGCGGAGCAGAGCCGCGCCCCTCGGGCACGCGGCCCTTCTCCGCCCCGGGGCACGAGAAGGCGGGAGGGGCCCGGACTCCGAGCAGCCCCGGACCGGACCCCCAGCGCGCTCGCCCCTCGGCTGGGTCAGACCCGCGGGGAAATGGGTCAGGGCACGCGCCCCGCCCGAGCCCCCCACGACACGCGCGCCCCGGGAAAAGCTGTGCTCTGACAGGGAGGGGAGCTGCCCTCGTGCCATTCTGTGGGGAAACAGCCAGAAGGGGGGAAAACCCAGAAACCCGATAAGGAGCCCACCTCCTGATGTTTCTGGTCGCATCCGAGGAGGAAAGCGGTTTCTACTGACTTCTTTACGCTACACTTCACTCACGGTGGAACCGGCGGAGAAGAGAAAACGAGACAGCCACCGCGATCGTTTGCAATTTTGAAACAGACTGCCTTTAACCCTCCAACTTTTTTTCTGCAAAAAGCCTTTTTCTTTCTTCCTCTGAAAGCTGCGCATTGTGAGCAGTCCGAGGCAGGCGAGGCTCCCCCTACAGGCGCGGGCGGGGAGCACACCGCCGCAGCCCGGAGGGCGCTCGCCCGCGGGCACAGACAGGCGCCCGCACGCCTTCCGCGCTGGGCACCGCGCGGTCGCTGCCAAACTCACACTTTCCTTTTAAAAAGAGTTCAAGCACCGTGTTACTCATCAGCACCTTTTATTCCTGAAATCAGGTGTTTTCGATTCGCTCCCCTCAATCTGCTCCATTAGACCTTTACTTCTCATCTGGGGCGGCGGACAGTTTTAAGGCTTAATTGCCTCAATGTCCACACGCGTTGGTGCCCGAGAATGATTTCTAGAATGAATTAGTGGCCACAGCACTTCATCCGGGGAAACGTGTTTCCAGCAGGGGACCTGTCCCTCCTCACTCTGAAAATGAGAAAATTCAGTCTCAGGGTTTCCCATCGCCCCCCCCCCCCCCAGCATTTCCAGAGACTTTTGACTTCTGGCCCGAGTTACTATTTCACAGCAGTGGTGGACATCTGGGCTTGAAATATAAAGCCAAATCCAACTGAAGTTCAAAGGTGGAATTGAACCCAGATAACCCACCTCTTCTCTGACTAATAAAAGAGAGCTAGTGCAGCCCAGGAGGGCAGAGCAGTGATTTTCTCTAGGCATGAAATGTGAACTCATTTACCATCCCTGAGATAAAACAGCCTCAGCCCCACTCAACCCGCAGAAAGCAGCTGAGAGCCCTGCAGAAACCCGGCTGTGCAGCAGCGCCGTGAATTAGGGAGTTTTCCTGCGAGCCGGAGCCCACAGAAATCTCCCAGATCCTCACTCCTGCAGGAGCTGCTGCTTCTCAAGTAACCTTGTGTAGGTTGTTTTCCATGTCCTTGTGCCGCCCAACAACTCCCTCCATCCTTAAAGTGGCCACAGCATGGGGCCCAACAAAGAATTGGGTGACCTATTTTCTTGACCACTAATTCTCCCAGTGATGTGCCCCTTCTTCAGGCCCCAGCCTGGTGGGAGGTCACAGCAGAGAAAGCTGCTCCCCTGTGCTTGAGGGGGGGCAGTGCTGCCTCTTGTCACCTCCTAGCTGTGCAAACAGTGGGTGCTTTTGGAAACATGATTGGCATATGCAGCGACCCCCCTTCAAGCAGCTTGCCACATGAAATGAGCATGTCCTACAAGTGGGGACCTGGCTGTGGGGGCCAGGGGTGTGCTATCATTAGGTATAACAGGACCCTAGTGTGACCAGAGCAGACACTGTCCAAGCATCTCAAAGCATTAAAAAGCCCATTTATCCCCACAGATTACTTATTCATGACAGGAAAGTGCACCTGCACAATGGAGCTATCTAACAGACACCTCCTCCCCTCCATGCGATCAAATTCAGCAGCCCCCAAAGTGGGGCAGCCTGACTTGATGTGGGCACCTGCTGGAGGGACACAGCAGAAGACAGAGCATCACCTGTGTTGTGCGCTCCCTCGTGTCATGTTCGCCCTCAACATGCCTCACCTGAATCTGATTGGGAAGAGACACTCAGACAAGAAATCCAGGGAGACTCTCCACAACACAATGGTCCGGGAATCTTCAAAAGATTCAATGTCATTGTCACTAATTTGACTGTTCTGAATTATGAGACTAAAGAGAAATAACAGCTAAATGCAAAGTGCAACTCCTGGCTGGATCCTGGAGATGAGGAGTGAGGTGGAGACAAGGCGGGGGAGGGGGGAGAGGCAGAGGATGGGGGTGGGGCGAGGTGGCATGCCCAGAGGGAATTGAGAGTGGAGGCAAGGGTTGTCTCTGGGCTGAGTGGTCAGGGAAGGTCCCTCCCAGGAGCAAGCCAAGATGTGCCCTGACTCCCTGATGGCAGAAGTTGACAGCTAGGTGAAAACCTGGGAGCATTTTCTTCCAAGTAGAGGGGACAGCAGGTGCAAAGGCCCTGAGAAGAGAAAGGTGTGACCAGTGTTGCTAGAGCAAGGTGGGCTGGCAGAGGGTGGGGAGATGAGCGAGGGAGGGCAGCAGGACCTGCCTTCAACACCATGTCAAGGTGTGTGGGTTTTATTCTAAGAGCAAAGAGATGATGCAACCCGAATCATGTTTTTAGATCAGAGGAGATGAGATTATAAGGGAGCAAGAGTGGTTGCAGTGGGAGACCCGTGAGGAGGTCAAATAGAATCTAACCAAATGGGACAGGTTCAAGTTCTGGCTCTGACATGAGACAAGTGACTTTGGGCGCCATACCTAAAGCTCCCTAGGCCTCAGTTTCCTCATCTACATGGTGGATCATAAGACAGTGTGTTTAATGTAGCATTTGCGCCAACTTTTCTCCTTTGAGATTAGAGTCTGTGCTAGCCAGCCTCCAAGATGGCCCGTGAAGGTCTTACCTCCTGGTGTCACACCCTGGTCCCATCGCACTGCACAGGGCTGCGGAACCACTGGGCTGTCGTGGAAAAGAGGGTGTGTGACTGCTGAGGCTAGATCATAAAAGGCAGCTTGATCTTTTCCCCAGAGGGAGTACTTGGTAAATGGTAGCTTTTATCATCATCGTCATCAGGATTATAAATTTTCACAATCGTGTTCATATCTCTCTCTATAGCTGCTGTGCCAGTTCACGCTGCCAGCAGCAGTGTCTGGCGACTCTCCTTTGACTGCACACTCGTCAGTGCTCGGTATTAGCAGTCTCTTTTCTCTTTGCCAATCTGAGAGGTGAAAAACGGTGTCTGTTACTTTCCTTTGCCCCCCTTCATTTGGGAATGTAAGTATATGTCTCTTTGTACCATGTATTTATTGGGCACCTTTTTTTTTTGAGAACAACCTGTTCATATCCTTCACCCATATCTCTATTTGAATCGTTGATCTCTCTTTTTTGGGGGGTGGCGGGAAAGAACTTTATGGAAATGAAGAAAATTAACCTCTTGTCATATATTCTGCAAATATGTTTTCCTTTTGTTGTCTTTTTGTTTATGATAGTTTTTTTTTTTTTAACCACATGGAAATTTTACATTTTTTTCTTTTTTGAGACAGAGTCTCGCTTTGTTGCCCAGGCTAGAGTGAGTGCCATGGCATCAGCCTAGCTCACAGCAACCTCAAACTCCTGGGCTCATGCGATCCTTCTGCCTCAGCCTCCCGAGTAGCTGGGACTACAGGCATGCTCCACCATGCCCAGCTAATTTTATATATATATATATTAGTTGGCCAATTAATTTCTTTCTATTTATAATAGAGACAGGGTCTCACTCTTATTCAGGCTGGTTTTGAACTCCTGACCTCGAGCAATCTGCCTGCCTTGGCACCCCAGAGTGCTAGGATTACAGAAATTTTACATTTTTATATAATCCAATTAATTTGTTTCCCCAATAGGGCTTTCAGGGGTTTCAGGTCAAAGCAAAGTGTTTTCTCCACTCTAAGATTATAAAGGTAATTCATCTGTATTTTCTTCTGGAACACTTATTTATATCTTCATCACATTTAAATTTTTATTTCATCTGTAATTTATGTCTATATAAGTAGTGATGTGGGGATCTAGCCTATTTCTTTCTAAATGGCCGTCCAAGTTGTCTCAATACTATTACATGTTTTAAATAAAAATAACTTGTCTTTATCCACTGATTGGAAAGGCCATCTTATATTACTTTCCCATTATTATTATTTTTTTTAAGACAGAGTCTCACTCTGTTGCCTGGGCTAGAGTGCCGTGGTGTCAGCCTAGCTCACAGCAACCTCAAACTCCTGGGCTCAAGCAATCCTCTTGCCTCAGACTCCCGAGTAGCTGGGACTACAGGCATGCGCCACCATGCCCGGCTAATTTTTTCTATATATTTTTAGTTGGCCAATTAATTTCTCTCTATTTATAGTAGAGATGGGGTCTCGCTCTTGCTCAGGCTGGTTTCGAACTCCTGACCTCAAGCAGTCCTCCCGCCTCGGCCTCCCAGAGTGCTAAGACTACAGGCATGAGCCACCGCGCCCGGCCATTTTTCCATTATTTTTGGAATTATTTATTCTATCGATCTATCTATTCCTGTTCCAATATTATAGCTTTAAGATATGTCTTCATTCCCGGCAGGCCTAGCACCCATCTCTACCCCAATCCCCGTGAACTGCCCCTGCTCACAGCATAACGAAGACAATTAAACCAGTGTTACACCAATGGGGCGGGGACCTGTGGCCTCGGGGCCACATGCGGCCTTCTGGATCCTTGAGAGCAGGCTTTGACTGAATCCAAATTTGGATTCAGTCGAGGGGCCGCACTTGGGGATCTGGAGGCCACATGTGGCCTTAGGACGCAGGCCCCTAGGTGCAGCACAGTTCTGGAGAAAGGAGGATGTTTCTCCTGAGCGGGGTGGAGGGGGAGGTTTCTGGAAGAGGTGACATCTACTCGGAACCAAAGAAGGTGGGAGGAATGCCACAGGTGGAAAGAGGGAGGGCATCCGGCAGGGAAAGGATGACAGAGAGAGCTTTGCACACGCCTGGATCCAAAATGCTTCATCTGTGGGCTGGGTAGTAGCTCAGCTTATCCATTTATTCTTCGCATTAGCTGGTGTTTGCACAGCCGGCTGCAACCTCACAGTCAGTTTGACACCTTTGCTGAAATCGAGGAGAAACAGTCCAATACCGTTTCCTCATTCCTTCTCTATTTAGATAAATTTCCCATTATGAACATAACTAAACGAGCCTGGCTTGTTGAAATACACTCTCCTAAAAAACCACGACAAAAGGTAGAGATGACAATTTCATTGCTCTCCTTTTTAGAAATGTCTTGCTTTAAAATGTCATTAAATTAATCTCTGGTAGTGTCACTCTCTTAATCCAAAACCTTCAGCAGCGCCCAGTTACCGGCAGAATCAAGTCATAGCTGCCTCCGGCCTGGCGCCCCAGGCCTTCCACAGCCCGGGGCCTCGCCTCCTACTCCTCTCAGAGAACTCTGCTGCAGACGGACCCACCGTCTTCTGTCCCCCGTCACCCACGGGTGACCACTTCATGCCTTTGATCCTGCTTGCTTTTAGACGTGTGTTCCTGTCACGCATATGTACAGAGACCCTGCCATGTGCCTGGTACCATGATAAGGGCGGGTGACACAGCGATGAACGATACAGACGCAGGTATCTGCCCACACGGAGCTGCAGGCCGGCAGGGGACAGAGAGGGATTAAATAAATGACCACACCGGTTCTTGATCTGCATGCTGGTCACAGGAGGGATATTCAGTTTGTACTTGACAGTGGTGAGTGCTGTCAAGTACTGCTAGGTAGGAAGGAACCCAGGGTATGAGAAGGACCTAGTGGATCTGGGAGGACTCCACTGAGGAGGTGGCATTCACGTTGGGCACTGCAGGACGCATGGGTGGTCACTAAGTGGCAAGGTGTGTGGGCTGTAAACAAAGACACCTTCCACCCCAGCCAAATCAAGGTCCCTCTGAACTCAGTGCCAGGCGGGCAGGCTGGCAGACTACCATCTGGTGGCAGGACTAGTTAGTCTGTCACTTAATGTGCTTGTGGTACTTCCCGTTTCCTGCCTTGTACCTCATTTCCCCAGCTGCACCCTACACTCTCAGGACTGGAACAGGCCCTTAGATTGCAGAGTCCCCAGCGTCCCACACTCCGCAGGGACTCACTGCCAGCACGGCCCCGAAGTCTTTGACGGAGCCCTGAGCTAAACACGCCGTCCTGAACACAGGCCCCACTCCGTGGCCCCTGCAGGGCGTGCACCGGCCCCTTCTCTCTTCCCACTTTCCAAGCACTTTGCACAGGCTGGGCCAAAACGCCACGGCCGGCCAGCGCTCTCCCACTCCCAGGCGTGCGCGCGACACAGTCGGTACGGATGTTCCCTGGGGAACACACACCAGCCTGGTCCTGGCGGCGCAGGAGGCCCCAGTGGACGCCACCCAGCTGCCCACCGGCGAGGGGTGGAAAACCTGCGGCTGCTCTACACCACGAAACACCACTCAGCGAGAGAAGGAACTAACTACTGACTCGCGCCTCACGCGGATGACGCTCACGAAC
Source organism: Microcebus murinus (assembly GCF_040939455.1). Lineage (NCBI taxonomy): Eukaryota > Metazoa > Chordata > Mammalia > Primates > Cheirogaleidae > Microcebus > Microcebus murinus. Next base: position 29,980,827 of record NC_134119.1, read on the forward strand.
TCACGTCTGTGAGCAAAAGAGCACGTGCCCTGCATTCCATTTATATAAAGTTCCAGAACAGGCAAAACCAACCTATGCTACTACACGTCAGGACAGTGGTCACCCTTGCTGGGGGCAGGGACTGGAAGCGTCACCGGGGGTCTTTGGGTGGGGACAGTGTGTTGTTTCTTGATCTGAATTTTGGTCACAGGAGGGGGGTCAGTTTGTAGAAAGGGACTGAGCTGTCCATGTAACGACACGTGCTCTTTGCAGTATGAGCGTGACAGTTCAGTGAAAGTTTAAACAGGAAAAAAGCCAGGCCAGCGCCAATGGCGGGGCAGCCCGGAGCACGCGGCGATCAAGGGCCGCAGCCCACTCCGCACCAGCACGCGTGCTGGGTGGCGTGTGTGTTATCTTATTCAATCAGCCAAATGACAAGGCTGATATTAATTGCCACTGTGCACATGAAGACTGGGGGCTTCTGGGAGGAAGACTAAGTGACTCACCCAGTCACCCAGTAGCGAGGAAAGTGGCACTCAGAGACTGGGACATGCCCACAGTCACAGAGCTAGAAGCCAGTGGCCGTGCGGGGTCTGACCCAAGGTGTGTGGGTCTCCAGAGTGCAGGCGGGCCCTGCTACAGCGGGACCACGGGCGGGACACACGGTACTGCGCTTCGCCACCCTCCCGCCAGGCAGAAAGAGGAACCGGGCGGGGCGGGGCTGGGCCCGGGATGGAGCCAGAGAGTTCCCTCGGGCTGGGGCTGTCCCAGGCGGCCTTGGGTGGACCCCAGGCCTTCCTGATACACACGCTGGGGGAGGCTGGGCCTTGGCAGCCCCATGGGGAGAAACCCTAGCTGGCTCCCAGCAGGTGACGAGAGGTGAGGGCACCTCTGCAGTAGCAAGTGACGAGAGGTGAGGGCCCCCTGCAGTAAGACACCCGCTAGGCCCTGTTCCAAGAATGCACGCTGGGAAATGGGGCATGTCACCCAGAGAAAGGGGCAGGCAGCATGGCCCACGTCGGCCCTGAGTCCCTTCGTGACAGAGCCCACAGGTGTGGGTGTGAGGGCAGGAAAGAGGCTCTGAAGCCAGAGCTGCCGCACAGAGACCTTTCTCGTGTCCGTGTTCAGGTGTCTGGAGGTCGGCGTGTCCAGGGCGGGGCAGAGCAGGGGAGCAGAGGACGGGGACAGGTTCTGTTTGCATGCGGGCCTTTCCTCGGGCTGGCCTTAGGTGACTTAACCTCTTGAAGCCTCAGTTTTTTCATCTTTAAAATGGGAGAACAACAGCAGGGAGTTATTTTTGAAGGCTGCTGTGAGGCTTCCATGCCTGGAGAGGGCTGGACAGGTGCCTGGCATAGAGCACCTGCCCAAGCTCTAGTTATGGTCAAGGACACTGATGTGAAACCTACGTAGCGACACAGTCATCGGTCAGCGAGCATGTACCAGCCCCTACCGCACTCCCGGGCCCCATGCAGGTGCAGGGACGCGGTGGTGAGAAAGGCAGATCTGGCCTGGTGCTGGTGCCCTGTGGCCGCCACCTCCCCTTCCCTGCCTGTCCCTCTCTTCCCCAACCCTTCCCTCTGGAAATAATGGCGTTCGTGTAGGAGGGGTCAGGGCTCTCCTGCTCACTGATTCTGTGACTTCAGACAAATTGCTCAAGTTCTCTGAAACGGAGCCTCAGTCTCCCGGGCTGTGGAGTTGAGACCCGTGTCTGCGAGGCCCCAGTAATGGTTGTCCCTGCTGTCCTCTCGCCCCCTGCTCCTCGCTGCTCCTTGCTCCCCACTTTCCCCATTTCCTTTCCTTCCTATTCTTTTCCCTGCCCAAGTTTAACACCCAAAGACAGGGTCAAGTTCAGTTGGTGTCACCCAGGCCGTGGCAGATACTGTGGCCTAGTTTACTTGATACCCAAAACCAACATTTCCCCTTGTCTTTCTCAACTATAGAGGGCAGAAAAATGAAATTCTTTCTTTCCCAGCCTCCCCTACAGCTGGGAGGGGGCCAGCACGACCCTGCTGTGGCCAATGAGATGTCAAGAAAAGTCTTTCAGTCACTTTCTGGGAAAGCTTTTGCTTTGCTGGACTAGGCTTGCACCACCCCTTCCCATCTTTTTCTTGCCTGGAATGTGGATAAGATGGTTGGAGCAATAACAGCCAACTTGCGACCATGAGGAAAAGATCAACACCATGAAGATTCCAACTCAGGTCGCAGATTTTAGTGGCTCCTCTGCTATTCTTGTTTTGGGAGTGAAATACCTTCATGTTTTCTATACAGCCGGCTGGGTTTTAGCACTTGTGGTCAAAAGCATTCCTGACTGATTCACAGGGCTCCTCTCCATGGATGGATTAGGGCAAGCCCCCCCCACACACCGCATTTCAGTGTGGCCTTTTCTCTAGAGTGTTGGCTGCTTCAAGGGGACACAGGGGTGCGGGGTTCAGATACCTGTGCATCTTGTGGTGCCTGGGGGACAGACAAGCATTTAGCTCCCTCCCCTGCGGGCTCTGGGAGGAGGGAAAGTGTCAAGGCTGCTGCAGGGGTGTGTCCGGGCACTGCCTCAGCCCCAGCAGCATCCAGTTCAAGAGCATCTTCTGTTTCCATCTCACTGTTTCTCAAGGCCCTTGAAGCCATTCTAAATGCCCAAGCCTTCAAACGGCGCGGGCCTGGCCAGGCACGGGCCCTGTTACTCCGTTCTACCGCGGAGGCTGCTGGTGGCTGCAGCGAGGTGAGCCCCTCCTACTGGCTTGGGCCCCGCAGCCGGAAGCCCAGGGCTGCCCGGGCCCTGCTACTGCGACAGTGCAGGAGGGACGAGAGGGGCAGGTGGCACGCTCTGCTATTCAGTCGGCAACACGCCCATCTGCTGCTCACCCCCACACGCTCTTCCTCCCCGGAGAAGAGTCCCTTGAAGAAAGGGGTTCTTCCGTCAAAAAGCAAGTTCCGAAAACCGTGGAAGTCTGACCCAAATCTGCTATTCCAGTAACAGGGAAGCTGCAGCCCAGAGAAGTGAAAGTTGGGCAGCTGGTCAGGGGCAGGGCCACACCGAGAACCAGCGCCACTGGACTCTCTCTCGAGTGCTCGTCTCCACTTGCTATTCCCCGTGGTTAAGCCCCGCTGTCCTCCGGCAGAGGAAGATGCGCTACGAGCCGTCACACTGCACACCACAAACTTTGTGCCCAGGCGCCAGGCCCTGTGAGAGCTGTCCTCTGCAGAGCGCTCAGTCTTGTCCCAGGCAGATCTCCCCCTTGCTCCCCGGTCCTAGCCCTTTGCCGTTCCTACCCCAGGGCCTTTGCACTTGCTGTCTCCTCTGCCTGGAAGGCCCTTTCCTCTTCACCGTCACAGGGCCAGCCACTGCTCATCACTCAGGGCTTGGCTCAGGTGCCACCCAGAGAGGCCTTCTCGCCCAGAGGCAAAGTCTGCCATCTTGCCCTATTTTAATTCTCTGCCCCAAACTTCTCACTTTTGCATATTTTTTCATACTGATTTGCTTGTCATCTCCACTGCCTGTGAGCTCCCGACAGTGGGCACTTTGTCTCATTCACTGCTGTGTCCTCGGCACTCAGAATGGCATCCAGCACATAGTAGGAGCCTAATAAATGATTTTCGAATTAATGAAGGAGGAAATTTCTTTCAAACTATGCAATGCAGCGTCGCAGTGTCGCAGGGAGGGCCGGGGTCTGGTGGGCAGAAGCTGCGGGCCTCTGTCTCTCAGGCTGAGTGGGGGTGGGAGCTACCCACCGCAGGGGTCCACACCCAGTCACCCTGAGCAAAACAAAGCGGCAGGCAGGCACAGATTCTCAGCAACACTGTGCCCTCCCACCCTCAAAAAAAAAAAAGAAAAAGCCAAGCCTATTAATGAGGTAAACACAATCACAACCAGGAAAAAGCTTGGCCATGCTTCTTCGAGTCCACCCAAAGCCATTATCTCTAATTGATCTCCAGACATCAGCTGCTGAAGCTCTGAAACCCTCCTGCATCCTCCAGGTCTGGTTACAAAGCCGGGCCCACCGGCCACCCGCCCGCCCGCCCAGTGAGTCGGGTCTCCTGCAGCCCCTCGTGAAAGGGACCCCTCAGGCCGGCAAGAGTCGGGGCGGGTCAGGAACCCGAGTAAAAGCCACAACCACCGAATGCTCGGCTGCTGGGCTGAGCTGCCTGCGTTTCAGAGCCTTAAGGGGGAGGCTTCGCAAAGCACCAGGGGGCTGGGCGGCAAAGAAAGCACCCTGCCCCAAACGTCCTGCTAGCTCTGGGCGAAAGAGGTGCCCAAAAGCTGGAGTTGGGAGTTCAGTTGTAAAAATAACAAAAACAAAACAGGGCTTAGCCACAAGACCACAAATCCTCTCTGGGTCTCAGGCAGGCTGGGCCCATAGTCTGGGGGGGGGGGTCGCAAGGTCGGCCATCGGTTCAGTGACCATCTGGATGTTTCAAGCTGCTTCTTCCTGGCCCAGCCCAGGAAAGACACCTCCTTTCCTGTCGGATCTCTCTTGTCCTTAGAGACAGAGCCGGGAGCCGGCTGCCCGGGCTGGCCTGCAGGGGCGGGTGACAGGCAGGGCTCTGAGAGGACAGGGCTGCCGCCTCCCTCAGTCGTGGCAGCCCGGGCGGCGGCTCCTCACCTCGGTCCTGCCTTCTCCCTGCCACACGCGAGGCAGCCGGCAGCTGCGCCAGGAGATTATGGGTGCTGCCTGCGCTTTCCCCAGATAGTGAAGTTGAAAGGCCACTTCGGCACCCTGGCATTTGTGGGGGTGGATGTCTGCAGCCAGCCGGAAGGGGACTGCGCCCTGAGGCCCTGCGGGGGACAATGAGCCCTTGAGGGTCGGGGTATCTGCTGACTCCATCAGGCCCTGGCGCTGGAGACAGGACGTTGCTTGTTTTCCACTTCTTTCCCACACTGCTTGGGGGGCAGGAGGAAAGAGGAGACACAGACCTCTCTGAACCCGGGCTGCCCTCGCGGAAGAAAGGAAGCGCTCATTTGCTCTGGGTATGTGGAAACTGCATCAAGGTCTTAGAAAGCACCGCGGATGTCCCATAACACGTATTGATCACAAGAATAATGCCCCGTAGCAAAAGATGTGTAACAGGGAACTTTTCCAGCCTCTCTCTGTCTTCTCGAAAAAGAGGCTTCTGAGAACTCATTCCCTCTCTAGTTCAGAAAGGGCCTGTTTTGCCTGACACCGTTTGAGGATGCGGAACGCTGGGCCATGTTTACAGCCCCAGGTTCCATCGCTGGGATGGCCGTGCTCCTGGCCGGCAGGGTGAGAGCGGCCCAGCCTAACGCGCGCGTGGTCAGGCCGGCAGGGCCTCTGCAGTACTCTTCCCCCACCAAGAAGGGGAGGCAAAAATATCTGGGGCCGGGAGCTATGGCTCACGCCTGTAATTCCAGCTACTTGGGAGGCTGAGGCGGGAGGATCGCTTGAGCCCAGGAGTTCAAGACCAGCCTGGGCAACATAGTGAGACCTCATCTCTAAAATAAATAAGTGAAAATAAAAACATTTAGTCACTAGAGAAACAAATTTCTTTTCAAAGTAACTCTTTTCTTTTACAAGCCAGTAAGACTTTCTATAAAAAAGGCCAACAAGGAACGAGCCATTCCTCCGAGATACTAAAACATATTATAAAGCCTTTATACTTAAACCAGTGTGGTGCTGGTTCATGGACAGTCAAAGAGACCAATGGACCGAATAGAAGTAGATTCTGTTCTGGATGGAAATTTAGTTAAGCTATAAAGGTGGCATCTCAAATCAGCGGGAAAATGGATTATTCAAGACAAAGATTTAACAGGATCTGCATCTCAGAATATACCAGAATATGCTCCAAATGGATCAAAGATTAAATATAAAAATGGCAATGAAAATATGTATGTTTCTTGCTCCAACAGCTGCAATGAGCACACACCAAGCCCAGTTCTTGGTTTTTAATATGATTCTCCAATAAAAGGAATCCTTGAAGAAATGACTGATTCTAGGATTGGGGCAAGAAACATACAAGATCAGCCTAGAGCATCTCATAGTGCCAGGAAGTAAGGAAGCACTAAAAAAAAAAAAAAACAAGAAACAAAAACACCCAAAACATTGATAGACATATGTCAAAAGAGCACAGGAGCCAGCTGGAGAAGTTCCCAATGGCCAAAGCTAGAACAATTTGAGCAACCAAATAAAGCAGTATTGAATTATAACCCAAAGGATAAAATAAATAGCCATGAGTCCATACTTAACATTAATGACCTAATAAATAAATTAAGGAGGGGAGGGGACACATCTCCGAAGCACAAGAATTGTAAACAACTTATGTGGATAATTCACTCTCCTGTTTTGAGGGCTTCCTTCCAAAGAGGACGGTAGGGAAAGGGGGAGAGAGGGGAACTTTGCGGTGGAGAGACCTGACAAACATTATCTCAGCCGGGTGCGGTCAAGGCCAATGTCAACAGTCACAAATCATGTTGATAGCGTGCACCCTTGATATGATGTAATGAAAATGGTCTTCCTCCTAATAAACCACAACCCCAGTTTTATATGGAGAAAAGCATCAAATTCCAAAATCCTACAACATGATCAGAAAAAATCCTACACATGATCCTACACATGATCAGAACTCTGTCAGGGGGATCAGAAACAGGGAAAGCCTGAGAAACTGTCACAGCCACGAAGAACCTAGAGAGACAAGAGAACAAAACGTAATACTGTCTGCTGGATGAAATCTTGGAACAGAAAAGGACGTTAGGTGAGAACTAAGGAAATCTGGATAGACTTGAGTGAACACACTGTATTGATATCGGTTTGTTAATTATAACAAAGGTAGCACACTGGTGTAAGACGTTGCTAATAGGGGGAACCGTGTGTGTGTGTGGGGGGGTAATGTGGAAAGTACGTAACATCTTCCCAATTTTTCTGTAAATCTAAAACTATTCTTGTTCGGGCGCGGTGGCTCACGCCTGTAATCCTAGCACTCTGGGAGGCCGAGGCGGGCGGATTGCTAGAGGTCAGGAGTTCAAAATCAGCTTGAGCAAGAGCGAGACCTGTCTCTACTATAAATAGAAAGAAATTAATTGCTCAACTAATATATATATACAGAAAAAAATTAGCCGGGCATGGTGGCGCATGCCTGTAGTCCCAGCTACTCGGGAGGCTGAGGCAGCAGGATTGCTTGAGCCCAGGAGTTTGAGGTTGCTGTGAGCTAGGCTGACGCCAGGGCACTCACTCTAGCCCGGGCAACAGAGTGAGACTCTGTCTCAAAAAAAAAAAAAAAAAAAAAAAGAAGTAAAACTATTCTTGAAAACTGTCTATCAAAAAAATGGAAACATGAAAGTACAAAAAGAAAACATTGGAGCGGAGCGGAGTTAGCCTTTTGGATAAATCTGAGTATGTATAAGTAAAAATGACCACAGATAGACAGCATAAGCAAGATCAAAGCATAAAGGGCTGAGGATGGGGAAAAAAGAGGCAATGGCTAACTCTGGGGAATCAAAATGAAAGAAATGTGATCATAGTATACAAATTAGGTCAGCTACGAATAATACATACACAGTCCTAATAGTATAAATGATGAGTAGCTATGATTTATCTAAATAGATGCAGCTATATTGACGGATGGAGGAAATAATAAATGTGTTTATGAGAGAGTGTAAGGGTGTAAATACTTATCTCCTACAACAAGAAATTAGCAACAACAACAAAAGCCTGAACTGAAAAATCAAGAACTAGCAGTATGAGCAGGTTATTCAGAAGCAGGAGTTAAAAACCAGAAGAGATAGCTAGGAGATAAGAAAGAAAAGGGGCCTCTCTGGGGAGCAGAAACTAAAGTGGGGAGACTGGGGCACAGTCTGCTGTTTTTCTATGATTTTTTTAAAAAATGAAAATGTGTCATATAAATAAAAATAAAAATGAATGCACTCTGGGAGGCCAAGGCGGGAAGATCGCTTGAGCTCAGGAGTTCAAGACCAGACTGAGCAAGAGCAAGACCTCACCTCTACCAAAAATAGAAAAACGTAGCCGGGTATGGTGCTGGGTGCCTGTAGTCCCAGCAACTTGGGAGGCTGAGGCAGAAGGATCACTTGAGCCCAGGAACTTGAGGTTGCTGTGAGCTATGATGATGCCACTATACTCTAGCTTGGGTGACAAGAGCAAGACTCTGTCTCAAAAAAAAAAAGAATACAAATAAAGAAAAATTTAAAAAAAGATAAAGGGCCCCCTGAGAGGCTATTTCTGAGGGTGAGCTGCCCTGGGGTCATGGTGGAATGTCTTAGGGGCACAGGGTAGAAGCTCATAGCGGCCACCCCAACTGCACATCCTCTCGCGGCAGAAAAGCTCCAAGGATCATTCTCTGCCTGGAGAGATCCAAACGCCAGCCTTGGTCAAGGTCAGTATTTCAGCTGCTTTTGTTTTCTTGCTGCAGCACAAACCTTCCACAGTGCCAGGGATTTACTGAGACAGGAAGAGGTTTGGGCTATAGATTCTCAGACCTTGAAAATGTGGCCGGTGGAGTTTCAGGCCTTTCCTGCACTCTCCGGTGGCTAGCTGGGCCCTCGGTCGAGGCTCGGCTACGTAACAAGTACCGAATGGGCTGATCCTGGAGCCCCGTGAGGGTGTCTGAGAAGAGGCCAGAGAGTCAGACAGGCAGTCAGCGGGACAGGCGGCAGGAGGGCGGGAACTGAGAAGACAGAGGTCACCTCTGCAGGTGAGCCCGGTGGCGAGAGAAGGAGGGGGACTAAAACCGAGGTGGCTGAGGCAGCAGACCCCACATCCTCACCGGCGTCACAGGGTCTACCCCAGGTATTGCTCCACATGCATTTCCAGAGAGTAGACACCGGTGCTCAAAGTTTGAAGAGACCAGTCTAGAGAAGTGGCTATTGCAAGACAGTAGCAAAATTTGCAAAACAGGGAAAAGAAACTAAAGATAGCAAAGATAAGCTGAGGGCTGCAAAAAGAAAGATGCTGCCTCTCAGGGTGAAATCTAAAGTGCTCTTTATGATCAACCAGACCAACCAACCTCCTCAGCCTCCCCGACAAGGGCAGACCTCCAAGGGTAAGAGGCTCTGAAGTCTTACTGGGAAACTTGGCCTTTGATAATTATAAACTATCCCGCTTTGCCCTATAAAACAGTTTTTTTCCCTTTGAACATTTATTTGTTTGACATTAGTAGCATTGCTCCCTCTTTTTCTTTTTTGTTTTTGTTTTCATTTTCCTTTTTGTGTCACTTTTTAAAAAAATGTCTTCTGTAAATGACAATGGTTGGATTTTGCCATTTAAGAAAGCCCATCTGAGCCTTTTGGACTCTGTGTAGTAGAATTTAACCCATTCACATTTATTGTGATTTACTAATGTTTGGTCTTGTTCCTGTTAGCTTACTTTATGTTTTTCTATTTATTATACTTCTTTTTGGTGGTTTCTTCTTTCATTCCCCATTTAACCACTCTTGCTAGACTGATTAAGTTTCCTTTCTTTTATTTTCTCTACCGGTTTAGACATTCTGCATTCTATTTCTATTCCAAGGAGATTACTCTTTAACTTAAAACAAAGCAAAACAAAACAAAACAAAAACCACTTCTGCTTCTTTAAGAGACCATCAAAGGTTGCACACACTGAGCCACGTGGCGACATTTCCATTCTGCTTTTTCTTCCCTGAACTCTCACCTCACCTGGGCTACAGGACAACCTGAGGAGAGTAGAAGGAAATCATCACTGCTATGAGGCTCCTAAACCTGGCTGTCCAAGTCAGCACCCATGGGTCCTCCACGGCTCTCACTGTAACCTATTACATCTGCCCATGTTGGGGGGTTTCTTTCTTGGCAGGGGGAACATTCAAGAGAAAAGAAAGAAAAGATAATGTTTGAAAAGTGAATGTGGTTAGCTTAAAAAAAGTGGAAACAACCCAAATGTCCATGGACAGGTGGACAGATTAACAAAATGTGGTGTATCCGTACAATAGAACATTATTTGGTCATAAAAGGGAATGAAGTTTTGACATGCTATGACATGGGTGAGCCTTGACATTATGCTATGTAAAAGCAGCCAGACACAAAAGGACAAATATTACACGATTCCACTTCTATAAGGTGCCTAGAATAGCCAAATTCACAGAAATACAAAGTATTTGCTACCAGGGGCTGGGGAAGGGAGGAATGGGGAGTTATTGCTTAACAGGTACAGAGTTTCTGTTAGGGTGATGAGAAATTTTTGGAAATAGATAGTTGGTGATGGTTGTGCGACATTGTGAATACACTCAATGCCACTAAATTATATATTTCAAAATGGTTAAAGTGTCAAATGTCTTTATCACAGTTTTTTCAAAGAGTGAATGAGGGGAGTCTTTCAAGGTGGGTTTGTTTCCCTCTCCACCTAGGGAGGTGGAAGTTCCTGCTCACAGTCCTTTCCCGGCTCCCCAGCGCTGACGGGGGAAGGCGTCCTCTCCTGGGCCTGGCTTGCAGGCAGGCCCAGCTCCGGGTCTGCTCCTCCTCCCGTCCCCAGACTGGCTCCAGCCGGCCCAGCCCCGGGTCCTGCCCGAGCTGTTCCCCAGCTTCCCTCACCCCAGCCCTCTCTGCGTGTCCAAATCCCATTTGAAAAATAAGCCAGTATCCCCTGAACCGCCTGGCAGCTTTCTAGCCCCTTTCTGTTTTCTGTCCTGGGTTACTATCTGTCCTGGCTGCTGTCTGTCCCCTCTACTAAGAAAAGCAGCCACACTGCCCTATCTTTATGGCCCTGGTCTCTGGTACGAGGTCATTCCGTGTGTCTATCAAACAAACGCTGTCGAATAGTGCCGTCGGTACAGCGCGGCCACTGAGATCCTCTGTGCTTCTGACGTCCAGCACGGTGCCAAGCGCTCACCCTGCCTAATCCTTGGGAAAACTCTAGGATGTAGGTGTACTAGTGTTGCTCTCAAGTAACCGATGAGGAAAAAGAAGCACAGAGAGGTGAGGCAACTTGCCCGAAGTCACACAGCTTGTAGGTGGTAGAGCTGGTGCTGTTAGCCTGACTCTAAGGCCCTTGGCTTAACAAAGCGAGCTGAGAACAGTGCCAGCTGCTGCTCTACCCTGGCTTGTTTTCAGGAGCAAGAGGACCAATAATTTGGGCACCCCAGGGCCTTGCATAGGGGTTATGGACCCTGCAGGCCCCACACATGCGCCCTGGGGGAGGGGGATCTGCCCCTCCTTCCCAGGCCTCCAGGACCCGGGGAAAACTCGGGGCCAGGACAGAACGTAGAGCAGAGGGAGGCGGAAGTTAATGGAGGCCAGTAAGGGCCTTGCCACAGAGGCTTAAGCAACGGAGCGCTCCCCACTTCCCAGCCGCCTGCCCGGAGCACCACTAACACCATTAGCGGACGTTTGTGCTGCTCCAGCGCTGCAGCAGGGTGGGGAGGAAGGTGCTGACAATCTTCCCTTCTGGACAGAGCTCAGAGCCGGTGAAATTACTAAAAAAAGGAGCTGAGCCAGGGGCTGGGCCTCTCTGGGTCGCAGCCTCCACTCCTATAAAATCCGAGTGTGTGAGTGGGGGGTGGGGGGCACAGAGGAGCTGTCCCTCTGCTTCCACGTCTGATTTCCACAGCAGGGTCTTGGTTCAAATACTGTGATCTCGGGAAAGATCAGCATAATTCGGACATGGAATTATAAATGTACCCTCTAGATAACTTAGCATTCACAAGGCAGGGAGGGCCACCCTGTAACCTCCCTGGCACATTCCTCTCCCAGTATTCCCTTATTTTCCTTATATGTAAGGTGGCTCCCAGGTCCCCGGGCAAACAAAGCCCCTAGGCCTGTACCTGCCTCCCCCCGGCACCCACCTGTGTCTCTGCCAAGGCACTCTCCCTCTCCCAACCCCACGGTTCCCCGAGCGGCTTTGGATTCTAACCAGCACTTTCTCATTCAGCCCGAGTGCGGAGAAACAGGGTGTGTCGTGCTGGCAGGTGCACAGGTTTGGGGATGGAACAGAACTGGGTTTCAACTCATATTAGTGGCCATGTGACCTTGAACAAGTGCTGAACCTTTCTAAGCCTCAGCTATCAAATCTGTGAAATGGGGACAATGACTCTGGACACAGAACAGTTGTCTGATCAATAAGCCACCTGCCTGGGACAGCACCCGTCCCACTTGCTCTCTCGCTGAACAGTGAGAGCCAGGCGGGCAAAGACGTGGCCCCATTCACCACTGTCTCCTGGGAGCCTGGAACAGCGCCTGGCTCAGAGTGCATGGATGGGTGGATGCATGAATGAGTGAATGAACAAATGATAGGAACATTATAGAACCAGCTCCCTTGACAGATGGAAAGATCGAGACCCAGCAGGTAAAGAGACTGAGAACAACATGGGAAAGCACAGCGGGCCGTAACATCACGCGGGTAGGATAAGCCCCTTTACACGACAGTCTGGAAGGGCGGACGCCAAAATATTCACAGCGATCTCATTGGCGGGATTACGGTGATTTTCATCACTGTGTAGCTTTTTGGCTGCTGATTTTTCTACTGAGGCTGTGTGTTACTTGTGTAATAACAATAAAAAAAGAATGCAAGAAAACCAAATGAGACAGGACACAAGACGGGCAGCTGTGTGAAGAAGAGAGCCCAGCACACCCCGTGGCGTGGTGGGCACGTCCCCGAAAGGCGATCTGAGAGATCAGAGCTCGGGACGGGGCTGGCTGGATCTGGCCCTGAGCACGTGGGCTGCACCCTGCTGGGACCTCATTTTATCAGGGAAGGTCACGACCATCTTCTGAGACAGTCCACGTTTCATAAAACCTCCCTACCCTTCCCCTTCCAAGAAGACGTATTCATCATCTGTATAACTAAATGTGATTCCAGTTTTACATCTTTATAAGAGTTATCCCGAATAAGAACCTCTTCTATCAGGCTACGCTCGCCTACTTTCAGCTCAATGTGGCCACCTCGACGACACTCCTGGGGTCTGTGTCTTAGGATGGAGGTCTCTGGAGGGGGAGCCCGTCCCACAGTGCCTTGCATGTTGAGGACGCTCTAAATATTTGCTGCATTGAACCAGACCTCAAGAAGAATCTTTTCTCTTTGTGTGAACATTGTTATTGGATTTTCATTTTATCTAATGCCCTCTGCGGAGAAGGGCTCATTTCCCAGCATATTAATCCGGTACAACGGGACGACGAGTAACGAGATTCTGTCCAGCCCCCGAGAAAATCCCACCACCTGTACGTTTTCTGATCAGAGCAAATGCCTCACCATTTGTCTCCTGGATGTGTCATGTTTGAAAACCGTGAATTGTTGAGATTTTTTTCACCCAAAGGTTTTAGATGAAGAGCTTTGTTCAGCATTAATAAAGTGTCATTTATCCTGGTTCCCAGTTACTTTAGAATTGGGTTTATTTTCCGTGTAGCCTGCATTAGTGATTTGCAAACACTACAGGTGTCCTCTGCTGGCATTTTGGGGTCGGAGTGATGGAATGAAACCGCCTTCAAAGCCTCGTCTGGGGACATGGGATTTGACAGCAGCAGAACCTGTCCTGTGGCTGTGTTTGGATTAGGGGGAGGGGTCATCCCCCACCCAGGGGAGCCTTGCTCTGCCTTTGCTGTGCAGTAAAGAAGCTACCGGGGGCCACGGGCCCAGGTGCCGCCTGAGCGCGTCCTGCTACATCACCAGCACGAAGCTGGCCAGGGAGCCACCGCCCGCCCAGAGCGCACGCGCCGGGTTGTCGAGGAGACCGGTGGCAGCACATACCTAGGGCTAGAAGTCAGACTCGAGTTCTGACTCCGGAACGGGGCAGAAGGAACCTATTCCCCCAGTCAGGCCACAAGGACAGGGTAGATTCAGATGCCACATGAGATGAGAACACTTGAAGCCAGAGGCGAGACATTATTCCCCTGGTTTTAGGCAGCAGCAGGGGCAGGAAGGACTCACCTCGTCCTTCTGTCAAAGACAGTCAGGCCATTCACTTTTTTTTTTTTTTTTTTTTGAGACAGAGTCTCGCTTTGTTGCCCAGGCTAGAGTGAGTGCCGTGGCGTCAGCCTAGCTCACAGCAACCTCAAACTCCTGGGCTCAAGCAATCCTCCTGCTTCAGCCTCCCGAGTAGCTGGGACTACAGGCATGTGCCACCATGCCCGGCTAATTTTTTCTATATATATTAGCTGGCCAATTAATTTCTTTCTATTTATAGTAGAGACGGGGTCTCGCTCTTGCTCAGGCTGGTTTCGAACTCCTGACCTCTAGCAATCCGCCCGCCTAAGCCTCCCAGAGTGCTAGGATTACAGGCGTGAGCCACCGCGCCTGGCCCAGGCCATTCACTTTGAGAAGGGTTACAGGTGGGCTGTTGGGGAGACACAGCCTGTCTCCAGGGACGGCCCTTGGCAAAGTCCAGCTGGGGAGTCTGGGATGGCCAGGGTGCCCCAAGGCCACCCTCCAAGGCCCGTCCTCCTGGCCTGTCTGGGCCCCAAGAGAGTGACAGAGGCCACAGGCAGGTGGCCAGGGCCTCTCTCTCCGGCCTCCCTGGGGAAGCCAGGCAACAGAAAGGGCAGAGCAGAGAGAGGGAGCCAGAGTCCAGGTCTGCAGCTCCTGCCTCCCCCCTGCCGGGCCCTGCCCCTGGGGAAAACTTCGCAAGGCCAGAGCTTCCGGATTTCACCAAAGACCTGCAAAGCTGCCTGCCCTGCAGACCCTCTAACAAGGAACACGTTCCTTCCTCCCTCTCCCCGCTCAGCCTGCGCTGCACAGCCCAGATGACCAGATAAGGGCCTCTTTGATTTCCAGCGTGTTTACACAGGCGATGTCCGCAAATTTTGGAAAGAATCAACCACAACCAGGCAAGTTTTGGGACAACTTGCGGGCAGGGTGGGGGGAGACCACCGCCTTACCTGCTCCTGGGAGTTCATCACTCGCAACTTCATCTGCTTCAGGTACGTGGAGGTGAGGGGCATGTTGTAATCGATGATCCCCGAGACCAGAGGAGATGGAGGCTCGTTTTCTGGCAGAAAGAACAAAAGGAAACCCTTTTCAGTCTGTGCTGCGGGCCTGTCACCCACTCGGAGAGTTCAGCCGGGAACGTGCGGGGGAGGAAGCTACCTCTGGGAAGGGACAGGGTCGCTCCCCACATCTGGCCCGTTAGATGGGGACTGTGTGGCATGGAAAAGATTTTTCAACGAGGCACCAGCCTTTTAGAGATTTCTCATGCTAAAAAATATGAATTTTTGGTTTCTTTGAAAAATGGAAGATCTGGCCACAGGGGCCCCCATGGCCAATGGCAGCCGCTACAGCTGAGCAGCAGCACTGCTTTTAGGTGGGGGGTGCTCTGCGTTTTGCCGCAGTCCCCACCACTCCTTGTCGCAGTGCACACCTTTGCTCAATCATGACACTTGCCAGGCCCCTGAAGGCATCTACGTTTCCAACCCAGGTCTCAGTCAGCTCGCTTCCTAGGGAACACGTGCCACCCCCTGCCCGACAGCGTCGCCCAGAGCACCCCCAGGAGCCGTGCAGTTCACCGGTCAGAGCCAGCTTCCAGGACCACCCCCGCTCACATGCTCCTCCCATTACTGCTCTGTTGGCCTCAAGATCAAAGTAATGCACGTTCTTTTTATAGAGAATTTGCAAAGTACAGAAAGATGCAAAGAAAAAATTTAAAAACTGTAACTGCACCAAGCACCTTGGCATATGCTTCTGTTTCCTTTTTCCCTGTGATTTCTCTTCTTTACATACTTGGTATTTCAATGTATACATAGAATTATAGTCTGCTTTTTAAAAAGGGTTTTTGTTTTTGCTTAACATTTTGTCATAGGCATTTTCCCCACCATCAAAAACCTTGTTTTGCTAAAGCAAAGATAATTTTTATAGCTGTGTAATATTTTACCATAATACTGAAGTCATTCCCTTATGATTGGCTATTTAGGTTGTTTCCTGTGTGAGCTATTATAAACAACACTGCAGGGAACATCTTTGTGCATAAATACTGGTCTGTGCCTCTGATCTTTTCCTTTTTGGAACAGATTCCAAGAAATGGAATTTGTGGAGTAAAAGGTAAGAATATTGGATAACTCTTAAAATCTCTGGCCATGCTGCTAGGAGAACAGTCTCGATCACCTGCTCCAAGGCCTCCTGCAGCCCAGGTTCATCATCCCAGGCCTTTGCCCAAAAAGGTCCCCCAGTGCCTAGTTCCATGGATGGGCTGGGATTTGAGCAGGGTGGGAAGTGGAAGTGACTTCCAGACTAGCCAGAGCCTGACCTCCAGCACTGCCACCATGCCCTAGACACAGGATGAAGGGGAGGCAGGTGACAGGGCCAGGGCTGGGGAAATGCTAGGACAAATGAGGGTGATTGGCTCTGCCTGCTCCTCCAGAGCTGAGCCCAAACCAAAACGGCCCTGGCCACCTTGAAAACGCTATGCCAGGTGACAGAAGCCAGGCAAAAAAGGACAAACACGATATGATTCCACCTGCATAAAATCTCTACAATTGGCAGATTCATGGAGACAGAAAGTAGAATGGCGATTACTAGGGACAGGGTGGGAATGGGAAGTTATTGCTTAATGGGTGCAGACTTTCTGTTTGGGGTGATGAAAAAGTTTTGGAAATAGATAGTGGTGATGTTTGCTTAACAATGTGAACATAATACCTTAAAAATGGTATAAATAAAATGTATCAAAAAGGCAAGTTTTTTGTTGCAAATATTTTACAATTAAAAAAGAAAAAACAGCCTCTGCAAACGAAGGGACAAAGTTATACCAAGAGGCCAAGGGACACTCCTGCTTGGCAAGGATGGGACAGCCCTGCAGAAAGGGGGGCACAAAACAGACTGGGCTGGAGGACTGGGGTCCCTCTGAGGATGTGGACTGCTGGTGGGCTTTCCAGATGGAATGAGATATTTTATCAAGTTTTACAGAAATGTAGAACTTAGCTTTGCTTTTTAAAGCTATGTTGTTACCCACAGAATGTTTCGTTTTTGTTCTTTGAGGAAGAGGTAAATGTCACTAATAGACTGTCTCAGAAACTGGATAGAAATGGACCACCTCCCACCCCACCCCACCCCTTTCTTTTTTACAGGGAATTCCTCTTGGTTTGATGGCAGATTCTCTGACGCCAACACACATCAGCCTCGTTGGTGCAGATGTCTGTTGTGTGTGCGGAAACTAAGATGTATTTTTAGGGCCAGGCGTGGAGGCTCATGCCTGTAATCCCAGAACTCTGGGAGGCTGAGGCAGGACGATCGCTTGAGTCCAGGAGATTGAGGCTGCAGTGAGCTCTGACGATGCCACTGCACTCTATGCAGGGTGACAGAGTGAGACCCTGTCTAAAAACAAAAAAAACAACCCCCCCCCCACACACACACACAAAAACCTAAAAAATAAAATGCGTTTTGGGGCCCTTTTCTTGTTGCTATCCCACGGTTGACCCAGACTTGACTTCCTTAACCCCAGGGTGGTTTTAGGGCCTGGCCCCCCAAAATCGATCGAGTCAGATACAGTAAGCCAGGCAGGCGTCCTAGCGCCGACGTGCAGATGGGCTTGCTCAGAAGAGCCGTGGGTCCTGTTTTCGGACCTCGGACCTTCTGACAGAATTCTGCTGTTTCTGTCTGGCGAGAAGCTGCGAAACATGGACCGTGTGGAGGCCCCTTACTCTGTGGCCCCCGGTTAGACCTCATCGGGGGACGCAGCGGCGATTCTCTGGGTTTGTAGCCCACAGGGGCAGGGAGTTGTGTCCTTGTACTGAAATGTCATGACTGCCTATGAGAAAGCAGCTTTTATACAGCCAGTTACACAGTTTGGCTCAGGAAAAATAAAGCAGTGGCAAGGACGGCACACTTGGGAGGCGGGAGAAGGGGTCTTCCTTGGTCTGTCCCTTCCCCAGCACCTCCACAGATCAGAAAATGCTCCCGGTGCCCGGGGGTCCGCTGGGAGAGTCCAGGGAAGAGGAAGGCAGGACGCCCTTGTCTTGGGGAAGCTGTGACATCCGGAGCAGATGTGCAGGGCGATGCTGGACCCTGCAGTTCCACAAGTGAGAGTTCTGCCGGGGAGGCGGGACCGGGGAGGCAGGGGACATTCTAGGTGAAGCTGTGAGCCACAGCGCCCATGGCGGGGAGGAGAAAGGCAGACGGTTTCCGGCAGGGCAGCGGGAGCTCCCCGAGTCCTGATGCCGTCAGGGGTGCACGCCGGGCGGATCGGCTCAGCGGGAGGGAGGAGGAGCGGAGGCCAGTGGAAGCTGCATGGAGTCGGATGCTCACAGGTGGGACAAATGCCAGGGCCAGGGCAGGCTCCGGTGGGAACGTGAACCAGGAAGAAGGAAGAAGTGGCTTCCCCGGGCTCTGCTGAGGCACAGGCCAGGCCCCCGCTGTGGTCGACACATGTGGTAGCCAAGCTCAAGCCACCACAAATAACCTGACCCCACTGCACCGCCGGTCATGGTTGCCATGGAGAGGTGAGCTAGATGCTAGCACGGGCCCTGGAGCCGAAATAATCTGGCAGGTTGCTGGTAAGACAAGCAGAGGAAGTGCCCAGCGAAAAGTTTCAACACTTCTTTGCCAAGGAAAATTGAAACCAGCCCAAGTGCTAGACTTAGTTTCACGCAGCCTTGGGAACAATCAATGATGCAGACGCGCTGCCCACGCCAGCCACACGCTGGCCTGCTCCAAGGGCACTTGCCAACCAAGGCAAATTCCAGCGGAGGTAGTGGCCCTCGTTTGCCCAGGTGAAGATAAGGTGGCAATTCTCACGCACTTTCACCCCCAGAATGGAAGTACAGTCCAGAGACAACGGTGGCTTCCGGGCGCCAGGGGCAAGGGTGAAAAAGGTCTCCCGGGAAGGGCTGGGCGTCGAAGGCTGTGCGGAGAGCCTGGCACGAAGAGGGCTCGAGACCAGCCAGCCTCGTGGGGTTCAGAATTGGAAACGGAGATCCCAGTCCTGGGGCCAGCCCAGAAGGTGACGAAAAATCTCCTTCCTGGGGAAGTGAATCCATGGATCGGCAAGTCTTCCAGGAGCACTGATGTGAGAGCGCCCAGGGCGGGAAGGCGAGGAAACCGTGCACAGCCCTGGGCTCAGGCAACAAGGAGCGGGCAGGGTGGGGCCGGCGCGAGTCCAGTAGAGGTAGGGGGTCTGGGAAGAGCTAAGAGGCCCTGGAGTAGCTTGAGAAGGCTTCATGGGGCTCTAGACAGGACCCCCCATCAATCTCCCCAGCAGCTAACTGAGCTCCTGCTGACCCTCTTGTTTGATGCTCCCAAGAAACCCAAGATGAAGCGGGCTGGTATCGATGCCCCCATTTTGCAGGTGAGGCAGCAGCACACAGAGGGGCCGTACAGCCTTCCCGCAGTCCCCCAGCAAGTGGGTATGAGAGCAGGGAGAGGACGGGCCAGCGAGCAGGGCCGGCATGCAACCGGCTCTGCAGGGCGAGCGAACAGCCTGGCACAGGGTCACGCTAGGAAGGATGGAAGGAGGGATCCGCTGGGGCCAGGCACAGAGGAGGGCCTTGGAAACCATGCGGAGGAGTCTGGGCCTGGTTGCAAAGGAACCGCGACCTGAGCAGACGACCTGTTTGCTGAGGAAGGGTAACTATTGTTGCCCGTTGCCAACTCCTAGTCTGCAAACATGCAACGACATTTTGTCACAAAGAGGACAGAAACAAACATGCCCCCAGAGGTCCCTCTCCCCAGGAGCCAGGGCTGGTCTGAGGGCACACCCAGTTCTTAGTCTCATTCCTCTCTGCCGCCTGGACTCAGTCGGGGCTGGAGGAAGAGGAGCGTGGAGTCGGGAGGCCCTGGAATTTCCCATCCTCGGACTTCCTGATCCTCTGCAGCCTCCTTTGTTTATGCTCCTGGCGCTGGAGGAGGGTGTGGGGCTGTCCAGGCCCCCACACTCTGCTGGGGACAAGCGGCTGAGCAAGGGAGGCCACTCTGCTTCCTTTCTTTCTTGTTAACAGGAGGCCAGGAAGCAAGGCGTTCTCCCAGCAGCCCTTGAGAATCTCTATCCTGTTCCCTGTCCCCCCTCCCTCCCCACCTTCCTGGGACAGGAACACTGGGCCTGCCCTGGGGCTGGGGAGGCCCAGATTTTCCCAGCTGGTAGAGGGAGAAGAGAAGCCTGGCCCAAGAAGAGAAGGCAGCGGCAGGAGTGCCGGGGAAGGAGCTGGCTGCTGGCCGCGTCCAGGGGCCGGCGTGGCGGCAGAGATAGCATCTCCAAGCTCTCGCTGGGGCAGGAGGAGGGAGACTTGCCAGCTGGCATGGATGGTCCAGGAGGCTGATGCCTCTGGCCATTTAGCAGACAGGGGAGCCTTTCAGACTCTAAAGCTCTCCACTGGCAGCTTCCAGAAACCAAACCCTTCCCTGTCACCCTGTGTCCAGGACGTGGACCCAGCATGCCAGCTGAGAGGGCTTGGGGGCATGTTAGTGACCCCACCTTGGTGGAGGCTATCTCTCTGTGGGGCCACCTGGACAGGGCCAGTTTGTGTCTGGGCACTGTGGTGCAACGCACCTGCAGGGGACAGGCTGGGCTTCCCCAGGCACCCGCGTGTCCCAGGCAGGTAGCCTGCACAATGGGCTCATTTGATTCAGCTGCCTCCCACAGCCCTGAGCAGAAGGCGGTACTTCTGTTTTGCTGATGAGAAAATCAATTCTCTTGCCTTCACTTCTATCTCCTGGGAGAACTTGGAAGAGGGATTTCACCTTAAAACTTCTCTGTGCCTCAGTTTCCTTGGCTGTAAACCAGGACTAATTGGGCTGTAGCAGCTGTTATGATCAGGAGACGCTCAGAGAGGCTCCCTAACCTGTTGAGGGACACGTGGCAGTGAACAGGCTGCACACGGCCTGAGCCCCGGCTGTGCTTCCTGGCCCACGCTGCCGCCTGCTCCCTCAGGGCCTCTCCTCTCCCTGGGACGGAAGGGGTGCTGCCCTGTGCCTGAGGACAGGAAAGGATGGGGGGCTCTGTCTCCTGTCCTGCCCAGAGCAAGCCCCCGGGGAGTCGGGCTCCAGCACAGAGCCCACCTGCGCTCCGGCCTGTGTGCTGCCCCCTCCCCACCCCCCTCCTTCCTCCTTCCTGGGGCTGGGGGCACGGGGGTCACAGGCCGCTACTGTGCCTGGCCTTGTCCTCCCAGAAGCCCACGGATGAGGCGTGGAGCCCGCAGCCCTGGGGGATCTTCCGCCTGCCGTGAGGAGTGCAGGGGGAGGTGAGGAACAGCCTGCACGCCGCCAGTGCAGCAGGGGGGCGGAGTAGCTGGAGCCCGCAGACACCCCAGAGCAGCCCACAAACGCAGCCCCTCTTGCCTCGCCTCTGTTCCTCCAGGCAAGCAGCTCTGTCTGACCCTGCCAGTTGCTATGGAAACAATGAGGACAGGAATGGGGAGGGCAGGCGGACGGGTGGGCAGGAACCGGGCAGCCACCACCAGGGCACACGCCCCTGGCAGGGCAGGGGAGGGCGGCAGGGAAAGCCCCCCCTGCCCATCTGCAGGTACCCGATGCTGCCTCCGCCCAGAGGTTGCAGCCACTCAGCCAAGGCCAGGCCATGTGGGGCAGCAGCGCTCGGGATCACTCCCTCAGGCACCCAGCGCTGTCACGGTAACTGCAACAGCCACCGCTCACCCTTCCTGCACAGTAGCCCTGTGCCAGGTACAGGGACTAACGCTCAAATCTCATGAGGCAGGTACCAATATGGACCCCATTTCACAGACGAGGAAACTGAGGCTCAGAGGATGAAGTCACCTGCCCAGGACACACGGCAGTTGAGTGGCAGAACTGCGACTCAAACCCACGTGGTGCCGCGGCCCTGGAGCCCTGTTCTCAGCCCTAGAGCCAGCACTTATGAGGGCCCAGCTAGATCGGTTCCTGCCCCCCTGATTTAGGAGCTGTCCCCTGTGCCCTGATGAGGCGGCCGTGGCCTGATGGCTTCCGCAGGCAAGAAAGCCTCTGGATCTGGCGAGTGAGCTGGTGTCACGGACAACTGAGTCGAGAGGGAGGCCGCGCTCCACGCCCACGCTCACATCCCTTGGTCATCACCTGCTCGGCTTTGCTGTTGACTTTTCCTCCCCGGAGTCCGTGGATGCCACGTGAGCACCACCCGGATAACAGCTCGCCTTACGTTCCCAGTCTGTTTCTGTCCTCAGGCCAACACCCCCGACCTCAGCAACTGCCCCAGGCCTGATCCCGGGCGCTGGCACAGAGTGCTGGGAAGGCCTAGAAACCTGGTGACTGCACACCCGGCCACCACCTCTCAGGGCAGAGTCCAGATCACACCGGCCCA
Organism: Microcebus murinus; assembly: GCF_040939455.1. Classification (NCBI taxonomy): domain Eukaryota; kingdom Metazoa; phylum Chordata; class Mammalia; order Primates; family Cheirogaleidae; genus Microcebus; species Microcebus murinus. Next base: position 30,002,937 of record NC_134119.1, read on the forward strand.
GTGTTGGCCTGCCTCACTGTCCCAAAGCCACCTGCAAGCAGAGGCCCCCGGATTCACCGCAGGCCTCTGGGGATGTTCAATCTGAGGGGCATGACGGTGGGGGGTTGCTGAAGTGGGGTACTGCTGCTCTCACTGGGCAGAACAGAGCCCGAGAGTATGGACTTCAGTCCAGGGCGCTGGCTGTGGCTGGCCACAGTGCTCTGGGCATTTAAAATTCTAATCAGCCCCCACGGATTTACGGCGAGAGGCCATGTGGATGTGCACAGGTAGGGAGGAGGCACATGTCCAGGGCTGTGCTCCTGTCCTCGGGGAGCAAACAGGCCAGACCACGGGCTCAGGCTTGTGTGCAGAGAAACAGGAAGAAACAAGTTGAGTTTGAGGCCCAGGTGGAGCTTCGGGAACGAGGCAAGGTGGCCGGGAACCAGGGGAGAGGGGCTGGCCTGGACTTTGAGGGGCAAGAGAAACTTGTTGGTTTGTGTGAGTGAGTGTGTGTGTGTGTGTATTGTTGTTGTTGGTTTCTAACTGAAACTTGAGTTTTAAAAATGTTAAAACAAAACGAGGCTCTCTGGGCAGAACCATACACCCACCCTGGCCCCCAGGACTGGCGACAACTGCTGGACCCGTGCCTTTCTGTCGGTGCCAGCAAAGGCCGGCCCTGCCAGCGTTAGTCTGACGGCGTGGCTGAGCCCCCAGCGCACCGTCTCCCCTACCTTTGGGCTCCAGGCCGTTGGAATTAAAGTGCATCCTCTTCTGACACTCTGTGCAGCTCATCAGGAACCGGGTCACGGCCTCTCTCGGGAGGAAGGCGTAGGTCTCCGCGATCTGGGGGAGAGAAGAGCTTCACTCGTTATGTGGATCCACGGGGAGGTGACTTGGCCACGAGGTCACCAAGGTCTGTACTTTCGTGGCAGGCGCTTTGGCCCTCGTGAGGACAGTCAGGGATCTGCGGAGCAAGGGGCAGGTGTCCTCCACTCTCAGTGGTGGAAACGAGTCAGTGCTTTTGTGGAAAGCCATTTGTTTCAAAAATCTGAATAAAGAAGGCTAAAAATTGAAAAAGCAAAGCCTTTAAGCATTGTCTAGCCTTTAACCTATGTTCTAATAAGTAACATTCCTCCCAGAACATTTTACTGCTGCTACTAAGCATGAGCTGACAAACATTGCTCTAGGGTGGGGCCAACAACTTCCTCACTTAAAGATGGATAAACTGAGACCCGCTTATAAATTCACTGGCTCTCAGCCAATCAGCACGACCCAAGGTTCTACGAGTTATTTCCTGTGACAACTCACAGATCAAGAACCTTCTTAGGGAGAGCCGAGAAGGGCTGGTGCCAGGGCATCGGGTTTTTCAACTGCACAGGCTCTCGGGACCTCCGTGTTCCAGGTGACTGAGGCCCAGAGAGAGGAACCCGCTCACCAACGTCACACGGCTTTTTTGAGGCAGTGCCAGATGGAAGCCCATGCCCCAGTCACACCACCCCAGAGCTGCCCGCGGAGGCCTCCCCCGGCAGGGAGAGGGGAGAGGCGGTGGGAGATAGAGAGAGGAGGGAGGCGGCAGGAGCAAAAGGCTGGGCAGGGAGGAGGTGGGTGTGGGCTCGAAGTCCAGTGCTCTCGCTCTGGGTTTTGGAAAGCAGCTGGCCCTGATGTGGCTGCCTGTGGGGGCCACAGGGTCCCCTCAGTTCCCATTCCCTGGGCTGAGGATGCCGAGTCACTGGTTTTCACACGTGCTTCCCAGAGCCTGGGTCCTCCCGCTCCTCTCCACTAAGGGGCAGCATCGCCCAAGCGTTCCGGCGTCCTCACCGCAGCCCGGCTGGGAGAGGTGGCCGCGGAGGAGGGGGCTGCTCTGAGCCCTGCCTCCCCTCCGGGATAGCACCAGTCTGCTCCTTCCGGAATGCACGACTGTCCTGCTGCACCTCTGCAACAGCTGGGAGGTAGGGGCGGGGCGGGGCGGGGTGGGGCTATGCGGAAAGCCTGGGGTGCCCCACGCTGTGGCCAGGCCCTCAGAGAGCAGCTCGGGCAGACTCCCCGCTCAGTCCTCCTGCAGAGTTCCAGGGGCTAGTCCTGCCGGCTGCAAACGTGGAGTTAATTTTGGTGACACAGTTGTTATTTCTCAGCTGATTTGATGCTCTACGGAGCAGAGAGGCTCCTTGATGAGTTATCTCCCTTCCAAATTCCCTGTCTGATTGCCTTCCTCTGGAGGTCAGGGACAAGGGCAAACCCCAGTGTCTCTGACTGGAGCCGGTGGATGGGAGAGTGACAGTCAGAGGTGCAGCCAAGGGATGGGGGCTTTTCTGCCAGGCACACGGAGATCATCCCGGCCTGGAGCTGCCCGCAAGGCTCGGGGACAGTGTGTTCCTCTCGGGCCTGCTGGGTCGGGAGGGATGTGCCCGCTGAAGGGCTGCCGGCTGCAGGAGCAAGCGGGCAGCAGGGCAAGGCACGTGCTGGGCAGAGCGGAGGGCTGTGGCTGACGCGGGCCGGCAGACAACCAACCCCCTTGGCTCCCCTGAGACATGGCACCCCAGGTCAGGCCTGAGGAGAAACGAGCAGAGGACTTGGGGGAGGAGGGTTGCACAGTCAGCTGGGAAGAGGAAGGACAGACAGGTCCATAGTCGGGGCAGCCCTATGTAACTACTCGGAGCTTGCTTGCTCACCTGCCGCTGGGCAGAGGAATATTTTTTAAAGGTTCAGGGAGGGCCTGGTAGCCTGGCTGCCCTGGGAAGTGCCACACACAGGACGGGCAGGGGATCTTTTGCCCTCTGGCCTGCTGAGGGCACAGGGACAGTTCCCTCTTCAGGAGTGGCAGTGGTGGCTGCAGATCCCTAGCCTTATTAGGTAGCCAGTGGCATGCAAAGGCTGGCTGGCGTGCTCTGGGGAGGGGGAGGTCTGGGCATACATCTTCTGGCCCTGGGCCCCACAGAAGGGTGGGAGAGGTGGACTGAAGGCCAGTGGGTGAGAAGTCCTTAGAGCTGTCAGACAGCCAGGGAGGGACGCCCTGACCTGTGCGGCTACAGCAGCTGCAGCTTGGCTTAGACTCCCCAGGAGCCAGTAAAGTGCCCGGTCCAGCCCAGCTCTGCGCTGCCGTAGGGACCTGTACAGATGAGGACATCCGCCCACACCACCCCAACCTTCTGTAGGCATCTTCTGATTTACCTTCCTGGCTTGCCCGGGACCAGAAATGGGACCTCCATTTCTGTTTGCGTGCACAGATGCCCAAGGCCACGGGACCACAAAATGAGCTAAAACCAGGAGGACAATCCTAGCAGATGCTCTAGTCAATAGGATGGTGGTTTCCAGACCGTCTCAGAGCTATAGACCCTGTTCTAGAAATAGACTCCTGAGCTGCTGCCCCGACCGTGAAACAGATAAAGGTGGAGCTGTCGTGTTTAAGGAGTGGAGCTTCAGACCCCTGACCCCAGCCAGTTTCCCTCGGCTGCCCTGGGCTGCCTGCTGCCTTGCTCTCAGCACCTCCTGCCTGGACATCAAGACCTATATGTGAATTTGCCTTTTACTTTTTTCCTAGTGGTAGAAACAGAGATTTCACTGGCAGGGAGAGCAGGAGCTATTTGCAGAGTCGCTGACTTGCAAGGCCCCATTTTCGCTCCCCAACTCAGAGGCCGACAAAGACAGATGAGGCCAATCGGGGGGGATTTGCACCACTTTACAAGATCCTCCTTCTGCCCTGCGGGTGGATTAGCACGTGGTGGGCCTGGAGCAGCTGCTGACCACATCTGGTCCAGCTCCAAAGTGGCCTGGGCAGCCAGATCCAGACCCTGGAACCCGATCTGGCCTACCAGCACCCTGGGAGACAAAAAGGAAGCAGAAGGGCTCACTCCAACCCAGGTGGGTGCAGGAACCAGAATAGCTGGAAAGCCCACTGCAAAAAGGACCAGATCTCTCGGTGGGTTCAGGGAACTTTGCAGAGCCACCCAGAACCTTCCCTGCACCCTCGCACTGGTGAGATCCCCATGATCCTCTGGACTTGGGCCACGCTGCATCAGAGGTAAGTAAGGCAGGGGCTTCCCACTCAAAATGGGAGTCCCCTGCATTGTCCATTGTAAATGGTCATCTGCCACTGGTCCAGACACCTCCAGTTACCTGCCCTCCCTGACCCACAGCTGGACAGCGGTAGAAGCTAGAATGTCCTTTTCTTCTACCAAAGAAGGTGGGAAAGCCTCTTTTGGGTCACTGAGCAAGTCTGCCCACCATCCTACCAGTGCCCTGACTCCGGCAGCAGCCCAGGCCTGTAAGAACTCAGAAAGCCCCGTGCCCTAGACAGGTGGGGCAGTCCCAGGGTTCGGCTTTGGCAAAGGCACAGAAGCAGATCCAAAAGTCCTCAGCCAGCGGCCTGACCGTGCCCCACAGTGCCAGGTGGTGCCTCTTTGCCGCCATCAGGGCGGGGCTGCCTTGGGGCTCTTCCCGCAGCCACAGACGGAGGCCTCACGTTGCAGAGTGTGGCCGAAAAGCTGGGCTCGGGTCAAGGGAAATGGGGGCGGATGAAAAGGGGGGACAAAGGCATCCAGGCACCACCCTGTGTCCCCCCAAAAGGAAGGGGGTGGCATGAGAAGGGTGACAGATGGGGAGAAGGAGGGGGAGGGAGAGGAGGCGCACGGGGGAGGAGGGAGGTGTGTGGGCCCCCTCGGCCTCACACCCACTGCAGGAGGGTGCTGGCCTGCTCACTCAGCCTTGGCCCTGCTGCTGAAATTCCAGCTCTGTGTGCAGCCCAGCTGGCCTCACGCCAGTCATGTGCCAGCTCCAGGCTGGGCAGCGGGAAGTGGGGCACGCGGCGGGCATATGGACGAGAAGCCAGGAAGTGCAGAGCAAAGGGCTGGAAGTCTGCTTGGCCAGGGACACGAGGGCTGGCAGGACCAGCCCAGCCCCGCCCTCTCTGCAGCATGGAGGCCGTGGACCCCTGCCCTCATAAATACCCACGGAGAGCCTGTGGGCAGGCTTGGTGCTGGGCGCTGAAGGGGCCAGGGAAGTCACATGCCCCAGCTGGCCCAAGCCCAGCCACCTGGACAGCAGCAGGCCGCAGGAGTTACTAGCTGGCCGCAGGAGGTCTGTGGAGAGGCAGGATGTGCGGGGGTCGGGGGCCTGGCTCTCAATGTCAGCTGAATATCTCTCTGAGCCTCAGTTTCCTCGTCTTGAAATGGGGGTAACAACACCAGCCTCAGACATACAACTGCCACACACACGAAGGCTCAGGTGGGGCACAGTAGGGGCTGTGTGCGCAGCCTGGCACGTGCCAGCTGCCTGGCACAGCGGTAAATTTAACGCTGAGAAGAGGGGCTGGGGCTCGGCACCAAGGGGCCGCTCTGCACCCACACTGGCCCCAGCCTGGGCGAGTCTCCCTTCTTCTAGGACCCTCTGGTGGAAATACCCTCAGCGCTCCCTCCTACAAGACGCTTCTTGAAGCCCGGGGGTTGGGGGATGGAAAAATCGCCTTGCCTCTCTGAGGTCCTCGGCACCCGGGTCCACCCTTCAGATCCACTTAGGGCAAAGGCCATTTTCTAAGGACAAGGACAAATCAGACTGCTGGATTTTTAAAAAATCAGGCCATAAAGGGGAATGATAGACGTATACAGCCGCCTCCACTGTAGTCCAAGGCTATTTATGCAGAGAGCCTGGGGGAGGGAGTTTCACATCTGCCTCGGGTGGGAAAGCCCAGGCCCAGAAGGGCGCATCTCTAGGAAGCTGCAGAGAAAGTCACCGCAGAGGGGGCATGAGGACACTGGCTGACTGCAACTCAGGTGCTGTGTGACCTTGCCCACGTCGCTTAACTCTCTGGGTCTCAGTTTTCATAACTGTGAAATGGGACCTCAGCGCCGTAGCCACAGGACTGCTGTGAGGCTTGAAGGAGCATACAGTGCTTGGCTTCACTGCCTAGTGGAGGGCACTGGACCAATGGTTCAGAGCCGTGTGTGGCATGGCGACAGGCTCAGATATGGGAGTAGACAAGGGACGGGAGTGGGACACGGGCAGGCCCCTCCCACGGGGCCTGGCCACAGTCCCCTCTACCTCTGCCTTCCTCCCACCCCTAGATTGCTGTCTCTGCTCCCTCCTGCCTACCCAAAGCTGACATGTCATCCTCCCCATGAAGTCCCTAGGGCTCAGCACCGAGAATCCATGTCTGGTGGTGCCTCTGCGGAGCACCCAGGTACCCGGGTTCTTGCTCTCTCAAAGCTGGTCCTGGAGACACTTCTGCTTCTATGTGTCTAGCCTTTGCTCTCGGCCTCCCCACCCCAGTCCCACTGTGATCTCCCTGAGGGCGGGGAACAGGTGCTCAGACTTCCCCTGGGGGACTCCCGGCTTCCCAGGACAGTGGGGGAAGTGACTGAGCTCGCCCATAGGAGGCTCTCAGGGCCCCTGGTACACAGCGGAGGCCAGGCCAGGAGCATTTGCCGTCACTATTACCTGCACCCAGAACAGGCTGCAGGGGCTGGGGGTAGAGGGAAGCTGCCCTTGTCCCTTCCCTCCTCCTCCTCCCTCCTTCAACCTGCTTCTCCTTTGTGCTCAGGCCACAGAGCCTGCCACGCCCTCTGGGCCATCTCCGGCTGCCTTGCCCTTGCCCTGTGCCCCCCTGGGTCCCCAAAGGCAGCTTCATCACGCCTCAGCTCCCTGCCCCACCCCCCAGCCCAACATGTGCGGAGCCCGTGGCCTCCTGCCAAGGCCTGGGGCTGCCAGCGGAGGCAAAGAGACAGAAATCTCACCGCTCGGTAGGTTTTCTTCTGCCCGGCGTGCTTGGGGGCTTTGCCTGGCTCTGCTGAGCTCTCCACATGCATCGAGTAGATGATGTCAAAGAAATCTTCCACCACAGCGACCCGCTTCAGAGAGATGCCCTCCGGCTCCGACAGGCCATCTGCCCCCTGCGACAGGGTGGACAAGCTGTGTTAGTGTCAGGGATGATGGCAGGGCGAGAGCTGGGCCCCGAGGCCAGGGCGCCAGGTCGGGACCTCAGTGCCTCCAGTGGTGGGTCTGGGGGTGGGGGGCCTGCCGAGAGGGCTCCCGGAAGGGGGTACCAGAGTCGGGGTGGCTGCTGCTGCTGCATCGACCAGCAACAATGGGCAGACAACGACAACAACGAAAATACAAATTAAAAAACCAAGAGGCTCCATGTTCACAATTTCAGACAGATTGTGCCAGACTCGGGCGGGAGCTCTCGCGCCGCACGCTGTGCCAAGACCATCCTGGGAGTCTCTGGGGAGGGGGAGTGCTAAATAGATGCGGCCCCATCAGGAGCTCGCCAATTAGCAGTAACCTTTCACTGTGGTCCCGGGCTGGGGTCCCGAGGGAATGGCTCGGATCACCTGGGTGACTCCTGCCTCTGCCCCGGCCTTTCCGAAAAGCTTTTCACCCAGCCCGCCCTCCCCACCCCAGCAGCTGAGCGCCAGCAACAGCACCCGGCCCTTTGTGTGCGGAGATGTGCAGAATAACAGGCACGAGGCCACATGGAGGTGGCAGGGCTGGGTGAGCGGGGTGGCCGTGGGCCCCCGAGCCTCTTATCAGGCTGGCACGAGTGCTGTCAGCTGGCCCGACAAGGTGTGCCAGCATCAAGACCGGGCCCTTCAATAGCCAACAGCTGCTGGGCTGACGCCTGCCCTCCCCTCCAGCAGAGGAGGGGGCTGCCGGGGAGACGCCAGGGCAAGAGGCTGGGGAGCGAGACCAGGGCCTGGAGGGGACAGCTCGGGGCACACAGTTCCTGATTCACAGGCAGGGGCGCACGCAGACTCGGGACACCGAGCCGGCATCTCCCTAAGGGGGGCTGTGAGGACTTTAGGGGCTTCAAAGATCTAGGGCGAGCAGTACAGAGGGAATGGGGGGAAGGAGGCAGGCTTTTCTCTAAAAGTGCCCAAAAGACACATCTCCAAGAGGACTCTTCCCCAAAGGGCCCCAGCTCAAGGACGTCAGCAGGGGTGGGCTTCATCTGCCCCTTCCCGGCTGTCCCTGCGGCACCGAGAGCAGCGCCTGACGCGTGGCAGGAGCTCAGTGAACTGCTGCTGGGTGACCCATGGGCTCTGAGTGGCAGCCGGGCAGGCCAGCTTGGCCACACTCTGCCCTGGTTTGAGTAGGGCCCATCGTGCAAGTGGCTGCGTGACCCTGGGGAGTTACTTTGCTTCAAGCCTCAGGCCCTTTATCTCTAAAATGGGGATAACAGAAGCACCTTTCCCATGAGCTACTGCGGGGAGAAAATGAGATCTGTGTGCGGCACTTACCACGGAGCCTACGGGGACCGCTCAATAAATACGGTTCTTAGGAAGTGCTCTTGCCAAGCTTCCTCCGGGTATGACAGAGCCCAGCATCGTGACAACCCTGGGAGGCTGTTAGGGTCGGGACCTGCCCGTGAGTGGTGGCTGGGAAGGGGCAGAGCTGGCTTCGGACCTCGGACTTCGTAGTCCGAGTGGAATACAGGCCGTGCTGGCATGGGACGCTTGCTCACAACTCATTCTGGCCACAGACAGGTTTGGGTTTTATCTGGCAGCTTTCTCGACGTGCCACGAAAGGCCAGCAGGGCTGTCTGTCTCATTGCCAGCAGCCCGCGTGAGAGCAGAGAGCAGATGGGGGAAGAAGGGCAGCTTGGGCATCTGGGATGTGGGGTACTGAGCCCTAGAGCTAGCGGGCAGCGACCCTGGGAGGTGACCTCACCAGCCCTGATCAGTCTCTCTCGCCAACGGCTCCCTTCCTGGTCAGGATCCCTTTCAGTGGGGACTTCTCAGATAGTACGTGTGTGTGTGTGTATGTGTGTGTGTGTGTGTGTACGTGCTTGCTGAGAGATTGTGAGCAAACTCTTCAATCTCACTGAGCTTCACCTATGAAATGAGCTATAAAATTCCATGACATATTCCTGTGTCTATAAATATATAAAAATATTCCTGTGTCTCCAAAGCAAGGTGGGGAAAAAAGAGAAAAATAAAAATAAAATATAGATAAAAAAATTCCATGACTTTTCTGTTTTTAAATTCTCAGGAGTTACTTTAAATCTTTCCTGGGATTATCCCACCTCCTCCGAAGTCCTGGGTCATCCATAAGTGCTCATTAAGGACTAATCTGTAACTACCCAGCAGTTTGGTGATCTTCAAATACTGAGAGGCAACAAGGTCAGGACGGGACAAATGTCACGATAGGTCAGTTTTACTTCTAACCAGAGGTTCACAGTGGCAAAAATAAACAAAATGAACCTTAAGAATGAATGTAATTGGATGGTGGTTATACAGGTGTGCTCAGTTTATGAAACATCATTAAACTTGAACACTTAGAAGCTGTATACTTTGTTTTTTAAACTTTAATTTAAAAAATGTTAGCTTTTTAAAAAGTATAATGAGGTAATTCTACCACATTTCGATAATAATCTGAATCCAGAGGCATAATGATGGGTTTAGCTGCTTGGAAGTGAATAGACCTCCCTGCTCATAAAATTGTTGCAGGCCAGAACACAGATATTTCTGAAAAAAGAAGGAGATATAATTTGGTGGAGAGGCATGGGGAAATAAAATAATCCGATGAAGAGACAATATTTTAGACAGGTGAGCCACAAGCTCAGTGATATTGGGCAGGTCATGTCCCTTATTTACCTCATGAAACTCAGTTTCCTTATCTGTAAAATGGGCCTAAAAAGTTCTTGGATGTTCCAAGGGTCAAGCACCTGGCACATACAGTCTTGGTAAAGGTTAATCTCTTGCTGAGTTTGGACTTTTTGTGTTTAGGAATCTGCTTTTATCTCCTATCCCTCTGATCCATTCAGGTTACAAAATAGGTCCCCCTTGGTAATACCTGCCATCAGAAGAGAGTCACAGTCTTATTTAATTCCTAAATAATATGTTAAGGCTGTCCCACAAACTTGGAATAAGCTTTCCTAAAGTCAAAGTGTAACTAACCAACCCAGATAAGACAGTAAAACACGCTGCCTAGATCCAGGCCTGCCTCTATCCCAGCCTCCCACCTCCAATCTTAGGCAGACTTGGGTAAACAACAGCTTTGCACCTGGTCCAATGCGACCATAAAATTATCCCAGAGAAATTCTTCAGAGAAGCAGTTTTCAGTAGCTCCCTCTTTAAAAATTGATCACTGTCTCCCCTGATGTTCAGACTGGGGTCCTGTAACTCTGCAGTCTCCAACCTTTTTGGCACCAGGGACTGGTTTCATGGAAGACAGTTTTTCCATGGACCAAGGGGGGGGGGCTGGGGGTGGTTGATGGGGGTCGGGGAGGTGGTGCAGAGCTCAGGCGGTAATATGTGGCCCGCTTACTAATAGACCACGGACCAGTACTGGTCCGTGGCCCCAGGGGTTGGGGACCACAGCTGTAACCCACTTATCTCTACAGCAGAGATTTACACAGGAAAGGAGAGGTCCTGTAGCAACCAGAATTCAAACCACACAAGGTCTGCAGAGCCACACCTTGAGCCGTCCTCTGGTGAGCTGTGACCACCCGGACTCCACGTGTGCTACACCCTAAGGGAAGAGCACCAGGATATCTGTGTGGCCTTCAAGGAGAGCCCTGAGAAGACAGTAACAAAGGGATCTGACAGTAGTCACGTGCCACAGACAGCTCTGCCATCCCCTGCGTCCACAGAGGTAATAACCTTCATGCTAAACGCTGCATGAGAGCATGCCTTCCCTAGCTGAGAATCCAGACACAGTGCTACATGGCGAGAGCTACTAATTAAGGGAGCAGAAAGCACCTTCCCAAAGCCTTGGGATGCCCCTGCCAACCCCCTTCTGCCCAGTACCTAAATTAGCTTAATCTAATCCATTGCCTTAAGCAAGCTGGGCACTGGATTGACAAAGAAGTTCACTTCATCTATAAACTGGATCAAGAAGAGACCTAGAGTCTCCTGACTATCCCAGTTTCCTGGAAATGCTTAGCAGGAGTGATGGAATGAAACCCTGCAGCAGCCCATGGGAAAAGCCATCAAAAACACATGGTCAGTTGTACAGGATCAACCTCTGAGGCCTTCCTGCATGGGGAGAACATTGCCATGGTAACACACTCTCTCCACTCGAATCACCCAACCCTCAAACAGCAGGCCAGATCCAGGCCAACAAAACCAGGCATGGAAATGGTTTTAAAAATTTATGGAGCTTTCCTGGACATCATCAACTCCCTTAAAACGTGCCCATTTGGGTGCTAAACTAAAAGCTGGGTTGCAAGTCATTGACAAAATTGCCAAATGTCTACTTAAATACTGCTGGTATTTCAAAATATTTAGAGCAATGGTCTTCGAAGTCTGGTCCCCTAGACTAGCAGCATCAGCATCACCTGGGAACTTATTTGAAAAGCAAAATTTCAGGCCCCACCTCAAACCTACCAAAGCTGATGCTCTGGAGGTTTTCACAGGTCCCCAGATGATTGTGATGCATGACAGAGTTTGAGAAGTGCTGATTAGAATGTCTCCATGATTGAGCCAGGGAGGTAACTATAGGCGAACTGGCATTGGCTCATTAAGTATAGACATGCTCTGTGCTTCCGGGCCTAATATATTAATATTTTCATCTCCAATGAAGGCCAATTTTCCTAATGGTGAGAACAAAAGAATCTTATTGGGCAACATTAGTATAAATTCAAGACATCTTCCCAGAGACTTGTGGATTATGTATAGAAAGGGCAGGAGTGCCCAACGTCTTGACATAGGATTTTAAGTCCTCCCTGGCAAAATTAATTAATACTTAAGCAGGGCATTCTTTCATAGGTCTTTATTGGCTTCCTCAGTTTCCTCAAATTATCTGAATGCTCAGCACAAGAAGATTGCTATGTCCAAGACTGCAGACCTAAGGGGGGATTGGCATGTCTTACCAGGCCATTAGGCAGGCTCCCGTCGGGGTGGCCTCATGAGCCACTGTCATCAGGAGTCATCCCTCAGGTAAGCTCCTGAATCTGACTGAATCTTGTCTGTCTCCCCACATAAGCCAATTAAATGGACCCCTGCCCTTGATTGCAAGTGAGGTCCAATTGCTAATGGACTGCAGTACTGTCATCTGCATTAGAACTTTGAAGTCACCTGCTGGTAATAAGTTACATACTTATCAAGGTGGGATCACCGTTTCAGGCCACCAGGGTGCCATTTAGTGTACCCTCATCACTCCATTAGCAGAGTATGCCTTCCAGCAAGGACGAGACCTTGGTTGAGAGGATGTGGCTAAGTAGCTGGGGGCATTTCTCAATTGGGTTCCTCCTATAGTAGAGGAATAAAGTCTTTAGGATATGCCTCTCTGTGCATTTCAGATCCAGCTCTTGACGGGGGGGGGGGGGGGGGGGGGGGGTGTAAAAATCAACAAGCACCAGTCTTGTTGATTTTCAACCAGCAGAGCCCATGCCAGGAGAAACCACCTTTGGCTGCACTGGTGTGGGAGTCTGGGACTTCAGGGGGCTAAATGCACAGGCCGCTCCATCCCTCGAGGCCAGCCAGCCAAGTGGCTGAGATTACAGGCAAAAGCTGCTGTGCATATTATCTGCTTGCTCCTCCCAACTTCTGCAACTATGGCTGTTCCTCTTGTCCCAGCTTTAATAAATTTAGCAAGGACTGGGGTTTTGGAGGTTTTTAGGGGGGTTTCTGAAAAGTCTCACTCCAACTCCTGGTGGGGCTGAAAGAAGAACCAAGGGGGAGGAGTCAGCCCCCTGTAAAGGGGCCCCAGAGGAAAAGGAAAGAGGTGGAGAGGAAACTAAAAACCACACTAAACCAAGAGATCGAAAAGAAAAGAAAACCAGAATGAAGACCATCACCCAAACATCCAGAAATTCTCTCCTGAGAATTCCCAAGAGAAGCTGGTCATAATTTGTAAAGGGTGATTGGATAATTGAGGAGAGGGTACTGCTTAAATGGGACAAGGACACATTTTAATTTCTCTCAGTTGTGAATACCACCTAACATGGGCTGGAAACCAAAAACCCCTCCAAAATAAGGATTCACACCAAAATTTTAGGACCCATTGATCCCTGTAGGCCTGGATGGGGCAGAGCAATGAGACCATACTCACTCCATAAATAAATAAATGCATAAGCAAGGCACTGAGGCCTCAATGCAGCACCTGCCTCTTCTCCACCCTTGTGCACAATCTCCAACTGTTCGTGTGGAGCCGCCGCCGCCACCACCGAGTCGCACCTGCCATCTGGAACAGGCCTCACATATTCCAAGACCTCCTTTCTGCTTCGCTGAACCTCCATCTTCTTTCAAATCACGCCGGGACCGAAATGCACACCCCGGGCCACAGAGGAAGATGCCTGGGATCAGCCCCCCAACAACAGTGCTACCTTTGAGGAATGCCATCTCTTCCAAGCAGCTCCAAATGGTTCTTTTTCTTTTGTTCTTTCTTTTTCCCCCTGGTTTTATTAACTCTGGGATGTCTGGATGGGTGTGGGGGGAAGGAATGGCAAGAGCAAGGGGTGCAGTGGGCCAAAGTGTCCCCTTGTTGGAAGGAGAGGGGCTGGGGAGATGCAAACCCCATGGACAATGACCTGGCGTAAGGGATGGAGGGAAGGAGGCCCTCTCCAGCCTCCCTGGCAGACAGGACAGGATCCGGGACTGGCTGAGAAATTCTGCCCTGGCCGGGCCAGGAGAGTGCTCTAGAGGTGAAGTCACAGGCCTGAAGACAATCCAGCCCTGACCCCAGGCAAGGGGCCATCCTGCCTGGGCCTCAGTTTCCTCCAGTGCGAGGTGACACTATATGCACAATGACTTTCTCCACCTCACAGGACGGCTGTGGGAACCCAAATGATGCCCAAATAGCACCCAGCTTCGAAGACACCCATGGAAGACCGCTGTCTCCACCACTCCGGAGGGCTCCAGGACTCTGGGGACCCGCCTCCCTGAGCACTGCAGCCTAGGACGGGGAATCGCGGAGCCACTGAAGGGGGAGGTTCCAGGCGGAAGGGGGCGGCCCTCAGCCCGATAGGCCCCGCGGGCGGGTCCCTCCAGGGCCGAGGCGGCGGCCAGGGCGCGCTAACGAGCCGGGGGCCCCAGGTGCGGGCCCCACCCGGGCTGGGGGAAGAGGTGGGGCTGGCGGGGGAGGGGAGCGGCCCGCGCGCTAATGACTGTTGACAGCGCGCGCTGGGGCTGGCCTGGCCGCGCGCGCCGCTGACAGCTGCTCGGGCGGGGGGCGGGGCGCGGGGCGCGGGCGGGGTGGGGCTGCTCGCGCTCTCCCCTCGGCGCAGGCGCGTGCGCCAGGCCGGGAGGGGCGGGAGGCGCGCGCGCGCCGGCCCGGGTTCGGAGGGCCTGCTGGAGCGGCTCGCGCGGGCTCCTCGCGGGCAGGCAGGTAATGAGAGTAACCATGGCAACCCACCAGAGGAAGTGTATTCTGCAGGAGACGTTAATCCCCTCTCCCCGGAGCTGGGACAGCCTGACTTTCCATTCTCACACAGTAATTAGATACCAGCTGTCAGTGCAGGGGGGACGGCTCCGCGGCTGCAGCCCGGCTAGGGGGGGCGCGCAAAGAGGGCGGGGGGACACGCAGGGAGGAGGGCGTTAAAGACACAGGGACGCTTTGCGGCGGCGGGCCGGGGTGGCCGCCTCCCCATGTCTCCGGCCTCCGGGCGCGCGCCCGCTCACCTGGAGGCCCCGCCCGCGCGGGGCCCCGCCCACCCCACGCGCACCTGCTGCGCGCGCGCCCGCCGCCTTCGCGTTCCCCCTTCCGGCCCCGCCTCCCTACTCCTGGCGCACCTGCCCTGCTCCGCCCCCCCGGACGCTGCCCACCTGTCCTTTGTGCGGGGCGGTACCATTCGATCTTGCCAGCTCTCCTTTGGGGAGCGCCCGCTATGTGCCAGGCGCTGTGCCAAGCCTGAGCTCGTGTAATCCTCCCAGACCCTCTGCGGTAGGCGCCTCTGCTGCTCCCCGCCCAGGCGCAGCGGGGTGTGGCCCTTCGCCCAGGGTCACGCAGCCTTCGAGCCCCCAACCCCATGCCCATTTAACCACTGATCTACAGCGCCTCCCAACTGCGTCCACATCCACATCCGTGACAGCCCCGCGGGCCTCCTAGCCACCCTGGGAGGCAAAACAATCACACTGGTGGCTGGCATCGTGGTGCACCTACTGTGTGCCAAGCATCCACTGCCTCATTTCACTTTCGCAACAGCCCTGGGAGATTTATTACCACCGCCGAAGGGTGACAAAACGGAGGCACAGAAAGCTGCAGCGACCTGCCCACAATCATTAGGTACAAAGTGGCAGCGCTGGAATTCAAACCCAGGTAGTCAGACTCCGGGATCCCAACTACTGGGCTCTAAGAACCCCACTCCCCATTCGTGATGGCTGAAATCAGCCGGGTCTTTCCCTCCTTTCCACTGTTCAGCCCACCTAGCTCTTGTCCCAGCATTGGTGAGAAGCTGCCTCTCCTAGCTGTACCTGAGAAATCTAAGAAGTTTGCAGGCCTAAAGTCACTGCCCCACCCCTAATTTGTCAGGCCTCCTAGAAACCCTTGCTCTCAGTGCAGGCAGCTGCTTGGAAGTCATTCTAGGCGAACCCCTCCATCTCTCAGGTAGGGAAACCAAGACCACCAAGGTGAGAGATTGGCCAAGGAGGAGATGGCCTGGTAGAGCCCTCTGGGGGGAGGTCAAGTCCCTCAGGCCCAGCTGTTCCCCCTGCCCCCCACCCCACAGTCAGACCCCCGGTAGGGTGGGGGCACACCAAGGGGGCAGGAAGTACCCAAGAGGCAGAGCCGGCTCTGTGTCCCAGTGGCGGCTGGTGTCTGGGGCAGGAGGAGGCTATCCGATCCCTTCCCCACTGCCCCGGCCATGACCTCCTCCCTCCCTCCCTCCCTCCCTCCCCCCTCATTGCTGGGGGGGGTAGCCAGCACCCTGGGCTGCAGCTGAGAACCCAGCGTTCCCCAACCCTGCCAGCATTCCAGTGGGAAGGGGGGGCTTGGCCCTGGGCTTTAGGGACAGGAGCACCCCTGGGGCTGCCCCACCCTACATGGGCCAAGGCCAGGCTGCCTCCAACCCCAATGTTTCCTGCCTCCACTCTCTCCATCTCTCAGTAGCAGAGCTGCCTAAATTTGGCTCTAGGAGGGAATGGGGGAGGCAGCAGCAGGCGGGTGCTGTCAGAGGCCAGGGTGTAGCTCCCCGTCTAGCCGGCTGGCATTTTTGCTGTCTGGAGGAGGGCAGGGCCCCCCCTCCTCCGGCAACCCTCTCCCTGAAAGAGAGATATTCGTACCTTCTGACATGCACTGAGTAATGTGCAAACGACATGCAAACCGAGCTTCAAATCAGCATCTCAGCCAGGGAACAGCTTGGGTGCTGCTTTTGGGATAAGAGCAGAAGGACCAGAGGCCCAGTGCCCAGGGGCTCCAGTGGGGGAGGAGGGGAAGTGGAGGGTATCCAGGGCTGAGCGTTGGGAGGCTTAGTTTCTAGCCAGCTGTGGGGCTTCATTCTAGTGGCTGGACCCTTTGGGTCCCAGCCCAAGGGCAGGGCCATGGCTTTCTCTGCTTGCTCGGCATATGCTGGGCACACCCTGTCACATGGTTAAGCACGAGAGTCCTGCAGTCACCCTGCCCAGGTTTGAACCCTGGCTGTCACTAGCCAACAGGGTGAATTCCTAGCAGAGCACCAGGCAACCAGCTAGTGGAACTAGGCATCCCTCTGAGGACAGGTGTTTCCCTCCCCTAAAAGCTGGGCACAGGGGAATGACCTGAAAGAACCTAGGCTTTGGAATCAGACCTGGATTCCAGGCCTGGCTCAGCAAGCAAGACTGAGTCACACTCCCCTCATCTAGGAAATGGGTTCAGGACCTCAAGGTCATCTGTGATGTCAATGTGATGGCCTTGTACACAGTGGACACAAGTCTGCCCAGTGGCACAGACTCACTGCTCTCTGCATTCATGTGACTACTGTCTCTGTCCAGTCCCCATCTCTCCTCTTCTCTTTGCTCTTCTGTCCTGGCTTTTCTCATGTTTCTAGACAGTTGTAAATTTCTTGTAGTCTCTCCTCCCAGTCTCTCCACCCATCTCAGTGATCTTGGGCAAGTCACTGCCTTTCAGAGTCTCTGCCTGCACATCTGCTAAACGGGGGATTGAGAGGTAGATCCTGAGCCTGTCTGAGGGCTGGGGCCCAGTAGGCACTTGATGGGTGGCAGCTCTGCCCCACAAAGCGCCCCAGCCATCATCCCAAATGGCCAGGAGAAGTGGGCTGTGCCCTCAACTCTATCTGGTATGGGGTGTTGGGGCCCCGCTTCTCGGTAACTCTGTTTAACCCCAGATAACTGCTCTCTTGCCCCTCGGCCGGGGCTGATATGAGCTGAATCCAACTTCCTGCCACCCAGAAGCCACTTCCTGCCAAACTCGAGCTGATACAAGAAGAACTTGTTTTCTGTGCACAGAGCAGTCCCTGGTGGGGCAGCCACCGACCTGCTCTGGGTGTGAACATTGTTTCCATTTGCCCAGCTGTCTGGTGGGGCTGGGCAGGGGAGGCTGGGGACTCTGCCCCCTTCACCTCTGCACCTGCCTGTCCTGCCCTGAGGTAGCCTCCTGGCCTGCCAGCCATCTCAGGAATGGTGCCAAGTGTCCCTCTGGGCCCAGACAGACATGTGTAGGCCGTGATACACAGTCTGACACAGCCACACATACACAGTCAGTCTGACAGAGCCCCTGAGGCCAACAGGCACTTGGGCAAAGACGCAGGGAGACAATGTGTGACTGTCACACACAGTCAAAGTCACAGTCACATATGTGGACACAGCCTCACAGTCACATACACAACCATATGCACTCATCAGACAGTCTCACACACAGTGACATGCAGGCACACACAAGGCTGCACAGGCCGGAGGTTGTGCTCAGAATCCCACACGATTACACACAGTCTCACATGTGCACACACACAGGAATCCTCCACGCAGCTCCCCACACTCGCCCAGCGCCCCTCCATATGGACTCACTGATTCAGCAAATACCCTTCGAGGATCTGCTCTGTGCAGACCTTGGGCTCACCTATCAGAATTATTGGAATAGTGACAAATAGTTAGCTGGCCTGTGCTGTTTCCTCAGTTTCCTCATCTGTGAAATGGGGACAATACCCCTACCCATGGGGCTGTGGGAGGGTTAGAAGCTAACTCTTGTGAGCCCTGGTCCATGTTTGCCCATGGAGCACGTCGTCTAAGTTAGGCTGTCTTAGCCAGGAGCATCCTGTGCCCGGCTTCATTCTGAACATTGACACACATCTCCCTGAGTCCCTGCTCAAACCCCCAGCAGCTGGGGTCATCTCACCCATTTCACAGATGAGGAAACTGAGGCTCACAGAAGAGGCCCACAGAGTCCACAGGGTGCCCCGCTGACCTCATCTCCCCCGACACTCTCAGTTTGCTGCTGCCACCTGCCTTACTACCTCCTACACACACACACACATACACACACACACACACACACACGCTGTTCCCTCTGCCTGGAACGCCGTCCCGTGGCTTGTTACATGGCCGGCTCCTTCGGAGCTACTTGCACAGCTCCCCCCAAAGCCCATGTCGGCCCTGTTCACTGTCCTCAGAGCACTGGACTTCAAGGGGCCAGAGTAAGGACCACTTTGTCCTGTTCTCTGGCACATAGTAGGTGCTAACAACTATTCAGAACTACATGAATAAGCAAGTGGCCTCATGGTTCCTGAGGACAGAGTCCGGAATTGAACTCAGGACACTCCAAAGCCGGAGCTCATCTCAATGCCACTGCCCTTCTCATACAACCAGCAGGCACGTGTCATGTAAATAAATGAATGCGTGAATGAATGAAACAAACCAAGATCTCAGGATCCTGGTCAAGTCCACCCAGGCCAACCTCCTTCATTCCGGGCTGGGTGGACATGAGCCAAGCTCCAGCCACCTTGGATGGTGGCGGGGCTGCCGGGCTGCCCGAAGCCGGCTGTCAGGAGCTCGTCTGGCCACAGCCGCCAGCAGGGGAGACCAGCTGGCGGTGTACGTCCACCGGCCCAGCCCTGGAATCTGAGCTGCCCTCAGAGGCCCAGCTTCTCTTTGGGCCCCCACAAACTGGCCTTTGTTCCCCAGGCCGGCCAAGACCCAGCAGCTCGGGCTTTCTCTGCCCGCGGCACCCGCGCTGAGCTGGTGGGGTAAATGGCCAGCCTCCCCTCCGTCCATGCCCAGGACGCCGCTTTAGGACTAAATGGAGATGTAATTTTCTATACAAATCCATGACAATTTAGATGGAGTGATTGTAATTGGCTTTTCAATGGGGGTTTTGTCCAGCGCTGGTGGCTAGAACTGGGTGGCCTGTTTGAGGCAGGCTCCATTTAAATGACAATAAAGCAATAATATTGAGGACTTGTACAGTGCCCAGTGCCCCTCCAGGCCTGAGTGGAGCCTCATGTTTATGGATCTGGTCCTTCCTGTGGGCTGTCTGGACAGCCAGGTGGTGGGGGCACTGAGCCTGGGAGAGGGGTGGCCACACCTTTGGGCTTCTGGACACAGAGCTTCAGGACGACTGGGGCAGGGTCCTCTGTCCCCTGGCTTACCTGCTCCCCCGTTCATTACACACTCCCTGACTAGTGCCCCGAGGGCTGCCTGCCAGTGCAGGTGTGGGGGTGCCAGACAGTGACCCCCGCCCGGCAGGTCAGAGCGAAAAGGCCACAGCACCTAGTGCAGCACGTTTCAGACCATGACCAGGAGCCGGACAGCACGGTCTCTACTCCACTGCATTTCTGACTAGACTCCCGAAGTCACAGCAGGTTACTTAACCTCTTTGTGCCTCAGTTTCCCCAGCCATAAAACGGAGTTGCAATAAAAGTTATTACGAAGATGAAACATTGTAATAGCGCCGGGCATATGGAAGGTGCTAGGTATATGTTATTGCTGTTATTCATTAAAAACCTCTTTAAACCTCCATTAGCTTCTCTTTAAAATGGGGCTTTTAGGAGAAGCAACCCCACAAAGTTGGGAGGATTTAAGGAGGATGCATGAAAGTGTTTCAGCACGGAGCTGCACTCACTCCCTGGGCTGCGAGGAGTCCTCCCATCCAGTGATAATTGCCGTGTTGAGTGTGGGAAGAAAGGAAGAGCTTGCCATGGAGGGAAAGATCCGGAGGGGCCTTGGGAATGGGGTGGGTGTGGGGCTGTGTGAAAGACGGCTTCGCAGAGGAGGTGACATCTGGGCTGGGCCTTGAAGGATGAGCGGCATTTTTGCCAGCAGAAAGGGCGATACCCATGGCTGACACTGTGGCCCCCGAGTTAACAGGCAGACCCTGCGGCGCTGCCTCCTGATCGAGTGATCAGTACCTGGGACAAGGGCGCGGGGGCAGGGAGGCTCTGCTGAGCATGGGATGTGGAGGTCACGTCCGAAGGCCCGCAAGCTGGCAAAGGCCCGCGGGTGGGGAGGCGCGTAGGCCTCCGTGGGCGGTGAGTGGTGGCGGGGAAGCTGTACTCCATGTGGCTGGAGGGACGGGACGGGGTGGCGGCTGTGTTCACAGTGAAACAACAGGCAGCCACAGAGGGACTCTGAGCAGGCGGGCGACACCATCAGAAGATACTTTTTACCGATCCCCCTGCCTGCCTGTGGGGAAGAGGAGGTGAGAGTGAAAGCAGGGGCCCGGGGAAGCCGGTGGATCCAAGAAATATTACCGCTTGCTGGATGGGCGACAGAGGGAGGCAGGGCCGGCAGAGGCGGGGCATGAGGAGGGGCTGTGTGCAGGGTGCGTGAGCAGGGCTGGGGGAAGAGATGGGAGAAGAGGTGAGGGCCGCCCCCACCTCCCCACGCCAGGCTACGGCACGTGGGCTTTGTCCTGAAGGCAGTGGGGCGCCAACAACGTTTTTTTCTCCAGGCAGGGAAAGACCATGCTGAGATTTGTGCTTTTGAAAGATCGTTTTGGCTGCAGGGTGGAGGGGTGGGAGGTGGCAGGTGGGCGAGGCTGGAAGGAGAGAGGCAGGGAGGGAGGGTGGTTGGTGGGGGCTCCAAGGCCTCAGCAGGCATCCGGGCCATCTCCCAACTCCAAGAGCAACAAACCGCTTTCTCAGAGACTTTAAACCAGTCCAAGGTCACACAGCTTGTCAATGGCAGAGGTGGGATCTCACCCCAGGGTGAACTCAACTCCAGTGCTCTTTTCCCTTTTGGCAACACGTGCCTTGATCGCTAATAAAATCCATCACGAGTAGTTTGTCATCGTAACTGTCAGCCATGGAACCTGCACTACGACACCAGGAGGTGGGTACTAGCATTGTTCTTATTTTAGAGATGGGGAAAGTGAAGCTCCGAGAGGCTAAGTCACTCCCCTAGGAGCACACAGCTAGGAACTCAAAGCCAGGATCAGATCTAGGCAGTGTGACTCCAGACCCACACCCGAGGTCCTAACCCAGAGGCCATGGGCCAAATGGGATCTAGGGACGTATTTTGGAAGGCTTGCAGAGGCTTATTACAATTTTAAATTTATTGCTAGTATTTAAAAGTTGGGACACTTCTTGGAAGAAGAAAACCTAAACTTCGGACAGGACCCTCTTGAGGTTGGCAGCCCCGGGCCCAGTCCTTGAACCTCATCCATCTTGGGGCCACCCACACTTGGGAACCCCCATGTTTACATCTCCAACGTGGGCCTCTCCTCTGCCTCCAGCTGCCAACCGGACATATCTGAGAGCAAGTGCGTGTCCAGCACCCACTGGAGGGCCAGAGAAACACATCCATCCATTCATCCAACCAGCCTCTGGACCCCTCTCCCCTGCCTATGGCCAAACATCCTCCACTGGAAGCTTCTTCCATCTCTGCTTGCTCAGAGTGATCCAAACACCCCAGAGTGATCCCAACCACTCACTCCTCTCGCACCCCACATCCCATTCATCTGCAAATGCTGTTGGCTCTACCTTTAAACTATATCCAGAAACCACCTGCATTCTACCACTTCTGCTGCTCCTGACCTCTTGTCCCAGGGGCTGCGGGCACAGGGGGGGACATGCCGGCTGTCCAGTGTCCTGGGGCCTGGCTCCCACCCTCCCTCTCTGGGTCTCAGCTTCTCCATCTGTAAGAAGGGCGGGACAGAGCAGGTCATATGGATTCTAATTATTCTTGTGTCCAGATTTCGGAGCTGGGAAGAGCCTGGTTCACCAGGCACTTAGGTTATGATTCTGATTCCCTTCTGACCTGGGCAGGACACAGGGGGTGCAGGAGTAGAGTATGGGTGTCTGAGGCAATGACAGTCTGGCCTTTCAACACCCTGCGGGCAGGTCAGGAGCTCCTGGAATGGAGACTGTCTTGTTCACCACTGGAGTCCCCAGTATCTGTCATAGCCCATCCCAGAGTAGGTGCTCAGGAAACATTTATTGAAAGAATAAGTGATGAATGAACCCTCCTGGACCTCCAAAGGGCATTCATTCACTTTCAGAGGGCCTTGATTTTCCCACCTGAGAAATGGGTAGCTCAATCTAATGCCATTGCTTTCCTTCGCTATAACAATTAACATTTACTAAACACTTAATGTGTGATAGGATCTGCCCTAAATGCTTTACATATGTTAACTCATTTGCTCTTCACTGTAACCCCAGGAAGTAGGAACAACTCCCTTTTATGGGTGAAGAAACTACAGCCCAGAGAAGTTAGTGACATGCATGCCCAAGGTTACATAAAAGTGGCCCCAGAACTCTCATTCTTAAACACTGTCCCAGGTTGCCCCTCAAGAAGAAATGAGGTTTGGAGAAGCCTACTCCACAGAGGCAGCCCGAGTTGCAGATGGGCATGTGCTGGGCAGGGCTGCCCACCCAACAATCCTTCCTTGGCTCCTTACTGCCTGTCAAATACCATCCAAACACTCATGCTTGGATTTGAGGCCCCTGGAAGCAGCTCCAGCCCAGCACAAACCTGACATTCCAGCCTCCCTGGCTAAATCTCCTCCCCATGAGCTCAGGGGCCATCCTGCATCTGTGCCTGGACACACACTGTGCCCTCTGCCTGGCATGCCATCTCCTGGCTCCTGAGCCATCCCTCCTCCAAGTGTCACTCAAATGCCCTTCCTGTCCCTGGGAAGCCTTCCCTGACCCCCAGCCATATTTCTTGCCTTCAATTTCCTATAGCACTTTGCCACAAAGGATGATAACTAACATGTATTAAACACTCTTGATGTGCAGTAGGTACTATCAACAATACCGTTTTGCAGATGAGGAAACTTAGGCACTGAGAAGGGAAGTGAATTGCCCAAAGGCACATGGGATGGAGTCAGGACTGAACCCACATTTGCCTGACCCAAAGCTAGACTTCTAAGTCCCTAGGTCAGACTACATCTCCTGGAGTCTGTCTGAGAGTCTCAGCTGCCCGGCTAGGAGGGACACAGCCTGCAGGCAGAGGCCACTTCTTAGCCACCTTGGCACCCGCAGCTCCTAGCGCAGTGGAAGGCATAGGTGCTCATTCAAGACTCCCTAGGAACCGACTGCCTTTGCCTCCTGCACTTAACTGCCTTCTGCACACTTAAGTGTGATCCTAGATAGAGATTCTCCAGGCATCACCTGCCAAATCTGCATGCTTCTCGTAGTTATCTCAGAAGTGGTTTGAGGCACTCTGAAGGCCTTGGCGCTGAATTGGACAGTGGGAAATGAACAGGGTCAGGAGCCAGAGAGATAGTGTGACCTGAGAGCTCCGTAAAGTAGGGATTCTAATTCTGACCTTCAGGGCCACGGTGAGGAGATGCGCAGTGCCAGTCTACATTGAGCGTTCAATACGTGGCAACCCCAGTTATTAATGAAGGGCTCACATTCTAGACAATTATTGTTTTAAAAATAATGAGATTCTATTACCTTTCAAAATGTTAATCTTAAAAAAAAAAAACAACAAACCAGTGGTTTGTTACTCACTGGCCCTTGGCCAGAGAATGGGTTGGGCTCAGTGGCTCTAAAAACACAGAAGATCACAGAGGAATCCCATGTTACAGACATTGTTGCCAAGAGTGAAAACTGGTACCCCAGCTAGGGAGGGCAATCTGGCATCATCTCCAAAAGCACAGGCCCTCAGACCCAGCAGTCTACTCCTTGGCATAAACCCACTCGTGTGTGTAATGGCCAAGGATGTTCAAGGATGTTCACCGAAGTCTTGCTGTGAGAGCAGAATATTGGGAAAACTCTGACCGTCCATCAACAGGGGACTGAGTAAATAAATTTACGGTACATCCATAAAATTGAATACTACGCAGCTGTAAAAAAGAACGAGAGAGTTCTTTATGTTCTGACATACTTATGCACTGACAGCGCACAGATTTACTGTTTAGTGGAAAAGACAATTTGAAGAAGGTAAGAACTAAAACTATAAAACTCTTAGAACAAAACACGGGGCTAAATCTTTGTGACCTTGGATTAGGCAATAATTTCTTAGATATGACACCAAAAGCACAAGCAACAAAAGAAAAACTAGACAAATTGGACCTCATCAACATTAAAGACTTCTGAGCTTTAACAGGCACCATCAAGAAAGTGAAAAGAGGCCGGGCGCTGTGGCTCACGCCTGTAATCCTAGCTCTTGGGAGGCCGAGGCGGGCGGATTGCTCAAGGTCAGGAGTTCAAAACCAGCCTGAGCAAGAGCGAGACCCCGTCTCTACTATAAACAGAAAGAAATTAATTGGCCAACTGATATATATATAAAAAAAAATTAGCCGGGCATAGTGGCGCATGCCTATAGTCCCAGCTACTCGGGAGGCTGAGGCAGAAGGATCACTCGAGCCCAGGAGTTTGAGGTTGCTGTGAGCTAGGCTGACGCCACGGCACTCACTCTAGCCTGGACAACAAAGTAAGACTCTGTCTAAAAAAAAAAAAAAAAAAAAAAAAAAAAAAAAAGAAAGTGAAAAGACAACCCACAGACTGGAAAATAAAAAAGTAAATATTTGCAAATCATATATCTGATAAGAAACCTGTATCTAGAATATATAAAGGATTCTTACAACTCAGTAGTAAGATGACAAATAACTTTTTTAAAATAGGCAAAGGTTCTGAATAGACATTTGTCCAAGTGAGACATACACATGGCCAATGGGCTCATGAAAAGATGCTCAACACCATTAGCCATCAGGGAAATGAAAACCCAAACCACAGTGAGATACCACTTCACACCCCTAGGGTGGCTCTAGTCAAAAAGACAATTAATATCAAGTGTAGGTAAGGATGTAGAGACATGGCAACCCTTGTATGCTGTTGGCGGCAACATAAAATGGAGTATTGGTTTGGAAAACAGGCAGTTTCTCAAAAGGCTAAAGAGTTACCATATGACCCAGCAATTCCACTCCTAGGTGGAAGAGAATCAGAAATATCCATGCACACAAAAACTTATACATGACTGCTCATAGCTATTTATTCAAAGGAGCCAAAATGTAGAAACAACCCAAATGTTCATCAACTATTGAACAGATCTGTGGTATGTCCATTCAATGGAATATTATTTGGTGATAAAAAGAAATGAAGTATAGTCATGTGTCACTTAAGGACAGGGATATGTTCTGAGAAATGCATCTTTGGTCAATTTCATTGTTGTGGGAACACCATGGAGTGTACTTCCCTAGAAGGCAGAGCCTACTACACACATAAGCTATAAGGAACAGCCTCCTGCTCCTGGGCTACAAACCTGGACAGCAGGTCACTGTGCTGAATGCTGTAGGCAACACAGTGGTAAGTATCTGTGTATCTAAACATATGTAAACACAGAAAAGGCACAGTAAAAATGGGTTATTATAGTCTTATAGGACCACCTTTGTACATGTGGTCCATCATTGACCAATATCCTTATGTGGCGCATGACTATACTGATAGATGCTACAACACGGGTGGAACCTTGAAAACATAGTAGGTCAAAGAAATTCATCACAAAAGACCACATACTGTGTGACTCCACTTATAGGAAATGTCCAGACAAGACCAAGCTACAGAGACAGAAAACAGATTCGTGGTTACCTTGAGCTGGGGGAGGGGGAGGGGGAAAGGGGGGGAGTGACTGCTTATGGGTACAGGGGTTCTTTTTGGGGTGATAAAAATGTTCTAAAATCGATTGTGGTAATCATTTCACAGCTCTGAATATAACAAAACCCACTGAATTTTATTTTAAATGGGTGAGTTGTGTGGTCTGTGAATTATATCTCAAAAAAGCCATTATATTAGAAAAAGCAACCTATGGAGCAGTGTGCAACATTTTGTTCAAAACTAGAAACAAAACCCAGGAATAGATGTGCCTGTGTGTGTGTACATATATATACGTATGAAGCACCTCCGGAGGATTCCCTAGCAATCACAGCGGGGAGGGGAGCCTTGGCAGGCAGGGCCAGAAAGGAGACATTTTTTTCCCACTGTACACTGGTACCTGATGAATTGTTGTTTTAAAAATAATGAGATTCTATTACCTTTCAAAATGTTAATCTTAGAAAAAAACAACAAACCAGTGGTTTGTTACTCACTGGCCCTTGGCCAGAGGATGGGTTGGGCTCAGTGGCTCTAAAAACACAGAAGATCACAGAGGAATCCCATGTTACAGTTTGCCAAGCCCTGCTAACATCCATCCTGTCTTTTATTCCTCACACAGGCCCTGCCAGAGGGTTTCGGCACCAGCCCTATTTCCACCAGCAAATCCTGTAGCTCCCCCTCCAAAAAGGCCTGGAACCTGCCCACTTCTCACCCCTCCCTGGGCACCTTCTGGTCCCTGCTGCCATCCTCTCTCACCTGGCTCACCTGGATCATTGCACCAGCCTCTTCCCAGCTTCCAGACCCCGCCCCGGCCCCCACCCCACCGCTGAGTCTCCACCACTCGCCTCCGACAGGTCTCTCCCCAGAACGTCCTATCTCAAACGGCAGCCCCTTAGCCCATCCCCTTTTCCTGCTTTCTTTTCCTATATAGCACCTGACATATTTGATATTTACATTTACTTGCTTGTGGTCTGTCTCCCAGCCCCCGAACGCAGGCTCAGTGAAAGGCAAGACTGTTTCTTTACCCAGCAAGAACAACACACATTATGTAGGTGCTCAAAAATACTTGTCAAAATAAAAGTGGGTCTTAAGAAACTGTCACAGACTAGAGGAGGTTAAGGAAACATGATGACTAAATGTAATGTGCTATCATGTTTGGGATCCTGGAACAGAAAATGAACATTAGGGACAAACTAGTGAAATTCAAACACAGTGTGAGTTTAGTTAATAGTAATGTACCCATGTGGGTTCCTTAGTAATATCAAATGTTAACAACAGGGGGAACTGGATGAGGGGTGTATAAGATCTCTTTTAAGCTATCTTTGCAGCTTTTCTGTAAATCTAAAATCATCCTAAAACAAACCATTTATTCAAATTTTCAGAACGTATTGGATATAAGCACAAATGAGCAGACAGGCTCAGAGTTGAAGCCACTTGCCACAGGTTACACAGCCAATTAGAAACAGCGGCTCATGGGCAGAAAGACCCAGCAAACATCTCCCAAGAGAAGGGGGCCCCTGTCACTGTGGACCCATTTATTTTGCAGTGAAGGGCAATGTCATATCGTGGGAGGGTGGAGCCTTTCTTCCCAAGTATCACAACAGGCTCAGATGTTTTAC
This sequence comes from Microcebus murinus, assembly GCF_040939455.1. NCBI lineage: Eukaryota > Metazoa > Chordata > Mammalia > Primates > Cheirogaleidae > Microcebus > Microcebus murinus. Next base: position 30,030,372 of record NC_134119.1, read on the forward strand.
TGAGAATTCACACCTGGTCCTATGCAGTTCAGGAGTCAGGCACGTTCTCCCAGCAACTCCCCAGGAAATTCTCCTTTTCTCCCTGGCTCCCAGGAGGCCCAAATGGCCACTCTGAGTCACAATAGTGTTTGCCAAGGGTTCTTGACCCTGTGGCTCAGGATCTCAAGCCAGGACATACGAATCTGGGTAGGAGACAAGGAGGGGGGTTGGGAGAGCAAGGGTGGTCCAGAAAGGGAAGAGAAAAGGGACAACTCATCCTGAACACCTATCAGGAGCTGGTACGGGGCAAGACATTTTAGACCTATGTGACCTCATTCCAGCTCCCAACCCCAAAAGGCTGGTTTGATTACTCCTGTTTCACTGATGAGGAAACCAATGACTGGGAAAGAATTCAGTGACAAGGCGACAGAGCTGCCAAAGTGGGACTCGATCTCCTTGGCCTCAGCGTGAAGTCCTCTCCACGCCTCCCCCAACCCTGGTCACGCTGGTTTCTGTCTGCACCATGGGCTCCTCCTGCCACCTGGCCTTTGCTCGTGCCGTGCCCTCTGCCTGAACCACCCTGTCTTTCCTATTGCTGAGTTAACTCCTCCTTGTCCTTCAGGCCTCAGCTCAAGCGTTACTGCCTGTTCCGGGCTGGACTGTGCTCCCCTCCCCTGCTCACATGTTGAAGTTCCAATCCCAGCACTACCGACTGTGACTGTATTTGGAGACAGAACTTTTAAAGAGGGGATTAACGCCAGAGCCCAGGAGTTCGAGGTTGCAGTGAGCTATGATTGTGCCACTGCATTCCAGCCTGGGTGACAGATTGAGACCCTGTCTCTAAAAAAAAAAAAGGTTAAATTAAATGAGGTCCTTAGGGTGGGCCCTGGTCCAATATGACTGGTGTCCTTATAGAAAGGGAAGATGAGGACACAGATGTTCACAGAAGAAAGACCACTAGAAGACACAGAGAAGGTGGCCATCTGCAAGCCAAGGAGAGAAGCCAATCCTGCCCACACCTTGATCTTGAACTTCCAGTCTCCAGACCTGAGAAAACAAGTGTCTGTGGTTTAAGCCACCCAGTCTGCGGTACTTTGTTATGGCAGCCTGACAGGCTGATGGGTGGCCTCAGAGAAGCCCTCCTGACCCCCAGGCCTGGGTCGGGCGGGACCTCGTGAGCACCATTTCCATCGTGGCACCTCTCGCGATCCCAATGTTCTGCTTATCTGTGCGACTATTTGACTAACGGCTGTGCCCCTGGTAGACGGTGAGCTTCATAAGGGCACAGACAGGGACTGCCTGGGCTCTGCCGGGCCTCGCACAGGGCCTGGCGCGCAGCAGGTGTCCCCTACACAGCAAATGCGGTGCGGGAGGAAGCCTGCAAAGCTCTCGGGCCTGGGGACTCTCTGGCCTCCCCTGTGCCCCCGTCCCCGACCCAAGGCTTCTGGGGCTTTTAAACTTCATTCCTCTTCTTCAGCCGAGGCTTCCCTGAGGCACCGTAGCTCCGTCAGGCTTGGTGACGCCCAGCAACTTTAAATCACATTCAAACGTAAAATTCATTCCTGGAGTCAGCAAAAGAAAAGGTGCCTCGCCCTGGACCACGTGTCTCTGTCTCTCCTTGACCCCTGTGCTGGCCGTGCCCAAACCCTGCCAGCTCCCAGGGGCTATATCCCAAGGCTTCCCTCCCCAGAAGCTCACCCCCAGGGCCTCGAGACGAGAAGTGGAGGCTCAGAAAGGGAAAGAGAGTGGCCCACGGGCACACAGCCAGGCGGAGGCTGGGGCGCTGAGAATCTCCGTCTGGGAGCTACACCGGCCTCTGTGCACATGAGTGTCCTCAGCCCCAGGGGAAACTGCCCCACCCAGCAGGTCTGTTCTGAGCTGAGGAGGAACCAGCGGGAGCTGACCTCAGGCCCAGCAGAGGTCCCGGGGCACAGGGAGCATGTGACCTGCCTAAGGCCACACAGCTGGTAAATAAACAGTGGAGCCAGAGCTGGAAGTGCCTCGGCAGTCAGAGCCACTCAGCACACGGCCACCTTGTCCCTTCTGAATCAGCGACATGATTATGCAGGAGCTGACGCAAAGCAGGGTAGGAAACCTTAGGAATCTGAATTCAAATCCAGCCACGTGACCTCAGGCAAGGCACTGCATCTCTCTGGCCTGTTTCCTCAACTATAACAGGGGGTTAAGGGTGTCCACCTGGTGGGGGGTACAGTGAGGGCTAAATGAAACAATGTTTGTGAGGCCCTTAACATAGAGCGGGGGCCCCCTCACATACACCCGCCCCAGCCATGGGTCCACGTCCTTGCTACTGCCCTGCCCTGTGGCCCCACTGCCACGTCGCAGAACCCACGTTCCTTATCGCCTGCCCAGTGGTGCTGCCGACGGTGCTCAGTGCAGCTAATGGGAACTTTCTCAGCATCTCCTTGGTGTCCACTGATGACTTGTACAGAGGAGAGACACTCGGGAAGCGGGATCCTCGGCCCCTCTGCAGGGAAGTCAGAGGACACCGATGGCTCGGGCGGGCATGCCCAGTGCTCGGGCAGGGAGAGGATGGCGGGGACTCTGGGCCCTACCGAACTCTGCGACCTCACGCGAGCCCCTAACAGTGGGCAGGAGGCAAACTCAGACGCTGACCAGTTCCTCCCAGCTCTAAGAGAATCCTGTGCATTAGCATTTGCCTACACGTGCATCAGATGTCTCTGAAAGGACAGGCAAGAAGCTGGTCACAGAGGCACCTTCTGGGGAGGGAGCTGAATGGCGGGGCGGCAGGGCAGGGTGGGGGGAAGAAAAGAGGAGGGAAGGAGATTTTTTTTTACCATATAGTTTTAAACTTTTGCATTTTGGATGATGTGAATGCACATTATTAAACAAAGTTGAAATTAAAATAATAAAATTAAAAATAATAGCAAAATCCAGATTCCAAGTGAGGGGAATGACCCGTCCGGTGGCCTCCCATGTGCTGCTGCCTGTGTCACTCCTGCCCGTAACTAACCACTGGCCACACGGGGGCTTGGCTGCAAGAGAGTGAGCTGAGGAAGAGTCGCTTCACCTTGTGGACCTCAGTGTCCCCTCTGGACCAGGAGAGCTGCGGAAATCCCCATCATAATGTGGCCCCGATTTGCTGGTCTCTTCTTTGAATCGGATCAGGGGAGGGCATGAAACATGCTGTTGTGGGAGCCCCAGGGTGTGTGTAGGGCGGTAAGCTCATGAAAACCCGAGGGGCCTTGCGCTCTGAACGAGATTATTGGGGCATCACCTCGGCAGCCCCCTTGTTTAACCGATGGGGAAACTGAGGCACGGAGAGGGAAAGGGACTGTGCAGCGAGATCACACTGCTGCACTGGGCCCACAGCTTCCCCACCACCCTGCACTGCTCATCCCCCAACAGCGACAGTCGGGGGCTCCGTCTGCACTCAGGTGGTCCCCGCCCTCCAGAGGCTACGCCCAGGTGGAGAACCTGGCCCGGACATGGCCCCTTCCTCCGTCCTGCGAGGCTGGAGGGTCGGCGGTGCTGGCCAGGCCCGGCCTTACAGGCTACGGTATGGAGTCTGGTCTTTGTCCTAAGAGCCCCTGGGGAGCCACTGAAGGGTTTTCGGCTAGGATCTGATGTTGTCTGATTTATGTTTGGGAAGACTGCTTTGGCCGCTGGGTGGAGCGCGGCCTGGCGAGCGAGGAGGGAGCGGGCGGCTGAAGCCAGAGCCGGGCAGCAGGAGAGGCCTGAGGAGGCTCCACGGGAAGGTCAGCTGATTGCAAATGGAAAAGCACGTTCCTCCTTGGGTAGTGAGTCCCCTGTCCCCAGACGTGTGTAAACTCAGGCCCTACCGCAACATTATGGAGCTACTGCGGAGGGGAGTCGAAGAGTGTGACCACAGTGCTAAGATTCCAGGTCACCTCCTCCAGGAAGCCTTCCCTGGCCCCCGAGGCGGTGTTAGCAGCTCCCCGGTGTTCCCCATCAGATTATCCTGGGTCATAATCGTCAAGCTCTGGGTTTCTGTGTCCTTCCCCACCACAAGGACAGGGGCCACTTCTCTCCTCCCTGAGCTCCCAGGGCTCAGCAAATAGCCTGGCACATAGTAGGCCCTCATATGTCACCTCCTTTCCCTTCCTTTTCCTTCTCTCCCCAACACCCCTGGCCTCAGGGCTTTCATCTAGGAATCCCCAAAGCCCAGCCCAGATGCTGGCACATAGTAGGCACTCAGTAGATGTTTCCTGAACTGGAGTCTCTCCAGGGCAGGGATCTAACACCCAGTAGGAATTCAACAAATGTTCAGCCCTTTCTTCTCAAGGGCAGAGTCAACAGTAACGATCGCAGGGAGATTTCCTGGGAGCGCTCTTTGTTCCCGGCATGGCTCGAAGCACTAGAGGCAGGACTACGGCTAAGTTTATTCTGCAGACCAGCAAGTGGAGGCCCATGCGGGGTGTCCGCGTGGCCACACAGCTGTCACAGTGGAGCTGGAGTTTGAACCCAGCCCCCCAGGCTCCGGGACTCCAATGTGTGGCCTAGCTCTGAGGGCCCAGCAGCGGCCACCGCTTCTGGCATGAAGTAGGTACTGAGGTGTGTCTGTATCAGGCCCCAGAAGGTCAGTCACCCCCATGCCGGCTGCCACAGGAAGCCGCAGCGCAGTCCCACTCTCCTCCCAGGCATGGGCCTTCCTCTCGCCCGAGCGGGCCAGGCCATCCCCGGGGGCCGATGCCAGCCCAGGCCTGCCCAGGCCGTGCCGCCCACGCGGCCTCGCTGAGCCGCCAGCAGGCCGGCAGTGTGGCCTGCCCCGGGGGACCCAGCCTCCCGCAGCTGCGAGGGGCCCAGACAAAGGCCGGTGGTGTGCCCAGCCCCTGGCACTCGGGCTGCCTTCTCAGCCTCCTCCTCTGGCTCCAGGGCGCTCAGAGGTTGTTTTCACACGGAGGTGGAGGGCAGGAGAGGGGAGGGCAGAGGCTACGCAGCTGGAAGGATAGGCCAGGTTCACGGGGCAGGAAGCAGGGCAGTCCTGCAAAGCCGAGAGGCCCAGAAATCAGGCGGGCCGGGGGCTGGCGAGGGCTGGCGAGGGCATGCCCTGGCAGGTCTGGCTCCTCTCCCTGTCCACACACTGGCACCCAGTGGGTGCCAATCACGGTCTGCTCAATATTGACCCTTGTGGGTACTGAGTGCTGCCAGGGTGGGGTCCTGGCACACGACATCACTAAGCCTCCCCACGAGAGAGGCTTCACATGCACGATGGGGAGGGCAGGGTATCCAGGCAGCTATTAATCACCTCCCCAATTTAGTCCAGAGGAAACTGAGGCTCAGAGAGGCAGAGCAACTTGCCTAAGGTCATGCAATTTAAAGTGAAGCAGACTGTCCTCCTCCCAGGTCTATCTAAATGCGATAGAGGGTAGCTTCCCACTGCCCTGTCTCTTTACAAACAATTAAAAATAGAAACAACTAACATTTCTCCAGCATTTAATAAGTGTCAGGCACCATGCCTGAGGCATTACCTATATTAAGTCATTGAATCCTCTTGACAACCCTATGAGGTAAGAACTATCATTACATCCATTTCGCAGACGAAGAAACTGAGGCCGGGCAAGGTAGAGCAATGTGCCTAGGGACAAAGAGCAAGTATGTGGTGGAACAGGGTTTCAACCCGGCCACCCAGATGGTTAAGTACTAAACCACCATTCTATCCCAGGTGGACGGATGGACAGGTGGACAGACTGACGGATGGGACTGAGGGACGGGAGCTCTGTCCTGTGTGCACCAGGCCTGAGGCTGGGCACCTAGTAAGTGCTGGCCCAGCAGGAGCCGTGATGACCCTGTGCTTCCTACCACGGCCCCCGCCAGAGGGGCCCCACGTCCCCCGCAGGGCCGGGGCGAGGGCCGTGGGCAGTGTGCCTGGCTGCTGGGCGGCCGAGCTCCCTTGCCGAGCCGAGCCGAGGCATGACGGATGTGCCCGCCGCCGCAGGGAGCCCAGGGTAGAGCAGTTGCCTGGAAACAGGCTGCTCTTGCGGCCCACACTCAGACCTTTGTCACCATCTCAAGGACCTTTTTTTCCTCTTCCTCCTTTTTTGCTGGAGCCAGACCACGCATGCAGGTGAGAAAATGCAGCCAGCCCCACCAGGACCATGGGGGCTCCTGGCGCCAGGTGGGGGAGAGGGAGGCGGTGCCGGGAGAGAAGAGGGAGCCTGAAGGGGGGTGAGGGGGGAGACAGTGCTCCACGGGCGGCCCAGCCAAGGCTTGGAAAAATCCTGACGCTGGGATGTGTCTCTCACCAGCTTTATGTTCTCCCAGCTTCTCTGACAAAAAATGAGCCTTAGTCCTTTTCCTTAATGGCGCAATACTGGAAGCGTCGGTTTCCAGAGCCGAGGGTGGGGCCCAGAGGATGCGGGCACGGCTGGGCCTCTGGGGGCCCAGAGCAGGGGGACAGGTGTGGTGCCCCCAGCTCGGCAGGCACTAATTGGCTCTTGCACTGGGGGGCCCAGAGAGGGGATTAACTGGGCCCTGGGGAACCGGCTGGGGATGGGGCCACGCCCCAGCCAGGGCTGGGCTTGGGGACAGGAGTGTCAAAGGGCTGACAGCACGGGCTGTAGCGTCAGACCAGCCTGGGCTCCAGTCCCCCCCTCTGCCTCTTGGGCAAGTCACTTCGCTTCTCCGTGCCTCGGTTTCCTCCTCGATGGATGGGGAGGACTTAAAAAGGCAGTTATGGGGGTGAAGTGATAGAACTCGTGTGAAATACCTAGCACACAGTGAGTGCTCAATTAAAGTCACTGGTCACCTTTCCCTGAGATGCCACGAGGTGCCCGGGCCCAGGGGTGTCATTAGGATGATTTCCTTCTCGTCCCTAAGCACGCAGAGAGGCAGGAGGTGCACAGCCCCTCGCTGGACACATGCAGAAGCCGGGACAGGAGGGATGGGGTCTGCCCAGGAGGGCAGGAGGTCGGACACAGGGAGGGTGAGGTGTCAAGTTGACTTCCACGCCCAGGCAGGCTTCCGATTTCCCGACTGACAGTGTTGTATGCTGACCCTGAAAGTCAGACCTCAATGCTGCCTGCCCCAAACCGCCCAGTGCCCAGATAAAATCCAGGCTGATTTGCTGGGCATTGGAGGCCTGTGTGACGCAGCCCTGCTCAGCCCAGGGTTAAATGACAACTCCGTGCCTCTGCACAGCCCGTCTCCTCTGCCTGGAACGCCCACCCTCTGCTTGGCCCCTTGGTGAGCCTCAGCCCAGCAGTCCCTGGGTCAAGCCGGGACTCCTTCTCCTGTGCTCCATAACGCTCTGTCCACACCCACTCCGTAGCCCAGGAGCCGCCTCCTGGAGTCACCGGGCAGGCCAGCATGGAGAAGGCAGCCTGGCCTGGCCTCAAGGTCCTGCAGGCAGGCCCTATCCCCCAAACCTCTGCCCTCCCTCAACTGCGCAGCTTCTAGACGCATGCCCTCCTGGCCCACTGCAGGCTGGCCGGCCACCTGCGCCTCCTCTCCTTGGCTCAACATCCCCTCCCCTGGGCCCTCCCATGCTGCGGGGCCTTTCCCTGACCTCCCAAGCCACAGACAGGTGGCCCTTGACCGCACAGTGCAGGGCGGGGGCGGGGGCGGGGGAGGGGAGGCGGGGCCAGAGCTCCCCTTTACTGAGTAGCTCCTCTGGGTCAGGCCCTGTTGCAGGCACATGGCCGCACGGTATTAGTATCGCAACCATTCCATTCTCCCAGAGGAGCAAAAGGAGGCTCAGGAAAGAGTACGCCTCCCTTTCGCTGAGGGCCTGAGGCCTAGCGGGGCTTTCTCCGCTGCCTGTGCTGCTAACGTGGCATTTCAGGGTCCCCAAGGGCTGTCTCTGGGCTTACATTCCTCATGTTCTCCCACCTGAGCCAGCACAGGCCCAACACGGTGGCAGTGGTGACACTGACAGTAGTAATAATAAATTCAGCTGATTATGGGCTCCATGTAGGTGCCAGGCTCCGAAATCCACATTATTCTAAAGTTGAAGATGAGGAAACTGTGGCCCAGAGAGGCAAAGTGACTTAGCTAAGGTCACACAGCTGAAAAGTCACACAGGCAGGATTTCAACCCCATGATAGAAAAGCCATGATGTCCTGGAGCCCAGGGCATTGCCTGGTCTCCCGGCCAAGCTGGCACCAGCCCCCAGGCAGCTGTGGCCCCAATTCTGGCCACTAGGCCCTAAGTTTGTCCCCAGTGGCCACCCGCTAATTAGCCAGGCGGCTTCTGCTTGCTCAGTGGCTGTTTTGGAGCAATTCTCCCAGGAAAGACCCAGCGCGCAGGAGCAGGAAGGTAATTGCTAATTTGTAGGAGAGGAGACAAAGGGACAAAGGCGGCCTTGCCTGCCCAGGTGCAGCCTGAGCTGGCATCACATCAGAACCACCACGGCTCCCACCCCCCGCGGCGGGCTCCCCAGACGCGTGCCTGTCCCCACAACACCTCCACAGTCTCTGTCCAGTTTGGGCTGCCCGGCCACGCCCAGGAGGAGCGAAAGTGAGCGTTACCGCGCCCTGTCACCCTTCAGAGCACCGCAGGGGGGGCGGGCAAGGAGCTGACAATTTCAAAAACCGAAATGACTCCTACGAGGCCCCGTCACTCTCTGAGCACTCTGACCCTCGCAGTGGCTCATGGGTCGAGGCTGCTCCCGGCCCCATCAGAGGTGAGAACACCGAGGCACAGAGACGAAGCGGCCGGCCAGGCCTCCCTGCGGGAAAGGGAAGAAGCCAGGGTTGGCATTCAGCGTCTCGCTCCTGACTTCGTGCTGTGTCCACTGTGCTCTGAACTGAGAGTGTCCAGCTCAAGTCTCCCATTTCTCAGCTGAAGAAACTGAGGGCAGAAGGCTACAGAATGTAAAAGGCTGGGCTTTGAGTCCCAGCTCTGCCTCTATGTCCAATATGCTTCAAGATACCATCTTTCTTTGTGCCTCAGCTTCTTCGTCTGTAAAGTGGGCCTAGAAACCCCTGAGTCATGTGGGCACTGGGGGAAGGACGTTGGGGCGCTTCAGGCGCTGCACAAGGGTGAGCTCCGGGACCCCTGGTTCAGAGAAGTCAGTCGGTCCAGCGCCCCACGGAGGCTGACCGTGGGTGGGGCTGGGAGCTGGGGCCAGCAGCCCCATGAGACGAAGGTTCAGGCTGAGCGAGAAAGGAGCAGAGACGGGCGGGCAGGGCCTGCCGTCAAGGGCCGGAGCCCGGAGGCCGGACCGTGGCCAGGAAGGGGTCAGTCCTCCTGCATGGAGCCCGCCCGCCAGCGCCCGTGGGAGCCGCACCAGCTCCCTGGGACCAGGGTCAGGCAGACCCCATCCATGTCCCGGCTCCCGCAGCCCCGCCGGGCATGCCGCGCTCTGACCCTCACTTGCGCCTCCGTAACGGCCTGGCAGGGCTGTCCTGAGGCTCAGAGAAGCTGGCAGGGATGGGCATCTGGACGACAAGGCGCTGGGGGCCGGGCTGTTGGGAGAGCAGTCTGGAGCCCCCGCCCTCCCTGCCCAGCAGGGCCAGACACCGGATGGACAAACAGGCCGAGTGGACGATCACATGAGGCACCTCTTCCTCTTCTCCCCGGGACCTGCCCCCGACGCCTGCCGAGGCCGGAGCTTCCCCCCACTCCGGGCCTTTCAACATCCTTACGACAGACCTCGAGACCCACCAGGCCAAGCCTTACAAAACCTGCCCGGGGACCGCAAATCTGAAAGTCACTGCTATTGCGTGGCGCACATGTGCGGGTGGCGTGGGGGTGTGTACACGCGGGATGTCCACTCATCCTCCACCCTGAGCTCTCGGTCCTCCTGCCTCACCGTCACCCCGGGCAAGTCAGTCACCCTCTCCAGTCTCAGTTTACCCTTCTGTAAGTGGGGGCTATGCTGTCTTGGCCCCTCTTCTTCACGGAGTTCTTAGAAGACTCAAGTGATACGGAAGCAACTCAAAGTCATACCAGGATGCTCGGTTCGGCTTTACGCATTTCCTGAGCACCTCCTGCAGGGCAGGCCCGGGCCGGGCACTTAAGCACCCACTTCCTGGAGGGTTCTCTGTAAGGCCCATCTCATCCCTGATCCACAGGCGCCCTACCCCTGCTTCCTAGTTGAGGACACTGAGGCTCAGAGAATCATTTGGCTGAGATCACAGAGCTGGAAAGTGGTGGCCCACAATTCGAATCCAGGACTCTATAAGAATCAGCTGCTTGGAGTGAGGAGCTGGAGGATGGTGTTCCCTTTTCCAAGTCCCCATGGGTCTTAAAACCTACTCTACAGTGACCAGGCATGGTGGCTCTCGGCTGTAATCCTAGCACTCTGGGAGGCGGAGGCAGAAGGACTGCTTCAAGTCAGGAGTTCAAGACCAGCCTGAGCAAGAGACTCCGTCTCTACTAAAATTAGAAAAATTACCTGGGTGTGGTGGCATGTGCCTAGAGTCTCAGCTACTCGGGAGGCTGAGGCAGGAGGATCGCTTGAGCCCAGGAGTTTGAGGTTGCTGTGAGCTAGGCTGACGCCACGGCACTCTAGCCCGGGCAACAGAGCGAGACTCTGTCTAAAAAAAAAACAAACCCACTCTACGACTAGAAGATACCGGCAGCAAAGCCATGGCCCTAGCCCTACCTGGGAGGCTGACATCACCCACTCTCACTGCGATGGGCTATGAGGGTTCAGAAATTGTTTTATCCTAAGGCCCAAGGTCCTGAAGGGTAAAATGTGGGCATTTGATTCCCAAACACAGAGCCTGAGGAGAGCTGATGAGGATGCCTCCTTGCAATTCCTTGAACCCCTGCAGACACACTCCTGCCTCAGGGCCTTTGCACTTGCTGTTCTGTCTTCCCGGAATGCTTTTCCACCACATACCTGCATAACTTGCTCCTGCACCTCCTTCAGGGCTTTGCTCAAAATGCCACCTTCTCACCAAGGCCCTCTCTGATATCTTGTTTAAAATTCGACACCTCCCATCCCAACCCCTCGAATTCCCCTCACTGGGCTTTATTTTTCTTTGCAGCATTAACCAGCATGGGACAAACTGGGTGTTTTCCTTGTTTACTGTATAGTGCCAGCCCCCACTAGCATGTCGGCTCTTGGCGGCAGGGATTTCTGTTTACCCCTCCAGAGAAGAGTGCCTAGCACAGAGCAGACGCTCAGCAAATATTTGAACAAGTCAATAAAACTGAGACCCAGAGAAGGAAAGTAGGGGGTCCCGGGCCACACAGCAAGTACACAGGCAGCATTTGTGTCCTGGCCTTTTGCCCCCAGTCCCTGGCTTCTGTCTCCTCTCTTTACTGGCGTGGAATCTTCTTGGGTTTGCTAGAACTGGGGGTGCAGAAGCCTGAGTCCCTGCTCCCCTGCCCTCCCCAGAGACATGGGAGTCCACAGTGGGTGGGAGAAGGGCCCCTTCTCCCGGGCCTGTGGCAGGGGCTGGGGGTGTGTGGGGTGCATCCACCCAAGAGCCCCTGGCCTGCCCCCTGCCCCACTCCCCATTCCAGATCCCAGAGGCAGGGCTAAGGATGGAATCTTTTCTTTTTTGCCTACTAATTTAGGGACTGGGATCTCCCCCTGGAAACGTTAGCTGTCATGGCACGGGTGGCAGTTCCTTGCCTTCTTGGTGGCCTCCATGGAGGATGGAGGACCTTTCGGCCCTTTCACAGTCACGTGCTGAGGGCAGAGCAGTGAGCGCACCATTTGCACACGTGGCCTCAAACCCTGCTCGGGCAAGCCAGACACACGCGATCCCCCGTTCTGGGCCCCGTGTTGGGTCCAGGAGGCAAGGATGGGACCTGCCTGACAGAGAGGGAGCTGCCGGCTGGAAGTGGCAGGTGGCCATAGCTGGGAGCAGCGGGGGTCAGTCAGCCTGCCTGAGCTCACTCACATCTGGGTGCCACCCTTTGTCACAGGGGTCCTTGGGCAAGTGGTGCAAGATCTCAGTGCCTCTCGGAGTGGCTACAGACGCCCAGGATGCAAACGCGCAGGAAGCACTTAGAACAGCCTGGCTCCCGCTGAGTGCTCAACGAATGTGAACTGAGACACCACTGTCATCACCACTGCCACCATCATCATCACCTTCATCACCACCACCCTCATCATCATCACCATCACCGTGTCACGCCACATCTGTCCCCCACAGCGTGTTCTCAACTCTGCCAGGGCAGGAACCACATCTGTGGGGCTCAACACTGTGCCCCAGGAGGCCCTTTCCATGTTGTTAAGTGGAGAAATGAGTGAATGAGTGAATGAATGAATGAATGGCAAAGGGGCCCGTATGGACAGCAAAGCAGCTGATAAGAGTTGAAGGAGACTTAGATTCATTCTTTCAGCCCCCCCAGGGCTTCCTCCCCTCATTCCTACAGATTCCGCCCCCATTTAGGGCATTTCCTCCTAGACTCTAGAGCCCCCCTGGGCCGGAGACTCTAGTCTCTGCCCCGCACACACCGGGCCAGACTCAACTCCCTAGACGCCCCCTCCCCGTGCGCCCCCACTGCTCTGCAGCACAATGGCTCCCAGTGCCTGACATCTGACTTTCTGGGGCCCTGCTATGGGACCGCCCAGTCTCACCTCCCCAGCCCTGGACCTCCCTGCAAGCCAGTTTCTCTCCCTACTTCCCACAGCCTGTGTCCCCGCCCCACCTGGGCTTCCCACACGGCCAGCCCCCACCCCCTCGGCCCTAGGACTGGAGGAGCCGCTTGTTGGGCAGGTCGATGGCCCTCATTGGGGCTGCAGGCTGTGTGCCGTAGGACCTCACACCAGCCCTCACGTCAGCCCACACGGCTCTGGTCCTCCATTTTGCAGAGGAGAAAACTGAGGCACAAAGAGGAGAAATAAAAGGCTTGAGGCCTTCGCTCAACAATAGCCACCGAGTGCCTCCCATGCACTGAGTGCTGGGGACACAGCAGTGAATGGGACAGCGAATACCCCTGTCTTCAGAGCCCAAGGGCACACACAAAAATACAGCATTTGTCAGACGTTGATAATGGCTCCAAAGTCATGGTAAGGGGCTCAAGAGTGATGGGGACAAAGGGCATTTTGAAAAGGCAGTCAGGGAGGGCCTCTGTGAGGAGGTGACATTTCAGCAGAGCCCAGTGAGGTCCGGGGAAGCAGCCAGGAGGCCAGTGTGGCTGAAGGGCGGTGAGCTGGGCCTTGTGGGCACGGCGACTTGTGCAAGGAGAGTGATGGCGGGGCTACAGGAGCATTTTAAACGTGGTCAGGCTTCCATTTCTAACACAGCACTGTGGCCACAGCATGACCAGGGGAGGATGCAAGAGGAAGGACAAGGAGTGCTACTGCTGGGAGGAAGTGACAAGAACTGGGCTGCGCCAAGTGATGGAAAAGGCCCTGCACTCCCCACACCCTCCAGACGGCTACGCCAGACATGGGGGCAACAAGGCTGGCATGGGGACTCCGGGCAGAAGTGGCTTCCGGGGACCCACAAGCTCGACACAACCAGGACAGGGGCTGGCTGCCTGAGCAGACCAGCTAGACAGCTCGCCAGCCCCTAGGCTGCCCCCAGACCTCTAGCCAGTGGGGCACCTGGTCCTCCTAACTCTGGGAGGGCAGAGGTCATGCTTGTCCTATGCACTGCCACTGGGCAGCCCCTAGCATGGCTCTTGGCACTTAGTAGGTGCTCTGCAAATCTTTGTGGAATGAATACACAGGGCCTGGCAGATGGCGGGCACCAATCAAAGTTTGCTGAGTAGATCAATAAATGAATGGATTGCTGCAGTCCTGTGCTGTTTGCGGGTGGTTTCTCACGTTAGTCTGAGTTCCTTAAAGTAACTGCAATTGCTGCCAACTGCAGAGCCTTGCCCTGAGCCAGGCCCTGGGCTAAGTCTCATTCCTGCGTGCAACAACCTCGAATGGCAGGTTCTATTGCTGTGCCCATCTTATAGATGAGGAAACTGAGGCCCACAGAGATTCATTAATTTCCCCAAGGTGACTGTTACTAAGCAGCACAGCCGAGATTCAAACACAGGACTGGGTTCTTCTCAGCTATATTTTAAAACCTTCCAAACTGGGATCTTGTCAACGACACCATCATTCCCAACTCAACTGTAAATCCTCTGGAGGGCAGGGGGCTGCAGGCGGGGTCCCGCGTGAACAACTCCCATCCTCCGTCTCATCCCATGCATTGCCTTGGCTCCTCCCGGCAGCTGGTACCACCTGCCTGATAACGAGCCCGAGGCTTGGAGCCTGGGAACTTGTCCAAGAACAGCAGAGCTGGGGCGTGCAGGGGAAGGTCTGGAGCCCCCATGTCCGGGGCCTGGCCAAGGGCTCTTTCCACAGCCCCTCCCCACTCCGGTCCGCACCGCCACCCTGCGGACCCAGCGCACGGACGGGGATCCAGGCCCCAAATCACCAGCCCCGCACGAAGCAGTCACCAGTCCCTGGGGCCCAGCCAGCACACGCGAAACCCCGCACACCCTCTGGTCTCCAGGTCTGGGGCCACTGGGTTGACCTCGGGCTGACCTCTCACCTGTGCCTCTTCCCTGACTAGGCAGAAACCGGGAAAGCTGAGCTTCAGGGGAGCCCGGCCTTTCAGTCCCCTGCGTGGTGTGCGCCGCTGTCCACGCACAATAAACAGCAGCAGCAGTCGTGACAGCCAGCGCTCACCACGCCAGGCTTTAGAAGCCCTCAGTTCTCACATCAGCCCTCCAGTGAAGCAGGCCCTATTATTGCCCCCATGTTTTAGTTGTAGAAACCAAGGCACAGAGAAGTTAAGCAAGTTGCATGAGTCACACAGCAAGTGTACAGTGGATTCAGGATTCAAGCCAAGGTGCCCGGCTCCAGAGCCGAGTATACTGGGGAGGACACACAAGGGACTGGACCCCGCTGGGCAGGGGAACGAGGTGGGGAAATGGGGTGGGCTGGCGACTCCTCACTCCCTTAGGGACTGCTGGGGTTTTCTTTTTTTCCTTCTTTTTTTTTTTGTTTTAATTTTAAATTATGTGCATGCATTCCCTTTAAAACAAACCTTTCTTGTGTACCTTTGTCCAAGTGCCCCTTGCCCCTCTGGGAGGCCCTGCCCTCTTCCCTCTCCACGTCATGGCTCACTTCCTCACAAGAGCCTTCTCTGGTTCCTCCCGGCCTCTGTGGCACTCGCTCCCGTCCTGGCTCCCCAGGGCCACCCTGACCATGGCCTGGCCATCCGCCTCCTCCTGGGGCCGCTGGCAGCTGGCCGTGGCCTGGGCCTGGGCTGCACCTTCCCACTTAGGCCCCAGCTCTGGGGGCAGAGGCCTCGTCTCACACGATTGGCCTCGGCTGGTGTGGAATTGCTGGCGCCCTGCCCCCCCGAACCTGAGTCCCTCGGCGACCCCCAAGGGTGAGCCCCACCAGTAGATCCTGTCTGTGCCTAAGCAGCGTATCCCAGGGTCGGCACACTCTGCCAGACAGACTCACACCTGACTCCCCATCCTGGAACCAGCCACCATCCAAGCCCGTGTAATACCACAGGGAACCCCAGGATCCAAGCTTTGCTGTCAACAGGATGGGAGATTTAGGAAGCTGAGGACACAACACTTCTCCACTATTCCAGCTCAAGTAGGGACTTGAGCCTTTTACCAGCTGTGTGGCCTTGGGCATGTTACTTAACCTCTCTGAGCCTCAGAAGCCTCAGAAGCCAGATGAGGATCATAATGGTAGCCAGTCTGGACAATCGCATGGAGTCAGGTGCTTAGTGTTTAGCACAGGTCCTGACACTTTGTAAGTGCTTAGCGAATTCTGGCTGTGTCATGACTGCCATTGTTTTTACTCTAGCAGGCACTGTCGGGGTACTTTCTGTACCCCAGATTACCCCCACGACAACCCTATGTAGCAGTTGCTATCACTATACCCATGTTACAGCTGCACAGCTGGTTGGCCAGTCAGGATTTGAACCCAGGGCTCTCGGACTCCATGGAGCATGCCTGCTTTCAGCCCGCATGGAGCCCACTGCCGGCCTCCCTCCCCTCTGCAGCCAGCTCCCAACTCCCGACTGCACCGGCAGGACTCCTGGCCTCTGCTTCCCACCTCCTCTCCTTGGCTCGGTGCCTCCCCTCTGCCCTCTGGCTTCCACCAAGGCCTTCTCGCCTCCAGATCTGGGGGCGGGGCCCTGCCAGGCCAGGAGGCAGACCCAGCTGACCTCCCCTCCCCCCGAAAGCGCCCCGCCCCGGTTTCCGTGCACACACTCACTTCATTCTCTCCTGCACTGCCAGCGTGCCCTGCCCCTGCCCCAGACGCCCTGTCCTCAGGTCTACCTGCCTCCGGCCAGGCCACAGGCGTAAGCAGAGAGCAGCTCCCGTTGCCTGTGCTGAGCCTTGACCAAGAGTCTCTCTTCACCTCCCCACAGCAACCCGGGAGACAGGTGATGCTCTTGAATCCATTTCCCAGACAAGGAAACTGAGGCTCAGAGAGGCGCAGGGACTTATTTCAAATTTCAAGGTCATTCAGCTAGTGAGTCACAGAGCACAATTCAAAGCCTGGGCGGGTCTGAGCCCCAAAGCCCCACTCAGCAGCACCGCCTCACCTGGCCTCGTCACAGATTCTAGGGGTTGCCGATGCCCTCAAAACCATAATCCTGACTGTTGCTCCTTTTGATTGCAGGCTTGACTATGCCCACACCCCAGTTTAGATGCTCCTACACTAGAGTATAGTACAGAAGGGAGTATAACCGAATCCATACCTATTATCACCCCATTTCATAGATGAGGAAACTGAGGCTTGAAGTGGGGAGGTGGCTTGCCCAAGATTGCACAGCAGTAAGTGGCAGAGCCTGGGCCCGGCCCCGGCCTCACGTTTCCACTGCTCTGCTGACCTGCAGGGGCCTCAAATCAACACAAAACCTGTCCCCCCAGCCTGCTGCCGACCGGTCCCCAGGACAGCCGCAGAGGCTCCATCCTCGTGGAGCGGCCCAGCCTGAACCCTCTGAGCTGCCTCCCTCCTCCCTCCTCCTCGGCCAGGCTTTCCTGTCACTCTGCAAAGGGCCGCACGGACCCCCTTGGGAGGCTAGCAGCTTTGAGAGCTCGGTGTTGGGGAGACGGCTCCTCCACGGTCCCCGAGAAGGAGCAGCAGCTCTACTCTGTGGCCTGCCCGGCAGGCTTGGTTTACGCCATCTTCCTAACTACCCACCCCACAGGGTGTGGGTTTTATCGCCAGAGTATACAGAAGGGGTCAGTATACAGAAGGGGTCGGGGGCTCAGGGCGGACAAGCCATTTGCCCAGAACCACACGGCGGGTGCAGGGCTGGGATCCAAAGGCAGGTATGTCCTTGGCCGTTTTGCCTTTTGGACTCCACCGTGGTTGCTCTGCCCAGCCGTGAGCCCTGCTGCCTGGGCAGACCCCTCTTCCCCTCCCCATGGTGGTGACAATCCACCATGCAAGCATTTCGCGTGGATTCTCTGCTTCGCTTTTCCCAGCAACCCTGCAGGGGAGGGGCGAGCATCGGACCTATTTTTCAGATGAGGAAACTGAAGCACCAAGTGGTTCCTTAGCTGGGTGGCCAGCAGGGGCTGTGCCTTGGTTTGCTAACCTGTAGAATGGGGTCACAACAGCCTCTCGGGGCGGCTGAGGACTGTGCAAGACTGTGGAAGCCAGGGGCTCTTGGAGACGCCCCCTCGGGGTGTCCTCAGACAAGGCCCAAGGCCCGAGTGTGTTCCTCCTGACCGGCCGGCACCCAGGCAGGGCCCGGCCTTCTGGGCGAAGGGCCCCGAGTCTCCTCCAACATTTCCTCAGCCGGGGATGCTGAGAAAACGATGAGTCATCCACCCGAGCACAGGCTTCCCAGGAGCCTGCGTCGGGTCCCAGCCTGGTGGGGAAGGTTCCAAGCTGGAAAGGGGGCCCCGAGAACACGATGACCCCCGAGCTGGCCCCACCATGGCCTGAATCACCAAGTCGTCACGGACTCCCACTGCCACCGGCTGCCAGGCTTGAGGACACCCCCTGGATCCTGCCCTCAGACCTGTCCCGAGTCTCCACCCAGACCTGCACGTCCGCTTGTACTTCTTGGTTTCCTAAGCTCCCGCTGGCCACCCAAGAATCCCGGGGTCAACGGTGACCCTTGCCCCGCCTCCCACTCGCCCAGGCCGACACTCAACCTCTCGTCCTTCGAGGAAACCAGCTAGGCCTTCTCTCCTCCCACCTCGCTGTTTCTTGGCCTCCTGTTCTGCGGAGCACATGGCCTTCTTGCCACAGCACGCAAGGGTTCCTTCTAAAGCCCAGATCTGACCTCGGCTCCCTTCCTCACACGCCTCCCACTAGCCCCCTGCTGTCCCTGACAGTGGCGCGAAGAGTGGCTTCCCAGAGCCTCCTCCGCCTGGCCCCTAACGATTCCCCCAGCTCCTCCCCTCACGACCCCACAGCGGTTCTCAAGCTGATTTGGCCATTTACCCATCCTCACCCCATCTGGAACATTCTTCCGAATACACAGCTCTAGAAAAGTCTGCCCGTGTTCCATCACACACAGCCCGCACTGACTCTGCCAGACAGGGCCCACTCCCCGGGATGAGCGTCCCTGTGCTCTGCTCTAGCTGAGAAATTCTTTTTGGCCCTCCAGGTCCGGCTCAAATGTCACCTCCCCAAGGACTTCCTAGACACTCCCGGGCAGGGCGATGGTTCTGTGCCTTGGGGCTCCCGAGGGCCCCAGAGTACACAGCTGGATGCACAGTCCTCAGACTCCTGCAGAGGCGTCTGCTGTACCCCCCTTCCCAGTGGGGAGCCCTTAGAGGCAGGGGCTATTCTGGGCCCTTGGGATACAGCAGTGGACAAAACAGATGGGGTCTGCCCTGGGGGAGCCCAGGGCCTTGGGGGAGACAGACCCTAAGCATATAAACTAGTGAAATACATACAATGTCAAGGGCCATAAGGGCTATAGGGGAAAAATTAAGTAGAAAAGAGAGACGGGGAGAGGGTCAAGGGGTCTAAGGTGATTCTCACTAGGGGATCAGAGAGAGCCTCGATGAGGAAGTGACATCCAAGCAAAGACCCAAAGAAGGAGCGAGAACTGGCTAGGCAGAGATCTGAAGGAAGAGTATTCCAGGCTGGGGGAACAGCTAGTGCAAGAGCCCTGGGGCAGGACTGCTTGGCTGTTTGCAGAATAGCAAGGAGGCCCACGTAGCTGAGGCTGAATGAAAGGGGAGAGAAGAGGGAGGTGGGGACCAGGTCACGCAGGGCTCTGCAGGCTACAGGGAAGATCCTCGCTCTTGGTTCGAGTGAGACCGGAGTCTTGCAGGGTTCTGAGCAGAGGAGGGAGAGAATCCGACTTGATTTTTGCAAAGTTTGGGCAGCAGTGTGTGTGAAGAAGGGACTATGTGGTGGAGGGCAGACTGGACACAGGGCGCCCAGTGGGGAGGCTGACACCTCTCCAGGCTTGGACCAGGCTGGGGCAGTGGAGGTGTGAGGAGTGGCAGAATTTGAGATGTGCTTTGGAGGTGGAGCCCACAACAGGATCTGCAAATGGGTTGGATGTGGACAGAGAGGAGGTATGAGTAAGAGGAGTCAAAAATGAGTCCCAGGGGTGGCCCCAGGAAGGTGAAAGGTAGAGCTGGCGGATGGGGGGGCAACGGAAGGTGCGAATGAGGGAGAGAGGGGATGAATGAATGACTCAGGCTCAGGAACCAGACTGTGGCTCACCCCCAGCTCTGGGGTTTGGTGGGACCTTGAGTGAGTTCCCTCCACTCTGCCTTAGTTTCTCCACCTGCAGCTGAGGGGCTCCATGTCCCAGGGTGGCCAGGAGGACCGAATTCTGAGGGATTAATGACCTTAAAGGTTTGAGGACAGGCCCAGCCTCCCACCTGCTCTGCTCTGTCTCCCAGGCCGGCCAGGCCTGCAGCTGCAGCGAGCTGGGAGGGGCGGGGGCGGGCCAGAGGGAGGGGTGGCATCTGTCTCCCACCAGGCTGGGTTTGGGCAGGTGGAGGGCTGCCTTGGGCTCTGAGAGCGCCCTCAGGCGAGGATGCACCATGAGCCTGGGGTGGAGAGCTGGGGCGCCCTGTGGCCGTCCCTCCTGTGGAGCCCTGCGCCCACGCCCGGGGCTCTGAGGGCCAGGCAGAGCCCTGGACCCCAAGCCTTGCCATGTGCTCACTGTGGGCCTTGGGGAAGTTCCCCGGGCTCTCTGGCACCAAGTGCTCGTCTACCTCACAGAATCAGGGGAGATTAGATGAAATAAAGTGTCTGGTGCACGGCAGGGGTGTGAAAAGTTGGGAGATGTGCTCAGACCCCCGGCCGAGGGAGGCAGTCACTATGTCAGCCACTATACAGACGGCATTATGTCTTCTTGAGAACCCAGAACCCAGGAACCCGGTTCCCAGCCAGGGAGCGGGGTGGGGGTGGGAAGGTTGGGGGGAGAGTGCGGTGAGAGGCTCCTCCTTTTACTCAGCAGGTGCCCCCCAGCCCTGGGTAAGCCCTCCAGCGCCCTACCTTGACCTCAGGCATCCGGCACCCAGGGGGGACTCAGGCGGGAGGGACCACGGGGCCTTCCCTACATGATAACTAGGGATGCTGAGGCTCAGGGCAGGGCAGAGGCCAGTCAGGACGATAGGGATCCTGAGCCTTCAGGTTCCCAGCTCCGGGGGCTCATGCCACTCCTACATCCCTCACCAAGACGTTTCTGGAGTTCTGTTCAATTCAGTGCCACACTTCCAGGCCCCCGGTGGCCCGGGAGACACAGAAATGATTCCGAGACAATCTCTAGGGAACTAGCTGCTGCCTACCTACGATGTGCCAGGGACTTGGCTGGGTGCTTTATGGCCACCGTCCCATTTAATTCCCACGACATCTTTCATCATCATCCCCATTTTCCAGATGAGGAAATGGAGGCTCAGCAAGTTTCACAGACCAGCTAACATTTTCTAAGACTTGCCACACTTGGGGGGCTCCCCATGCATTAGGGCAGTAATTTTCCCCCCAGGGCTACGGGGGTATGGTTACCAGCTCCACTTCACTAATGAGAAAATTAAGGCCAGATTGATAAAAGGACAGAGCTGGGATTTGAACCCAGGGTCGTGTGGCTTGAAAGCCCAGGCCCTTCAACTCCCCTGTGTGTCCAAGTAGACTCAGGAGGCCACGTTCTAATAAGCCACTGGCCTTGGTGGGCTACCACCAGCTTCCTCCTGCTCCTTTGCCTGCTGTTAGGGCCCCGGGGCCAGGCCTGGCTCTGCCGCAAGTTATCAGGGTGACCTTGAGCACATCACTTAGCCACCACCCTCAAACCCAGTTTGCCATGAAGTGACGCTTTCGAGCCCGTTTTTTAGACAAAGAAACAGACTCAGAGAGGCCAGGCCGGCGACTGGCCCAGGGTCACATGGCAAGGAAGTGGTTAGGCTGGGACCCCATCGGCCCTGACCCTGTCACTTCAAGTTCAGAGCCCTCTATCCCAGAAGCACCCACTCCACTCCCAACAGGGCTTGGCTTTGCACTTTGCTGTGTGACCCCCGCAACGGTCACAAGCTTTGCGGGGGCGAGAAGGCTGGAGCAAGCAGATGCCTTGGCCACTGTCCCGGGTGGGGAGCTGGCACTGCCTCTCATGCCCACCCCTCCCTCACACTTGCTTGGGCCGGCTGCTGAGACCCAGGGGCAGCAGGGGCCAGGGCCGCAGTGGAGGCTGGCTTGGTGGTGACGAAGGACACCCCTGTCCACACCGCACTGCCAGAGAGACAGGGTTTTCCAGTCCAGACCTCGCGCGTGTGAGCGCGCACGCAGTCACACCGTGGTCTGCCGCCGCCCACACCCGGTGCTCACAGCCGCTCGCTGACAAGTGCGCAGGGCAGCCGCTCCACCTGCGCCCGCGCCCCGCCCCGGGCACGCACGGCCACGCCAGCATGCCCAGCCTGCACACGGAGGGGCACAGGCATGTTCACGCCCACACAGTCGCGCTTCTGCACACGCACACACATGCATGTTCTACCCCACGGGCACATGCGCACATGCAGAGTACTCAAATCCAACAACTTCTAAGGTGACAGCCAGCTTGGAGAAACTTGGGTTTGTCTGATGCCCTCGACCTTCAACCCTAGACAGCCCCAGCCACAGGCTCCCCGTCCCCCAACCCTCCAGCAGCATTTCACAGTTCCGGATGGGCCTCCCAGGCACTCGGGGAAGGGAAGGCAGCCTGCAGGGGCCATAAAGGAGAGATTTTCATGCCAGGTCTTACCCAAGGAAGAAGAGTGCATGCTGTCCCCCCACTCCTTACCAGAGAGTGACCCAGGACCTAGAGGGGAGGCCCCAGGGAGGCAGAGCCTGACCTTCCAGAATGACCCTGACTCCAAAATGCAGTCCCCCCCCAGAGCCCAGGACCATGTTACCCAAATCGTGGAGGCTTAATTAACAAAAAGGCTCATTTCTGCCACTCATGAGAAACTCAAATGGCATCTATGCCAGGTGTCACTGTCAACCTTCTTCCCAAAGTCCCCCAGGGCTCAGGACAACAGAGTCCTCCTCCCTTCTCCCCACTGCATACCCATTCTAGTGAGCCCCAGGAAAGTACCCAGACATCTTCCCCTGTACCAGTCCTGCCCCCGGCACCAGCCTATGAATACAGACATCTTGACCAGAGGGATGCTTCTAAACTAATTCAGACTACAGTGTAATGGACTGAAAGCTTGTCACGAGGGGCCTATGTTTTCAAATTGGATTGGGTTGCAAGACACCTCAGGGGCAAAAGGGAGATGCACATAAGGCAGTACTGAGCTCAGGGCCTGCCCTTGTCAGCAGTGTGGCCTAGGGGAAGTACTTAACCTCCCTCAGCTTCAGTATACTCATCAGAAGGATAGCAGTAACCACAGCACTGACCTCTAGCTGCTGTGGGAATCCCGTAAGCTGATCAGTGCCTCAGCACAGTGACAGACACACAGTAGGTCATCAGAACAGTAGCTGTGCTGATAATTTTGAGAAAACCAGGAAACACTGAGGTATTCAGCCGAAGGTCGCAGCATCTATCAGGCACTGTTAAGTCAGAGGCCATTTCCCACCCAACCAGCGGCCGCAGGTGCCAAAGGTTTACACAAAAGCTCTGGGGAGAAAGACTTAAGACTGAAAATGCTTTCCACTAAATGAACGTTGTCACAAACTGGGAAAAGACCACCATTAGTCAATTTGGCCAGTGGAACACCTGGGGTCCGGCTCGCAAAAGCCTGGTGTTGAGAGTGGAGTTTGGCCGTCGTGGGGCTTCCCCTTGGGAAACGGGGCTCTAATGGTGGGATTCCTGGCACGTGACAGGCCCATGAGGAAGCCACGGTGGAGCACAGAGGTCTAAGTCCAGTCCTGGCTCCCGTCCAATGGAAACCTCCCCTCTCTGAAGGCCTCAGTTTTACCATCCAGAAGATGGAACCGTTGGGCTGAGAACATCAATCTCCAAGGAGCCTTGGGGCTCTCTGATCCTGGAGTTGACAAACGGCCCTAGGAAGCACCTCAGCCATAACCTGTGGCCCTCACTGGCTTTGCGGACAGCCCCACTCCGAGAGGCCAGAGGAAAAGGAGGGGATTGTTTCACTTTGTGGCTGACACTGGAATGGAATTGGAGGGTCTTGCCTCCCACAGTGGCTGGAGCAGGCCAAACACAAGAAATAATAAATCCTAACCAGGCTTTGCCCAGCTAGGAGGCCCTGGCTGGCTCTTGTCATAAAAAGATCTTATCCCTGTGAGCACCCGTGTAGCCTGTGGAGGACTCCGCCCTCCTCCCCTCAGTCCTCTGCCTCCACTTTCTATTTCCTGTGACAACCTGCAAACTGAAGACCAACTTGCCTCTCCCAGGCTTCGACTGCAACCCCCCCCCCCCCGCCCCAGCCCCCACCCGGGCCCCAGCTGCAGGAGGCCCTGCAGAGTGTAATTCCCCTCGCCCTCCTCTCTGCCCTGGGCCCGTCCGGACAGATTAAGCCTTTGTCACACACACCCAGAAAAGCTCAGGGCCAGATGGGACAGGACAAGTGGTGTCAGATCATCGACCCGAGGCTGGCCGGGACTAGGAAAGGGGCCGACCGCAGCACTGCATATGGCTGTGGGAGGGGGTGGGGGCCCAGGGTGGGAGCAGCCAGAGAGCAGCATGGAAGAGAGATGACACACCATGGCCATCCTGGGGACAGACACCATACAGGAGCCCTTGCTGCTGACCCAACTCCTACACCTTCTCTTCTCTGAAATTTTTCTGCCTGCTTGCCCTCCCTCGAAGTCTCAGGGGCTTCCCCATCCTATCCTCAGCTATGTCCACCGCCCCTACCGGCTGGGTGACCAAGGGGTAGGCAGAGTCCCGCCCACCCCATTACTCTGGTGCCCACCACGAGGCCTATGGGTACTAGACCAATGCCTTGGACAAAGGTCTATGGCCCAATGACCTTCACAAAAACCCACCCATGACGGCGCGCACGCGTGCATGTGTGCAGGCCAGTGAAGGCAGGGATTGTCCTTTGCACCTTTCAAAGAAGGTCCCATTCAGCCTCTCCCAGGAAGAGGCCATGGTTGCCCCAGAATTCCCAGCAGGATCTGTTCCTCTTAGATCAGTGAAAAGGAAAATGGAAATATAAAAATAATAACCAGGCCCCAGGAAGGTACTTGGAGATGGGGGTGGCAGGACTCGGGCATCTCCCGTGCTGGCTCCGGCTGGCTGGGCGAGTGGCAGGTAACTAACGGGTTCTCTAGGGACCAGCAGGCCAGGCAGGCAGGCGTGGGGAGCTCGAGGGGCAGGCTGTCGAGGGAGGGCACTTCTGTTGTGTTTGTTGTCCTCCTGGCAGCCTGGACTGGGAGGCCTGAGTCCCCTTTCTCTGCCTCCCAGGCAGGTGGTCCCTTAGGGAGGGCTTATTATTGGTCTGAGAGCCAGGGTGGAGACTGGTGAGGTCGTTGCAGCCAGTGACAGGCAGGGCAGGTCAATGTAGGCCTCAAGAAGTATCTGAAGCCACCAGCTGGGCTGGCAAGACCTGGGGCCCAGGCCTAGCACCCAGTTTCTGCCTATGGCCTGGATGGGGGGGAGGTGCTGCTCCACCTTGACAGCTGTGTGGATAAGGGGGTAGACACTGCTCCAGATGCCCACTCCCTAGGGGAGAGGTCGACCCACACAGAGAGCCAGTGAGCCAGCTGCCAGGTCTGGGGCGTGGTCACCCCCCAACTCCAAGAGTGGGTATGGGGGGGGAGGAGGCTTCTGCCCTAGACTAAGAAGGAGGTTGGGCCAAGACTCTCAGCTCTTGGGGAAAGACAGCCAGACAGGGGTGAGGTGGAACACACCTGGAGAGCCCTGAAGGTGGATGGCACTGACCCCAGGGGGGGCACAGACCCAGCCAACCATCTGGTGGGTCACTGACCTCAGGAAAACCACACTCAGGCTGGGGCCACTGACCCGATATGGGCAGACCGAGGGGGCTACTGAATGGCAGGATGGGAAGAGCTGACCTAGGCTGGGGAGAGGCAATGACCCATACCCCCATTTGGAAAAGTGGGCACTGATTTGGGCTGGGGGAGGGGTCCTTCCTGGATTGGGGAGGGGACAATGACCAAGCCTCCCCGGGTTCGGGGGAAAGTACTGATTTAGGCTGGGGGGATCCTGACTCGCGTGGGCCGGGGCACTGCCATAGCCTCCCCCTCGGAGAATCCGGCCCTGGCGCGCCCCTCGGCCCGGCCCCCTGTTCCCCGTCCGGCCGGAGGCGGCAGCGGCGCAGATGGGCTGCTGGCGGCCGCAGCGCGGTTATCAGCGCTCCTCGCAGATGGGCCGCCCGCCCTCCGCGCTCACGGCTCCCCACTCCCCGCGGCCTGCAGCCCCGTCCCCTGGGCGCGGGGGGAGGCGCCTCCGGATCCGCTCCCTGGCTCCCGCCTCCCTCCCTCGCGGCCCCGTCACCCCGCGGGCCCGGCCCGGGCGGCCGCCGGAGGGGGAGGGGGAGGGGACAAGTGCACTTTTCGTAACGACCGAATCAATTGTGTGTGAAGAGCCAGCTCGGGCCGGGGACAGGGCTGAGCGCGGGGCGGGCGGGCCGGACGGGGGAGGAGCGCGGAGGGGGGAGCGGGGGAGCTAGGGAGGGAGGGAGGCCGGCGCGGGGCGGCCCCGCTCTCTCGCTCCGGCCGGGCGAGGCCGGGGAGGGCTGGGGGGGCTGGGGAGGGAGGCCGGCCCGGCCGGGCCGGGCCGGGGGCGGAACACACTAATGGAGGGTCTAGGCGACGGAAAGTTCAAAGCTCCGCAGCGCCCCGGGAACGGCCGCCCCCCCAGCCCCCACCCTCTGCAGAACAATGAGGTCCCGGCGGGGGAGCCGCGGGGCCCGCGCCGCACGCCCTCTCCAGGGCGCCCCGGGCCAGAGGGGACGCCCCCGCCCGGCCGCCTGCCTCCTCCCTCTGGCGGCTGCGGTTCTCCGCCCCCTCCCCCACGCCACCCCGCCCGGACCGGGCCGGCCCGGGGGACGGGGGAGGGGAGGGGATGGGTAGGTCAGGCCGCCCCCGTCCCAAGGAGGGGGGAGCAAGGGGCCCGGGGGGCTGAGGGGGCGCCCCACCCACCCGCGGGAGGCTGCTCCTGCGCCAGGCTGCGGCTCTGGGCGCCCCTCCCCGGGCCAGCCCCGGGTGGGGTCGGGGCGACAGCACCCGGGCTGGCCCCCTCCCCTGGCGCTGGGAGGCCCAGCGGACTCCCCGTCCCGTGGCTGCCCCTGCCTCCCTCTCCCCCCAACCCCCCGCGGCACCACCCTCCACACACACATGCACACACACACACACACACACACACACACACACACCGCCCAGCCGGCCCGGGGGCGGGAGCGCGAGGCGCCCGGGACAGGCAGCCCCGGGGCGGGCGGGGGGGTGGGGAGGCTAGGGCTTCGGAGCAGCCGCCTGCTGGCGGGGGGAGGGGACGGGAGGACGGAACATGCTAGGGTGAGCAGCCCGGGACAGCCCCCCCACCGGCACGGCCACGGCCCGGGCAGCGGCGCGGAGGGGGGCAGGGACGCCCCGAACCCGGAGCGCTGCCCAGGCGAGCTGGGGAGGGCGAGTGAGCAGGGACGCGTGCGCCTCCGGCGGGCCCGACACACGGACAACCTCAGGGACACACGTTCGGACACACATCCACACCCCCACCCCGCCCGCCCGCCCCGAGCCCAGCGGCGGGACCGGCCCGTGGCCGCCGCGCGCGCACTCACCGAGCCCGTCTTGACCGGCACATACACCACTTGGCCCATCTTGGGTTCCCGGCCGCTGCCCAGGCGGAAGCCTTTGGAGCGCACCCAGAACTGGAACTTGCCTTTCTCACCGGCCGCGGGGCCGCTGCCCGCGCCGGTCCCGCCGCCGCCCTGCAGGACCTCAGCGATCCGCTGGTATTTGCTGCGTGTCACCGTCTTGGTTTTGGCCGAGTCGCCGTAGGTGCGCAGGCACCAGTCCCGGAACTGGCGGCCCAGCTCCGAGTCCCCGGGGCTGCGCTCGCGCTCCCAGCCCCCGCGTAGCAGCAGCGTCGGCTTCGGCATCCTCCCGCCGCGCCCGGCGCCCTCGGGGGCGGGCCGGCCGCCGGGCCGCCCGGTGCCGGGACTGGGCTGGGCCGGGCTGGGCCGGGCCGGGGCGCGCCGCGGCCGGGGCTGTCCCGCGGTGTGGCTCCGGCGCGGCTGCTGGATGGGCGCGGGCGGCGGCCGGACGCGCGGGGCTGCGGCGCGCTCTGTCCTGCTCGGGCGGCGGCGGCGGCGTTGGCGGCGGCGGCTCCGGCTCGCCTCCTGCTCCGCCTCCTCCTCCCCCCGGCCGGGATGCAGGAGCGATGGAGGCAGCTCCGGGCCCGGAGGTGCAGAGGGGGCGGGCCGCCCCGCGGGCGGCCGGGGGAGGCGGGAGGCGGGGAGCGGCCCCGGGCGCGGGGAGCGAGACCGAGCCTGGGCGCGGGCGGCAGCAGTGGCTGTCAGCTTGCGCGGCTCATCCTGCTCCTGCTCAGGCTCCCGCTGCCGCGGCTCTTCCTCCTCCTCCTCCTCCCGCGCCCGCCTCCACCACGCCGCGGGATCCCACCTGTTAGAGCGGCGCAGCCTTCGCCGCCGCCCGCCCCCCCTTCCTCCCGCGCCGCCCGCCGGGCCCAGCCCCCGCCTGGCCCGGCCCCTGAGGGCGCGGGGGCCGCCGCGCCCGCAGCCGCCCAGAGGGCAGGAGCTGCAGGCGCGCAGTGCCCAGTCCAGGGACGCGTTCCATCTGGCCGGGCCGGGCCGTAGCCTCGCAGGCCGCGCTCCTCCCGGACACCGCTGTCCCGCCGGGAGTAGGGCGCAGACCCCGGCCCAGCCACCCGCGCCCCTGCCTCGCGGGCTGCCCTGCCCGACTTAGCCTGGCCCTGACGGCATAGTGCAGATTCCCTTCCCTCCTTCCCTGCCTGCCTCACCGGCCTGACCTCTCTCATGTGAGTCTGAAGCCAGAAGCCAGAAGAGCAATGTTCCCCTGAGGAACCCCAAATCGCCACCCTTCAGGGCCCTCAAACTTCCACTCCTTTTGCCTCACTTCGAGTTCCGCGAAGTTCAGCCAGGCTTGCCTCTGCCGGCCCCACTGCTCCGGGGCAGCCCCAGACCCTGGGGAAGTCTCGGGAGTCCTCCCACAGTCCAGCCCCATCAGGGCTTCAGAAGACCCTTAACACACCCACTAACTCGCCCTGAGAGACCCTGCCTTCCTGACTGCACCTTGACCTAGAATCTCTTGCTCAATAAATGGAGGTGGCCCCACATCCCCCTCCTACCTGGGCAGATCTGACCTTGGGTAGAGCTGGTCCCCTCCCCCTTAATGAAATTCCCAACCTGAATAAAGGCACAGGCCAACTTCTGAGGATTCCTGCCCTCCTTTCTTAACAGGTCATGACAAATGGCTACGCTTCCCTCCCTGTTGTCCCCTGGGGTCCATGCTCATGTGCCCATGACACTCCTGCAGGCAAGTCACCACCCAAGGCCTGAGGCCCAGATTTTGACTAGTGCAAGACCATTTTCTGCTTAGGAACTACTGGCTAGTCCTCCACCTTGGGACCCACTGTGTGCCGTGTCCTGGCAACTTGAAGGCAGAGGAGACAGCCCCACTTTATAGATGTAGGCCTAGGGCTTGGAGAGGTGGCCTGCCCTGCTCAAGGTCATGCAGGAAGGAGGGCTGGGTTTGTCTGGCTCCTGCTGCCATGTAACACATGAAGTCTTTCCTGTTCACCCCACTGGGAGGGGACCCAACGCTCTATGTACCTGGCTCACTGCCCCCGGCAGACAGGGAGCTCCAGATGCTCAGGGCCATATCTGACCCATCCCTGTATGCCCAGGCCCTAGCACAGCACCTGGCACATAGTAGGTGCCAACAAATGCTGAAAGAACACAAGAGGTCTTCCAAGTCCCAACCTCTCTCTGCATTTCACATAGGAGATTATTTTTAGATAATTTACATTTCCATGTTACTTTATATACACCAACAACTCCACAGTCATTTTTCCTCTTTATCTTCCCAAGAGCTCTTTTTGGATCCACGCTGGCATGCATGCCCATTTTTAAGAGGTGACCACTCAGAGAGGAAAAGCCAGTACCCAAAGACCAGCCCCAGGGGTGCAGGGCCTTCCGCATGATTTGGAAGCCCATGCCCTGACTTTTTTCAGTGTATCCCTTGATAGTTATCCCTCTAGCTGACTCCCTTCCTGAGAGCAAAGATGCTCTAACCAGGCAATGCTAGTGCTCACTTTCTTTCAGCAAGAGTAACTCTGTTGCCTAGGTAGTGGCGTCCCTGTATGAGCCCAGGTCTCACTACCCAGTTCCAAGACCCACTTCAAAAACCACTAAGCCAGATTACTTCTCCATGCAGTCTGGGTCTTTGCCTGCTTCTCAGAATTTGAAATCTTGGTTGTCAATCTTGGGCTGAGTTCTGGCATGGCAGAAGGTATCATATAAAGAAAAGAACATAGGCTTCGAGTAGAGACAAACAGACCTGGAACTGAATCCTGACTGCTGTTTGCCATGGTAGTCTTCATGTTCATAGGTCCCACTTGGCTGCTTCCCAATCGAATTTGGGTGACCACAGCAAGGTCACTCACTGAGTGACCACAGTAGGTCACTTAGCTCCAACTTCATCGTTTGTGTAATGGGAAGGATATTATGGACATAAAGATTCAGTGGGATGGGGCCGGGCGCAGTGGCTCACACCTGTAATCCTAGCACTCTGAGAGGCCAAGGAAAAGGGCAGATTGCTCGAGGTCAGGAGTTCGAAACCAGCCTGAGAAAGGGTGAGATCCCATCTCTACCATAAATAGAAAGAAATTAACTGGCCAACTAACAATATATAGAAAAAGTTAGCCAGGCATGGTGGTACATGCCTATAGTCCCAGCTACTCGGGAGGCTGAGGCAGAAGGATCACTTGAGCCCAGGAGACTGAGGTTGCTGTGAGCTAGGCTGATGCCATGGCACTCACTCTAGCCTGGACAACAAAGTGAGACTCTGTCTCAAAAATAAATAAATTAATTTAAAAAGATTCAATGGGATGAGGAGTGCTTGGCCTACACCAGGTACCCAATAAATGCCATTTTCTCCTTCATAAAGACTGCAAAGTATTCAAGGAAAAAGATGAGCATTGTTGATTCTTTTTGTGTTTCTTCATTCAACACGCATTTGTTAAGCAGTCATTATGCAGCAGGGGCTAGGAATATGGGCATGGGACCCCCAAGGTCCCTGCCCTCCTGCAGCTCACCAATGGGTGTGGAAGACAGCTACTGAGCAAACCACCTATGGATCCCTGCAGCTTGGGGAGCAGGCACGGTGGAAGGAGGGAGCTGTGATACAAATAATATATGGGGGTGCTGCTTTGCTTAGGGGGATTAGGGCTGCCCCTTCTGAGAATATAGCGTTTGAGCAGTGACTTAAATGACAGGTGCAAGGAGTTAGCCATGCTAAGTTCTGAGCAAAGAGCATTCCAGGCAGAGGCGACAGTAAAGGCAAAAGCCCTGAGGTGGGAAAGAGCTTGGCATTTTCCAGAAGCTGGAAGGAAGCCAGTGTGGTCAGCCTGAAGTGCGTGAGGAAGAGTTGGAAGGCAGGAGTCGCGAAGACCTTGGGAAGAACTTTGGATTGCATTCTAGATGCTGCGGAAGCCACTGGCGAGTTTGCAGTAGGGGTGGGACAAAGTAGAGAGGCAGTGGGGAGTGGAGGGCAGCTACAGGGGTCCAGAGGTCTGTGGCTTTGGAGGTCAGAGGCCTGAGCTCTCCCCGGAGGCAGCTCACTCTACACCAGCCACATCCCAGCCTCTGGCCCCGAGGGTACTGGGAGAGTAGAGAGGGCTGAGCTGAGGAGGGAGAGTGGCCCCCTGCAGCCCAGCGGCGCTTCTGCAGAAACAGATCCCAGGGCCTTTGGCCTGTTCATGTCAGAGGGGTCCCCTGGGAGGGGTCCTGCCCCAGAATGTGCTGGGGGGTAAGTCTCCCGCCATGCTCAGCTTGTTGGGGACAATTACAGTTCTAGGCGGCAGCAGCTCCTTTATGCTTCCCATCCCAGACACCTGCCAAGAGGACACAGTAAGCTGCCCCATGAATCAAAGGCCAGTGGGTGCCCTGAATGTTTTAGCCCTTAGTCCAAGGGAGGCTGGAGTTGAAGCATAGGGAGTCCAAACCTCCAGGGTTGATGCCCACTTCCAGTGCAGATATTAGTTGTACTGACTCACAAGAGCTTGGCGACGAAGGGTCCACAGAGAGTATACAGTCTAAACTCTTCCTTTTATGGATGGGTAAACTGAGTCCCGGAGAAGGGAAGAGGTTCAGGGGCACCAGGCACAGCTGGGCACCTGGCCTTTGCCTGGTTTGGCCCAGGTCACCTGTCTTTTGCTTAGTTCTGACCCTGGGCCCACAAGAGGTGGAATGTCTGCAACTCAGCACTGAAGTGGCCCCAACCCTGCCCACTGGAAGTTCCAGGCCTGGGGTGGGGCAAAGTGACTCAGGGCCCCCAGGGGCCTGTCCACCAAAAGGCCAGGAGGAGCAGGGAGGCTCCAGAGCCTTGGGAGGGGTGGTTTCCACTGCTAGGTGCTGCTGCCAATTCCACCACGGGCTTGTGCAGCCACTTGCTGTCCCCTGCAGTGTCCCCAGCCATGCCAAGCTGCTGCTCTATGCCCGCCTCATCCAGAAAGGCTTCCTCACCGCTCAGCTTGGTTCAGGGGCTTCCTCTGGTCACTCACAGAACCCTGGGCTTTCTCTATCCTGGCTCTGGCCACACCATGTCATGATCACCTCATTGCCTGTATATGCCAGTGCCCAGCACAGGGGCTAGGTATAATAAATAATTATTGGATAAATGAATAAATAAGTGGCTGAATGAATGAATGAATGGGCCTAGTTCCCAAAAAGCAAGTGTCAGACTGAAATCTACAGCATTTTTCACCACATTGTCCTGCCTTCCCCATAATTAATCAATCCAGCTGCATTTATTGTGCTCTTCCTAACAGGCTCTACCATTGAGTGACCTTAACGTGAGTTCCTTAATCTCTCTCACCCTCAGTTCTCAATGCTGATAAAATGGGGATATTAATAATTATACTTACACGGGCGTGGTGGCTCACACCTGTAATCCCAGCACTTTGGGAGGACGAGCAGGAAAAGTGCTTGAGGCCAGGAGTTCGAGACCAGCCTGGGTAACATAGCAAGACTCCACTTCTACAAAAAATAAAGAGTTTGCCAGGAGTGGTGGCGCATGCCTGTAGTCCCAGCTACTCAAGAGGCTGAGGCAGGAGGATCACTTGAGCCTGGGAGTTCGAGGCTGCCTTGAGCTATGACTGTGCCACTGCTCTCTAGCCTGGCTGACAGAGCGAGACCCTATCTCTAAAAAAGAAATAAACGAAAAATGATACCTGACCCCCAGGGCTGTTGTGAGAATAAGCTCTCTAGGAACGTTAGCGCCTACTGTCATATGTGCGTCTGCTGTTCATTCAGATATCGGGGCCTCTTCTGTGTGTCAGATGCCATGCTTGGTGTTGGGAATCCAGGAACAGGCGAGATGGCCCTGGCCCAGCCTTGATGACGCTCAGGGGCTAGCTGACTTTTAAAAGACCAGGACAAATGAATTGAAAATTAAAAACAGAAAGATGCCAGGAGAACGCATGGCAGAGGAGCCCAGATGAGCACCTCCCGGAAGCCCTCCCCTAAGGGTTCTTTGGACAGCAAGATGGAGGCACTCAGGACAGAGAGAAGGCAGAAGAGGACAATGTCCCCACCCCTGGAATGGGCTGTGCCACCCGCTTGCCTGTGCAACCACAACCGAGCGGGAAGAACTCTGCCCACCTCACAGGGTTTGAGAACCCCTGGAGCCCAGCACCCCCTTCCCAGAAACGGAAGCACAAAGAGATAAGAACTGACCTCAAGAGGGATCTCATTCACATGTCACCTCCTCAGAGGTGCCCTGCTTGACTGCCATTTTTTTTTTAAATCAGAATACTCCAGGATGATTGGCCACCCTTTTTAAAATAGTCCCCCAGGGACCCTCTATCCTGTTTTCCTGCTTGCCTCATCCTCATAGACTCAGTGCCACCGTCCATTCTAATGCGTATTTGTTTGTTTCTGCTCATCTCACCCACTGGAATGTATGCTCCTAAAGGGCAGGGGCTCTGTCCTGTCCGCTGCAGCGTCTCCAACATCCGGAATAGTACCTGGGACGGAGTAGGTGTTCAGTACATACTCATTGAATACATGAATGAATGAAGAAGCCCTAGGGGGGAGAGAGAGAGAGAGAGAGAGAGAGAGAGAGAGAGAGAGAGAGAGAGAGAGAGTGTGTGTGTGTGTGTGTGTGTGTGTGTGTGTTTTGTTTTTTGGTTTTTTTTTTTTTTTTTTGAGACAGAGTCTCGCTTTGTTGCCCAGGCTAGAATGAGTGCCGTGGCGTCAGCCTAGCTCACAGCAACCTCAAACTCCTGGGCTCAAGCAATCCTCCTGCCTCAGCCTCCCAAGTAGCTGAGACTACAGGCATGTGCCACCATGCCCAGATAATTTTTTCTATATATATTAGTTGGCCAATTAATTTCTTTCTATTTATAGTAGAGACGGGGTCTCGCTCTTGCTCAGGATGGTCTAGAACTCCTAACCTTGAGCAATCCGCTTGCCTCAGCCTCCCAGAGTGCTAGGATTACAGGCGTGAGCCACCGCGCCCGGCCTGTATGTGTGTGTTATAACTACACACTGCAATGAGGTCCAGGAAGACTTCTGCCAAATTGGAGCAGAAGCGGCCTTTTCTTCCTGATATTAATTTTGTCTGTAGCAAGTTGCTTCCCTTCATGAAGCCTCAGTGTCCTCATCTGTAAGATGGAGCTAGAACCTGCCTTGCAGAATCTTTGTGGGGTGCCCATCAGATGTGGGGCAACATGCCCAGATGGGGCCTGGCACACAGTAGGTGCCCTGTGAGCAACACTGGCATTCTGATGACACCCTTGCTAGGGGAGGCACGTGGAGGGGATCCCAGGGCCTGAGCCTTCCTGCAGGACACAAAGGAAGCTGACACTGGATCTGTCCCGTCACCTGAACTCGCCAGTAATTTATTGATGCTGGATGCTGGCACCCAGCAGCTTGCTGGGTCAGTCTCAGGGAGCAGGTGTAGGGCCCGTGGGGCCTCCCCCAGCCTCACCCAGGCAGGGTGGGGGTGGGGACCCTGGGTCTCCCTGGCCCAGGAAAACTGCCAGGTCAGAGGCACGTCAGAAAACCTAAATAAGAGCTCCGGGCATTCAGTGAGAGCAGGCCCATTCCACCAAAGGCTTCCTGGAGACGAGAACCTTTAACTGGCCTTCAGGGGATGAGGGGAAACACCAAAGGGGAAGTGCATTTTAAGGCAGGGAAGCAGCCCGAGGGCAGATTTGAAGGTGGAAAAGGAAGCAGTGTGTTGCAGTGTGTTTAGAGCGAGGTGGGCATGTCTGCTTGGGAGAGCAGAGGGGTCCCAGAAGGGGGAAGTGGGCATGCCCAAGCTTTAAATGCCAGGCCAAGCCTTAGGCCTCCCTGGGGGAGCCATGGGGAGCCATGGGAGGTGTTGAGCAATGAAGCCACTGTTTCTCCCTGACCTAAATATCCTAAGAGGCCAGCCAGGCAGGCCAGAGGGGGCGGAGCACTCAAGAGCTTCTGACACCCAGTTCCAACCTCATGTCCCTCCATACTCTGTCACCAGCCCCTGAGCCTGGCATGCTGCTGGCACCAGAACACATCGGCTCATTCTTGCCTCCACACCTGTTCTCTCGGTCCCTCCTCCTGCAGTACCCACTCTATCTACCCAGGTCCT
Source organism: Microcebus murinus (assembly GCF_040939455.1). Taxonomy (NCBI): domain Eukaryota; kingdom Metazoa; phylum Chordata; class Mammalia; order Primates; family Cheirogaleidae; genus Microcebus; species Microcebus murinus. The sequence goes on from NC_134119.1 coordinate 30,065,395, forward strand.
ACCCATTGCTCAGGGCTCGCTTCCGGGCCATTTCCTCCACGAAGCCTGCCCTGACCACACCAGCCCTCAGATGCATGCCTCAGCCTCAGACCTGCCGGGCCCGGAGGGCAAGGGCCCATGCGCCACTGCAGTCTGCAGCACTCACCATCCGCCGTGATTTGCTGCTTTTATCTGCCCAGCGACTCTCTTCTCCTGGTAATAGCTCCCTGAAATCCCTTTGAGGAACTCCTCCCTTCCCCGTATTCAGAGCAGGTAGCTGGAGCAGGACTGACCTGAACCCCAGCCACTGAAAACATCCCTCCTCCTTGACCACTGTCACTGCGGCCAGATTTCTGACAACATCCTTTGAGCTCCTGGATTCAGCCATGCCTAAAAGCCCTCTTCATTTTCACTTAGGTCTCTTGGTGCTGGATTTCTTGCAACCTAAAGAGCTCTGGCAGATAGACCATCTGTTCAATACAGTCCAGGCCTCTGCAGGCCTGGCCCCACATGGCTGTACCAGCCTTCTCACTGGCCTCTTGGCCTCCAGGTTTTCCCCTTAGGGATACCACAGTAAAGTTCAAAATCCTTTCCTTGGCATTCAAGGCCTTACACTGACCTATTCCAGCCTATTTCTTTCTGTGCCAGCCACACCAAACTTTCCAATCCCCTGAATAACAAAACCATGATTTGTACAGGTGCCCCTCCATTTTATCCAGACGCAACCCCTTTGCAGCCCAGGAGTACACTGAATGTGGATCGCTTTGACACCATAGTAGAGTTGAAAAATCGTAAGTCGAACCGCTGTAAATTATCTGTATATGCTGTTCCCCTCATTCACTGGGACTGCCCTTCCCTACCAGTTCTCTTCCAGGAAAACTCCTACTCATCCTTCAAGACCCTGTTTCTGTAATCCTAGCACTTTGGGAGGCCAAGGCGGGAGGATTGCTTAAGCTCAGGAGTTCGAGACCAGCCTGAGCAAGAGCGAGACCCCATCTCTACTATAGATAGAAAGAAATTAGCCAAACAACTAAAAATAGAAAAAATTAGCCGGGCATGGTGGCGCATGCCTGTAGTCCCAGCTACTCGGGAGGCTGAGGCAGGAGGATCGCTTGAGCCCAGGAGTTTGAGGTTGCTGTGAGCTAGGCTGACGGCACAGCACTCTAGCCCGGGCAACAGAAAAAAGACCCTGTTTCATTGTCAGTCTGTCTGCCGTGCTTCTCTTGACACCCAGGCAGAGTGAGATGTCGCTTTCCTCCCGGCACCTCAAGGTCTCCTTCAGGGCAATGACAACGCGATGGGTTATCATCTTCTACTTGGCTGCCTTCTCCCCAGATGAGGGGCTCCTCAAAGACATGGTCGTGTCTTGTTCCTTTCTTGTCTCCCAGAGGGCCTATGAATAGTCATCATCTGACTTTCCGGCAGGGCTCTCAATCCAAGGGCATATTCCTGCAGGCGGTGAACCATTAGGTAAGGATTTTGCTGGTCACCTCTTGCAGTTGACACTTCCTGGGTTTTCTTTACTTCAGGACTTCTCAGAGCCTTTGATGTGCTAATGGGCACTGCACACCTCCCGGGAAGGGAGAGATGCCAAAGCTGGCCTGGGTACCAGCTCGAGACCATCTTCCTCAACTGGTCTGCTTCAGGAATGGGGAAACTGAGGCCCAGAGAGGACTCATCCAGGCACCTGACAGCAGATCAGGGCCTGGAAGCCAGCCTCCCGTCCCCCCGCAGTGCCCTCTCCTCTGCAGCCCAGCCCCTCAGGCCTCGTGTGGGCCCGCGTCACCTCTGTAGCAGAATGTTGAGAGTGAGGGCTCTGGAGCCAGACTGCCTGCGTCTGAGTCTTGTGCCTACTCTCACCAGCTGTGTGACCTTGGCTGAGTGACCTAACCTCTCTGAGTTTCAGCATCCCCATCTGTAAGGTGTTGACAACAAAAGCCCCTCCCTTGTGGGGTTGCCGTCAGGTTCGAGTGAAGTAGTCCATGTAAAAGCACTCGGCACAGTGCCTGGCGCATAGTAGGCCCTCCACAAGTCACCGCCAGCACCTCTCAGGACACCCTGGGCACGCCGAGCCCTGACACCTTTGGAGTGCTGTGGGCCTCTCCGGAGAAGGACGCCAATTAAACGCCGGGTGGACTCAATGCCCCCCTAGGGTTCGGCTGCGTGGGGCTGCGCCTCTGGAGGCCCAGGTGCTGGGCCTTCCTCCTCCCTGATTTGAAAAGAGGTGTTTTTGTTTAGAGGAATTTCCCCCCGTTTTCATATTGGCTGTATAAATTGGATTTTGTTGAGTGGTTTCTGACAAGCAAGTCGAACAGGCATGTGCGCGGAGGAAACGCAAGGCTGCCTCTGGCCAGGGGTGGATCCGCCGCTGGCCACGAGCTCAGCCCCTGGGCAGCTGTGTCCTGGGGAGACTGTGTCCTTGGGGTGATCCAGAAGGACTTCTTCCCTGGGGAATTCTTTCTAGAGGTTTCCTTCTCTTGGAGGAAAAGCCCCCTGGCAAATGGCCTGCCGCCTTCCCCACCCCAGCCCAGCAAACCCACACCCTGGGTTCAGGTCGGTGGTGTTGGGAGCCGGGGAGTGTTGAGTCTGCTACCCCCAGCTCAGTCCCCTCTAGGATGGACAGTCAGGGACCACGAGGCGGATCACAGCGCGTCTCCACATCTTCAGCCACCCAAACAAGGGGAAGCTGACATAAAAAACGAGAGAGGTTTCAGTTAGACAGCAGGAAAGACTTCTGCCCTGCCAGATGGCTAAAACCTGGGCTGCGCACAGCACAGGAAAGAGCACTGCACTAGGAGTCAAGGCAGCTGTGATATGATTACTGTGGGACTTCTGGTCAGGGCATCAGTTTCCCTTTTGGTTTGCTCACCCACAAAATGGGGACTGTAATTCCTATTGCCACAGAGCCTTTCAAACGACACAGTGGGGTGAAGCCTTGAGGTCAGTGGTAGGGTGTGTATCAGGTAATCTCCCTAGGTTCCTTTTCTTCTGTTTTTGGAGGGGATTCCTAGGGCCAAGGCCTCGGTCTTAGGCCCAGAGATCCAGTGGTAAAGTGTGCACATGTGTGTATATGCTTGTGCGTGTATATGTTTGTGAGTGTGCATGCTTGTGAGTGTGCATGCTTGTGAGTGTGCATGCTTGTGAGGGTACATACTTGGGTGTGTATATCCTTATGAGTGTATATGCTTGTGAGTGTACATGCTTGTGAGTGTACATGCTTATGTGTGTATATCCTTGTGAGTATATATGCTTGTGCATATGCATGCTTATGCATGTGCATGCTTGTGAGTGTGCATACTTATGTGTGTACATGCTTGTGCGTGTATATCCTTGTGAGTGTATATGCTTGTGAGTGTACGTGCTTGTGCGTGTACATGCTTGTGCAGGTACATACTTGTGAGTATATATGCTTGTGCATGTACATCCTTATGCGTGTACATGTTTGTGCGTGTACATGCTTGTGAGTGTACATACTTGTGACTGTATATGCTTGTGCGTGTACATCCTTATGCGTGTACATGCTTGTGTGTACATACTTGTGAGTGTATATGCTTATGCATGTACATGCTTGTGCGTGTACATGCTTGTGAGTGTACATGCTTGTGAGTGTACATGCTTGTGCGTGTACATGCTTGTGAGTGTACATGCTTGTGAGTGTACATGCTTATGCGTGTACATGCTTGTGTGTGTACATGCTTGTGACTGTATAAGCTTGTGCACGCATCACACAGAACTCTGGGTCACAGAGCAGTTGATAAGTTTATGTTTGGTTTCTTCCCCTTCTCTCTGGTCACTCATCAGATGCAGAGTGAGGCCTGGGCACAAGTCAGGAAGCTTATGTTTTAACCCCGGGTCTGCCCTGACTTTCTCTGAACTCAGCCATGTCCGTTGTCCAGCTAAGTCTTGGCTTCCCCATCTGTGCCATGAGCAGTTCGGGTGGTTTCTGAGATCCTTCTCTCTTGGTACTTTGAAACCCATGACTGACCCAGTGAGGTGTGACCCCTGCTCACCTCCCTGGCCCTCACTGGAGGTTAAAGATACACAGACCTTCCTTCACTTCCTTGAATTTTCCAGCTCCCTGCCACCCCAGGGCCTTTGCACAAGCCCTTCCTCTCTTGCCACAAATGAACCTAACTCCAACTCGTCCTTACAGCTCTCAACTCAATCATCATGTTCTGAACACCCCCAGGTTCCTCCTCCACGACTCACTGTCACGGAGTCCTGCACCCCTCCTTTGTGATACTAACACCCCATGCTTGTTACATGTGTGTAGTTTCTCAGTTGATGACCTCGCATCCTTTGGGGCCAATACAGGGCATCTTTGCTGAGAAAAGCTCACAAAAGCTCCTCCCTCCATGTACCCACACAGAGTGAACCTGGCCTTGGGGAAGAGCAGGAGCTACTAAGGATCCCCTTCCTGGGAGCAGAGCTGGTGACAGGCCCTACCTTCACAGGGCAGGCGGGGGCTCTGGGAGCCCTGACGGGCGCGTGTCGTTTGCATCGCACACCCACGCCCCTGCTCACGCGGGGCTCTCCAGCCGCTGAGAGCTGGGGAAGGGCAGGCAGCATCAGCTCCATTTGCCAGACAAGGAAAGTGTCCCCAAGGGGCTCACTGGCTGGACGAAGGCTGTGCAGCTAATATGTGGCAGGGCTGAGGCAGGACCCCAGGGCGGGCAGAGCTGGGAGGATGTTACAGAGGCACAGCAGTGGGGAATTGGCCTAAGGTTTTCCCGGCCAGTCAGCAGCAAGGTGGGGGTGGGAACCTGTAATTCTTGAACTCTTACACCTTTCTCCTGCTGGGCTGAGTGAGAGGATCCCTCCGTGTGACCCTGGATGACTCTGTGGCTTCAGATGACAGATAGCACTACAGGGTGACCCATGGGAGTGGCGAGGGCTGGCGAGAAGCACCCTAAGGGTTCAGGTAGAAGGACAGTGCCAGGCGGCCTGGGCTTGAAGCCCACCTGTGCCACCCATCAGCTGCGCGACCTTGGTTGGGTCCCTTTACCTCTCTGTGCCTCAGTTTCCTCATCTATAAAATGAAGGGAGTCTGGGTCAACAAGTAAAGAGAAAAAAGCACTCAGTGCAGGGAACAGTCAGAGATAATTTCTTTCTTTCTTTTCTTTTTTTTTTTGAGAGACAGAGTCTTGCTCTGTTGCCCTGGTAGAGTGCAGTGGCATCATCATAGCTCACTACAACCTCAAAGTCCTGGGCTCAAACAATTCTCCTGCCTCAGCCTCCCAACTAGCTGAGACTATAGGCAGGTGCCACCATGATGCTAATTTTTCCTACTTTTAGTAGAGACGGGATCTTGCTCTTGCTCAGGCTGGTCTCGAACTCCTGAGCTCAAGTGATCCTCCTACCTCGGCCTCCCAGAGTGCTAGGATTACAGGCGTGAGCCACCGCGCTGGGCCTGCAGACAATTTCTAATAAACGTGAACTTGCTAGAGCTGACCTGGCCAGAGACAGGGGGAAGTGACTAAGTCCTCTCGCTGTACCAAGGCACTGGGGCTAAGAAGTGCCAGTTCCCTGCTTCGTGCTCTCAGGTCTGCTGGTGAGAACATACGAGAAGGACTTCAGTCATCACAGCACCTGTTTCCTGAGCCCCCTGGTACTTTACAACCCTGAATCCTCATAACCACCGTATGAAGCAGGCTCTATTATGTCCAGTTTTACAGGTGTGAAAACCAAGGCCTAGACGAGTACCTTGTCCAAGTCCCACAGGCTGTGACTTGCAGAAGCAGATCGCACCCAAAGTCTGCTCTTGGACCACTTGGCTCTGAAGGGCTCAGGGACCAAGGGGCGAGGAGAGATGAGTTGGCCAGAGCAATGCAGCCCTGGAGGGAGGCCTTGGGCCCCACAGGCTGGGCAGAACTTGGGCAGTGGTGGACGGTGCATGCAGGTACAGCCCCATCTCCCCTGGGGACCAGGCGCTACATGTCCCCTGTTGGGCAGTCACACCATTTGCCTACTGCCTGCTAGGGCCAGCTCCATGAGGGCAGGGCTGCGTCTTTCATCCCCACTGTGTGCAGCCCCCGGCCCAGGCCCCAGCCCCTGGCAGGCGCCCAGTGAGTGCTTGTTGAATGACTGAGTATCCCAGGTCCCCGCTTTATGATCACCGGACAGCGCAACGATCACGAGCACCACTCCAGAAGCGAGGAGACGGAGGCTCCGAGCAGAGGAGGGACTTGCCCAGGACCACCCAGACTGCCTTAATCTTGACTCTCCTCCACAATGAGCCCAGGGACCACATCTCTCCTCCTCCGGCAGGAAGGGCCTGTGAGAGACCCAGAAGGTGGAAGAGACTGAAGAGAGTGGACAGCATGAAGCATCTTGCCCAAGGCCTCACCAGGTGAGAGGAGGACAGAGAAGGGCAGCTTTTCCATGGACCCCAAAGCCCCAACATGTGGAAACTTAAGGACCCTCTTTAGAGCTAGAAGGTTCTAAGCTTACCCTTTTACATATGGAGAAACTGAGGCCCAGAAAAAGGATGAGTCACATCCAGGGCCAGGGTGAGGGACAGACTAGAACCTAGCACAGCAAGTGCAAAGGCCCTGAGGCTGCCATACAATACAAGCTAAGGGCAGAGGGCTAAAGAGGGAGATGGGGCTGTGGAGGTGGGCCGGGGTTAGGCCAGGAGTTTGGATCCTGGGCCAGAGCAATTGGATTGGAAAAGTCCAGACATCGTCTGGCTTGGGTTCTTAAAAGACCCCTCTGGCCAGGCGCAGTGCCTCACGCCTGTAATCCTAGCTCTCTGGCAGGCCGAGGCGGGCGGATTGCTCCAGGTCAGGAGTTCAAAACCAGCCTGATCAAGAGCGAGACCCCGTCTCTGCTATAAATAGAAAGAAATTAATTGGCCAACTAATATATATAGAAAAAATTAGCCGGGCATGGTGGCGCATGCCTGTAGTCCCAGCTACTCCGGAGGCTGAGGCAGCAGGATTACTTGAGCCCAGGAGTTTGACGTTGCTGTGAGCCAGGCTGACGCCACGGCATTCACTCTAGCCTGGGCAACAAAGTGAGACTCTGTCTCAAAAAAACCCCAAAAAAATTTCTACTCACGTGGGTTTTCAAAAAAAAAAAAAAAGAAAAAAAAAAAAACCCAAAAAAACCCTCTGGCTGCTGGGGGCTGACTGGCCCGTGGGGGAGTGGGTGGGATGGGAGTAAGGAAACCTGGGAACTCAGGCCCCAAACCTCCTCCCCACCCCCACCCCCTACCTCTGATCCATCAGCAAATCCCTTTGAGTCCACCTTCAAAACATAACTGGAATCTGACCACTTCTCACCACACTGTTGCTGTCCCCTGGTTGAAGCCACCACCCAGTGGCTGCACCATCCTCTCCCTGCTCCTTCCTAGCCTCCAGCCTGCGGGAAACTGCAGAAGCATAGGTCAGGTCACATCCCTCCCCTGCTCTGAAGCCTCCCCTACCAGCCCCAGAAGACAGTCCTGGCCTTGGCCCCGAGGTCTGCATGCTCTGGCCTCCCTGACCCTTTCTGGCCTTTGTCCCCAAGTCTCTCACCGCACTCCCTCTGCCGCAGCACACTCTTCCTCACTGTTCCTCAAACAACTGCTTGCACTCTCGCCTCCAGGCATTTGCATGTGCTGTGCCCTCTGCCTGGAAGGCCCTTCCCCAGATGTCTGCAGGGCCAGCTCTGTCCCCTCCTTCCTGTCATCGGATGCCATGCCGCCTCCTCTGGAGGCCTCCCCTGACCTCCATCTAAGTTGGCCTCGCAGCCCCTCCCATCACATACACAGCCCTTTCTCGGCTTCCTTTTCTCCAAAATTTGCATCACTTTCTAACCGTGCCATTTAATTGACTTATTCATACTGTTTATTCTCAGCCCACACGACATTAGTATTTCAGCTTCCTGAGGACAGGAATCTGAGTCGTCTGTGCCAAAAACAGTGTCTGGGACATAGCCGACGCTTTCAAACTCGGCTGGATCACAAGTGCTTCTCCTAACAATTCCAGGTGAGAGGTCACCTTAATCTCTTGCCACAGAAAAAAACTGAGGTTCAGGGAAGGAAACACTTTGGTCGAGGTCGCAAGGCCAGGATACAGTGGGGCAAGGATTTGGACCCGGGCCCGAGCCTCCCACTCTGTCCGGCTCAGGCTGGGCGTGGGCTGGGAGCAGGACCTCTGGGCTGGTGTGTGGCAGGGGCCCTAGGCCGAGGCTGGCGGGGCAGCGGCTCCTGCCAGGCCCCCTGCGGTCAGTCCCCTCCCGGCCGGGCAGGGAGGAGGTGGTGGCTGCCCAAGCAGGCCCACCTGCTGCAGGGTGGTGTAAGAGGGGCATTGGGAAAGGCCTGGGGCACCAGGTCCATTCTACAGTTGCCCAGTCCCGAACGGCCATGGTGAGAAAGGAAGTCAGCAGGATCCAAAATAGGTCTGTGTTTTGGGAAGTGAAACTGGGTGCTGGGGACAGGAGGCCAGAGGAAGACCCGGGCCTCCTGGGTGAGGCTGTCGGGGGTGGGGGTCTTTCCCTGTTTCCTGGGCCTGGGGGTCATGGGTCTTGGGAATGGGCCTCAGGCCCCTGTCACAAGCTATGTGGTCCTGGACATGTCACTTTAGCTCTCTGATCCTCAGTCTTCTCATCTGTAAAGAGGGTGGTATCTGCTTCTCTGGGGACTGGGAAGAAGTGGCGAGACCATGTCCCAAAGCCCAAGGCTGTGGTTCAAAAGATGGTAACAGTTATTGTGGGGCCTCCTCCTCCAGGAAGGCCCCCAACCCCAGGTCAGAGTGGATCTCTCCCTCCCAGGAATCTCCCTCTCCTCTCAACTTCTTTTGGTTTCTGTTCACAAATGTCTTTCCCACTAGAGGAGGCCGGGACTTCCTCTGAGCCCTCTTGGTGTCCCCAGTGCCAGGATAGGGCCTGGCGGGTGGGAGGGGCCACACACGGGGGCAGAGGCTGGTGGTGCCCTGAGGGTCCACTGTCTGTGTCCCGAGAGCCAGCTTCTCAGGGGCGGCCTGGGGCTGTGGCAAGGGGAGGGCGCTGAGGGTGGCTGAGTCGTATTTCCTCTGAACCTCAGTTTGCTCATCTGTAAAATGGGGACACTTGGAAATGAGACTCACGGCTTCTCTGTCCCAGATTAATGACACATGGATCATCCAAGATGCCGCTCCAGGTGCCGCAGAGTGTGCCTGGGGCAGGGCCCAGGTGACCCTGCATCCTGCCTTCTGCTGCCCCTCTCCTGCCCTGGCGAGAAGTAGATCTTCAAAGCAGAAAAAGTTCCCAGGTGTAGCTGGGGACTTGCCACCAATCAGAAAGCTCCGGATACGACAGAGTCAATGAGCTGCAGGGGGCCTGACATCATCCAGGCTTTACAGATAAAGCCCAGAGAGGTTAGGCTACTTGTCTGAGTTCACACAGCAAATTCGGGCAGAGCAGGTGGGGTGTCTAGCCCCCCTGATGTCCAGTCCAGGGCTCCTTCATGCCGTCCACCCCGAGTGAGCTGCTGGCCGCACAGAGGGGATGTGTCGTCCAAGCACATCACAGTCGCTGCACCTCCACAAGGCGGGAACGAGAACGCCCGCCTTACAGACCAGGGCCTCAGCCTTGGGGAAGGGGAGCGTCTCCCGACCCTTCTCATCCCCCAACAGCCCCGCCCGGAGCTGCTTAAGGGCTCCTGGGGTCCCTTGAAGGCTGGGCCTTCAAACCCAGGGACTAACCTTGGGGCTGAGGCTCCTCCGGGAGGGACCTGCAGGGGCCGGGTTGTCCTCCTCGTCCTGCCAGGCTCACCCGCGAGCCAGCCGCTCGTGCACATTGCTGCCCGCAAGGCCCACTGTGCGTCAACTGGACGGACTCAGAATAATGAGAACAAACACCTGACATGGCATTTGCTGTGTGCGGGCCCTCTGCTAAGGGCTTTATTGACCTCGGCTCGCTTCAGTCTCGCAGTATTTCCAGAGGTCAACCCCATGAGTAGCCTCATTTTGCAGATGGGGAAACTCACGCACACCCCAGACTGAGCTCCACGCCTGAAGCCTGCTCCTCTCTCGGCTGCCAGCCCGGGCGACCCTGACACCCCGAGCGACGGTGCTGAGAGCTGGGAGTCACCCCGACACCGCCACTGCCTCTCCCCTCGCAGCCTGTCAAAGCGACCTCTTCACTTGGCCACTCACCTGCTCTGCGAACTGAGAACAGTAACTGAACCTTCCTGTCAAACAGGATAACAGCCCAGGCCGGTGAAGGGTACGGCAGAGTTGCAGGACTTGCCATCACTGCTGGGCTGTGTGCCCTTGGCAGGAGAACCAACCTCTCTGGGCTGCAGTTTCCTGTCTGTAAAGCGGGGATGGGAACATGTTTGCCTCGGGCGGTGGGGAGGATTCCCGACCAGTGACCGCTGCTCTCTCGTCTTCCCTGAGACGTTCCAGCAACTCTCCCTCCTCTTAGAACTCAACCTAACAACATTCACACTGCCAGCTCGTCTTCTGCCTGAGCCCACACCTGCTCCTCTGCTGGCCCATTTCCTCCAGCCCCTGCAGGAGACACGCCTGTCCTTGCTGCCCCAGTGTTGCTTCCCCCCCCTTCTCCCTTGAACTCAATCCCCCCAGGGTCCCCGCCCCCACTCCCACTCCACTGGCCAAACCCAGTGCCACCTCCCAGCCCTCCCAGCCCTCCTCGCCTGCTGGGACCTCAGCAGCACTGGAAGCTGCGGGCACCCTGCTCCTTCCACACCTTCCTTCCCCCTATGACCGTCCCAGCAGCCCCTTCTCAGCCCTTTTCTGCCTCTTCTCCCCCAGCTCTCTGGGCAGGGACTGCGGGCTCAGTCCCCTGGTCCCCTGTTCCTCTCCATCCTCCCGGGCTGGCTTCAAAGAGAGTTTCTCTGCTGGCTACCTCCACGCTGGTATCAACAGCCTGGACGGCTCCCCTGAGCTCCAAGCCAGCACGGCTCCTCCGGCTTTCCTCGGTCCCGTCTGACCTCCGATATTTGCACACTGATCTCTCGTGGCCTGCGAGACCCAGCGCCGCTCACAGCCTGCACCCTCTTTCCGTCTCTCTGCGTCTCTGCCTCTCGCTTTGTTTCTCTGGCTCTGTCGCTGTTCTCTCTTCTCTGTGTCTCTGTCTCTCTGATTCTCTCTCTGGCCCTCTGTCTCTCTGTGCCTCTGTCTCTCTGACTCTCTCTGATCCTGTCTCTCGTGTCCCATGTCACTGCATCAGTAAACCCTGGGCTCTGACTTCTAAATACTCCTCAGTTTCCAGCACTCCTCACCCTCCCCAGGCCTCCCCTGCACCAGCCTCCATTGTCTCTCACTGGATGGCCGCCCCAGCAGCCTCCTCCTTGCTCCCAGGCTCCTGCCCCAGCTGCCTGGGACTGTTCTCCAGACGGCAGCCAGAGGGACCCTTCCGAGGAGAGCCTGCTGTGTCCTGGCCCGCAGAGGCTCCTGTGTCACTCAGAGCAGCCCAGGCCTTGTAAAGATCTTGCAGCCAGGCACTCCCATCCCCACGGCCTCTCCCCTCCCAGGTTTCCCCTGCCCCCTGGGAAGTTCTCCCCCAGCCAGGCCCTGCCCCTCACCTCTCTCGGGGCCAGGTACAGAGGCCTCCTTCTGGGGGGTGGGGGGCTTCCCTTGCCCTCACCATGGTTCTAAGCCACCACCTGACACTTCCCACTTTCTTCCTTTCCCCTCCTCTCACACCATACATCATGCATGGTGTCTCTCGTGTTTACAGTGGTTCTGCCCAGGAAGGCGGGGGTTTCTGTCCCGTGTTCACGCTGCCTTCCTGGTTCAGAGCAGGGTGAGCGCCAGCCTGCATCAGGGCTGAGCCACCGGGGGCCTGAGTGCCGGGATGGACGCGCCACATGAGATCGCAGTGCCCAAGCTCTGCCTGTGATAGATGTGACCCACCTGGCCCAGCCCCGCTGCAGGGCCTGCTTGAGGCCTCCTGCTTTCCCAGGGCTTGTTCTGGGCTTCTCACTGTCCCTCTGCCTCCCGCCCGTCCTGGGCCCCACTCAGACCCCCTCCATTCTCTGCAGTGGACTCCAAAAGATCTTCAAAAACCCGGATGCAATCATGCCATCCCCTCCCCAGCCCTCCAGTGGCTGCCCGTGGCCCTCAGGATAACGTATCGAGTCCCTACATGCCATAGAGGGCCCTGGAGACCAGGCCCCTGCCACCAACCCTGCTTCTTCCTCCCCCGCCAGCCCTTGCCCCCTCCCTAGGCCCCGGCAGCTGCCCACTTCCCCAGCAGGCACCCTCACAGCCTGGCTGGCAGACTCCGGGCACAGGGGCTGTGCTTCCCGGGGGCCTACCTTGTACAGGCCCCGTGAGAGGAACTCTTGGGGCAGAAATAATCTCCAACAAACCACAGCAGCAACGCCAGACTTTACTAAGCACCTACTATGTGCTGGGCACCAAGAACAGAACAATAAGAAGACATGCAAGGCTGGATGCCGTGGCTCACGCCTGTAATCCTAGCATTCTAGGTGGCCGAGGCGGGAGCACTGATAGATTCCAGGAGTACGAGGTTGCAGTGAGCTACAATGAGGCCACTGCACGCCAGCCTAGGTGACAGAGTGAGACTCTATCTCAAAAAAAGAGCCAGCACGGTGGCTCTCGCCTGTAATCCTAGCACTTTGGGAGGCTGAGGCGGGCAGATTGCTCAAGGTCAGGAGTTTGAAACCAGCCTGAGCAAGAGCGAGACCCCGTCTCTACTAAAAATAGAAAGAAATTAGCTGGACAACTAAAAATATATAGAGAAAAAATTAGGCAGGCATGGTGGCGCATGCCTGTAGTCCCAGCTACTAAGGAGGCTGAGACAGGAGGATTACTTGAGCCCAGGAGTTTGAGGTTGCTGTGAGCTAGGCTGACGCCACGGCACTCACTCTAGCCTGGGTAACAGAGTGAGACTCTGTCTCAAAAAAAAAAGAAGAAGAAGAAAAAGAAGAAGACACGACTTGACCTTGCCCACCGGAGGCACATTCTAGGGGTAGAGACAAAACATACCTCCTCAGGGCTTCTGCCCACTCACCAATCCCACAGCCCCCAAACTCGGCCTCTGCCTCTTCAGATCCTGCTCAAATGCCACCATCTCTGTGCAGCCTCCCTGACCTCCAAGTCTGATGCTGCCAGATCCCCCAAGCTCCCCACCCTGTCCCTGCTTGCTTTGTCTCCTTTGTCTCACCAGGAGCCCATGCCATCTGGGCAGGCGGGCAGGGGCCCTCTCTTCCGTTCCCAGCTCCATCCCAGCACCGAGGACAGTGCCAGGCACAGAGGACACATTTGTTGAGTAAGGGAATGAAATCTGTAGGTACTATGGGGACACGAGCTTGGTAGAGACATGTGGAGTGATGGGTGGTCTGGGAGGTCTCTCTAAGGAGATGGCACTGGGCAGAGACCCCAGAGGTGAAGGACCGAGCACGTGGAGGAAGAATGCCTGGGGTGAATGAAGCGGTAAATGAATGGCCAAGGGCCCGAGACGGGCTGAGCTTGGGGTGTTTGGAAAACAGCAAGTGAGGCCGGAGTTGAGTGAACCAGGGGAGGGTGGGGTGGGTGGGGAGCAGGGTGGGGAGAAGTTTTACTAAGCCTTTTACCAGGAGGGTAAACCGAGGCTCAGGAAGCTTAGTGTTAAGTCAAGTCCAAGGCCAGAAAACTAGGAAGCCGCAGAGGCAGGACTAAACCCGGCCTGCTGGGATGTGGGGCCGGAGACTGGGGGCCCCCTCCCCAAGTGGCCTCCCCACCACACTCTGGGGCTCACCCACGCTCTGCTTATTAATAGCTAACCCAGGTGGGGCCCTGCTGGGTCAGGAGCCTCCAGGTATTGGCTCAGCCCAGCGGCCTCCAGGCCAAAGCCCAGAGATCGGAGTGAGCCAGGGGCCGCTGGGGAGCAGCTGGAGCCGTGTCCCTGCCCCCTGGAGCTGGGCCATCACGGTTCAGGGGAGGCCCAATTTGCTGGGACCAACTGGCTGGGCCACCCCCAGCTAAGGGCCTGAGACCACAAGGACAGCACACCAGGTTGCCCCTGCTCAGAACCTCCCCAGGGCAGGCGCCAGGAGGCACTGACTGTCTGCAGCTGGGACTCCAACTTCCTCCCTCCCCTCCCTCTGTGCGGGTTGCCTGTGGGCCACTCCCTGCTGTTCCCAACCGGCCAAGCTCATTCCTTCCCTGCACCGGGCTGTTGTCCTGGCTGGTCCCTCTGCCCCAGGCTCTTCCGCACTCCTGTGTGGCCGACTCCTGCCCTGAATCGGGCCCCAGCTCAGGGTCCCTTCCTCCGAGGCCTTCTCTGACCACCTGTCTAAAGCAGGCCTGCTCCTGCCACTACTTACTCTCCAACAGAGGGCCCTTGTAGGTCTTCCCTGGCACTTCACAGAAATGACAGTCATCCCACATCTGTGACCTATCTATTGCCAGTGCTCCTATCCCCTGGTTGGGGTGTCAGCTCCCCATGGATCGTGTTCCCGGAGCCCCCCCAGGCCTAGCACTCAGTGATGATCAGTGAAGATTTGCGGAGTGAGAGCATGAGTGTCCACCCACTTCACTGTACAGAGGCAGCAATCGAGGTTCTGAGAGGGTGAGTCACTTGCCCAAGGTCACACAGCCAACCAGAGGCAGAACCAGAGCAGGAGCCCAGCTCAGTTCACTTGACTCTGCATCTAGCACTCTGCAGCCTGCACCATAACTAACACTCAGGGCTCAGCCAGCCTTGCCCCAGCCTTTCAGCTATGACCTCTACCTCTAACCACTCATTTTTGGCTCTGGGAAGAAAGAAGTGGGTAGGAAAGGTGGAAGGAGGCAAAGACGCAGCGTGAGGATCAGAGATGTGTGGGGCCTCAGGGCTCACCTAGTCCCACCTGGCAGAGCCCAGCAAGGCTGGGCACCTGGCCGGGGGCCTCTGGGCCCGCAGTCCAGTCTCGCTCTTGCCTGCTTGAGCCGGAAGGGGTTAATTTTGTGCTTGGCTCCTGGCTTGCTGTGGACCGTGGCTGGGACAGAACATCTGTCTGTTGCTATGGTTGCCATACACTTGAAGAGGATGGCTGGGTAATTATGGCAAACGCCGCTGAGCGAGTGTGCGGGTGCCCGGAAGTGGCTCAGGACGCTTGCCCGCCCAGTGCAGAGGCAGGCTGCAGGACTCTAGCCTGGCTGGGTCACTGAGGAGCCCTGTACCCAGGCCTGGGCTCCTGGGCCGGCGGAGGAGTCAGCTGGAGCCACCTTGGCCTTTGCATAATGAACGGGCCGGCCACCGAGCCCCTGGGAATCCCAGAGCAGGCCAGACACTGGCAGCCTGGGGCTCCAGGGCCTGCGGGCAGTGAGCCTGCTGGCACGGGTGGAAGGCCCCGATAGTGCCCCAGTGCTTCTGTGTCCTCCCCTGAGGGAGAAGCCCTGTCATCCGTGTCTGCCCGGGAGGCAGCAGGCAGAGACTGACCACCTACGCCCTGCCCGCTCTGTTCTGCCTGCTTGGGGGGTGAGCTTCGGCTTCCTCATCTGCTCGCAGGAGGATAAGAGGGCCTCCCTGGGAGAGCTGCAGGAGGCCTGCGTGCGATAGGGCCAGGGCCGGGGCAGAGGTGGCTCTGGGACAGGAAATGTTCGCCCCAGCCTTGCTCGGCAGGCAGCTGGTAAACTTCAGGCTGCCGTGGATTTATAGTGTGGGCCCACAGACCTGCTGCAGGCTGTTTGGCACAGCGGCCAATTGCACGATTTGTGCTTGGATCCACCCTTGCCCAGCCGAGCTGGGCGCAGGCAGAGGAGCTCACACCAAGGAGGGTCGCCCTCCCCACCCGAAGCAGGGGCTCTGCTTCCCGAAGGCTCTATGCAGGCTCACAGGCTGGCAGACCCCAGAGGCCTGAGCGATGCTGGCTTCCAACTCCCTCTGCAAGCACCCGTGAGCAGAGGCTGGGCACCCTCCCCAAGGTCACCCTCACAGGCTCCTGGCTCTTCCCCGTGCCACTGCCCCCTCCTCCTGGCAACTTCTCTTCTCTCCTCCCATCTGCCTCCCTCACATAACAATTGCAATAATAATAACTTACATAGTTCCAGACTCCTAGCTCTACACACATTAGCTTATTCCTTCAACAACCTATGAGGAAAGTGCCATTTTTAATGATGTTTTCAGAGGGAAATTATCATGGCATGGAGCAGTAAAGAGATCTTCCCAAGTTCCCCTGGCTGGTAAGTAGTACAGCCCAGAAGCTCCAAACAGGGCCACTCTGGGCACTGACTCCTTTTCTGTCTACCTCCCGCTAAGGATGACCTCTTTGAGGGCCCAGATAGTCTGGTTCTTCTATTTCCCCAAATCTGTGCACAGAGCAGGCACATACACACGTTTAACTTCCCATTCATGCGTGGGTGCATTCATTCAGTAAGTATGCATTGCGCACCTTGTCTGTGCCAGGCCCTATGCTGGGGGAATCAGTGGACCCCCTTCCCTGCATCAGGCAGTCCAGAGGCCCAGGGGACACCTGACCTCAGTGCACAGGTATTCAAGTGAAGGATTAAAGTCACTCTGGCAACCATTACCTCCCTGCACTCTCCCACTGGCCTGAGGAGGGCAGGGCAGTGGCCACACCCGCACCTTACAGCAGGAAATGGAAGCTCAGAGAGAGAGGGGCCCTGCCCAAGGGTACACAGCCATGTGCCAGGTGGGGCAGCCCCTGGAGCCTTGGAATTCTGCACCCCACAGAGCTTGGTCAGCAGAGAAGGCTGCCTGCCCAGGCATGGGGATGGCTTTGGCCTTGATGGAATGCTCACCCCAGAGTGACCAGCTTGTCCTGATTTGTCTGGAACCGTCACTGTTTGTACCCCTCAGTCTCAGGAAAACAGGGCAGTTGGTCACCCTAGCTCGGCACTTCCTCGGTGCCACAAACCCAAGCTTCAGAGTGCAGCTGCCTGGTCTGGGATCCAGTTTCCCTCCCTTCCCAGGAGTGGGGTCTTGGATCAGGGAGGGCCCCTCTGAGCCCTGTGTTCTCCTTGCCCCACCCATGGACCTGTGGGCCCCACCTCAGGCTGCCTTAACAGGTCAGAGTCAATAGGTCCCTGCCAGGGGAGCCACCAGGCCTGCCCAGTTCCTGTTCCTTAGGGAGCCTTGGCTGGGCAGGGAGGCCCAAGGCCTCCTTAAAGAGACAGGCACAGGCTAGAGCCAAGCTCCGCATATTTAACAGGCAGCTCCTGTGAGCCATGAATCAGCATCCCAGGGTCCCTTTGGTCAGCACAAAAGCATTTTCCCAGCTAGGCACCCCCTGCAGTCCTTGGGGTGGGGGTGTAGGGTGGGAAAAGACAATCTGCAAGTAGGGGCCTGTGGCCCAGGAAGGCTGCTCCCCTCCCAGCTGCAGGGCCTCCTTGGGGATCTACAGGTCCCAGGCAGGACTTCTAAGACACGTGCAGAAAGGGCTGTGGAGGGAGGCATGCGGGTCCTCTGGTTCCAAGCCCGATCCTGCAGCTGCCTGGCCATGTGATCTCAGATGGGGCCCTGAGATTCCCCAGGCCTCAGTGTCCCTGGAACAATGGTATCTGGCCTCTATGACCTCTAAGGCCTTTCCAGCTTCCTAAGATCAACTAACTGAAACCAGACTTCCTGATTCCCAGTGACAGCTGGCTGAATCCTGGGCCTTCTGGTCCCTGGGTCTCAATACTCAGTCTAATACACGGTAGGTGGTGAGGAACACAGAATAGAAAGATGAGTGGATGGATGGGAGGACGGATGGATGGATGGGAGGATGGGTGGACAGATGGATGGATGGGAGGATGGGTGGACAGATGGATGGATGGATGGGAGGATGGGTGGACAGATGGATGGATGGGAGGATGGATGGACAGATGGATGGATGGGAGAATGGATGGACAAATGGATGGATGAGAGGATGGATGGATAGGAGGATGGGGGATGGGTGGATGGATGGAAGGGAGGGTGAATGGATGGATGGAGGGTAAATAGGAGGATGGAGGAATGGGAGGATGAATGGATAGATGGGAGGATTGAGGGATGATTGGGAGGATGGAGAGATGGATGGGAGGATGGATAAATAGGAGGATGGATGGATTGAAGGATGGAAGGATGGATGGGAGGATGGATGGATAGGAGGATGGATGGATGGGAGGGTGGATGGATGGGAGGGTGGATAGATGGGAGAGTGGACAGATAGGAGGATGTATGGATAGATGGAGGATGGATGGATGGATAGGAGGATGGATGGATGGATGGTAGGGTGGATGTATGTGAGGATGTATGGATTGATGGAGGATGGATAGGAGGATGGATGGATAGGAGGATGGATGGATAGATGGAGGATGGATGGATGGATAGGAGGATGGATGGAAGGATGGTAGGGTGGATGGATAGGAGGAGGGATGGATAGATGGAGGATGCATGGATGGATAGGAGGATGGATGGATAGGAGGATGTATGGATAGATGGAGGATGGATGGATGGATGGATGGATAGGAGGATGGATGGATGGATAGAAGGATGGATGGATGGGAGAGTAGATGGAAGGATGGGAGGGTGGATAGAAGGATGGGAGAGTGGATGGATAGGAGGATGTATGGATACATGGAAGATGGATGGATGGATGGATTGATAGGAGGATGGATAGGAGGATGGATGGATGGATGGATGGATGGATGGATAGGAGGATGGATGGATGGATGGATGGATGGATGGATGGATGGATGGATAGGAGGATGGATGGATGGATAGGAGGATGGATGAATGGGAGGCTGGGAGGGTGGATGGGAGGATGGGTGGATGGATGGATGGAAAGAAGGACCCCTGGGCTGGTGGACTCCTCAGTGCCCAGCACAAGTCTTGTCTGGCTCCACTTGGGAAAGGGTGACTTAGTAGGTGAATGAGTGCTTGACCTCTCCCTGCTCTCAGCCCTCATATCCACTGTCCCTCCAGGGCCCATCTGATATCCCCCCAACTCTCTCTCCATCTCCTCTGCTGCCTCCCAGCTAGGCCACCCCGCTCTCTAGCCTGGACACCGAAGCACCATCTCACTGGGCTCCCCGCCACCTCCCTCACCCTACTTCAGGTCATTCTCTGAGGGCAGTAGAAGGAGTTATGATGTGAATTAGTCCCAGTGCCTCAAACCTGCCCGGCCCTCCCAGGGCTCTTACGCTCATCCACGGGGCCTCGTGCCATTGCTGTGGACTCCTTCTCCCCCCCACCCCAGCCCGGCCCTCACTGTGCTCTGCCACTAACTGGTCTCCATGCTGTTCCCCACACCCACCAGCTCCCGCTCACCTCACAGGCTGGGAACACTCTTCCACCACCCGTCCGCCGCCCCAGAGCTGACACACCGCCACCGCACCCATTTCCCTCCCTGCAGATCTCAGCTCCGCAGCCACTTCCTCAAGGGAGCCCGTCTCGACCCCATCCTGGACAGGGCACCTCCTCATGTGCTCACATGGCACTCAGACCTTTATTTTATAGCTCTTCCTGCAGCTGCAGGCGTGTGCTTATGTGACTAATGACATCTGTCCCCCAGTGCACAGACCTGCATGGTCTGGGGCTCTGACTCACTCCCCACTGGTCCCCTGCACCCTGCACGGCGCACAGGTCTGGCACGGTGGGGCACATGGGGCATTTGCTGAATGAATGAAGAGATGGAGGTCCAGGTGGATGGGAGGGTAGGGGGTGGATGAATAGAAGGAGAGTATGGGCCAGAGGGGAAGGATGTTTTGATAAGTGGGTAGGGGGTAGAAGAGCCCCAGTAAGGAGGTGACATTTGAGAAGAGTCGAGAAGGCAGGAGGGAGCGGCTATGTGGGTTTCTGGGCAGAGGACGGTGCATTACAAGGACCCACGCCACCCAGGGCTGGCACACACCTGGCATGCCCAAAGGACACACGAGGGATCGGGCAGAGCCCGTGGACCCGGGGCTGGTCCCAAGGATGATGGGAGGAGGCTTCGGAGGGCGTGGGCAGAGCAAGGCTGCCGCTGCTTGTCTCCACTGCTCGGCGAGGGCAGCCCTGGTCCGTCTTGCTCAGTGCCCGGCACCTAGAGCCACTCAAAGTACTGAACGTGAGTTGGTGAGTGACTGAGTGGACCCCACACAGGTTTCCAAGGAGACATCCGCCACCCCCGCTCCCTGACACAGCCCGTTTCCCACTCAGCAGCCACAGGGGGTCATTTAAAACAGGTCATGTCCTTCTTCTACTTAAAACCCTCCCCCATGGGCCGGTCGGGGTGGCTCACGCCTATAATCCTAGCACTCTGGGAGGCCCAGGTGGGAGGATTGCTTGAGCTCAGGAGTTTGAGACCAGCCTGAGCCCTGAGCAAGAGTGAGACCCTGTCTCTACTAAAAATAGAAAAAGTCGGCCTGGCGTCGTGGCTCCCGCCTGTAATCCTAGCACTCTGGGAGGCCAAGGCGGGTGGATTGCTCGAGGTCAGGAGTTCGAAACCAGCCTGAGCAAGAGTGAGACCCTGTCTCTACTATAAATAGAAAGAAATTAATTGACCAACTAATATATATAGAAAAAATTAGCCGGACATGGTGGCGCATGCCTGTAGTACCAGCTACTCGGGAGGCTGAGGCAGGAGGATTGCTTGAGCCCAGGAGTTTGAGGTTGCTGTGAGCTAGGCTGACGCAACTACACTCTAGCCCGGGCAACAGAGCGAGACTGTCTCAAACACACACACACACACAAAAACCAAACAAAAACACCCTCCCCTGGCTTCGAGTCGCTCAGAGTGAAAGCCAAAGGCCTTGCAACAGCTCACAGGCACCACCACGGGCTTCTCAGCCTGGCACGAGTGACACGTGGCACCAACGTGTCTCTGTTGCACAGCCGTCCCGTGCACGGTAGGACATTTAGCAGCACCCCTGGCCTCTACCCACGAGGTGCCAGTAGCCCCCGCCCCCAGTCATGACAACCAAAACCCCCCAGACACTGCGAAAGCTCCCCTGAGGGGCGAACTCCTCCCTGGGTGCAGGGAGAGAGTCCCTGTGTCCTGGACTCTCCACTCAAAATAGCACCCAGCACCTGCCCCGCCCCGGCTCTATTCCCCCATGGCTTCCACCAGCAGCCGACACTTTCCTGGCCTGCCTGCGGGCCGTCTCCTAGCCTGGGATGAGCTGCATGGCGCCCTGGTCTGGTTCCCCTGCCCGGCGCAGGGCGCCCTCTATTTGCTGAGTGGATGCCTGACTCTCCCTGAATTCAGACTGTCACTCCTGTCATGGATGAGAAAACTGGATAGGAAAAAAAAATTGGATCAGAAGGGTTCGGCGGCTTACCCATGGTCACTCAGCTAAGTCCGTGACGGTGACAAGACTGAACCTTAGGACCGCTAATCCAGGTACATTAACTCTGCCTGTGTCCCCAACAGGCCTTGGCCTGGGACAAGGTGGGCAATGCAGAGGCCAGAGTACCTGGGTCCCAGGAAACAAGCATTCCACTGGGGCTCGAACCCAGGACCACCAGGATCTGAAGCAGGTATGTGATGTCCCCACCGGGCATCACAGTGCGGGCAGATTGCTGGGGGGAGGGGTGCACGTGAGAATCTTCCAATGACTAATTCATCTTAATTGACAAGGTTCTGTTGAATTCCTAGAAAGCCCCAGCCTGGGCACTTTGGACAACAGGGCTGCAGTGTGTCCCTGGGACATGTCCTCCAATATCAGGCACCGGAGCAGACGCTCTTTAAAGATAAAAGTTTGCTAGGCTGGGTGTGATGGCTCACGCCTGTAATCCTAGCATTCTGGGAAGCAGAGATGGGCGGATTGCTCGAGGTCAGGTGTTCGAAACTAGCCTGAGTAAGAGCGAGGCCCCATCTCTACTATAAATAGAAAGAAATTAATTGGCCAACTAATATATATACAAAAAACTAGCCGGGCATGGTGGCGCATGCCTGTAGTCCCAGCTACTCGGGGGGCTGAGGCAGCAGGATTGCTTGAGCCCAGGAGTTTGAGGTTGCTGTGAGCCAGGCTGATGCCACGGCACTCACTCTAGCCTGGGCAACAAAGCAAGACTCTGTCTCAAAAAAACAAAACAAAACAAAAGATAAAAGTTTGTTGAGTTTACCCAGTAAACATTCCAGCTGGGGAGGGGCGCTCAGGAGAAGGGGGTGAGATTTCCTGAAGAAGAGAGTGCGCTTTTCATAAATTACCAGGAGGAAAATTGTACATGTCGGAATAAACTCTGTCAAGAAATATAGCCGGGCGTGGTGGCTCACGCCTGTAATCCTAGCACTTTGGGAGGCCGAGGCGGGTAGATTGCTCGAGGTCAGGAGTTCAAAACCAGCCTGAGCGAGACCCCGTCTCTACCAAAAATAGAAATAAATTAATTGACCAACTAAAAATATATATACAAAAAATTAGCCGGGCATGGTGGCAAATGCCTGTAGTCCCAGCTACTCAGGAGGCTGAGGCAGGAGGATCGCTGAGCCCCGGAGATTGAGGTTGCTGTGAGCCAGGCTGACGCCACGGCATTCACTCTAGCCTGGGCAACAAAGTGAAACTCTGTCTCAAAAAAAAAAAAAAAGAAAGAAAGAAATATAGCAGGGCTGCCGGGTAGTTAATAATTCAGAGCTGTTCCCCATCATGACTTGGTATTTAAAAAATATTTCCTTGGGATCATTGTTGAAAAATATTGTTAATGGCCAGGAACCTTCTCATTGCATTAGATGGCCATTAACGGGCCAGCCTGGGCGGGGCCCCAGTGGAAGGCAGAGGACAGGGCCGCATGGTCCACTGTGGCGGGTGGGTCAAGCTTGGCTCCCAGGAAAGCAGGGAAGCACCATGGACACCCATCTCATCTTCCTCACCGTCCCCAGGATGGGAGGTGAGGATTGCAGGGCTCAGAGAGGGCAAGAGACCAGCCCCAGACCACACAGCTAGGAAACGGAGGATGGGGCTGAGATGAGAGCCCAGTTTCGGGTGGTTGAATTCTGGTGACAATA
This sequence comes from Microcebus murinus, assembly GCF_040939455.1. Lineage (NCBI taxonomy): Eukaryota > Metazoa > Chordata > Mammalia > Primates > Cheirogaleidae > Microcebus > Microcebus murinus. The sequence goes on from NC_134119.1 coordinate 30,088,199, forward strand.
CCTGACTTTGGGCAAGGGATTCCCCTTCTCTGTGCTTCAGTTTCCTCATCTGTGGAGTGGGCATCCATTTATTCGCTCAGACAATGAGTATTTGTGGGGTACTTGTTAAAATCCAGGTGCATAGCCAGGCATGGAGGCACATGCCTATAGTCTCAGCTACTTGGGAGGCTGAGGCAGGAGGATCACTTGAGCCCAGGAATTGGAGGCTGCAGTGAGCTATGATGACACCACTGCATTCTAGCCATGGCGACAGAGCCAGACTCTGTATCAAAATAAGATAAAATAAAACAAAATAACAACAATAAAAAAACCACAAACAGATGCTGGGATGGAGTGCCACAAAAACAGACCAAGGGCTCATTTCATAGAGCTCAGTCTGGTTGGCTACCAGACGGTGAACAAATACACCCTACCACAAACAGTAACCTGTACTATCAAGAAAACTAAAAGCAAATAAAGGGGCAGGTGGGAGGATGAATCTTTTAGTTAGGACAATCAGGGAAAACCTCTCTGGGCAGGTGACGGTTGAGTAGAGACCTGAAAATGGGAGGTGTAGGAGGAGAGTGGCTAAGAGGATTTCTGGAGCAGCATGTGCAAAGGCCCTGGGGTGGGATTTTACCTGCAGTATTGGAGGAACAGTGAGAGGCCACAGTGACTGGAGCAGAGTGAACCAGTGGGAGAGAGGTGGCAGGCGGGGTCAGAGATGGCAGCAGTGGCCCGATGGACGAGACTTTGTAGAATTTTATGCTGAGAATAATGAGAATCCAGCAGAGGGCTGGTTTGCCGGGGAGGGAAAGGTTTTGCTGTATGTTTTAAAAAGACCCCCTGAAAATTCTCCAGATTACATTGTCAAGTAAAAAAAAAAAAGCACGGGCAGAACAACATGCATGGTGTGCTCCTGCCTGCCTTTTTAGAAAAGGAGATGAAGGTATGCGCTGTGTATGCATGAAATTATCTCTGGCGTGACAGACGAGAGCAGGATGAGACCGTGCCTCCGAGGAGCAGGCCTGGCTGGCTGGGACTGGGTGGGATGGATACTTTCTTCTCTTTGCCTTTTTTCCTAACACCGTTTGAATTTTGAACCATGCAAATGTGTTACATAGTCAAGAAAATAAATAAATACTTTTTGGATGCCAAAGAAAAAAGAAGAAGAAAGAAAAAAAGGAAAGGCCCCTCTGGCTGCTGCCTGGATAATAGACTGTAGATGTGCCCAGGTGGGCAGGGCGCGGAGGTGGCGTGGTCGGCATTTTTAGCCCCACTTTACAGATGAGGACCTTGGAGCTCAGAGAGGGCAGGCGCTGAGCCCCAGACCACACAGCTAGGAAATGGGGGATGGGCTTGGGTGAGGCCTGCCAGGCTCCTGGCTGCCTCCCTTCTGATCTCTGCTCTGTGTTCTTGGATGATCCGCCCAGTGACGTCCTCCTAGAGGTGCGTTCACGCGTTCCTTAGATCGTTCATTCACTCAACAAATGTACCAAGTGCCTCCTCTGTGCCAGGCGCTGTGCTAGACCCTGGCATCCAGCCTTGAGCGAGAGAAGCCCCCACCCCCACGGCGCTCACATTGCCAGGGGCAGGGACGTGGGCAGGCAAGCTACCAAGGTAGGAACTGAAATAGGTGCCATATGAGAGCTAAGATGACAAATAAAGCAAAGTAGGCCAGGTGCGGTGTCTCACGCCTGTAATCCTAGCACTCTGGGAGGCCGAGGCGGGCCGATCACACAAGGTCAGGAGTTTGAAACCAGCCTGAGCAAGAGCGAGACCCCGTCTCTACTAAAAAATAGAAAGAAATTAATTGGCCAACTAAAAATATATAGAAAAAATTAGCCGGCATGGTGGCACATTCATGTAGTCCCAGCTACTCGGGAGGCTGAGGCAGGAGGATTGCTTGAGCCCAGGAGTTTGAGGTTGCTGTGAGCTAGGCTGATGCCACGGCACTCTAGCCTGGGCAACAGAGTGAGACTCTGTCTCAATAAATAAATAAATAAATAGAATAAAGCAAAGTAGGAGAATAGCAAGCGAGGGGTAGGCGCCTTTAGATGTTAGAGCAGAGACCTCAAGAAGTGTGGGAAGGGCATTGCAGGCAGAGGGAACAGTAGGTGCAAAGGCATGAGGTGGGATCATGCTGGGAGGGTCTGAGCAACAGCAGAGAGGCAGCCCAGCGGCCACGCCCTGTGGGTGCTGGGTTCCTCGGGGGACAGCAGAGGCTGTGGAGGCTCTGAGCAGGGGCACGACATGCTCCAAATGAGGTTTGGAATGAAGGAAGCTGCCTCCATACCGTTTGCAGGGTGGGGACGGCGCTGGCCGACGCCGCCTGGGCTGCCTCGAGAGAGAGATTCTAGGAGAAGAAAATCTCAGAGTGGCGAGGTCAAAAGGGATGTCTCATCCTGCGAGGGCCTTGGGGTATGCTGGAGAGGACCTGGCCATGCAGACAGAGGCTGGGGTTCATGTCCTGGCTCTGCCACCTCCCAATCATGGAGCTCAATTGCTCCTGCTCCTGGGGCCCCAGGGGTCTGCCTTGTCACAGGGGGACACAGTCAGGGATGGAGAAGGGCTCCCGAGGGCTGGCAATGCTTGGTGCCAAGCTCAGCAGTGCGACCGCCACTGGTAGGGCCTGACCCGGGCAGCTGAGGCCCCCCAGGAGGAAGCGAGGCCTGGAGGCCGAGGGAGCCCCTGCCACTGCCACTGCCACTGCCTGTCCGAGCAGTCCCGGCTCTGGCTCCGGAGACCCGGCTTTGGCCTCCTGTGCTTTCGCCATCTGTGCACCGCGGCTGGCCAGGCGTGCCCTGCTCTGGGGTGCCCATCTGGACGCCAAGCTGACAGCACATCCGGCTCGAGCAGGGCATCTCATAAGCAATGGTTCAGCCCCGTCGGGCTCCCAGCATTTTGCTTTGCGTTGGTTTTGGTCCTTCTCCTCTCCCAGTCTCACTGGCGGTGAAGGGAGGGGAGGAAGGAGCTCACACTTCCTGTCTACTCCACACAGGGGCCGGGCTGGCCTTGGCAGTCAACCATCTCATTCTGTCTTATACCAACCCCCATTGATGGGTGAGGAAACTGAGGCTCAGAGAAAATGGTGACTTGTCCAAGGTCACCTGAGTGTTAAGGAGCAAAGCCAGGATTTAAACCTGGGACTGCTGCATTCCAGACCTTCTACCAAATCCCAGTTCCCGCTGGCACCAGATGCCTGGAAGGGGCCTGGGCGGGGATGGGGGTGAGTCAAAGCAGCGCACTCACCCCAGCTCTGGGCCAGAAAAGGCCCCGGGCCACGGTCCTCCGTGCTAGGAAGGCAGTGGGCTGGCAGGCAGGCTGGGGTGTAAGCCTGGCTCCCTCCTTCCAGCAGAGTGGCCGTGACCCCAGCTCAGGTGACACAGCACCTGCAGCTCGAGCCACCACTGGCCTGGCCTGGCCTGCTGGTGACAACATTCCCAGAGCAGTGGGCAAGCCGGGGGCCTCAGTTCATTAGCCCAGCCCGGAGAAGCTGAGAGAGGTTAGGAATGCTGCTGCCAGACTTCCAGAAGCTTCTCCAATTTCTGCAGCCCCAGCAGCTTCTGGAATGGACCCAGGGCAGCCTGACCCCTGCCTGGAACCCCTCGCAAATGCCAGCTCCTGCACGCTCGCTCCAGGGTTGCTGCCCTCAAGAGCGATGCCTTCTGCCCTCGGCTTGCTGGGGGCCTTGGAGACTCCAGGGAAAGCCACAGTGGTGGCTCTGTGCCTGAGATGCCACCATCAGCCAGTGTCATTTGGGGTCAAGAGCTGCCCTGTCCTACCTATCCTTTTAAGAAAAGAAAAAAATGCCTGTAATCTCGCAAGGGAGAAAATGTGACGTCTTTAACATATCAGTGAAATGACGACCATCTGGGAGGGAGGAAAGAGCATCAACTCCTGTTGGATTCATTGGATTTGAACTCTAATCCTGATCTACACCTCCACCCAGTGGCCTCTCTTGCTCCCCTGGCCTCACCTCTGCCTCTCTGCCTCCCTTTAAAGGCACCCCTTCTTCTCTTTCCCCAGGCACCTGCCCCCTGGGGTCGGCCCTCGGCAGCCCCCACCTGGAATATCTGAGTAGCTTCCAAGCTGGTCTCAGCCATGCTGTCCGCTTCTCTCTCAAACACAGCCATGACCTCCTCCTTCCCTCACTCAAAACCCTACCATGGCTCTCCAATGGTCCCAGGACTGGATCCTGACACCCTAGCTTGGCCTTAAGGACCATTTATGGTCCAACTCTGCCTATCTCTCCAACCTCACCCCTTCCCACTCCCTGGATTGTTGAGAGCATGGGCTCTGTGGTTGCTGTGTGACCTTGAGCAAGTTACTTAACTTATCTGAACCTCAGCTGGGTGTAGTGACTCACGCCTGTAATCCTGGCACCCTGGGAGGTCGAGGCAGGAGGATTGCTTCAGCTCAGGAGTCAGGAGATCAAGACCAGCCTGAACAAGAGTGAGACTCTGCTCTACAAAAAATAGAAAAATTAGCTGGGCATGGTGGCGTGCACCTGTAGTCCCAACTACTAAGGAGGCTGAGGCAGGAGGATCACTTGAGCTCAGGAGTTTGAGGCTGCAGTGAGCTATGATGACACCACCGCACTCTACCCAGGGCAACAGAGTGAGACTCTGTCTTAAAAAAAAAAAAAAAGGCCGGGCGCGGTGGCTCACGCCTGTAATCCTAGCTCTCTGGGAGGCCGAGGCGGGCGGATTGCTCAAGGTCAGGAGTTCAAAACCAGCCTGAGCAAGAGCGAGACCCCGTCTCTACTATAACTAGAAAGAAACTAATTGGCCAACTGATATATATATAAAAAATTAGCCGGGCATGGTGGCGCATGCCTGTAGTCCCAGCTACTCGGGAGGCTGAGGCAGAAGGATCGCTCGAGCCCAGGAGTTTGAGGTTGCTGTGAGCTAGGCTGACGCCACGGCACTCACACTAGCCTGGGCAACAAAGCGAGACTCTGTCTCAAAAAAAAAAAAAAAAAAAGGAAATTGAGCCCCTCCCCTCATAACCTCCCCTTTCATATTAATAAAAAATATATAAAATTAAAAAAAATTTATCTGAACCTCAATTCCTCATCCATGAACGTGAAATAGGTTTCTGTCACAAAGGGAACAGGGTTTCAATTATGTGATTCCAATGAGCTCACACCTGTAGCACTAAGCTGGGCTCAATAAATGCAGCTACCCTTATTTGTCTGTCACTGCCCCTATGGAACAACTAAAAATACCTCCCACCATGCTGTGCTGTTTCCTGTCTCTAAGCCTGTGCAGATGCTGTGTCCTTTGCCTTAGCAGCCTAGTGAACTCCTATTGATCCTTCAACACCCCTCTCAGGGAGTGCCCTGATGGGCCCACTGTCAGCTCTCCTTCCTCAGAACACTCCTCCATATTAGCCAGATTGCTGAGCTGGAATTTTTCCGTTTACCCGTTGAACTTCCACCATATGACTGTGGGCTCCCAGGGGCAGCGGCCACAAATGAGTAAACTGAGCCAGCCATAGGGGGAGGGGGGAATTATGGGGGAAGGGGTGGGAGAGAGGAAGCAGGGAAAGGTGGAGTGAGAGGGGCTCTGTGGTTGGCCAAGGCAGGATAAAGCTTTCATTTATTGAATCATTTGTTCGTTCACCCATTCATTTAGCAAATATATATTGACCTTCTTCTCTACTTAAAGCCACTTGCTAGCTTTCCACAGCTTCTAGAATCACATCCCAACACTCTCCTCCCAGGCTGGCCCATGAAATTCCAGGAATCCCGCCCTAGTCGACCTCCCCACCCTCAGTCTCCCTGTCCCCTTCTGTCCCCCAGTGTGCTCCAGAACCCTGGCTCCCTTCCAGAACGCCCCTCTCCGGAGCTCCCAGGCTGGCCCAGGAGAGGCCTCCCCAGCCTGTGTACATGGCTCGCGCTGCAGCTCCGTCTCCTTCCTCTCTCGCAGCCAGCCCCCACCGACGCTCCTGCGGGATTAGGCGATTTGCACCCACCTCCGCTGGGCTGTGAACCCCCCACCCCCCACGCCTATTGCGACTGGCGCCGCCTGGGGAGCCGAGGAGGCCAGAGCCAAAAGGGCCTTGGTGAACACCTAGGTCCGCCCCCTCGCGTTGTAACAGCAATAATAAAAAACTGATAATGCCAACAATAACAGCAGCTAACACTTCCCACGTGCCAGGCGCTGCGCTTTCCGTGCACTGTTTTCTTTCATCTTGGCGACAACCCCATAAGGAGAGGTCTGATTATAACCCCATTTCACAGAGGAGAAAAACTGAACCTGGGAGAGGTCACGGAGCTTGGCTCTCAGCTACCCACTGGCTGTGCTGCGAGGGCTGCGGTGACAAAGCTGAACTAGGTGGAGGCTCCACAGGTTTTAGCTGTGTGACCTCAGACTGGACACACACCCCTCTGGCCTCAGCCTCCCCATCTGTAAAATGGAGATAAACACAGTCCCTTCATCACATTGAACGTCCACAGGAGGGAGGCCGACAGGGCTTGGGGAAATGGGTGACACGAGGGCAGGATTATGGGGGTCCCCAAGGCCTCCCCCACAGGTAAACCCCCACCCACAGCCAGTCCTGCCCAGGCTGCTCTGTGCCTGCCCCAGAGGATCGCAGCAGGGGAGGGTGAGTGGAGACGAGAGCAGCCTTCCTGGGGAGTGCCTGGTGACCGCACACCCTGCTCTGGAGACGAAGACAACACTGTGGCGATTAGACCCAGGGGTCGCGGGCATGTGGCCAGCAGCCCAGGATGGGGCACCCGCATGCCCCAAGTTGAGCCCTGAGCCACAGGGACCCTGGGGCTCCCCAGCCCTCCTGACACCTGCTCCCCCGTGTCCCACGGGCCCTGGCAGTAGGAACGGGGCGTCTGCCGGAGGCTCCCCTGGGCTGTGCCAACCTCCCTGTGCCCAGACAAAGCCCCGCTCCCTTGCCTCTGGGGAGGGGGTGGGCCGGTGAGGCAGCCAACAAAGGGAGCCAGTGGGCTGTGCCTGGGGCTCGTGCCACCCCCTCCCCGACCTGCCTACAGCGCCTACAGCCCCCTCCTGCCACTTGGCCGGCTGGGGCGCCGGCACCGTTGCTATGGCGGCAGCTCTGGGGAAGCTGCAGCTGGGTAATTATTGCGAACATCCACCCTGCCTCCAGCCCGCCCCAGCCGAGCCGGGGAGCGAGCAGCCGGGCCGGGGCAGCCCCTCCTCACCCGCGGGTGGCCGCGCCCTGGCCTGGCCTGGCATGGCGCCCACCGCTGTGGCGGGGAGGGACCCCGAGCGGAGCAGCAGACAGGAGCCGGCCAGGAAGCCCCCACTTTCTCCCCTGCCCCCGCCGGCCCACCCTTGGAGCTGACCCACCAGCCCAGAACTTATTTTTTTATGCTATAACACATATGCCACACACAGAATCAGCCAGAGAGCCTCCTTTGTTCAAACAGAATCTTTCCTTGGTCTATTTGAGGGCAGTGGGAGCCAACGGCAGCAGGAACCGGCTCTGGCCTCTCACACAGGGACTGTCCCCTAGAAGAGGAGGTCCCCCTGGGGCCTCACCGTGGGCCCCGCCACCCCCTCAGCCCCAGAAGCTTGCCCTGGCCCTGCTGTCTAAATATAGCTCGGCCTGGCTGGGCGCGAGGGCTCCCTCACTCCCGACTGCCCGGGGTGGCCGCGCAGAGGCGTCCATTCCGCGCCCAGCAAGCTTTCGGGAGCCACGGTCGGGGCCAGGCTGCATGCTGGGCTCGGAGCCCCTGCCACTGTGACGCAGGCGTGCCCTGCCTTCCAGGGGCTCACAGACCCCTTCAGGAGACACTCGGTTTTGACTTGAGGAGCTCACGCCATGGAGGGACACAGACCAGGCGTCCCCTCACCCAGACTGGAGGCAGCGTGGGAACAGGGCCTTCGGGAGGCTTGAAGGAGGCGGGGGGATGCGGCAGCTCCAGGGAAGGAGGGCTCCAGGCAGGGGTGGCACAAAGAGGACAGGGAGCGGGCGCAGTCTGGCCCCAGCACAGTCTCACGTGGGGAGGGTGCGGGGCGCACCGCACAGGCCGCGGGCTCGGCCATGGGCAGGGGCCAGAGGCTGCAGAGCACCCGACGCCTCCTCCTCCCCTCGGGGCTCTGCGGGCTGACACCTGGCACAGTGTGCGGGAGGGCGCCCAGCAGGGCCGAGCTGCCCAGACCCTTAATTTCCAAAGATCTCTGGTGGAAACGGAGGGAGCAGGAGGGAGGGGAAGTCAGTGGGCAGGGGCCTGGGTGGGGCAAGGGCCCCGCCCCCCATGGGGGCAGCAGGTGAGAGGAAAATGAGGAAGGAAACTCCGTAGGAGGGTGAGAGCCAGGGAGGAGGTCAGGCTGCCCATCCCAGACCTCTGCATGGAGGGCAGACATGCTAAAATAAAAGGGGAAATGTTTGTTGAAAGAGAGCCCAGCCCCTGAGCCTGCCAGACGTCATCGGGGCCTCAAGGAGAAGGCCGTCTGCTCGGCTAGCGCCACTGCTGGAGGGAGAGCGGCCCGGTCCCTGCACCGCCTTCTGGGCAGGGGCCGGCGTGGCTCTGATGGCCTTTGGACCTCACACAGTCACAGCAATAAGTCTTCCCAACGGGCCAGGGGTTTCCACCTGCAAAGCTCTTTCCACGCAGCATCTTAGGCCAGCTTCAAGCAGCCCTGGCAACAGGCCAGGCATGGAGGTGGAGCCATTTCAGAGGTGAGAAAACTGAGGCTCAGGGAAGTGAGGTGACTGGCCCAGGCAAGGAGGGGGGTAGAGCCATGATGAATCACCTCCTAAGCAGCAGGAACCCCACACCCCTCACTCAGGCTGCAGTTAGACAGTGTCAGTAGAACTCAAACTTCTGGCCAATACCCTGGTCCCACGGTCCCTTGTCCTCCTGGGAAGAGGCTAACGGGCCCCACTCCCTTTAATAGCACATTTTCTGAGAATATAAGCCAGAGGGGCAGGGACAGGGGTCCCAGATAAACAGAAATGCCCTTCAGAATTATCTAGTCTGACTGCAACCACTTCTATCTCACAGATGGGGAAACTGAGGCTCTGGCCAGGGCCAGGCCCAGACCCAAATTGCCTGCTGTTTCCCAGATCTTGGAGCATCAGGACTGGGGGGATGAGTGCCACTGAGCCCCAGAGCTGCTGGGTCCAGCCGTCCATGCAGCACAGGGTTTTCTCCGGAACGTGGGGGAAGAACTCGGGCTGCAAACTCAGGGGAGAGAGCTCCAGGCCAGCCCTGCAGCGAACGTCAGCCCTGGGACTTGCAGGTCACCAGGTTACGGTGACTTGGATGGGAGCAGTGAGGAGGAGCACACCACAGGCAGCACCAGCCAATTGTAAGACTCTCGTTAGTGCAGGTGACAATGACCAAGCGAGCGTGGCAGGCGCTGTGAATGAGGAGATGAAGGGGAGGCCCTCGAAAGAGTGCCTGGCATGTGGCGAGGCTTGAAGACACCTCTCCACGATCTTTAGTATTGTTCTTGTCCCTCTGAACCAGGGCTCTGTCCTGGTTTTCTTTTACTTCATCCCCAGAATGACTGTGAGGGAGCCTTTATCATTCTCTGCATTTTAGAGACTAAGAAATATAGGCTCAGAGACAAGAGGTCACCTGTGCAAGGTCTCAGAGCTGATAAATGGCAGAGGTGAGAGCTGCCCCAAAGCACTGACCTCTGGTCCCCTCCCCACTGCCTGCCTCTAGCCTGGAGCCCAGCTACCGTCCCACAGTAACCCCCAACCTCCTGCGCCAGCATGTCCTCCCTTCCCTCCCCCAAGTCAGGGCCACAGGCCCCTCTGTGCGCTCCAGCCTGGGCTGTCTTCTCAGGTGCATCAGTGCCTTGCCCACCCTTTCTGAAACACAGTTGCCACATCCCCTCCCACCTCCACCCCTAGCAGCCCCGCCAGCCTGGGGGCACGCTGGAGGCCCTCTTTGACTCCTGCTTTTCTTCAGCAGGGCCTCAGGTCAAATGCCTTAAAGCACCTCTGGCATCTACCTGTCCTCTCTGTCCCATGGTCAGGGGGCCTCATGCTTAACTGTCATTGATCATTTGTTTGTCCATCCATCCATCTTACTTCCATCCATCCATTCATTCTTCCTTCCTTCTATCTGTCATCCCTTCCCCCCTCCCTCTCTGCCTCCCTCCCTTCTTCCTTCCATACATCTATCCATTCCTCCTGTAGGGCAGACACCGAGCTGGGTGAGTCAGCAGCCTGCATCCTGCCCCCATGGGGTCCCAGTTTAGTCGGTTTCCATAGACATCATGGTGCCATCTCCTGGAGTTGCTGGAAGGGTGAGCTCCGGTGTGGAAGCCAGGGCAGGCAGCTGTACGCATGCTGGAGATGTCATGATCTTGACCACAGATGGGAATGAGGATGCTGACTAGCTGCAAGCCCACCCCCGGCCTGGCATTCACAGCCCACAGTGCAGGCCTGGTCCCCCGGCCTCCAGCTTTGCATGCTGCACAATCACCAAGAACAGGCTTTTCTGCCACCAACATGCCAGGCTCACTAACACCTTGGCTCTTGCTTAGGCTGTTCCTCCTCCCTGCTTCCCAAATCCCACCCCCTCTCCAGACATGCCCCCCTGTGCTGCCCACGTCTCCAGCCTTTGTTATCTCAGGCTTTCTGCACAGTCAACTCTCCCTTCTAGCACACACCTTGGCTCCTTGTGATCGCAGGGCCTGGGGCTGGGGCTGAACAGGCCTGAGTTCGAATCCTGACTCCCCTCCCTTTGAGCATGCACTTCCTCATTTGTCTAGAGCGGGTAATTACAGCGCCAGCGACAGGCTGTGTGCATCACAGGCATGGGAGGTGCTTTGTAAATCATGGGCCATGATTTCTATCCTCCCTGTGCTCCCCCCACTGCCAGCTCACCCCTCTTGGCCCCTTGCTGCCTGTGCAGCAGGAAGCCTGGCACACAGGCACTTGGTAGAAGGACTCACAGAGGGGGCGGGGCCTTCACCAAACAACCTCACCCTTCCTGGAGGAGCTTCAGGTCAGGAGGCATTTAGACGGGAGAGAAGTGTGGGGACCAGGGGCGTTCCTCCCGTTCTCCCTGAAATCACCCCAGGCAGGAGCACATCTCCAATTCACAAACAGGCAAGCCAGATGGTTGGAAAGTTCTCCTTAGTCCAGGTTTAAAAACCAACCCAACAGAGTGATTGGAAGGCAGAGAGTAGTTTGCTTAGTTCTGACTTCCTGGAGAGCAATTTGTCAATAACTATCACAAATTTGGTGCCTATCCCCTTCAGTAGTGCCAGGGGATTAGCTGGGTATATCTATCCTGGAGAAATTGCTCGAGTGCACAATGAGACCTGCCAAGGGCTATTTGTGGAAATAAAACAATGGAAATAATTTAAATGTCCAACAGTAGGAGACTGGGAAAATTAATGACAGACCAGCTCACATTATGGAATACAGCACAGCTACTAAAAAGGAGGTGGCTCTATATGTATTGACTCAAAAAATGTCTACGACATATTGTTCAGTGAGAAACAAGGCTTCTTGCAGAACAAAACAGACAGAATTTACCATTTATGTGAGAAGCACATCTAAATATTATACATAAGGCCAGGCGCTGTGGCTCATACCTGTAATCCTAGCACTCTGGGAGGCTGAGGCAGGAGGATCACTCGAGGTCAGGGGTTCAAAACCAGCCTGAGCAAGAGCGAGACCCTGTCTCTACTATAAAATAGAAAGAAATTAATTGGCCAACTAAAAATATATAGAAAAAATCAGCCGGGCATGGTGGCGCATGCCTGTAGTCGCAACTACTAAGGAGGCTGAGGCAGAAGGATTGCTTGAGCCCAGGACCTGGAGGTTGCTATGAACTAGGCTGACACCACTGCACTCTAGCCCAGGCAACAGAGTAAGACTCTGTCTCAAAAAAAATAAAAATAAAAAAAATAAAAAAATAAATACTATACATATATCTAAATACATAGACACAGACATAGATATAGATGGTATAAGTATAGGTGTAGGAGTAGGTATATATATATAGGTATAGATACAGGTGTAGGTATAGGTGTAGATATTGGAGTAAGTATAGAAGTAGGTATACGTGCAGGTCTAGGTGTAGGTATAGGAGTAGGTATAGGTGCAGGCGTAGGTGTAGGTGTAGGTATACAAGTAAGTATAGGTCTAGGTATAGATGCAGGTGCAAGTACATAAGGTATAGGTGTAGGTGTAGGTATACAAGTAGATATAAGTGTAGGTATAGGTGCAGGTGCGGGTATAGGTATAGGAGTAGGTATAGGTGCAGGTGCAGGTCTAGGTATACAAGTAGGTATAGGCATAAGTATAGGTACAGGTATAGGTATAGGTCCAAGTGTAGACGTAGGTATAGGAGTAGTATAGGTGCTGGTATAGGTATAGGTGCTGGTATAGGTGTAGGTACAGGTATAAGTGTAGGTATAGGTGCAGGTGTAGGTATAGGTATAGGTGTAGGTACAGGTATATGTGTAGGTATAGGTGCAGGTATAAGAGTAGGTATAGGTGCAGGTGTAGGTATAGGTGCAGGTGTAGCTGTAGGTATAGGAGTAGGTATAAGTGCAGGTGTAGGTATAGGAGTAGGTATAGGTACAGTCGTAAGTATAGGTGCAGGTGTAGACATAGGAGTAGGTATAGGTGCAGGTGTAGGTGTAAGTATAGGTGCAGGTATAGGTATAAGTATAGGAGTAGGTATAGGCACAGGTGTATGTGTAGGTATAGGAGTAGGTGTAGGTGCAGGTATAGGTGTAAGTATAGGAGTAGGTAAAGGTGCAGATGTAGGTGTAGGTATAGGTGCAGATGTAGGTGTAGGTATAGGTGTAGGTATAGGAGTAGGTATAGGTGCAGGTGTATGTGTAGGTATAGGAGTAGGTGTAGTGCAGGTGTATGTGTATGTGTAGGTATAGGAGTAGCTGTGGGTGCAGACGAAGGTGTGGGTATAGGATTAGGTATATGCACATGACAATAAAACATTCAGAAGGATAACCACTCAGTGACAACAATGGTTTGAAGGGAATGGGGCTCAGGAGGTACGGGGGAATTACTGGGACTTTTATTCACTACATTTTTTTATTAATGTCTGAGATTTTACAGTGAGAATATTTTCCTGAAATATATGTGTGATGTTAAAAATTAAAAAAGAAAAGCACCTGGCCACATGGCTGGGAGCTTGGGGCAGGGCTAGGGCTGGGAGCTCATGGAAAGCAGGGTCTGTGGGGGGTCAGGTGAGCTTGGTAGTCTCGGGCTACATCTGGAACCTCTTCCTAAATCAGCTGTGGCTCCCTCCTGCCAAGGCCAGAGCCAGAGGGACTTCGTCTTGGCAGTAGCAGCAGAATAGGCAGTTCCTGTAGTCTGGAGGTACGTGAAACCTGGACATTTCCCCTGTGAGGCAGGTCCATGTCTGCCCCTCGAGGCAGGGCAGGCCCTAGGAACTGGCCAGAGGGAGACATTAGACATGCAGGCAGAGGAGTGAGTGACCTCTGGGGCCCCCAGGTCTTCAGGCGGGAAGTAGAGCCTGCAGCTGTCTTCCCAGCCAGGCCTTGCATTGGAGCCGCACAAACACTGCTCTGGAGGGGGCAGCTGCCCATCTGCGCCCCGTAAACGCCCAGCAGCCAGCAAGGTCACGCGTGGGAGAGGGAAGAAGGCCATTCATGGAGCTCTTCCTGGGTGCTGGGCCCTGAACTGGGTGCTTTTCCTCTTCTGTAACTTTGGCCTTTTAATTCTATTCAGAATACTCTTTTTGACACACAGAAGTTTGGGAGGTTTTTAGACCAGATACTGAAAACAAAGGGTTAAAATAATTCAAACGATGCAAGGATTATAGTGAAAAGCAAATCTTTTCCCCACCTTTTCTCCCCAGCCATCCAGTTCCCTCCCTGGAGAATTCACGTGTGCGCTCGAGCATGTGTGTATATTCCTAGGCCCTCCTCTCACACCAACAGGCGCACCATGCAAAGTGTGCTGTACTTGGCCTTTCTCATTAAAAATATGTATCTCAGAGCTTCTTCCATAGCTGCACATGGGGGCTGGCTCATTCTTTTCCATGCCTGGACTTCTGTGGCACACAGAAGTCTTTAGTATTCATGTAACCAGATCTAGAATTCCGGTTCCATGGTTTTCCGCCTTTTGTGCCTGCTTACGTCTGCTCTGCACAACAGCCCTGGGAAGCAGGTGGTCCCCATCTTACAGATGAGGAGGCTAGGGTGACCGACCATCCACTTGGCCCAGGACTGTGCCAGGAAAACCCTCAGTCCTGGGCAAGCCAGGGTGATTGGTCACCCTACAGGAAACTGAGGCTTGTAGGGGTCCTTACCTAAGGACCTAAGACCTTGTGGTTGGTCAGGGTAGGCCTGGGATTACCACTAAAGTCCACTTGAGGATGACATCGTACGAGGACAATGACAGTGTAACAAGTGTCTCCTCTGAGCCTGCACCTTATTTAGTCTTCACAACAGGCCTGGGAGGTAGACGACAGGGCGCACGAATAGAATCTGTGACAGGCGAGCCCAGGTCTGACCTCAGCTGCAAGGCTTGCTGGCTGTGTGACCATGTGGTCACTCCCTCTCAGCCTCCCGCCCTGGGCCCATAGCAGACATTCAGCACATGTGCTGAGTGAAAAAAGTGAATGAATGAATGAATGAATGAGGTCTTGTTATCCTCATTTTATAGGTGGGAAAACTGAGGCACAGCGAAGCTAAGTTACTGGTTACACCTCCCACAAGCAACAGGGTCACAACTTGAATCTAGACAGGGGTGGAGCCCATGACGCTTTCCCCTCTTCTAGCATGTTCTTGTCCGTGTTACCCATGGGCATCTCCTGCCTCTGACTCCTCAGGTCAGTCCCCGGCCAGCTCATCCCTCTCTGCACTGCACCCCTGGCTCCCAGGCCCCAGCCTCCCCAGCCTCTCCGCTCCTGGCTTGGGGCCTGCTCTGCGCCACTCCACCCTGACCCCCTGGACAGGATGCTTGTCCCAGAGCCCACGTCTGAGCGTCGGCTTTCCCCCCACGGACTCTGTTTCATTTGTTCATTCATTTGTCCAACTCTTCATTCCTTTGCTCAACAAACATTTACTGAAACCAAAATAAGCCAGCTCTACCCCTGGTGCTGGAAATCAAAGATGAATCCAGCTTGAGCCTTGTCCTCAGGGGACAGAGAAAATGACAAAGAAACAGCACTTGTCGCCCAGAGAGACAGCAGTTCTGATGGAGCTGGCACAGGCATGGGCGGCAGGGCGGCTGCATTTGGGGGTGGGCGAGGCTCCCAGCCTGTGGCCCTGGAAAAGCTTCCTGGAGAAGGTCGTGCTGGAGTCTGGAAAGATGAGGAAGAATTAGCAAAATGGGCTTGGGTATGGGGAGAGTTGGGGGACTGTAACATCGTGGACAAAGAGGCAGGAGCAGAAAGAGACATTCAGGAAGTACAAGTTGTTCCTTACAGCTGGGCCCAGGCTGTCCTCAGGTGGGGACGCACGGCTCTGGGAAAACTCACCCCCTCCCCTGGCACCCAGCCAGCTCTGGGCAGAGCTGGGCTTCCAAGAATCTCATGTCTAGGAATTTATCAGAAAATAAACCCAAAATAATCAGCAATGTGGACATGGAGTTGCACAGGACAGGGGCTGTTTATCGCGGTGTTATTTATCACAGCAGGCGAGTGGGGACAACCTCGGAGCCCAGCCTAGAGACACAGCCACATCAGCCAAGGGCCCTCACTGGCGGGAGTCCTCCAGAGAGCCCAGAAGTCGGGTTTTCAGAGACTATTTAAAGGCAACAGAAAATGCATCTGATGTACTCAGGAGACTGAGGCAGGAGGGGCACTTGAGCCCAGGAGTTTGAGGTTGCTGTGAGCTATGATGATGCCACAGCATTCTAGCCAGGGTGACAGAGCAAGACTCTGTCTTAAACAAAACAAAACAAAGAAACCCCCAGCAAGATGCAAGCGATTTTACCATTCTCAGTGAGGAAATCTATATATGCACATACACATGGAAAGACATTAGGAAGAAATGTGTCAAATGTCTCCCGGTGGCTATCTCTGGTGATGGGCTAACCCAGGGGTTATATTTCCTTTTTAAAAATAATTTCCTGTGTTCTCTGATTTTGCAATAGTGGGCCAGTCGCTCTTTTTTATTTTCGGAGGCTGATTGTAGGAGGCAAGCTCCATGAGGCCACAACTTCCCTTTCCAGACTCCTGAGCCATACCCACTAGAAACCCTCTGCGAGCCACCAGAACGACCTGCTGCCCCAACACCACGTACACTGAGCTGCGTGCTTTTGCTCCTGCTGCTCCTCTTTCTGAATGCCCTTCTCTTTCTCTCTCCACCTGGCACAATTCCCCCAGCCGCCCAGGCCTGCCGCAGGGTCCTTCACTGAGGACCAGGCACACGGAGCAGCCATGCCATTGAACGACAGGTGTCCGTGCCCAGCTCCTTCCCTGCACTGTGAGCTGCGGAGGGAAAAACGCTACCTCACCTCTTTCCTCCCCGAGGGCTTCACATGGGATCTACAATTTATTTTTATTTATTTCCTGCCTCCAATATTTTATTTTGAAAATGTCCAAACCTACAGAAAATAGTACAATGAACCCCTTCCCTTAAATTCCCCACAGTTTGCTTTTTCTTTCCCTCGCTCTGTCCTGCTGAACTAGTGCAAACGTCTGAACACTTGGCCAGGGCTGGGAATTTGGAAGGTGCTTGATGCCTGCTGGGAGGAACGAAAGGAGGACCAAGGACATGGCACAGCTCGGCTCTCCGTCCTTGGCCCCAGTGTAAGACCTTGCCCAGCAAAGCCCTGGTCTTTCTAAAATGCGAACATGGTGGAGCTGCCCACCTACTTGGAGGCTGGCTGCCAACAGTCAGCGCAGCCCCTGTGCAGACACCCAAGGCCCCTGTCATCACTTCCTGCGGCAGCGCTCACTGAGCCCTGGAAGACAGCCCTGTCCTCACACCGACCCGCGCCCCCCACGTGCCTTGGAGCCTCCGTGTCCTCGCTCACCTGGGGAGGGCGCAGCCCTTCCCCAGCCCTCCTGGCACAGCCTGGGCAGCCAGGTGGAGACGCAGCCGCGACCGCCCAGGCAGGGCTGGGCCGCTGTTTCTCCCCCGACACCCTGCCAAGGCCAGGCCACGGGACAGGCCCAAGGACATGCTTGCTGACTCTGGCTAACTGCCTGGAGGAATGAATAAATGAATGAATGAAGGTACTAAGGAACAAGCAGTAACCTCACCTCCTTTGAATCTGCTCAAATGTCACCTTCTCCTCAAGGCCTTCCCTGACCATCCCGTCTCAAATGACAGCCCCCGATCTCCCTCTCCTCCCTGCTTTACGCATTTCCCTGGCATTTATCACCGACCGACATTCTCTGTGCCATTTGTTCACTTTCGTTAGGCTCTGTCTCTCACTAGAGCTCTGCAAGGGCAGGGCTTTTTATCTCTTTTGCTCACTGCCGTATCTCCAGTGCCGAGAACACTAAGTGCTCAGGAGGTATTCACTGAATGAATGAACGAATGAATGAACCCTGCATTTTTCTGCAGAAGGTGGAGCCTCATGGCCTTCTGCTCACACATTTGGTCTTTTGTTTAATTTGTTCCACAGACATCAGTGCTCACTGTGTCACGGTGTGTGTGTGTGTGCGCGCGTGTGTGTGTCCGTGCGCGCGCGCGTGTGTGTATGTGTGTGTGTGTGCGCGCGCGCACAGCAGAGCGCACAGCCTGGTGGTAGGAGGGGCAGAGGCCAGGAGAAGGACTCAAAGAGCCATCATGCCTGGTTGTATGTGAGGCCAAGGACCTGGCATTTGAGGTGTGGGTCCCTGGGGCCGGACCCCATGCTCTGTGCAGCAGCTGTAAAAGGCCAGGATCATAGTAGCCGTGGCCAACATACACTGAACACCTACTACGTCCCAGACACTGTTCTGAGTGCTCTATGTGTACTTTCCCATTCATTTTCAAATCTCTGATGTATAACTGTTATCCCCATTTTGCAGATGAGGAGACTGAGGCTGGGAAGGCCGAGTAACTTACTCAGGAGACACAGTGAGCAAGTGGGGAGTCGCAATCAAACTCTGGAGCTGGAAACTCAGTTTGTAGAGGAGGGAGGAGGCTCAGAGAGGTGGAGTCACTGGCCCAAGGTCGTGGAGCTGGTCAGAGGCAGCGCTGGGATTCACACCAGGATCCATCTGGGACTCCAGAGGAGGCTGAGGTCCCACTAGGTGGGCATCCTGGGGGAGGTGCTGATGGTGACCAAAGGGAGGAGGACAGAGAGCCAGGGCCAGGTAGGAGCTGTGCTCAAGCAGTGCAGGATGGCTGGGGAGACCAGGGCAGACTTCTCTCCTGTTACATGGGTACGGAAGCCATGGACCACTAGTCCCCAGCCCTTCACGTAGGCTGACCGCCCTCCACTTCCCTCGAAAGATGCAAAAAGCAGGTGGGCAGTGGCCTCTGTCCTGGGCCACTCCTCCTGGGCTCCCTGCATCCATCCGCCTGAATCACCCTGCGATACCTCGTATTTACCCTGCGTCAAGGTGCTTTGACTTATCTAATTCTCACACCCCTGTTACAGACAGGAAACGGGGTTCAGACCGTGAGGCAGCTGCCCGAGTCACCAGCAGAGAGGGGATTCCAGCACTGACTGTCTGGCTCCAGAGCCTGTGCCCCTAACTCCCACCCGGGACGTGGAGGCCCGGTTCACCCTGGCTCCCACCCTGCGAGCCTGCATGGTCTGTGACGGCAGACACCATCCGTGGCGTTCCATGCCCGGCAGAGGGCTCGGCACATTGCAGGCCCACACGGAACCTCTCCTTGGTATTGGAAATACAGGAGCAGTGACTTCCCCTGACGGTTCTTCCTCTACCCAGGTCGGGGAGTAAGAATACACGTCCTCATTTGGATAGTACCAATGCCTTCTAAAGCTGCCCCTCCTTGGATAAGTGGCAAGAACATGGGCTTCCAACCAGGCAAACCTGGAAATGAGCCCCAGCTCCACCCTGCAAGTCACTGCACCATCCCAAGCCTCAGTTTACTCATCTGGAATATGGGGTAGATAATAGTTATTGTGAGGATTAAAGGAGACAACAAGAGCCAGGGCCAGGCACAGCAGGTGCACTCAGGGAGAGTGGATCTGTCCACTGAGCACAACTACCTCGAGGGCTCTCGAGTGCCTGTCCCTGGCCACTCCCCTGCTTTTAAACTGTGGATATTTAAACTATGACATGTTCAAAGCACATAAAACCTTACAGAAGTGAGCTGCCCCTGGTCCGAGTGCTCCACGCTGGCACAAATGTAATAACAGACACTCGGATCCCAGAGTGTTTTCTGAGGGCCGGGTCTGTGCCACGTGCTATAGAGATAGGCAACCTCCTGCCCCCATGACGTCCCCTGGGGTGGGTGCTCGGTCACCCTACTTTATAAATGGAGAGACTGAGGCTCCAAGAGGTGAGGTCACTTCCCCAAGGTCCCACAGCCAGGGAGCAGTGGGAGTAGAATTTTTTAGGTAGGCATGTGTTTATTGACATGGAAAATAATGTTGATAATATATTATTAAGTGAAAAAGCAGCACATAGGCCAACAGAGTATAATTTAGGAGAGTATCGTTAAAATGTTAACCGTAGCTATCCCTAGGTGATAGGATTATGGGCCTTACAATTCCTTTTCTTTTTCTTCCCTGCTTATCTGTATTTCCTAATTTTTTTTTATTTCCTAATTTTTTAAAAACAGCTTTATTGAGAAATAATTCACACCACATACAATTCACCCATTTAAAGCACACAATTCAACGGTTTTTTTAGCATGTTGACAGAATTTGTACAGTCATCACAATCAATTTTAGAATATTTTCATCATTCCCCAAAGAAACTCCTTACCCATTAGCAGTCACTCCCATGGTCCTGGGCCCCTCCCCAGCCCCAGGCAGCCACATTCTGTCTGTAGATTTGCCTGTTTGGGACATTTCGTATAAATGGATTTATATAATATGTAGTCTTTGCATCTGGCTTCTTTCACTTACTATAATGTTTTTAAGATTCATTCATATTATAGCATGTATCAGTATTTTATTCTTTTTTATGGCCAATAATCTTCCATATTGTATCTATCAATTCATCAGTTGAAAGACATTCAGGCTGTTTCCACTTTGGGGTATTAGGAATAATGCTGCTATTAACACTGGTGTAAGTTTTTGTGTGGACATGTTGTTTTTGCTTTGCTTTGCTTCGTTTTGTTTGTTTTTAAGACAGGGTCTTGCTCTGTTGCCAAGGCTAGAGTGCAGTGGCGTGATCATAGCTCACAGCAACCTTAAACTCCTGGGCACAAGGGATCCTCTTGCCTCAGCCTCTCAAAGTGCTGGGATTACAGGTGTGAGCCACCATGACTGGCCTGGACATATGTTTTTGTTTTGTTTTGTTTTGTTTCTTTTGAGACAGAGTCTCATTCTGTTGCCCGGGCTAGAGTGCCATGGCATCAGCCTAGCTCACAGCAACCTCAAACTCCTGGGCTCAAGCAATCCTTCTGCCTCAGCCTCCCAAGTAGCTGGGACTACAGGCATGCACCACCATGCCCGGCTGATTTTTTCTATATATTTTTAGTTGTCCAATTAATTTCTTTCTATTTTTAGTAGAGACAGGGTCTCTCTCTTGCTCAGGCTGGTTTCAAACACCTGACCTTGAGCAATCCACCTGCCTTGGCCTCCCAGAGTGCTAGGATTACAGGGGTGAGCCACCACGCCCGGCCGACATATGTTTTTAATTCTCTTGGGTATATATCTAGGAGTGGAATTGCTGGACATATGATAATTCTATGCTTAATCTTTTGAGGAACTGCCAGACTGCTTTCCAAAGCGACTGCATCATCTCACATTCCCACCAGCAGTGTGTGAGGTTACAATTTTGCTACATCCTCGCCAATACTTGCTATTATTTATCTCTTTTGTTCCGCCATCCTTGTGAGTGTGAAGTGGTATCTCATTGTAGTTTTGATCTATATATCTCTGATGGCTGATGATATCAAGCATCTTTCATTTGCTGATTGGCCATTTTTATATCTTCTTTGGAGAAATGTCTGTTCATATCCTGTCCACATTTTAAAAATTGGGTTATTTGTGTCTTTACTAACTATTAAGTTGTTGGAAGTAGGATTTGAAGCCAGGTCTGGCTCCTGCTTTGCTGTCAACCGATAGACTCTGCACACACACGTGCACAGGCAGAGGGACACCCTGCCTCCAAGGACATCTTGAAGCACCCTGGAGTCTTGGCCCCCTCTGGGCCAATAGTGGCTGGAAAAGCAAGCCTCGCTGGGGCCTGGCCCACAACAGATGCCCCATGAGTGTCTGTGGATGGACAGACAGACAGACTACTATATCTCTAGGAGCCAGTGAGCCAAAGGGAAGAAAAAACGCAAGGCCCAAAAATCCACACCCCAGAAGAAGGAAATGGCAGAGGCTGTGCTCCAGGAGGTGGACATGAAGATCTCAATGGGCGAGAGGCCACCATGCAACTCTCTCACGTCCTTGGTGGCAGTAATCTCTCTGGCCCGTTTTCATGCCACTGCCTATTGGCCTGTCTGAGGCTGGGAAGGGGAGGCCAGGGAGATTAGCAGGGCACCAGAGAGCGTATCTGTGAGCCCTGCTGGCCCCGGAAACCTATCGCTTCATCACCAACAGCACCTGCATGTTGAACAACTGGCTCTGGATTCCAACAACCTGGGTTCAAATCCCAGCCCTACCATCTCCTTGCTGTGTGATTGTAGGCAAGTTACACCCTATCTCTGAGCCTCACCTGTAGGATGCATACAACCAGGGTGAGGACAAAATGAGACCCTAACGTGGTCTCTTGGTGGGGCCAGGCTGCTGGTGGCACGCTGCAGACAGCAGGGCAGGAGGGTGCACCCATGGGGCCTCCCAGGCCGGTCCCCCTGCAAAATGGAGCCAGGGCTCTTCCGAGAGTGCCTGGAGCCCCACTGTGGGAGGCGCACCCTCAGCTGTGAGGGTGTGGCTGCTGAGTGGAGGCAACTCCGAGACCCTGCGTGGCACAGACGGGGTGGGCCTGAGCGCAGCCCCTCATGCAGGCAGCCTGGGCTCAGGGCCCTGCTCTACCCTTTACCAGCTGAGAGCGTTGGACAAGCACTTGGCCTCTCAGTGCCTCGGTTTACCCTTTGGAAAATAGAGATGACAACAGTGCTTACTTTAGACAGAGGTTATAAGATTGAATGTGTCAATACAGGTAAACTGTCAATTAAAGTCTTAACCTTAAAATAAAAGCCACAGCACCTCTGAATCCTTTTCACTTCTTTGGGTCCCGGATTCTCCCATATTCCCCAGACTCCTCCAGCTGGGATATGTGTGGGGGCGGGGGCATTAGACTATTTTGGCATCTCCCAAAGTGGGTTCCACAGACCTCCAACTCACAAGACACTCCAGGACAATGAGAAAGGACACTGTCATCAAATAGGGCTGGGTGCTACGTAGATCGAGCTGCCTCTTGGGACTTGACACACTCCCATGAGAGGTTCTGAGAAACCCTGCAGGGAAGAAACCTGGTGGATGTTTACCTTGGTGTTTGGAAAATTTATTTGATGATGAATTATTTTCTGCCCAATATCAAGGTAACATCCTCCTGGCAAAACACTGATGGTCAAGGTCATTTCTGGCTTGCAGCGTCTGTGACTCACAGAAAAGATGGGAAGATCTTCATCCTCTCAAAATCATCATCCTCACATCTGAGAAGCACCTTCCAGTTTTTAAAGCACTTCCACACTCACCGCCATGAGAGCGTCATGCCCTTGTGGGGGGCTTTGACTCAGCTGCAGAGATGAGAGGGGCTCCGAGCAGGAAGGCCACCTCGGGGACACCCCACATCCATGGCCACCCGGCTGGGACTGGCCCAGCTCCCTTCCCACCCCACGCAGCTGCCGCTGGCTCCCACAGACCAGAAAGAACTCCCAGAAGGTTGTCAGGACAGAAGGCGGCATCTGTGAGGAGCCTTCTAGAAAAGGGAGTTGCCAAAAAGAAGCCGTGTGGGTTGAGCCAGCCCAGCCTCAGACAGGGGAGGCCTGTTGGAGGATCCGGAGTCTCCTGGCACCACTTGCAGAGGAGGACCAGGACCACGCGCCTCATCAGCTGGGAAAGTGCCACTTTCAAATAGCCTCTCACATCTCCCTGTAAATGTCTCAGCAACCCTAACACTCGGCAACCAGACGACATCTCCCAGACGGTGGCCTCTTGAACACAGGACAAGTGCCAAATTTCTTCCCTAGGCCCTATGAGATTTGGAAAATGAGATTCATCAGCTAGTCAATGGAGGAGAGTGACATTTATTGAGCACCAACTATATGTCATGCGTTATATAAGAAACTCTGTATGCTGAGATCTCAATTAATTCTGATAGTGACCCCATTTCACAGATGGGGAAACTGAGGTTCACGGCGGTATATTCACATGCCTGGGGACGCAGAGCAGGGCAGGGATTCAAACTCTGAGATTGGTTCTGCCCTGCCAGCCCCAGCGCTCCCCAAGGCACCGCACTATTCTGTCGCAGCCTGGCCGGGATCTCCGGCAAATGCCCTAAGGCCCTGCGCTGCACCTGCTGCCCGGGCCCCTCCTGTCACTCGTGGCAGCTCTTGGGGAAGGGAACTGGGTGGGAATCTAATGTGGTTTGGCCCCAGCAGGCTGGCCCACGCTGGAGATGAAGAAACTGGCAGAACTTGGGTTTGTTGATCAATGTCCTGGAGAATCTGGCTGTTTCAGCCCAAACAATTTGATCATCCTTTGGAGGGGCGGGGAGGCAGGTAGATAAATCAGTTTTCTGAGCATGCCCACCAGCCCGAAATGCCCTTGCCAATAGGAAGATGCCCCCCCCCCATCCCTGGGGACCAGCCTGAGCAGACACTGGGCTGGGCTGCTTATCTCGTTATCCAAACCCCAGGGTCATTCCTGCTGGCTCCCAGGCGCAGCCTCCTGCCCACCTTTTAGTTCCTGGCTCCCAGACCGTCATGAAACCTCCAGGAACCACCCCCCTCTCCCAGATGGCCCTGGCCCTAGCGTGGGATATTCTCCCAAAAAGAGTCACCGATCCCCTGACTTCCCAGAATTACTGGGTCAGCATACCGAGTGGCCAAGTGGCTGTGAGCAGGGAGGGCCCCCACCGCCCTCCTGTAAGGCCCCTCGCCTCTGCGAGAAGGCGTTCCTCCTGCCCAGCCCCGGGAGTGGCCACTGGAGAGGTGGGAGAGCAATGTCCCCAGCACCAGCCACTACAAGCCTGTCCCACATGTCTCGCTCATCTGCATCCCTCTGAGAAGCCAGCTTTCTTTTCTCTGTCCCTTTGTGGGGGCATCCATGTTGCAGAGAGGAGCAGTGACTTGCCCAAGGCCACACAGCAAGGTGGTGGTGGGCTTCACACCTGGGTCTGGCTGATTCTGGAGTGAGGGTCCTTTCTCCTGCTACAGTAGAATGGGCAGGGGCAAGGGCTCTGGAGTCCTGACTTCTCAGCTCCTTGCTGGGTAACCTAGAGTTGGTTACTCAACCTCTCTGAGCCTCAGTGTCCCCATCTACACAACGCCTTTGAAGAGTCCCTGAATTCATATTCTGTGTTAGCTGTGTGGCTTTCAGTAAGTGACTTAACCTGTCTGTGCCTCTGTTCACTCTGATTTATTTATTTATTTGAGACAGAGTCTCACTTTGTTGCCCAGGCTAGAGTGAGTGCCGTGGCATCAGCCTGGCTCACAGCAACCTCAAACTCCTGGGTTCAAGCGATCCTCCTGCCTCAGCCTCCCAAGTAGCTGGGACTACAGGCATGCGCCACCATGCCCGACTAATTTTTTCTATATGTATTAGTTGGCCACTTAATTTCTTTTCTATTTATAGTAGAGACGGGGTCTCGCTCTTGCTCAGGCTGGTTTCGAACTCCTGACCTGGAGCAATCCGCCTGCCTCGGCCTCCCAGAGTGCTAGGATTGCAGGCGTGAGCCACCGTGCCTGGCCATGTTCACTCTGATTTAGAACAGAGTGCTTAATATACACACAAGACTGGCGTGAGAGCTACGTGTGCAACTCGGGCTTCCTGGCAGGAGGTGCCTGGCAGGCCCAGGCGACCGTGTGCTGTTGTCATGGTCGAGGTGGGGCTGTCTAGACTGGCTCTAGAAGGAAGCACAAGACACAGGTCCCAGAGGCCATCACAGGAGAAGGAAACTGGACTGAGGGCAGGAAAAGGTAGGAGACCCTAACTTGTCCCCATTTGTTGTTTGGAACCTTCAGAATGTCCTATTACACGCGTGTATTATTACTATTACCAAAGCTGATTACACAGTTAGTGCGCAGAGCTGCTCTTTGGCTTGACACATGGTCTCGTGTGGGCGGGGGCCAGGCCAGCCCTGTGCCTGCCTGGCCCTCCCTTCTCCAGCCACACCCAGTCCAGGCTTCCCAGCAAGACCCAGCGCACCTCCAGGGCCAGGAGGGCCTCTCCCTCCAGGCAGGCCCACTCAGTCACTCACGTGACACTCCAGGGGCGATCTCCGCCCTCCACTGTCCCCCTGGAAGTGCAGATGCCAGTGCCTCCCGGGGCGACTGTCAGCACTAAAGCGCAGAGCTCATGCTGCAAAGTGCGAGACACGCCACCTACACACCCGGTCTCCCTCCTCCCTCTTGTCCTCTGAAAGGGCAAAATGCCCACATGGGGAGGCCACTGGTTGGGTTAGGGTTAGGGTCAGGCAGCACTGTCTGGGTACAGGGCCCTGGTGCACTCCAGCTCCTTCCAGCTTCTCTGCCCAGCCCTGCCCCACAGCAGGGGGCGCCCACCTTCCCCCACCCTCCAGGCTCAGAGGGGGTCCTGTCCACCACGTACTTCTCCCTGTGCTTGGTGGCACCTAACGCAGGCCAGGTGAGCTGACTGCTGCTTCCGGCCTCACTGCTGCCCTGCCCTTCCCTTCCAGGGCACCTCCGGCATCCCAAGCCCTTTGCACTTGTCCTTCCCTCCTCCCGCCAGGCCCCTCCCTTCACTCAGGGGCAGCTCCTGGTTGCCTCCTCCGGGAGGCCCTCCCAGCCCTCCCCGTCTAAAATGGCCCTCAATCCCCATTTTCTCTCTTGCTCCTGCTTATTTTCTTCACAGTATTTACCATTGCCTGAAATCGTCCTTTTGTACGATAAACTTTTTTTAGGGAATAATTTTAGAAATTATTTTGCAACGGAAAAGTTGCAACGATAGTACGGAGAGCTCCTGTTGATGCTTCATCCAGTTTTTTCTAATGTCGACCTATTTTCTAACTGTGGTACATTCCTCAAAACCGAGAAATTAACATTGGTATGTTACCATTAATTAGACTGTGGGCTTTGTGGGACGAAATGGTATTTTTCCTTGATTTAGTTACTCGTTTTCAGCTTCCTGCCCCACTGGAAGGTAGGCACGAGTGAAGAGCAGGGAGGTCGTCTCTCTCACCCACCATCCGCTGCCTCATCCCAGCAAGAAACAGCACTTGCATAAAAGGAGGGAAAATGATGGCAACAGTAGCTAATGGTTACTGAGGACTCCCTCTGCCAGGCACCGCTCTAAGTGCTTTAAACCTCGTAAGCCATTTAGTCCTCACGATGACCCCTGAGGCAGCTACTCATGGTAGGGAAACCGAGGCACACTGCAGTTCAGTACCTGTCCTGAGGGCCACACAGACGTGCCAGAGTGGATGGGCTCTATGCACCCCTTGCCCCCATATGACATGCTGACTGCCCCAGAGGCCAAGGGTCACACCCTTCTGCGCCCAGAATGTGGAGGCCCCAGAGTCATGTGACCTGCCTGGAGCCACTCGGTGCCCAGGGCGTGCAGGGCTGGGTGGAGCCTAGGCCCCCTGGCCCTGCCGGGAAGGGCAGTGGAGGCTCCCTCCCCAGTCCCGCCCTTCTTCTGGGAGACAGAGGCAGCTGGTTCAGCCCAGATTGTGGGCTCACTCCTGGGACCCCACTGCACAGCGCCTGCAGACAGGGCCTGAGCCCCCTCATCATGTCCCTTGGCCATGGTCTGGACTGCACCCCCAGGATCTGGCCCCTGGAAGGCAGGGGGCAGAGGATGGGCCCCTCTCTTGAGGTGCAGCCTTCTGGGGGAGCTCTGGGCTCTGGCACAGGGAGGAAGAGGAAGAAATGATGTCCCATTTCAGATGTGGGGTGGGAGCCACATGGAGGGTTATTACAGCCTTTTCCCAACACCCCAGGGCCAGGCCAGAGAGCTGTCCCAGTACCTCCCAAAGGGAAAAGCCATTTTGCGGGAGGACAGGACCAGAGCCTGCTGCCCCGTGCAGCCCGGGTTCCACCCAGCGCCAGCCTGGCGCAGACTCAAGGCCTAATAATGTTTGCTGGATGCCTTGAATACAAGCACCGGTGCCCAGATCTCCTTGAGGTTTCAGTGGGGCGTGCCTACCTCCACCCCCATTCTGGGGAGCAGACTAAGTACGGGGGTGACAGGGGACACTGTGAGGTGGTGGCAGCCTGGGTGAGAGAGGCAGGCAGCTCAAGCGAGAGCTGGGGGGTGGGGGCGCCTGTGCTCGGCTAATTAAACAGTGACTGTGATGAATCGGGGAGAGGCTGCTGCTTGCTAATTAAAGGTGCCGGCATCTTGCCTGGCAAGGATGGAAGGCAGGAGAGGCCAGAGCCTTGGCAGGGGCCAGGCCAACGAGGACAGTGCTTGACCAAAGCCCCCACTGAGCTGGTTCTGGGCATCCCTCCCATCCTCCCAGGCCCCCTCCCCACTTCCCTATCTCTCCCACCCACCTTGCCTGAGCCTGGGGCCTCCCACTTCCCCCACCCTCCCCACCAACCCAAATCCTTTCCTGATAAGGGCCCCAGGCGGGTGTGGGGGAGGCGGGGCTTGGCGGTGACCAGCCTGGGCTGGGGGTGGGCAGAGCCTGCGAGGTAGGCCTTCCCGTGCCCACAGCCAAGACGACATTGGCAGTTAGGAACAAGGCCCCCAAGACGACATATAGAGTCTTAGACTCTGAGACTCGCAGGGGCTTTAAATATTATTCAAATTCCCTGGCCAAACCTGGTGTCAGCCCTGGTGTGTGTGACAGAGGGGGAGAGCCAGCGTGCTCTCTGGGCTCAGTATTCCAGTCTTGAAAAGCGACAATTGAGCAAATGATCTCTGACGCTTGATGATTCCTGTGAGGTGGACAGAAAGTCCCCAACGCTGCCCCACAGCAGTTCAAGACGGGTGTGGCTTAGGGGCCAAGAGCACAGGCTCCAGAGGCCAGCACCACCATTTGTCGACTGCGTGACCTCGGGCCAGAGAGCTAATTGTTTCGTGCCTTGGTTTCCCTGCCTGTAAGGCTGGAGACGGTAATGCTGCCTGGCTCGAAGGGTCCCTGAGGGGATCAGGCAGAGAAGTGTCTTGTCTGACTTGAGTAGCAGCCCAAGGTCTGGGGGACTCAGGGCTGTGGCCTGGCACCCAGCACCCCCTACATCTTACCCCCGTGCATGAGGTGGCTGCAGCCTGGCGCTCTGGGGAAAGGATTAGAGAGGCTAAGTGACTTGCCCAAAGTCACACAGCCACAGAAGGGGCAAAGAGCCCTGGATCCCTTGAGTGGGAGGGGAGAGTGGGGTTTAGATTCCCATGTTGACATTGTTGAGCTTCTACTAGATAGAGTCCTGAACTAGCCACCATGGAGGGGACAGAAATGAATTTGAGACTCAGCCTGCCCTTCAAGGGGACCCCAGTCTGAAAACAGAAAACACACAGAGAAATAGCTAGAATGCAAAGCGAATGAGCCGGGCATCAAAGGTGAGGGGCAGCACCCCTCCACACAGGGGCTGGTGAAGACTCCAGGGATGTGAAGAGATGCTGCTTTGTCTTTGAGCTCCATTTGCAAAGCAAAGGTCCTGATTTTATTTGAAGGGTTAAATCAGCATTGGGGGGTCATGTGGTGGGGGTGCTGGGTGCTTTAGGAAGTTCCTGGTGGTCCCTGACATCCGTGATGCTGCTTCTGTGGTCCTGGGATCTGTCGCTTGAGGTGTCCCAGAGGCTGTGGTTTCACGGACATCCCTGTCCGGGACGCCCAGCATGAGTGCACCCTTGTCCACAAAGGGCTGCCATGTCCCCCTAACAGGTGGCCAGGCACCCACTGTGGCTGGGGACTTCCTGCCGGGCAATTTGGTGGGGAAAGGATGCAAGGATGTGGCACCAGTAAGAGGCCCAGAGATGGCAGAAACCTGAGGCTGAGAAACTCGAGGCTGTTGGCTCTGACACTGGGAAGCCTGAGCCTTAGGCAGCCAATCCAAAGCAAGCAGGGACAAGTGCTAGGTCGCTGGCCTGGAGGGTTGTGCCTCCATTCCTCCCTCCTTGGAGATCAGGGCTCAGCCAGAAGAATGGGGCAGAGGGCTGGGCAGGTTGAGCCACAAGGCAGTCTGCGTGAGCAAAGCAGGCGGCTCCTGGAAAATACATGCTGCCTTGGCGGCCCCAGGGCCCCTTGCACCTGAGCTAGGCCAAATGCTGGTCTGGGGCGCCCTCTGGTGGCTATTCTGGGTGCTGGTGGAAGCTGAAATCGCTGTGTGTTTAAGGGTGGGTAGGGAGGGCGGGGGATGGTCAGAGCCAGAAGACTCCAGAGTGGACCACTCTTTCCACGACACAGATGGGAAAGCTGAGGCCCAGAGGGGGAAATTGACTTGCCCATGGTCACAGTGGGCTCAGTCAGTGGCTGAGCCAAGAACAGAACCCGGAATTTCCTGTGCACCAGGGGCTTTTCTTAGTGTGTCTCAAGGCATCCCACACCAGGGGAAGGGAGGCCGAGTGTCCAGAGGCTCACTCCCCAGTGGATGTGGACAGCTGGACTATAGGCCGCGCAGCATCTGTGTGACGAGGCACGCAGCATTTGCCCTCCCAGGCTTGGGTCTTTCACCTCTAAAACGTGGGTTATTATGTTGGCAAGGGACAGGGGCTAGGCCTCCCTCTGGCGCACTGCTGGAAGTGAAGATAGAGACCAGCCAGTCTTTCAGTAAGCGCTAGGAAGAGCCTTCCTGTAGCCAGTATTATGCTCAGTGGGGGAAGACTGGGTGCTTTCCCCCGAGATCAGGAGCAAGACAAGGATGTCCACTCTCGTCACTTCTATGCAACGTTGTGCTGGAGGTTCCAGCCAGGGTAATTGGGCAAGAGAGCAAAAACTCATTCAGATTGCAAAGGAAGAAGTAACACTATCTCTGTTTGCATATGACATGATCTTGTACATAGAAAATCCACTAAAAAACATTAGGACTAATAAATGACTTTGGCAAAGTTACAGGATACAAGATCAATATACAAAAATCAATTGGGTTTCCACACACTTGCAATGAACACTTCAAAAATGTAATTAAGGGCTGAGTGCAGTGGCTCATACCTGTAATCCCAGCGCTTTGGGAAGCTGAGGCAGGAGGATTGCTTGAGGCCAAGAGTTTGAGATCAGCCTGGGCAATAAAGTGAGACCCCATCTCTACAAAAAAATTTTTTTAATTAGCTAGACATGGTGGCACACACCTGTAGTCCCAGCTACTTGGGAGGCTGAGGCAGGAAGATCACTTGAACTTAGGAGTTCGAGGTTATAGTGAGTTATGATGATGCCACTGCAGTCCAGTCTGGGTGACACAGTGAGACCTCATCTCAAAAAAAAAAAAAAAAAAATACCAAAACCTTGAAAATGTAATTAAGAAAATAATTTCATTTGCACTAGCATCAAAGAGAATAAAATGCTTAGGAATACATTCAACAAAATAAGTACAAAGCCAGGGATGGTGGCTCACACCTGTAATCCTAGCAGTCTGGGAGTCTGAGGTGGGAGGATTGCTTGAGGTTGGGAGTTCAAGACTAGCCTGAGCAAGAGCAAGACCCCATCTCTACTAAAAATAGAAAAAATTAGCCAGGCTTGGTAGTGCATGCCTGTAGTCCCAGCTACTTGGGAGGCTGAAGCAGGCAGATCAGTTGAGCCCAGGAGTTTGAGGTTGCAGTAATGTATGATGATGCCACTGCACTATAGCTGGGGCAACAGAGCCAGACTCTGTCTAAAAAAAAAAAAAAAAAAAAAAAGCACAAAACTTTTACTCTGAAAACTATAAAACATTGTTGAAAGAAATTAAAAATGACCTAAATAAATGGAAAAATATCCCATGTTCATGGATCTGAAGACCTAATATTGTTAAGATGGCAAGACTCCCCAAATTGATCTTCAGATTCAGCACAATCCCCATCAAAAATTCCAACTTGGCTGGGCACGGTGGCTCACGCCTGTAATCCTAGCACTCTGGGAGGCCAAGGCGGGTGGATTGCTCGAGGTCAGGAGTTCGAAACCAGCCTGAGCAAGAGCAAGACCCTGTCTCTACTATAAATAGAAAGAAATTAATTGGCCAACTAATATATATAGAAAAAATTAGCCAGGCATGGTGGTGCATGCCTGTAATCCCAGCTATTTGGGAAGCTGAGGCAGTAGGATTGCTTGAGCTCAGGAGTTTGAGGTTGCTGTGAGCTAGGCTGATGCCATGGCACTCACTCTAGCCTGGGCAACAAAGCGAGACTCTGTCTCAAAAAAAAAAAAAAAAAAAAAAAAAAAAAAAAAATTCCAACTTGGTTCTTCACAGAAATTAACAAGCTGATCCTAAAATTCATATGGAAATTTAAGGGACTCAAAATAACCAAAACAACCTTGAAAAATAAGAATAATGTTGGAAGATCCAATTTTAAAAATTACTACAAACCTACAGTAATCGAGACAGTGTGGTATTGGCATAAGGACAGACATAGAGATCAATGGAATAGAATGAGAGTCCAGAGATAAACCCTCATATGTGTGTTCAGTTGCAAGGGTACCAAGACAATTCAATGGGTCAAGGACAGTTTTTCAACAAATGGTGCTGAGACAACCAGATATCTACATGCAAAAGGAAGAGCTTTGCTTGTACCCCTACCTCACACCATACACAAAAATTAATTCAAAATGAACCAAACACCTACATATAAGAGCCTAAAACTATAGAACTCTGAAAAGAGAACACAGACATAACTCTTCATGACCTTGGATTAGGCAATAGTTTCTTAAATATGACATTGAAACACAAGCAACAAAAGAAAAAATTGATAAATTGGGCTTCAGCAATATTAAAAAATTTTGTGTTTCAAAGAACACCATCAAAATAGTGAAAAGACAGCCCATAGGATGAAAGAAAAGAATTGACTATCATAAATCTGATAAGGGATTGTAACCAGACTATATACAAACTCTTACAATTCAATAATAAAAGACAAATAACCTCATTTTAAAATGGGCATAGCGGGCGTGGTGGCTCATGCCTGTAATCCTAGCACTTTGGGAGGCCGAGGTGGGCGGATTGCTCAAGGTCAGGAGTTCAAAACCAGCCTGAGCGAGACCCCGTCTCTACCAAAAATAGAAATAAATTAATTGACCAACTAAAAATATATATACAAAAAATTAGCCGGGCATGGTGGCGCATGCCTGTAGTCCCAGCTACTCGGGAGGCTGAGGCAGTAGGATCGCTGAGCCCCAGAGATTGAGGTTGCTGTGAGCCAAACTGACGCCACGGCACTCACTCTAGCCTGGGCAACAAAGTGAGACTCTGTCTCAAAAAAAAAAAAAAAAAAAAAAAAATGGGCATAGGATTAGACTACAGATTTCTTCAAAAGAAGATATACAAATAACCAACAAGCACATAAAAAGAAGCTTAACATCATTAGTTGTTAGGGAAATGCAAATCAAAACCACAATGAGATACCACTTCACATCCACTAGGTTAGTTACAATCAAAAAGATAATAACATGTGTTGGTAAGAATATGGAGAGATCAGAAGCCTCATACCCTGCTGATAAGAATGTAAAATGGTGCAGCTGTTTTGGAAAACAGTCTGGCAGTTCAAAAGGTAACACGTAGAATTAGCATATGATCCAGCAATTCTGCACCTAGAAGGTATATATCCAAGAGAAGTAGGAACATACATTCACATAAGAACTTACATGACTTCATAGCAGCATTATTCGTAATAGCAAAAATATAGAAAAAACCCAAATGTCCATCAGCTGATGAATGGATAAATAAAAGGTGGTATATTCATACAAGGGAATATTATTTATTTAACAACAAAAAGGACCAAAGTGCTGATACTTGCTATAATGTGTATAAACTTTTTTTTTTTTTTTTTTTGAGACAGAGTCTCACTCTGTTGCCCAGGCTAGAGTGAGTGCCATGGCATCAGCCTAGCTCACAGCAACCTCAAACTCCTGGGCTCAAGCAATCCTACTGCCTCAGCCTCCCGAGTAGCTGGGACTACAGGCATGCTCCACCATGCCCGGCTAATTTTTTCTATATATCTTTGTAGTTGGTCAATTAATTTCTTTCTAGTTTTAGTAGAGACGGAGTCTCGCTCAGGCTGGTTTTGAACTCCTGACCTTGAGCAATCCGCCTGCCTCAGCCTCTCAGAGTGCTAGGATTACAGGTGTGAGCCACCGTGCCCGGCCTTGTGGATAAACCTTAACAACATCATGCTCACTGAAAAAAGTAAATCACAAAAGATCACATATTTTATGATTTCATTTATAAGAAATGTGTGGAACAGGCAAATCTATAGAGACAGAAAGCAGATTAGTGGTTGCCAAGGGCTGGGGGAGGGGACTGAGGAGAAACGTGTACGAGGTTCTTTGGGGAGCGAGGACTTTGTCCTACAGTTGATTGTAGTGATGGCTGCACAACTCTGTGAACATCTGAAAACCTTGAATTGTAAACTTCAAATATGAATTGCATAGTATATGAGTTATATTTCAAAAAGCTATTATTTAAAAAAAAGCCTGCTGGCCGGGCGCTGTGGCTCACGCCTGTAATCCTAGCTCTTGGGAGGCCGAGGCGGGCGGATTGCTCAAGGTCAGGAGTTCGAAACCAGCCTGAGCAAGAGCGAGACCCCGTCTCTACTATAAATAGAAAGAAATTAATTGGCCAACTGATATATATATAAAAAATTAGCCGGGCATGGTGGCACATGCCTGTAGTCCCAGCTACCTGGGAGGCTGAGGCAGGAGGATCACTCGAGCCCAGGAGTTTGAGGTTGCTGTGAGCTAGGCTGACGCCACGGCACTCACTCTAGCCTGGGCAACAAAGCGAGACTCTGTCTCAAAAAAAAAAAAACATAAATAAAAAATAAAAAAAAAAGCCTGCCCTTTGGACCTATGACTCCACTTCTAGAATTTGTTTTAGAAATCACTCAAGTGCACAGGACATATGTACAAAGATTTCATCACAATATTATTTGTAACAGCAAAAGCATGAAAACAATCTGCAGGGGAAAGAGTCAGTAATGTTCACCCCTGCAACAGAACACTGGAGTCTTTAGAAACAATGAAGCCAGGTGTGGTGGCTCCAGCCTGCACTCTCAGCTACTCAGGAGGCTCAGGTGGGAGGATCGCTTGAGTCTAGGAGGTCAAGTCCAGCCTGGACAACATAGCAAGACCCCGAAAAAAGAAAAAATGATGGCGAGTCACATTTACTAACATGGATGGAGCGCAAGATACACTGCCAAGTCAAAATAACAATAAAAAAAAGGCAGGTTAAAATAATAGGCCTGTAGATTAAAAGTTATTTAGGAGACTTTTTTAATAAGAAGACAAAATTACAACATCTAAGGATGCACACTTGGGTGATAACAAGCAAGATAGTGATTAACTTAAAAGTTGGGATACCTTTTGGGGAGCAGCAGGGAGTTGTGACTGAGACGGGGCACATGGGCTTCTGGGGTGGCTGGCCAAGTTCTGTATCTTCACCCAGGGGGTGGTTCTGAGGGCGTTTGCCTTATAATAATTCATCAAGTTGGATGATTATTTTATATGTTTTTTCCATATGTGCTATATTTTATCATTAAAATGATTTAAGAATAAAGTATACTCATTTCAATTTTTTAAAAGCAAATATCATAGGATTCCATTCTTTTTTTTTTTTTTTCTTTTTTTGAGACTGAGTCTCACTTTGTTGTCCAGGCTAGAGTGAGTGCCGTGGTGTCAGCCTAGCTCACAGCAACCTCAAACTCCAGGGCTCAGCGATCCTACTGCCTCAGCCTCCTGAGTAGCTGGGACTACAGGCATGCGCCACCATGCCCAGCTAATTTTTTCTATATATATTAGTTGGCCAATTAATTTCTTTCTATTTATAGTAGAGATGGGGTCTTGCTCTTGCTCAGGCTGGTTTTGAACTCCTGACCTGGAGCAATCCATCCGCCTCAGCCTCCCAGAGGGCTAGGATTATGGGTGTGAGCCACCTACTGCACCCGGCCAGGATTCCATTCTTATAAAAAAAATCTAAGGCCAGGCGCAGTGGCTCACGCCTGTAATCCTAGCACTTTGGGAGGCCGAGGCGGGCGGATTGCTCAAGGTCAGGAGTTCGAAACCAGCCTGAGCAAGACCCCGTCTCTACCAAAAAAGTAGAAACAAATTAATTGACCAACTAAAAATATATATACAAAAAATTAGCCGAGCATGGTGGCGCATGCCTGTAGTCCCAGCTACTCGGGAGGCTGAGGCAGTAGGATCGCTGAGCCCAGGAGTTTGAGGTTGCTGTGAGCCAGGCTGACGCCACGGCACTCACTCTAGCCTGGGCAACAAAGTGAGACTCTGTCTCAAAAAAACAAAACAAAAAAAAAAAAAAAAATCTATATATGCACAAAAACACCTGGAAGTTTGAGATTTGGGGTACTTAATTTATATTTTACTGATTTTTCCCATTTTTTTTACTGCACTGGACAAGAATTACTTTTACAGCCAGAAGAGACGCTACTGCTTTTTGCTGTGCTGCGGGCATTTTGTTGCCTCTGACACTGTGTGAGCAGACAAGGTAGGCCACAGTGCCACTGAGCCTCTTGCCGAGTGGCAGGGGGAGAGGGCACGAGAGCCTCCGTCACAGGGTGCTGTTCCTGCCTTGCACCGGGGCCTGGCGGGAAGGCCTCCAGCTCCCTGCAGCGCCCTTTGCACTGCATGGAGGCAGAGAGCAGCCCTCCAGAGGAGCTGGGCCTGTTTCCCAGCCGAGCCCCAGCTACAGCGTGTGCCCTTCCCAGCAGGAGAAAGGACACCAGATGACAGAGCCAAGGGCAAGGTGCCAGCGACAGTGACCAGGGCCTCAGGGGATCCATAACCTTTAGCTGCCTCCTCAGCCAGCCCCAGCCCAAAATCACCCCACGCCCCTCCATTGGTCAGTGGGTCAGCCAGCTCAGCTGGGGAGCTTACACTGTGGACAGAGGGCCAGCCACTGCCAACAAGAGGGGCTGCTTCTTGCCCAGTCCCCACCACCTGCCAGGCACTGACCATGGTCGGCCATCCAGCACTGAGCCGCACATCATCCTTGCAATCGGTCAATCAGCCCAATTCTACAGAAAAGACAATGGAGACTCAGAGAAGTCAAGTCACTTGTCCCAAGTCACACAGCCAGGAAGCCTCCGAGTTTCCTGGTGGCCAGTTTATACCAAGAAGGAGGGAAAGAGGAAGGAACAATATGGGGTGTTGGGCAGGAGAGGAGAGACCTGACCCTCACAGGACACGACATGCTCACCAAGCCACCTGCTCCCCACACATTTAAACAATAGTGGGCCCTCTCCACGTGCCAGTCTCTTTGCTGGGCAGAGAGGGTTCAGATGTGAACTGGGCCCATCTCTGCACTCACAGAGCTCGTGGTATAGCAGGGCAGAACGGAAAGGGAAACTGAGGCAGGTGGCTTATCACCACTGGCCTTGGTCTGCTAGTATTTACTGAGGGTCTACCATAGGCCAGGCTCAGTGCTGGGCACTGAGGACACTAAGTGAATGAGAAGCTCAAGACCCCTGCCCTCCTGAAGGGCGTGACCTAGTGGTGTCCAGCCCCGGCCCTCCAGAAACCCTGAGCCCTGAACATAAGGCAGAAATTTTCTGGGAGGACTGAGAGGAGCAGCAAACCCAGGGGTCTCCATGAGTCATCCTCAGGCCTGGTTCCGGGCAGCTGAACAGGGATCCGGGAAGGGCAGGGAAACCTGATTAGTACCTTCCCTGGGGACTGAATCAGGGGCCAGGGGATGCCTGAGCTATCAAAAGGGCTGGTCTGGACAACCGCAAGGTCAGCTAGGTCACCCATTCGGGATGCAGCCGCAGACTCCTGGGGCTGGGAACACAGAGAATCTCAGAGGCAGGAGGGCTCCACAGCTCTAACAGTGGGGAGGTGCTCGCTCAAGGCCCTGGGCGAACAGAGAGCAGTGCTGACCTGGAGGCAGCGTCGTCTCATTCCATCCTGGCCACCTTGGGAGGCCAGTGTCAGCACAAGGCCTAGGAAATGGAGCGCCTGAGCTGGGAAAAGCTTGTCCAAGAGCGCGCTGTCAACCTGTGGCATGGGCAGAATCTGAGCTGAGGGCTGCCGGCCCTTTCCACCACCAGCTGTGCCCCAGCAGGACGGGCAGGTCCAGACCGGTGGGTGGCGTGGGACGGCACTCAGTCCTCGGGAACCCTTTCCCTGGGCTTCCCTGGAGGTGGGGAGGTTGTACTCTTTATTTTTTGGTTTTTCTACCTGCTAATCCTTTGCAGGCACTCTGGGATGTTACACTGAGGGGCTCTCAGTGTGAACGGCAGGCAGGACAGCCCAGAACTGCTCCATCTGGGCAGTCAGAAAGAACAGCTGGATTTATATTTTTAAGTGCAATTTTTAAAACTGCTTAATTCCCTTGATAAAAACGAAAGTCAAAATAGGAAAATGAACAACCATAACAAAAAAAAAAATAGGAGAATGGCTAAATAAATTATTAATAGAATATTTTAGAGTCATTAAATAACTTTAAAGAAAATGGTACTGCTATGAGAAAATCTTCACAATATAACGCAATGTGGGCAAAGCCAGCTGTGGAGTATGCTTACAATTAAAATGCACACAAATATACATATGTATGATCTGTATAGAAAAATAGAGCTGGAGAAAAATATAACAAAATAGCAACCACAGTTCTCTGGGCAGCGGGATGACAGACGATTTTCATTTTCTCCTTTCTACCTTTCTTATAGTTCCCAAATTTTACAATGACTATGAATTGCTTTTTACAATTAGACATAAAACAAAAAGGCCCTTGCTGGCCAGCCCAGCCGGGCCACAGGAGGCCCAGGGCCAGGGTCGCAGGATTCACCAGTGCCCTCTGCCCATGCGGAGGCCGCAGGACGCAGCAGCAAGGGGACACTGCCCTCACAGAATCCAGGCCCTGCCCTGGCCCTCCGGAGGGTCACTTGAGGCCGTGAATTCCCGGGCTGGGGACACTGGGAGGTGAACCTGTCAAGGGCTGGGAATCAGAACACTTGTTATCTACTGCAGGGAAGAAGCTGTTGTCTTTGTTCCTTGCTTTTCTTTAGGAACTGTGTGGCGGGAGGGCCGGGAGGGCCGGGGAGAGCTGGCCTCCTGGCGCGGCAGGCTGTCAGCCAACCCACGTGGGCATGGGGTGCCCGGCCCCCCTGGTCTCCCTGGCCCCTCCGACCCTCACGCTCGGGGTTTCTTCTAACCTGGGAGGTGCAGGCTGGACGAGCGCTGGCCTGTGTCTTAGGGAAGCCAACTGAGCTCACCCCAAAGCAGTGTTTGGAGGACGGGCAGTGAGAACCGGGCCTCCGCGCTCCAGGAGAGATCCCACTCCTCACGATAGCGCCTCCTTTTGCCCCATCTCCTCCTCTCCCCGACCCCTGGTGGTCTCCAGGCCTGGCCCCAACGCAGGTTCCAGGAAAGAGGCTTTTTGATCACCAGAGCCAGCCGTGGAGTCAGGTGAGTTCCAAGAACGGTGCCCTTGCTTCCTTCTAGCCCTGACCCCAGCCGCCCCCTGCTTTGGGTCCTGGAAGCTCCTGCCTTCCTCCTTGGCTATTTTAGCAATTGAGTCACCCTTTGGCTCACTGTGAGCTTGTGGTTGATCCAAACCCATAGGCCTTTTCCACAGAAATGGTGGTCTCTCCCCTCCCCCAGATCCTGCCAAAGTCGGGGTCCTCAGAGTGAAAAGAGGGAGCGAGGTGATGACTTGGCAATCTTCCCACAGCAAGGGGCCCCCTCCTCGCTCAGGAACCGAGGCTACATACCGTTACCCATCACATCACTGCCAGTGGTCCTGCAGGTGTGGCTGACAGCGGGGAGGGGGCGCTGGTCACAGGGACACCTGTGGGTCCCCGCACTACACCCCACTGGTGCTGCACACACAGCCCTCACTCTGGTCCTCCATGGCCCTAGGCAGGGAGTCGATCCTCATTTAGAACAGAGCTGAGTGACTAACCAAGGCCACTGCGCTAGTGAGCAGCAGGGCCAAGATGGACCCTGGAGCTGCCCCAGCAAAGCCCAAGTCCACCCTGGCCATGCCCAGGGCCTGGTACTTGGCAGCTCTGGGTACCTGGTCCTGACCCCGACTGCCAAATAAGTTCTCCTGATGAAGCCTGGGCCGGGCTTCACATCCCTGGTTCTACTGACATAGCAGGTTGCCAGGACCCCAAGGCCCAAAGCCCTTCTTTGACAGTCGGAGCCAGGTGCAGAGCTGAGAGCCTGCGCTTGGTGTCCCCGCTGTGCGAGGGGAGAAGTAAGAGTGCTCTGGCCATGGTGCTACAGAGGCCCAGCCGCAGGGGCACTGACACAGGGTGGTGAGAAGCTGTGGGAAGAGGGAGGGGCATAAAGCCTTGCTCTAGGCTGGGAAGAGCGAGGTGCTATCCAGGAACCAAACGGAAGCAAGGGTGGCTAAGGCCACTCTGTCCAATGGGGACAATGGAAGTTATTAGTGTAAGCCACATAGGGAATTTTTAATTTTCTGGCAGCCACAATAAAAAAAGTTGTTTTAAAAAAGTGAAACTAATTTTAATGACATATCTTATGTAACCCAATATATCTAAAATATTTTCAACATGTAGTCAATATTAACGAGGTCAGGCATAATGGCTCATGTCTGTAATACTAGCACTTTGGGAGGCCGAGGCAGGAGGACTGCTTGAGGCCACAAGTTGAAGACCAACCTGGGCAACATAGGGAGACTCTGTCTCTATAAAAAATAGAAAAATTATCCAGGTGTGGTAGCACATGCCTGTAGTCCCAGCTAGTAAGGAGGCTGAGGCAGGAGGATCGCTTGAGCCCAGAAGTTTGAGGCTGCAATGAGCTATGATCACACCACTGCATTCCAGCCTGGGCAACAGAGGGACACCTTGTCTTTTAAAAAAAAAAGTATTAATGAGATAGTTTACATCCACTTTTTGTACTCTGGCTTCAAGATCCAATGAGTATTTCACATGGATGGCGCATCTCAATTGGACTGGCCACGTTTCCAGTGCTCAGCAGCTACAGATGGCTGGTGGCCACCGGTTGGACCACGTGGGGCTGGAGCTCGGTGACCGAGGGGGGAGGTGTGAGATGAAAGTGATGGGCCAGGGTCACCTTGGATTTTATTCCAAGAGCTTTGAGAAGCCCTGGGAGGGTGTTAGGCAGGGGCGTGATGCCATGTGACTGCTGTCTTTATTGGTGGACCCTGCTGCTTGGAGGGCTTCGGAGCAGGTGAGATTGGCAGCCCGGAGAGATGACGAGGTGGGGCCGAAGGTGGCCTGGAGCTGCACTGACGACAGCCGCGGTGGAGCCACAGGGAATACTGACAAGGCCATGCAAAGGCAGGGACACAGAGAGACAGGCTTGGACATCTGCTTTTCTTCTCCCTCTCTTTGACCAAAATTCCACCCAAGTAAACCCATCCCTACAGCGCCTTCCTTCCAGAAAGAGATCTGCACAGTTGCTATTTAACAAAGACTAAAAGAACCCAACCAGAAAATTTTTGCCAAGGGCCCAGAATTGAAACGTCTGCCAGTTTCTGTATCTCATAGAATCATTGCCTTTCTTAGCAAAAGAAAGAAATCTAGATGCTCAGTACCATATAGTGACAAGGTGGTCTCTGGGGGCAGCCTGTCTGAGTGTGAACCCCTGCTGCCGCTCTAACCAGCTGTGTGACCTTGGGTAAAGTACTTAACCCTCCTGGGCTTCATTTCCTCATCTGCACACCAGATCATTAATAATCCCTCTCTTGGGGTGACTTGGAGGGTTAAATGGATTTATGCTGTAAAAGTGCTTAGACATATAGGAGACACTCATGTTACCTATCATCGCTGTTGCGACTATCATTGACAGAGGAGAATGTCCAGGCCTGGGGATAGGAAGGGACCTGTCCAGTGTCGTACAGCAAACCTGAGGCACAGCAGGAAGCGGAGTCGGAATAGTCTCACTTCTGGCTCTTGCACACATGGAGCCGCCTCGCTACTAAATTCGCTGGTCCCGCCTCCATCTGGACACTTACCATGTTCTCACCATGTGCCAGGCGCCACGTTGACAGCTGGGGGGAGATGCTAAGATGGTACAAGCTCCTTCTCTACAGATTCAAGGTTTTCCAGTTCAGAAGGAAAAGCTCTTTCTCCGCCAGTCTTGGCCACAGTGGAAAGAAGGCTCAGTGCATGGAGAGTCACATGCTGTCACCAGGACAGTCAAGACAGTGCTGGCCTGACGACTGGGAGGCCCTGGGCAGGGCCCACCTCTGTCCGACAAGATCTGTAATGCAGACAGTGGCTTCACCTCTCTGGACCTCAGTGCTCCTGGCTGCACTGCACAGATGTTAACTGAGCACCCTCCTCTGTGCCCAGCCCTGACTCCAAAGTTCTCACAGCTGGCCTGGGGAGGGGGCACCAACTGCCTGTCAGACAGACCGGGATGCGGCCTTTGAGGTCATGGACCTATGGCCAGGTCCTCTGGAATATTTCTGCCTGACCCACTACCCTCATAAGGGCCACGTGCATACCAGACCATTACATCTTACTTTTTAAAATATAATTTGTCACATAATAAAGTCATGAGAGTCTGATTCAAAGGATTTCACAGACTAGTAACCCTTCCAAAGAAATTGTAAAGAGCCAACAAAGGACTGAAAAATTATGATTCTGCCAAGGAAGGCCTTTAAAACCAAATGACAAATGGTGCTGGGAAAATGGAATATCCACATGCAAAAGAAATGAAATTAGATCCTTACACCATACACAAAAATCAACTCAAAATGGATTAAAGGCTTAAATGTAAGACCTGAAACTATAAAACTCACAGAAGAAAACATAGGGGAAATGCTTTGTAACATTGGTCTTGGTAATAATTTCTTGGATGTGGCACCCAAAGTACAAACAAGGAAAGCAAAAATAGACAGGTGGGACTAGATCAAGATAAAAAGCTCTGCACAGACAGCAAGGAAACCATCAGCAGAGTAAAAAGGCTAAGATGGGAGGGAATATTTGCAAACCACATATCTGATAAGGAGTTAATATCCAAAATATATAAAGAACTATAAACTCAATAGCAAAAAAATAAATAACCCAATTAAAAATGGGCAAAGGGCTGGGCGCGGTGGCTCATTCCTGTAATCCTAGCACTCTGGGAGGCCAAGGTGGGCAGATTGCTCAAGGTCAGGAGTTCGAAACCAGCCTTAGCAAGAGCGAGACCCTATCTCTACTATAAATAGAAAGAAATTAATTGGCCAACTAATATATATAG
Organism: Microcebus murinus; assembly: GCF_040939455.1. Lineage (NCBI taxonomy): Eukaryota > Metazoa > Chordata > Mammalia > Primates > Cheirogaleidae > Microcebus > Microcebus murinus. Next base: position 30,130,614 of record NC_134119.1, read on the forward strand.
AAAAAATTAGCCAGGCATGGTGGCGCATGCCTGTAGTCTCAGCTACTCGGGAGGCTGAGGTAGTAGGATTGCTTGAGCCCAGCAGTTTGAGGTTGCTGTGAGCTAGGCTGATGTCAGGGCACTCATTCTAGCCTGGGCAACAAAGTGAGACTCTGCCTCAAAAAAAAAGAAAAAAAGGGCAAAGGACTTGAATAGATGTTTCTTCAAGGAACTCATAAAAATGGCTAACAGGATATGAAAATTGGTACTCAATATCACTAATCTTCAGGGAAATGCAAATCAAAACTACAATGAAGTATCACCTTACACCTGGTAGGATGGCCATTGTAAAAAAAAAAAAAAGACAATGGACTATAACAAGTGTTGGCAAGTATGTGGAGATATTGGAACCCTTGTATATGGTTGGTGGGAGTGTAAAATGGCGTAGCTGCTATGGAAAACAGTATGGAGGTTTCTGAAAAAATTAAAAATAGAACTACCATATGATCTAGCAATCCCACTACTGGGTATTTATCCAAAAGGATTGCAGTCAGGATCTCAAAGAGATGTCTGCACTCCCACGTTCGTTGCAGCATTATTCACAATAGCCAAGAGGTGGAAACAGTATAAAGTTCCAGCGACAGGTGCATGGATAAAGAAAATATGGTGTGTACATAAAAATGGAATATTATTCAGCCATAAAAAGAAAGAAATCCTGTCATATGCTACGACATGGATGAACCTGAGGACATTACACTAAATAAAATAAGCCAGTCACAGCAGTCACAAATACTGCATGACACCACTTATGAGAGCATCTACAGTAGTCCAACTCTTAGAAACAGACAGTAGGACGGGGTTGCCAGGGGCTGGAGGGCGCAGGAAGTGGAGAGCAGCTATTCCATGGGCATAGAGTTTCAGCCTTACAGATAAACAGTCCTTATAGGTCTGCCGTACAACTCCGTGTACTGCACACTCAGAAATCTAAGAGGGTAAATCTCCTATGTGTTTTTTACCACAATAAAATTTTTAACAACCAAAGTATCTTCTAGAAAAGAACATAATAACACCCCAAAAATAGGAAGGCCACCATCTCAGAATGAAAAATATTTCTTTAAATTAAATAGCTTTAGTTGTGTGTCGGGGGGAAATGAACTAGAGTGTGCACGTCGTTCTCTCTCCTGCTCTGTTCTCTTTTCCTCCCCCTAACTTCCCCCACGCTAGGCCTTGTGTCTGGAAGTCCAAGAGAAGAGGCCGAGGGCTCTGCCCAGCTCCACTCTCCCCTCTGCCTCCCCCAAGCACACAGCACTTTGCACGTAGTTCCAGGAAAGAGCTCTCCCCCGACTCTGGCCTGGCTCTGCTGTCTCCCTACTGGGCTCTGAGCTCTGGTGGCAGGATCCTCTCCCCACACCTCGGCACCTCCACATCCAAGCAAAACTGTCACAGGGCCGGGGCTCGTGGACACTGTGGAGTGGGGTGGCCATGCTGTAGTCAGGGACTTGAGGAGGGGAAGAACTGGAGACCAGCAAAAGCAATGGGGCTGGAAGGAGTGGCCATGACAGGAGGGGCCACGCCCAGAGACCCCTTGGCAGCAAGGGCTGGGCACCACTTTGTCCCACCTCACAGCCTGGGGATGGGGTGGGGAGAGGACTGGGGAGCAGCCTGCAAGGATCCTTTTTTTTTTTTTTTTTTTTGAGACAGTGTCCCTTTGTTGCCCAGCCTAGAGTGAGTGCCATGGCATCAGCCTAGCTCACAGCAACCTCAAACTCCTGGGCTTGTCTGGCGCGGTGGCTCACGCCTGTAATCCTAGCACTCTGGGAGGCCAAAGCGGGTGGATTGCTCAAGGTCGGGAGTTCGAAACCAGCCTGAGCGAGACCCCATCTCTACTAAAAATAGAAAGAAATTAATTGGCCAACTAATATATATAGAAAAAAAATTAGCCAAGCATGGTGGCACATGCCTGTAATCCCAGCTACTCGGGAGGCTGAGGCAGTAAGATCGCTTGAGCCCAGCAGTTTGAGGTTGCTGTGAGCTAGGGTGACGCCATGGCACTCACTCTAGCCTGGGCAACAAAGTGAGACTCTGTCTCAAAAAAAAAAAAAAAAAAAACTCCTGGGCTCAAGCAATCCTTCTGCCTCAGCCTCCCAAGTAGCTGGGACTACAGGCATGCACCACCATGCCCAGCTAATTTTTTTTTTGTATATATCTTTTTAGTTGGTCAATTAATTTCTTTCTATTTTTAGTAGAGACAGAGTCTGGCTCAGCCTGGTTCGAACTCCTGACCTCGAGCAATCCACCTGCCTCAGCCTCCCAGAGTGCTAGAATTACAGGCATGAGCCACCACGCCCGGCCAGCCTGGAAGGATTCTGAACTGCTAAGACCCAGGCTGGGGCACATGGCAGGACGAGGCTGAGCTGGGCCCTCAGAGACACAGAGTAGAGAGGGAGTTAAGGGGCCCTGCAGCCCCTGGGGGGACAGTCCCACTGCCCCCTCCTGCTCCCGTCAGGACTAGTCCAGGATGTCTCAGCCCCAGCACCAACCACAGGGAGAGCAAAGGGCGGAAGTGGTGGTGTGTCAGCCCTGGCTGCCGGAGGTGGGCTCAACGGCCACGCGGTCGCCACGTAGGGGCACCCCCGGGGCACAGAGGCCCAGGTGGGCCTCCAAGAGATGTGGGAGGGACAGGGAGACTTGGACAGCGGTTTCAAAACCACACACTGATCTCTCTGCTGGCTGTCTCCCTCAGCCACCACACGGCCCTCTCAAGACAGAGACCCAGGCGGTATCCGGGCCCACCTGCAGGCCCCACTTCCCATGCTCATCTGTGCTGCCTGCCCCTGGCCATGTGGCTTCGTTTGCAATGGCACATTTGTCTGTGAGTTTCTTCAAGGGCACAGGGGACACATGTGCCTTTGCTCACGGTGGCATCCCAACACAGAGCACAGAGCCCTGGCCTGCAGGACAGCAGCAGCTGGAAGGGCTGGGAGGAGATGGGCAGAGTGGGGGCAGCTGAGGGTTTGGGTATCAGACAGGCTTGAGAAGAAATCTGGCTGACACCATTAGCTGTGTGACCTTGAACAGGTCCCTTTGCCTGGCCAGCCTGTTCTCTCCAGCTCTGTGGGCTCAGCTGTAAATGGGCCCAACCACACCCACCTCAAAGGTCTGTGAGAGCAAAACAGGGGAGACACTGTCCAGACAAGACTGGGGCCCTCACACTGGTGGCTGTTGTTGTTTAAGCCAGACCTTTCATTTTATGGACAGGACACTGTGGGGAAGTGATCTAACCAGTCTCAGTGTTTAATGTGGTTTTTTCTATTTTGTTTTTGAGGTAAGCTTGGCTCTGGGCGCAGGCTAGAGTGCACTGACATCATCACAGCTCACAGCAACCTCAAACTCCTGGGCTCAAGTGATCCTCCTGCCTCAGCCTCCTGAGTAGCTGGGACTACAGGCGGCACCACCATGCCTGGCTAACTTTTCTAGTTTTTTAGACACATGGTCTCACTGTGTTACTCAAGCTAGTCTCAAACTCCTGGACTTAAGCAATCCTACCACTGTGGCTGCCCAAAGTGCTGGAATTACAAGTGTGAGCCACCATACCCGGCCTCATTGTTTATTGTTTAAATGCAACAAAATGGGAGTGCAAATTGGTGCAAACGTCTTTTGAAAGAGACTTTGATGTAATCTGCCTGAAAGTAAAATGCCTATGTCCATAAACTCAGCCATTCTGCTACTAGGAATTTGTCCTTCAGAAAATATGCTGTATTTGGATTTATCATATTGATACAGGGTGGGGAGCACAGCACATTGTTTCAATAAGGGCAAAAAGCAAGCCAGAAAACATTCAGTATTCTTAGAACCAACCACCAGGAGGCGCTTTGGGGTTGGGGTCCTGTCAGGTTAGCCCAGCACCTGAATTTAAATGACAAAAACAAATGACAATATCCAGCCCTTCTAGAAGAACATTCCAGCCTTTTACTTCATCCCACTTTTGAGGCTTTCATTAGAGACAATATCTGTTTTGTGACCTCTCTGCCCTTCCTTGCAAACAACCCCCCTTCCAAAAAAAAAAAAAAAAAAAAAAAGCCTTCCCAACCTGGACCTCAGCTCAGGGTATGTGCGCACCCGCCATCCTCTCCTGCCGCCGCCTCCCTCCATGGCTCCAAACCCAATAATTCCTTCCGTTTTCTGTGACCCAGCTGTTCTTCCTTCTCCCTCAGTTCTCTGTGTCTTCTGTTGGCCTCAGGTTTGGGGCCCCCCAGGTGGACCACAGCTCCTACCACCTGCCCCCACCTGTACAGTCTGTGTCTCCACCGGAAGGAGTCCAGGCAAGCCTTTCTCACCTCCATGAGGAAGAGCTTAGATGAAATCACCAAGAGGTTGCTCCCCCCACATCCCCTGCCAAAGAGCCCAGCCCCTGCAAGGCCTCGCTCCATCTCCTCCTGACCCCTCCCCACATGGGCTGCTGTGCTCCCTGCACCTCCCTTCCAGGCGGAGGACACTCCTCACCTCCACTTTTCCAATCACACTGGTGCGTGGGGTGCCCTTCCCACTCTGGGATGTGGGGGACACACTTGCCCTGGCAGTGCCTCTCTCTGGGCCTCAGTTTCCCAATCTGGAGGACCCCGGTCCCCCTCTCAGCTCAGACCCACTGTACTTTTCTCTACCCCCAGTACAGCAGTTTTTCATTAGGTTAGTCTTTCACAGAGGAAAAAAGAATAAAAAAAGAAACTTACTTTCTCCTGGCCTTTAGACTGTTTACAATGACTGTTACTGGGTTCTAAGCTAAAAACAAAAAAGTCTCCATTTTGGAAGGAGAAGGTCTGGAGGGGATGGAGGGAGATGGGAAGGAGGCTGTGGCAGCCTCTCCTCACCCGTGACAGGAAGGCCTTTAACAGCACAATTCTGGTTCTGACATTGCTGCCTCATTCAGAATCCTTCCGCCTTCCCCAGCCTCCAGGAGCAGCACTGGGCGAGGCCCCAGGGGATCTGGCCTGGACGGCTACCCCTCCAGCTGTGACTGTTCCCTCCTGCTTTGGGAGCCCTGAACCTCAAATATGGCGTGGCTCATCTCTCATCTCCCCCACCAGCCTAATTCCTCTTTGGGCTAGAGAGGCTGAGACCAGGTACCACTTCTGAGATGCCTCCCTGCCCCACCCTGGCTTCAGGGCCAGGACTCCAAGTTTCTCCCATGCCAACCCCCACCCCACCCCACCCCACTCTGTGCGCGCGTGCGCACCCCCCCCACACACACACACACAGCCACCTGGGCATTCCAGAAAGGGGTGCTGCAAGGGCAGCAAGGACCTCAACAGTGCTGACCCCCATGGTGGCTTCAGAAAGGTCCGTTCCGGTTCTGAGCCAGAGGCCCATGCAGCAGTGTGCTCCCGGCCAGCACTGCAAGGTCCAGGGGAAGCGGCCTCTGTGTGGAATCCCCTGACTCTGTCCCATCGGCTTCAGAATGAATTGCATCCACCCAGAGCACTGAGTCACTGATGTGGCTCATTTGAGCCCCACAGCACATCAGCTCACTCACTCATTAATTCATTCATTCATTCATTCAACAAATACTTATTCGGGCTCTGGGCTAGGGAGAGACAGACGATAAAAAGGGCAACAAGCAGGGCACGGTGACTCACGCCTGTAGTCCTAGCTCTCTGGGAGGCTGAGGCAAGCGGATTGCTCAAGTTCGGGGGTTAGAAGCCAGCCTGAGCAAGAGCGAGACCCCGTCTCTACTATAAATGGAAAGAAATTAATTAGCCAACTAAAATATATATAGAAAAAATGAGCCGGGCATGGTGGCGCATGCCTGTAGTCCCAGCTGCTCGGGAGGCTGAGGCAGCAGGATTGCTTGAGCCCAGGAGATTGAGGTTGCTGTGAGTTAGGCTGACGCCACGGCACTCACTCTAGCCTGGGCAACAAAGTGAGACTCTGTCTCAAAAAAAAAAAAAAAAAAAAGGGCAACAAATACGTTGTTGCAGGCGATGTCAAGTGTCATAAAGAATAATGGGGCATGAGAGGATACAGAGACAGGCAGTCAGGGAAGGCCTCTTGGAAGAGATGATGCTTGAGCTGAGACATAAGGAGGAGGAGTTAGCCTGGGAGGCCACAGGAGGCCAGGTCTGCAGAGGGAGGGAAGTCACAGAGAGGCTGGCCAGGTACCAGGCCAGAGAAGCAACAGGGGGCTGGATCATGCAGGACTGTCTGATGGGGAAACTGAGGCACAGAACCAGGTGACTCCCACATGGCCCTGTAGCTACTTAGATGCTCTCTTCCTAACTGCTGTCTACTCCGGGCACCCACCCCTTTGTTCAGATGGTTCTTTGTTTGTTTGTTTGTTTGAGACAGAGTCTCGCTTTGTTGCCCAGGCTAGAGTGAGTGCTGTGGTGTCAGCCTAGCTCACAGCAACCTCAAACTCCTTGGCTCAAGCAATTCTTCTGCCTCAGCCTCCCAAGTAGCTGGGACTACAGGCATGTGCCACCATGCCAGGCTAATTTTTTCTATATATATTAGTTGGCCAATTAATTTCTTTCTATTTATAGTAGAGACGAGGTCTCGCTCTTGCTCAGGCTGGTTTGGAACTCCTGACCTCCAGCAATCCGCCCGCCTCGGCCTCCCAGAGTGCTAGGATTACAGGCATGAGCCACCGCGCCCGGCCCAGATGGGCCCAGACCCATCACCTGGTATGGGTCACATTTCCACTGCATGGTTTCCCAGGGCAGGGGCCACATCATATCCAAGTCAGAGGCCCAGGGCCTGGTGTGCAGTAGGGGCTTAATAAATGCTTGTTCAATTGGATCTTGGTATCTCCAGGATGTAGGCCAGTGCCTGGGAGGTGGTGAGAGCAGACACTGCCCCAGGCCACATGGCCCCCTGAGTGCCAGCTGAACAGGCAGACTGTCTGGCAGCAGCTGTGTGTCGTCTGTGCCCACTGTGTTTTCTAGCTCTCACTGCCACTGGCTAAGAGCTGTGGCAGACACGTGGGTCTCTGGAGTTATGTGCCCCAGAGAGCCCTGAACCCAACTCCTTACTGCAGTTCCACCTCCACTTTTTATCCCTCTGGCTCCAGCACTGGCTCAGACCTCAGTGGTGGAAGCTGGCAGAGCTGCGTCCTTGGCAAGTCAGAGGACATTCCTCAGTCTGCTCTCCTCTCTACCTTGTCAGTGCCTGGAAGAAGCATGCAGCCAGCAGCCACATATTAAACACCTCCTAAGTTCAGGCCTTCTAGAAAGCCAAGCTGGGGGAGGTGTGGTGGGCAGTGGCTCTGGGCCTCCCATGGGCCGGTTTATCAGCTCCCACAGAGGGGCAGAACGCCCCAGGTCAGGAAGCCGCTGGTGTGCATGGAAGAGGAAGTGCATGGGCCACAGCCACTCTTCTCCTGGGCAGCCTGGGCAACCCCACCTCTTCTGGTGTCACAGAACTTCTGAAATGGCCACAGCACCCCCACTCTCCAAGAAGCCTGAGGTAGAAGGGGAGGCACAGAGCAGTACAGGGGGAGGGGTGCCCCTAAGACTGTCAAAACATCCTTCCAGCAATAATCGGTGTCAGCTGCCGGGGACGGCGGGGGATGGGGGGGTGGGGGGGTGGTTGTCGGACCTCCAGGATCCCAGTCCACCGTCCAAGTGGGGAGACACACACCTGAAGACGTGCAGTGCAGGCATCCGATGCTCGATGGAAGTCCCATCAGGGCCCCGTGTGGTTGTTCAGGGGACAGCGCACAGCATGGTACAAGAGGTGGGCTGAGCAACAGCTGCACACGCCTGGCTGCTTTTACTCCTTCAGCAGCCCAAGGAGGCACTGCCCCCATTTCAGAGATGAGGACACTGAGGCATGGAGAGGCAGCAGCTTGTCCCTGGGCCCACAGGCAATAAGGACAGGGCTGCAAGGAGGAACCAGCACGCTGGTTCCAGAGAGGTTCCTCGTAGGTAACACTGAGAGGGGCTCCCAGGCAGGTGTGTTTAAACTTGCCAACTTGTCCAATATACTGTCACCTAAGGACCTCCCATCTTATTTCCAGCATCGCCAACTGCCCTTGCTGTTTTCTACCCTCTCCTGGCTGGCAGCGTGGGGCCCTTCTCAGAGACTTGGCACAAAGACCAGGATGAAGGAGCAGGCTTGACTTGGCCTGCAGACAAGACGCTAGAAGACCTGGACCCCGTTGCTCGAAATCCAGCAACTAGATTTTCTAGGCCCTTCAGAGGCTGCCTCCTCCCCTCTGCTCCCACTGCCCGTGGCTGCCTGCAAACTGCTTCCACATGTTGACAGTTACAGCAGGCCCGGCCCAGACAGCACTGGAGAGGGAGGAAACGGGAGGCTCCCCCTTCCGTATGCCTGTCCTAGAGCCCTTTGACTTCCATCTTCTCCCCTGAGCCCTAGGATGGAGGCAGGACAGGGTCACGGTCCCTGTCCTCTGAGGCCAGGCAGACCAGGGACGTGCCCAAGTTCGCACAGACCCAGGCAGGCAAAGCTGGGATTAGGGCTTGGCACCCTTTACCAGCCCTGCCTTTCCCTTTTCTGAGCTGAGTGAGCCTCAGGCGGCACGTGAAAGAGTGAAACAAGAACTGCAGCAAGGTGCTCTGGCAGGTGGAGATTTTCCAAGCAAGCGGCATCTGGGCCTCAGGGAGGTCATTTGAGGAGGAAAGAACAACTCGGCACTAGCAGGGATCTCAAACGCACCTGGTCCAAGGCGTCTGTGGTATAGGTGGGGTAACAGGAGCAGAGAGAGAACGCAGGCTACCCCTGGTTGTGTTGTAGGCTAGACCCAAGCCCCCTACTCCCCATCCCCCACTTCTCTTCTGGTGCCCAACAAGAGAGCATCTTCTTCCAAATTCACCTTCTTCCCGGGGACTTTCCCTCTAAGAGGCAGGGAATGACGTGTAAAGAATGGCTTTGGGACTGGGCAGACTTGATTTGAAGCCACACTCCCTCACTTAGTTGTTATGTGACTTTGGGCAAATGCATTTCCCTCTCTGAGCCTGTGTCCTATTCTGTAAAATGGGGAAATAATAACTGCCTCTTTTTTTTTTTTTGAGACAGAGTCTCACTTTGTTGCCCAGGCTAGAGTGAGTGCCGTGGCGTCAGCCTAGCTCACAGCAACCTCAATCTCCGGGGCTCAGCGATCCTACTGCCTCAGCCTCCCGAGTAGCTGGGACTACAGGCATGCGCCACCATGCCCGGCTAATTTTTTGTATATATATTTTTTAGTTGGTCAATTAATTTATTTTATTTTTTTTTTATTTTTGGTAGAGACGGGGTCTCGCTCAGGCTGGTTTCGAACTCCTGACCTTGAGCATTCCGCCCGCCTCGGCCTCCCAAAGTGCTAGGATTACAGGCGTGAGCCACCACGCCCGGCCTAATAACTGCCTCTTAATGTAAGCATTCAATGAAATACAGGCTAGAGAGCTCTACACAGGCCCCTGACAGGCAGGAGATCGATGACAGGCATTCCTAAAGCCTAATAGGTGGTTAGACATTCCACAAATCCCCTTCCCTCTTTCCCTTCCTGATGGCACATGCACCCAAGCTCAGGGACACATGTCTTCTGCCTGGTCTTTGAGACAGGCCTGAAAACTCTCCCAGGCTGGCCACAAGCACAGAAGGGCGTCTCTCCGGAATGATTTTCTGGCCCCAAGGAGATGACAGAGCCAGTGCTGGAACTGTCTAGGGAGAGGAGTCCTGGGGTTGGTGCATGGCTGGAGAAGGCAGAGTCCCTCCCTATCTCTGCCTCCCGGGTCTCCCAAGAGCTCGGTCCTTGCCCACCCCGCAGGAGCCTCCTGGGTTCCAGGACTGGCTGCAGAGGCCCGCTGGGTGGAAGGGTTCTTGGGGAGCAGCCTTCACTCTCCCACAGACACATCTGCTGGAGGCAGCTCAGGCAGGCGTGAGGCAGGCAGTGGAGCTGAAAGCTGCTGACAGCAGGCCTCGGAGGAGGAGGGGGAGAAGGAAAAGGGGGAGGGGGAGAGGCTGGGTGGGTCCTGCCCCCTCCCCCACAGCCCACCCCGGACAAGCTAAGAAAAGCTCTGGGGGAGAGAAACTGCCAAGATGCACAGTTGCCCTCCCCGCAAAGCTGGGGGCCCTTCCTTCCCTCCCGCCAGCTGCCCCAGGCAGATTAGTACTCGGCTCCGGAAAAGTAGGCCCGCGCCAGCCCATGGGAGGCAGCTGGCTGAGTCAGCTTCTCTACCTGGCAGGAAATCATTCATAAAAAATGACACCTGCCCAGCGCCCGGCCTCACCCAGCCACCCAGCCACTGTCCCCAGCTGCACAGCCAGGCTGCCTCTGCCACCTCCCTCCTGCCTCCCCCCAGCCACTTTACAGAGCAGACCTCTTTCTCCTGAGATGAAGAATGAGACCGATGTGAAATAAGGCCAGCTCAGCCTCAGTAAATCAGTATTTACTGGTTGCCTGCCCTGGGGACAACAGCAGAGTCAAGAAGAGCAATGGCTTCACTCAATTATGAACAAATGTCAGTGATGTGGCTTCCAAAAGGCCCTCACTGCCCCAGCCACACGCACAGTGGGCACTTCTTTATCTTCAGTTTATGTGTGGATAGCTAGAGGCTCCCAGGACGCCTCGCTTGACATAGCTAGACATAGATAATTGGGCCAATCCTTCCACAAAAGGAAACTGAGGTCCACAGAGGGGCGGTGACTTGTCCCAGGTCATACATAAGTTCAAACCTTAAGGCCATGTCCCCGAAACCTAGATAATATTCCATGTTGTTCTTCTTCCCATTACCCAAACTCTGATGCACTCTCTTACCTGGCAGATTAAATGCAGGTTACGCTCCTGCTGAAGTTAATTCCTAATCACAGCCCTGTGGACCTCCACCCTCATTCACTATCCCTTGATCTCCTTCGGCTGCTCTGGCCTTGCTACTCAAACATAGAGCACGCATGCGCCTCAGGGCCTTTGCACATACCATGCTTCCTGTCTTCCACTCATGTATCAGGCTTCTCATCATCCTGCAGGACTAGATCCCCTGTCAGCTCCTCAGAGTAACCTTCTCTGACCCCTATAAGCAACCACACCCCAACATATATACATTATTCCCTATCCCTGCATGAAGACAGCTCCCTCCTAACTCATTATGTACTTCTCTGCCCATCTACTATCTGTCTCCCCAGGCAGAGTCAGCCCATGAGGTTGGTTTTGCTTGCCCTGATGTCCCCCAAGGCCTAGCACAATGCCTGGCACAAAATACTCAGTAAATATTTATTAAATGAATCACTAAATGACGTCTCATTATAAGCAATCAGCTCCCCTTCGGCTGGCATTCAAGCCCCCCTCTCCTCTGACCATACTGCCAAGTTAAACCAGTTGAATGATCAGAACATGTCTTGTTCATTTGTTTATTCTTATCTGATGTTCACGAGAGAGACTCAGAAGAGCACTGGGGGGTGAGTGTGGAGCTGGGATTTTGGAGTCCAGGTGCAGGGGTATGCTACTCCATCTGCCCAGGTGAGCCCCATGAGAGCAGGGCCTTGTTGATGGTGGATGGGAGCATTCTGTAGAATACTTCACAAACTGCCATCGTTCCTCTCGCGCTCGCTTTTTTTTTAGAGACAGGGTCTTGGCTGGGCACGGTGGCTCACGCCTGTAATCCTAGCACTCTGGGAGGCCGAGGCGGGTGGATTGCTCGAGGTCAGGAGTTCGAAACCAGCCTGAGCAAGAGCAAGACCCTGTCTCTACTATAAATAGAAATTAATTGGCCAACTAATATATATATAGAAAAAATGAGCCGGGCATGGTGGCGCATGCCTGTAGTCCCAGCTACTCGGGAGGCTGAGGCAGCAGGACTGCTTGAGCACAGGAGTTTGAGGTTGCTGTGAGTTAGGCTGACGCCACGGCACTCACTCTAGCCTGGGCAACAAAGTGAGACTCTGTCTCAAAAAAAAAAAAAAAGAGACAGGGTCTTGCTCTATCGCCCAGCCTGGAGTGATCATAGCTCACTATAACCTTTAACTCCTGGACTCAGCCTCCTGAATAGCTGGGACTACAGATGCATCCCACCATACTCAGCTAAGGTATATATATATTTTTGGAGAGGAGGTCTCACTATGTTGCCCAGTTGCCCAGGCTGGTCTCGAACTCCTGGCCACAAGTGATCCTTCTGCCTCGGCCTCCCAAAATGCTGGGGATTACAGGCATGAGCCATGGTGCCCAGCCAGTTTGCCATCATTTCTGTTTTCCTCTGTGATCCCAAGAGTGGCAAAGGTCCTCAAACACTTGCTGCTTTATGAGAAGGGTTTCACACTTCCAATCTATCTCTAATCAGCATTTACGAAGCACCCACCAGGACTCAGATCTCCATTAGAAGCCCAGAACAATATATCCGAAGTATAGGATCAAGGGTTCTCAACTTGTGCTTGTACATTAGAATCACCCATGGGACCTGTTAAAAACACAAATACCCTGGCACTCCCCAGCCGGTCCCATTTTGATTTTATGGGTCAGGGCTGGGCAAGGCAAGCTCCCAGGGGATTCTGAGGCAGCCAATGACTAAGAACCACTGGCCTAGGTGAGTGATTCCAGACGCCGGCCATGCAGGGGAACTCCCTGAGGAGCTTCTGCAAACACTAACCCCAGGCCTGTGTGCGACCATAGACCCTCACTGAAAAGGTCTGAGCTGGGGACCTGACAGTGGCATTTTCCAAACATTCCCCAGGTGCTTCTATTGTGCAGCCAGAATTAAAAACCACTGGCCCAGATGTGTGCTTTCTAGACTATTCTAGTGATCAAGTCAGAGGACTTGGATCATCTTATGAAAGGTGGATGTTTAGGGTCAAGACCATCCAATTGCTCTCACTAGCCCCTGGTAAGCACCGACTGGGCACTTGCTATGGGATGTGCTGGACACATGCCTGCCCTGCCCCAAGGCCTTCACATCCCCTCAGCTGGGAGCAGGCAGTAGTAGATCAGGGCCAGATGGCAGGAGATGGGTGCTCCTGCCAATCACCTGCCACACACCTGGCCGTGACTCCCTTTAGGACCCTAAGGACCACCTGGGAGGCTCTGGCCCCTGACTGTCCCCCTGGCCTTCTCTCCTCTTGCCCAACACTCACCCTGGCCACTGCTGTGCAGCAGGGGGTAAGAAAGGCCAAGTTGTGTTTCCAAAAGGTTATTTTGAACAGGTTTGAAAGATTTTGTACCGGATGGAAAGCGTCAGGCAAGGCCCTGGGAGACTATTTAGTACCAACTCTAGAACTAGAAGGTCGACACAGGAGTGAAAATCCAGGAATTGACCAGTTAGAAGATATCGAGATACCTTACCACTTGGTTAAAATCCAGACTCTACCATACACCCTCTGTGGGCCTTTGGGCAAGCTCTTTAACCTTTCTGAGCCTCAGTTTCCTCATCTGTACAATGAGATAATTATCGTTCTAACTTACGGTTGCTAAAAGCAGTAAAATAAACTAATGTATATAAAGCACTTAACACAGTGCCCAGCATAAGGAATCACTCAGCAATTGTTGGCAATTATTATTGTTATTATTACTCACAGAACACCAGTGCTGAAAAGGCCTTTAGAGATAATCTAAATTAATTCCTCTCTTTTACAGTCAGGAACTGACACAGGACAGAGGAAGGTCTTGCCAGCACCTCGAGACCAGGCCTTGCAAACCCAGAGCAGTTCGGAGTCAGTGGGTGTCTTTCAGGGCCACCGATGAGAGCTGGAGAGCGACTGGGATCAGCTGAGGCGCTGGCAGAACCCCAGCCTGGAGTTCCTCCTCCTGACGGGGAGCCTGACGTATTCCCAACGTCTCAGCTCATCTCAGGCAAAATCGTGGAGCATATTTTAGGATCAGCAAAAACCCACAATGCCTTTGCCTAAGCACTTTCCCTCTTCTTGTTGAAGCCCAGGGGTATTTTCTAGGAAATTGAGTCCATCTGTTCCTGATTCATTTGTACTTAACTCATCACCAAGCTGTTTTGTAAGGGCCCTTTGAAGTGAAAGCCGCCTTATTCCATAAGCCTCGCTAAGCCTTTATTTAGTCAACAGTAGGTAAACGGGTCTCTCCAAAGAGGCCAGAGGCAGCTTCTTGATCTCCTGCTACACAAAGTCCACTTGATGGGACAGTGTGGCCCAAATGCCTGCCCTGTGGCCCTGAGACTCCCCAACTCTGACCCAGCCTCGGGGGTGGGGTTCAGCCACCCCGAGGGCTCACTGCCTCTCTTCCCTGAGTGCTGCAACGCCAGCCAGCATCCTGTCTTCCTCCTGTATCACCCAGCAGCCTGTCTACACAGATTCACAATTTCCTGGATGTCGCTTGAGTTTCTTAAACTTGATTTCAAGTCCCTTGAGGATGAGAAGCCAGGTCTCTTAACTCATGGCATCCCCCCTACCCAGGCCCCATTCCTTGTACACAATTACAGGGACCATTACTTCCAAACCAAAGACCTGCGCCAAAGATCTAACCAGTACAAGGGTTCCTAAAAGGACAAGAGGGCAGAAGCTTTGAAATTGGAGTTGTTGTATACATAGTGAGCATCTCAAAGAACTGTTGATTGAATTAAACTTACCTAGGTACGAAGGGAAGAAGCCCCTCCCTCTGACACCCAGTCCACAGTACCCCATTAAGTCTCAAACCTGCCCTGTGTCATACAGCAGGATGAAAAAATTGAAAAATTCTCTAATCCGAGAGAATGGAGGAAACCCTTCACTAAAGTCAAGAGTGACTGAGTCATAAGGGAAGCCAGGGTGTTTTAGGGGCTGTCCCTAACTCGGGGGTGATTTCAATGCCCCATAACCCACCAGAGGCATCTCTGCTGGAGGCAGACTCTTGGCAGGGTTCTCATTTGGCTGGTCATATTGCTTATTAAAGATGTATTTAAGGGGTCTCTCAAAGGCAGGGGCTGGTATAGCCTAGTGGTTCTCAAACTTGAATGTGTATCAGAAATCACCCTGTAAGGGCTGGCCAAAACAGATCACTGGCTTACACCCCAGAGTTCCTGATTTAGTAGGTCTAGAGAGGGGCCCCAAAATGTCCATTTCCAGCAAGTGTCCAGGTGATACTGATGCTAATAGTCTAGGGACCACACCTTGAGAACCACTGGTCTAGCCATTCATTTAGTGCTGGAGTGGGGAAGCTACCTATGGCCAAAGAATTTGTTTTGCTTGGTTTACCTTTTTTTCCAAATACTGTGGCTTAGTAGTAGTAAGAACCCTAAGATGCGTGACAGAGGTGGCCATGTGCCATTCTGACACGGGCACTGGGCTTGGGGCCCCGCAGAAACTTCTTCACTCAGCCTTCACACTCACCTTGGAGGGAGACACTATCGCTGTTTGACAAATGAACCTCAAAGGCATGGAGAGGTGATGCACAACTCAAGGTTACACACTGCTTGGCACAGAAGCAGGTGCACAGTGTGTGGCCAACACAGTCTGACTGAACAAGTGCCTCATGGATACAGATGGTAAGGGGAGAGTTTAAGTCCAAGTCTGACTCCAAAGCTCAAACTCTTCTACTGCATTAGCAAGAAGCATTAAATGAGGTAATGCAGACTCTGGGAGAAAGAGTCCTTTCCCCTTCTCCCTCCTTGTCATTTGATTTTATGAAAGTACCAATACAACTAAAGCTTTTCTGAGTCTTGAGAAGCGCAGGGTCTGACCTAGGGAGCAGCAATGAACAGATAGTACAGCGCTGGTTCCAGAGGGGCCACAAGAGAAGCAAGACCATCTGCCGGAGGAATTGAAGATGACTCCCAGGTTATGGGCCCAGAGCAGCCCAGGGGAATCACTGTGTCCTCCACAGGGACAAGGCATTTGAACTAATTTAAGTAATCGTGGCAAGGAAGTTGTTTTGGTTGAAAAAAGTTTTTTACAAAAATAATAGATGTTCTCAGTATCTAAGAGGTCTAAGCAAGTAAGATGATGGATCCTAGGCACATATCTAATGACTAATAAAACAAGGAGGTAGAGGGCTACAGTTCACACATCACAAAATAAAAGGTATAGTAATCTTGTATAAAGGTAAGAATCTCACTGGGCAATCATAGCACTTTGGGAGACTGAGGTGGGAGGATCACTTGAGGCCAGGAGTTTGAGATCAGCCGGGGCTGATCCTATCTCTATCAAGAGCAAGATCCTATCTCTATCAAAAAATAAGAAAAAAATTAGCCAGGCACAGTGGCACATGCCTGTAGTCCCAGCTACTCAGGAGGCTGATGCAGGAGGGATCCCCTGAGCCTAGGAGTTTGAGGTTGCATTAACCTACGATCTATGATGACACCACTGCACTCTAGCCGGAGTGACAGAACAAGACCCTGTCTCAAAAACAAAAACAAAACAAAAAAAAACGGACATAAGAATCTAAAATAGAAGCTATAAAAATAAAAAATAAATTTAAATAAAATAAAATGGAACTATGGACAGTGGCTACCTCTGGGGAGTAGATTTGTTTTTACTTTTCATCTTTCTCAGTTCTATAATGTTTGAATTTTTATTGTGTACCTTTCATGTATTGTCTCTATAAATAGAGCATACTAATTTATGCTTAAATTGGAAATTTTAGAAACTACAGATAAGAAAAAAATTAAAAAGCTATAATTCCACTGCCCAGAAATAACCACTGATAACATTTCCCTTTATATCCACTTTCTCTCCTTCTTTCCTCTTCCTTCCTTCCTTCTTTTTCTTTCTTCTTTCTCTCTTTCTTTTCTTTCTCTCTCTCTCTCCTTCCTTCCCTCTCTTTTCTTTCTCAGAATCTCACTGTGAAAGAATCTCACTATTACCCATGCTGGAGTACAGTAGTGTGACTACAGCTCACTATAACCTTGAATTCCTGGGCTCAAGTATCTCTCTTGCCTCGGCCTCCCAAGTAGCCAGGACCACAAGCACATGCCACCACGTCCAGCGGATTTTTTTTTATGGAAACTGGGTCTTGCTATATTGCCCAGGCTGGTCTTGAACTCCTGGCCCCAAGTGATCCTCCCATCTTGGCCTCCCAAAGTGCTAGGGTTACAAGCATGAGCCATGGCCCAGCCTACTTAGTTTGTTTCTATGTAAATTTTTTCACAAGAAAAAGTTCACCTTGAACTTACTGTTTTGTGACCTGATTTTTTTTGCTTACATATCATGATCCTCTTCATAGTACTGTCGTCTTCAATATCAGTTATTCTGATATTGAAACAGGAGACATTTGCATTGGTAAAGAAATTTTAAAAACTGGGACATATCCCTACTATGGAATACAAGCCAGCCATAAAAAGGAAAAACTACAGATGCATTGGTAACATAGATGAATCTGAAAAACATTATGCTAAGTGGAAGAGCTAGGCACAAAAGGGCACAAACAGAATGATTTGTATGATATTTCTGGAAAGACAAAACAGTGGGGACAGAAATCAGGTCAGTGGCTGCCAGGACTGGGGCTGGGAGAGGGGCTGACTATAACCACAGAAGGGAAAGAACCTTCTGGGGTGATGAAAATAGTCTACGCCTTGATTATAGTGGTGACTTCACGACTGCAGACATTTATCAAAACTCACTGAACCGTACACTCAAAAAGGGTAGATTTTACTATATGTAAATTATGCTTTTATAAACTTGATCTCCCTCAAGAAAACAATCATGCTGTCCAAACATAAGGTATCATTAGACGTTATCTGTAGCGCTTTTCACAGAAATTCTGAAATCCTTTTGTGAAATGTGACAAATATAAAAAAACAAAAAGAGAGAGAAAATAAATCCCAGACTAAATCCCAGACAAAATATCTTTCAGAAAAATACCCTTTCAGAGCAACAACTCTGTTGTTGAGTTTTCTGCCGTTTGGAAAGGCCACTTCCCTGCTCTAGCAAACGCTCACTTGTGAAGCAGCTGGTCCCACCGGGGAGCAGCTGACCACTTGGGCTATTTGAGGATTTTTTTTTGTCATCACCAGCTTCTTTTTAAAGTCACCAGAGTAAAAAGAAATACTAATGTCAGAACTGACCAGTGAAACCTCCCTCCCTGCCTCCTCCTACACACCCAGACAATCCACTTCCCTCCAGGGAAAGAATACAGGTATTTCTGGTTCCTCCTCTCTTGGCCTGACCATTACCATCTTAATGAACACTATACTCCAAAGGAAAATAAGAGTAACCTGTAGCCAAAGGCTAGGTTACCAGATGGCAGATTTCTGAACAGAATAGGAACATGAGTGAATCAATTTGAAGACGATGAGCTAATGGTAAGAAAGATCCTGCTCAGGCCGGGCGCTGTGGCTCACGCCTGTAATCCTAGCTCTTGGGAGGCCGAGGCGGGCGGATTGCTCAAGGTCAGGAGTTCAAAACCAGCCTGAGCAAGAGCGAGACCCCGTCTCTACTATAAACAGAAAGAAATTAATTGGCCAACTGATATATATATATATAAAATTAGCCGGGCATGGTGGCACATGCCTGTAGTCCCAGCTACTCGGGAGGCTGAGGCAGAAGGATCACTCGAGCCCAGGAGTTTGAGGTTGCTGTGAGCAAGGCTGACGCCACGGCACTCACTCTAGCCTGGACAACAAAGTGAGACTCTGTCTCAAAAAAAAAAAAAAAAAAAGATCCTGCTCAAATCCCCCAGCATTGCGGCAAATCCCTGCCTAACGGTCTGCACGCCCTGATCAATGCCCCTTATTGAATAGATTATATTCGTGACAAAATTCCAATACAACACAGGCACTGGAGTGGTTGCGGAGTTCATAATGGGCTCTGAACTACGGCAAATGGGAGTGAGGCTGTAATCTACTCCCACATACAAAAGACAAACTGTCAGTTATCTGTGGACACAGCTTATCCCTACTCTCAAGGCGCCCCGCAGAGCTCTCACCCGTAGGAGGCGCTCCAAGAATGTTTGTGGCCTCAGGGAGCCAGGGGTGCCACTGCTCTTGGAAGATGGCCCGTGGGAGACGGGCAACCAGCCTTGCCCCTTACACTGCAGACCCACCTGCGATCAAAGTTAAAACTGACCCACAATCAAAACAACTTCCCTGATTTAGTCTTTGAAAGCCAGGCAGATTAGTTAACAGTCCAGCCAAGGAGGCCCTATGCTCCGTCTCAGTCATTTCATTTCAACAAAGGATAGGACCTGTGACAAGGCCTGGTGGGGAGGAGGAGGAGGAGTGGAGCTGCATGATGCTAAGTGTGGGGGTTATTGAGCTGAAAAACAAGACTCTTCTCAAGAAGCTCACGGGCTAGTGGGGAAGAGGACCCTGGAACAAACAATTATAATTATTTGATAATGAGTAGTTCCCCAGTTAGTTGAGCAGGCATCGTGCTAAGTGATCTACCCAATTACCCTATGATATGAAAATTATACCCATTTTACAAATGGGAAAACTAAGGTTCTGAGAAGTTAAGGAGTTTGCCCAAGCTAATAAGCAGAAGGGCCAGTACTGAAACCCAAACAGTTCAACTCCAGAGCCTGCACTCCTGGCCCTGGAGTGCAGGAATGAAGCAGAGGAATGAAGGCCCAAAGAGTGTTTCTTATGGCCCAAAACTGTCAGGGGAGGCCCCCAGAAGCATGGGGAAGCATCATAGGCCCAAGGGGAGGAGAGACAGATGGCATCCTGGCTTGGTGGCTGCAAGCAGTCTGGGAGTCTAGACGTTCCAGCACAGGAAGCTGCCAGGAAGAAGTGCAAACAGAGTGCTAGAAGGGGTAGGCAGGGCCAGACTATTGGGGTCTGGTATGCTAAGGAGTTTGGACTTCACCCTGGACACCACACAGAGCCATGAGCATGTGGATCTGTTGGCTAACATGAGACCTGCACATAAGAATGTTCAAGCAGGGAACAGACTGGATTGTCAAAGCTGTGAGGCTGAAGTTTTGGGTGGGCCATTGGGGAGGCCCTGTTATGACACAGGTGGGGCAGTAGAGCCTGAACTGGGCAGGACAAGGAGCTCCCTGGTCAGAATCTGCCCAGTGGCCAGCCGGTGCAGCTCTCAGGCACCTGACAGGGACCAGCACCAGGTGGTTTAGCATGCTGGATCCCCCTAAGGCTCTCAGGAGTCCATCTCTGAATCACGCAGGGCCCCATGGATCACAGGACAGCACTGTCTAACCACTAGCCAATGACTACAGTTTCAGTCTCCAGGCCTCAATTTCCCCATTTGTAATATGAGTGGGTTTAACTAGATTGTTTGTTTGTTTCTTTGAGACGGAGTCTAACTCTGTTACTCAGGCTAGAGTGCCGTGGCATCAGTCAACCTAGCTCACAGCAACCTCAAATTCCTGGGCTCAAGCGATCCTCTTGCCTCAGCCTCCCAAGTAACTGGGACTATAGGTGCACACCACCATGCCTGGCTAATTTTTTCTATTTTCAGTAGAGATAGGGTCTTACTCTTGCTCAGGCTGGTCTTAAACTCTTGAGCTCAAGCGATTCTCCCACCTCAGCCTCCCTGAGTGGTGGGATTACAGGTGTGAGCCAGCAAGCCAGGCCTAGATTGTATTTATGTACTCCTCTCTGTTCTGACATTCTGTGAATTATTTTTTTTAATTATTATTATTTTTTGTGGTATGAGTTCCTTTATTTTTAATTTTTGAGACAGAGTCTGGCTTTGTTGCCCAGGCTAGAGTGAGTGCCATGGCATCAGCCTAGCTCACAGCAACCTCAAACTCCTAGGCTCAAGCAATCCTTCTGCCTCAGCCTCCCGAGTAGCTGAGACTACAGGCATGCGCCACCATGCCCGGCTAATTTTTTCTATATATATTAGTTGGCCAATTAATTTCTTTCTATTTATAGTAGAGATGGGGTCTCTCTCTTGTTCAGGCTGGTTTTGAACTCCTGACCTCGAGCAATCCACCTGCCTCAGCCTCCCAGGGTGCTAGGATTACAGGCGTGAGCCACCACACCTGGCCTAAGTTCATTTTACATTAGATCTCATGGTTTTAGGCACATGAGGCTCTCAGAAACCTCATTGAACACATTTGGATATTGTCCAAAAGCACTGCATCGGTCTTCTTTGGCACTTTTGGACAGTAATCTTGCTGGTGAAAGCATAAATTCAAATGATCTTTGCAGAGGTCAATTTGGCACTGTGATGGTTAATTCTGTGTTAACTTGGCTGGACCACAGAGCTCAGATAGTTGGTCAAATATTATTCTGGATGCTTCTGTGAAGGTGTTTTTGGATGAGACTAACACTTAAATTGGTGGACTTTTGAGTATAGTAGTCCCCCCCCCCTTGTTGATGGGGATACCTTTCAAGACCCCTAATGGATACCTGAGACCACTGACACCAGACCCTACACATACTATTTTTTCAGTGTGATAACAGAGCTGGCTACTGAGTGACTAATGGGTGGATAGTGTATACAGCGAGGACATGCTGGTCAAAGGAATGATTCATGTTCTGGGATGGAGTGGGACAGCATGAGATTTCACCACGCTACTCAGAAGGCTGCGTGACTTATGATTCCTGGAATTTTCCATTTAGTATTTTCAGACTGTGGGTAACAAAACCCATGAAAAGTGAACCCATGAATAGGGCGAGACTTGCTATATAGCAGATGCCCCTTCATGATGTGGGTGGGTCACATCCAATCAGTTAGAGACCCTAACAGAACAAGCCTGACACCCTACCTCTCCCTCCTACCTATCTCCCACTCCAAGAAGTTCTGCCAGCAGACAGGTCTTCCAACTGCAACTCCTCCCTGGGTCTCCAGCCTGCCAGTGTACCCTGCAGACTAACCGAGCTTCTACAACTGTGTGAGACCATCCTTTAAAATAAAAAAAATAAATCTCTGTCTATATATATACATATATACCTATAGATATACATATCCTGTTGATTCTGTTCTCTGGAGAACCCTGATTAACACTGGCACCATTTATTAAAATTGCAAATGCTGGTTATGATCCATCCACACACCACAATATGCTGCATTTTACAGCTCATGTTACAGAAGGATGCAGACTCTTTATGTACTGATAAGGAAATGTCTCCAACATATATCAAGAAAAGTGTGTCGGCTGGGCGAGGTGGCTCACGCCTGTAATCCTAGCACTCTAGGAGGCAGAGGTGGGCGGATTGCTCCAGGTCAGGAGTTCAAAACCAGCCTGAGCAAGAGTAAGACCCTGTCTCTACTATAAATAGAAAGAAATTAATTGGTCAACTAATATATACAGAAAAAATTAGCCCGGCATGGTGGTACATACCTGTAGTCCCAGCTACTCGGGAGGCTGAGGCAGGAGGATTGCTTGAGCCCAGGAGATTGAGGTTGCTGTGAGCTAGGCTGATGCCACGGCACTCACTCTAGCCTGGGCAACAAAGCAAGACTCTGTCTCAAAAAAAAAAAAGAAAGAAAGAAAGAAAAAAAAAAAGTGTGTATAGTGTACAATCATCTTCGTAAACAAAAAAGGGTAAAAAATAAAATAAAAATTCCTATTGTTCATATGTGTGGGGAAAACCTTCTGGAAGGATACCTAAGAAACTAGTAACAGAGGAGGGAAACTAGTAAATGGGAGACAGGGTAGAATAGAAGGGACATTGTTTTTTTTTTTTTTTGAGAGAGAGAGTCTCACTTTGTTGCCCAGGCTACAGTGAGTGCCATGGCATCAGCCTAGCTCACAGCAACCTCAAACTCCTGGGCTCAAGCAATCCTACTGCCTCCGCCTCCCAAGTAGCTGGGACTACAAGCATGCGCCACTGTGCTCGGCTAATTTTTTCTTTATATGTTAGTTGGCCAATTAATTTCTCTCTATTTATAGTAGAGACGGGGTCTCACTCAGGCTGCTTTCGAACTCCTGACCTCAAGCAATCCTCCCGCCTCGGCCTCCCAGAGTGCTAGGATTACAGGCAAGAGCCACGGCGCCCAGCCAGAAGGGACATTTTTGCTTTATACACTTTGGTAAATGCACATCCTCTATGACCCAGCAATTCCATATCCATCTATTTACCTTATAAATACACTTCCATATATGCAAAAATGACAGGTATACAAGGATATTCAGTTGTAGCAGCCTTTATCGGAGAAAAAGAATGGCAGTAACTTAAACTCCATCAGTTGAAGAAATCATCCATCTGAAGAAATGCAGTTCATTTGTTACCAAGAATGAGGCAGCTCTCTGTGTTCTGATGTGGAAGGATTTCTGTGTTAGTTAAGTGGGAAGAAACAAGGTACGGGATGGTGTGCACAGTATGCTACCATTTGAAGAACAATCAAACTATATGCATGTATATATTTGCAAATGCAGGAAATATCTCCAGAACACAGAATAAACTAATAACATAACACAGCTGCCTCTGGAGAGAACTAGGTAACTGGGAGATAGGAGCGGGGAGGGCAATTACTTTCCACTGTATCTTTCGAATCCTGGGCATGTTATTAGCTATTCAAAACTTTATACTGCACTTGACTAGTCTTTAAAAAATTAAAAAAATAAAAACAAAAAAACAACTTTATAAAACTTCTGAAGAGGAGGGGAGAGAGAGGAGGAGGAGGAAAAGCCACATGTTGAGCTGGGGGCTAAAGCCATCTGAACACAAAGTATTCATTTGTGATGCTTTTTCCTGATGCTTTTAACCTGAGTTTCCCCTGAACTGCTCTTACAAATTCTAACTTTGGACCACAGCTAACAACACTGGAGACCCAGGGCCTTCACCAAAACCAGGAAGACAATTTTTGAAGATAATTGCCTAGCTCTCTGCAATGCACGTGACTCTTTAATCCAGAAAGACAACTGGATTCAGACCTTTTCTTCAGAATCTTCTTTATTCATCATCTAACCAACAGAGCTGGTCAGCTTAAACCCAAACAAACTACAACCGCCTCAAAAGGCCCGCCTCATCACAACACATCAGGGCAAAACCCGAAGTGGGGACAGAGTTTGGCCTCAGTTCTTTTCAGAGAAAACCAACCATGTATTTCCACACAAGTGCCTCATGACAAACTGATTGGCAGTGCACCATAGGCACAAATCTAGCCAGTGTGGGAATCCTTGTCATTCATACAACCGCCTCTTCCTCAGCCATAAACAAGCTCTTGCATTTTAGGGAGGAGGGTGATCAGCAGGTTATCTTGAGCCATGGCACCATTTGTTTACTCCAGAACTTTGATGGGGAGGTGACAACTTATTTTCTCCTTAAATCTGGGATGCAGTAGCCTGTTAGAATATCTAAAACAAGTGCTAGAAGACAGGTAGGTGGCAGTGGTTGACTTAATAAAGAGTTTATAGGGTAATTGTGTAGGGCCCTTTAAATATTTAATCTTATTGTTTTTCAGAAACCCTTTGTACCTGGGCTCTAGAGACCTGAGTGAGGTGCCTCTCAGAGCAGTCATCCAGGGAAAGGAGGAGGGTAGGGAAGAGGGTCTGGGGGAGATGCAGGGGACAGAAATCAGCTGAAACACTCCATGCTGGTTCTGACTCGCTCCATCTCGTGCAGGAAGCTGTAGAACTGAGGCAAGGTTAATTCTGGGGAGAGAAAATTCAGCTTCAGGGAAATGTTTCCAACTCCACAGAATCATCCAAGAAAATTAATTTCAACCCAGAGATTTTTTTTTTCCTTTTTGGCTGAGTACATCTAAGCAGCTCTTCACGGGCAATCGATCAGAATAAAGAATTGAGAGCCTTTGAACACAGAAGGCTCTCAGCTCCATAGGAAGAAAACACGGGGGTGGTGTTAAAATGGCATAACTCCATGGCACCAAGAGAAGAAAGAGCATCATTCAGGGTGTTCAGTGTGATTTCTACAGCAAGAGCTTCTTGCTCTTCAATCTTCTCCAATCCCAGCCATTCCTTCCCCCTTCCCCTTTTCTTCCTTTTTTTTGAGACAGAGTCTTGCTTTGTTGCCCAGGCTAGAGTGAGTGCCATAGCATCAGCCTAGCTCACAGCAACCTCAAACTCCTGGGCTCAAGCAATTCTTCTGCCTCAGCCTCCCGAGTAGGTGGGACTACAGGCATGTGCCACCATGCCCGGCTAATTTTTTCTATATATATTAGTTGGCCAATTAATTTCTTTCTATTTATAGTAGAGACAGGGTCTTGCTCTTGCTCAGGCTGGTTTCGAACTCCTGACCTCAAGCAATCCGCCCACCTCGGCCTCCCAGAGTGCTAGGATTACAGGCGTGAGCCACTGCGCCCAGCCTACCTTCCCCTTTTCAATAAGGCTCAACTGTGGAGTCCTCAACCTGCCAATGGCTTATTAATAATGTTCCTCATACCATCTGTTACTAGAGGAAAGGCAGTGGAATGGCTACTCCACGGCTTGCTTAGGACTGTTTCTCAGGAGGAGATGATTTGTGGTAAGCTTCACGAGCCCACTTACATGAGAAGAACATGGAAAAAGTGAAAAGCCTTAAATGGGAATTCACTCACCTATATATAAATTTTCAGTTTGATTTCCTTTCTTTACCACCAACTTTAACTGATTAAAAAGAAAAAGAAATAAAAATTCAAATTAAAATGATGACACTTAGGCAAAGAAATTCTTAAAATCCTTTCACCCAATTAAATGTCAAAGCATTCAGAATCTAACTTGACAGTTATACAGGAGTGATCTGGATCATCCACCACCAAAAATTCTGATAATTCCCACGATTACAGGAATAATCAAACTTTAACGAATAATATTAGAATCTATTAATCTGAAAGTAGGCATGTCAGTGACCACGCCTTTGGCTGACCACTTTGCTCTGTGATATACAAGGCACTTCAATAAAAACATCCATTTAAATGGATATTTAAAGAAACCCAATGTCAATTTAATCATCTTAATGAAGTAAAAAATCTACCCATTTTTCAAGGATCAGGAGAGGACTTACTTGTAAAAATATATTTCCCACTTTCTCCAACTCGCTGCTCCCAGATGTCACTGTGACACAAAAGAGAAAAATAACAAGTGGCTGGTTGAGGATTTACCCTGGAGACCCCAGTTTTGCAGGGTGTCCAGCAGAAGCCATGTGGGGGTGAGTATGAGGGCAGCACGGTGTGCTCTTCAGGAAGTCAACCTAATGAGCCACGGCTGGAAGCAGCTGCTGAACGTGGACAACAACCAGGATGGCAGCTGCTGGCCCAGCAGTGTCTGGGGACTGTGACCACGTCCTCCCCAGCGAGGCAAAACAGGTTAAAAGCCTCTGCAACCCAACCCACATCACCCAAAGGACCCAGGACTGGCTCTACCTAGTTACCTCCAAATTTCCACTCCATATCTATGAGCTGGTTAATCATCAGAGTCTGACCTATGGCCCAGCGGGCAAGGGTAGGGGCATTCTGCTTCCACTGGAACAAAAGCAAAAGGCAAAGTCATAACAATGGTAAAATTTTCCCTCTCCCCATTCGTTCTGCCCCAAACATAACCATGGTTAGTGTTTATACAGTCAGTGGGAAGAATGCAGAACCAAGGGCTCAGCCCATATGCACATATCTAGGGACAGGGAGTTTGGAGCAACAGATGACAATGCTTTCTTTCATTCCAAGATTTAATCTATGTTGGAACAAAAACTGTATGATTTTTCTGTAATCTTAGCACTCTGGGAGACTGAGGCGGATGGATCACTCAAGGTCAGGAGTTCAAAACCAGCCTGAGCGAGAGCCCGTCTCTACTAAAAATAGAAAGAAATTAATTGGCCAACTAAAAAATATATAGAAAAAATTAGCCGGGCATGGTGGTGCGTGCCTGTAGTCCCAGCTACTCGGGAGGCTGAGGCAGGAGGATCACTTGAGCCCAGGAGTTTGAGGTTGCTGTGAGCTAGGCTGACGCCATGGCACTCTAGCCCGGGCAACAGAGTGAGACTCTGTCTCAAAAAAAAAAAAACTGTATGATTTTTATATTCCACTTAAATCAGAGAAAAACATTAGCGATACACTGAATAGTGCTGGTTAAAAGCTTTACATATGTCATTCACGTGAAGCCAAATAAAAACCTTAAGCTGGGAAAATGACGCCTACAATGGATGGTTTTGCCTTAGTTGGCATTTCCCATTTTTTCCACTTCACAAAATAAAAGCAAGGGATGTTAATTAACCTTGATTAAGAAGAATTATACCTTTTCAGAAAAGTAAGTGGCTTTTTCCTCACTAAGACCTGTAAAAGAACAGAAGGAGACATTAACATAATAAAAAGCCACAAAGACCAGTCACCTTAAGCAATCTTGGGCAATGACCTACCCAGAGTTATAAAATCAGCCTGGACCTGCTCAGCTGTAAGACCCTTCTTCAGTGCACCTGGGAAGTAAGGGAGAAACTGGTTACAAAGGGCAAATCAATGAGTTAGTCAGCAATAAGGATTTAATGGGTGCAACCCATGTGGTATAGAGGACAAAAGGAAGAACCAAAGACTCCATGAAGTCTCCAGCCAGCTGGGGGAGAAAGGGCATCTGACACGGCTGGAGAACGAGAAAGATAGCACCTTTTGGTACAACACGCCCCAGCAAGTGTGGAAGACATTAGAGACAACCGAAAAGACTTCATGGATTTGAGGATGGGGTAACTGGTCTGAGGACTGAGTAAGGCTGCAGGTCCCTGGAGCAAAGAGGCAGGGGAACTCAACCCCAGGTGGGGAAGAAGGGGCAACATCCTAGGGCTACACCATGCAATGTGTGGCCACTAGTCACATGTGGTTATTTCAATTTTAATTAAAATTAAATGGGCCGGGCACAGTGCCTCACGCCTGTAATCCTAGCACATTGGGAGGCTGAGGCGGGAGGATTGCTTGAGGTCAGGCATTCAAGACCAGCTTGAGCAAGAGCGAGACCCAGTCTCTACTATAAATAGAAAGAAATTAGCCAAACATCTAAAAATAGAAAAAATTAGCCAGACACAGTGGTGCATGTCTGTAGTCCCAGCTACTCGGAAGGCTGAGGCAGGAAGATCACTTGAGCCCAGGAGTTTGAGGTTGCTGTGAGCGAGGCTGATGCCACGGCACTCACTTTAGCCTGGGCAACAAAGCGAGACTCTGTCTCAAAAATAAATAAATCAATAAAATAAAATTCCACTACTCAGTCACACTAGCTATTTCAAGTGCTTAATAACCACATAGGACCAAGGACCACTGCATTGGACGGTACAGATTATAGGCCACTTCTGTCCACAGAGAAAGTACTACTAGGTAGGTACTGTCCTAGGAAATCAGCTCCCAGCCAGTACACCAAGATGGTATAACAGGGCCAGGCACAGTGGCTCATGTCTGTAATCCTAGCACTCTGGGAGGTCGAAGCAGGAGGATCAATTGCTTGAGCCCAGCAGTTTGAGGTTGCAGTGAGCTATGATGACGCCACTGTACTCTAGCCTGTCTCAAAGAAAAAAAAAAAAAAGATGGACTAAACACTTTGGCCTCTATAACTCACAAGTCACTTTCCAGAGAGGCTGTCAAAACTTCCTCTCAGAAGCCCTAGGAACACTTTCCTGTGGGGCCACTTTGTTCTACTAGGTTCTAATTCCTGAAAACAAAGCAAGCAAACTGGCTTCTCAATGTTTAACCTGCAGGCTACAGCCTAGAGTCACAATTTGACAACCACTTTAAAAATTTCCACTTCTTAGTCTGCCAGAAGATGACTAATTAAAGAATAAGAAGACATCCACCACCATCAAGGGAAGACCCTAAACCTATACCCTAAACCAAGTCCCCACCCCCACCTCACTCCAGAAAAACAACCCTAAAAGCAGTTGTACCCAGTAAAATCAACCATGTAAACAAAGGGAGGAAATCTTTTATCTCCAAAATCAGACTGAGTGAGGAAGCCACAGGAAAATAAAAAAGACAAGACCCTAGGAAACCTTAGCAATAAAGGCCCTCCAAGAAGGAGGCTACTTCCTAGCCAATCCAATTAACTCATAACTACCATGTGTACAGTTCCTTAGTTTATATCCAATTCAAATCCAGTATTTTATTTGATGATCCCAAAACACTGTGAAGTAGGGTTTATTACTGTAACCTTTAATTTACCAGGAAACCGAAGATCAGAAAAGATTAAGCTTTTGGGGGGAGAAAATTTGGCAAATGCATATAATGAAAAGTTGTATTGCCAAGAATTCACTCAACAGATATGCCCCCCAAAGCACACTGAGATATACAGGAAGCTCTTTAGCAACATGGGTAGTAGGGATGAAAAGTCATGAATAGCCACGGTGATTTTAAAAATCAAATCAGACCATGTGTCTCCTCTGTTTAAAATCTTCTGATATTGGGGGGATGGGGGCATGGGCAATATACGTAACCTTAACATTTGTACCCCCATAATATGCTGAAAAAAAAACCAACTCTTATCTAAAAAAAAGAGAGGCTGGGTTCGGTGGCTCACGCCTGTAATCCTAGCACTCTGGGAGGCTGAGGTGGGCAGATTGCTAGAGGTCAGGAGTTCGAAACCAGCCTGAGCAAGAGCGAGACCCCATTTCTACTATAAATAGAAAGAAATTAATTGGCCAACTAATATATAGAAAAGATTAGCTGGGCATGGTGGCACATGCCTGTAGTCCCAGCTACTCGGGAGACTGAGGCAGAAGGACTGCTTAAGCCCAGGAGTTTGAGGTTGCTGTGAGCTAGGCTGATGCCATGGCACTCACTCTAGCCTTGGCAACAAAGCAAGTCTGTCAAGAAAAAAAAAAAAAATCTGATATCTCCCGTTTCACTCACTATAAAACCCTTACATTGCCCTGAATGATCTGCCATCCTCTAGAACCCCTAAGCTCTCTCTGTTGCTTACTACGCTATTCCTGTAATATGCCAGGCAGGTCCCAGCCTCCGGGCATTTGCCCTTGTAGTTCCCTCTGCTGGGAACACTCTTCCTGTGACCTGCACGTAGCTCATCCCTGGGTTGTATTTGGGCCTCTGCGTGTCTCTCACTCCTTGGAAAACATCTCTGACCATGCTACCTAAATTGCGAATACCCCTCGCTCACACCCTTGTAGGGCTATGCTTTTCTACATTGCATTTATAACTACCTGGCTTTATGTTCTATATTTATTATCAATTTTTCTAATAAAACATTGGTTTGGTAAGAATAAGGACTTGGTTCATTTTGTCCCCTGCTGTGTCCTAAGCTGTTAGGAAAGTGTCTGGCACTATTTAGTGATTGGCACACAACAAAAACATGCTGAATGGAAGAATCCACACAATAGAATACTATGCAGCCCTTAAAAAAACAGGGTAGCTCTTGAAGTGCCAATTTGCAAAACATAATGAAAAAAGGAAAGGAAAGGCACAGAACAGTCTGCACAATATGATTCCTTTTGTGTAAGTAAAAAGGTTTATAATATATCCTTATTTATGTCTCTAATTATATCCTTATCTCATAGCTGAGCTGGCAGTTGCAAAACACATTTTTTTATTTTTTCTTTCAGAGACAGGGTGTTGCTCTGTTGCCCAGGGCTGCGGTGCAGTGGCAAAATCACAGCTCACTACAGCCTTGAACTCATGGGCTCGGCGAATGATCCTACCACCTCAGCCTCCTGAGCAGCTGGAACTGTGGGCATGAGCCACCATGCCCAATTCAAAACACATTTTTTCTGAACGTATGCACATCAAAATTAAGAATGCATATCTTTGGGAAAAATGACTGAGTGGGACTTTCCCTTTTCTTTCTTTCTGTCACTTTAAAATTTTCTTTTTCTTTTTTTTTGAGACACAGACTCACTTTGTTGCCTAGGCTAGAGTGTCAGGGCGTCAACCTAACACACAGCAACCTCAAACTCCTGGGCTCAAGCGATCCTCCTGCCTCAGCCTCCCAAGTAGCTGGGACTACAGGCATGCGCCACTATGTCTGGCTAATTTTTTCTATATATATATATTTTTTTAATTTTATTTATTTATTGTTTTTGAGACAGAGTCTTGCTTTGTTGCCCAGGCTAGAGTGAGTGCCGTGGCATCAGCCTAGCTCACAGCAACCTCAAAGTCCTGGGTTCAAGCAATCCTACTGCCTCAGCCTCCTGAGTAACTGGGACTACAGGCATGCGCCACCATGCCTGGCTAATTTTTTCTATATATATTAGTTGGCCAATTAATTTCTTTCTATTTATAGTAGAGACGGGGTCTTGTTCTTGCTTAGGCTGGTTTCGAACTCCTGACCTCGAGCAGTCCACCCATCTCGGCCTCCCAGAGTGCTAAGATTACAGGTGTGAGCCACCGCGCCCGGCCTTTTCTATATATTTTTAGCTGTCCAATTAACTTCTTTCTATTTTTGGTAGAGACAGGGTCTCGAATCTCCTGAGCTCAAACAATCCAGCTGCCTAGGCCTCCCAGAGTGCTAGGATTATAAGTGTGCCACCATGCCCGTCTTAAAATTTTCTAACCATGTGCATACTTTTTTGCTTTTTTTTTTTTTTTTAATGCAAAGGTGGTAGAATTTTGGGCTATTTTTGTTTCTTTTCTTATACTTTTCTACAATTAAAAAAATAAATGTTACTTAAAAACAAAAAACGTTAAATGAATTAACCAGGGCTATAACAGCCAGCAAGTGGCAGAGTGAAGCTGCTTATAGACCAGAGAGGCCACAACCCAACTTCTTTCTACTCCAGGTCACTCTGATAGGCTATCTTGGTGAAGCAGGACCAGGCAATGCCTTGACAGTTACTGACAGCAAAGGTTACCAAGCTGCAGGGGGACAAAGAGCAAGCTCTTTATCCTGAATTACCCTGGGCGGGCAAGACCCAGCCTTAAAAACTATATTTGCATCATGCTAGGCCTCAAGCTCTTAACTTCTTTTTCAGCTTTTTCTATGGTGATTTCTTTGAACTAAGCAAATGCAAGCCACAAGACAGATCTGCAGCCTTTGACCCTATGTCAGACAGAAAGAAAACTGTATAAAGTCTAAGGGCTGGAGTTACCACAACATGTTACTTGGGGAAATTTAAGACTGTCCTTCTTTAAACACAGCTAACCATCTGGAGTGGTTTTAAAAGTCCTTGGGCATCACTTCTCACCAGAACAGATGCCTCAGCTCTCAGAGAGTATGGGGGACAAAACAGAGACACAAGTGAGGGTGAGGGTTTGCCAAGACAGTTGGCAAATCAGCAAACATTGTTCTTCTAGCCAAAAATCTATGTGAGCTTATTCAGTGTAAGAAGGGAAGCCCAAAGAACAGCACCAGGCCTTGGTGAAGATTCCTGGGGGAGGAAGCAGAGGGGCAAGGATGGTGAGCCACATCTATCCTGTGAGTGCAGACCCTGAAGGCTGACCGGCTGAGTCCATCTGTGACACTCACAGGAACAGAGGTCACAGTCACTATGCACTTATTTATGGAGTACCCCCACATGCCAGCGCCCTGTGAGGTGCTGGAAAACACCATGAACAAGCTCTTCCCTTGTGAGGTTTACGTTCTACTGGGAGAAGAAAGACTATGCAATAATGTAACACATAAGCAAGCCATACTGAGTATTATAAGGTGATAAGTGTCACTGAGAAAAGCAACATGGAGGGTAAGGCTGGCAGTCCTTGGGGGACATAGATCAACATCTGATTAAATACCATTTGTGACTACTGTTCAATGCTGATTATTCCTTTTCTGTCAAGCCAGAAAGAACTCCTTGGGGAGTGGGAAAGGGGAGTTATCACCCTTTCATTAACACACACACACATATACACACACAAAACTATCAAACCCCCCCCCACCCAGTTACTGATTAGCCACAAGGACTAGATATCTTGTTAAGTATTAAAATAAAAACAGGCTTAAACAGTAGCCCTGCTGCCAACTTATCTGTAATCTTGTCTAGGAGGTATCACATAATGATGATGCCAATCATAACACTAGCAGCAATACAGCTACCACTTACAGTGAAGGGAGCACTTTACATGTATTATCTTCCTTGACTCTTATAACAAAGGATAAGGTATGCTCTCAGGTACCCTTAGGTGTCAGAGCTGTTTTGCAGCCACAGTGAATAAGCAAGCAAGCACAGAACCACCATGAGGCAACGGAATGCTGGACCTATCTAGACCCTGACGGGAACAACCAACTATATAAACAAACAAAATTCATGAGACAATGGGGAAATCTGAACACTGATTGCATATTTTCCTTGTAGATATGATAACAGCATTATAGTTTGATATGGAGAAATAGCCCTTATCTTTTAGAGATAGAGAACTAGGTATTTAGGAATGAAACAATATGTCTGAAATGTGCTCTAAAATAATCCAGTGAGGAGACATGGGTGTGGTACAGATGAAATGATTTGGCCACAGGTTGATAATTATTAAATTGGTTTTAAGAATTACATACTAGGCCGGGCGCTGTGGCTCACGCCTGTAATCCTAGCTCTTGGGAGGCCGAGGCGGGCGGATTGCTCAAGGTCAGGAGTTCAAAACCAGCCTGAGCAAGAGCGAGACCCCGTCTCTACTATAAACAGAAAGAAATTGATTGGCCAACTGATATATATATAAAAAAAAAAAAAATTAGCCGGGCATAGTGGCGCATGCCTGTAGTCCCAGCTACTCGGGAGGCTGAGGCAGAAGGATCACTCAAGCCCAGGAGTTTGAGGTTGCTGTGAGCTAGGCTGACGCCACGGCACTCACTCTAGCCTGGACAACAAAGTGAGACTCTGTCTCAAAAAAAAAAAAAAAAAAAAAAAAAAGAATTACATACTAAATAGTAAAAGAAAACCATTTTTTAAAAAGACAAAAAAGATCAGCACTTCACAAAGCTTTAACTTGCCCCTCCCCCTACTAAAAAAAAAAGAAAAAAAGGAGGAGTTCCATGGCTAACTATGTTTCACAGACACTAGTTAAGCAGGGTTTTTTTTTCTTTTTTTTTTCCTTTCAGCATATTATGGGGGCACAAGTGTTTAGGTTATGTGAAGCAGGTTTCTTTACTGTAGGACTTTTCAGAGCCTGAGATATGTCAATGTGTATGCATGTGAATCTCCAAGTTTCTAAGGATGGGGATATGGGGACAGTATTTTCTTTTTTTTTGAGACAGAGTCTCGCTTGTTGCCCAGGCTAGAGTGAGTGCCGTGGCATCAGCCTAGCTCACAGCAACCTCAAACTCCTGGGCTCAAGCAATCCTGCTGCCTCAGCCTCCCGAGTAGCTGGAACTACAGGCATGCGCCACCATACCCGGCTAATTATATAGATATATATTAGTTGGCCAATTAATTTCTTTCTATTTATAGTAGAGACAGGGTCTCACTCTTGCTCAGGCTGATTTCAAACTCCTGACCTCGAGCAATCCGCCCGCCTCGGCCTCCCAGAGTGCTAGGATTACAGGCGTGAGCCACCGCGCTCAACCGGGACAGTATTTTCTGACTCTGTCTGACCACTTTTTATTGATGGATGCACCAATTTGGGAAAGACTGATCTAGTGGGTTCTTGAGGCCCCTTCAGCTCTAACAAGCTGCACTTCTACAATGAGATCTTGCTGTATAGGAAGGAGTAAGGGTAAGAGAAGAGGAAGAGGATGAGGGCCCAAAGGCTATTATATTGCATATTAGATTGGAAAAGGCTAGAATGCCATACCAAGGCCTATAGACTTCATTATGCACAATAAACAGGTGAGAGGAGCACCATGAGCCCAGTTGTGCTGTAGCGAGTGCTCCAGGGCAAACTGGAGTCTGTATGAGAACAGGGGTGGAGAAATTACTGCCATAACCAGGCATGAAGGGCTAAGAAACTGTTCCAGGATGGCAGCCTTTGGGACTGGAAAGCAAGACACAGGAGGCTGAGGGGTAAGAAGGAGCCAAGAGACTTCCAAGCTACAATCTCAGATGCTTAGGAGAAACTAGAAGAAAGGGGAAAGCCCTGCAGGAAAGCCCTGCAGGAAAAGCATAGTCAGAAAGCCATGAGAACAAAAAGAAGAGTAAAACCAACAGAAATTGTTGAGAGCAAATGGAGAAGTACAGCAAATCACAGAGCTTAATTCTAGGCCTGAAAATCTCTAGGATATTAACTAATCCAGAGATGCATTAAGATCCCACTCATTAGGTGAAGAAAAGTTTTATCTATTAATTTGTTTTTTTATTTATATATATATTTATACTTATAGTTTTACTTTCTATTACCTGTGATCAAAATACTTCAAATTTATCTCCTAATTTGATATTGAGGTATAGGACTGAAAGCTACTTGATCTATCAATAATTAAAGGCTACAGTTTGACCGGTACCATATTAAGAACTTTACATATATTAACTCATTTATTCCTACCACCACCACCATAAGCAACTCTTATTACTCTATGTTTCAGGTAAGAAAACTGAGGCTGCAAAAGGCTGATCTGTCCATGGTCAAATAGCTACATTAAGTGATATGACTCAAACCTGAGTGAGCCTGCAAAGCCCATCTCTCTCTTGTTTTTTTTTTTTTTTTTTGGGAGACAGAGTCTCATTCTGTTGCCTGGGCTAGAGTGCCGTGGCATCAGCCTAGCTCACAACAACCTCAAACTCCTGGGCTCAAGCAATCCTTCTGTCTCAGCCTCCCAAGTAGCTGGGACTACAGGCATGCGCCACCATGCTCGGGTAATTTTTTCTATATATTTTTAGTTAGCCAATTAATTTCTTTCTATTTTTAGTAGAAATGGGGTCTTGCTCTTGCTCAGGCTGGTCTCAAACCCCAGACCTTTAGCGATCCTTCCACCTCGGCCTCCCAGAGTGCTAGGATTACAGGCGTGAGCCACCACGCCTGGCCCAAAGCCCATCTCTTAACTGGTATGCTATGAGTTCCCCAATGTTCACTGTGTCTATAGAAAATGATCTACTATTAATATAAACACTGATAATCAATCATGCTCAAAAAATATTAACTCAACATCCTCTGGGAGGGTCACAGCATCTCCCAAATTCAGTTCAAGTGACTCAACAAGTACTGAGTACCCGCTCTATGTCATTCCTTTGCTTGTATCTATGATTTAGGAAGGAAGAGCAAGACCTGGCACTGACTTTGAGGAACTATCTGTTAGATAGACAGACACATACAAAACAGGCTTCAGCCCTCAGACAGACCATTCCCGGAAGTGTAGGCTGGAGAATGAGAATAAAGAAATGTGAGGCCAGGAGCAGTGGCTCACGCCTGTAATTCTAGCACTCTGGGAGGCCGAGGTGGGCAGATTGCTCAAGGTCAGAAGTTCAAAACCAGCCTGAGCAAGAGCGAGACCCCATCTCTACTATAAAAAATAGAAAGAAATTAATTGGCCAACTAATATATATATAGAAAAAAAATTAGCCAGGCATGGTGGCGTATGCCTGTAGTCTCAGCTACTCGGGAGGCTGAGGCATTAGGATTGCTCGAGCCCAGGAGTTTGAGGTTGCTGTGAGCTAGGCTGACACCACAGCACTCACTCTAGCCTGGGCAACAAAGCGAGACTGTCTCAAAAAAAAAAAAAAAAGACTTGTGGTTCTGCACTTTGGGCACCCATCCCACAGAAATATTCACACATATGAGTACGAGGAGGTCGTAAGAATGTTCACTGCAGCATTGTTCATAGGGGTGAAAAATGAGAACGATTAAAATGCTCAGCAATAGGAAATAGGTTAACTAAAAGAAGATATTAATACATTCAGATCAGCCACAGTGGCTCACACCTATAATCTCAGCACTTTGGAAGGCCAAAGCAGGAGGATCACTTGAATCTAGGAGTTCCTGGGCAACATACCATTATCCTGTCTCTATAAAAAATAAAAAAATCAGCCAGGTATGGCTGTAGTCCCAGCTACTTGGGAGGCTGAGGCAGGAGGATTGCTTGAGCCTAGGAGTTTGAGGTTGCTGTCTGTTATGATGATGCCACTGTACTCTAACCCAGGCAAAAGAGCAAGATTTTGTCCCAAAAACAACAATAACAAAAACATTTCTAGAAATAGGAAATAAAAAGGTTGTATAAAATATAAGCCACAAATGGTTAAAATGATAAATTTCTTTCTTTTTTTTTTTTTTTTGAGACAGAGTCTCACTTTGTTGCACAGGCTAGAGTGAGTGGCGTGGCGTCAGCCTAGCTCACAGCAACCTCAAACTCCTGGGCTCGAGCGATCCTTCTGCCTCAGCCTCCCGAGTAGCTGGGACTACAGGCATGCGCCACCATGCCAGGCTAATTTTTTATATATATATCAGTTGGCCAATTAATTTCTTTCTATTTATAGTAGAGACGGGGTCTCGCTCTTGCTCAGGCTGGTTTTGAACTCCTGACCTCGAGCAATCCGCCCGCCTCGGCCTCCCAAGAGCTAGGATTACAGGCGTGAGCCACCGCGCCCGGCCTAATTTTTTTTGTATATATATTTTTAGTTGGTCAATTAATTTCTTTCTATTTTTAGTAGAGATGGGGTCTCGCTCATGCTGGTTTTGAACTGCTGACCTTGAGCAATCTGCCCGCCTCAGCCTCCCGGAGTACTAGGATTACAGGCTTGAGCCACCATGCCAGGCCGGTAAATTTCATATTATACACATTTATCATAATAAAAAAGGCCCCATTTAAAAAAATTATTAGATTTTAGAGACACTGTCAAATTATTATAAAAGTTTCTGAATGCTTACTCTCAATTTCTGTAGTCATTGTAGAGGGGACAAGAGGACAGTTTGGGGACTGAACCCAGGATGCAGACTGAACTTTACTGCAGCCTCTACTATGCTCTGCAGCCTGGGTTCCCTCTCCAGACAGTGAGTCCCACCCACGTCTGGCTCATGACTGAAAAAATGCTCCCGCTCAGTGCCTTGAGCATACTTTGATGATTCATGCTTTGATGATTCATATTCAAGATAATGTCTCTGGCCATGGCTGCTAGGGGAGGTTACTCACCATTTGGAACCAGGAGGAGGCTTTTCACAATGCTTCTGAGGGGGCCAAGACTGATCTGATTGGTGGTGGCAAATTCAGACAGCTGAGCCAGAAACCTTTCTACCTGCAGAGAGGGAACAGCACAAGCAAGGCCTTCACTTTCTGAGCATCTCAGGACCATAGACCCATGCTCAAGAACTCACCTCATCACAAAATGCTTTTACCTCTTTTGGCTCAGTTAGGAAGTGGAAAAGCACTTCTGTCAGGGCTGAGAACTGCTGTCAAGAAAATAGCACAGAATATCAGTAAAATTTCTACTCCTGGGTGAGTGTGCCACATCCCCTCCAACTATAGACCCTTGAGAGAGACTAACAACTAACAGGTGTTGATATCTGTTTTGATCATCTTAAAGTTACAAATGTTCACAATACCCACCACAAGTGTCAATATATCTGTGTTACTAAATAGTCTGAAAAACACAAATATTTTATTGGGATACTTGGGAGATATATACACTGAGATTGTGAGCATAAGCAAGCAGATGCACATATATGTCTCTAGGATCCGAATACATGCATGCACACACACACACACACACACACACACACACACATGCACAGAGAGGAAAAGGTCTCAAAGAGGAAATCACCATCACATTAAGAGAAGTTTCTTCTGTGTGGTGAGACTGTGGATGATTTTTTTTTTTGAGACAGAGTCTTGCTTTGTTGCCCAGGCTAGAGTGAGTGCCATGGCGTCAGCCTAGCTCACAGCAACCTCAAACTCCTGGGCTCAAGCGATCCTTTTGTCTCAGCCTACCAAATAGCTGGGACTACAGGCATGCACTACCATGCCCGGCTAATTTTTTAAATATATTTTAGTTGGTCAATTAATTTCTTTGTATTTTTTTTATAGTAGAGACGGGGTCTCGCTCTTGCTCAGGCTGGTTCTGAACTCCTGACCTTGAGCAATCTGCCCGCCTTGGCCTCCCAGAGTGCTGGGATTACAGGCGTGAGCCACCGCGCCCGGCCGGATGATTTTTATTTTCTTCCGATTTGCCTATCCATGTGTTCTGGTCCCCATGCTCCCAGGTCCCCCATAAACACCTTGCTACTTGCATACAAAATAATTTAAAAAAATTTTTTTTGAGACAATGTCTAGCTCCGTCACCCCAGATAAGAGTACAGTGGTGTCATCCCAGTTCACTACAACCTCAAACTCCTGGGCTCAAGGGATTCTCCTGCCTCAGCCTCCCGAGTAGCTGGTACTATAGGCACAGACTACCACACCTGGCTAATTTTTCTATTTTTAATAGAGACAGGGTCTCCCTCTTGGCTTAGGCTGGTCTCAAACTCCTGAGCTCAAGCAACCCTCCGTCAGCCTCCCAGAGTGCTAGGATTATAGGTGTGAGCTACTGCGGCTGGCAAAAAAATATTTAGTTTTACCACTTCATTTATACACTATCTTAGAAGAGTCTTATTGTTTTGTGCACATTAATCTTCCTTTCTCTTTCTTGGTACTGTGTGATTGGGGACTGAATGTTTGTGTTGTCCCTGAATTTATATGTTGAAGCCCTAACTCCCAATGTGACAGTATTTGGAGACAGGGCCTGTTAGATAAAAAAGGTTAAGTGAGGTCATAAGAGTGGGGCCCTAACCCCATGGGGCTGGTGCCCTTATAATAGGAAGAGACACCAGAGTTCTTTCTCTCTACCATGTGAGACACAGTGAAAAAGTAGCCATCTACAAGCCAGAAACAGAGACCCTACCAACAAGTGAATTGGCTGGCACTTGGTCTTGGACTTCTATCCTCCAGAACTGTGAGAAATAAAAGTCTGTTGTTTAACCCACCAAGTCATTGGTATTTGGTAGCTCAAGCAGACTCATGTTCCCTCCCAATAGGCAGTGTATATGGGTGGCATAGTGGGAAAAATCAAGATACCAGTGTTTAAAAAACCGAGATGAATCAGAGTTCTGCCATTGACATTTACTATGAACTTGTGCAAAGCACTTAGCCCCTGTGTCTCAGTTCTCACAAAGAAAACAAAGGCAAAATACATAGCTTCCAGAACAACACTAAAGGTAGCATATGTGAAGCCTTTAGCAGGGTACCAAGCTAGAAGCTAAACAAATGGTAGCAATTACCATAGCCATAATTAGAGTCACTATACCCTTTGATCCACCTTCTAGGAGCAATACAACTCCTCCCCTTAGGAGTCCTTATTTTCTATGAACAATACAACATTAAAAAAAAAAAAAAAGATTATAGGCTATGTTAAATGGACCTAACCCTTCCACTATGACACCTTAAATTCTGCATACACATCTGCCAGGGCTCTTTGTTATTTTATTCTAAAATGTATTCTATTTTAAAATATAAAACTAGTTTTTGAAAATATAAAAGTAGGCTAGACCCCATAATATGCCGAAATAAAAAATAAAAAAAAACAGAGAGAAAAAAAAAGTAGGCTGGGGGAGGTGGCTCACGCATATAATCCTAGCATTCTGGGGGGCCAAGGCAGGAGGATTGCTTGAGGCCAGGAGTTTGAGGCTAGCCTGCTCAAGAGTGAGACAACATCTGTACAAAAAATAGAAAATTTAGCCAGGTGTGGTGGCACATACTTGTAGTCACAGTTATGTGAGAGGCCAAGGCAGGAGGATTGCTTGAGGCCAGCAGTTGGAGGTTGCAGTGACCTGTAAGGACACCACTGCACTCCAGCCCAGGCCACAGATAGAGACTCTGTCTCAAAAAAATAAAAAAGTAATATGTGCAAGGTTTTAACACATTTACTGTCATCTGCCATATGAGTTGTATTCAACTCAGGCTAATTTTGAGCCTGGGGCATGTGAAGCAAAACCCTGCAGTTGGTTCATGAAAATCTTACTTGTTGATGTTCTTATTGTTACATTAATATTGACAATTTAATCTAAAAACATGGTTTGCATTGCATATAACTCACACAGAGAAAACAATGAAGAATAACAAATTAGGCCTGGCGCAGCAGCTCACACCCTGGGAGGCCGAGGCGGCCGGATAGCTCTAGATCAGGAGTTCAAAACCAGCCTGAGCAAGAGCGAGACCCTGTTTCTACTATAAATAGAAAGAAATTAATTGGCCAACTAATACATATAGAAAAAATTAGCCAGGCATGGTGGCACATGCCTGTAGTCCCAGCTACCCAGGAGGCTGAGGCAGCAGGATCACTTCAGCCCAGGAGTTTGAGGTTGCTGTGAGCTAGGCTTACCATGGCACTCACTCTAGCCTGGGCAACAGAGTGAGACTCTGTCTCAAAACAACAACAACAACAACAAAAAAAAAGAATAACAAATTAGAAAGGATCATTTTGTTTTAATAAAACATCGTGGCCCCAGGGAAAAGTTTTTTTTCTAGTGTGACAATCAATGTGTTAAAAATATCCAACCATCTGAAGGTCCAGTAACATCAATCCATAAAAAAAGAAAAAAAAAAAGATCCAATCAGTACAAAAGAATATAAAATAAAATGTTTCTCTCCCCCCACCTGCCTCCTAGGTCCTATTCCCTACAAGTAGTTACTGTTAACACCTTCTATGCCCTTATGGTCATTTCATTTTCATTTAATTTTTTAAAATGCAAATGCGATCACACTGAACCTATTCCCTGGACCTTGACTTTTTCCACTCAATTATATTTTAGAGATTAGTTGTGTCAGCAGATATAAATCTATCTGGTTCTTTTAACAACTGCAAGTCAACTGTATAGACAGCATAGTGTATGTGTGTGTTGTTGTTGTTATTAGAAATATTGTTGCAAGGAATATCCTTCCACATGTTTCTTTGTGATATATACAAGTATGTCAGTAAGATAAATTTGTAAAATGTATCCTAGGTCAAAGGATATATGCATTTTAAATTCTGAGATAATGTTGCCAAATTGGCTTGCAAAAAAGTTGCATGGATTTACACTCCCACAAGCCAATGGCATAGAAGTGTAGCCTTTCTCAAAACTTCCTAAATATTCTCTGGAAACATTCTAACGAATGTTGGTCCAGGAGTTGTCTCTCTACAGTAAGATATTGGGTATTAGCCTTGTATAACTGCTGATTCTATATAGTAAAAACAGGAACAGTCAGGACTGGCTTAAGAATGTATCCCCAAATGGTTTCTGAGTTTTCCGTTTTTTATTAATTTTTTTTTTCCTGCAAATCTGTGGAACTGTCAGATCTCTGGCCAACTGTATTTCCTATGCCACCCAGGGCCTTCTAAAAACCCAGCAGTTGACAAGAACTCCAGCTGCTTTTCCATTTCCAGGCCTCAGCCAGCCCAGCATTCAGACCCCAGCTAACTTCCTTTCCAGTCTCTCCCCTCCCCCCATCAAGAGAGTCCTCAAGTTAATCTGATCTGTTGGCTGTTTCTGCCCCCCCCCATCCCTATCTCTCCACCTTTCCAAACCCTCTTTATCCTTCAAAACTCTGCCAAAGATACCATGACACTCCCAACAATAATACCAGCTACTAGGGAGGCTGAAGATAACTTGAGTCCAGGAGTTCAAGGCCAGCCAGGGCAACATAGTGAGACCCTGACTAAAAAAAAAAAAAAAAAAAAGTAAGAGAGGAAAAGAAGAATGAAAAAGAAAGGGATCAGCTGGGCGTGGTGGCTCACACCTATAATCCTAGCTCTCTGGGAGGCTGAGGTGGGCAGATTGCTCAAGTCAGGAGCTCAAACCAGCATGAGCAAGAGACCCCATCTCTACTATAAATAGAAAGAAATTAATTGGCCAACTAAAAACATATAGAAAAAATTAGGCGAGCATGGTGGTGCATGCCTGTAGTCCCAGCTACTCGGGAGGCTGAGGCAGAAGGATTGCTTGAGCCCAGGAGTTTGAGGTTGCTGTGAGCTAGACTGACCCATGGCACTCACTCTAGCCTGTGCCACAAAGTGAGACTCTGTCTCAAAAAAAAAAAAAAAGAAAAAAAGAAAAAAAGAAAGGGATCTACCCATATTCTCAACATCTGAGGCTCCCTTTTGAAACCTTGCCTGAGGGCAGCTAGAGTTTCCAATCCTGATAAGGAACACAAACATGTCTTAGCAGAGAAGCTGCTTCTTAGTATGGCTTTGTATCCTCACAGAAACTTAAATGTTGTAAGTGCACAGTAAGCATTTGCTGAATAAATCTCCCCTAAACACTTTCCCAATCCACCTGCATAGGTGCCTCTCCCTGGAATGCTCACCCACGTATGACTATCTATCCATGTGTATTAAAATCTCAACTATTCTTGCCAGCAAACATATGAAGAAATCCTCAAGGTCATTCTAGAC
This sequence comes from Microcebus murinus, assembly GCF_040939455.1. Taxonomy (NCBI): domain Eukaryota; kingdom Metazoa; phylum Chordata; class Mammalia; order Primates; family Cheirogaleidae; genus Microcebus; species Microcebus murinus. Next base: position 30,173,471 of record NC_134119.1, read on the forward strand.
TACAGAAATGCAAATCTGTAAAACAAGGAGATATCACTTTTCACTTATCAGATCTGCAAACACAAAAGTTTGATTAAGATGCCAGTACTGGTGAAAGTACAAGGAAGCAGACAGGCTCCCACATGGTGTTTGAGAGGATACACTGGGACAATCTTTCTAGAGGGCAATTTCATAGCACACATATAATGAAATGATCATATGTCCTGACCTAGTAATCCCATTGCAGAAGGATATCCCTCAAATGTAAATGTACTTCCAAAAAGTAAAAAAAAACAAATTTTTTGAGACACAGTCTTGCACTGTTGCTCAGGCTAGAGTACAGTGGCATCACCATGGCTCACTGCAACCTTAAGCTCTTGAGCTCAAGCAATCCTCCTGCCTCAGACTCCTGAGTAGCTCGGCACGCCACACCATCACACCGAGCTAATTTATTTTTTTTTCTTTTCTTTCTCTCTCTTCCTTCCTTTTCTTTCCCTCCCTCCCTTTCTTTCTCTCTCTCTCTCTTTTCTTTTCTTTTCTTTCTTTCTTCTTTCTTTTTTTTTTTTTAGACAGAGTCTCACTTTTGTTGCCTGGGCTAGAGTGCCTTGGTGTCAGCTTAGCTCACAGCAACCTCAAACTCCTGGGCTCAAGCCATCCTCCTGCCTCAGCCTCCCGAGTAGGTGGGACTACAGGCATGCACCGCCATGCCCAGCTAAATATATATATATTTCTTTTTTTTTTAGTTGGCCAATTAATTTCTTTCTATTTATAGTAGAGACGGGTCTTGCTCTTGCTGGTTTTAAACTCCTGACTTTGAGAAATCCACCGCTTTAGCCTCCCAGAGTGCTAGGATTACAGGCTTGAGCCACCCCGCCTCTTTCTTTCTTTTTTTTGTGGAGAAGAGGTCTAGTTCTTGCTCAGGCTGGTCTTGAACTTAGGAGCTCAAGCAATCCTCCCACCTCAGCCTCCTAAAGTACTAAGATTACAGGCCTGAGCCACCAGGCCAGCCCCCAAAAGTAAATGTTTTAATTCAGATATGTTCTAGATGCACTTATACAAAGCTGGTCCTTGAAAGCCCTGTTCATAAAAACAAAAAACTCAAAGCAGGACTGGGGCACGGTGGCTCATGCCTGTAATCCTAGCACTCTGGGAGGCCAAGGAGGGCAGATTGCACAAGGTCAGGAGTTCAAAACCAGCCCGAGCAAGAGTGAGACCCTGTCTTTACTAAAATACAAAGAAATTAATTGGCCAACTAAAAATATATAGAAAAAAATTAGCTCGGCATGGTGGCGCATGCCTGTAGTTCCAGCTACTTGGGAGGCTGAGGCAAGAGGACTGCTTGAGCTCAGGAGTTTGAGGTTGCTGTGAACGAGGCTGAAAGGAAGACACTAGCCTGGACAACAGAGTGAGAGACTCTGTCAAAAAAAAAAAAACCTGAAAATAATTTAAGTGGGAACTGGTTAAATAAATTATGATAGATCCATTGCAAGGAATATATCATGTAGATATCTATCAAAAGGAATGCAGATCTGTTTGTGGAGAATTCAGAAAATATCCATCATACGTTATATTTAAAAACAAAAGCAAGATGAAAAAAAATAATTACAGAATGATTCTCTTTTTGTAAAGAAAACATTTTAAAGCCAGGCATGGTGGTACATGTCTGCAGTGCCAACTACTCAGAAGGCTGAGGCAGGAGGAATGATTGAGCACAGGAGTTGGAGGTTGAGCTATGACGACACCATTACACTATAACCTAGACAACAGTGTAAGACCCTGTCTCAATTTTAAAAAGGGGGTGGGCAGGGAAAGCCAACCCTTTACTTCTCTGTTTTTATTCTGTAAACAATAATATTAATAAATAATAAAAAATTGGGGGCTGGGTGCAGTGGCTCATGCCTATAATCTTAGCACTCTAGAAGGCTGAGGCAGGAGGATCACTTGAGCTCAGGAGTTCGAGACCAGCCTGAGCAAGAGTGAGACCTCTTCTACACACACACACACACACACACACACACACACACACAGAAATGAAAAGAAAGAAAAATTAGCTGGATGTGGTGGCATACCCTGCCCAGCTACTGAGGAGGCTGAAGCAGGAGTATTACTTGAGCCCAGGAGTTGAGGCTGCTGTGAGCTAGGCTGACACCCTGGCACTCCAGGCCTGGCAACAGAGCAAGATGCTACCTGAAAAAAAAATTTTTTTTTTGAAGGATACCCATATATATGCTGGAGAAATGAAGACTTTTTTTTTTTTTTTTTTTTAGCGACAGTGTCTTGCTCTTGCTCAGGCTGGTCTTGAACTCCTGAGCTCAAAGAATTCTCCCACTTAGGCCTCCCAGAGTGCTAGGATTACAGGTGTGAGCCACCGCGCTGGGCCCAAGACTATTTTCTTCTATAAAAATACACAAGAAACTATGAAAATGATGACTTCTGGGAATAAGAGAACATCTTATTTTACTTTTATACCTTTGTATACAGTTTGAATTTTCTAACTATGTATATTGCTTGCATTTCTAACTAGGTGAGAGGATTGGACCATTTGTTTTCTTCTTCTTTTTTTGGACATAGGGTTTTGCTCTGTCACCCAGGCTAGAATGCAGTGGTGTCATCATAGCTCACAGCAACCTCAAACTCCTGGGTTCAAGGGATCCTCCTGCCTCATCCTCTTGAGCAGCTGGGACTACAGGCATGTGGGCCCCCACACCCAGCTAATTCTTCTATTTTTTGTAGAGATGGAGGTCTGTGTTGCTCAGGCTGGTCTTGAAATTCCAGGCTCAAGGGATCCTCCTGACTCAGCTTCTCAGAGTGCTGGGATCACAGGTGTGCGCCACTGCATCTGACATTATCTTCTTTATACTTTTCTGAATTTATTTTCTCATTCTAAAAATTGTTGTTTTAAACATTTTTTATTTTTATTTTTTAGAGACAGGGTCTTGCTTTATTGCCTGGCTTGAGTACAGTGTTGTCATCATAGCTCACTGCAGCCTCAAACCCCTGGGCTCAAGTGTTCCTCCCACCTCATCCTCCCAAGTATCCTAAGACTACAGGATCGCACCATCATGCCTGGCTAATTTTTTTTATTTTTGTAGAGACAGGGTCTTGCAATGTTGCCCAGGGTGGTCTCAAACTCCTGGCCTCAAGTGATCCTCCCTGTCCAGCCTCTCAAAACACTGAGATTACAGGCATCAGCCACCATGCCTGGCCCTCATTAACATTTTCATATGGATTAGATATTGAAATATAGATTCAAAAAAATACTATCATATGCCACATAATGACTTTCAATGAACAATGGACCACATATAAGACAAGAGTCCCATAAGATTATAATGGAGCTGAAAAACTATCACCTAGTGATGTTGTAGTCATCCAAATGTCGCAGCACAATGCATTACTCATGTGTCTGTAGTGATGCTGGTGTAAATAAATAAACCTACTGTGCTGCCAGTCGGATAAAAATATAGGAATACTATTATGTACAGTAGATAATATTTAACAATTGTAATAAATGACTACCTTACTAGTTTATGGATTTACTATACTATAATTTTTATGTGCTTATCTTAGTTTTAACAAAAAGATTTAAAAAGTAAAAAAAAAAAGGCCAGGCACGGTGGCTCATGCCTGTAATCCTAGCACTCTGAGAGGCCGAGGCAGGTGGATTGCTCGAGGTCAGGAGTTCAAAACCAGCCTGAGCAAGAGCAAGGCCCCATCTCTACTGTAAAGAGAAAGAAATTAATTGGCCAACTAAAAATCTATAGAAAAAATGAGCCGGGCATGGTGGCGCATGCCTGTAGTCCCAGCTACTTGGGAGGCTGAGGCAGCAGGATTGCCTGAGCCCAGGAGTTTGAAGTTGCTGTGAGCTATGCTGATGCCATGGCACTGGCTCTAGCCTGAGCAACAAAGCGAGACTCTTTCTCAAAAAAAAAAAAAATTAAAAAATGGAGATGGTGCTAGGCACAGTGGCTCACGCCTGTAATCCTAGCACTCTTGGAGGCCAAGGTAGGTGGATTGTTTGAGCTCAGGAGTTTGAGACCAGCCTGAGCAAGAGCAAGACCCCATCTCTACTAAAAAAAAGCAGAAATTAATTGGCCAACTAAAAACATATATAAAAAATTAGCCAGGCATGGTGGCACATGCCTGTAGTCCCAGCTACCCGGGAGGCTGAGGCAGAAGGATTGCTTGAGCCCAGGAGTTGGAAGTTGCTGTGAGCTAGGCTGACGCCATGGCATTCTAGCCCAGGCAAGAGTGAGACTCTGTCTCAAAAAAAAAAAAAAAAAAATGTAGATGGGGGGGGGGCACTGGTAAATGTAGCATTCTAGGAGGCCTAGGTAGGAGGATTGCTTGAGCTCAGGAGTTGGAGACCAGCCTCAGCAAGAGGAAGACACTGTTTCTAATAAAAATAGAAAAGAAAAAAAAACTAGCTGGGCATGGTGGCACATGCCTGTAGTCCCATCTACTTGGGATGCTGAGGCAGGAAGATCTCTTGAGCCAGGCATTTGAGCCTGCAGTAATCTATGACCAGGCAGCTGCACTCTAGCCAGGGCAACAAAGTGAAACCCTGTCTCAAAAAAAATAAAATAAAAATAAAAATAGAGAGAAGAAAGTATTTTCGTGCAGTTGTACAATGTGTTTGTGTTTTTAAGCTAACTGTTATTGCAAAAGTGCCAAAATTTTTTTTAAAAATTAAAAAGTTGGCCGGGCGCGGTGGCTCAGGCCTGTAATCCTAGCACTCTGGGAGGCCAAGGCGGGCGGATTGCTCGAGGTCAGGAGTTCAAAACCAGCCTGAGCAAGAGCAAGACCCCGTCTCTACCATAAAAATAGAAAGAAATTAATTGGCCAACTAATATATATAGAAAAAATTAGCCGGGCATGGTGGTACATGCCTGTAATCCCAGCTACTCGGGAGGCCGAGGCAGGAGGATTGCTTGAGCCCAGGAGTTTGAGGTTGCTGTGAGCTAGGCTGACACCATGGCACTCACTCTAGCCTGGGCAACAAAACGAGACTCTGTCTCAAAAAAAAAAAAAAAAAAATTTAAAAAGTTTATGAAATAAAAAGTTATAGTAAGCCAAGGCTAATTTATTATTGAAGAAAGGAAAACATTTCTTTTTTTTAGAGATGGTGTCTCATGATGTTTTCTAGGCTGGAGTGCAGTGGCCATTCACAGGCATAATCAGAGTATACCACAACCTCTAACTCCTAGGCTTAAGTGATCTTCCTGCCTTAGCCTCCCAAGTAACTGGGAATATAGGATGTACCACTGTACCTGGCTAGAAAAATACTTTTTAAAATAAATTCAGTGTAGCCTAAGGGTGCAGTGTTTTCATATAAAGTCTACAGTAGTGTACAGTAATGTCCTACATAGGCCTTTCACACTCACTCAATGATTCACTCGGAACAACTTCCATTTCTGCAAGCTCCACTCATAGTAAATACCCTATATAGGTGTACCTTTTCTTTTAGCTATCTTTTATAGTGCATTTTTACTGTACCTTTACTACGTTTAGATACACAAATATTACCATTGTGTTACAACTGCCTACAGTATTCAGTGCAGTTAACATGCTGTACAGGCTTGCAGCCTAGGAGCCTCCTATGGCCCTAAGTGTGTAGTAGGTTTGTGGAAGTACATTTTATGATGCTTGTACGATGACAAAATCACCTAGCAATGCAGTTCTCAGAATATTCCCCTCATTAAATGACACAAGATTATATATGACAATGAATTTCGCATTTATTTTTCAATTTTAAATGTGGCTACTAGAAAATATAAAGTTAGACACGTGGCTTACAATTTATTTCTATTGGATAACTCAAGCTTATAACATTTTAGTATTATAATCATCATTATAAGTTTGGCTTTTATTCCACAGACAAGCCTACTGCATGCGTGGGCAGTTGCGGGGGATACTGCGATGAAAGAGAGAGGCCCCATCTCTTGGGAGGTTACAACTTAGTGGGGGAAATACACGCAGCTTTACAGTGGTGATGAGAAGTGTTATTTAAACCTATTTATTTCTCCTGCCTTGGTGGCATGAAAGGGGCATTCCAAACAGCACAGGAGCAGGAAGCCTCCAAGGTTAACTTGGAGCCTGAGTAGGGAGAGAAAGGCTCTGCCATCGCCACCGCCATGAAGGACGGGGCCGCCGCGGTGCGCAGTGTCTGTGGTTTCTCTCCACTGAGACTTCCAGGAACTGCCCTTAACCGGGAGGCGGCGTCACCAGTAGCCCTGCCGCAGACGCTGGGCTCCGCTCCGGCCCAGGAGCCTCACTCTGGCCCGGCTAATACTAGCACCCATTCGGCCCCCAGATTCCCCGCCCCCATGCAGCCCCTAGGACGCCAGGACTCCCCTCAGCGCCCCCAGGCTCCCCGGGCCTCCCCGCCGGACGCCTCCGTTTGGACCCACGTTTGGACCCACCGCTCCCCAAACTCCCTCAGGCTCAGTGCATTCCTTCAGTCCCCAACTCCCGCGCCTCCCCAGAACCTCCCCCGTCGTCCCTCTTCCAAGACCCGGCAAGCCCTCCTCGGCCCCAGGACACCGCCCCCCGCAAGTTCCCTAGTCCCAGCTCTGGAGTCCCCACAAACCCCTCAGGCCCCCTGAGATTCCTCAGCTCCCCAAACTCCCCTCAGCCCAGTCCTGGACCCACCCCACCCGTCCCCGTCGTGCCCCAGACGCCCCCTCGGTCTAGTCCCCCCACTTTCCACAGCCCTCAGATGCCCCTCGGCCGACCCAGCGAACCCCGGGGCCCGGCCTCGCGCGCGCTCTCCCTCATTGCCCGGGCCTCGGCGCCCGAGCCCCGGCCCACCTGCGCGCCCAGCTGGTTCAGCTGCTGCATGTCGCCGCCCACGGCCTCCGGCACGGGGTCCTGTGTGCAGTGCAGGCGGCCCATGCTGCCCGCCAGGCCCCGCCAGCCCGGCCCCGCCAGCCGCCCTGCTCAGCTTCCTCAGCTTCCTCAGCCGCCGCCGCCGCCGGGCAGCGCGTCCGCAGCCGCACTTTCGCCACAGCCGCCCGCCCCGCCGGCCGGGGGCGCCCTCCCGGGCCGTGAACGCGCAGCCACTGGGCTTCGTGGGGGGCTAAGGGGCAGCACAGAACCCCGCTGGGTGACCCCTGGCCACAGTGCTTGGCCTCTCTGAGCCTCAGTTTCACTAGCAGTGAAAAACGATACCTGGGGTGTCTGCTTAAATGATTTAATCCTCCAAAACCGTTTGGAGCAGAGCCTGGCACGCAGGAGGTATTCAATCAATGGCTACCTGCCAGTATTGTTGTCATTGTGGTTATTATGCATTCAGCAAATATTTATTTACTTATTTATTTTTATTTTTAATTCAGCAAATATTTATTGCACGCCTACTAGATGCCAGGCGCTGGGGACAGGGAAGGGAAAAAGGCAGGGCAGGGTGACCCTCAAGGGGTGAGGGCAGAGGAGGGCATCAGCATCACCTAGTATAATGTCCATTGCTGGGCCCCGCCCCCAGGTTATCTGATTAGAAAGTCCTGGGGTGGAGCCTGATAATTTGCATTTCCCACAGGTTCCTAGGGACCACACTTTGAGAACCTCTGGAGTGAAGGAAACTGACCCACCACAGGTTACTCAAAATAGTGCAATACCTTGATGGTGAGGTGCACGAGGGGACGTTATTGAGACAGTGAAAAGCCCTTCAAACATTTTAACTCCCATAATCTCTCTTTGTAGGGACCCCCCACGGTCCCCAGGTGAGGATTACCCTGATTACCATTTAATAGATGAGAAAATTCTGCAGGTAACTCTTTGGCCTAAAAATAAAAAAAAATAAAAAAAATAAAAAATAGATGAGAAAATGGAGTTATTCTCCCCAGAGTCTGGGAATTGATCTCCCAAGAGCTTCGCTAAGCCCTGAGTCCAGCCTCCAGGATGGGGGTGCAGTGCTAGAATGGGGGACAGCACAGGGGCTTGAATGGGAAGGGTTGGCTGGCCTCCCCCACCAGGCTTTTTTTTGAGACAGAGTCTCACTTTATTGCCCAGGCTAGAGTGAGTGCCATGGCGTCAGCCTAGCTCACAGCAACCTCAAACTCCTGGGTTCAAGCGATCCTCCTGTCTCAGCCTCCGGAGTATCTGGGACTGCAGGTATGCGCCACCATGCTCGGCTAATTTTTTCTATATATATTAGTTGGGCAATTAATTTATTTCTATTTATAGTAGAGATGGGGTCTCTCTCTTGCTCAGGCTGGTTTTGAACTCCTGACCTTGAGCAGTCCACCTGCCTCCCCCTTCCAGACTGCTAGGATTACGGGCATGAGCCACCACACCCTTCCTGGTCATTATTTTCATACATACATTCATTCAACCAATATTGAGTGCCTGCTTTGGGGCAGATACCAAGATAGGTGGTGGGGACTCCATGGTGACAAAACTAAATACAGAGCCTGGCAACTGAGAAGTCGGAGTTTACCCAGGGAGGCAGACTTGTGTGGGTGAAATTAACTGATGCCGAAATGTATACAGGTGGCAGTCCAAGTCAGGAGTTCTTGGAGGAGAGTAAATCTTCAGGTTACAGACAGGGACTGAACTCAGAGGCCCTAGTCACTGCCCAAAATATTTTTAACCCTTTAAAAAAGATCCCTGTCAGGGCATTATATTTATCAATATCTTTAAGTGTTAAAACAACTTTGTTTACATATAACTTATATACAATAAAATGCACCTATTTTAATTTTTTTTTGATTTTTCAATTTTTTTGAACATCCTTACGAAAACCAGTGGATTTCTTTAATTTCTGCTCCCACAGTAACTGGTGCTGAGTCACTCCATAAATACTGTATTTATGGAACTGAATTAGCCCTTGTGACAGAAAATGGAGAAGAGGAAAGATATTCACTTGAAACTGCCACCCAACACTATAGTAGCAACACAGCCACTGTCTTGTTTTCCAGTCTTTTTCCACATCACAGGTCACTGGGGTTTCTGTGATTTGTTTTGTTTTTACACATTCAGGACTCCCCCTCTCTACCAAGCTGCCTAATCCCTGATACTCCCAGTGTGGTCCTTGGACCAGCAGCATAAGCAGCAGCTGGGAGCTTGTTAAAAATGCAGACTCTTGGGCCTACCAGACCTGCTGATTCAGGATCTGCATTTTAACAATCCCCAGGTGATTTGCGGGCACATTAAGATTGGAAGTACAAACAATAACAACTATTTTTAAGTGACCACCATATGCATGGCTTGATTTTAAGCACCTGAATACCCACTATGTATAATGATAATGATACTTTGCATTATCTACCTATTGTCATTCATATTACTTCTTTTTTTTTTCTTTTTGAGACAGAGTCTTGCTTTGTTGCCCAGGCTAGAGTGAGTGTCATGGCATCAGCCTAGCTCACAGCAACCTCAAACTCCTGGGCTCAAGCAATCCTCCTGCCTCAGCCTCCTGAGTAGCTGGGACTACAGGCATGCATCACTATGCCCGGCTAATTTTTTCTATATATATTAGTTGGACAATTAATTTCTTTCTATTTATAGTGGAGACTGGGTCTCCCTCTTGCTCAGGCTGGTTTTGAACTCCTGACCTCGAGCAATCCGCCTGCCTTGGCCTCCCAGAGTGCTAGGATTACAGGCCTGAGCCACCTCACCAGGCCCATATTACTTCTTCTTCTTCTTCTTTGGTGCAAAAACCCAGGAATGAGCCATCATTCCTATTTTAATGTTTATCACATTGTATTATTGCTCTGGTATACATATCTGTCTACTCCACTTACTAATTATGTTGTCTTGGGCAAATTACTAACCTTTCAGTGCTTCTATTTGTTTTTTCATGTATAGTATGGAGACAATAACAGAACCTACTGGAAAAGATGCAATGAGACAATGTTTGCAAAACACTTAGCTCAGCTACTAGCTCACAGTAAGCGCTCAGTAACTGCTTGTTGTTATTATTTCAACTTCTCAATCTTATAAAGAGAATATTGCAGGCTGGGCGCGGTGGCTCAGGCCTGTAATCCCAGCACTCTGGGAGGCCGAGGCGGGCGGATTGCTCGAGGTCAGGAGTTTGAAACCAGCCTGAGCAAGAGTGAGACCCTGTCTCTACTATAAATAGAAAGAAATTAATTGCCCAACTAATATATATAGAAAAAACTAGCCGGGCATGGTGGCGCATGCCTGTAGTCCCAGCTACTCAGGAGGCTGAGGCAGGAGGATTGCTTGAGCCCAGGAGTTTGAGGTTGCTGTGAGCTAGGCTGACGCCATGGCACTCACTCTAGCCTGGGCAACAAAGCGAGATTCTGTCTCAAAAAAAAAAAAGAAAAAAAAGAATATTGCAGTAAACATTTGTGTACACAATCCTTTTTCCACATCGGATTATTTCTGTCAGAAAATATTTTAGGAAGGTCAAGGTCATATTATGGTCAGACTTTCTGGGTTCTAAATATGATATGGGGGAGGGGATGAAGAGAGGCTGGTTAACAGGTACAAACATATAGTTAGATGGAAGGAATAAGTTCTAAAGCTTAATAGCAGAGCAGGGTGACTATCCTTAACAACAAGGCCAGGCTGGTGGCTCACCCCTGTAATCCTAACACTCTGGGAGGCTGAGGTGGGTGGATTGCTCCAGGTCAGGAGTTCAAAACTAGCCTGAGCAAGAGCAAGACCCTGTCTCTAGTATAAATAGAAAGAAAATTAATTGGCCAACTAATATATATATAGAGAAAAAATTATCTGGGCATGGTGGCTCATGCCTGTAATCCCAGCTACTCGGGAGGCTGAGGCAGAAGGATTGCTTGAGCCCAGGAGTTTGAGGTTGCTGTGAGCTAGGCTGACGCCATGGCACTCACTCTAGCCTGAGCAACAAAGCAAGACTGTCTCAAAAAAAAAAATAATAATAATGTATTCTACATTTCAAAACAGTTAGAAGAGAGGCCTTGAAATATTCCCAACACGTGGAAATGAGAAATACTCTAGGTGATGGGTATCCTAAATAATCTGACTTGATCATGACACATTCTGTGCATATCACAAAATTTCACATGTACCCAGTAAATATGTACAAAAATTGTGTCAATAAAAAATTTGGGACCAGGCAGGGTGGCTCATGCCTGTAATCCTAGCACTCTGGGAGGCCGAGGCGGGCGGATTGCTCAAGGTCAGGAGTTCAAAACCAGCCTGAGCAAGAGTGAGACCCGTCTCTACTATAAATAGAAAGAAATTAATTGGCCAACTAATATATATAGAAAAAAATTAGCTGGGCATGGCGGCGCATGCCTGTAGTCCCAGCTACTCAGGAGGCTGAGGCAGGAGGATTGCTTGAGCCCAGGAGTTTGAGGTTGCTGTGAGCTAGGATGATGCCATGGCACTCACTCTAGCCTGTGCAACAAAGGGAGACTCTGTCTCAAAAAAAAAAAAAAAAAAAAAAATCACAGGGATGGATGAACTTGCAGGGCAGACTAGATATTTACCCATAACCAGTCTCTCTGAGAATACACAGAAATTAGCATTTTAGCCTAAACAGGGACCTGGTACATTTTCCTGCTCTCCTTCTAACCCACATTCCCTACAACCCAAAGGAGAAGACACTCAGGTCCTCTCAAAGAAGCCTCACAATCCCAAACAAAGGCATTGGTGGCTTCTGTGGTAAAATGCTACCTTAACATCATCACAAAAGGCTGTGTAATATTCTATTGAGCAAGAATATCATAATGCCCACAACTAATCCCTATGGCTGCCCCATGATTTTTCTTTTTTATTAAGAACTTTGCAACTTATAAAGCAATAGATTAAATAAAAAAGTCTTTCCAAAGTTCTCCTTCACAATCCACTTTCAGAGGAAGGAAGAAGCGGTGATTACTGTTAATGCGATAACTTTGTAGCAGGAAATGCAGGCCTAGGCCAGGCCTCCCTTCTAGAGAAACTCCCGCCCCCACCTCAGCCTTTATGAGGGACCCAGCTCCCTTCATTCACTTTAAAATGTCCCTGTGGAGGGCTACTCTGTCCCCACACCCCTACCTCCTCCCCCACCCCTGCAAATGAAAGGAGTTCATTAAGGAGTAGTTTCTCAGGCAAGAAGGATTCCTGCTGGGAATTTCACCAAGGGGCCAGGTTTTCCCTAGGAGAAAGGTCTGACCCTTCACACTCTGAAGTGGCAAAGGGCATTTTTTTAAATTAAACTTTTAATTTTGAGATAATTCTATATTCACATACAGTTGCACAATATAATACAGAGATACGGCTTGTGCCTTTCACCCAGTTTCCCAGCACGCACAGATTCCACAGCACCAAAACCAGGATAATGACATCAGTACAGTCGAAATACAGAACTTTTCCATCCCTGCAAGGATGCCATGTTGCCCAAGGACAAGCCCCACGTCCTCTTTCTACCAGAAGCTAGGAAAAAAAAAATAGTATGGACATTTTCATGTTTGTATTATTGTTATCCACATGATAATCTTCAATATTAGCTCCTTTATTATAAAAGCACGTAAGAAAAATGTAAAAATACAGTTGGCCTAGACTCTTGACATCAATGTCATAAAATCCATTGACAAAGGAAGGCTGGGAAATTGTTCCAGAGTGAACAAAACTAAAAAAGACAAGATCCTTAAATGCAATGTGTGATCCTGGATGGAGGTTAAACATTTGCCATAAAAGACATGACACTTAGAAATAGTTAAAATGGGAGCTGGACACAGTGGCCTGTGCCTGTAGTCCCAGCTACTCTAGAGGCTGAGGCAGGAGGATCCTCCAGCACAGGAATTCAAGGCCTGGGCAACATATTGAGATCCTATTTATAAAAAATAAAAACAATAATTATCAAAAAGAAATAGTTTAAATGGTAAATATTATGTCCTTTCATTAAACCACAGTTTTTTTTTAAAAAGGCACTATTGAGAACAATAATTTGAACATGGACTATAGATTAGGTCATAATATTGTATCGATGTTCAATATCCTGAATTTGATAATTATATTTTGGTTATGGGAGAATGTCTTTGTTCTTAAGAAATACATGTTGGTAAAGGGGCATAGATAATTCAGAAAACGAAATGAGCCAACATATGGAGTGATGGAAAGATTATTCAGTACTTTTCAAATTGGCTCTGATCTTGCTGGAAGGAAGCCAGAGAGAGAGGATTTTTTTTATCATTCCACAGGTAAATTAATGTAGATACTTCTCTATTGTTGGGCTTATCGGACAGTTCCAGTTCTCTGATTTCTGTGTAAGATGTGGTGATGAACTTCTTTGCCTGTTCAAAAATTTCCCTCCAAATTCCAAGATGTTTTTGCTGAGATAAGATTTAGAAGTAGAATTCCTGGGGTAAAGTTTAAGCCTTTTTAAGATCCTTGCACCTAAGCTCCAATGGACATTTAAGTTGTCCTTTCTAGAAATTTGCTTTTTAAAGGGCCCTTCAGGCAGTTCCTACTTTGAGGGTGGGGGTGATAATGCCTCCACCTTTTGGGAATCTCACCCTTCATTTCAAATTCATGGTAGGAATCACTCTGCCTGAGAATCTGCTTTGTTTTTCTCTGCAGAACAATTATAAAGTGAATGCCTGGCCTGCCCCGATTAAGGACTGCAATGCATGTCTCTGCTGGGTGCTGTGAGTACAACCTGAGGTGTAACCTTGGAGGAGTTACCTCTAGAACTTTCTCTTCTACACTGTTTTCATCCTCTGAAAGACAGAGGAGTCCATTCATTCATTTAGACTGTAGATATTTATTGAGCACCTGTTATGTGCCAGGCCCTGTGCAAGGTGCTGGGGACACAGCAGTGAATAGACAGACCCCTGCTCTGCCCTCATGCTGCTCACAAGCTAATGGTAGAGACACACCCTATGTGAAGAGTTACTCAAAGACATCACAAAGGAGGCCAGGCAAGGTGGCTCGCGCCTGTAATCCTAGCACTCTGTGAGGCCAAGGCCAGCAGATTGCTGAAAGTCAGGAGTTTGAAACCAGCCTGAGCAAGAGCAAGACCCTGTCTCTACTATAAATAGAAAGAAATTAATTTGCCAACTAATATATATAGAAAAAATTAGCCGGGCATGGTGGTGCATGCCTGTAGTCCCAGCTACTTGGGAGGCTGAGGCAGGAAGATCACTTGAGCCCAGGAGTTAGAGGTTGCTGTGAGTCAGGCTGACACCAGGGCACTCACTCTAGCCTGAGTAACAAAGTGAGACTGTCTCAAGAAAAAAAAAAAAGACATCACAAAGGAGATAAATGCTAGGAAGGAGAGTGGGGAGCATCTCATCTGGCTAGGGGAAGCCTGCTGTGAGGAGGCCTGAAAGATAAGCAGAAGTTAAGGGGACTGAATTGTCACCTTCTGTCAGCAGATGATGAGCCATTGGGGTCTTGGGCATGACAGCCTCTACCCTCGCCCCCTACTCTGCTGGCCAGCATAACTCAGTAATGATTTACTGGCTGGTAGGCATGGTTATCTGTGCATATGGACTTCAGAAAGCTTGGAGGGAGAGGGCAGTGACCAGAAGAGATAAGGCCAGGTTTGGACAAGAGGGACCCATCCCTTCTATGTTTATCTCAAAACAGTAGGCCAGGCAGAGGCTGGACCCAAAGCAAATCTGAGAAGTAGAATCTGGGAAATAAGAGAGTGGAGTCAAGAATGACACTAGGGGCCAGGCACGGTGACTCATGCCTGTAATCCTAGCACTCTGGGAGGCTGAGGCGGGCAGATTGCTCAAGGTCAGGAGTTGGAAACCAGCTGGTGCAAGAGGGAGACCCATCTCTACCATAAACAGAAAGAAATTAATTGGCCAACTAATTTATAGAAAAAATTAGCCAGGCATGGTGGCGCATGCCTGTAGTCCCAGCTACTCGGGAGGCTGAGGCAGAAGGATTGCTTGAGCTCAGGAGTGTGAGGTTGCTGTGAGCTAGGCTGACGCCATGGCACTCACTGTAGCCTGGGCAACGAAGCGAGACTGTGTCTCAAAAAAAAAAAAAAAAAAAGAATGACAGTAAGGTTTGCAGACTTAGGTGCCCAGAGAGGGAAAGACACTTGCCCAGGGTCACTCAGCCAGTTAATGGGTGAATGAGAACAGAATGCAGGCTGCTGACCTTCTCCCTTTAACCATCTTACCCCCACAGGAGTCAATCCTGAACCTCCAACAATAAAGCAAGTAAGGTCCCGGGATACTTTCTGGTGTTTCTGAGAGTAGGGGTGAGATATTGAGGAGTCAAGGCTTCAAGGGAATAAACATTTACTGAGCATCTAAAGTGGGGTAGATGTGGTTCCTGCCCTCAGGAAGCTTAAAGTGTGGATGAGTTATAGTCAATTACTTTATTTCATGAACAGCACCAAATTGGGAGGGGCCGTGGGGAGCAGAATATGCCCTGTGTTATGACGATGGTGGCTGGTGGAGTGAGGCATGCCATCTGTTTCAAGGCCCAGGATGGGTCACTTCTGGACCCCATGTCAAAAGCCACAAAGACAAATCACAGATTTTGATCTGTGATGGAGAATGAATGGAGGGCTTTCCTGTCTTCCATTAAGGACTATTGTGTCATGCATGGTGCAGATCACTTAACTCAGATCTGATCGTGTTACTATTCTACGTACTGAAAATTCTGCAAAGACTCCATTGCTTAAGGTCTGTGTGATCTGGCAGCTCCTTCCTCTCTAGCTATCTGCTCCAGCCACATGGGCCTCCCTGCAATTCCTCCTGTACCCCGGGACCTTAGCAAGTGCTCTTCCCACTGCCCAGAACACATTTCCCTCCACCCTTAGCCTGCTTAACTCCTACCTCCCTTCTGATCTCTACCTGACCTTCACTTTTTTTCTGGGAAGTTTTCTCAGTCCCTGTGATCTAATTAATCTTCCTTTTCTAATACCTTGTCTTTCTCCTCTTTGCATTGAATACAGTTGTAATCTCACAAGTACTTTTGAGATAAATTTGATTCATGTCTGTTTCACTTGCTCAGTTTTAAGCTCCAGGAGGGCAGGACAGGGAATGAGTGTTTTTGTTCTCAGCTTAATCCCATCCTTACCACACTGCCTTGCATGTACTTCAGTAAATTTGATAATTCAATAAATATTCACACCTCTGCTTCTCCAAGGGTCCTCTTCAATGACAGAATCAAGGAAGGTATTTCCATGCTGGTTCTGCAGGGGATAGGGAGCATGGGGTACCAGGACAAGGAGGAAGGGTGCTCTCCCTGCGATCCCAACCCCTATCCACACCCCAGGGTACCTCTCTCCTTTAGAGGCAGAGAGGAGGAGGAGAAGGAAATGCTAGCAGCAAAGCCTCAGGATAGAGTTTCCCTGCTTTAGAAGATGGGGGCTGATTCACCTCCCCAGGCAAAGAAAAGTCAATAGGGCTATATAGTGAGCAAAGAGCATGCTTCTAGAAGTTAGAGAGACCTTAGGATTCATATTCCAGCCCACAGATGACTTGCTGTGTGATTTCAGCTAAGTTGCTGTTTTTTTCTGGGTCTTGGTTTTCTCATTTGCAAAATGAGGCTAATAGTACCTATCTTGTATAAAAAAATGCATGTAAGGACCTCATATTCAGTGATAATAATAATTCTAACAATAGCTAATGTTTTTTTAATTTTTATTTTTTTATTTTTTTTTTTGAGACAGAGTCTCGCTTTGTTGTCCAGGCTAGAGTGAGTGCCATGGCGTCAGCCTAGCTCACAGCAACCTCAAACTCCTGGGCTAGAGTGATCCTTCTGCCTCAGCCTCCCGAGTAGCTGGGACTACAGGCATGCGCCACTATGCCCGGCTAATTTTATATATATATATATATATCAGTTGGCCAATTAATCTCTTTCTATTTATAGTAGAGACGGGGTCTTGCTCTTGCTCAGGCTGGTTTTGAACTCCTGACCTTGAGCAATCCGCCCGCCTCGGCCTCCCAAGAGCTAGGATTACAGGCGTGAGCCACAGCGCCCGGCCTTAATTTTTATTTTTAAAGATCTTTTTGCTCAGTAAGTTCTCAGCTAAAATTTAATCAGCACTTACCATGTTCTTGCTAAGACTTTTACAGTAAGTAGCAAAGTAGATAAGACCAAGGTTGGGATTTAATCTTAGCTCCAGCACACTTTCTGCCAGTAATGACTTTGGAAGGTCACTCTGGGTCTTTGGGCCTCAGTTTTCCCATGTGTAAAATGGAGATAATACTCCTTTCTATTTCACAAGGCTGCTGTAAGAATCAAAGTGTAATATATGCAAAATGCTTAGCTCAGCGCCTGGCACACAGTAGGTTCTCAGTAGCTATTACTAACTGGCTTATTTAATAATAACTACTTAATACTACCTGGCCAGACTCTGTGTACTTGTTTAGCTAGGTAAATTTAAAGAAAATATTTCAATGGCTCCTTTTTGGGTTTAAAAAAGGAGAAAGGAAAGAAGACTGGGTGTTCCTGTTGAAAATGAAAGGTGAGAAACCCACTTTGCAAATGAACGTGTCCTCTAATGACACTGCAATTAAGATTGAGTACTTTTACAATGGGGTTCTTTCACATACAAGGGCTCTGCAATCTCCGCAGTCATCCTGGGAGGTAGGCATTACTGTTATTATTATTATTCCAATTAGACAGGGGAGGTGCCTGAGCCCAAACTCCTCAGCATAGCAGAGTGGGGGTCACAAGGAGTGGGGAGGGAGTTGAGGAGCTGGGGGTCTAGTCCCAGGTCTGCCACCAACCAGCTGTGGCTCTCAGGCAAACCACCTCACCTTGCTGAGCCTCAGTTTTCAGGACTCTAAATGGGGCTTTTTTACTAGACATTTCTGTGAACCTACAGGTAAAATGTGCTTGCCCAAGGGACAGACAGGGTTGTCTGCTGCTAAGGAGTCCAAGAGAGCCTTCATCTATGCACCTACCCAGAGCCAAGGCAGCTGGGAAAGTAGTGGTGCAGCATATAGTCATTATTAATAATAATATATGTTTTCTTTGACACACACTTTTATGGTGTTTTCCATGTGCTGGGCACTGTTTGCAATGCCTTACATGTATTAGCTCACATTAAGTCTCATAACAACCCTATGAAGTACGTACAATTATCTCCATTTGAAAGATGAAGAAACTGAGGCATAGAGAGGTAATGTTTGTTTTTTTTTTTTTTTTTTGAGACAGAGTCTCACTTTGTTGCCCAGGCTAGAGTGAGTGCCGTGGCGTCAGCCTGGCTCACAGCAACCTCAATCTCCGGGGCTCAGCGATCCTACTGCCTCAGCCTCCCGAGTAGCTGGGACTACAGGCATGCGCCACCATGCCCGGCTAATTTTTTGTATATATATTTTTAGTTGGTCAATTAATTTATTTCTATTTTTGGTAGAGACGGGGTCTTGCTCAGGCTGGTTTCGAACTCCTGACCTTGAGCAATCCGCCCTCCTCGGCCTCCCAAAGTGCTAGGATTACAGGCGTGAGCCACCACACGTGGCGAGAGGTAATGTTTTGTCCTTATAAAAATACCTACCATACATTAAGAACTATTATGCATTAGGCACTGTGCTAAGCAGTTTACATATGCTATTAAAAACCTATAGCTGCTCTAAAGAGCTGAAAAGATGATACAGTATAATTCAACACAAAGGTCATATTTAACCACAACACAGATGATGTCAGTTCATCAATGTGTTGATTCCTTAGTATAAGCATGTCTAGGATGTGTGTATGTACATGTGGCTTTTCTTTTTCATGTTAATTTTTTTAGGAGTAAGTTTTTATTTAATAAAATCTCTAATTTATAGAAGAGTTGTAAGACTAGTACAATGAATTCATGAGTGTCTTTTAAACCAGATTTTCCATTTGGTTTATGTTTTGTTGCATTTGCTTTACAATCTCCCTTTCCCATATATATGTATATTATTTTTCTGAATTGTTTGAAGGTAAATTGGTGACATTGTGCCTCTTTACTGCAAAACACTTCAGTGTTCATTTCCTTAGAGCAAGGACACTGTGGCTCTCTTATCTATGTGTTTTTGCTTTTTTTTTTGCCTTTAATCAGGGAATTTTTATCTCCTTAATGAACATTGATTACCATCTTGATTATAATGATTGTGATCTGCTACAATAAATTTTTAAGTAAACACTGCCAGCTATCTACCATATAGCAGGTGCTCAGTCATGGTCTGCCTGCACAGCTGACTCACTCTGTATAAATCCCTTCCTTCTTAGTCCTTCCCCTGAAATGAGGCCCCCAATTCTCTTTGCCCCAAATCCTCATAGGTGGCTTAGATGAGAACTTTGAGAACTGGGAAAGTCTGCACCCTGGGGAGACATTAGGCCAGTTTTCTTCTACCTGTTCTCCAGGTACTCATGCTCTTTCCCAAATGATAGGGCTAACACCACCTGCTCACTCAGACCTTCTACTTTTTCTTCCTAGATTTAGGTGGCTTGTTGCCCCCAGGAAAGCCCACCACGTCCCAGAAAAACCAGCTTTTTGGCATCTGAACTATGCCACCCAGGCATTCCTGGGGGTGACACAGGTATCCCTTGCCTGGTGGCAGGTCCTAGCTTAGGATTCAGGACACAGAAGCCCAGCGGCCCTTCCCACAAACCTGCCTGTTCATATATATTGTCTTCATTCCCATAAGACAGGCCCCAGATGGTGAGGACAAGCCACAGGTCCTCTCAAGAGACCCCCTTTTTCCTGCACCAACAGACTGGAACCCAATTTTGGATGTTTGTGCCAGACCACCAAGGAGCTCCTGCTGTTCATTCACATGATGCTGTTCTGGGTGCCAGGCAGGGCACTGAGTCCATTCCACCTAGATAGCCTTAGCCTCTCCCCAAACTCTTAGGTAGACCAAGATCCAGTAAATTTAGGCACTTTTGCAGCTCCCAAAGAATTAGCTGTTAACTCATTTATTCACTTACCTGGTAAGAGATACAGGGAGAAAACTGCTGTTTAACTCAGAGAGCTGGAGCCCTGGAGGCAGGAAACCTGTGCTCATCCATTCATTCAACAAACTTGTATTGTGCTCCTTTTTGGTGCACCCCCCACCTTCCCCTATAGGTGCTGGAGATACAACTTGGAACAAGACAGACAGACGTGGCTTTTGCCCTCATGTAATGGACTTTACAAAGTGTGTGTGTGTAGGAGGATGTAAGTGAGAAAACAAGAAATATGCAAAACAATTTCAGAAAAGAATGAAATAGGATAGGCCTGAGGGAAAGGGGGTCTGTTCAGGTGGGGCAGTCAGGAAAAGCCTCTCCAGAAGGCCTCCTTTTGGGAGAGAACAGAGTGGTGAGAAGCAGCCATGCAGAGATTCGGGCAAAGAATGTTTAGGAGGAGGGAATGGAGAGGACAAAGGCCCCACGACAGGGAAATGCTTGGTGTATTTGAGGAACAGCAAAGAGAGAAGGTTGAAGTGAAGAGAGAGAGGGAAGACGGAAGGAAATGCCTTGAAAGGTAGGTAGGGCTGTCTCATATGGGGCCTTGTAGGCTGTCATGACGATCATTCATTTGCTGTTTCATTCATTCAACACGTATTTATTGAGCATCTACTGTGCTCTTGTTCTCAAATGCCTGGAGACAGACCATAAGCAGGTAAACAAGCAAGTCTGTAAATACAAACACCAGGTAAGAGAGATACTAGGAAGTGCTGTTTTCTGGTGGTTCAAGGCCCATTTCAGGGCAGAGACAACTCAGACCTGCTAGCAGAGTGGGGCTTCTCTCTCAGCGGGTGGGTGCCTGCAGGGAGGCAGCCGGAGACCTGCGGGCCTTCTTTCCTCTCCCCTCCCTTCAAGATGGCTGACAAAGGCCGGGCTGGGTGGGAGGAAGGGAGGAAGGACGGGTCCCTGGGTCCACAGCAGGGTGACTGGCAGGGGCACGCAGCGCCCAGGTGGCATAGAGGCTGAAGTGGGGGTAGAGGGGCAGAGGGGAGACTGGGCTGCTGTGTGACTCCAGTGGGGCCTTCCCCTCTCTGAGCCCGCGCATCCAGACCTGTGCGTGTAGGTGTCTGCCCTAGGGATGCGGGGCGGGTGTTAATGGGCCCCAGAAGGAGTCTCAAGTTTGGGGGCATGTGTGGAGCCCCCCTTGGGGCTCATTAGCCCCGTAGGAGACTTAACAGGCCGAAGGCACCGAGGCGGCGTCCGGGGAGGAGGGGCGGGAGGAGGCTCCCGGAGCGATTTCAAATTTCCCTCGTCCCCTCCTCCCGGTCCACCCGCACTCGGGCCGGGCTCTGAGTGGCTGCGGAGGGGGCGCCCGCGGGCGGGGGCGGGGCGAGGCCCGGGCCCGGGCTACAAGGGAGTGGGCGCCGCCCCCTCCCCACCCACTGCCGCTGCCCCGCCAGCCCCGCGCCGCAGCCTCGCAGCAGTCGTCCCGGCTTCGCGGCCGCAGCCCGCGTGGACGCTCCGAGCGCCCCAGACGGTCGGACCAGCCCCCCGGCTGGCAGGCGAGCGGGCGGCCGCGCCCGGCCGGCAGCGCGGGGGTTAAGTGGCCCAAGTAAACGTAGCTTGGCGATCGGCGCCGGAGATTCGCGAGCCCAGCGCCCTGCGCTGCCGCCGCCAGCCTCCCGCCAGCCCGTCCCGACCCGCGGCGCGACCGCGGAGCCGCGCCCGAGCCCGCCTCGCGGCAGGTGAGCGCCCCGCGGCCCCGGGAGGCTCGTCGGCCGGCGGCTCCGAGGACTGGTGGGGGAGGGGACCGCGGAGGGCTCCCGGGTCTGCCGGGGAGACCCTCTCCCGGGACCGCCTGGGGAGGGGGCGCGCACCGGGCTGGAGACCAGGCTGGGGTGGCGGGGCGCTGAGGAGGGGTCCCCGGCCCTGTGGGGATGGGAGGCGGGGAGTGGGTAGGAAGCGGGTGGCGTGTATCTGACGGGAATAGGGATATGAGTGAAAGGGACACTTCTGCTGCGCTCCGAGACCCCGAAGGGGAGAGAAGTGAGTCTCAGGGTTGCCAGACCTCCCCGGGGTCTGGAGTCAAGGGGAGGAGGCGTCCCTTCCGAGAGGAGTGGGACAGGGGTTTTGCTCATGGGGGGGTGTCCTCACCTGGCCTGGGCCACAGCGGAGAGGCTAGAGGGCGAGGGAGGCAGAGCAGGGAGTTCTGTTATGGATAGGTGAGCGTCTGTCCCTTATGTCTCGGACCTGGGGGCTCCAGGCGAGGGGCTCTCCCCACCCCGCCCCGAGTTTCGGAAAGAGTTAGTGGGTGCGGGTGCGGGCGAGCAAGCGGCCCGCGGTGTGCGCGCTGGTCGGGGGGTGAGCAAGAGGTCTGCTCCCGGGGTCCTCCGAGCTGAGCCGCCGAGGCCAGGCGCAGCGGGGCTGCCGGGACGCCCTCGGGAGCGGCGGCCTTCCTGAGCGCACCTGGCGGGGAAGGAGCCGGCTAGGGGCGGCGCCTCCGTGCCTGGGCCATGCTGCCTGCCCTGGGGGCTTACTTTCCATTCTTTGCCTTCAGGCATGAGCCTGTCCCCACTTTCCAAACTTGCAAACTGAGGCATTAAAAGCTCTAGCGCCATCTCCTTCCTGGAAGCCAGGTTTCCATGTTCGTGGTGGTTTGGAGGGCTGTTGTTAACCCCCACGTTACAGGGGAGACTTAGCGAGTTAGCGCTGCGCTTGGGCCCAGGCTTTCTGCTGGAGGGTCTCACCTGTGGCTGGAGTGGGGGCCCAGCCCTATGCCTGTGCCTCTAGCCTCACTCCTTTTTTCATTCTTTTTTTTTCCTTTCAAAAATTCAGCCGCACAGCCTTAACTCCTTTTATCCTCCCCAGGGCTGGGAGAGAAGTTAGCTAGGCTCCTGTGATCCCTTCTCCCCCCAAAGTTGAGAGGTGTTTGAATTAAAGCGAATTAATGACAGTATGAACTTTGAACTGCCTGCCTCCTCAATTTTGGATGTGGGTTTTGGTGGGCTGATAGTTGTTTTTGGAAGACAGTTCTTACTGGGGGGGCCCTCAGCACTCAGGATGCTGACTCGCCTCTTCCCTCCTCTCCAGGCCTGCTGTGGTTTCTTGTTCACCGGCCGCTGGAAACCCCAGATGCAGACCTGATATTTTTCCAGAGTTGAAATGATGGTACTTATTTTATAGGTTTGGTATACAGGAAACACTCAATACATGTTTGCCATTGTTAGCACATGGGCTAAGCGGGCTGCTTTCCTTAGGGAAGCATAGGTCTTCAGCATGTGTTTAAATCCCGTCTTAGCAAGTTCGTTGCCCTCCCTGTGCCTTAATGATTGCATCTGTGAAATAGGAACAATCCTACCAATCCCAGATTGTGTAAGGATGAAACCAGTTTTATGTGTGATTTAACCTCTTCAGGCCTCTATCTTCCTCAGATGTTCAGGTGTAAGAGCCCCTACCTCACTGGGCTTGTGAAGTGAGCTAGAAGCTGGCAGAGGGTCAGCACATTATGAATGTTTCATTTATTAACAAATACCCCTCACTGTAGAATGGTCTTTTCTGAGAACTGGGGATATAGGGAGGCATCTCCTCTAGCCCCTCCTTTTCCTGCCTTCATGAAGGTACTCTTCCTTTTTCAGCTATGAAAGCTTTTTCAAATCATTGTCCAAGATTTGGGAGTTGTCAGGAAGGACTGCTTTTGTTCCCTTTTGAAAGGAACCATGGTTTTGTTTTATGAGTTGGGGCCATTTTTAACCCCCCAACCCCCAAGCTTGAGGCCCACTGTGAAGGTATAATTGCAGAGCTAAGTGTGATCCTTTACCTTTCCCCATTGAGGTGGAGAGGGCTGAGACAAAGGGGCCAAGGCTGGGGCCAGCCTCATCCTGTTCCTTAAAGCCATAGGCATAACCAACCCCTCACCCCTTGCAAAGGCCAGGGGGAGGGGAGCCGCAGGGGGCTAAGGGAGGAGCCAGGGAGGTGGGGCTGGGGAAGTTGCTTCCTTCCCTTCCTCCAGCCACATGGAGCTTCTGATCCAGAGCTGCCTGTCACCCCTCATTATTGCAGCCCCATGGACCTGCTTCCAATGGGGGTTTTGGCAAATTGTCCTGGGAAAACTTACTTTGGGATTCCTTTATCCTAGACACAGCTCCCATGCTGGCTGTCTCACCTCCAGGTTCAAATACCTTTGTCTGAGATAGTCCTTCCTAAATATGAAACTCTTATGAGTCCCATACTGTTGTATGTGTTCCTTCCCCCGCCTCTAGCCCTTGATAGCTATAGGACCTCAGCCAAGGTACATTTTTCTATTGTGTGGTTTTTTTTCTTTTTCTTAAGTCATGAATTCAGGGTTATTTCCAGTTTCATAGAGAACCAGGGCTGAAAAAGTACAGACTTATTTCACATGTAGACCTCTCTCTCATTATAAAGAGTCTGGGCAGATTTGTCTCCCTCGTGGGGGGTTGATGTTCTCACTGGCCCCCTTTTACAGATGGTGGAACTGAGGCTCTGGGAGATCCAGTCATTTCTGCATCCTGGTGGTGAGCATTTTTCAGAACACTTTATCTTTTCAGAACCCATCTGCCACCAGTGCCACACAGGGACTCATTCCAGCAGGGAAAAAGCCCAGTGCAGATGTTCACCTGGTTGGATTTGGAGCCTGGCAAATGCAGAGGGAGCCACACACAGGGCTGCTGTCATTACCTTTTGGCTCTTTCCTATCTGAAGTGGGTACAAATACACCCTTATCTAGCTCAGTTGTTAGGGTTAAATGGAATTCAGGGGCCTTTTAGCTTAGCAAACTTTAGTTTGCTCATTCACAAAATTAGTTAAGGCCCCTAAATCTTGTAAAAAGCTTATTATCTGTTGGGTGCTAGGCAGCTGAGGCCGTAGACCACAGGAGCCAGGGCTTTGGGGTAAAGTCTGGGTTTACATTCTTGCTGTCCAGTTACAGGCCCATGTCCTCAGCCTTATTTGCTTCACCAATAAATGATGCATTTTTGGATGCATCATTATTGGATATAAGTGATACATTGTTGGCCAATTCCAGGGGTATTGAAGGTTAAGTAGATTAAAGGCACACATTGAGGATTCCATAAATGTTGAGTGTTTTGATGGCAAACACTAAAATTAACAAGTGGTTTTTATTTATTTCTTCCTGAGAGAAACACAACTGCAGTTAATAGCATTCCTGAGAATTTTTTGAGGGAATAAGGATGAGGAGGACCTGTTTTGTGTGGGGAACTGGAATGTTTCAAAAAAAAACATTGAACTGTGGGTTTTTTTTTTTTTTTTTTTTTGAGATAGTCATTCTTTTGCCTGGGCTAGAGTGCCATTGCGCAAGCCTAGCTCACAGCAACCTCAAACTCCTCCTGGGTTCAAGGGATCCTCCTGCCTCAGCCTCCAAGGTAGCTGGGACTACAGGTACTAGTTTTTTCTATTTTTAGTTGTTTAGCTAATTTCTTTCTATTTATAGTAGAGACGAGGTCTTGCTCTTGCTCAGGCTGGTCTCGATTTCTGAGCTGGAGCAATCCTCCCGCCTCTGCCTCCCAGAGTGCTAAGATTACAGGTACGAGCCACCGCGCCTGGCCTCAACTGTTTTTATGTGAATAAAAATCAAACTTAGTCTTCAGAGGCCAGGAACGAACTGCATGTTGTTGCCTGCAATTTCACCATCCCAAGGTAATCATTGTTTTGCTATTTTAGGGCTTCTCAATTTCTTCTAGAAATGGAGAAAAATATAAATAGGACCAGGAGAGCACTTCCTAAAGGACATGACCTAAGGCATGTATAGTGTGGCTGCGAAAGTTGGTTCAACTGGTAAAGTTCACCTCAGAGGGCACTGCAGTCACCACTGGGACTGGCTTCCATGTGGACAGGACAGTTTCCGGAGCAATGGGAAGAGAAAGTTTGTAATTAACAACATTGGCTTCTGTTTCTTGTTCTTCACCAGTTAGCCATGGTCAAGTTGCCTAAGTCACTTCATTCACAGATTTTTTCCATTAATTCTGATAGTATGGGCATGTCCTCTGCTCTAGTTTAAATCCCCATGTCTGTCTGTCCATTCCCTCTCCCTTCCTCCCTCTCTCTTTCTCTCCTTTGTAATTTTGCCACTCAGGAATCAAATTTAAGTTTTGTATAAAACAATCTCTTATAACCTTTAAAAATCGAGGGAGAGTGGTAGCCATTGAAAAATCGTGAGCAGGAAATTAGAAATGCATTTCCCAGAAAATGAGAGTTGATAGGGGGGAGAGAGATAAATATAAGTTGCTGTGAAAAAGGTTCTTTTTTTTTTTAAAAAAAAAACAGAGTGTCACCCAGGCGCTGTGGCTCACGCCTGTAATCCTAGCTCTCTGGGAGGCCGAGGCTGGTGGATCATTTGAGCTCAGGAGTTGGAAACCAGCCTGAGCAAGAGCGAGACCCCGTCTCTACTATAAATAGAAAGAAATTAATTGGCCAACTAATATATATAGAAAAAAATTAGCCAGGCATGGTGGCGCATGCCTGTAGTCCCAGCTACTCGGAGGCTAAGGCAGCAGGATCGCTTGAGCCCAGGAGTTTGAGGTTGCTGTGAGCTAGGCTGACGCCAGGGCACTCACTCTAACCTGGGCAACAAAGTGAGACTCTGTTTTTTGGTTTTTTTTTTTTTTTTTTTTTTTTTGAGACAGAGTCTCACTTTGTTGCCCAGGCTAGAGTGAGTGCCGTCGCGTCAGCCTGGCTCACAGCCTGGCTCACACTCCTGGGCTCAGCAATCCTACTGCCTCAGCCTCCCAAGTAGCTGGGACTACAGGCATGCGCCACCATGCCCAGCTAATTTTTTGTATATATATATTTTTAGTTGGTCAATTAATTTCTTTCTATTTTTGGTAGAGATGGGGTCTCGCTCAGGCTGGTTTCGAACTCCTGACCTTGAGCAATCCGCCCGTCTCGGCCTCCCAAAGTGCTAGGATTACAGGCGTGAGCCACCGGCACCCGGCCTGGAAAAAGGTTCTTAACCAATAAATTTCCTTCTGGGGAGAGGTGAGAGGTTAATGCTGACCAGGTGTATGTCAGGGAGAGCAGAGGGAGGGTAGGCAGTGAGACATGGCTGGGAGCTCCTATCCTAAGTTTGAGGATATAAACTTGGATCATCACCTCACCTGGATTTTCTGCTTCTGTAAGTCTTAGTATAGATGTTGAGTCTCCTGGCCTGCTGGAGTGCTCTTTGACATTTTGTCCTTATATTCTACTCTGGGCAATAATCCTAAGCCTCCAACTCCTCTATGTGAAATTTTGTCTTTTATATTTTGAACAGTTGTTAGCTACCCTACAAATTCTATTTTTCATGGTGTCCTTGTTGTATGGATACATCTTTTATTTGCCTGATAATATTAATTCTTATAGTGTTTAGTGCTCCCTCCAATATATTTTATTTTATAGTTTTCATTTTTAATATGTAATTAATACATATTAATATTTTAATATGTAACCTCCATATTTGAGAAGGACCAAAACTTATCTGTGGGACTTGACAACTGAACTTTCCTCTGGGACAGTGACTTGAATTTGTCTTTGGGGCTCCCAAAATCTGAAGGAAGTTTTCTGCTAATGAGTCTTATTCCCCAGAGCAGAGAAATCTTCCAGTGCCTTCCCTGGGAGGTACAGCCCTGGCTGTAGGGCAAGGGTACAGGGGAGGTCTCAGTCCCACATCCATACCACATGGCCAATCTGTAGTCTCTTGTGTTCTTGTCTAGAGCCTCAGCCTCCTAGTGGAGAAAGAGGAGTGGTTGTCTTCCAGAACAGGTTGAGGATGGGGACCGGGGAGAGGAGGCTCTAACAATTCCTTTTCCATCCTGCTGCAGCCCCACCTTCTGAGACTGTTTAAGAATCCAGCAGCAGTTGCTTGGGCTGGAGCTAGTGCCCGGACCCCTAGCCCCTGGAGAAAGGGGATGATGCCACCTTGGTGGGTGTTCCCAGCAGCCAGCACAGTGTTGGGCTCCTAGCATCCCAGCTCCATACTATGTGCAGTGACTTGTCGTAAGCAGCGACAGTGGGCATCGCTCCCCCATGAACATCCTGTCCTGCAGCATTGGAACCCAGAGGAGATGTTGAGGGTGAGTGGGAGGAGTGGGGAGTCTCAGCAGGGACTGAAGAGAAATAAGTAGAGTGTGAGTGAACTAGGCTGCACGCCTGAATAGGCAGATGCTACTGGCAGGGTTTTTCTGGATTATAGGGGAGGTAGTATGCAACAGGAGTTAGAAAATTCTATGCAAATGTGCATAGAGGTGTGGCCACAACCTTGTCCTCTTGAGCTGTAGGCAAAAGTGTTTTTTTTTTTTTTTTGAGACAGGGTCTCACTTTGTTGCCCAGGCTAGAGTGAGTACCCTGGCGTCAGCCTAGCTCACAGCAACCTCACACTCCTGGGCTCAAGCAATCCTGCTGCCTCAGCCTCCCGAGTAGCTGGGACAACAGGCATGTGCCAACATGCCTGGCTAATTTTTTCTATATATATATTAGTTGGCCAATTAATTTCTTTCTATTTATAGTAGAGACGGGGTCTCACTCTTGCTCAGGCTGGTTTCGAACTCCTGACCTCCAGCAATCCACCCGCCTCCGCCTCCCAGAGTGCTAGGATTACAGGCGTGAGCCACAGCGCCTGGCTGGCAAAAGTGTTTTGAATGTAAGAGCAGTGCTGGTGGCCGGTGGAGTGAGGTGGCTCACGCCTGTAATCCTAGCACTCTGGGAGGCCGAGGCGGGCATATCGTTTGAGCTCAGGAGTTCGAAACCAGCCTGAGCAAGAGCGAGACCCCGTCTCTACTATAAATAGAAACAAATTAATTGGCCAACTAATATATATAGAAAAAATTAGCCGGGCATGGTGGCGCATGCCTGTAGTCCCAGCTACTTGGGAGGCTGAGGCAGAGGATTGCTTGAGCCCAGGAGTTTGACTTTGCTGTGAGCCAGGCTGGACGCCAGGGCACTCACGCTAGCCTGGGCAACAAAGTGAGACTCTGTCTCAAAAAAAAAAAAAAAAAGGAGCAGTGCTGGTTTTGGGGTGAATGTAACCTGTTGTCTGAACTTGGTCTATCTTGGTTTTCCCTGACTACTCTCTCCTTACCCTGCTGACAGCTCCTTGAGGACAAGGGGCTGTCTGGTCTTTGCCTTCCATTGACTCCTAAGTGCCCCCAATGGTTCCTGAATTGTAGCAAGAACCATATCTGAATGGATAGGAGTGGCTCTGGAGGTGGGACAGGGGAGGCATAGAAGTGGCCCCTCTTCTGTCACAAAGATGGCTGTGGTGAAGGCTTATATGCCTGTTATATGCCAGGGCTGCTCTTTCCCCTTAGTCCTCTTGCTGACACTGGGAGGAAGGTAATCAGGTTAGGGAAGTCTTAGCCTAACAAAAAGTGGCACTTGAGGAACAGACTTGGGAATTAAATTCAGGCTTCCCCATGTCCTTGTCACAAATCTCATCTATGTCCTTATGGTATCCTAGGAAGTTTCATGTTGAGCTGTAAGCACAGGGCTGAGTTAGAGGAACTGCTCAAGTAGCAAGGAATCCAATCTGCATTGAATACTGTTGGAAATTTCTTTCTAAGTCCTCTGCCTCACAAGGTGTGTTGGGTTGAGATGCTCTAGTTGGTGCCTCTGACTGTACAGGTCTTCCTTCAGGCCTGCTTCACGGCTGTGTTGAGGTGGGAAGATTGGAACTAAACCTCCATATTTGAGAAGGAGCTGAACTTTTTTGTGGGGCAGTGACTAGGTAATTATGGCCAATTTTTTTTAAAAAGGTAGTTTCTGTGAGACCATGGGCTTTTTTTTTTTTTTTACCCATTTGTATAGGTAATTCCTTTATCTGTAGGCTTTTGACTTTTTCTCCTCTTTTCCCCTTTTTGTGAATATAACATGCCTAGTTTTCTAGTTTTTCTTTGTATTGTGAAAATTTTGTCTTTTTTCCTATACACAATGTACAAGGACTTATGGTAGAAATAATCTGAAATGATCTAAAAGTCTACCCATGTTGAAACAACTAGAAATGCTGCCTAAATTTATCTGTGCAGAGGTAAACTGCCTGGAAAACAAATCTAGGGATGAGAAGAGAGAACTAGAAATGAGAGAACACAAACTAAGGGATACTTAAGACCTTTAAGGAAAAAATTTAACTTTTCCTTAAGGCTGGCAGGCTTGCTCTAGAACAGTGGTCCTCAAACTTTTTAAACAGGGGGCTAGTTCACTGTCCCTCAGACCGTTGGAGGGCCGGACTATAGTTTATTTTTTTTTTTTATTATTATTTTTTTTTTTTCGGACTATAGTTTAAAAAAAACTATGAACAAATTCCTGTGCACACTGCACATACCTTATTTTGAAGTAAAAAAACAAATGGGCAAAAACACCTGCATGTGGCCCACGGGCTGTAGTTTGAGGACACCTGCTCTAGAAGGTGTGAGCACTTATAAAGCTATAGTGATTGAAAGTAGTGGCAAGGAGGCCGGGCATAAAAAAAAAAAAAAGTAGTGGCAACGGATAAATACCAAATGGGAAAGTGAGCCTCCAAACATCCTACGTGCACACATGAGGATTTCACAGAAGAGGAAGAGTTGGGATATACTAGTCACAGATGTCTGGCATTCCCTGTGGTAAAAATATTAGATCTCTACCTCATGCCACATACAAATAATTGGGTTGATTAAACCTGAAAGGCCCAATTCAAAGAAATGTTTCTTGGACCAGAGGAGTTAAGTCTGTTTTCTGATTGTAAATGTAACACGGGTATAACATGAATTTATATAGTAAGAGAAAAGTGCTGGAATAAAATGGCTTAATGGCATATGCTAACATTAACAAATGGGATTGCATTGTGTAGGTTTCATATCTTTTTCCCCCACTTCTCATGGCTTCATCTAACAATGGCTACCATTGAGTTAACAAGTCTCATTGGCCATTTGTTTGTAGTTTTTGCTTTGACAAACAGGACTCCAGTGACTACCCTTGCACATGGGTCTTGAGTGAGAGCTTTAGGCTGTGTGAATTCTGAGCAGTAGAATCTTATGTATCAGGATATAGGCACTTGGCAGTTTAGGCGAAACTGTCAAGGTGACCATCCCCAAGGGCTGAACCAGTATCCTCACTGTAGGTATTTAGACTTGAGATTTAAGGCATTCCTTTTTTTTTTTTTTTTTTTGAGACAGAGTCTGGCTTTGTTGCCTAGGCTAGAGTGAGTGCCTTGGAGTCAGCCTAGCTCACAGCAACCTCAAACCTCCTGGGCTCAAACAATCCTCCTGCCTCAGGCTCCTGAGTAGCTGGGACTATAGGCATGTGCCACCATGCCCGGCTAATTTATATATATATATTAGTTGGCCAATTAATTTCTATTTTTTTATAGTAGAGACTGGGTCTCGCCCAGGCTGGTTTTGAACTCCTGACCTTGAGCAATCTGCCCACCTCGCCACTCTGGCCTCCCAGAGTGCTAGGATTACAGGTGTGAGCCACCCACTGGGCCTGAGATTTAAGGCATTCTTAACTGTAACTAAGGGTACAGCCTACTGTGGGGGAGGGGCAGAGGCCCAGGGGGTGGTTTCCAGAATAGTGGCCTCCTTTCTTTCCTTAGCCCTCTTGGGAGAGGACAGAGGGTCCTGGTCTCTGGTTTGCAAGGGGTTGGTGGCCACAGGAAGGGGGTAGCTCCCAGAATCCTGTTCCTTGTGCTGCCTTACCCCTCATTCTCTGAGTGGCCTTGACCCCTCTGGGGTTGCCACACCCTTCCAAGGGTTTCCCAAAGTGGGCGGAAGGGAAGGAAGGGGCTGCTTGGTTGCATTTTGTTTATATGTAAAAAGTTTTAGACTCTATAAAGTTACCATATATTTTCAGATCTTTCTGTATGCTTCTCAGTTTTTGGTGTTTTTCCCTATGAATTATCTAAAAGGTAACAGTAATTTTATTCCATTCCACTGACAAACATTTGGGTGTTTTTTGGAATATTGCTTTTAATAACAGCGCCTCAAGGAAAATGCCCATAACCAACTTTTTGTGCTTGTCCTGCTCTCTCCCTACTTGGACAAATTCTTTTGATAATTCTGATTAATATGCCGAGGCCCACTTTTACTGTATGATGACAGCGGTGCCTGTAGGCATGACCTAGAGGCGCTGCACAATTTCCTTCTGAGTTATTGGGGGGGGTGAACGGATGCTTCTTGATTCGCCTTTGTGAGGCAGAGCTGGGGAGGGGCAAGGTGACACATGGGACCCTGACATCTCCAGGGCCTGTGATGTGTCTTCTGCTTTGGCATTCTCTGTACCGACTACCCGGTGAGTTGTCTTATTTCACAGATAATAAAACTGGGATTTGAGAAAAACATTGAGGGCTTTTTCTTTCTGCTCTCCTGTAAGTCTGATCTTTTCTGGAATTTAGTGAAAGTTCCTTATCAGACAAAAGCACTGAACTGAGACCTTGTCTACTGCCGCTGGCCAGGTGGACAGCTTGTGTCTGGCCCCCTTTCCTTTGGATGTGCTGTCTCTGCTTCCCAGATGCCTTCCTCTCCCCTGCCCCTCCTGGGTGAAGTGTCCTTCCCTGGGCCTAACTGTTATAAGGATACTTAACCACATTATTTTATGATGCTTTTTAAGATCTGTCTCCTGGATTAGGCTTAAATTGCTGTAGCTTCATAGCTGTGAACCTGGGTAAAAGGCTGTGTTTCCTCCGAGCAGTTCACTTATCCCTAAAATGAGGGATAGTAAGAGGGCCTTGTTCTTTTTCATTGTGGGGTGCATGGTAATTGCCCCCTCTAAGCCATTCTCGTGGAATCTTGGGCAGTGGGAACAGTGTAGAAAGACTTGTGCAGATCAGCTTGAGGGGAGGACTCAGGAGTTCAGATTTCCCTTCCACATGGTGTGGAGATGGAACTTACAAGTTTGTAAGTGTTTTTTACTTCACCCTGGAGGGTTGGCATAGATGCCAAAGTGGCCCCCTTTCCCTCAGCTTCCAGTTTCATGCCCACTAACCACGCCCATCCTGCATTGTGAGGTCTAATTAATGTAATTAACGTTTACAAGGTGCTGCAAAATAGCTCTGGTGCTAGTGCCAGCCTGGAGGAAATGAATGACATCAGTTTTCAGCATTATTGCTGGGTTGGGGGGAGTCCCTGAGCATCCTGAGTCTAATTGGGGGTGCCACCCACCCCTCTGTCTGCCACATTGCATTTGAGCACGTCTGACCTGGTTCAGTGGGGGCACAGGCACCCTGCACTAATGAGGAAGGCACTTGGGGGAGAGCCTTGCGGGTGGGCCTCCCCAGCGCTGCTGCCCACCCTTGAATCACATGCTGGACCCCAGCCTCTGGGAAAGGGTCATAGTTCACCTCTCATCACAAGGTTAGGCAGCCACCTCCTGTGAAGGTGAACAATTGCCACTATATCATGTCTCTCAGCCTTGCAGCTCCCCTCATCCCTGGGATGGGTGATGCATTGTTCCTAACTTGTATAATTCCTGTTTAATGTTCTCAAGGCACAGCAGTTACAGGCACGTGCCCTGAATTGCCTAGGCATGAGACTTGGCACTGCCACTTTGCTGGGTGACTTAATTAATTCAATTGAGGCTATTGAAGGCAGGTGGATAATAGGACCTGCCTCAGGATGGGGTGGGGGTTAAAAGATATTGGATTGTGTTCAGCATGCAGCAGGGACCTGGAAACTCTTAGCCACTAGTGATGTGAGGATGGTGGAGTGGGATGAAACAGTACAAAAGCCAGAGTGTCAGCTACTCGGGAAAGATCACTTAGTAAGGTGCCACCTCTCAGGAAGGTAACCTAGCAGAGTTTATCCTTCAATGCTGGAATGTTAACACTAGACAAAGCAGTTGGCTTGTGATGGGGGCCACATTATCTGGAAATGCCTGTCTTGAATCATTAGAAGCCAAAGTGAGGTACTTGGGAAGAGGTAGGAGAGATGTGTATCTACCAGTACACACCAATACAAGGTGCTCATTTCTCCCTATTTCTAAGAGCATGTAGTTCTTTTTTCTTTTTCTTTCTTTTCCTTCCTTCCTTCCTTCCTTCCTTCCTTCCTTCCTTCCTTCCTTCCTTCCTTCCTTCCTTCCTTCCTTCCTTCCTTCCTTCCTCTCTCCTCTCCTCTCCTCTCCTCTCCTCTCCTCTCCTCTCCTCTCCTCTCCTCTCCTCTCCTCTCCTCTCCTCTCCTCTCCTCTCCTCTCCCTTCTTTCTCTTCTTTCTCTCTCTTTCTTTTTTTTTTTTTTTTTTGACAGAATCTCACTTTGTTGACCAGGTTAGAGTGAGTGCCTTGGCGTCAGCCTAGCTCACGGCAACCTCAAACTCCTGGGCTCAACCAATCCTCCTGCCTCAGCCTCCCGAGTAGCTGGGACTACAGGCATGCGCCACCATGCCCGGCTAATTTTTTCTATATATATTAGTTGGCCAATTAATTTCTATTTATAATAGAGACAGGGTCTCCCTCTTGCTCACGCTGGTTTTGAACTCCTGACCTTGAGCAATCTGCCCCCCTTGGCCTCCCAGAGTGCTAGGATTACAGGTGTGAGCCACCGCACCTGGCCTGGCCAGATTGCTTTTGAAGGAGAGGCCCTAGTAGAGAAGTCGTCTTCCTTTCTTGGTTTTTGAGCTGTGTGTGGGTTTTGAAGTCAGAAATCGGAGGCAAGAGATAGGGAGACAGGGAGGTCTTACAAGCTGACAGCAGCATATGCCTATGGGCTCAGTTTGTTTGGCTGGTGTGTAGAAGGGGAACAGGGAAAGGACCTGTGCTAGGCATGTTTTAATCGTGGGTAAAGGTTCTAGAGCTAGTGTGCCAGCTACACAGTCTGGACAGTAAGGATAGTTAATTTTATTAATGAACCCAAGGTGATGATAAAGATAGAAAAGAGTTTTTAGTGGAATCGCATTTAATTATGAAAAGGGAAAGAGGTGTATTTTATCTACTCAGCTCACTTTTGGGCACCCAGGTAGCTGGTGGCATTTATAGTGAGTTTCCTTCCCTTGAATGTTTGTCCAATGCTCATAGGTCTGGCTCTAGGGGCCTGAGGGTTTTCCTGAGGTCTGGGTCAGACAGGCTGGCAGCAAATTGGCACTGCTGAGGCCTTGTGGAGAGGCCTCAGGTAGTTAATCATTGTCAGCTCTGGGCTGCAGGGTCCACCTGGGCCTGTCTAGGAGGGGAGACTGCTGTCTGGGTTCTTGTCCAAGGTAGGGGCCATCTGAGGGGCTGTCTGTCCAAAGCTGCCTGAGAAACCCACCACCCACCTGAACTCCAGGCACAGGTGAATGGAAAGACAATTATGGCCTAAAGTTTAGGCCTCTGCTCTGTTTC
Organism: Microcebus murinus; assembly: GCF_040939455.1. Taxonomy (NCBI): domain Eukaryota; kingdom Metazoa; phylum Chordata; class Mammalia; order Primates; family Cheirogaleidae; genus Microcebus; species Microcebus murinus. The sequence continues at coordinate 30,208,498 of NC_134119.1, forward strand.
CAGCTCCTGGCTACAAGCCCTGTGCCCCTCTCTCCTCCCTGCAGAGCTCCCTGAGAGTGGTGGACCCTTCTCAGCCTCACCCTGTGGTCCAGCCTCTCATGCCATGCCAGGCCACCCAGGTTACTTAGTTCACTGGTTTGGCCTGAGGTGAAACTCTTGAAATTAATGATTATTCTGAGCCACACTCCAGCAGGTTTCCTGGGATTCTGGCTGCCTGGTTTCACAGGAACTGGCCATAGGTCAGTCAGCCTGTTCTTCCGGGTCATGACCTGAGAAAAAAGGGACTGAGAAGCAGCCGATAGGGATGGCTTAGGCATGGCCGCAGTCCTAGGGAGTTGCTGGTGAGGGGGGGTCCCTTAACTTGTGCTAAGAGACCACTAAGAGCCCAGGAACTGGGAACCATGCAATCTGGACCATGTGGGATAGAGAAATACTTAGAGCTGTGTATCAATGTGTATTGTTTATCAGGATAGTGCTTAACGTGAATGTTAATTGCTTAGGAGTCTTGTGTAAACATCTTGTTAAAATCCTGATTCAGGTTGGGCGTGATGGCTCATGCCTATAATCCTAGCACTCTGGGAGGCTGGGGTAGGAGGATTGTTTGATCTCAGGAGTTTGAGAGCAGCCTGAGCAAGAGGGAGACCCTATCTCTACCAAAAATAGAAAAAATTAACTGGGCATGGTGGCACATGTCTGTAGTTCTAGCTACCTGGGAGGCTGGGGCAGGAGGATCACTTGAGCCCAGGAGTTTGAGGTTCCTGTGAGCTAGGCTGACGACACACCACTCTAGTGTGGGCAACAGAGTGAGACTCCGTCTCAAAAAAAAAAAAATCCTAGTTTGGTAGGGGAAGGGTGATACCTGAGATTCCACAGTTCCAACAGGCGCTCAGGTGATGCCGGTGCGCCAGGTCCAGGGGTGCTGATTCCTGAGCCACATAGGGTCTAGTTTCCCTGTGCCCACTGCTGGGCAATGGGCAGGTGCAGAGGATGGAATTGGGACCTCATGGGACAAATTGCAAATCTACCCGAAGGCGCCACAGGCATCTCCAGACGGAGCGCCACAGCGCCCCCTGGTGGGCTTGGCGCCCCCACAGCTTACAGCCCAGTGGGCCAAGCTGCTCTTTCTAGAAGGTACCTGGGAAGGCTGACCAGTGTCCTCTCGCGAAGGCTGGTGAGTCCCCAAACGGGGCACAGCTGGGGCAGTGGCTCACACCTGTAATTCCAGCTACCTTGGGAGGCTGAGGCGGGAGGATTGCTTGAGGCCAGAAGTTCAAGACCAGCTAGGACAGCACAGTGAGACCTCATCTCCAGAAAAAATAATTAGCCAGGCGTAGGGTGCGCTCCTGTAGTCCCAGCCACTTGGGAGGCTAAGGCGGAAGAGTCGCTTAAGCCTAGAAGTTCCAGACTTGGCAAGGTAGTGAGATAACTTGTTTTTTAAAAAACAAATCATGGGGGTGGGGGGGTTTGGGGGATGGTGGCGTGGGCCTGTAGTCCCAGCTACTTGGGAGGTTTAGGTGGAGGATCACTTGAGCCCAGGAGTTTGAGGCTGTAGTGAGCTATGACTGCACTCTAGCCTGGGCCACAGAATGAGATGGGACATGGGCAGGTGAGGCAGGGCCCAGTACACATAGGGAGCTGGTTACTGGGGAAGCTATTCCCAGGCAGGGTCCAAGGGCAGGGTATTGAGCAAATGACATTTTGGAGGTCAAGGATGGGGTATTGGGGTTTCTGTGCCTAGGCCTAATTTTTGCTCATGGAAGGTAAATCAAAAAGGAAAGGCAATCTTTGGAAATTACTGTTTGAGCTGCCATTTGTGCCCTTGTTCTATTTAGCCTGGTCTACCTAATCCTGACCCTACCCCTTAAATGGGATATTTAGCCTAGGAGACCAACCTGGGTCTGTGTGTCAGTTTTCCTTTTCTATAAAATGAACCCACAGTCTCCAGGCTCTTGCATCCAATAAATATCTAAGGGCCCACAATGTAACAGGCAGTGGGCCAGGCCAAAGGTCACACAGCCCCTCACCCCCTGAGCGAGGATCTGGCCCTATATCTTGGCTGATATACCCAGTGATGATGCCCTTACCAGCTGGGGCAGCCTGGGGAGACTGAATCCTAGAGGTGAGGGCCAGGCTACGGCAGGTCAGGGGCAAGTTCCTCTTGTTAACTGCCCCAGCCCTTCTGCCTTTGCAGCCTCCATCCTTCCCTTCTTGGGAACTTGGGACGCTGAGCCCCAGCTGGTGAGGGAGGAGGGGGAGTGAATGACAGGCCAGCAGACCAATGGGCCCTGGAGGATGGGGTTGGGCGGGGCTTGTGCTGCCATGGAGAGGAGAGAAGCTGTTCTGTGGGGGAGGAGGGGGCTGTGGGAAGAGGACCTGGAGATTCAGGGGAAGGGAGAGAGCAAACAAAGGGGTCAGGAGAGAAAATAATGCACTGGCTTCCTGAGCCCCTGCGGAGGCTGAGCAGGGAGAGGGGGCCAGGGCCAGAGGGGACTGAGTCTGGCGGCAGGCTGGCAGGGGCAGGCAGGTCCTAAATGGCATTGTTTGAAGGGCCGGCTAATTGCACAGAGCATTCTGAGCCTCAGACCCCAGCCCTGTCCTCTGTCCTGGGTGCTGGCATCTGAGTCTTCGGGATAGCCCCGCCACATGGAACCAAGTCCTGAGCCTCCGAGTTTGGTGAGGGGGCAGGCTTGGGGGCAGCCTGGGCGGGTCCCTCGGCAGGAGTATCACCCTGAGAATGGCTCATGGGCCTCTCTTGGCCAGAGGACATGGAGTCAGCCAATGAAGGGAGGTTTGGGGACATGCTTGCCCCCCTGCTTCCCTTCCACCCTACCCATCCTGGCTTCTCCCACAGGAAACAATGAAGGGAGACACCAGACATCTCAATGGAGAGGAGGACGCCAGCGGGAGGGAGGACTCAATTGTCATCAACGGGGCCTGCAGCGACCATTCCTCAGACTCGCCCCCCATCCTGGAGGCTATCCGCACCCCGGAGATCAGAGGTGGGGACCAGGGGGTAGGGCCAGGCACTGATGGCAGTGGCAGTCCCTGCAGACACAGCTGCCAGGGGAGCCTCCTGGCAGGCTCAAGGGAGGCTCTGGGGAGAGCCTGTACCTAGTACACCCCCTGGGAGGAAAGGGCTGTGAGGACAGCCAGAGCCAAAGGCCCTGGCACCTGCCCTGGGCCTCTCATCTCAGCTGGGGTGATGGATGGTTCCCTGTCCTCATCCAGTCATGACACAGGTTGTCTTGGCATAGGCTGGGGACTTTGGCTCTTCTGCAGTGGGACCCCTCTACCCTCAGAGTGGGTACTAAGGTTGAGCAAGGATAAAAAAGACGAAGGAGGGGAGGTCTGAGCCTTGCTTCCTTTTTCACTTGGGGTTATTCCCCAGCTGGCTAGGGAACCCCTGTACTGTCTGTACCCTTGGCTGTGCCATCTAGTAGGACTTCCTGTCAGTGGGGTGTTCTATTTCTGCATCATTCACTACAATAGCACTTGCCAGGTGTGAGCACTTGTAATGTGTCTGACAGGACAGACACCAAATTGTTCCTTTATATGTAGTGAGTGGCCACTGGATTGGGCATCACCCTTCTGGAAGGAATTGGATGCCTCCCTGATATGTATCTTCAGTGTTGTTTTGGGTCCTATCTTAGCCTGGCCTTGTGCCCATCCTCTTATGAGTGCATGGAGAGGACTAGGGATACTGAGGGTGACAGTGATTTTGGGCAGATTCCAGGCCACAGAACAACCGCTTCCTCCAAACACAGACTCCTGGCTGTTTCCTCCACAGGTCGCAGGTCAAGCTCACGGCTGTCCAAGAGGGAGGTCTCCAGTCTGCTAAGCTACACTCAGGTATGGTCTCTTCTCTCCATTTTTCAGGGTTCAGGGACATTGCCTTTAGCTTTCATCAAATGAGCAACCTGAGGCACATGAAAATTTGTATCAGTAAATTAAATTTAAAAAATGTTTTTCCTAAATTATGAAGTTTTACCAGATGCTTCCTGTGTATATTTGCATTTTTTCTCTGTCAGGGTGATCGATTACATTTGTACATTTCTAATACAGTAGTCCTGGCTTTACCTGCGGTTTTTTTTTTTTTTTTTTTTTTTTGAGACAGAGTCTCGCTTTGTTGCCCAGGCTAGAGTGAGTGCCGTGGCGTTAGCCTAGCTCACAGCAACCTCAAACTCCTGGGCTCCAGTGATCCTTCTGCCTCAGCCTCCCGAGTAGCTGGGACTACAGGCATGCGCCACTATGCCCGGCTAATTTTTTATATATATATCAGTTGGCCAATTAATTTCTTTCTATTTATAGTAGAGACGGGGTCTCGCTCTTGCTCAGGCTGGTTTCGAACTCCTGACCTTGAGCAATCCACCCGCCTCGGCCTCCCAAGAGCTAGGATTACAGGCGTGAGCCACAGCGCCCGGCCTACCTGCGGTTTTGATTTCTACTGTTTCAGTTCCATGCAATTCACCGCAGTCTGAAAATATTAAATGGAAATTTCCAGAAGTAAATAAGTTAAGCACCATTCTGGTGGCATGATGAACTCTCACACTGTCCTAGTCCAAGATGTGAATCATCTTTGTCCAGCATATCTACACAGTGTATGCTATCTGATCAGTTGTTGAAGTATTAACAATTGTTTGTGCTTGTTTGTGTTCAGGTAAACCTTATTTTACTTAATAATGGTCCCAAAGCACAAAAGTACTGATGCCGGGAATTTGCATATGCCAAAGAGAATTGGTAGAGTGCTTTCTTTAAGTGAAAGTTCTCATCTTAATAAGTAAAGAAAAAATTGTATGCTGAGGTTCTGAGATCTATGGTAAGAATGAATCTTCCATGCATGAAATTGTAAAGAAGGAAAAAGAAATTCATGCTAGTTTTGCTGTTGTACCCCAGACTGCAAAAGTTACAGCCACAGTGCATGAAAAGGGCTTAGTTAAGATGGAAAAGGCATTAAATTTGTGGGTGACAACATGTTGTGCCAGAAAGCATTAATCCTGTATGAAGACTTCAGCCTGCTATCCCCTAAAACGACTGGCACCAAGCCAGTGACTGCAGGTGAGGGATGTTATACAGACTCAGGAATAGATTTGGAGTGAAACATTCCTGGAGAGGCTGCGTCTGCCAATAAAGAAGTTACTGCCACATTTTTAGCAGAGTTGAAATTGATTAAGGAGAAAGGGTGCCATCCAAAGTAAGTCTTCAATTGCAATGAAACTGGGCTCTTCTGGGAGAAAGAGCCTACATTTTCACAACAGTGCAAAGGATGCATGTGAGCATAACGCATGGCAGAGCAGATCAACTCTGGTGACTACAGTGTAGGAAGATATTAATATTTTGAGAGCGGGAGAAGTCCCATTCATAAAACTTATATTACAGTGTATTGTTATAGTTGCTCTACTTTATTAGTTGTTGTTAATCTTTTGCTATGCCTAATTTATAAATTAAACTACATCACAGGTATGAATATAATATATAGGAAAACTTGTATATAGCACTCAGTACTGTCCAAGGTCTCAGGCATCCACTGGATGGGGGGGTGTCTTGGGATGTACCCCCTGCTATAAGGGGGAGACTACTGTTCAGCAAACTGTCCTTTCATTCTTGGAATGAGTCCAACATGGTCACGGTATGTTTTGAAGTTGATTTTATTCATTTATCCATGAATAAAATGGATGTGTGATTTTATGTCTTCAACTATAATCCTGCCTTTTTGATAGGACTGTGACCTCAAAGTATCTTTTTTTGCAAGTTTAAAAAAACTTGTCCAAGCATATTTTAGGGAGTTTTAAGCAATTGTTACAAAATATTTCAGACTTGCTGTAATGTCAAGGTTTCTACCTCATTAGATTTTTTTTCCCCATCATGTTTTTGTCCCCCTTTTTTGTGCCTTCTGTTATCCTATTAACCTTAGAGTTTTGTCAGTTTGGTTACTTTATTTTGAAGAGCCAGTGTCAGGCATTGGCGATAGTCAATAAGTCACGGACAATGAAAACCCATCATCAGCTTCCATTCCCTTGGTGCTGGGCAACCCACTGAGAACCCCCAGGTCATGAGGAACGAGGAGCTGTGTTGTGTGAGGAATTAAGACTGTACTGGTCACAGGCACAGGACTGCGGTTTGTTTCTGGTAGTGAGTTATCAGTCACTGTAATGAAATCTCCTGTCTGAGCATTTCCTTTGTGCCTGGCACTGGGCTAAGTGTGTGCATGATTTGATTCTCTCCTTGTTATGCTATCAGGGAAGGAGTGGTATTCCAATTTTAAAGGGAGGGAAATGGACTCACCCAAGGCTACACAGTTGGTGAAAAATCAAGTGCTTAGCACTGCAGCCACGCCTAGCCACTTACCGCTTTAGATTTTGTGTTTGGTTTATGGTAGGTTTTGGTGACAGGCATGGGACCTGCCCGCGGGGTCTTAATGACATGAGCAGGGGCAGTGGCATTGCCACTGTATCAAGAAGCATCTCTCTGGAGCCAGTTGGCCCCCGTCTTCTTCCATGCCAGGAGCTGTGCCTCGGGATAACTGACCGTGTCTCCCTGCTAGGCACAGACAAGTCAGTCTTGTGTATTGCAATCGCCTCATTTGTTTGGCTTCAGGGTTCCACGGGGTTGTAAATGATTTACTCCTGTCTTGAATTCATGATCCCATGGTGAGCTGTTGTAAAATCTTATTGGAATAAATGAGGTAGTTGAAAATATTTGTATGTCTGTCTCCTGCATCAATATTACAATGGGTTTCTGTGTGATTAACTCTTTATTTTCAAGTATTTTACTTGTGTGGCTTCTTAATTACATTGACAATTTCATGATTTTCCTTTATAAAGGATCTGACTGGAGATGGAGATGGCGACGGGGAGGATGGGTACGGCTCCGACACTCCGGTGATGCCAAAACTCTTCCGTGAAACCAGGACTCGGTCTGAAAGCCCCGCTGTAAGTACCCCCACGCTACGCAAAGGCACTTTGCGCCACTTGTGGGCCTGCACCCAAGCATGTGCTAGGGGATCGTTGAAGAGAGAGGTGAACAAATGTCTTGATGAAATCGGGAAATGACAACAGCTCACAGACTAGTCATTGTTGGAAGGTTTTCTTTTATGTGGCATTTCTTTCACATGGAAGTTTTTTCTTGCAACATCCTTGGAAGTGCCCAAGTGTGATAAGAGTTTTCAGGCTGGATGGCTCAGCTGCCAATTACTTGTGGGTGTCAGTCAATTCTGTGGGTAGATTTGGTAGCTCAGGAAGGCTGTGAGGTCTGCAGACAGGAAGACAATTACTGTTCACAATCACCCAGCCCTTCAGAGAGCAGAGTGACACTTGGTGACTATTCCAGGTATGTGTTATAATCTTAGTTACCTTCTCAGCAAATGGTGTGTATTATCCTTCTTAGAATAGAGGAGAGTAGAGTCTAGTAACTTACCCAAGTTAAACATGAACTCTTTCTATGCAGAGTTTGAAGTTGGGTCGAAAACACGCAAGTTCATGTCATTTTGACAAAGAGAGCCTAAGGGCTTCTCTTTCATCTTGATGATCTAATACCTTCTGAAGAACCCAATAACTGGCTTTATCCTTATTTTAGAAAAAAAGTTTGTGTTAGGGTAAATAATGGATTTTATTTTTCATTGCCAATTTATAGGTGCCATTTATAGCTGGAGCAGTTTGCCTGCTGGGACAGGCAGAGCAGAGTCTGCTGGGGACTGCCATGTGGCCCTGCTGACCACCCTGCCACCCCTATTCCATGAGCTGGGGAATTCTTGATGGGCAGTTACCAGTCCAGAGTCCCCATCTATTTAATTACCTGTTCATTTCCAGTTGGCCTGAGGCTACTGGGTCTCCTTGGCCACCGCAAGGCTGAATCTTGGCCCCCATCCCAGACCTCACCTCCAGTCTCAAGGCCCGGTGCTTATCCTCTCTTGCTTCCAGGTCCGAACCCGAAATAACACCAGTGCCTACAGCCGGGAGAGGCTCAGGCCCTCCATACGTGCCACCCGAGGCCGGCAGGGCCGCAGTCATATGGACGAGTCCCCCGTGGAGTTCCCGGCTACCAGGGTTGGTTCCCCAGATGCCCAGACCCTGTCCCCAGCCTCTAGCTGGGAGATCTGCCTCACTCACTGCACCACTGGCCGTGTCATTTCTTCATGCTCCTCTGCTTTTCAGGGTCTTGCTTTTCCTTATTCTCCTGGATACAGTTCCTTAGCCTGTTGACTTCTCTCCTGGCCTGAGCTTGGATGGAACTCTGTTGCAAACAGAAGAATTCCCTATTGCCTAGGTTCTTGCCCCTCCTTGGAAAGCACTGGAAACCACTGATTTCCACAGCTCTCCTGTTTCCCTATCTCTTCAACTGTCTAGAGGCCACCCTAGCGGCTACAGAAAAACTTCTCTCCTGTTCTAAGGTTGGGTGCACAATAAGCGCTGAAAGAAGCCAGTGACCCTCTCCAAGCTTGGCTCAGTCCGTCGTCATTACCCACCATTGTGCCTTTGTCTTCTGTTCTTGTCTCTCTGTCTCTGGGACGGTTACAATGACTTCCTCCCACCACTTAAGGAATACTCGTTCCTGGAAAACTGTCCTCCGTGCTCTCTTCTCCTGAACTTATGTCGTCACTCTTTCTGTTTGCCTGGGAAGCAGGTGGGGGTACCATTGGTCTCTGGTCACCAACCTGTCTTGCTGTGGTCCAAACTACGTGTCCTTCTGTCCACAGTCCCTGAGGCGGCGGGCAGCAGCATCAGCAGGCACGCCGTGGCCGTCCCCTGCCAGCCCTTACCTCACCATCGACCTCACAGATGACACCGATGACACAGATGTGACACCCCAGAGCAGCAGTACCCCCTACACCCGCCTAGCCCAGGACAGCCAGCAGGAGGGCTTGGAGTCCCCACAGGTGGATGCAGAAAGAGACGTAGACAGTGCCGAGTATCAGGTACCCCCAAGAAGGGCTCTTGCCCTGATCCATGGTGACCAGAGAGGCCAGCTACTGTTGGCTTCTTACAGTGACGAACCACTGTTATGATTATTGTCATGTTTATCATAAACAATATCCATATGCAGCATAGTTCTTCTTTAACCTGTTCCCTTCCCAGACGCTGTTATTTACCACATGAATGTTGATTTTTTTTTTGAACATTGAATTTTTTTTACATAAGAAAGCACTGCCTGTATACATAGTACATATGTGATTCTGTTCATATTATACGTACAATTGTAGAATGGCTGAGAAGTAGCATTGCCTCACGTTCATGTATGTATGATACACCCTCTTGTCTGGATCACAGCTTAACCCATCGAGCTTGTTTATGTCTCAAACAGTGCTGCATGAAGCCTCATTACACGTGCATGTACGTGTGTGGCATTAGGATTCTTTTTTTCTATGTGCATTACTTCAGAGTGCATCATACTGTAGATACACTTTGATAACTTGTATGTTTTCATGGGCTTCTTGCGTTTCATAAGGTTTTTTTGTTTTGAGACAGAGTCTTTCTCTGTCATCGCTGGAAGACTGCAGGGGTGTCATAACTCTGAAACCTCAAACTCCTGGGCTCAAGTGATCCTCCTGCCTCATCCTCCTGAGTAGCTGTGACTATAGGCATGTGCCATGACTCCTGGCTAATTTTTCTACTTTTAGTAGAGATGAGGTCTCTCTTTTGCTCAGGCTGGTCTCAAACTCCTGAGCTCAAACAGTCCTCCCACCTTGGCATCTGGAAGTGCTAGGATTACAAGTGTGAGCCATTGTGCCTGGCATTATGGCAGTTATTTTTTGTCATTGTGGTCAGTGGAGTGGGTCCAGGGTGGTCTGTCTTATTACTGGGCTTCCTTCATGTGGTTTTTCTTCCAGGATGGGAAGGAGTTTGGAATAGGGGACCTCGTGTGGGGAAAGATCAAGGGCTTCTCCTGGTGGCCTGCCATGGTAGTGTCCTGGAAGGCCACCTCCAAGCGACAGGCCATGTCCGGCATGCGATGGGTCCAGTGGTTCGGTGATGGCAAATTCTCAGAGGTGAGTCCAGGGCAAGGCAAAGTCTGTAGTTGGGCCCACAGACCCGAGGTTGTGCTTTCCTTGGTTACAGTTGCCTGTTGAGATGACACCCTCTGATTACTTTCTGCACGTCAGTGGGGCTATGTCTTCACTCTGTCTAGAAGGAAGAACAAAAACTTTCCTTGTTAACCAGTTCAGACAGATTATTAGGGTCTTACAGGGCCAGAGCTCAGTCTAATCTAACAGGGAGAAAGAACTGGTATGTTCTCTGGATCCACAGCTACTTGGATTTTATTTGATTTTTTAGGGTTATTTCTTTGGGGCAGAATCACCAGCTAGGGCTGTAAGGGGTCTGGAGCAGCTGCCGGGGTAGGCAGGCAAAGGTGCTCAGTAGAGAAGCCTGAAAGAAACAGGAAGGACTGTCACTGCCTCTTTGTGTCATTTTACTGTGTAGAGAGAGGAAAAGTTTAGCTTATCTTATCCCTTGGTGGGCCTAGGGAACATGCCGTTGCTAATATGAAAAAGGTCTTTATAGAGTTGGTTGAGTCTTTTACTTGTTTATATTTATTTATATTTTGAGATAGGATCTCCGTGTGAGCCTAGGGCTGGAGTACAGTGGCATCATCGGTAGCTCGCTGCCACCTCAAAGTCCTGGGCTCAAGTGATCCTCCTGCCTCCTAAGCTTCCTGAGTATCTGGAACTATAGACATGCACCCACCATATCTGGCTACGTTTTAAAAGTTTTGTAGAGATAGAGCCCTGTTATTTTGCTCAGGTTGAGCTTGAATCCTGGCATCAAGTGATCCTCTAACCTAAGCCTCCCAACGTGCTGGGATTACAGGTGTGAGCCACCAGCCTGGCCTATTCCAGAGCCTCTAGATGATTGATGTTAGCCATTTAAAATCTTCCTTGATGATGAGGGCTTGCTGGAGAGCTTTGTTGGGCATAAATTAGGCTATTTTGATTCTTAGACCTTGTTGAAGGCATATTCCAAAAAGGTTTTGATTGGAGGAGTGCAGAGTATCTTCTGTGATAGTCTCTTAGAAAAGTTAGTCCAATCATCAAAACCCCTAGTGGTTATAGTCCTACAGCAAGTTGGGCCATGCAGGATGGAGGCTAATATGGGAGTGAAGGACCATCTAGTACATTCCTGGGATTCAGCCTCAGGACAAGGTTCTGATTTTCCTGTGAATTGCACTCCCTTGGGTCCCTTTGCCAAAAGCACATTGAAATTTCCCCAGGGCTAGAATAATAGGATGCAGTCTGCCTGGTAGGGGAGTCTCTGCTTGCAGACACCGCCTTTGGCCAACAGAGGGAGCAAAGGGACAGTGTGCTGGGCTCTGCTGGCCCTCAAGTGTCTAAGCAAGCCCAGGGCTGGGTGCAATGACTTCTGTGAAATAAAGGAAATGCATTGTTTCCAGTTACTTTGGCCCACTGAGACATAACATTTGCTTTGCACAGCAGGGTCTGATGCTAATTAGATGCAGCACAGGGCTATTAGCATGGAGGGACGTGATTGCCACGTGGGCTGTAGCTTTGGCCCCATGTGTGTGGTTTTTGGAGCAGCATCTGCATTTTAGCAGTTTTTCTTTTTAACCTACCAGAGCTCCAGTTCACCCCCACTTGTGGGAGTACAGGATCTCAGGTACAAAGAAGAGGTTAGCATAAGTGTGAGCACTTTGTGGAGAATGGAATATTCTATGTATCTTTTATTCAGTTCCCATTAGCATTCCCTGAACACCTAGTTTCAACTCCCCCTGGCAACCCGAACTACTCACACATGTCTTGGGGACCTGGAGCATCAGAAGAAATGTAGAATATGAGTCAAACCACAAGAAGTAAAATCAAATAATCACAATAACTAAAAAGTACGTACTCTGTGTCAAACACTGTTCTCTAAACACATTAAGCGCACTCATTTAATAAAAGGCTAAAGAGTAACCTGTTGTAATCACCATCAGCAAGAAGGGGAATGACCTGTGTTTAACCCCCAGTGCTCTAACATTTATGAACTTCATCCCCAGATTTAAATAAAGTGTGTGAAATATCTTCCCCCTCTGATGGACCACCCTGTCAGAGACACAGGTGTAGCTGGATATTGATGAAAGCTTTCTCTTGTAGGTCTCTGCGGACAAACTGGTGGCCCTGGGGCTGTTCAGTGAGCACTTTAACCTGGCCACCTTCAATAAGCTGGTTTCTTACAGGAAGGCCATGTACCATGCCCTGGAGGTAACTTGGGAGTTGGGAATCAGGGCCAGGCCAGGAGAGCAGTGATGAAGCAAGAGTCCTACCAAAAGCTAGCTCAGAACAGTGTTACCAAGGGTGGCTTGGAGGGAAAGGATGGCATGGCCATGGAGGAGGTGAATGTCGACGTGATGATGGCCTGATAATGGGTGGTGTCACTGGGAGGGGAGACTTCCCATTAGTTGCTAGTGTCCACTTCATGGCTGTGGGTACTGCCAGCTGAGTCAGGAAGCACAAGCACTGAGAAATGGAGTGCAGTATTCAAGTCAGGGAATATGCCTCTGCAGAGACCTCAAGGCCTCCTTCCTTTCAGTGGTGGGGTGCAAGGCCAATCCTGGGCAGCAGCTGAGGTCAGCTGCCTCATTCCGTTATCTGTGGGCTATGTTACCTCCTGTGAGCCACTAGGCTTTGTGTCTCTTTCCACCTTGACTTGAAACTGCCTTTGTGAGCCTGCATTTATGAGCCAGCCCCTGTGCTAGTTTCCATGAGCTTAATTAGACATGTAAATCCTCCTGGTCCTTCTTAATACAGGACACTTGATAGCATCCTCTTCTTTATTAGGGAGATAAAACAAGAAATCTGGCCCTTTCTGAGACAAGGTACAAAGGAGATAAGACAGGTGCTGGCTGAGCCTTTGCATCATCAGCTAATTCTGATTCCTCTGCCTTTGATAGGGAGCTGACTGTTCCAGTTCCCTGGGGGGAAGAGATCATATTTGGAGCCTGTATGGAAAGACTTCCCCCCTCCTGCCTCTTTGCCTTGCCCTCCTGCCTGTTTCCCTGCACAGGCCCCTCCCTCTGTCACATACCACAGTCCAGAGCAGCTGTCTGGCTATGAAAGGGCCCAGTGTGAGGGGAATGTGGGCCCCAGCTGGGGGAACCCTGGGTGTGGCCCGAACCCTGTCCCTGGTTCATCACAGACTCTGCCTTTGCAGAAAGCCAGGGTACGAGCTGGCAAGACCTTCCCCACCAGCCCTGGAGACTCACTGGAGGACCAGCTGAAGCCCATGTTGGAGTGGGCCCACGGGGGCTTCAAGCCCACTGGGATCGAGGGCCTAAGACCCAGCAACAAGCAACCAGGTGGGAATGTGTCCCTATGGAAGCACCCACTGCCATAGCCTGTGGGACCATCTTGAGAGATTCAGCGCCCCCCGCCTGCCCCTTCATCCCAACCAGCTTTCTTTTAACTGGTCTCAACCCTGAAGTCCACATCTTTTGCCCTATGAACCTGTCATTCTATGGAATAACAGTCTAGGGCATACGAAGGCTGTGTCAGCCTTATCTGGCTTCCCTGGTCACATTCCAGTTAAACAAAGGTCACACGTATATAATTTGGATTGAATTTGTCCTGAAGACTTGAGTAAACTGGAAGTCAAGATGCAATCTTCACTAGCTTAACCTTCTTTTCTTTAAAGGAAAAGTTAATTTTGTTAGAGAAAACTTGAAAAGTGCTTTTTAAAAAGCATTTAAGTCATCTCGGAACATTTTGACCAATGTCATATTTCCTCTACTATAAGGTACTTGTGGTTTCCTGAAATTTGGGCAGTGTTTTACAATCCATACGTTTAATGTAATGTTTTCTGTTTTGTTTTTTTCCCCCCAAAAAAGTGGTTAATAAGTCGAAGGTGCGTCGTGCAGGCAGTAGGAAATTAGAATCAAGGAAATACGGTATTCCCTTCCTTCCCATCTTTTGACTGTGAACTGTTTTCTCTACACTTTCTTTTGATTTCTTTGCGTATACCGTGGTCACTGGAAAAGAATCAAATTTCTTCGAAAGTCAACCTGAACTCCCACTCAAACCTTCCACCTCACTTCCCACCCTCACGAATGCCCTTAGGTTAACATCGCTGGGTGCACATCCTTCCAGCTTCTTCTGTGCACTAGTTGGGTTCCTGCTTTCCCCTTTATTTCTCATTATTAATAATATATGCACCGTCAATGTCATTTTGTCACTAAGGGGCCTTGTGATTTTTAATGGCTGCGTAATTTTCTTTCCTAGGGGCAGAGTTGAATTTAACCATATCCATTATGATTCACTGTATAGATTGAATAGAAATATAAATGGGGTTTGTAGAGTTTCAATATCATTAAACATGATGGTAGCTTCATTGAGAAGTAAAAAGGGACAGGTGAAATGCATATTCGTCAAATTTTATTTAACCTCCAGTTTCTAAAATATTAACATTTCAATAGTCAGTGTAAAAATTGAGATATTTTACATTTCCTTTTAGTATTGTCTTCAACATCCCACGTACATTGTGCACATCTTACAAAACTTCCTGTTCTGATGCTAAATTTTCAATGACAATACTTGATCTGTATTAACTAAATATATAAACTCTTAATTAAATACAAATAGATTCTTAGCTGCATATAAATAAACTAAATTCATAAAATTTATAGTTGGAAAATTAGATTTAATGTAAAATTCCATTTCTTGTGCACTAGTTGAGTTTCAAGTTTGTGGCTACCATGTTGTACATAATAGACATAAATGTGGCTTAGCCATGGATTGAGCTTTATCTGGTGTTCTATGAGCTGGGTCTGGAACGATGGCTTCTTTCATACATAAAGATGTTTAAAACCCCGTAAACATGTGCTAGACATGGATCCCTCTATGTGAGGGGATTTGAATTGGCTCCTGTCCCAAGCTGCCCATCTAGGGGACATGTACACCCAGCATAAGTACCCCTTGTCACGCCCCAGATGCAGCTGGTACCTGGGCATAGCCAGCCCGGTTTTGTCCCAAGCCAACATACTGTTTGGGTCATCCTCCTATCAAGCCATGCCCGTGGTCTTCTCACCTTTCACAGAGAACAAGACAAGAAGACGCACAGCTGACGACTCGGCCGCTTCTGACTACTGCCCTCCATCCAAGCGCCTCAAGACAAATTGCTACAACGGAAGAGACCGTGGGGACGAGGACCAGAGCCGAGGTGATTGGTGGAGACCTGCAGAGCATGTGGTGGTCAACACGGTTCCCTGACCCCATCTCATACCTTCTCCCTGTTCTCTCAACAGAACAAATGGCATCTGATGTCACCAACAACAAGGGTAACCTGGAAGGTAATGTTCTCTCCTCCTGTCCTCCCTTCTCATCCTGGGCAGGGCTCAAGGCCTGCGTTGGTCCAGCCTGTCCACCCTGTTGGGTTTAACCTCAGGTCAAGGCCTGTCTCTGCTCCCTGCATCTTATGTGCTATATTTTATTCAACCAGTTGCCTGATCTTAGCTGAGACAGATTGTGCCCTAGAAGGAGTGAGCGGAGGCGGGGTCAGAATGGAAGCTCTGGTAGTTTGGCCAGGAGAACAATAGCTCAAACCATGATCAGTGGCATTAGGAGCCTTCCCAGAGAAGGCCTGGGACTAGCATTTACTTGAAAGTCGGGACACTTAGCCATTGTCAGGACAATTCCAGTCTGATTGCCAGTGGGTCTGATCCTCTGTCCAGAACATACCTAATGGAATTCAGAGTTGGGAGGTTCAATTCTCCCTCACTTCTTCAGCTTGATATCTGAGTGGTTGCTCAATGCAGGGTAGCAAAACAGTGCAGCCTTGAACCAGAGGACCCTGGATCAAGCTTGGGTTTAGAGCATTCCTGACAACACTGGCATATCCTTCCTGTTCCCCAAGAATCGCTTACCTACCTATTCCTCCTTCCTGGCTAGGGAAGCTTAGTCTTGGGCATTAGAAAGGTCCTATCTACCTGGTTGGTGATGCAAATCAGTTGTGGCCTGGTGATAAGAAAGAAGGCATGGTATCCTACTAGTCAAAGACCTAGGTTCTGAAGTTGTGGTCATGTGCTAATATTTGTAGGATGTGGGCATGAGCAAGTCCTATCATGACTAATTCCCCAGTGTCCTGGTATTTAAAGGCTCTCAAAAGATTTTTCAAATCCGGCTCTTAAAGCCTGTCCCTCGCTGGAGGGACCCCTAGCCATGGTTCTGCCTCACATCTTCCTACTGGGGCAGTGCTTTGCCTGACTTAACTTTCCCAGTCTCTGAAGGGGGGGCAGCTCATTGCAGAGGGTGTGGACTGGGAGGCCCAGCAATGAAGCATTGCAGGGTCCGTGGCACACTGCTGGCCTGGAGAAAGCGCTCAAGACCTGGGAGAACCCAGGCTTCAGCAGCTGCTGCTGGGGGCTTAGTTGCCACAAGTTGTGACCCTGTCTTTCCTACAGACAGCTGCTTGTCTTGCGGTAGGAAGAACTCTGTGTCCTTCCACCCTCTCTTTGAGGGGGGCCTCTGCCAGACATGCCGGGTAAGTCCCCCCTGTCCCTGTCCTGGACATTCTGCCCCTTCCCTCTACAAACTCCTGTACTTCCCAGATAACAGCACCTGTGTGTCAGGTGTCAGGTGCCCTCTTGGGTGCCTCCCACCCTTTCTCTGGTGGGGGTTGTTGGGGCAGAGGACAGTGGCAGGCAGGCAGACCACAGTTGTCTCTGTAAAGCTTTGACACCAAGCCACCACAACTTGTTCTGTAGCTGGCCCCTAGGACCTCAGCCAGCCAGCAAGCAGGGCCTGGTTGTCTCTGGTTTCCAATTTCACGGGTGTTTCTTTCTGGCTGCCAGGATCGGTTCTTGGAGTTGTTCTACATGTACGACGACGACGGCTACCAGTCCTACTGCACCGTGTGCTGTGAGGGTCGGGAGCTGCTTCTCTGCAGCAACACGAGCTGCTGCCGGTGAGCTTGGGACCCTGGGGGAGAAACATGAATGGGCTCCACGGCTGCGAAGTCGCGCCCTGTGAATGCTGCAGTCTGGAGACAGCTGCCTGCACTTGGCGGAACCCAGGCACAGGGACGGGCGGGCAGCATGTGGTGGCTGTGGTTCTCACGTGGCGGGCAGAGCTGGAGTGCAGGGAGAGTTTGGCAGGTATGCCTGTAAATGAGGGGGATAAGCCGGAATCAGGGCAGGCTTCCTCCCTGCAAGTTTGGCAGTTGGCCTGAAATCTAAAGCTTTCAGGGGATTGACTGAGGTGGTTGAGAGTGTTTCTGTGCAAAGACCCTGTGGAAATAAGGGGGTGCAGGTGTCCAAGAATGAGGTGTATTCCACATCATGTAACTGGGGCCCCCAAGGTTTTGGGCAGTGAGTTGCCATGTCTTTGGGGAAGTTGGGGAGGGGGTGGTACAGGAGACCTGCCAGTGACAAAGCCATCTCTTCTCCCCTGCCACCGGGCACAGGTGCTTTTGTGTGGAGTGCCTGGAGGTGCTGGTTGGCTCAGGCACTGCAGCAGAGGCCAAGCTTCAGGAGCCGTGGAGTTGCTACATGTGTCTGCCACAGCGCTGCCACGGAGTACTGCGGCGCAGGAAGGACTGGAATGTGCGCCTGCAGGCCTTCTTCACCAGCGACATGGGGCGAGAATACGTAAGCCACAGGCTCCTGCCTCCAGCACCCCCGGACCCTAGGGCAAAGGGCAACAGGAGTAATAGGAGAAAAGATCCATTGTACAAGTGGACCTTCTTGGATGCTCCAAGGCTGAGAGCCCGGGCTATTTGACACTTGCGCTGTCCAGTTCTCAGGCTTACAGAGTTCATCCCCCTCTCACAGGATCACGTGAGGGCTCAATGAAGAAATGATGTAGCCTTCTGAGTTAGCAGAGCTGAGCAGGAAGGGAAGAGAGTGAACTTTCCAGTTTGTTAGGGGGCAGCCCTAGGTCATCTCACCTAGAGTGAAGTCTTTATGTGTGCATCCCTGTGGGTGTGATCATCTCTGGCTCATGCCCCAGGATAGAGTGGCCATTCTGTGCAAATGCAGGCCTGGCGTGTTCTCTCTCACCAGTCCCCATCACAGCTCCTAGGGTGGCCACAGCTAGGTTGGAATCCCTCTGAGAAGGGTTGGCCCCCTTCCTTCTTTGTCTCCTTGACCTCTCCTTCCTTACCTGGCAGGAAGCCCCCAAGGTGTACCCTGCGATCCCTGCAGCCCGAAGGAGGCCCATTCGAGTTCTGTCTCTGTTTGATGGAATCGCAACAGGTGAGTTTGGGAGTTCTGTTCTGGGGCTGCACTGTGGCAGGTAGCCTGGGGGCCTGGTCCAGGTGTCTGACTCCAATGTCCTGAAAGACTGCTGGGGGGGGGGGGTTCTTGTTTGTACCTGTTTTGACAACCACTGGTTCCTTGTTTCTCTCCACCTTGTCACCCAACTGGCACTCTTTGTCCTTTTAAAAGGATGTACATATCATGGCGTTGCTTTTTTTTTTTTTTTTTTACTATGTACAGATTTCTTACAATTTTTATTCCACATTCATGAATATATTAGAGATCAAGTAGGCAATAAAAAGACTACTATCCCCAGTCTTGGTTTCCTTCTGTTCCCCAATGTTTCCCCACATATAGAGTCAGCACAGCCAATATGCATGGCACCCTATGGGCTTTGCCCAGTTTAACTCATTCGATCCTCTACACTTTCCTGTGATGTACTCATGAGTAATATCCTCATTATACCAGAGCAGGAAGCACTGGAAACGCACCTGCATGCACACTTGCCTCACTTGTGCTTTTATGTGTCTGCCTGGCCCTTGCAGGGTACTTGGTCCTCAAGGAATTGGGCATAAAGGTTGAGAAGTACGTCGCCTCTGAAGTGTGTGAAGAGTCCATCGCTGTCGGAACTGTTAAGCATGAGGGGAATATCAAATATGTGAACGACGTGAGAAACATCACAAAGAAAAATGTGAGGGCATGCTGTACCCTTGGGGGTCGTCTTCTCCTGTTCTCCCCACCCCTCCACACCACGAACCCCATGCACTCCCGTGGCTCGTGGGCCCCACCCCTAGGCCCCCGGCACTGTGGGGGAAGAGAACCTGTGCTCCTATCAAGTTGTAGCGCCGAGACCCACAGCTTGGAAGTTGTAACCATAGGGAATCCTGAGCATTAGGTTTTCTAGGGGAAGAAGTGGAGTTGGTGACCAAACAAGTTTTAAGAAGTGGGTCTTTCTGGCCAGGTGACCTGGGATTCCAGGCACTCCTGTGTCTCTGTCCACATCCCTCGCCCTTTCCTGATCCTGACTTGTTTTTCTCTCTCAGATTGAAGAATGGGGCCCATTTGACTTGGTGATCGGTGGAAGCCCATGCAACGATCTCTCAAATGTGAATCCTGCCAGAAAAGGCTTGTACGGTGAGCATCCTCTTCTGATCCCCAGAGGACCTTTGCCACCTGAGTGCTGGTCCAGGTGGAGGGGAGTTTGCTTCTAGCCGGTTTACTGGAAGCCTTAGGGACTCTTGCTGCCTTCCCTGCCCCATTGTAAATCCTCAGTCCACAGAGGGAAAGATCAGTAAATACTGTGCTGTTGCTGCCTGTGTCCTCGCTCAGTCATTCCAGAGGACTTTGGGTTGAAATGGAAAGTTAGGCATTCACAGTAATGTTAGGAGATCATTAGGGACCTGTTTATCTCAGGGAATATGGCCGGTTGGGCTGGAGGTTTTTGAGTGAACCCTGTTCTGTCATCTTTTGTGGGTGTAGAGGGGACAGGCCGGCTCTTCTTTGAGTTCTACCACCTGCTGAATTACTCGCGCCCCAAAGAGGGGGATGACCGACCCTTCTTCTGGATGTTTGAGAACGTTGTAGCCATGAAGGTCGGCGACAAGAGGGACATCTCGAGGTTCCTGGAGGTGAGGACCTAGAGGCCTGTCAGACAACCTGGGTAGGGAAACGCCTGCTGGCAGTGGTTGGTGGCTAATGATGAGTGATATCCTGGTTCTTGGTCTGGCTTGGACCATAGAGTTGGGGATTCAGTGGGTTCTGTTCATACATGGGACATATTTGATCTCTAATCTCACCCCAAATCACTGAAGGCAGCAATGATAAAACCATCCTCTGCTTCGGTGAGGGCTCATGAGATTTGATTTGACTCTTGCTCTAACAAGTTTTTTCTCATTCTTCTGAAAACTATTTTAGGTGTCACAGGGAAGTTAATTATTTACTCTTTAATATGCATCAAGCACTGCATTAAATAACTTTTCCATTCCTAGCTCATTTAATTTTTCTCAAAACTTGATAGCTTAAGTTCTGTCTCAGTCTTCAGAACTGGCTGCTTTGCTTTAGAACTTGCATCCAGGTGGAAGGAGCCCTGTGTTGTCCACACTATGTTCCCACAACCGGGGCTTAACCTAGAAGATTTCGTTTTTTACCAGCTCTGCACATCACATTTTTTTTTTAACAATCTGGCATGTTCCAGGAGAGATACCTTCTCCCAGAACTTGCAGGTATGACCTGATCTCCTTATCCACCATCAATACAGAGACATTGGCTGTGTCCCCGAGCCAGGCTCTAGATGGCAAGCGGGCTCTCCCATGGCTAGGAGAGTCCATCCATGCCCCTTCCATAGCCAGGAGCAGCCTTGTCACATGCACAGGTCAAGCCCCAATGTTGCTGACACTTGAATTCTGGTGTGGGCTCCTAACAGCTCGATTCTCTGCTTGCAGTGCAATCCAGTGATGATTGATGCCATAAAAGTATCTGCTGCTCACAGGGCACGATATTTCTGGGGCAACCTACCCGGGATGAACAGGTAACAAGGGGCTCTGAGTGGGACAGGTACTGGCCAAGGTAAACATACCTAATGATGTCAGCTCTGATGTTTGAGCCTTCTAGAAAGAGCTGGCTCTGCTGAGAAACAGCCCCACCCTGGGTTTCAGACCACTCTGTGGTCTTTATGGGGCATCCTTGTTTTAGGGTGTTTGGGAAGTACCTGGAAATCTCAGGAAGGACTCTCCATTTCTACTCTGACTTGTTCAAGCTCGAGATGGGCTTGATCTTTTAAGTCCACATGCTGGAGCTAGATCTAGTATGTATTTCTGATCTCTTCTCAGATTTTCATAACCAATATCATTTTTTTTTTCATCATGTATCAAAGGTAGTTCAGTCCTCTTTAGACAGGCGACTTTGCTGAGGATTAATCTCCCATACAGGTGGTTTCCAGAAGAATAATTTGCTAATTCAGATGTAATCTGTGATGGTAATGACATTCCAGACTTGCAAATGAGTTAAGCTTTAAACAGTCTCCTTTAGACGGAAGTGTTTAGAAGCATAATAACTTTCTGGCATTTAACAAAAGTGTCAATAGAGGTGAGTGAATTCTGGAATAGCTTTGAGGATTTTCGTTGGCTATCTTGTGTTTTTAATTGGCTAATTACTTTTTAATTAAAAGTGCTTATCCACTCAACATTTGAGGTCTCAATCTGACAGGAACTGTTATACTGCTGCCATTTTGGTGAAACACATGAACGTCAGTCTTGCCTCTCATGGAGTTGATGTGTTAATGAGGGAAAGGGAGAGAAAGCAGTAATGATTTGAGGTTTATCGCTGGAGGGGGCATTGGAAGGGTTGATGGGGAAGGCAAGGCTTCTTATTCCAACAGGGTCCTAAGTAAAGGAATGGAGTCATGCCGTTAGTAGAGTACTCCATGCAGAAGGCATTGGGTAAAGGGCTATTGCCAAGGCTGGGAGAAAAGCATGGAGAACTCCTGGTATAGGACCTTAATATATAATGTGGGTCTTAAATGTGATACCACATTATCTTTGCATAGGAAATTAGAGGGGCTTTAACACATTAACTGCCATGTGAGTTGTATTTAATTAACTCATGCTAGTTTTGAGCTTGGGGCCTCCTGAAGAAAAACATTGCAATTGGTTCATGAAAATTTTACTTGTTGATGTTCTTATTGATATTAATTAACAAAGTAATTCTAAAAACATGGATTAAATGAATAGAAGTCAATAAATGTCATTTTTCATTAAATTTCATTAAATTAGAAAGGATAGTTTTGTTTCCTGCTTTTATTCTATTTTCATAATAAAACACTATGGCCCTAAGGAAAAATACTTTTTTTCTAGCCTGACAGCATGTTAAGCAGATGGGGTGAATTGTGTCCTAGGTTCGTGGTGGTTCCTGGGTGGAGAACAGACTAAAACAGAATGAGGAGAAAAGTGGAGAGACAAGTTAGTGGCTGGACACGAGTGGTGCTCTCTGGTGTTTGTGGCACAGCAATCCTGTGGGTTTAGGAAGAAGGGGTCAGGATAGGATGTCTGATGCATTGCATGTAGGGGAGATGGTAAGAAGAGTGAGGCAGGATGGGTGGTGTGGCTGAGCTGTACAGGCTCCGGATGGGTGTGTCAAACATCTGCCTGGGGGCAGAGGCCCAAATCATCTGGTTTGTTTGACTTGTGCCTTGTTCTTTTTTCCCTGGTCCCTCAGCTCCCTGGGTCCATGGAGGAGGTTGGGATGGAGACAGATGGGGTGGCATTTGAAACCTAGCAGGTGAGGCCAAGGAAAGTTGACAGTCTAGGGCAACATTTTGTGTGATCCCTAGCCCCTCTTGTGGGCACAGTTTTCATTCTCACATCTGGGTTCTTTTTGGCCACGACAACCCTTCCCCTAACACGGGTTTACTGTGGTCATCAACTCTGCGTTCAGACCTCTTGCACTGGTGTCTGCTTTGGAGCTGCTCAGCTACTTTCAGTTTTATCCCTTGCCCTTCTTTGGCCTCTGTTTGCCTCTCTGTATTTACAAAATACATTTCAAGCGGGAAAGTTAAATAGGGTAGTTAGTTTTACAAACTTCCTCCTGTCCTCTCTAATGAAAGTACCTCCCACTTTTAAAGCGTCCTTAGGCTGCATCCCCAGCAGTGAACCATCAAATCATGGGTGTAGTGTGCTGATGTATCAATTAGACCCACAACGATTTCATCCAAGCTCCTCCTCACTTTAAAAGGGATGCAAAGCCCAAAGAGGTAGCTTGGTGCCTTGCCTAAGGTCACTCAGTCAGTGAGCAGTGGAGCTGGGACCCAAGGGGTCTCCTGACTCCATGTCCTGTGTCCTCACTTTCCTTTGTGGGTGTCTGACTTTGCCCAATAGTAAAGTCAAGAATGGGAACATTACCTCCTGGCTGTTGGTTTGTCCCCTCTAGGGGCTAGTCCATCTCTGGCTTTGACACACAGACTCGTGCTCATGCCAGGATCATTTTCATCATGTAGCAAAGTTCACTGCCAGGGCACATCTCACTCCCACCTTGTGAGGTGCCTAGCCAAGGACCCTCTACAGGCGGTAGAAAGTAATGGGTTTTGGCTGTTCCCAGGCCCGTGATAGCATCAAAGAATGATAAACTCGAGCTTCAAGACTGCTTGGAATACAATAGGACAGCAAAGGTAAGACGTGCTCACAAATGGTCTGTGCGGTGGTCCTCTGGAAAACGCACTTGGTGACCTCCAAGTGGGGACTTGGGAGATGACCTTGGTGTCCACTTGGTCCCTACACCTCCCCTCACGTTAATTCCTGGTGCTGGGCCTCTTTCCTCACATAATTGTTCTGTCCAGTCTTCAAGTAAAGACAGTAGGAGACATTCTTGATAATAAATAATCTCTATGATAAAAGGCAACTAGGATTCCCAACTTTAATATTGGATATGTAGAGGCAAAATTTCAACTGGCTCTCTGGGTAAGAAAGGAGTATTTAATGCTTTTGCCAAGCCATAGATAAACACATTCAGACCTTCCATAAACCTAATTATCAATGTTTGCATCAAGCAAAGATCCATTTGTCCTAACTGTAGTTGACCATTCTCTGTATCTGTGGGATTTTAACTTGATCTTGCTTGATGAGTAACTCTGGTGTCTTCTGGCCCCCATGTGATCTCATTCATGGTTACTTTTCTGTTTATCTCATTCTCTCTGAGACTGGTCTTTCCTGTTAATTTCTTGGCATTTGTGGGAAACACACAATGGTCTCGTCTCTCCAACCCTTTTCTCATTCCTTCTGCCACCTCTGTCCATGCCTGCCCTCTCTGCTCCATCTCTCCTAGCTGCTTTTGAGCCCTGACTCCACCCAGAACCCTTCATTCTGTGCTCACTCCATGATGTCCTTTTGTTCTCCAGTTAAAGAAAGTACAGACAATAACCACCAAGTCGAACTCGATCAGACAGGGGAAAAACCAACTTTTCCCCGTTGTCATGAATGGCAAAGAAGATGTTTTGTGGTGCACTGAGCTCGAAAGGTGAGCAAGGCTGCACCTTGGAGAGGGAAGTGGTGCAGACAGAAACAGAAAGGGAAAAAGGGCATGTGCTTAAGGCCAGCAGTACACGTGGGCAGGCACTTCCTTCATTCTCCAACTCAAGCCTCAACTGCCCTTCTAAGTTAGTGGGGCTGGGAGTGATACATACCTTTTGGTGTTCGCCCATATTTCCTGGCAGAATTGGTGGAGGGGGTGGTGGTGAGGAATGTGAGACATGAGGTCATTAGATGGCACCATCTGTCTGTTGGCTGCACTGCCCTGACATCTACCTGTCCCAACATGCTGGGACACTGGGATGTATGAGGAACCAGCTAAAGACATGCCGTTCTTGGAAGATTTCTTCTGCCAAGTTGCTCCTTGTGTAGCATGATTCCTACTTAAACACATCTGTCCTCTCCCTCTTCCCTTTATTTGGCTAAGTTTGCCTATTGATGCAAAGAACCATTTCAATTCTGGTGGGTTTTTTGTTTTTTCAGTCCTGTTTTTTCCTTACCATTTTTAAATTTTTGTTTTCCTTACCATTCTTACACTTATTTGTTTTCCTTACTATTTTATAATTACTGTTATTATTTGCTAGAAATATAATTGTTTAAGGCTATGAGTTTTCCTCTTTTTTAGCTGTATTTCAAGGCTTTGATACAGAGTATTTTCATTCTAGACATTTCTGTTCTACATCTTGGTTTTATTTCTTGTTTGAAATAACAGTAGTTTTCTTGGCATAAAAGTAACTTCTGATTAGTAGAAAGAAAAACTAGTGGACAACCTTGCCCGATCTATTCATGCTGTGACTTATTCTATATTTTGAGACCCAAGCATGAAATATGTTGGGCTGGAGCTATGACACTAGGGTTGGTTCCAATGACAATCAATCATTATGAAGATGCCAAGGCAAAGCAAGACACAGGGCTGAAGTGTTGCCTCTTGCCATTGGCCTTTAGTATTGGATTGTAAGCCTGAGTAACCTTGAGGCTCAGCATATCTGTATAGTCTGTTTTCGGGCCTCTAGAATCTCATAGAGAAGACTCTTAGATATTTGGTACCATATGCCCGAAGTCCAGCATGGTCCTTAACTTAATCCATCAATTGGGTTTGAAGAAGGAAGGAAATCTCAGGATGCTGAGGTGTCCTCGCTCAAAGTTGCCTGAGCCTGTGATGATTCAAATCCTGGTGTGTTTTTGAGTGTGACCTTAGTAAGAAAATTGTTTACCTTCTACCATCATTGTATTTTGAAGACAGATGCATGTCTGTTTGCTGGCTGGCTTGGCATTCATTCATTCAAGAAAGGTCACCTGAGCACCAACTATGTGCCAGTAGCATAGTGCCAGTGCTAGGGAGGCACAATACAGGTGCCCTGTGGAGGAACAGTGCTCACCTGACAATCACTTGTGAGCAAGTGTTCCAAGGAACCCATGGACCTGGACCTTCTGGGGCTTATAAAAGGGCTCATTTGCAGGACTGAGGGATGGCACTAGGGAAGGCATGGGCAGGAAGTACAGGACCTCTTGGCATGAAGTGAGGGTTTCCCGGAGGCTCCAGCATGCCGGAGGGGCACTTCTGACTCACTGTCTTTTTACCCTGGTGCCCCCAGGATCTTCGGCTTTCCTGTACACTACACAGATGTGTCCAACATGGGCCGAGGCGCCCGCCAGAAGCTGCTCGGGAGGTCCTGGAGTGTGCCAGTCATCAGACACCTCTTCGCCCCCCTGAAGGACTACTTTGCATGTGAATAGTTGCACCTGGGTGCTGGGGGCTCTGGGGAGTGTGGCAGAGCCCAGGCCCTGCCCTTCCTCAGCTCAGCTGTGTAGGTCATGCTGCGTACCTCAGTTCTCTCCTGCACAGTGGGAGCAGAGCCGCCTGACTCTTGCACGGGGAGCCCGAGGTGCCACCTCCTTATGCACAATTCAGACCCAGCTGCTCGGAGCAGCTAAACAGCTAAACACGGTGCTCATTTTTCTTCTCCTAAAACTTTAAAACTTGAAGTAGGTAGTAAAATGGCTTTTTTCCCCCTCCTAGGTTTACCACTCAGAGAAACAGATGGCTATGATACCAAAACCACAGTGCTGACAGCTCTCAAATACTCAGGTTAATACCAAAAAATCATCCAAGACAGTTCATACCATACTTTTTTACTTTAAATGTCTGCTGCTCCACATTTACAAGAGTGTGCAGTGGTAGATATGTAGCTAAGGGACATTTTAAAGGGCCCAGGATGTGTTTTTCCTAGGGCTAGCAGAAGAGGAAATGATGTATATGTCTCTCTTAAATTTTGCCTAGCACATTCCCCTTGCCTCACTTACGAGGGCTAGAAGGGGCCATTAAAGTCTTTTCCACAGTGATGATGATTTCAGCAGGGATGACATCATCACATTCAGGGCTATTTTCCCCCCACAACCCCCAGGGCACGGGCCACCCTTAGCTAAATCCCTCCAAGTGACTGCAATAGAGCCCTCCGGGGAGCTCAGGAAGCGGAGTGCTGAGTTACATGATGAATGCTGCCATGTGCCATGTAGTCAAGTATGGCTCCTATGTATCTCTTCCCTATGAGGGGTGTGAAGGAGGGAGCTTAGGTAAGACCCCCATCCCCTCTCCAAAAGACCACCCTCCAGACTCCTCCAGGCATAGGTCCCAGGTTAGATGGGTATTACCCTAACTCCTCATCCTTTTTCTAAACTCAGAGGCAGGCAGTGACAGCCAGGGGCAGAAGCACATTCCCCTCATCTAAGAGATGGCAGGGGGGAAAACTGCAATAAAAGCTGGATCCTCCCTCCGGAGATTTTAAAATCCTTTTTTAATTCCATGATAAGTCGTTTTTAGCGGGAATGGGAGTTCAGACAACCTGCATTTCAGAAATGCTGTCGTAATGGTTTTTAACACCTTTTACTCTTCTTACTGGTGCTATTTTGTAGAATTTAAGGAACAACATTCAACAAGTTTTGTGGGGCTTTTTATACTCTTTTTAAAAAAAGTCTCAAAGTTCTATTTTTATGTTTAACATTTTCATTAAAATTTTTTTTTTTGTAACTGGAGCCACAATGTAACAAATATGGGGGAAAAATCCGTGCCTTGTTTCAACCGGTTTGCTAATTTTTAGGCTGAAAGATGACGGATGCCTAGAGTTTACCTTGTGTTTAATTAAAATCAGTATTTCTCTATAACAGTCTGGTGTCCCGTTTCTTCTGCAGGTAGATGGATGGGGCATGGGGGAGCACCTGGTTCAAGTGTAAGGGGTGGATGGGTGGAAGTCTGTGATTCATTCATTCAAGCACAGTGTGGGAATACCTGTTGACCCCAAGCAGATATGGAGCTTACTCACACAGTCCAGCACACTGGTCCTCAAACTCCAGCACATCTGCACCCCTAGGAGACCTTGTTAAGGCTGTGATTGCTAGGCCCAACCTCCAACCTCCAGCATTCCTGATTCTGAAAGCCCAGGGTGGAGTCTAGGAATTGGATGCTGCTGGTCAATGCATCATGATAGGCTAGTGAGTGGGTATCTGAATTCATTTAAAGGCTGGATGTCTGAGTTCCAGGTTTTATTCCTTCCAGCTCTTGGTGAGCTATAGAAGTGATAACTACTCAAGTAAAGAATCTCAGGACTGATGCTCACAGTTCCTCATGCTTCTGTGGGATCCTTCTGCACCTTGTTCTGCAGCTCCTAAGCTGTCATGTTGCTGGTCAACAGCCTTCAGTGAGAGGACTGGTAGGAAGTGGCTCTGCATCCAGCCTAGGCCCTTCCCAGTGTGTGAGCTGACACCCAAGACTAAAATGCTGCTGTTCAATGAGTACTTGCTATGTACCTACTGCCCTTCTCAGACTAATGTAACTCCCCCAATAGTTCCATCTCAGTTTGCCAGGGACCACCCAGGCAGGAGTCTTCATCCCAGACCCCCTCATGCCAAAGGCAAAAGGAGCCCATGAAAACAGTGATGCCTCTGCAGAGGTTAATAGGGGTTAGCTTAGTGTGTGCAGAGTAAGGGGCAGAGGTGGGATGCATTTGCAGTTCATCAATTGTGCATCAGACTTGGCACCTCCCGGCCTCTGTTTCTTTATGTGTGCTATGGGTAACAATCATAGCCATCTCTTCCATTAGGGGTCAGGTTCCTAAAGGGTCTGGCCCAGAGTTAGGGAGGGAAGAAACTTTGGGATTGGAAGGATGAGAAACCTGAATGTGTGCTGGGCTAGAACAGCCCTGGTGTGTGTTGTCATAGTGAGAGGATTGGCAATTAGCAAACTGGGCCTGTGCTCTTCCCTCCGAGGCTCTGAGGCCCCAGGTGCCTTGCCTGCCCAATTAGGCCATCTTGTGTACAGTGCTGTAGCAAATACCAGGACAGGATGAAGCAAAATAAACAGCCCAGGCCTCGAAACCCCAAGAAAGGAGATGGACTAGCCCTCCAGGTGAGGGGCTGTTGGGTGTCCTGGCCTGCTTCTGGCGCTGGCTCGGGGGTGGTAATTCTTGCTATGTTTTCTCAAGTTGGGGCCAGGCTTGCATCTATCTGAGTGATCTGGGGCAAGGGGAGAATGCTGTGAACATTCTGATCTAGGGGAAGAGGTTGGAGTTTGAATTCCATATAGGCCTTTTCTGAAGCAGTCTTATGGTTGCCTGGGTTTGTGTCAGTAGTGTGGCATGTTGCCATGTAAGTTGATGCAGGTAACTTAACCTCTTTCCATCTCTCATCTAAAAGGTAGAGATAATAAATCATACCTACTTCCTACAGTTGCTGAAGTTCAAGGGCCAGCCAGATCTAGGTAAAATGCTTTGCCTGGTATCTAGCAGGCAATAAGCTCTTCACATGTATTAGGTGATATGCTTATGAAAATGAGAGCTATTAGTCATTGCAATGCTAATGGCAAGACTGGGTGCTGGTGTCAACAGTAACATCTGACACTTATTAATAAAGTCGTGGAAAGGTGGGGTAATACTTCCCCAGTTGTAGGAAAGCAGCCGGCTGACTTACGCAAACTAGCAACAGCAGCCTCTTGTGTTGAAGACGTGCCTCTCACCACCCCCACATCGTGTTGGGGGCCCACTGCTCCTCGTTAGGGAGAGGGGATGGGGTGGCTTTGGCATCTGGGACCCCTGAGGCCTTGTGGAAAGGATCTTGTCTGGGGGTGCAGGAACTGGCCTCTGGGTAGTTCCACAGTTGTGTCGTGGGGGGTGGGGGCAACACCGATGGACAGTCTATCATGCTTCCTTGGTCCTTCTGATCTTCTAGCCACCTGAATACCTCCGTGCCAGGCATTTGCTTCATCCTTGATTCCTCCCTGGGGCCAGGCTGGGTTCCTATCCTGAGTTCACCTCCTACTAACGTGATCTTGGATGTGCTCCATAGCCTCTATGCCTCAGTTTACCCAACTATAAAATAGGGATAATAATATCAACCTCATAGAGCTGATGTGTGGATCAAATAATTCAGTGTATGCGAAGCATATGGAAAAGTTTGGTGGGTCGTGAATGCTGAGGAAATGACAGCTGCCTTTCATTGCTGTTAGAGAACCCCCTGGCCACCCTGCAGTGAGACCTGATCCCCATGATTATAGATGGGACAACTGACTCCAAAGAGCTTCCATCACATGCCCAAGATCACACAGACACTAGCAAAAGGAGTAGGAAGTCGGAGTCTGCTCTGTGAAGCCAAAGTTTACCTTTTCTCCTTGGTCTAACCTGCATCTTTTTTGTTGTTTGTTTTGTTTTATTTTGCTGGAGCTTGAAATTACCTGGTACCCTTTGTAGCATTGGGTACAACTTGCCTGCCTTCCTTGCTTTCTTCCCTTCTTACTTTTATCCTGCCAAACTTCCCCTCCTCCCTCCTTTTTCCTGTTCTTTGTTCTTTTCCTTTTTTTTTTTTTTTTTTTTTTGAGACAGAGTTTCACTTTGTTGCCCAGGCTAGAGTGAGTGCCATGGCATCAGCCTCACTCACAGCAACCTCAATCTCCTGGGCCCAAGTGATCCTCCTGCCTCAGCCTCCCAAGTAGCTGGGGACTACAGGCATGCACCACCATGGTCGGCTAATTTTTTGTATATGTATTAGTTGGCCAATTAATTTCTTTCTATTTTTATAGTAGAGACAGGTGTCTCGCTCTAGCTCAGGTTGGTTTCAAACTCTTGACCTCGAGCAATCCGCCTGCCTCAGCCTCCCAGAGTGCTAGGATTACAGGCGTGAGCCACCTGAGCCACCGCACCTGGCCCTTTAATATGCATCTTAAAGCAACTTTGAATATGTGAAGTAATCTCATTATCAAAGATAGAAATTATGAATCTCCTCTCCAAAAACAAAAGAAATTAATTGGCCAACTAATATATATACAAAAAAATTAGCCGGGCATGGTGGTGCATGCCTATAGTCCCAGCTACTTGGGAGGCTGAGGCAGGAGGATCACTTGGGCCCAGGAGATTGAGGTTGGTGTGAGTGAGGCTGATGCCATGGCACTCACTCTAGCCTGGGCAACAAAGTGACACTCTGTCTCAAAAAAAAAAAGAAAATGCATATTAAAATTTCCAAAGGTATTTCTCTTTGCAGGATGGAGATTCTTCTTATTTATTTTTTATTTTTTTGAGACAGTGTCTCGCTCTGTTGCCTGGGCTAGAGTGCCATGGCGTCAGCCTAGCTCACAGCAACCTCAAACTCCTGGGCTCAAGTGATCCTCCTGTGTCAGCCTCCCAAGTAGCTGGGGCTACAGGCATGTGCCACCATGCCGGCTAATTTTTTCTATTTTTAGTAGAGACGGGGTCTCACTCTTGCTCAGGCTGCTTTCGAACTCCTTACCTCAAGTGATCCTCCTGCCTTGGTCTCCCAGATTGTTAGGATTACAGGCATGAGCCACCACACCTGGCCTTATTTTTTATTTTATGTATTTTTGAATTTATTAATTTTTTGAGGGAAAATCTCACTACATTGCCCAGGCTAATTTCAAACTTCTGGGCTCATGTGATGCTCCTGTTTCACTCAGCCTCCTGAGTAGCTGGGACTACAGGCACCACACCAGGCAGGAAGGATTTTTTTTTTCATTTTACTCTCTGGCCTTTTGCAGTCAAAGGTCAATCTGACCCAGATACCCTTGGCTAACTTCCTCCTCAGAGAGGAGGAGAGTGTACTCTGAACAGGTTATGTGCCCTGCTTTTATATCTTGGGAGGGTAGATGAGTTTTATTTTAGCGGCCCTTGCTCAGAGACCTCCTGTGACTCCCTATGTCTACAGAACCAGGTCCAAATTTTCTAGGCTGGCACTAGAGGCTCTTCTTTTTTTTTTTTTTTTTTTTTGGCTGTGTAGTATTCCATAGTATAGAGGCTCTTCTTGACTTGGCTTTCTCCACTGATCTCATCCCCCACATTAATGTCCTCGTCCCCGAACCAAAATGGCCTCTAGACAATGCTGACGATTATGCTTGACATAATTTGATAACTGACATTAAGCAAAAGGACTCGGAAATCACTAACATTTATTTAGCACATACCGTGTTTCCCGAAAATAAGACAGGGTCTTATATTTATTTTTCCTCAAGAAGACACCGTAGGGCTTATTTTCAGGGGATGTGTTATTGTCCC
This sequence comes from Microcebus murinus, assembly GCF_040939455.1. Lineage (NCBI taxonomy): Eukaryota > Metazoa > Chordata > Mammalia > Primates > Cheirogaleidae > Microcebus > Microcebus murinus. Next base: position 30,240,239 of record NC_134119.1, read on the forward strand.
CCCAAAGCCTCAGTTTGCAGCACACACAGGATGGCCGGGACCTGACAGGGGAGCTGACCTTGTTGATGGGGCTGCCTGCACCTTTCCAGCCACCTCTGGGATAGTAGCTGTCATGATGGGACAGATGAGAAGGACTGCATGTCTTCTTTACCACTCCACGATGAAATGCATGGGTTGTGCAGATACCCTGTGTAGCCACTCCCATCACTAGTTCTTATTTTTGGGATAGGGCTTATATTGCGCAAATGCTTAGAAATCCTGCTAGGGCTTATTTTATGGGTAGGTCTTATTTTCAGGGAAACACGGTAGGTACTATGTGCCTGGAGTGGTCTGAGAACTTCACACACATGTCATTTAATTTTAACTCTTAGAAGAGCCAGAGTTTGAACCCAGACCAATTTGATTTCTACTTTTATAAAATTCACTTAGTCTTTGGAAACTGAATGTCTTCATGTGCAAAATGGTGGTAACAGATGTTGCCTGAAGCACTTATCAATATCTTTACTTGATTATGTATGGTTTATATCAATTCACTGTAATGCTAATATTACCACTATTGCTGTAATCATTTGTTACTGAGCTTTTTGCTGTTGGGTCTTGCTTGCCTTTTCCTACTGCAACCCTTTTGCCAGTTTAACTCCTCATCTTTAAGGGCAATTGTCACTTCTGGGAAGCCTTCTCACACTGTCTAGGTGAGGTCTGGTCTTTTGTGATGTGCTCTTGGAGTGCTATATACCATAGAAACAACCAGCAATTCTGGTGGTTGAAATGTTGAAATGCTTCTAGACCAGTTGATAAACAGCTCCTAGCCCAGCTTTCACCCATCATCCTTCCCTGAACATCTGCCTTGGATAAGACTTGGTGTAGAAGGGTGTCTAGGCCCCTGCTCCACACAATGCAATGCTATCACCCTGGCCACATATCAGTCCTGCCTAGTGCTCAGTCTGGCTCGAAATCAAGGGGGTTTTGTGTCATTAATTGTGTCCTCTTTGCCTCCCCTGCCAGACTGGAAACTTTAAGAGGTTGGAGGCTGTGTCTGGTTTTTGCTCACCAAGTCCCTAGGGCCTGATTGGTCAGGGAAAATATTTGTTGAGGACATGAATGAGTGATATCTAGATAAAGCAGTTCAAAATCTGAATCTTCCTCTGGCACTAGGCAAGTCAATTGGCCTCTCTGAGCCTCAGTTTCCTCTGCTTTAAAGTGGTGCAGTTCATTCTTTCAGTGAGACTCTCTATGTACTGGCACTAGGACACCGGGAAAGGGACTGAGAAGGCCCTTGTTTCAGCAAACTGTGCAAACAGAAAGACGGTAAAAAAATAAAATGCCCTTGTAAGGTACTAAGAAGAAAAGCTAGATGATATTACAGGGTCATTACAGATAGGGTAGTCGCAGAACGTGTCTCTGAGGTGACTTTTGAATCTTACCCCAAGGCGCCTATCAAGAGTCTTTATTATCCAATAATTCATTCTTATAGAAATTCATAGTATAATTTTCTTCTTGGCTACTGCCTTGGAGATTTTGTAGCTGGACCCCGCCTTCTGGGCGGAGCCACGCCCGGCCCAAGGCGGGACCTCATTGGCTCTGGCCGACCACGTGCTGCAGTCGCCCCCGGCAGTGGGTGTCTCGCCTCACAGGCGTTCCAGCTGTCGATCAAGGGCCGGGCTCCACCCCCGGCGCGCCGCTGAGTCTCTATAAAAGGAGCCGGCGGACGGTGACGAACCTTTACGCCGGCGCGTGCGTGTGAGGTCATCGCGTGGACGGGCGGGCGGGGTTGGCGGTTTGAACGAGACGAAGACGGAACCGGAGCCTGGCGCGGGCAGTGGACACGGTTCCGCCAAGAGCCGGTAAGCCGTCCAGTGGGTACGGGACGGCGGCCGTGGGGGCGGCGGGTGGTCCAAGTCTGGGCAGGCCAAGGCCCAGCAGGCGCCGGTAGGCCCTGCAGACGGCACCCAGGCCGCTCCACACGGCGGTGCCGTTCGAGCCGGGTGGGGGAAGGGCGGGGCCGTGACCCGGCGCGCGCGAGCTGGGCGGGGGGCGCGCGCTCCGTTCTGCCTGGTGGGCGGGGCCTCGGCCCGAAGTGGGGGCTGCCCCTAGGTGGCGTGGGACTTCTGGGCCGTGGCTGAGGTGTGGAGCCCACGCTGCCGCGCCCGAAGGTCCAGGGTGACTGGGTCCCGGAAGTGGGTGTGTGGGCGAGGTGGGCCCTGTTGGGAACTCTGGGGACCCACATTGTAAGTGGCGGTATCGCCTGATGGGTTGTGGATTCAGACCAGGGGTCGATTCCCTGCCTTGCGACCTTGGCCAGGCGCTTTAACTGCTGTGGATTTCAGCTGTCTTATCTGTAAAATGGGGACGATGATACTACGGATAGAAAGGTCTTAGCGCGGTGCGTGGCAAAAAGTAAGCCAGCTCCTTGGACTCCTTCCTTTCTTAAAGGTGAGGGGGGTGTTGAGTGCCTACTGGATGCTAGGCATCGTGCTAAGTGCTGGCTATACACCTGGGAGCAGGCGGGCAAAGACCTGTTCTCCAGGAGTCTGCATTGTGGTGGACAGACAGGAAATTAGAAAATGAATACGGGGACGAGACAATTCTGTGTAATTCTAGGAAGACAGTATAACAGGGTGATATCAACAGAGCTTTTCCAGTCCGCGCTTCGCAGCTGTCCTTGCATGCTGCAGGGCAGAGCTTGGCCTGGGCCCCATCTTGGGAATGAGGATGTTGAGGCCCATTGAAGGAAGTTATGCTAGGCCTGCATCCCCTTCTCTGATGGGATGTCTCTAAGAGTAGTAATAATAAGAGCAGCTCTTTGTTAATTGGCCACTTGCTGTGTGTTAAGCATCGTGTTAATTGCTTGATATGGCGTTGTCATTTAATAATTCACACTGTCTTTAAGAGATATCTTATTTCACAAATGAGGAGTCTGAGTCTGAGAGGTGAAGTGATGTGCCTTTTGCTGCCCAACAAGCGGCTGTGCATCTGTGGACATCTGTGACTTTAGAGTACAGGCTTTTAGCCTCTCTATTACAGTTTCTTCCTGAGGCCCAGAGCTATAGAGCGTGTTTCGTGTAGGTGCACCCTTTTCATTGGGCATGAAAGTGTCTAGCAGTTTCTGGTACATAGGGAACCTTAGGGCATGTTGTGCTTTTCAGTTAAGTGTTTTCACTTAGATTCTCATTTAATCCTCACCACCACTTTGTGCAGAAGATAGTGTTTTACCCATTTTACAGGTGAGCTATTTGTGATTTGGAAAGGTGAAGTGACTCAGGGTCACATAATTCTTTTCTGGTGACACCCTCTCTGTCTCTCCATAGGGCTTAGTATGGTGCTTTGAAAGTAATAGGGTGCTCTTCAGACAGCATTGGGTTAGAATAGGTTTGGGAGCCTGCTAGAAGAGCTGCTGAAGGAAGCGATAACGTGAGTGGGCAAGAGGGAGCCTTTTCATTGTTGAAACCTAGGTCAAGGAACCTTGTAAGGGTGAGGTTTTTGTGGTAGTCATGGGTCTTTTGTTGCGGCCAAGCAGTGGAATTCTTTTGGAGGAAGTGTGAGCTGGAGCTCTGAGAACAAGGCTCTGTTTTGACTGTCTGGAAGAGCCAATTAATTGGTTTGGTCAGTGGATGTTTATTGCATAGCCACAGGATGTCTAATCCTATGTATTTAGTGGCTGCAGAATTTTCAGAGCATGTGGGACCAGGTATTAATGTACTGCTAATGAAAGAGTTTTAAATTATGATGATGAAAAGCTATTAACGTTTTCTGAGCTGGGGTGTGGTCAGGAGACACGTGGCTTTACCAGCTGCTACAGTTTAGGGTAGCATGATACACCTGATATATATATATATATGTCTCCATAATAGATTACAAGTGCTCAGCCTGGGACCATGTTTTTTGCTTGGATGTCTCTGCTTGGTACCTAATAATAGCATTTTGCACAGAGTATGCATTTCATTTATTTATTTATTTAGGGATTTTAAACAGGGGAGACACGATGTGATTTGTGATTCAGAAAATTCTTTTGGCTTCTGTGTAAGAACAAATTGAGACAGTGAGACTAATTTGAAGACTGTTGCAGTATAGCCGGATGAGAGATGGTGGTGGCAGGTCTCAGGTACTGCTTTTAGCACTGGAGATGGGAGGATGAATGAGACAAGGTTCCTGTCCTGGACCTTGTTTGTTTACTACCTCTTATGTGTTGAAACCAAACCAAATATGTTATATACCTTGTGTCATTTAAACCTTTCCATGATCCTTTTCAGATAGGTGGTATTAACTTGTAAGACAACTGAGGTACATTAAGTAACTTGTCCAAGGTCACACAACTAATGAGTGACAGCCTCACATGCAAACCTAGGTCCTCCTGACTTGAAATTCCTAGCTCTTCACATTGAGTGAATTGTCTCCTGGCCCCAGTCTGGTCTGGGAATGGTTCAGAAATGAAGAGTTAATGACAATCCAGTGTGATAATTCTTGTCATAGAGATTTGAATGAAGTACCCTGGGAACATAGGGATTAATTTCCCAGAGGAGTCAGGAGCTAAATTGTGTGTCTTGTGTAACATGGTTTTGTCAGCTTATTTTGGGAATGTAAGAGTGTTGATGATTTACTTTCTGAAAAAAGTTTATATAGATATATTTTTCTGTCTTTGATACTGTCCTGCCAACCTGAAAACAAGTAGCATTTTACTGAGTGCTCGTTATGTGCAAGTTACTGTGTCAAGTGCCATGAGGAATGTGAGGGGACACAGACCTGGTAAGTTATTTACCTTTATAGACCTCAGTCACCCCTGCTCATAAAAAGAGGATCTCTGTCTCTTCTGCCTCTCACCTCCTGTAACTGTGCAACTCATGATGCTTGCAGCAGCTTAGCACAGGAGATGGATGTGGAAAGACCAACTCATACATAGTTACTAGGTGGAGGGAATGAAGTGCCACAATAGTGCAAAAGGCTGGAATCTCATGGTTGTTCTAGATTGCTCTGTATCTCTTTACGTCCCCCCTCCCCTATTGGTAATGTTGCTATCTATGAAATGAAGAAAAAGTGTCAAGGTCACTATGAAATCTACTGTTGTATAGTGTGTACTTGTGACTGCCCAGGGAATTCATTTAGATCTGTATTAGCCTGCCTTTATCTCATATTGCTTAAGTCTTCCCTCCCTACTCCTATCTGTTATCCACCAGCAATCAGGATGATCTTTTTCAGACTTTAATGAGAGGGACATTCTACCGCACTTAAAACCCGACAAGGGATTCCTTAACAGTTAAAATAAAGTTTCAGACTCCTTTCCCTAGTCTTCAAAGCCTTAATATGATCTGGCTTCTTGACTTCTATTCCTGTTCTTGCTCTCTCCTCTTGCTCAGTGGGCCGCAGCACCCTTCTAGATCTCCATGTGGCTGCTTCCTTCTGATTTTTTTTTTTTTTTTTTTTGAGACAGAGTCTCACTCTGTTTCCCGGGCTAGAGTACCATGGTGTCAGCCCAGCTCACAGCAACCTCAAACTCCTGGGCTCAAGCAGTCCTTCTGCCTCAGCCTCCCAAGTAGCTGGGACTACAGGTATGTGCCAACTATGCCCAGCTAATTTTTTCTATATATTTTTATTTATTTATTTTTTTATTTTGGCATATTATGGGGGTACAGATTTTAAGGTTTCAATAAATGCCCATTTCCCCCCCTCCCCCCAAAAGTCTGAGTCTCCATCATGACCATCCCCCATTTCTATATATTTTTAGTTGGCCAATTAATTTCTTTCTATTTTTAGTAGAGACGGGGGTCTTGCTCTTGCTCAGGTTGGTCTCGAACTCTTCACCTTGAGCGATCCTCTGCTTCGGCCTCCCAGAGTGATAGGATTACAGGTGTGATGCTTCCTTCTGATTCTTAAGCTCAGCTGTTGTCTCAGAGAGGCTTTCTCTGACCACATTCCCTAAACCCCATTGCCTGAGTGGTTGATATGACATGATATTTGTTAGTGAATTGGGTCAGACTTCACTAGAATGGCTACTAGTGGCTACTAGAATGTGAACTCTCTGTAGATGGGCACCTTGTCTCTTGCCTATCTATTTCCTGATCCCTAGAACAGTGCCCAACATGTCACAGAGCTCAGTAAACATTTGTTGAAAGAATGAGGGATGACCTAACTGGTGCTCATTGACCATGACACCCACATTTGCTAGCATTTTACATTAGATTTGTTGCTGTTTATAGTTTTAACAGCAACAGAAAGATAAGAGGAGAGAATGCAAATCATCGGGCTGGGTGAGCTTAGCTGCCAATCTCCAGGGCCTCTTTTTTCTCACTTGTAATATGAAGGAAATGAAATGAACCTTGCAGTGGGTTGTCAGGATTAAATGACAAGTGGATGTGAAGCACCTACACTTAGTAGGCCCTCAGATGCCCTCCTGTCCCCAGGTGGCTCTGCAGAAATTAATTACCAAGGACTCTTCACTTGTAGTCATTTGACATTGCCTTTGTAGTGCCTAGGTACTTAAAAGCTTATTTACTTTTCAATTATGAAAATAGACATAGTCTTTAAAGAACGTTTGGGGGGCCGGGCGCGGTGGCTCACGCCTGTATTTCTAGCACTCAGGGAGGCTGAGGCCCACGGATCGCTCAAGGTCAGGAGTTTGAAACCAGCCTGAGCAAGAGCGAGACCCAGTCTCTACTATAAATGGAAGGAAACTAATTGGCCAGCTAATATATATAGAAAAAATTATCTGGGCATGGTGGCACATGCCTGTAGTCCCAGCTACTCTGGAGGCTGAGGCAGTAGGATTGCTTGAGCCCAGGAGTTTGAGGTTGCTGTGAGCTAGGCTGACGCCACGGCACTCATTCTAGCCTGGACAAAAAAGTGAGACTCTGTCTCAAAATAAATAAATAAATAAATAAATAAAGTTTGGGGAATAGTGAAAACTATAAAGAGGAATTAATAAAAGCTTGCCTTCTGAAGAAGACTGCTGTGAACATTTTGATATCTTAATGGATAAACTTGGACTGATGGGTTTTCTAAACAGAATGTTCTTGTTTATGCATTCACCTCCCTTCATAAAGCACTTACTCATCCCTTTACTTAGGGGTTTTTGTAGTTAAAAATTTTATATCAATCACATTAAAATAGGGCCTGAGTTTTAGACTGACTCATGTTGGGCAATTCATTTCAGGTCATGTTTATATGTGGAAATCCAGGCTTATGGCTGGACTCCTAGTATCTCTGGTTTGGCCTCTCTGGGCAGAAGGTGAGGCTTAAAAATTGATTGTTCTCACAGGTTTGCTCTAGAGGACTCTCCAGGAAACACTTGCTGTCACTTGCATGCCTATTCTAACTTGAACCCTTCTGTTTTCCTCACATGCTATAGAAGATGGCAGTGAATGTATACTCGACGTCAGTCACCAGTGATAACTTAAGTCGACATGATATGCTGGCTTGGATCAATGAGTCTCTGCAGTTGAATTTGACAAAGATCGAACAGTTGTGCTCAGGTAAGAGAAATCCGTTAGACCACATTTCTAGGAATGCCTACAGATCCTTCTGGAATGTGCAGGCCTCTATCTGACTACAAAGCCACACAGAGAGGTTCAGGTTCTATTTTAGGACCACCCTACTTCTTCCTCTCAGCCCTGCCTTGCTTCTGCTTCAAAAAGGAACTGTGCTTAAAAAGAGTGTGCTTTGGCCTGTGAGTCCACCATCTTACACTGCAGAGAGAGACTGCATTCTGAGCCCTGCAGCCCAACCCTGACTTCTCAGTTTGTACTCTTGTGCATCCAGATTTCACGTTTTATTTGAGGACAATTATTGTACTATAGTTCTGGTTTTATATAGGTTCATCATCATCAAGTTATATTGACACTTCTTCTTCCCAGCAAGCACAAGACCAAAGTCAAGAAAATGCCATTTCAGCCATAGTTTTATTGAACTGCTATTTAACAGTTTGGCAGAGAGACAGTGATTTAAAACAAGAGCAAAAACATAGTCTCTTTCTAGATATGCTAATTGTATAATATTTAGAAAACTAGAAAGAAGAAAATAAAAAATTCCTGTAATTCCATTATTCGGAGAAAGTCACTGTTTGGATATTTTTTTCTTTCTGTCACCTTTTTGTGTCACCTATTTGTATGTATTCTACCTTCATTTAACTTTATATTGTAGATATTCTTCAGTGTCATTCAGTAACTTGGAAGTACTTATTTTGCATGGCTGCATATGCTTTCTTTCTGTGGATTTGCTTGAGTTGTTTAATCTCATCACAATTTTTTTTTTTTTTGAGACCGAGTCTCGCTTTGTTGCCCAGGCTAGTGCTTTCTTTCTGTGGATTTGCTCCAGTTGTTTAATTCTCATCACAATTTTTTTTTTTTGAGACAGAGTCTTGCTTTGTTGCCCAGGCTAGAGTGAGTGCTGTGGTGTCAGCCTAGTTCACAGCAACCTCAAACTCCTGGGCTCAAGCAATCCTTCTGCTTCGGCCTCCCGAGTAGCTGGGGACTACAGGCATGCACCACCATGCCCGGCTAATTTTTTCTATATATATGTTAGTTGGCCAATTAGTTTCTTTCTATTTTATAGTAGAGACGGGGTCTCACTCTTGCTCAGGCTGGTTTCGAACTCCTGACCTTGAGCAATTCACCCCCCTTGGCCTCCCAGAGTGTTAGGATTACAGGTGTGAGCCACCGGCGCCCAGCCTCTCATCACAATTTTTATACATTTAGGCTGTTTCTAATTTTTCTATTATGTATAATGGATAGGTTGAGTATCCTTTAACGTACATCTTATCTCAGTTTATTTCCTCAGTGATTCCTACAAGTGGAATTACTAGATCAAAGGGTGTGAACTCTAGGCTCTTGGTAATTATTTTTCATAAAAGTGTTATCAGTTTATGGCTCTTGGTAATTATTTTTCATAAAAGTGTTATCAGTTTATACTTCCTTGAAAGACTTTTGTCTTAAACCTTTTGGGAGTTCTGCCGACTGTCCCTGAGTCCTGACATGGTAAGGAAGATGTCAGGGTTATTAAAACTTGATCTACCACATGTAAGAAATGGAGTCAAGAATATTTGCATATATATAGTGAGATATCTTGGGGATGGGACCCAAATCTAAACACGAAGTTTATTTATATTTCATATACTCTTTTTTTTTTTTTTTTTTTTTTTTTGGAGATAGAGTCTCGCTTTGTTGTCCAGGCTAGAGTGAGTGCCGTGGCGTCAGCCTAGCTCACAGCAACCTCAAACTCCTGGGCTTGAGTGATCCTTCTGCCTCAGCCTCCCGAGTAGCTGGGACTACAGGCATGCGCCACCATGCCCGGCTAATTTTTTATATATATATCAGTTGGCCAATTAATTTCTTTCTATTTAAAGTAAAGTAGAGACAGGGTCTCGCTCTTGCTCAGGCTGGTTTTGAACTCCTGACCTTGAGCAATCCGCCCGCCTCGGCCTCCCAAGAGCTAGGATTACAGGCGTGAGCCACAGCGCCCGGCCTCATATACTCTTTATACACAAAGCCTGCAAGTAATTTTATAATTTTGTGCATGAAACAAAGTTTGTGTACATGAGGTCATGTATAGAATTTTTCGTTTGTGGCATCATGTTGGTGCTCAAAAAGTTTTTGGATTTTGGAGTTTTGGGTTATGGATGCTCCACCTATAGTGCTTAAATTCTTGTCTTGTTCACGGGATAGAGCATCAGAACCCTTTGTTTCTCTAGTAATAACTAGTCATCTAATTGACCACCTGTGTGCCAGGGTTACGTAAGTGCTTTTAAAAGTCTCCTTCATTTAATTCTCAGTGTACTTCCATTAGGTAGATATGGTTATTAACCCTGTTTTATAGATGGGGAGACAGGCTTAGAGAAGTTGAATAACAAGTCCAGGTTAAACAGACAAGAACAGAATTGGGATCTGAACCATGGTCCAAATCCAGAGCCATGTTCTTCGACCCCTACGCCCTGCTTGCTCTTCTGGCTGTTTTTTTCCCTTTACTGACAACAGTTTGGATTGATTTGAAACTATTGTTATTACTTATATGATTTTTTTTCCTGCAAGTCCAGAATTCTCGGTTTATAGTAAAACTCGTGTTTTTTTTGTTTTGTTTTGTTTTTTTTAAAAAAAGGGCTGGGTGTGGTGGCTCACACCTGTAATCCTAGCACTCTGGGAGGCCGAGGTGGGAAGATCGCTCAAGGTGAGGAGTTCGAGACCAGCTTGAGCAAGAGCGAGATCCTGTCTCTACTAAAAATAGAAAGAAATTAATTAGCCAACTAAAAATATATAGAAAAAATTAGCTGGGCATAGTGTCGCATGCCAGCTACTCGGGAGGCTGAGGCAGGAGGATTGCTTGAGCCCAGTAGTTTGAGGTTGCTGTGAGCTAGGCTGATGCCACAGCACTCTAGTTAGGGTAACAGAGTGAGACTCTGTACCAAAAAAAAAAAAAAAAAAATAGTAAAAGGGAGTAAAACCAATACCATCTATTGGAGAAGTCCAACATCTTACAAAGTTGTGTAGAAACATGTCTGGAAACAACCTGTAATTGAAAAGAAACTACTTGTTTTTACCGTTTTACATTATTATTGTCTCTAGTATTTTCTCCTTCTCAAATAGAAGTTCACACTATAATTTTTCTCTTCAGTCAGCCATTCTGTGTAGTCGCCACTTGCATGTTTCCGAAATCATCATCATCTTCATGTGTTCTCTTCAAAACTGCCTATGGTTCCAGTATAAACAGATAATGACCTTTCTATCTGGAGTGGTGACATCATCTATATTGTTAATTTTGCTAGGTAGATGGCTTTGTATTCTTGAAGTTGATGGACAAATCCAGTATTAGAATTAATACAAAATCCTCTTTATTGAACATAAGCAAATGCTTCTCTGTACTTCATTCCAAATGTTTCTATAATGTATGCAGTAACAAACACAGCACTTCTGGAGATCCCTGCATCTCCAAGCACAAGAACTTTTCCTCCAGTTTGTAAACTCTCATCAATGAATTCTTTAGTCATAGGGAACAAACATATTTTCAACTGGATTATCTGCAGTATCCAAGACTAAATATCTAAATAATTGTTGAAAATTTGGTTTTGTAAAGTTTGCTTGAATATTTTGTTGTATGCGTATTATATGGGTTATTCCATATTTCTGCTTTTCATAGCAGAAGAATATGGGCCTAAGGACAATCCAGGTAAAATTTCCTGCATCTTTCCTTCCACAGTGAAGGTCCACTCCTCAGTATCTTCTTTGCACTGTGGAAGGGAAGGGAACTCCAGCTTCACATCCTCCATGGTCCCGGCCTGCAGGCTGATGGGTGGGGTGGGAGGGTGTTATCCTGGCGGCTTGACCCTGGGCTGGCAGTGGCAGCAGCTAAAGGAAAGAGGGCCGGTGTGGAGCAGAGGGTTGACAGGCAGGCGGTGAGCTTACAGCTAACACAGGCAGACTAGAGGGTCCCAGCAACCCTAGTCATGGCAGTGGCAGCAGCAGCACTGACAGAGACAGCGACAGTGGGGAAGAGGAATATTGAGAGTCTTATATCCGGCTGTCATGCCACTGCTGTCTCCTTCCCCCTCTGCTTACATGATTTTTTTTTTGAGTTTGGTTTCTGTACTTCCTTATTTTATAGGTAGGTCCTAGTGTTGGTCTTAGTTTCATTTGCTTGTCTTGTTATTTCCCCTGTGAGGTTTGATTTCAGTTTTGCAGATAGTGAGAGGGAAGGCTACCTGTGAAGCTGTACAGTAAAACAGTGGTGCCCAAGAGGCATGTTTATTATACATTAGTTTCTTTGCTGGTTGTAGACATGGGTTGTTAGCTTTGGATCTGTGCTGCCCCCACCCCCTTTTCTATTAGTTTCCTCAGTATTCATCTCTATATCCCCATTTGTTTGAGGCTTTTAAAGCACTTGTTTGCCCTGTGATCTGTGACTAATGTGGGGATGAGGTCATCCTAGTTTTCATTGGAGACAGCTTTTTCACCAGCAATTTCTCCCTAAAATTTACCTATTTCTATAAATAGAGTCCAAAGTAAATTTCACTCAGTTAATTAGAAAATGGTGATTTCTTTTCCTGTACAGATAAGTTGCACATGTGCCAGTGTGGCTCCAGGTTTATCTCATGTAGGCAGGGAGCTGTCATGGACAGGACTGGGCATGAAGAGGCTTCAGTGTGCTCTGAGAGCTGTGTGACTTTGGACAAATCCCTTAGTGTTCTAGTAGTTCTTCATCTGTGAATGGAGGCAGTAGTACCTGGCCCACTTGTAGGCTGTTGTGAGGATCCCCTGTAATAGTAACCCTCAGATACTGATTCTGTGCCAGATCTTAAAGGTGAATATAAGTCTCTTGAGTGAGGAGGCACCCCCCCTTTTTTTTTAACAGATGAGGAGACTGCCCATAGGCATAGCTCATGTATCCTGGTTTTGAACCAGGATCTGGTGCTCAGATCTGTCTGAGCATACAGTCCACATACTTTCTGCTGCATGCATGTTAACATTTGGAGGAGAATTAAGCATTTGGAGGAGAATTAAACAAATGTAAATTACATTATAATTAATTACAATTATACAGTTTTACTATAAAACCTGTGAGATATTTCAATTTTGCCTGTTGCCTGTCTGCCACTTTTGTTCTCCCAGATGAAATGCTTTTCCCCAGTAGAACATAAGTGCAGGACATTTAACTGCAATTTGTAAACATACTTTTATTCATTCATAACTAGTTCTCTTCTTGCAAGCTGTGTAGGACCTCTCTTTGAGTATGTAGATGGTTGCATTGTGTTTCACGTTGATGTTTGGAAAACCAGGCCTCACTTCCAGTATGAGAGCAAACAAGATGAGCCAGATGCTCTGTCCCTGAAGAAGCCCTGCTGCCAGGGATGGGCATCAGGGAGAGAGTGAGGCTCTGCAGGTCCTTGTGCTTACTGAGACCCAAGGAGAATTCCAGTAGCATTTAATACTGGGGCCTCATCCCTCGTGATCTTAGCTCTGTGATGAGCAGAGGATCACACAGACCAGAATTCTCCACTAACCATAAGCTTTAAGAGATAGGAAAGGTTTTTCCTTTGGGAGCACAAAGCTCTGAGGCCCTATACTGTTGATGTGCTGCTGCCCGTGAAGTGGATGAGTTTTGTCAGCACCGTGGGCTTCCCTCCTTGTAGTGTTGAACTTAGCTTTTGCTTGGCTCTGGTAGGGAGATGAGGCGAGAATAACTTTCAGTGACAGAGTTGGCCCATTGTTTCAAAATTCATTATTACATTCTGTAGTTTCTCTATTTTGGAAGGATAATCATCAAGAAAAAAATATGATCACAGAGAATGATTTTGCTGAGGGATTGTTTTTGTCAAAAAGGGGGCACTGGCCAGGCATGGTGGCTCACACCTATAATCCTAGTACTCTAGAAGGCCGAGGCAGGAGGATCACTTGAGGTCAGGAGTTTAAGACCAGCCTGAACAAGAGCGAGACCCCATCACCGCTGAAAATAGCTGGGCGTGATAGTCTGCGTCAGTAGTCCCAGCTACTTCAAGTGATCCTCCTGCCTCAGCCTCCAGAGTAGTGGGACTATAGGCACTTGACACCACACCTGGCTAATTTTTCTGTTTTTGTAGAGACGGGGTCTCAGTCTTGCTAACGCTGGTCTTGAACTCCACGCTCATTATACTTTAATGGTAGCATTCAGTGACCTAGTCTAGTGTTTATTGTATTTTTCTGTTGCACTTGTTCATTCAGGAGCTGCCTATTGTCAGTTTATGGACATGCTGTTCCCTGGCTCCATTGCATTGAAGAAAGTGAAATTCCAAGCTAAGCTAGAACACGAGTACATCCAGAACTTCAAAATACTACAAGCGGGTTTTAAGAGGATGGGTGTCGACAAAGTAAGTAAATGTTATTCTTTTACTTAGGTTAATGTTTCTTAACTAATGATCGTTACTAAGGGTACAGATGCTAACCTATGACTTTGGACTTTTTTTTTTTTCTTTTTCCAATTTATGTAGTTGTCTTTTCTTTGGTTAACACAGAATTTACTGGGAGCAGTATCCCTCTACCCTCCTTACCCCTCTTACTGTCTTCTCTCTCTTCGTTATCTGTGAAGTTAGTAACTGTTTGTAGGAGTTAACCTATAAACTGGGCCAGTGATTTTTTTTTTAATTGCTGTTGAATCTTTATTAGTCTGAGATCTAAGTCTCTTAATCTTTGGATTACTTCTGTAAAGCACATTGTACAAAGAATTAAATAGTTCCAGTAGAGGAGATTCTAGAAATAGTTGGTTTTTATGGCAGGTTACAAGGAGAATCTCTGGTAGGTGCTGGGAACCTCCCTGCTGCCCCCAAGGTTATTTGAAGTTACCAGAAACATGGTCCACCAGGCTTCATTAGCACAAATATTACCTCTGTTTTAGCAGATAATAGATTATTATGAAATTAAGCAGTTTGGCTCCACCTCTCCCCCATTACCCCATGAGAAAGGTTTATCCTTTTAAGTCATTTTGGGGGGATAAGAGTTTTTAAAGGATGAAGTTTGTAATGTCTCCTAATTATCTTGCTAGTGTGTCTGGTTTTTATTTATTTTGAAATCTGTCTTATTTATTTTAGTTTGTCTCTGTACAATACATAAAATAAGCATTTGTAGTATAAGGATATCATTTAGTTTTGGGCATAGTTTAAATAGGGGTAGCTTATATATAATAGTTTCCTATTCTTTTTTATGGAATTATATTTTATTTATTTATTTATTTGTTTATTTATTTATTTATTTATGAGACAGAGTCTCGCTTGTTGCCCAGGCTAGAGTGAGTGCCGTGACGTCAGCCTAGCTCACAGCAACCTCAAACTCCTGGGCTCAAGTAATCCTTCTGCCTCAGCCTCCCAAGTAGCTGGGACTACAGGCATGTGCCACCATGCCTGGCTCATTTTTTCTATATGTATTAGTTGGCCAATTAATTTCTTTCTATTTATAGTAGAGACGGGGTCTTGCTCTTGCTCAGGCTGGTTTCAAACTCCTGACCTCGAGCAATCTGCCCACCTCGGCCTCCCAGAGTGCTAGGATTACAGGCGTGAGCCACCATGCCCGGCTGTATTTTATTTTTTGAATGTAGAGAATTTCTAAAGTATATGAAAGTGGTAATAGTGTATAAATAGTAAATAGTATAATAAATAGTAAATAAGTAGTGTGATGATCCTTCATGTATTTCAGCAGTTAGCATGGTCGGTTTTTTTTTTTTCTTTTTTCCAAACAAGTCAGTTGTCTGAGCATCATCGATTTTGTTTCATATCTACCTCTATCCCACCCTTTGTATTCCTGGGTTATTTTGAAGTGAGTCCAGACATAGTATTTTATTTGTAAATGTTTCAGTCTCATACAAAGTTATTTTTAAAAATTACATTTGTCAGAAGGGTGAATATAGTTTAGGTTATTACATATATTGCATGCATGTTACATACTACATGTATTCTTTTTATAATACCATTGCAATGGCATCCTTGGAGATTAAAAGATAGTTATTTTCAAGTTAGGGAAAAGGCAAAAGAATAAAAAATAAATAAATAAATATATGATAGTTAGACTCTGGCCAACACCTCAGTGATTTGAATACCTGATGACACTGTATTCTTGTGTTCTTAAGTAGGTTTTTTTTTTTTTTTTTTGAGATGGGTTCTTGCTTTGTTGCCCAGGCAGGTCTCAAACTCTTGGGCTCAAGCAATCCACCTGCCTTATTCTCTCTGGTAGGTGGGACTACAGGTATATGCCATGGTGCTTGACAAGTATGTTTTAACAGGATTGAAATTACTTGAAAAACATGTCATTTTGTAGAAATCTATCTGGGGACTGCTTCTGCACCTTGTCCTATTTTAAAGTCGGAACTGTCTTTAACATAGTTCACTATATATGCCTGTGGTTGGTTTGTGCTGTGGATTTAATGTTTTGAGATAGGCACTATGGCTATGCAAGTTATGTGGGGGATTTACTCTTTTTTTTTTTTTTTTTTTTTTGAGACAGAGTCTTGCTTTGTTGCCCAGGCTAGAGTGAGTGCCGTGGCGTCAGCCTAGCTCACAGCAACCTCAAACTCCTGGGCTCAAGCGATCCTTCTGTCTCAGCCTCCCAAGTAGCTGGGACTACAGGCATGAGTCACCATGCCCGGCTAATTTTTTCTATATATATTAGTTGGCCAATTAGTTTCTTTTCTATTTATAGTAGAGACGGGGTCTCGCTCTTGCTCAGGCTGGTTTCGAACTCCCGACCTCGAGCGATCCGCCCGCCTCGGCCTCCCAGAGAGCTAGGATTACAGGCGTGAGCCACCGCGCCCGGCCTGGATTTACTCTTTATAGTGAAATAACACTTGTACCATGTCTGAGGGTATGTTTGGATGTGTGTATGTGACTTACATGGTACTTTTCTTTTTTGTTTCTGATTCCTTTTCACAAATTTGAGGGATTGGAGAGGATTTGGTAGGTGTAGATACTCTATTGAAGGCAAACTGAATGAAACTTGCTTTACAAATTTCTAGAAGCTAGAACTAAGGCTAGAGGCTTAGAACTAAGTTCTCTAAAATATTTTTTTCTCCTTTTGGCAGAGCTTTATACCTATTTGCTGCATGGAAAAGTTGATGCTTGCCAAAAGCCTCTTGCTTTGGGCTAAACAGTCTTGATTTTTCTCTGCAGATAATTCCTGTGGATAAATTAGTAAAAGGAAAGTTTCAGGACAATTTTGAATTTGTTCAGTGGTTCAAGAAGTTTTTTGATGCAAACTATGACGGAAAAGACTATGACCCTGTGGCTGCCAGACAAGGTCAAGAAACTGCAGTGGCTCCCTCCCTTGTTGCTCCAGCTCTGAATAAACCGAAGAAACCTCTCAGCTCTAGCAGTGCAGGTAAAAAAACAACAACCCAAAAATGTTATTTTTGAGTAATAATATTCCAGGTATTCATTCAGCGTTCAGCCAGAATTTTTTGAGTTAGCCACAGGCTTGGGGATCTTTAGCATGATCCCAGGCATGTGGCAGGAGCATTGAATCTGGTGTCAGGGAGATTTGTGTTTGTCCTTAGATCCCCATAGCCCTCTGTAAGGAAGCCACTTCAACTCTGCCTCTCAGTTTCCTCCTCTGTAAAATGGGAATTTTAATACTTGCCCCAGAGGTTTGCTTTTGTTACTGTATGCAATTTGCTAAAGCTTTTAGTTGTATGGAATAGAAATCCCTCAGGCTAGCTCACATAAGGGATATTTAGTTTAAAAACAAGGGCATTTTTCACAGAACTCTAGGATGGCAAGTTACTATCAGACCTGAACTCTAAGGACCTAAAGGAGCTGTTTAGATCTCTAAGAAACTGTTCTTGGCTCTCTGCTTCCTCACTGTAGATCAGCTTCATTTGCTTACAGCTTCCCTGCCTTCCCTAGAACTTTAGCTGGTAAGTAAGTAGTTTTGGCTTGCCATGATGGTAGCAGAGTCTGGGAGGCAGGCGAAGACTGATTTTAGAGACTTTCTTGAAAAAGCATTGTCTTGATAGGTTTCCCAAGATATGTTTGCAGTAGTATATTTGTAGAACATATGAAATTTTGGGGCAGGGTAGATGTTCTGCAGATGTTAATTCCTCTTTTTCCAGAGGATGGCAGGGTCCCATAATACCTTGAGAGAGGCTGATCCATCTGGTAGGTAGAGAGGGTAGGTTGAGTATTTTGTAAACAGCTTTATGGAGATATATTTCACATGCCACCCATTTTACCCACTTAAATTGTACAATTCATGTTTTTTAGTATAGTCAAAGACTTGTGTAACCATCACCACAATTTTAAAACATTTTCATCACTCCAAAAAGAAACTTCATGCATACTCAATAGCAGGTACTTCCTGTTTTTCCCCAATCCTTTCCCCTTCCCCCAGCCCTAGGCAACCACTAATCCGCTTTCTGTCTCTATGGATTTGCTTATTCTGAACATTTCCTGTAAATGGAATCATAGAGTATGTGGTCTTTTGTGTTTGGCTTCTTTCACTTAGCATTATGTTTTCAAGGTTCATCCATGCTGTGGCATGTGTCAGTACTTTATTCCTTTTCATTGCAGGATAATGGTCCATTGTATGGTTATTTTATTTATTTACCAGTTGATGGCCATTTGGATTGTTTCCACTTTTTGGCTATTATGAATGATGCTGCCATGAACATTGATATACAGTTTCTCTGTAGACACGTTTTAACAGCTCTCGGATATAGACCCAAGAGTATATACTCTTGGGGCAGAATTGCTGGGCCATATTGGGACTCTGTATTTAACCTTTTGCACAGCTGCCTGTTTTTCAAAGTGGCTGAACCAATTACATTCCCATCAACAGTATATGAGGGTTCCAGTTTCTCTAGATATTGAGTACTTTTATTCTATAGCTGTTTAGAATGCACATAGATAATTGTGTGCATTTCATATTTCAGATGCTGCTAACAGGTGAGTGGAGTCTTGCATTAAGCATTTAGACTTTGGGATAAACATATACTAGTAAGAGCCATCCAGAGGAAATGCCTTTTACTGTGGGTGAAAAGCCTTATGATTATAGAGTTTGGGGAATCAGGAAGATGAGATATTTCCAGGCCTGGCATAATGTACAAGCTGTACAAAATAATTGTTAAGTGAATAAGTAAATGAGACTAGGTGAGGTGTCTCATGCCTGTAATCCCAGCACTTTGGGAGGCCAAGGTGGGAGGATTACCGGAGGCCAGGAGTTTAAGACCAGCCTGGGCAACACTGTGAGACCTTGCCTCTACAAAAAATAAGAAAAATTAGCCAGGCATGGGTGGTAGGTGCATGTAGTCCCAGTTATTCGGGAGACTGAGGCGAGAGAATCACTTGAGCCCAGGAGTTGAAGGTTGGAGTGAGCTACGAATCTTTCCACTGCACTCTAGCCTGGGCAACAGAGCAAGACCCTATTTCAAAAAAAAAAAAAAAAAATTAATTTTAACTTATAGATACTTTACATTTTTTTCCTTGTCTTTGTCTGCTTTGGCTATAAATACCGAGAGAAGTCTAAATCCTAGCCAATGTGATGCTTTTCTCCCCTGGCTCTTCTATAGACCTTCTAAAAGGTGAGTAAAGATACAGATTTTTTTTTAAATTAAAAAAAAATTTTTTTTTTTTTTTTTTTTTTTTTTTTTGAGACAGAGTCTCACTCTGTTGCCCAGGCTAGAGTGCCGTCGCGTCAGCCTGGCTCACAGCAACCTCAAACTCCTGGGCTCAAGTGATCCTCCTGCCTCAGTC
Source organism: Microcebus murinus (assembly GCF_040939455.1). Taxonomy (NCBI): domain Eukaryota; kingdom Metazoa; phylum Chordata; class Mammalia; order Primates; family Cheirogaleidae; genus Microcebus; species Microcebus murinus. The sequence goes on from NC_134119.1 coordinate 30,259,419, forward strand.
TCCCGAGTAGCTGGGACTATAGGCATGCGCCACCACGCCTGGCTAATTTTTTCTATATATTTTTAGTTGGCCAATTAATTTCTTTCTATTTTTAGTAGAGATGGGGTTTCGCTCTTGCTCAGGCTGGTTTCGAACTCCTAACCTTGAGCATTCCTCCCGCCTCGGCCTCCCAGAGTGCTGGGATTACAGGCGTGAGCCACCACACCCGGTCAAGATACAGATTTTGATGTAATTAGTGGTAAGGGTACACTTCCCCACCGTAATGGACTTCTGCCTTCTTCTAATCTAAGTAATCTGAGGTTATGAGTTAGGAGGGATCTAACTTTCCAGATGGGGAACAGTGGGCACCTGGCAATAGCTGGGACAGTGAGCTCATTCCTTGTGTGAAGTTTGCCATTGCTCCATAAGGCTGCCCTGTTGGTGGATTGTTTGGATCCATGTTAAGGTGGATAATCTGTATGCACCAAAATGACTGTACTTTTTTCAGATGATAGTCCTATTGACCACAGCAGAGAAAAGATCTCACCGAAGGACTTATTTCCAACACGAAAGATCATGGCTACAATTGGTACTTAACTGCCAGGATAAACACCACTTTAGGCAGATGTGGGGGTGTTGTCTTGCATGCTGGGGCTCTCTAGCATTGGTTCCTTTCACTGAACACCTGTGGAAGACAGTTGATCACAGCTTTTCCTTGTTGTCTTGTGAATTTTTTAAAATTTTATTTAAAAATTTCTCCTCTACAAAAACATCTCTCTCAGCTCCACAGAGGCCCATTTCAACACAGAGAACTACTTCTACGCCTAAGGCCGGCCCCGGGGTGGTGCGCAAGAATCCCAGTGTGGGCAATGGGGATGACGAAGCAGCCGAGTTGATGCAGCAGGTAGGCACCTCCAGTGTCTAGGATGTGGGTCACTGTGGGGGGAAGGACACTTGCTGCTGTGACCGCGGAGGCTTGTCCATGTTCTTAAAGGAAGATTTGCCTTGTCTGCTTCCCAGAGCACGATGTGTGTGAGTGCGCCAGGTGCTGTGTGGGGAGAATGAGTGTGGAGGGCGAAGAGGAAGGACCAGGCATGGCTGGGCTCTCTTAATGCAGCAAAAACCTATGTCTGTTTAGATCAAGTGGATTCGTTTTATGAAGAGAAGAAGAAGAAAAAAAATTTATAAATGAATATTTAATTAAAAAAAAAAACACCTATGTCTGTTTGCAAACCAGCAGTTAGAACCCTGTTTCTGTAACACTGTCAAGGTTCTGAGATTCAGAGAGTGAAATATAAAGGAAGGCTTCTTTCTGAATAATAATTTTTTAAAAAAAGATTCCACAGTCTTTCTTCTGAGTCCCGGGTCCTTGGAATTGCAACTGAGAGTGGAACTGGTATGAAAAGCCTGTGTTGCTCTTCTGATTCTGTTCTTAATAATTGTTCAGTGATTTGAAATGTCATCTTCAGGATCACATATCCTCAGGTACTTGTCACAGGTCTCTGTGTATCAAAACAAATTTTAGGCTTTTAGATATTTTCTCACTAATCCTTATAGTTGTTTTATTTATATGCTTTTTTTTTTTTTTTGATGATTCTTTTGGTTAAATCCAGATGCCCTGTGATTCCAGAGAGTTTGGGATTGAACCCTTTTAGTTTCCCAAAAGCCAAGTTTTAAAACTTGGGGGAAATGACCTCCCTGTAGTGCAGAGTCTCTTGTAATCCACGTACATGCTCCTAAGAGATCAGGACAATGGGAGCCTGCCCAAAGTTCATTTTGATTTTTTTTGTTCTTTTGTTGTGTGTGCCCCACGGTCTTAGGTGCCTTGGGAGTGTTGGGGTGACAGGGTCACCTTCCCCATCATTGGAGTCAGTGTGGCTGACTTGAGCACCCCCTGAGCATTGTTGCTGTGAAAGACAAGTTCTAGTGAATAAGGACACTTCCCTGTAACTATTTAATATTTCAAGGCGTGGGGGTGCAGAGTGGTTCATGCCGAGGCTGGGTGGCCAGTGAGCTGATCTTGTGCTCTCCAGGAGGACATGTGCCAGGTTCTGTTTCACTGCTGCTCTCCCCTCAGCTCCTGTGTCCTGTGTGGAGCACAGCCCTTGGGTTACATAGATTTGGGGAGCAGTAAAAGTGGCTTTGCCACTTCTACCTTGGCAAGTCAGTTAACCTCTCTGAATGTACTGCCTTATGTGTGAAGTGGGACTAATGCTTGCTTGCAGTAGTTGAGCAGATTACATGAACTGGTGTTAAGTCAGGTGCCTGGAATGGAGTTCGGAACCAACACCCTTGGGATAAATGGAATTGGATAAAAGACAGTTGTGGTTATTATGATTCTTGTCTGTGATCTTGATAGAGTGAAGATAGGTTCTGAAGTATTCTTTAAAAGTTCACAGGAACCAGAAATTTTTTTTGGCTTGTATGAAATAATGTGCATGAATAGTCATAACAGAAATAACTAACATTTTTAAGTGCTTATGCCATGCACTGTCTAAGCTCTTTAATTTTACTTTTGAGGTAGCCGTGTGCAATTTTACAGAAAAGGAGACTATGGCTTAGAGAGGTCAAATACCTGAGCTGAGAATTAGACCCAGGTATGCTGGCTCCAGAGCCTAGGTCACTCAGTCACTGCTGAATGGGAACTTGAAGGGGAGGTTGTATGATTTATCTAAGGAATATAGACGGTTCTTTTTTTTGCTTCCAACATTGAAAATTGTAATTATTCACCAAATAATTACTCTGGGCAAGTTGCTGCTAAACATTACTGAGAATACCAAGGCATGAAAGGTCTAGCCTGGGTCTAGAAGGGGTTTTTTATATATTTGGAGAAAATTTACCTGGTGCCAGCCTGTGATGCAAGTTCCAGATGTGGAGTATGCAAAGCAAGAACTATAAATCTTGCAGGGGTGGGGTGTGGTTGGAGTCTGGGGGGAGCTGCCTTCCCCTGGGTGATGACAAAAATTAGCTGGTTTGGATGGTCAGTGCAGTAGAACTGTAGCTGTGGAGGTTGGGAGGAGTTGTGGTCTTGAAGAGAGGGTTTGGAACTCTGTGTAGTTCGTGTCTCCACCCGTGCTGTGGAAGGGTGGAAGGCCAACATTGCAGAGGCTGAAAAGTTCAACTGGGCACTTCATTGATCCTGGAAGGCTGGATCACGTTCATGGCCAGCTCGTCCAGCCGTGCCATCTGTTTGTCCTGCACAGGGCTTTAATTTTTTTTTTTTTTATGAAAGATCTTAGTCTCTCCAGTTTGCCACGGCTTCACAGCTTATTACTGACTCCTTTGGCTCTATACATTATCTATCTGGCCCCTACCCCACAAAAGTATTTGAGTTTGTAGCCCTTGGTAAGTATGGGAAATAGAACCAGATGGGCCTGGTAGGCTAAGAGAAAAACAGTGTATTCTATGCAAATTACCTTGTAGTATTCATATCCTTGGAAGATCTGCAGGGAGTTCACTTTTCTTAAGTTGCCCTGGAGAAATTAGCTTTTAGTTGATTTCACTGCAAAGCAATGGTATCCAATAGAAGTAGGAGATGAATCAGAAATGTGAGGCATAGCCGGGCGCGGTGTCTCATGCCTGTAATCCTAGCACTCTGGGAGGCTGAGGCAGGCGGATTGCTCGAGGTCAGGAGTTCGAAACCAGCCTGAGCAAGAGTGAGACCCCGTCTCTACTATAAATAGAAAGAAATTAATTGGCCAACTAATACATAGAGAAAAAATTAGCCGGGCATGGTGGCACATGCCTGTAGTCCCAGCTACTCGGGAGGCTGAGGCAGCAGGATCACTTGAGCCCAGGAGTTTGAGGTTGCTGTGAGCTAGGCTGACACCATGGCACTCAACTCTCTAGCCTGGGCAACAAAGTGAGACTCTGTCTCAAAAAAAAAAAGAAATGTGAGGCACAGAATTTAAGATTTTTCTAGTAGCCACATTAAAAAAAGTAAAAAGAGGCCGGGCGCGGTGGCTCACGCCTGTAATCCTAGCACTCTGGGAGGCCGAGGCGGACGGATTGCTCAAGGTCAGGAGTTCAAAACCAGCCTGAGCGAGACCCCGTCTCTACCATAAAAATAGAAAGAAATTAATTGGCCAACTAATATATATAATATAAAAAAATCAGCCGGGCATGGTGGCTCGTGCCTGTAGTCCCAACTACTCGGGAGGCTGAGGCAGGAGGATCGCTTGAGCCCAGGAGTCTGAGGTTGCTGTGAGCTAGGCTGACGCCACGGCACTCACTCTAGCCTAGGCAAGAAAGCGAGACTCTGTCTCAAAAAAAAGTAAAAAGAAACAAGTAAAATTAATTTTAGTAACACACTGCCCAATATATTAAAAATATTCCAAGGCCGGGTGCAGTGGCTCACGCCTGTAATCCTAGCACTCTGGGAGGCCTTGGCGGGCGGATTGCTCGAGGTCAGGAGTTTGAAACCAGCCTGAGCAAGAGTGAGACCCCATCTCTAGTATAAATAGAAAGAAATTAATCGGCCAACTAATATATATAGAAAAAATTAGCCAGGCATGGATGGCGCATGCCTGTAGTCCCAACTCCTCGGGAGGCTGAGGCAGAAGGATTGCTTGAGCCCAGGGGTTTGAGGTTGCTGTGAGCTAGGCTTACGCCATGGCACTCACTCTAGCCTGGGCAACAAAGCGAGACTCTGTCTCAAAAAAAAAAATTCTAACATATAATCAATAGAAATATCAATGAGATGTTTTACAGTTGAAGACTAGATGTTTAATACTTGCAGCCCATCTCAACACTGGCCACATTTTAGGTGCTTATATAGCCACATTTGGTTGATTGGTACTGTGGCCAGTGCAGGCCTGAAATGTTCTTGGGCTTCTTACATTCTCTTGCTTTACTACAGGAGAAAGTTCTAAAAGTCACCTTTTCAGGAATTCTGTGTCTTTAAAAAAAAAAAAAAATAAAATAAAAGTCACCTTGATTACTATCTACAGATTTTTTTATAACCTCATGAATAAGCATTTAGAGGAGTACCAGATGAAAGCCAGTGACTTAGTAGTACATATATATTGAGTTTTTCTTGTTTACACATAGTTACTGAGTGATATCGTGGACAAATGCTGCTTTGGCCTTACAGGTGTGACCCAGAGAGCTTGGTGTTTCCTTTGGTGGCCTGATGGTTTGTAGGACAGAGAAGGTTTTAATGGGTTTGTGAGGGTGGCATTGGTAAAACATGATGTACAGATGGATTCCAAGATAGCATTCCTTTTTAAGCTTTTGACTTCCTTTCTTTCTCGGTCACTAATGCTTCCTGGCATGTGGTTAGAAGGATCATGGAACTGAAGCTCTGAGGTAGCTGCCTGCTGCTAGGGGTTGGTCAACTCTTGCCTTTCTGTCCCCCTGCTTGTACCTTACTTAGGGGCTGTTCTAGGAAAGGCAGCAAGCCCCAGCAGAAGCAGGGGTTGAGGAGATTGAGGGAAGCAGAGTATGTAGCTTTGCTGGATACTGGGCAATAGTAGTACTTTATTGAAACTTTATTTTTGAAAGTGATTTCTGTGGTTAATAAAGGAATAAATAGTGAAAGGCTGTTGAGAACTGTGATTCTTGTTTGGTTGTCCAGGACTTTGATGATGAACTTTGCATTTAGGACTTTGACAAAATTGTCTTGAGGGTCCTAGTCACTGCCCCTCATCTCTGGATGCCTCTCTTTTTTTTGAGACAGAGTTTCACTCTGTTGCAGGGGCTAGAGTGCTGTGGCATCAGCCTAGCTCACAGCAACCTCAAACTCCTGGGCTCAGGCAATCCTCCTGCCTCAGCCTCCCGAGTAGCTGGGACTACAGGCATGCGCTACCATGCCTGGCTAATTTTTTCTATATATTTTAAGTTGTCTAGCTAATTTCTATTTTTTTTTTTTTTTAGTAGAGATGGGGTCTCGCTCTTGCTCAGGCTGGTCTCGAGCTCCTGAGCTCAAACGATCCATCTGCCTTGGCCTCCCAAAGTCTGGATGTTTCTTGACTGCAGGTTATGAAGGGGAGCTTCCTTCTACCTTGCAAGAGTTAAATTGAATTAAGTTGTCATAGATTTGAACATAGTACACTGAAATGAAAGATGCAGTGTGGTTAAAGTACACACAGGACTGTGAGTGTTATGACTTTAATTGCTGTTGGGTAGATAGAGCCCTGGCCTAAGCACTGAAATTTATTTCTTCATATCCTCTTTATAGGAAACAGAGCCTCAGTGGGGCTCATGGAAGATCATACCTCCCTGTTCATTGACCTCCACATGCACCCAGACTTGGGTTTGATTGACCAGTTCCTTCGTTAAGGACACAATTTATAATTGTCAGCTACCTTCCTGGGCTGTGTTGTGGATTCTACTTCTTTATCTGTCCCAAGCTTCCCTAGTTTTTTCTCCCTGATCCTCTCTTAGTCCCTGAGAAGTTCCTGCATGTTTCAAGGTGTACTCTGCACTTTTCCTGAGAGCTATTATAGTACACATTGCCATGAACAAGTCCATACTGTTTATCTGGGGCTGAAGAAAAGTGACATTAAACTGCAGTGGTGTTTGTGTTGGAGTTTGATCAAAGACCAAACCTCCTTGGGTAGAAGTCTGTCTGATGTTTTATTGTTGCACTAATGCCAGGTATCTCACCCTTTTTAATGTCTTGTGCAGGTCAACGTATTGAAACTTACTGTCGAAGACTTGGAGAAAGAGAGAGATTTCTACTTCGGAAAGCTAAGGAACATTGAATTGATTTGCCAGGAGAACGAGGGGGAAAATGACCCTGTATTGCAGAGGATCGTAGACATTCTCTATGCCACAGATGTACGTGTTGACATAAGGATATTTTCTATTTTGCCACCTAAGAGAAAATAAGTTTTATCTAGCAGGTTTCAGCAAACTCTGCTGATTCTTGTCACGTTCCAGCATAGCATTTATCAAGAGACTTCATCTTTGGCTGGGTGGCTCACGCCTGTAATCCTAGCACTTTGGGAGGCCAAGGTAGGAGGATCACTTGAGCCTAGGAGTTCAAGACCAGCCTCAGCAACAGTAAGACCTTGTCTCTACAAAAAATAAAAAAATTCGCCAGGTGTGGTGGTACACTTCTGTAGTCTCAGCTACTTGAGATTTTTGAGGCAGGAGTATTGCTTGAACTGAAGAGTTTGAGGCTGCAGTGAGCTATGATGATACCACTGTACTGCCCAGGCAATAGAGTAAGACCTTGTCTCAAAAAAAACACAAAAAAACAAAAAAGGCTTCATCTTTGACCCCTCAAAGTCAGCCAAGAGGGTAAGGTAACTCTGCTCAGCTTTAGCCTCTGCCTTGAGTTCTATGAGCCTTTGAGGAAGGAATAGGACAGGGAGGAGGTGGTTGGCTTGCCTTTCTTCTTTAGTTTGTGGCCACTAATAGGTGATGAGTGTCACCAAATGCTCTTAGCCAGAAGTACCCCCCAACCCCCACTCCACCCCCTGCAGCTTGGATCCCTCAGCATGAGGTGCTGCATCCATTTTATCAGCACCCCAGGCATGCCCTGGAGAACCAGGCACATGTTCCCTTTTTCGATGTCTATTGCCTACAACTGTCAGGCGTACCTATCACCTCCCTCCCAGAGTACTTTGTGATCAGGTTTCTTTGGATCTGTGTTTATTACATAGCCATATCTGCAGATGTTAATGATGACATATTAGCTGATCAGGGAAGACTGATTTTTTTCCCCCTGGGTTTACGATTTGGTATCTTGCTGTGTCCACTGTTTAATGGTTGTGTTTATATAACTTCTGTATGCTTAGCAAGGTCAGTGGGATCAAATTACAAATTGTAGCATGTGTAGCATTATACAAATATAAGGTAATACTAATGCTGTTTTTATCACTGTCCCCTAGATATATCTTATGAATTTTGGGGGATTAAGATTAATGACTTTTCAGTTGGAAAAAAGTTGAGAATGTGTTGAATAAATTCTCATTTAGGGCTGACTTTGTGCTATATAATGAAAACAAAGATGATGAAGATACAGGGGTTCTTAGTCCAATTGAGTATTATTTTAGTGGAGTCAGATCTTAAGTGAGTTCAGCCATAGGGATTTAGTTAAAAATAAAGGATAGTAGTTGAAGGAGAAAACTTAATTTTTACAGTAGAGTAGCACTGTCATTTCCTGCTATAAGTACATGCCAGCATGCTGTGGAGTGTGGAGAGGTGGGAGTCACAACTCTCCTTTTTTTTTATATGCTCATTTTCTCATGCCACTAATATTGGTTTGGTTTTGCTGGTGTGGGTATCTGGGGGAAAGCAAGGCTCCTAAGTACAACCAAAGGACATTGTAAAGGAAAAGCTGGTTATGTAGACAGTTTGTTGAGAGGAGATGGTAGAGTACTGAACTTCATGGGAGACTTCAGGGATTTTTTTGAGGGTAAATTTTCTGTCTTTTTAAAGACAACTTTAAGCTGGGCACGGTGGCTCACGCCTGTAATCCTAGCACTCTGGGAGGCTGAGGCGGGCGGATTGCTTGAGGTCTGGAGTTTGAAACCAGCCTGAGCAAGAGCAAGACCCCGTCTCTACTATAAATAGAAAGAAATTAATTGGCCAACTAATATATATAGAAAATTAGCCGGGCATGGTGGTGCATGCCTGTAGTCCCAGCTACCCGGGAGGCTGAGGCAGCAGGATTGCTTGAGCCCAGGAGTTTGAGGTTACTGTGAGCTAGGCTGACGCCACGGCACTCACTCTAGGCTGGTCAACAAGCGAGACTCTGTCTCAAAAAAAAAAAGACAACTTTTTTTTTTTTTTTTTTAACATAGCTGTAGAAGATGAAAAAAGACAACTTTAATGAGGTATAATTGACATATAAACTGCACATATTAAAATTGTACATTTGATTATGTATGAAATCATCACCATAATCAAGACATTATACATATTCATCACTTCCAAAAGTTTGAGGATAAATTTGATTGTGCTCACTCAGTTTTTGCCTTATGTGGGATGTGATTCTGCTGTCCAAGAAATAAAATAGTGGTCACCTGGCCTGTGTGATTAAATGCCAACTGTGTGATAGAGTCATGAAGAACCACTGACTTTGAGAGGCTTTAAATATGAGTAAAGTGTGCTGGCCATGGTGTCTCATACCTGTTATCCCAGTACTTTGGAGGCCAGGAGTTTGAGTTGCTGTGAGCTAGGCTGACGCCACGGCACTCTAGCCTGGACAACAGAGTGAGACTCTGTCTCAAAAAAAAGAATGAATGAATGAATAGAAAGTGAACACACAGTAGAAATTGAACTTTGTATCAGTGTTGAGTGATAGCTTTTCCTTCTCATTTTTCCATTTCAGGAAGGCTTTGTGATACCTGATGAAGGGGGCCCACAGGAGGAACAAGAAGAGTATTAACAGCCTGGACTAGCAGAGCAACATCCGAATTCTTCACTCCAAATCATGTGCTTAACTGTAAAATACTCCCTTTTATTATTCTTAGAGGACTCACTGGTTTCTTTTCATAAGCAAAAAGTACCTCTTCTTAAAGTGCACTTTGCAGAAGTTTCACTCCTCTTCCAGTAAGTTTGAGTTAGGAGCTTTTACCTTGTTAGGAGAGCAGTATTAACATCTAGTTGGTTCACTTGGGGAACAGAGAGGCTGCCGGGGGGCTCACCATGTGGATGCGGGTCACACTGATCGCTGGAGACGGTGTTATGTAATACACTGAGGTGGCGACCTCAGTAGAGAAACATAAAGACTGAATTGAATTTTAAGCTAATGTGAAATCTTGGCAGACAACATTGTAATAAATAAATGCCTTAAGAGTATTTAAAATATGCTTCCATATTTCAAGGTATAAAATATGACAGAAGATTTTATGTGTTTGACATCATGTCTGGGAAGGAAGGGCCAGACCTCAGAACCTTTGGAAACTGCTGTCATGGGTCTTACAGGGCTGCTTGAATCCTCAACGGGCCTAGGCTTTGGCCCAAAAGGAATGGTTAAAAAGTTGCTCTGTAAAGTCATTTGATGTCATTGACCAATTGCATCCCTGCTAAAAAAGCAAGAGGCATTGTTGCCTGGATGAATAAAGGGTGTTTCAGCCCTGAGATTTTAGGAGTTAAAGAACTCGATTTTCATTGAGCATTTCTCTGACGACTTTTCCAATTATCCCTGAGATTTCTATGTATTATGCTTTTTGGGTATTGAGGGTGTGTCCAGTTTTTTAATCTAACAACTACTTTTGGGGACTTGCCCACATCTCTGGGATTTGAATGGGGGTTGTGTCCCATTTTACTGTCTTTTAGGTTTACATTTAACATGTTTCTCTTCTCTGTTCCCCTTGCCCACTGGGGATTCCTCTTTGGCTCCTTAAAGTTTGCTGCTTAGAGTTGAAAGTACAGCAGGCAGGTGATCATGCTGCAAGGTTTTTCTGGACCTCTGGCAAAGGGAGTGATCAGTGAAGGCCATCGTTACCTTGGGATCTGCAAGGCTGGGGTGTTTTTGGTATCTGCTGCCCACAGCTCTCCACTGTTACTTTGCCAGTGCACTAATCTCTTTGGAGATAAAATTCATTAGTGTGTTACTAAATGTTAATTTTCTTTTGCAGAAAATACAGTACCATGTCTGAATTAATTATTAATATTTAAAATATTTCCTTCCTTAACTCTCCCTCATTTTCTTTGCCCATAGCCTATTCAATCCCTTTGTTTGGCAGAATTCTGCAAAATGTGTGTCACCCACTACTGAGATTGTTCAGCCCCTGATGTATTTGTATTGATTTGTTTCTGGTGGTAGCTTGTCCTAAAATGTGTGTAGAAAGCAAGTATTTTATGATAAAATTGTGTAGTGCATGCTCTGTGTGGAATTCAGAGGAAAACCCAGATTCATTGATTAACAATGCCAAAAAATGCAAGTAACTAGCCATTGTTCAAATGACAGTGGTGCTATTTCTCTTTTGTGGCCTTTTAGACTTTCGTTGCCCTAAAATTCCATTTTATTGGGAACCCATTTTCCACCTGGTCTTTCTTGACAGGGTTTTTTTCTACTTTAAACAATTTCTAAATAAAATTCTGCATTTCAAGAGTGTCATGTCTTCTGAAATTTGTCTTGCCCTGGATATATGCTTTTAGATTCAAGTGCTAAGGTTACCAGTGCTTCTTTCTTAAATTAGGACTGATCTTTTGAAATTCTTCACTGTTTTTTCAGATGTGCTTATTTCTAGGCCTGCTTCCTTTTTTCTTCTTTCACATATTTCTCAGCCTCCTGCTGTTTTAAATTCTCATATTGCAATGAGAGGTTTTTTTCCTCTCATAAGGCCTAGCTGCTGTGAAGCCTTTTCAGGCCATTTCTTCCTGAGAAATGTAGCAGAACAGTGCTTGGCAGATAACCACGGGAGATATTTTGTTTTTCCTGACAATGTATTTCAAAGGCAGTTAACATAATCTCAGCCTATAAAATAATTTAAAATTGTTACCACTTTTTTCTTCCTTGTAAAATTCTATGCCTTTAGAAATGAGTTCAAAAGAAGACTTGTTGCCATTTTCATCATGATATAAAGTTAAATGGCATAGTCATTTTTTGTATGATCTTTAGAGTATGTACCATAATTTTGGATGCTCTTATAAACCCAACTTGAGGGTTTTTACTGGGATTTTACCCACATTACTTCCTCTAGAAGTTAATGGTATGAGACCTCCTTTCAAATGTTATATACCTTCGGAAGGAATTTGACACCATATGTATTGATCATCTACAAGAAGATACCTCATCCAGGAGTGCATGAAGCTTGTGAAGAAGATATGTTGGGTGTTGTCAACTGACAAGTTACTTTGGTAAGGCATGAAGCTGATACTGTGTATCTTTGACCAATTCCATTGACCTGGCTCTAGGCGGAGGGACATCAAGTCTTTGCTGCTTGATCTGCCTGGCAAGTTCTGTGTTGTACAGAGAACAGGTAAACAGATGGGTTCTCCGGCTAGATTTGGATGTAGGATTCATTCCTCATGCTGGTGATCCTCAAACGGATAGTCTTCAGATATCACCTGGGGAGCTTGTTTGACATAACATTTGTAAAGTCCACTCCCAGAAATGCTGAGTCAGGAGGTTGAAAATCTGCATTTTAACATGGACCTTAGGCGACCTAAATTTGGATCTTACCTATGGGCCTGCAACTTCAAGTTTTCATTCTTGCAGGGGGAACATCAGATTTTAGTTCTTCTGTAGGACTCTCCTAGCTCTGTGAGTTTGGAGCTAATTGACCTGTCTTGTTCCTACCTGCAAAACAGGTGATGTTGGCTGAAACACCCTCTCTCACTGGGTGCTTGTTGGAATCCAAATGAGCTGATGGACAGAAAAAAAAAGCAACTACACATTAGAAAGTTCTGAACAGACAAAAGACATTGTTTATGGTATTGATTCTTCAGATCCAGTCTGAAAGTCGCTTTATAGATTAAAAAAGCTTAGGGATAGGATTTTTGTATCCTGAGAATTCAGGAGGACATTCCTTAAGATAGACTTTGGATATTTTGTAAATTAAGTAACAAGTTCTTTTAATGTTTTTTTTTCCAGCTTGGTGGTATTGACAAGTCTGTCTCCTTTCTGTCTTGAGACTATGATTTTCATCTTGTTTTTTCCCTAGGTGGAATTGAGGTCTAATTGCATATTTCACCATTTTCTTTTAAATGAAGATTTAGTGACTGTGATTCATTGATAAAAAAAAAAAATCATACTTTTCTCCAAGGTTTACTCTCTAGAATGTAACAAGGTTTTGAAAAGGAAGCAGTTTCCTTTTACTATAAACAATGTGATTCTTTAGAGAAATTTTTATTTAAGGATTGCTTTATAAGATTTATTATAAACCGCTCCTTTTGTGGTTACCATAGTTCATTGTGTTTTCCACAAAGAAAACCTAGGCTTTAAGCCTGATTAGCCTAATTAGATTAGTTTGCTAGCATGTGGATGACCCAAATCTGACTGTTGTCAACAGAGAATGGAAGTGATTGCTTTGAACCAAACTGAACCTTAGTCTGCGATCAGTGTCATGAATCAGCAATCATTCTTCTGGTCTGGCACTGTTGCTGTTAGCAATATGTCATACTTTTGAATTCTCACATTCAATTTTTAAAATTTTAAAACCAGATGAATTCATATTTATTTCTGTATCTTCATGATACTGTTTTTTTTTCCAGTTTTCACATGTACGGATGTAGCAATGGGCAGAGTTCTTCTCTGTACTTCTGTATTGAACTTGACTGTAGTTAGAACCATTAACCTAGATTACGTCAGTCAGATGGTTACAGAGCTATAACTTGTGAAGGTTATCAAAGGTCTGTTTCCCCTTTGGCTTACTCTGAATTGGAAAGTAACGTTATCTTAGTCCTTAGAGTATAGAAGCTTTCTGTTGAGGTTATAGTCTAGTAGCTCCATTAATTTGGTTATCTATGTGAGCAGGTCTAGCCTAGGGTCAAATTTCTAGGCTACTCAATTGAGAACCTTAAACCTTGATATATATAAAATATATTTTTTTAAAGTAAAAATTAAATAACCCTCATTTCCTTGTATTGGAGGCTCTCAGATTCTGAAACATGAAATGGAAATGGCCTTCATAGACATGTTTTTGAGTGTGAGGAGAGGCAGTTCTTTGTCTTGAGATCATTTGAAAACAAACCAAGTTACCCACCAAAGCCCAGAACTTTGTAAGTGGCATCAAGAGATAGATTTAAAATTGTTAGATGGTCTTTCAGCAGCTCGGAATTCTATAAGATATCTTGCTTTACCTACTTTTTAAAAATTTCTCCCTTAACTTTTTTCTGGATACTTGGAATATTTTTTTGCAGTCTGATGTGATTGTTGGTGAGGCTGAGTGGCTGGGTGCAGGTATTGTAGCAGAGGAGGAAAAGTAATTTATTCTGTCTACTGATGTCTTTAACTTTTAGTTTTGACAGTAGAATGAGATGTGGGAAGCTTTGATAGGTGAAATTCAGTCTCTCAGGGTAAGTCTTAAAGTTGGCTTTTTGGCTCTTACTATTACTAATAGTTTCTGATGGGGACAGAGATGAGTTTTTAAGATTTAGCCTTAATGGTGATTCACAAATGCAATGTAGACTATTGAAGTTAAGTCCAAGGTCAAGCACATGAGTGGGCAGACTGACTATATGAAGTGGTTATGTGACTAGAGCCTGTCTGGCCTTTACCAAAATAAACAAAGGAGACAGTGCTGGAGTCGGAAGGCCATGGACTAGGAGTTGAGACCAGAGTCCTCCAGACCCTGCATCCCAGCTCTGCAGTGGATAGCTTTTCATAGGCTCAGTGAGGAGTTAAGGCCTTCTGGTTCAGAAAAAGTTACTTAGGTCTGTAAAAGGCAGTAGGGTACTGGAACAAGAAAGAGTGGGAGAGTGCACAGTTCCCAGCAAATGTTGCCTGTGGAGGCTGTTTCATCAGTTGAAGGACAGTTTTGATAGAAAGAAAAGCACAATGTTTCTCAGCATCAGCTGCGTATATCTTGCTTGTGTATTTTTGAAAAAACTCTTAACAATGAAATTGTTGTGAACTGTAAACTTTGTATTTTAATACCTACTTTTAGTTTTGGCTCTAAAAAAGGAGGCTTTGACAAGAGGAATAACAAAAGAACACAAAGCGATTTAGCATGTGATTGGCACTTTCCCACAGGCTGTGGGGAGAGCCCTGCTAATACCTCTTTCCCCGAGTCATCAAATGTATGTTACCCAGGACCTGTCATGGTTTGTCCTTATCTAAGCTTGAGTGACCTTCGGATTCCTTTCCTTGCTTGTTTCTCCATTGTGTTATCATTTCATATTTATATTTCTCATAATGGGACCTGTTTATATATTGTGAGGTAGTTCTAGTGATTTTAAGATCTAGCATAACTTCAAGGTCATCTTGATTTTAGGCTTCTATTTAAATTTTCTAATCTGATACAATCTTTTTGGGGTATTTTATATGTCGCTCTACAAAATAATGTGAGAGAATTACATGTACAATTATATATGACTGTTGTTTTTACTTTGAAATATTAAATCTTGCTCAGGAGAATGGAATAAGCTATTGTGTTTTTTACAGGCAGCTATAGGTTACCCCAGTTTGCCCCTCCCTTTCCATTAATTTTGAAGCCTGAGAGAAGTAATAATGTTAAGATTTAGTGTAGAATGGAATAAACATTTTTAAAAAATTCCTAAGAATTTTTAAGTCTCTGACTTAATATTTTACTGACCTAATCCTACTGCCAGCTGAAGGTATGATCTTGATAATGATCTTCAGGGTCCTTGTAAGTTCTAGCAGTCAGAGATTTCTCTCTGTTATTCTTGTTTGAAAAGGAAAAAGCCTCTTTTTGCCTATCAAATTGCATCTTAAAATTTTTGGCAAATTACATAAAGCCGAAGAAGGATACAAATTTTGACATCTTAAAATCCACAGTGTTAAGGCTTGAAAGGTCAATATTGGCATTACTGCTCAGTGGAAGCACGAAGAAGTGCCTTTTCGAGAGCAGTTAGTTGTGTCTGTGTTAATTGTGCCCTTCACCCACCTGAGTTGCTCCCTTCTGGGAGCATCCCTTCTTACTAAGGATCAGAATTTCCTTAGGATTAGCAAGTGATGCCTGAATTAGTCTCAAGTGGGAATTGGTGCTTTTTTTCTAGAATTATTTTTGTGCAGAGGTTTGTCCAGGAGATTTTTCTTCTAAATGTCTTCCTTCTGACTTGGTATTTTTGGAACTTTTTAAAAACCCGAGTTATTGGTGATCATATTTTCATTCTTTTTAGGTGGGAGTTTTCTGAACTTTTCCTTAACTAAAAGGTGAATTGCATCTTAATATCCTCTCCCCTTTTTTGCCTCATATTTCTTCCCATGTAGGGGAAAATATATATATTGTGACAGAACTTAGCATGTTTTAGGCCATATAAAAATAGTGATAAAGTTATTAATCGGTGAAGATAGGTTTTAGTGAAAAAATATATACCATTTGATTAATAGATGTGTCATTGGAAACATGCAAGAACTGCTGTAAGAGTTGATGACAGTGTATTGGAAAATGTACTGAGCCAAAAACAATGGGAAACAGTCATATTTAGGGGCATCAGCCTTTTTTAAAAAAAAATCCTTCTAGTTTATTGATACGTAGTCTAATAAAACCCTGATTTAGAGGATTTCTGTCATTTCTGAAAAAATAGCATTGCAAAAAATAAAGACTTCTGCACCTTTTTTGATTTTTCATTCAACTACCCTACTTTTTATGTTCTCCAAAATCCTTTGTCTCCTTTATTGATGAAATGGAAGCAGACTTTTTTTTATATGTTGGGGTTTTCTCAGTGGTGTAGGCCCCGGGGAAAACGTTTTGTTTTGTGGTCACTTAACATTTTGGTAACATATAGTTCCTCATGAAATGTGATTTAGCTGGGTATCTTTTAAAATCTGGAATCCATGTCCTTGGTCGAAATCTCTCCTGAGAGGCTTACCTTTCACCACCTTGTCCTGCTGTATTGTGCCGCAAGATTGCTCAGTGGTTCCATCAAAAGTCCATGCCTCCCCTGAAGTCTGGATTTATAAATCCCCCTCTCACACATTATGTTCTTATCACCTTCCTCTTTTCAAAGAATTGGAGCTCATGCAGAGGGTGGGGGAAGCCACTGTGCTGTTCACTGTCTTTACTGTGGAAGCCAGTGGCCGTTTGGTTTGGGTGCACCCTGCTTGCTCAGAGGGCTTCCTGGCCATGTCCACAGTTTCCATGAGAGGCAGGCTCTTTGTGCCTCTACTTGTTTTATGGATTGTTTTGTATTTGTATTTGTCCTGGCTATTTGTGCTGTAGCTCCTGTCACTGTCTGCTGTAAGTTTAACTTCATCAATAAAAAGAATGTCTCGGATGAAAAGAGGTGTGTTGTTATGGTTTGTGGGATGGATTCTGATGCTCCATTTATGTTCTTCATGTGGAACTCTGTCTCATTTCCCTAGTTCTAAATGTGACCAGCTGACTCTGCGGACAGGTGGAGGTCCTCAGAGTTCCACAGTGACTTCATAGAGGAGCTGTCTTGGAGGTGAACAGCTGCCCAAGATATCTGAGTTGCAGTGGGAATTGGAAACCGATAAGTTTGTTAGACTTAGCCCACAAGATTAACTGGGGAGATCCAGTTGAGTCAGGGTAAGTGAAGGTTTGGGTTAAAGTTACCCTCCAAAAGGCTGGACACTTCTGCTTTGAGATTCTCTTGCCTGAGATCAAAGGCGGAATGGACCATGAGGACATCTCTTACCCATTTCTAGGATAGCTTTAAATGAATGTAGCCTTAGGTTATCTGTACAAATTCTTGCAGACCAATTATGTAACAAACCAATTATTTGCCTTCCATCCTTAGCTCGGTCCCCTAGTGGCTGTTGGAAGTGTTCATCCCTGTTTGTTTGTTTTTTTGAAATGGATTTATGGGGTCCATGTGCAGATTTGTTACATGGATCAATTGCGTGGTGGTGATGTCTGGGCTTTTTGGTGGAATCATTACCCTTTTGGTACCTTCTCCCCACCCTCTCTTCAGTCTGTTCCAGACAGGTCAACTTTAGGGAGTATGTGGAGGCCAGTGGGTGTGACTTCTGATCTTATCTGTTTTCTTTTTCCTAAATATCAGTTGAATTTGATTACTAAATCTCAGCCTCCTATTCATTCCTCCAGGGTTGGGGGAATGGTGCTTCTCTCAGCTTCTCTCTTGCCTTTTTCTTTTGGGTGGTCTCCGTTGCCAGCAACCAATATTTTTTTTCCCACTTTGTGCTTTGCTCCAGTTCATGAACATAACAGAATTGCTCTCTCTCCTGGTTAAAGACATTTCTTTGACAAAACTTTGGGGTTTTTCTCTTTTTTGTTCATTTTTTGAGACAGGATCTTGCTCTGTTGCCCAGGCTAGAGTGCAGTGGTGCTACCATAGCTCACTGCAGCCTCCATCTCCTGGGCTCCGGTGATAACTCCCACCTCAGCCTCCCCAAGTAGCTGGGACTACAGGCATGCACAAACAGGCCTGGCTAGTTTTTCTTTTTTGTAGTGACATGGTCTCACTATGTTGCCCAGGCTGGTCTCGAATTCCTGGTTTCAACTGATTCTCACATCTCAGCTTCTGTAACTGCTGGGATTACAGGCATGAGCCACCATGCCTGGCCTACTTTTGAAATAATTAAAAATATGTAAAATGGTTGTGAGACTAGTAAAAAGAGCTCTCCTTTGCCCAGATTGAATAACTGTGAACATTTTGCTACATTTACATATTATACATGTATTTATTGAGAAGGAACTATAGACATCATGCCCCTTTATCCCTACTTTGGTGTACATTTCCTCAGAACAAAGATATTCTCTTTTTTAACCATAATATAATTATCAATTAGATATTAATATAATATCTAATAATATAGAGTCCATATTCAAATTTCACTTAATTTCACCCAACAATGTCCCTTCATAGCATTTTATTTCCACTCTGAAATCCAATTCAAAATCATACCTTGCCTTTAGTTGTTGGGTCTCTCGAGACACCTTTAATCTGTGACAGTTCCTTAGCCTGCCTTTTATGTAGCATTGATGTTTTAATTTTTTTTTTTTTAAAGAGACAGAAGGGCTGAATGTGATGGCTGACGCCTGTAATCCTAGCACTCTGAGAGGCCAAGGTGGGCAGATGGTTTGAGCTCAGGAGTTTGAGACCAGCCGGAGCAAGAGCGAGACCCCGTCTCTACCAAAAATAGAAAAAATTAGCCAGGAATGGTGGTGCATGCCTGTAGTCCCAGCTACTCGGGAGGCTGAGGCAGAAGGATCGCTTAAGCCCAGGAGTTTGAGGTTGCTGTGAGCACTCTACTAAGGGAAAGAGAGTGAGACTCTGTCTCAAAAAAAAAAAAAAAAAAGTACAAAAGAGAGGGCCTCACTTTGTCACCCAGACTGGAATACAGGATCATAGCTCATCCTAACCTCGAACTCCTGGGCTCCAGTGCTCCTCCTGCCTCAGCCTCAGTCTCCTGAGTAGCTGGGACTACAGGCATGCAATGCCACACTCAGCCAGTTTTTAACATTTTTTTGTAGAGACAGGGTCTCCCTGTGTTGCCCAGGCTGGTCTAGAACTCCTGGGTTCAGATGATCCTCCTGCCTTGGCCTCCCAAGCATTGGGATTGTAGGTGTGAGCCACTGTGCCCAGCTGACATTGACATTTTTAAAGAATAAAACCCAGTTATTTTGTAGAATGTCCTGCAATTTGAATTTGTCTGTTTCCTCATGATTAGATTCAGGTTATACATTTTGGGGCAGTAATACCCCCAAAGTGATGAGTCCTGAGTATCACATCAGGAGGTACATGATGTCATTTTGTTCCATCATTGGTGATGTTAGCCTTTATTGCTTGTTAGCTAAGACTTCAAAGCAAAACAAAACTTACACATTTTCTTTATACACACTCATGCTTAACCTGCTTTATATAAATGTAATGATATATATGCCTTTGTGCAGACTTTTTTGTATTCCTTTTTCTCTTGGCCCACTTCTTTTGGGCCACATTAGCCCCTAACCCTAGTCAGCACCATATGTAACCTTGCATATTTTGCACTCATAAATTTGTACATATTGTACAGTATCAGTATCCCTTAGATCCGGGCAAGAAGGGCCCCTGCCCTGAGCTTCAGGGGGGTCCCTCCTCTAGCTACACCTCACTCTACTAGGTGAGGAGTCCCAGAAGCTAAGGGGACGTGGCCACCCAGAGGTCTCCGCCTTTCCCCCATGCTATGAGTACTGGAATTTCTTGCCCATATTGCTTGAACCTGATTCCGGGGTTTTTGTGGGCTTGTTCCCCAGTCCCATCATTTTTGAGGGCAGCCCTTGCTAGGCTTGAGGTGGCCCTGCAGCAATGGAGGTGCAACTGGCTGTGTGGTCAGGGTGTCTGTATACCTGCCACCATGCCATAGGCCCCTAAAATGCATGGGGTGGGGTAGGCGGTGGGCAGAGGGCTTGGAGGCTGGCTCTCCCCACAGTTCCAAATTGTGGTACTGAGCTGAGTTCAAGAATATGAAATTTGAGCCTGGCCTCCCAGGTTGTTTTAAAGGTGTATTTGTCAAGGTAGGAGAATAAAATATATATATTAGAATATATTTAACAGTATGATTTATAAACAGTTGATTTACAAACACTTTAAATGACTTGCTATGTGGGCCTGTATTTGGACTCTTACCATAGGCCCCATAATTACTAGGGGTGGTTCTGTTTGTGTGTGTGTATGTACACGTACGTATTTATATGTATAAGAAACAGTACCTATTTGTCATTCTTTCATAAAAATTGGCATTTCATGGTGCACCCTTCTCTGCATCTTGCTTTTCTTACTTGTTAGTACCTCATGGAAATCCTTCCTAGTGAGCTGCTGGACGTCAGATTCATCCATCTACATGTTTGATGTTCTGAGTGCAGGTGTACTGGTCTACTCAGCCATTTCTCTGATAGTCATTCACTTCTTTTGTTTTTGCTGCTACAAACAATGCTATAGCAACCACTCTTGTACAGTGGTGTTTCACAGATGAGTAAATCATTACCCACCACCCTACCCACTCCACTGAAAAAAATCTTAAAAGATTGCTATCAATTGCTTTGAATTAAAATAAAAATTAGAGGCCAGGTGCGGTGGCTCACACCTGTAATCCTAGCACTCTGGGAGGCTGAGGCGGGTGGATTGCTCAAGGTTAGGAGTTCGAAACCAGCCTGAGCAAGAGCGAGACCCTGTCTCTACTATAAATAAAAAGAAATTAATTGGACAACTAAAAACATATATATATAAATTTAGCTGGGCATGGTGGCACTTGCCTGTAGTCCCAGCTACTTGGGAGGCTGAGGCAGTAGGATCATTTGACCCTAGGAGTTTGAGGTTGCTGTGAGTTAGGCTGACGCCATGGCACTCTAGCCCAGGCAACAAAGTGAGACTCTGTCTCAAAATAAATAAATAAAAAATAAAATAAAAATTAGAGAAATGCATGATTTAGACTATAAAAATCCTCCATAATCTCACCTGCCAGAGATAGCTGCCATTAACTTTGGAGTATATTTTCCCAGGCTCTTTTTCATGCATGTGCCCATGTGTACACATGTATATCTTAACAGAAATGGATTTACATGTTAAATACACTTGTGCAGCTTTCTTCACTGGTAACCCCCTAACTGCCGTTTTTAGTGGTCCTTTCTTTCTCTTCTTATTTTGGCTCACTGAAGCATCCCATCCTCCTTAGCTGTCTTTTGTGTGTTTCTCTCTCTTTTTATCCCCTAAATGTAGCCACTGCTTAAGTTTCAGTCCCCATATTTCCAGGTATTTGTTTTTTATTTCCGGCAGGAGAGCCCAGTATCACATACATTAATTAAACCACTTTCCCTCTTTGCTCCTTTTTCTGGAAATGTGGTCCTGGTATTTCTCTCAGTCACCCTTGTTCTTGGCTTCCAAATCTCTTTCCTTGGCTCTTCTCTCTGCTTTGATGTTTCTGTCTGAGCTGTTGCTGAGACACTAGGTTAGGGCACTCTTGGCCAGTCTACAGCCCTCCTCCTCTTCCTTTTTCTTTCCATCTTGCACTGATGAATTTTCACACGTGCCGTTCATCTTGGTCAGACTCCCTGGCCAGATAGTTAAGATTCTACATTCTTCCTCCAAGTTTTCTTTTTCCTCTTTCCTCCCACCATTCCTCCTTACCCTCTGTCTCCTGGGAACCCTTAGGTCAAGCCAAGCTGGCTCATTTGGTCTGTCCCCTGGGTATTTCTTGGGCTTGGCTCTCCTCTTGCCATCCTAGAGTGCCGCCTGACTTTGCATGGTAGAACTTGCTGATGAGGTGGGCTCTGATAATCCATCTGATGTGGAGGTTCTGCGGACCCAGTAGAAATGTGCTGTTTATAGTCACAGGGCAGAGCTCTGTGGAATGGATCTCGCCCCCACACTCCTGCCCGATCCTCATACTGCCATGAAGTCCTGACCCCAAGGGCACCAGAAGGCAGGTGGGGAGGGGTATGCAGGGGAAGTTCAGGGCCCCATCCTGCCCCTGCTCTGTGCATGGCTTTGACCCTTTGGATGTACGTCTGCCTCTGGACCTCGTTTTTGTCATCTGTAAATTGCACATGGACCACTGCATGGCTTCCTAGGCTCCTTCTAATTCTGTAGAAAGTGGGACCCCCTCTAGAAAGCTTCTGGCAATAAGTCAGGAGTAAAGAAATGTACAAAACCCCGCGGCTTCAGTAGGTCAATTCCTTTCCATCAGGGGAAGGAAGGCTCAGGTGCAAGCTTGGAAAAAGCTCCCTGTTGGAGAAGCCTCTCCGGGGAGAGGGATGCGCATCAGATGCTTGCTGGGAGGGGCCGTGGGCCAGGACAGCCACCCTCTCCCTTGACCCTGACTTCTTTTTCACTGTTCTATGACCTGGCTAGGTCAGCTTCCCACACGGTACTTGCAAAGACTGGCGTTAAAGCAACTATGGTTTCCTATTCTGGGTCAAGTTCAATGACTTATGAAGACTTAGTGGAGAGCACTCGACTTGTAAAGGTAAGAAAGCCATCAGTTAATAAAGGGAGGGGCTATCCTAGAGCCATGCAAGACATCACTCATCAGCATGGAAGTGCAGTGGTCTTGGCCAGACATGGTAGCTCACACCTGTAATCTCAGCACTTCGGGAGACTGAGGCGGGAGGATCACTTGAAGCAAGGAGTTCAAGACCAGTCTGAGCAGCATAAAGAGACTCTGTCTCTACAAAAAATACAAAAATTAGCCGAGTGCGGTCATTTGGGCCTGTAGTCCCAGCTACTCAGGAGGCTGAGGCAGGAGGATCGCTCGAGGCCAGGAGTTTGAGGCTGCAGTGAGCTATGGTAGCACCACTGCACTCCAACTTGGGCAACACAGTGAGACCCTGTCTCAAAAAAAAGTGCAGTGGTCTCTGCAATGGGGGTTGCAAACTCAGATACCTGCTGGGCCAGGTAGGCATCTTAAGTGTATGCTGCAGAAGGCTGCATGGGCCAGATGTATCACCTGAGGCTACCAATTTGCAGTCTATACATGGACTATGCTTAGTTTTGTCCAGCAAAGTTGTGTTAGTGGTGGGATGGGTTGCATGTATTATCAAGCCAGTATTGGCAGGGTGTGGTGGCTCAGCCTGTAATCCTAGCACTCTGGGAGGCCAAGGCAGGTGGATGGCTCAAGGTCAGGAGTTTGAAACCAGCCTGAGCAAGAGCTAGACCCCGTCAATACTAAAAATAGAAATTAATTGGCCAACTAAAAATATATAGAAAATATTAGCCGGGCATGATGGCGCATGCCTGTAGTCCCAACTACTTGGGAGGCTGAGGCAGAAGGATCACTTGAGCCCAGGAATTTGAGGTTGCTGTGAGTTAGACTGACACCACGGCACTCTAGCCCAGGCAACAGAGTGACATTCTGTCTCAAAAAAAAAAAAAAGCCAATATTGAGTGTTTCTTATATGCTCGGGGCTGGACAACAGAGAGATAATTAATACAAACAAGATTAAGTTAAGATGAAAATGCCATTGCCTTTAAAGAGCTCACTGCAAGATGTGGGGTAATAACAAGAGCTGTCATTTACTATGTAACTAGTTTGCTGGGGCTTCACGGTGTATTCAGGTGTCACTTAGGCCTCAACTGCAAGCCTGCACAGTGGGTACTGTGGATCTCTATGCAGAAGGTACCGTGAAGAATCCTGTGACCAGAAATGATGTGATACACCCACAATAAAATAGCTTGTAAGCGAGGGAGCCAGGTGGAATTCCAACCCAGAGCTCTGGGACTCTGCAGCCACGGGCTTCCCCTCACGCCTTGCTCTTTCTTTACATGTAAGGGCAGATGTGCACAAGGACCATGCCATGAGAGGAAGATAGGAACAAAGCCTGGGGACATGGAGGTGGCAGTGATGCCTCCCATGTGAAAGTTATGGAAAAGCTTAACTTCCCTTGGGGAGGTGGCATGTGAGGCAGACGCTGAAGAGTGGGTCGAGTTCCCTGCTGGGGGAGATAGGCTGTGTTGTGCACAGGGGACAGGGTGAGCAAATGTGGAATGCTTGCTGGGTTTGGGGGCAGTGGGGAGCAGTTGGTGTTCTTGGAACATGGTATAGCCATCGACACTAGAAAGGTGGATGAGAGCTGGTTATGAGGGCTCGGAACATCACACTCAGGATTTGGGGGTCGAGAGCACAGTGTGGAGAGTGTCAGAGCCAGGATAAGGTCATTGATCAGGTTTGCCTCCTGGAAAGACGGCTGGGAGGTGGAGTGTTGGGAGGTGGATTGGAAGGGAAGATTGTGCTTGTCCCAGAAAAAGACCAGAGTTCAGGATGGGCAGGGATGTGGGAGAGGAAAGTCTCTAGGTGGGAGGTGGATCCCAGTAAAAATCAGCTGGGAGGACAGTAAGTGTCCATAGGAGGAGGAGGGAAGACAAGGTGGTACAGCGCTTTCTAATTTGGGGCCTCACTTCTCTGTTGGTTTCCATGGAGGCAGAGACCCTCACTGTGGTCACTGTTGTATTCACCGTGCCTGGCACTCAACAAATGTGTATAGACCACAAGTGATTGAATGAAAGTTCATGGGAAGATGAGCACTGAGCACATTGGCTCTTTAGGTGGGGCTGGGGTGGGGAGAGTGGGCAATTCAACCCCTTGCCTTTTGGCTTTTGAACTAAAGTCGTCATCTTTTTTTTTTTTTTGAGACAGAGTCTTGCTTTGTTGCCCAGGCTAGAGTGAGTGCCGTGGCGTCAGTCTAGCTCACAGCAACCTCAAACTCCTGGGCTCAAGCAATCCTCCTGCCTCAGCTTTCCGAGTAGCTGGGACTACAGGCATGCACCACCATGCCTGGCTAATTTTTTCTATATATATTAGTTGGCCAATTAATTTCTTTCTATTTATAGTAGAGATGGGGCCTCACTCTTGCTCAGGCTGGTTTCGAACTCCTGACCTTGAGCAATCCTCCCGCCTCGGCCTCCCAGAGAGCTAGGATTACAGGTGTGAGCCACTGCACCTGGCCACTAAAGTCTTCTTGATTGTTTGAAGCCCAAAGCAATGCGTCTCGAGAGCAGCACTGCCTGGTTGCCGCTCAGTGGTCATCAGCTGTGCACACTTGGAGTCATCAGGGGGAAGCAGCCTTCGAGGACCTGAGCACTGTGCTAATGTCCAAATGAGTCAGATGC
The DNA here is from genome assembly GCF_040939455.1 of Microcebus murinus. Taxonomy (NCBI): domain Eukaryota; kingdom Metazoa; phylum Chordata; class Mammalia; order Primates; family Cheirogaleidae; genus Microcebus; species Microcebus murinus. The sequence goes on from NC_134119.1 coordinate 30,284,493, forward strand.
ACGTGCTGAGGGGGAGAAGCATTGTTGAGTACTGGAGGGGTAGGGAAAGCTTTTGGGGGAGTCTGGGAAAGATGAATTGGAGGAGGTGAGGGAGGCCCTGGTGGGGGGTCAGCATGGGCATTGGTGTGTGTTGGGACGGAGGCCAGGCATGGGGCACACAGGCTGATCTGTCCCAGGTGGGACATCTGGGCTGGTTGGGGCCACATCGAATTGTCTAGGTAAGATGGGGAAGATGGAGCTGTTTTCCTTGGGGTCTTGAATTTCGACCACTGACAATTTGAAATGATACAGTTGCAGAACTGAAGCACCTAATAAATTAAAGTTGCTTTATGTGTAAGGCAAGACCTTGGCTGTGTCTAACCTCGTTTAGCCTCAGTCATGGCATCTGTAAAAGGGGAACAATAGTTAACTCCCCAGAGTTGGGAGAAGCAGCCTAGATCTTTGTTGATTTTCCTTGGTCTAACAGTGGTGAGGACTTAATAGCTTCCATCAGTTAATAACATCATAATGCTCCTCACCCTGTTCTTCCTCAAAAAGTCTCTCTTTAAATAAGATGTGCTAAAAAAGGCTCAGGAAATTAACCCTCTCAGTCCCTGGTTCTTGTCACATTCGTTCTAGACACTCACCCCAAGTGTATTACAGAAGAAAAAGGAGGCTCTCGGCTTGCAGGCATCGTCCGTCACCTTTAGCCGGGTGTCTGACATCCATCATGGATCTCGGCTGTTTACTGAGCTGTACCTGTCTGAGATAGAGAAAATGTTTGAGGAGAACGATGACTCGACTGGAGGTAAAGCTTCCCTGTGGGTCCCATCTCTGTGACTTCTACACAGGGTGGGACCCAGTACCTGGGGTGTGTGGAGCCTTCAAACCTGACAAGCATTTTAGTATCTAGTATCTTCTTTAAAATTTAATCATTATGTAAGTATTATAAACATATTGGAGGCTATCTGGGGTCTAGAAAATTAAAAAAAAATACCGCTGGTCCAAACACCCAAACACAACCACTGTTAGTATTTTGATATGTTTTCTTCCAAACAGTTGCACATGTATGGTTTATTATCTATTGTTGTGTAATAATATTCCCACAACCTTAGTGGCTTAAAGCAACACACATTAATCATCTCACAGTTCTGGGGAGTTAGGAGCCTGTGCATGGCTTAGCTGGCTCCTCTGCGTAAGGTCTCACAAGGCTGTAATCAAGTTGTCAGCGGGGGCTGTCGTGTCACCTGGGGCTGCAGTGTCAGCCAGGGCTTGACTGGGGAAGGACCCATTTCCAAGCTCACTCAGGTTGTTGGCAGAATTCAGTTCCTTGCAGCTGTTGGACTGAGGGCTTCTGTGTCTTCCTGGCATTGGTGGGAGGCCACCCCCAGTTCCTAGAGGCTTCTCACACTGCCTGGCCATGTGGGATTCACCAATATGGCTGCTTGCAAGGCTCAAGCCAACAAAGGAGAGAGAGACTCCAGCACGAAGGGTGTTGCGGTCTTACATAACACCATCATGTAATCATATGCACGTAGTCCCTACAGCCTGCCACCTGGGCCATATTCTATTGGTTACATGTCCTGCCATGCTCAAGGGAAAGGGATCACAGGAGGGCATGGACACCAGGAGGTGGATGTTATAGGGGCCTCCTTAAGTTTCTCCACCACAGATGGCCATGTGTGTTTTCAGATGTCTGTAATTGTACTATATGTGTAATTTCAGACCATTCTTTTTCACTTAATGTTAGTATATTAAGGACTTTTCCATATTGCTATGTAATCGTCCAGTCCTTTCTAATGGGGGCAGGTGTTCCCCTGGTGTACTAAGCTATTCCTCTATTTTTGGACATTTCAGTTTTATTGAGTTTAAATAATATATCATCTGTATATCACACTTTTTTTTCTCTTTAGAGCTTGATTTTTTTCTTCCTTGGGATGGTACTCCCAAAAGTCAAACAACAGGAATACTTAAAGGCATCTTTCTTCATATCCACTAGACTATGAGTGCTGAGGCCCCATTTCCTGGCCCTGTTAATTGTGTTTGAGTTTACAGCCACACTGTCATGTGGGCAGGAAAGGCTGACAAATCCTCAGTTTATGAAGGTGCAACGTGAGTGATGAGGGACGATTTGTGTCTCACCTAAAAATGAGGTGCTTCCTAATTGGAGTTCTTCAGTGTTGGTGTTTGCACCCAGCACTGTCTAGGGGAACCCTGGCAGGACTAACTTTGGCTGGAGGTTTTTATTGTGTTTGTGTTGGTCTTGAATAGCAATATTTCACGCAGTTCAAAATTCAAAAGGTGCTTTTCCTGTGATACCTTTCTGGTATACAGAGAAAGTGTCTCCCTCCCCTGACCCATGTGCCCAGATGTGTCCCTTCAGGAGGTTACTGCTCTCCAATTCCTGTGACCTTTAGAATCACAGAAGTGCATTTAGTCGCTTCCTGCATTTTTTATAAGCGGTGGGAGCCTACTGCCCATAGTGTTCTACTCCTTGCTTTTAGAAAAAATAATTTTAACAAGCTTTCCCCCTTTTTTACTTTAATATGTCTTCATATCCATGTAAAAAAGAACTTTCTCATTAAAACAATAAACAAAACAAAAACAACCGGCCATGGTTTTAAGTGGGAGAAAGGAAAATTCGCCTTTTGTTGATGTAGGGTGACAATCCGAAATTAGTGACTGGGGCAAAGATCTCACTTACTCAGTGGAGGTTTATTAAGCCAAAGTTTGAGGATGTGCCCAGGAGAAACACAAACCACAGACAAATCTGTGACTTTTTTTTTTTCTGAAGGGGAATTTGGTAGCTTCAGTATTTGGAGGGACTAGGGTCTACAGAAAAAAACAGACAAACCAGAGGCTGGGCAGTGGAGCAAATGGTTACATTCTTGTTAGGCCCAGGAAGTCTACACTTTACATAAGTAAGGGGGGGTCGTTAGAGGAGAAAAAGGGAGTGAAGAAAGCATCAGTTGTGTAGATGTCCCTGGGTAGGTGGAAGGGTGTTTGATCTTGTCTTACCTTGTCTCTGTTCTGCACCTGGGAAGATAAACTTGTAATCGTTAACAGACTTTAGTTGTAGGAGCTAGACGTAGCCTGCAGACCTAAAATTAGAATTTGCATGTCCTTGCTTATGGGAGGCCAGCAAGGAATTTCCTTATGAACGATCTGTGGGGCCATGGCTGCACAGGTGCCTGGGGCCCTTACCTTCCCTTTTGTATAAGGAGTGTGTGTGTGGGGTGGTCCTGAGATTTTTATTTTCCTTTCTAAGGGTAAGGAATATGGGATTGTTTTTTCTTTTTCAAGTGTCTTTCAAGGAGGCAGATGATGAGCGTGGGCTCCATGCCACTCCTCGGGCACGCTGACCATCGGCCTTGCCTTGGAGGGCAGAGGGGCACACCCGGGCTCTCCCTCCTGTGCTGCAAGTTCCTCCGTGCAGGTTGAACCCAGGTCTTTGAGGGAGATCAGTGGTTCTTAGAGAGGAGCCTGTCAGTCTCCCAGGGAGGTTTTGAAAATGTACAAAGGCAGTGTGACTCCAGCTCTCCCAAGGGAAGCCTCCAGTGCTCATGGACTGCCACCTGACGTCCATCTTGTACATGGTATGACCATTAAGTGCCACCCAAAGCATGTAAGCCTCTTGGCCAGACCTCCACATAAGCAAGGTAGGTCCTTCTTTAAGCTAGACATGTTTTGTTCAGGCTTTCATTTGTTACTCAGCCCGTCAACAAATCTTAGTAATACTGCTGTAGCACTGTGCTGCGTGTTTCATGAGGAGCATAGAGTAGGGTTAAGAGCATGAGCTGGAGGCCAGATTGCTGGGGTAGCATCCAGTGCCACCACTTACTGGCCATGTGATCTCACCTCACTGTGTCATATTTCCCTCAGTAGTTTCCGTGTGCATAAAGTACAGAGGACAACACCTGGTGTGCGGTGTCGTCACCAGCACATCTTGGTGTCCCCAGAAACCCTCAGGGTGGCTAGTGTCTGCTGGGTGCTGGGGCTAGTGTCTGCTAGACACTGCTGGGGCTAGTGTCTCCTGGGGCTAGGGTCTGCTGGCTGTGGTCCCTCCCAGCCACAGAGGGAACAGGCTCATTCCTGCAATCCCAGGCTGCAGTGGGAGACAGAAAACAGAAAGATAGACAGTGAAACAGAGAGTGTTAGACAACATCAGGAAGGACAGTGGAGTCAGGCAGTGGAGGTCGATGGCCTCTTTAGGTAGTCCCAGGGAAAGATTTCTTGTGGAAGGGACCACTGGGACCACAGGCAAGGCCACCAGGACCTGCAGAGGCCCTGGGTGGGTGTGGGCCTGGCAGTGTGAGGAACGGCTACGGGGACAGAGAGCAATGGGGACAGCAGCGGGAGGTGAGGTCCGAGAGGAGCCAGGCAAGACACTGTGAGGATTCCAAATGTTTGTACAGGTTTTTAGAAGCACTTTTTAAAGACTGTGATGGTTAAAAAAGATTTTAGGTAGGGGTTATTGGCCTATTCTCAAACAAAACCCAGCATGGAGAGAGTAGTTTGTCCCCGCCTACTCTTCCTCTCCTCATCGCTTCCTCCAGCTAGAGTTTGTTTTGATAATTACTTTTGATAATTACTTTTTTTTTTTTGAGAGACAGAATCTCACTCTGTTGCCCAGGCTAGAGTGCAGTGGCGTTGTCATAGGCTGCAGTTGCAGCCTCGAACTCCTGGGCTCAACCTCTTGCCTCAATCTCCTAAGTAGCAGGGACTACAGGCATGCACCACCATGCCTGGATAATTTTTCTATTTTAGTAGAGATGGGATCTCATCATGTTGCTCCAGCTGGTCCGGCCTTGAACTCCAGGCCTCAAGCTATCCTCCTGTGTTGGCCTCCCAAAGTGCTAGTATTACAGGCATGAGCCACTGTGCCTGGCCCACTTTTAACAGATGCACTTTACCTCTCTATGTTTGAATTTATTAATGTGTGTTTGTTGCCATTGTATACTATTTTGCATCTCCTTTTCCTGGGAGAGTTTTCTTTGTCTCAGTGCGTAGTCTGTCTAAAATGTTCAGAAATAGGAGTTGGTCTTTTTAGTAGCTGCCCCCTCCACTGCCATGAGACCAGCACGGTGCTCCCGTGGGTAGGTGCTCAGTCAGTAGTTGTGGGGTGATTGATTGTGGAACAGATAAGATGCAAAACATAACTAAGTGAGAACAGAAGCTTCAGGAATCAGGCCTAGGCTAGGGTGGATGAGGTGGGTGCTGAGACGTGAGGAAGTGGGACAGGGCCAAGAGAGAGGCAGTGTCCGAGGGGCTGGGGAGAGGGCAGCCTCCTAAGGCTCTCTGTCTCTGGCTGGAGCTATCTCCTGTCTTCTCCCGTGTGGTGGGCAGCTAGGGTTGCAGGTCAGGCAGCGAAGCACCTGGTGAACGTGGTCCTCGCATGTTCTCGCAGCACCCAGACCCCTGAGAACACTGTGGCCGGTGACAGGCTGAGTGTCTTGTGATTGAGGGGTGCTGTTCTCACTTCTCTCTCTGAAGCCCTGGACATGGACACTTTCATCAAGGCCATGAAGAAGGTTCTGAGTGGTGCATCGGAGGATACGCTGAAGGCGCTGTTTTTGAAGGTGGACTCGGACTGTAATGGCTTCGTCACCTGGGTGAGGAGGGTGCCCCGCGGCCTCAGGTAGCTTGAGGGAGGCTGGAAGGTACAGTCCCTGACCCATCAGTGGGGCAAATGCAGGGTTGAAGACGGGAGGGCAGTCACATCAGAAAGCCTCCGTGGATGCTGGCACCAGCTGGGGTGTCTTTGAGAGGTCCTTCTGGAGACTTCTGTGAGCTGCCTCATTGCAGCTCATTCCTCTCCTGGGGTACAGAAGAGTGTGTGACATCTGTCACTGGTCCCTGCATGAGACCTGTGGGATGTGCAGCGGTGGGCAGCAAGGGCCTCCCCACCCACCCCGTGGCTCTCCTGCCCACCAACCTCCTGCCCAGCTCTGCACTCACGCTGGTGCCACAACCCTCTCATGGTCCTTTATGTTCACCCAGGAACAGGCAAACCTGTGGCTGTTAAATCCCAAAACACCAGGGTTTTACAGCATCGTTATAATAATGCTTTTGTTTTTTGCTGATTCTAAATGTTCTGCAATGAGCATATATAGCATTTAAGCATACAGAAAAGTACAACATAGTCTGACATATTGGTGTAGTAAGATGGCAGTAAGTATTAATAGCATTTACACCGGGCACTGTGCTAATACCTTATGTATTATTTTACTAAAACCTCACAGGAGTCCTGTGGGGTATGTGCTATTGTTTACCTCCATTTGACAGGTTGGGGAACTGAGGCACAGAGAAGTTAGGAAACTTTGCCCAGGGCTGCAGAGCTAGTTAGCAGTTGAGCCAGTGTTCAAGCCCTGGGAGCCTGCCTCAAGAATTCATAGATGAATTCCCCCTTGGCTTAGATATACATTCTGGGGTTTCTTTTTTTAATTATTTTGCCTTTATTTCTCTTGACATTCTGTAATAGACATGTTTCCAGCATTCTCTGCCCTTTACACAGTGATCCTTCTTAATAACTCCCTATTTCTTGTTATAGCATCATATGGTGTCTCGTTTTGGCCTTGGCCATGATGGCAAGGAGCTGGTGCGTGTGGTTTAGAGTTGCCCTGGTGGCCCTGGTTTTGGGTCCTCACCTACTGTTAACTTGATACATGAGCTCCGGCAACTCCTACGTATTTATCTGGGCCCCAGTCCCTTTATCCACATAGGTGAATAGAGAGCCTCCCCTGAGAGGCCAGGGTGGCGGTGCGCTGAAGGGGCGTCAGCGTTCCTGGCGCGGTCAGGGGGAAGCGCACCTGCGCCGTTTTCACAGGTGCTGGCACATAGGCCCTTCACACAGCCGGGGTTCCAGAATGGGCTGGTTGCTTGCTCAGTCCCTTGGCCAGTGCTCAGGAAGCAGCCTCCAGAGCTCCTTGGAAGGGGCTGGGAGAGATGGGGAAGGACCCCAGGAGCCAGGCTGGGGCTCCCAAAGCAGATGCGGAAACTGTTTTGCCAACACCCTTCCTCCCTTGCGTTCTCTTCCCGAGGCAGGAAAAGTATATGGATTACATGATGCACGAGTTCCAGGGAAAAGAGGAGATGAGGAAGAACCAGTACCGCCTGCACTTCATCCTTCCCATGACGGTCATCCCCCTGTAAGGAGCCTCTGCCCTGGACCTGGTGGGCAGGAGGGGGTGACTGGAGGAGTGCTGGTGCCGCCCTGCCATGAAACCCCTTCCTAAGCCCACGAGCCACTCCTCCGGGCCGACCCATGGGCTGGTGTCAGGCCTGCCGCTAGATGTCCTGTGGCTCATTTCAGCCTCACAACCCTGTAGGTATTTGTGAGGGCCTAAGGCAGGTGAATTTGTCCCCATTTCACAGATCAGGAGACTGAGGTTCAGAGAGCTCAAGTGGCTTGCCCCAGGCCAAGAGGTAGAAGGTGGTGGGGCTGCTCCGTCCCAGTCTCGTCGCCCTGTCCCCGCAGCGTACTGCTTTGCTTCTCCAGCATCCTCTGCTGGCCAGGCTGAGTGGGATAAGACCCAGTGGCCGTCTTATCCACGGGGCCACCGGCGGCTGGCATATGCTGGCGTGGGGCATTCCCCAGAGGTGACGGAGGAAATTGCTCCTCGAGCCCCGGGCCAGGCCGCGGAGGCTTCAGTGGGGCTGGCCCTTGGGAGCAGGTGCCTCTGTGCCTCCTGGAGCTTGGCGGCTCTGTCTGTGCCTCGACGTCTGCCTGCCCACCTGTGCCCGCCCCTCCCTGGGCCTCTGCCAGCCTCTGTGCCCACGGGACCGGGCTCTCAGGGCGAGGGGAAGCGTCTTTTCCTCTTAGCCATCTTAGGGTCGTTGGCGCAGTCCCCTGCAGTAGAAGACAGATTTGCAGGGAAGAGCATACGACTTATTTAACATAAGTTTTGCGTGATGCTGAGCCTTCATGAAGAAATGAAGACCCCAAGAAGCAGTTAAACCTGATGTTTGGCCGGGCGCGGTGGCTCACGCCTGTAATCCTAGCTCTCTGGGAGGCCGAGGTGGGTGGATTGCTCGAGGTCAGGAGTTCAAAACCAGCCTGAGCAAGAGCGAGATCCCGTCTCTACCATAAATAGAAATAAATTAATTGGCCAACTAATATATATAGAAAAAATTAGTCGGGCATGGTGGCGCATGCCTGTAGTCCCAGCTACTCGGGAGGCTGAGGCAGGAGGGTTGCTTGAGCCCAGGAGTTTGAGGTTGTTGTGAGCTAGGCTGACACCACGGCACTCACTCTAGCCTGGGCAACAAAGTGAGACTCTGTCTCAAAAAAAAAAAAAAAAAACCTGATGTTTTTGTGCTGGGTTTGATAAAGAGTGGACAGTCATGGAGAAATAGGCTGGGGCAATGGGAGTATGAGCTAATGTAATAGACTGGGAGAAACTTAGCAAGGCCTGTAGCTTATCCCAATTTTCTCTTATTTGTTTGTGCAATTTTATAAACCCAGAGAGCATTTCCAGCTTGGTGGAGAAAATAACCAAATCACGTAGAGTTATCTTCGTGGAAGGGTAACTTTTAGGAGTTGGCTCACCTTGACTGAGCCTAGGCCTGGCGCACCAAGTGCACCATCTCACCTGATCCCGCCGCCCTGGGAGGTGGCGATACGGCATCGTGCGGGTGAGGAAGCCGGGGCCACTCCGCGATGGCCTTTCCCTGAGGCTGGCGTCCCTTCCACAGCTCTCACCTGTCACGCCCGTTCCGCACGGTCTTTGGGCCTGATGAGGTGGTGGGATGGGAAGTGAGGACTAGGGGGGCACTGGGAACACTCATCAGGCTCCCTACAGGGCTGTGGCCTGACGGCGGGGGAGAGGAGAACCGGGTCCGGCTGTGTGTTTCCCTGTGTCCTCTGCAGAGGTAGCAATGGCAGTCGAGTTTCACAGTGACATGGCTTTTCCTGAAGCCCTGGGTCAGGTCGGACCATGCCCACGGCAACATTTGGAAAGGACTCTGGGGTAGGGGTCGAGGCAGCTGGGTTCCAGTTTCAGCCCTGCTGGTAACCAGGACATAGCTCCAAGCAAATGGCAATCCCTTGGGTCCCTGTAAGGCCAGGCAACACCACCTGCCCTGCCGGGCCCCCAAATTGGGAGCCTAAGTGGGAGAGTGTGTGCCGTGGCCCTTAACAGAAAGCTGGCTTAGCCCAGGTGGGGCAGGAAGGCAGCGCTGAGGCTTGCTGGGAAGGTGGTAGGGGGGCGTCCTGCGAGGCCAGGCCTGCCCCAGGAGCTGTTTGCTGTGAAGAGTTGGGTGCTGGGGCCCCAGTGCCTCCCTGCCCCCTTGTCAGCTGCTGTCTCATTCTTGGGCTCTGTTCCCACTCCACCCTGGAGCAGTAGAGCTGTTGCTAGAAAGGATTAGTTCTCAGTTTTCCGTTATAAGTCCCACTGCGCCCGCCCTCTGTGCGCTGCTGTTTTCCCATAAAAGAAGCACTGCAGAAGACCCCTGTCCCATCTGTTCTCTATCTCCTCTGTCCCGTTGCACGGGGAGGGGGCTGGCTGGCCGTAAGCTTGCTGCTTTCGGAGCCCACCTCATACCAGCGCCACACGTGGGGCTCTCTCTCTTTGGCCACTGTTGCTGCTGCAGGAGAGATCTGCTTGGAGGAGGGGCAGAGCCCACATGTGTTGCCAGCTGCGGTTTCCAGCATGCACGAGTGCGTGCCTGCGTGTGTGAGCCACGCTCTGCGCGCTCGCTTCTGCATGTCTCCCTCTGGGGCTGTGCAGGTGCTCCTGCTTTCTGAGTTGTTCTTGCGTGGACAATTCTCTCTCTTGTCACCTTCCTAGGAATCATGGCTGTGAGATTGTGAAAGTGGAATTTTTAACCCGCCGGTTCAAGAAGGTTGGATGTTTCCTGACTGTCACCAAAGACGGGACCCTGCAGTTCTGGTCTGAGTCCTTCTTGCTGATCAAGTCCTTCTGGGTGAGTGGGGCCTGTGCATGCGGGTGCTGGAGAGCCTCGGTCTTAGCGCCCTGACGGGAAAGGTGGCCGGACCCGGAGCGTGCTTGCTCTTGGGATTTGTGGTCCAAGCATCCTGGCCTTGTGGTCACAGCCCCTGGGTCGGATACTGGCTTCACATGGGAGCCTCACATTTCTTTTTGGTGAAGCAGGACCCCACCCGGATGCCCCTTCCACGTGGATGTCCCACAGACACCTCAGGCCCAGTTTGCCCAAACAGCGTGTCGCCTTAGCTCTCCTGGCCCACCAGGGTTACTTCTCTGTGTCCCCATCTCAGTGAATGGCATCATCATCCAGCAAGACTCACATGCTATAAGTCAGTCACACCCGTGCTGTCCCCAGTCCTGCTTATTTAAACCCTTTGCCTGGGTTGGGCAGGAAATCCCAGTGGCTGTGAGCATAGGCTTTCCAGCCTGGCCCCAGGGTTAGATCCTGCCTGTACCACCTGCCAGTTCTGTGACCCTAGACAAGGCACTATGCCTCAGTTTCCTCATCTGTCAAACAGGGATAGTAGTAGTACCCCGTGACAGAATATTGTATGCAGGGCAAGGCACCCAGCAAGCACCTAGTTCCTATCAGCCGACATCATCATTGCCTTTGTGCCCTCAGCTCCTGGCAGGAGTAGAGAGCGACAAGACACTCAGGAATACCCACTGTGCGTTTGGTGTTGCCAGTCCAGTGCAGACTCCTCCAGCTAGCGAGGAAAGCACTGCTCTCCAGGGCTCTACAGATGGGCTTTTGAGAATCTGCGTGCAGCATGGAGGGTTTTCTAAGCCTGTGTCACTGCAGAGTGTGGCATAGTCGCATCAGGGCCATGCCTTGGGGGAAGAGGGCCGGGATGGAATTAGGGTCTGTGGAGCCTCCTAGGCGCACCCAGGGGGAGTCCTGTCTGCCTTCCCGAGGCTGTGGCTTCTGGCACCCTCCATCCTCCTTTTCTGTGTGTGTCTATTGATGGTGGGCACATTGCAGCCTGAGCTCCTGGTTGTGGCTGCTCGTGGTCACCTCAGTGCCCCTCAGAAGCCATAGCCTGGGAGGGCTCAAGAGGACAGAGGAAGGCTCCCTGGGACGCCCAGCAGACCTGGGATTCTTCCTGGAGGGGCTGCTTTGGCAGGTAGATTTTGGCAAGAGTGGGCCTCTGTGGATGGCCTGTGAACGCTCACCGTGTGCCCGCTGTCACGCAGAGGCAAAGGCCTGGAGTTTGAGGTGGGGCCTGGGCCTCAGTCACGAGTGCGGCAACCTTGGGAAGTCACTGAAGCTCCCTAGGGTGCTCCGTTTCTCATCTGCACAGTGGGAGTGGTGGGAGTGATGCAGCTACGGATATATGGATTTGACCCCAGCCTGGCGTGGGAGAGGGCCTCAGGGGCTCTGTGTCCTCACTGCCCGAGGTACCTCGGGGAGCACAGGCCTCTCTGCTCTTGGTGCTGAGTTCCAATGAAACAGTCTGCTCCCTGCCTCCTGCCTTCACCGTTCCTTCTGAACATTTATCTAGAGGAATTGCTTTAAAACACCCCCAGCCCCTTCTAGATCATACTTCTGCTTTCTTCAGTTCAGAACCTGTGGGTATTCAGGGAGTAAATAGCATATTCCTCAGGTGACCACACCCAACTCCTCCCCTTTCTCTCGAATCCAAGCCTGTTGGGCTGGCCTGCCCAGGGACATAGCAGCTCATTTCTGCTGAAATGGCTTTGCTGTGGCTTCCCCTGCCTGGGGTGCTAACTCCAGTTCTGCTGCGTGCGTGTTATGTGAGCGTGGCACCAGAGTACAGAAGGGTGCTGGCGCTGAGCTGTGAGTGCTGGGCACCACCCCTGATGTGCTGGCAATCGTTATTCCATTTGTTCCTCGCAGCCTTGCAGAACGATTGCTCATGAGTAAGCCGCGTTGACAGGTGACACCTGCAGATGGTAAACAAGGTTCAGACGCATTGGGGGTGTTAGGGTTAGGGCAGATGGTAGAAAGTTAGTCTCCCTTCCCCAGACCTTAATTCTTCTCCCTGGAGGCAACTTCTGTGACCAGTTTTGGAGTGTTCCTCCATGGCTAGCCTCTTCTTGTACCCTCCTCTTTTCTTGTTAAATACACAAGTGGTAGCACATTGTAATGCTGCTCTCCACCTTGCTTACTCGTTTGATATTAATATATCTTGGCAACTCTTCTTTCTGGGCCTGTGCACAGCTCCCTGTTCTTAGTGTCTGGGTGATGTCCCATGCTGTGGGTTGACATAAGCAGCACTTTCCAGGCGGTCCCTGGCCTGTTGCTGTCACAGCAGTGCTGCAGTGCCCTTGAGTACGTGCAAACACACCCATACATATGTCTTGGAAACAGCTCCCTGGATCAAAAGCTATGTACATTCACGGCTTTGATAGAACAGTGAAACTGCTCTAAAAGGGTTCGTGAAGGTGTGTGTTCTTTAAGCCCATTTTACAGATGTGGAAACTGAGACTCATCCAAGACCTCCATCATTAGCAGTCAGGGTAGCACTGGGCTCCTTGCCAAGTCTGTGCCTGGCTCCAGGGCCTCGTGTGGCAGCAGAGGGTTTGCGGGGAGCCTCCTGCGCTTCTTGGGCAAACTTCCCCAGCCCGTTTCTGCTCTTCCTCTGGCCAGCTTCACCAGCAGCTCCACAGCCAGCAGCTGTGGGTCACTGACATGGTGTGTCTGCACAACAATAACCTCGTCGCAGTTGCAACTGCTGAACAGAAGATAGGTGAGTCCACTGGGGCTCTCCAGGGCGGCTGTCAGCCATTGGGAACCATGCATTTGTACTTGCGTGAGGTCTGTTGGCCGAGCAGCTGTGAACACGGATTGGAATGTTGCCCGGTGGTGAGGCCTTAACAGTCAGAGTGTGGTTAGTGAGGGCCTGCCGAGTGCTGGGTGCCACAGAGGTACCGGGAGGGCCAGTCACTCCTGCTGTTGACTTCGCGACTCCCACTTTGTGTGCCGACGCCAAGTAGGCAGGGGTGCTCAGTAGATGCTGGAATGAATACACGGATGTTGAACAGATCCAGGTTTATAAGCCAGAGGCCATAACCAGTTTATCTCCAGTCCCGATTCTACCTGCTATCTCTTGCCACTCCTCGTCCAGCCCACCTTCATCTCTCACGTAAATAGCAGCGAAACCCCTCCTACTTGCCACACTTCCCCTCCAACCCCCAGAGCCAGGGCACACTTTTAAAATGCCTGTCTGCAGAAAGCCTTCAACTTTCCCCCATTGCTCTTAGGGTGAGATGGGCTCCTCAGCGTGGTCTACAGGCCCTAAAAGGTCTGACGTCTGTTTCCCCCAGCAGTCTCCTCCTCACCTGTCCCTCTCCCTATGGCACTGAGGCCACCATGGCCTTCTCTTACCTCCTCTGGTGGACTCTGTGGCCTCTGTCGTGTGCTCTGCCATCCCGCCTGCACCACTCCCCACTCCTGCATGTTCTGCTCTTTCTTTTGCTCTCATCTCAGTTGTCACTTCCTCCAGGAAGCCTTCCATGACCACCTTGTCCAAGTCAGGTTCCTTTGTTAAAAAGACCCTCGTGAGATTGTTCCTCTTTCCTTCAAAGTCCCCTTTTGAGTGTAATCATCATTTATTAGTGTGATTCTTAATTTAGCGTCTGTCTCCTCCAGACTGGAAGCTCCATGAGGCCAGGAAGCTCCATGCGTCTGTTTTGCTCAACTCTGTATCTCAGTGCCTGGCCCTTCCTAGATGCTCGATGACTATGCATGGGTGGCTGGATAGATGAGTGAATGGATGAAGCATCCGACTGAGTGGACTTGTGAGGTGGGCAGGGAGAGGAAATGGCTAAGTGAAACTACAGTTGATGACACAAGGCTAAGTGGGAGAAGACGGAGCAGCTGTTCTAGAACAAGCAGGGACTTTGGAATCACAAGGACCTGATCTCACCACTCTGTAGATATACAACTTTGGTCAATGATTTTACCTCCTGGTGCCTCAGTTTACCCAGTGGTAAAATGGGGCCAACAATACATGTCTCCAGGGTGAGTGGGGCTTAGTGGTTAGGTGTGTGATGCCCCTGTCATAGCGCGGGGCACATGTTGGGTGCCCAGTCCCTGTTAACATCATTGTGAGGGTAAACTGTGATGCAGAAGGGGAAAGTGGGCCGTCATCAACGCCAGCTGGAGCCCTCTCTTTGTGGCCCACTCGGGCTTCAGTTGCAGTGCCCACTCCCCGAAGACCAGGTGCTGTTGGTGTTCTCTCCCTATCCTCAGCCCTGAGAGTTTGGCACTAGAACCCCATTTCATCATTGCTGTCCCGATGGAGCAGCTGTCATCTGCTCAGAGGCACTCAGTCAAGGACAGAGGCAGGGATGGAAGTGGCACCTGTGTGACCCTTGGCTTTTAAGGCCCCAGCCCAGCCAGCCCTCCTCTTGTGCCCCCCCTTCTCGGTGGCTGGCCATGTGCAGAGCAGAGGGGGCCAGAACCCGCCACTCAGGCGGGGACGATAGCGCAGCGGTGAGGCTGTGGCTCATTAGACAGAGGCTGGGACTGAGGGTGGTTGGGTTGAAAGGAGCCAGACTTCTGAGCGGAGTTCGGAGCTGAGGCAGCTGGATACAAGGGCATCATTGAAGGCTTTTGAAAAGGACGAAAGTAGGTTTCAAAAGGTTAGCCTGGCAGGGGCTGGTGCAGGACAGAGTGGGGGAAGGGGCCAAGGCTGCAGGAAGTCTTCTCTGTGAGCCCTTCCTCACAACGCACCTGCGCATAATCCGCACCTGTGCATAATCCGGCAGGTCCCTGCCTGGTCTGGGGCTTCTAGCAGTGGGGGTGACGGGGCTGGCCTGAGCCCTGCCCTGGGAAGGAGGCGGGTGAGTGATCGGCCAGGCCCTGGCGTGGGTTCTCTGCTTCTGTCTGCTGCCAGCACCTGGAGGGAAGCTCAGAGAGCATGAACGGGATAGCCGAGGGCCACAGGGGACCGAGGCTTCCAGCTGGCCGCAGTGCCCAGGGTCAGCATTTGCTTGTCACCCACAGTCACTCAGTGAACCTCCGCAGAGCACTCGGTGCTGTGCTAGGCGCTGAGGATCCTGCAGGGTGCCACATGGACATGCTTCCTGCCCTCCTGGAGCCCACGTTTGAGAAGGAGAGACAGACCCTAAATGCCAAACAGAACAAAGAAGTGGTTAGAGGCCGGGAGAAGTGCCAGGAAGGAAATCAACAAGGACCTGAATGTCCAAGTCATCTAAAATCCAAAAAAAAAAAAAAAAAAAAACAACAAGGACCTGAGGAGAACAACAGTGGGGTCCTCGTTTAGGCCATTCTGAGGAGGTGACATTTGAGATGGGTCTTCAAGGAGTCCCAGGAGTGTTCTGGGTGGAGGGAACGGCAGTGGAGAGGCCCCGAAGTGGGACAGGCCTGCTGTGTCCGAGGCGCTGAAAGGCTGGAGCCTGGTGTGCGGGCCAGGGTGGGGCGTGGGGTGCAGTGGGGGCGTGGGGTGCAGCAGGGGAGTGGGGGTGCAGCGGGGGACTGGGGGTGCAGAAGTCCACAGTGGCTGGCCACACAGCCCTTGCTGACTGCAGCTGGGCACTTGGGATTTTATTCTGGGGCGGTGGGAAGCCATGGGGGCGTTTCAGCAAGGACCTGGCTTGGTGGGTTTACTGTGTGACCAGTTGCCTCCAGTTGCTTCGGGGAAAGGGTGGGAGGGGCTAGAGAGGCTTCAGGAAGAGCTGGGAGGCTGCTCCCCATCACTGGAGACCTCCCAGGCCTGGGGCAGGGGTTTGGGTTCCATGTGCACCTTCTCTTCTGCCTCTCCCCAGAGTTCTTTGATATTAGTAACTATCAGTGTGTCCGGGCCTTCACCTTTGCTGATCTGGACAGCTGTGTCCTGGTCATGGACTACTGGTGAGTCTCACGGGAGAGCTGGGCAGGGTCTTGGTGGCAGCCACATCACTTGGTAGGGTTGGGACCCCCAGAAAGCATCCCTGGAAACAGCCCTGGTTCTGAGGCCCGTGGATCCTCCTCCCGCCAGCCTGCTTCTCTCTCGGGGTCACCTCTCACCGCCACTCAGACCTTGGAGTCCTTGTCGCTCCTCTCCTTCTCGCTCCCCACCCAAATCGGCCGTCAAGCCCTGGCAGAGGCTTGTCCTGCTTGGGCCGAGGACTTGGAAAGTTGTAGGCTATAAGGAGGGTGACCTGACAAAGGGCCATTAGAGGACTAGGGATTAATTTATTTTGGTTGAAAAAAACTGAGTTCTGGTTTAACGACGGTCTGGATCCAGGCTCCTGGGCCCATATCTGTCAGCGAGGCCAGCAGGTCCTGCTGGAACTGTGCTCGCTCCCAGGTGCAGGGATGGCCTTGGAGGACGGGGAGGGGCGGGGGCTCATAGCCTGGTCTGTCTCCACCCTTCCCCAGGTCTGACTATCACAGAGGTGTGTTCTGCTACGGGGACACCAAAGGCAACGTCATCATCTTCACCTCCGAAAACGTGACCGACGGGCTGTTCAACCCCAGCGTCCTCCCCAAGGCCTCCAAACGGGGTAGCTAAGATGCCCAGGGCAGGGTGGAGGCTGGCAGTGCACTGGGAGCGGGTGCTGAGGTGGCCCTAGCCCCACGGCTCCTCCCTCTTTTGCTCTGGAGCCTCTGGGAAGGTGGCTCCTCGGAGCTCAGCATCCTGTAGGAGAGAGTGGCGGTGGGGTGGGAGCAGGATGCCAGACGGGCTGAGAAGGGGCAGTCTCTCTGAAGGGTGGGGTTGTGCAGGTGAGGGCGGGGGGCTGCAGGGACCCCCCTCATCCAAGGAAAAAGGAAGTGTACTAGCTGTGTGACCCTGGGGAAGTCACTCATCCCCTCTGAGACTTGGGGTGAGGGCACTGGCTTCCTTGGATGGTGGTGAGGAGGCTTCTGCTCTCTTTGGCTCTGGAGCTGTCTTTGGGTGGGCAGGGGGTGGGGAGGAGACGCTGCCCTGGAGGCGGGCTCTCTGGGGCCTGGAGGCCACCTGGCTGACGTGGGTGTGAGTAAGCACCGCCGACGTCACTGAGCCCCATGTGCTGGGTGCTTTGGGTGCATCACCTGCCATAATCGCTGTCAGGGGGAGGGGCTGCTGTTACAGCCTATTAACAAGAGGGGCTTAGGAGCTGAGTCACCTGGTCGCGAAGGTCTGAGGTCAGGGTGTCTGCCCAGAGTCTACGCTCTTGCCACCTTGCTGGGCTGCTTCCCAGATTGACTAAATGCTGAAGGAAGTTGTTTGGAGATGCTCTGCCAAGTGACACTAGGTCCCCAGAAGCTACAGGGCTTGGGGCTGGCTAGGGACTCCTCTGAAATGGATCCTGTCCTGGATTGAGCCTTGGATGCACAGTGTTAGGTCTTCAGGCTGCTCCACATCCATCCAGATGAGGCCCAGGCCACTAGAGGCCCAGCCACAGGGACACTGACCCCTCCTCCATTTAGGACACCAGAGCTGCCCCTGGGCTTCCAGCCAGAGTTTCCAAGCAAGACACCATCCAGGGCTTCCCAGGCCTCGGCAGAAATAGATCCTGTCCTGGACGCAGCAGTGGCTCCCACCTGCTTTGTCCCTGCCTTGTCGGCCTCTGGTGCCTGCCCTGCCCCAGCCACTCCGCTGTCTGGCCCTGGCCACACTGTACCACCCTGGGAATTGGCAGGGAGGTTGTGGTGGTCTTTGGGCTGAATGGTAGACGAGAAATCGAGGGAGGCAGGTGAAGCTGGAGTCCTGGACAGGATTCCTTCCACGCCACCTGCTGATTGAAGGCTGAGAACATGAAGACAAGGTGGGCCTTGACTTGGAGGAAATGGACAGACCCAGGTGTGCACCCCAGCTCTGTGACCTGGAGCCAGTCACTTGACCTCTCTGTGTCTCCATTCCCTTATTCAAATGGGGCCATCATACATAATTAATGGCTTTGCTGTAAGGCGCATGGAACCAAGGCACAGAGTTAGGCACATGGTAAGTGCTCAGGGACTATATCTTCTCCCCTGCCCTCCCTGGGACCTCACAGCCTAGTGGGAGAGACAGGCAGGTAAGCACGATCACACCGCAGCTCCTCACGAGGCTGCCTCCTGCCTGTGGTCGCGCATACCCAGCCCCGTTTTAGCAGCCTTGTGCGGCATTCCACACCCCGGGACTTCCTTTGCAAGCTTCTTCCTGCCCTCGCAAGATGGGGCTGGTGCCTTTGCAGCAGTAAAATGCTTGGCAGGAGCCCCCAGATCCACCCCACGCCTTTCCCTCCTTAATCCCTGGGAGGGCGCCTGCGCCCAGACCGCTCTGCATTCCTGACCTACCTCCTTCAACTGCTCTGAGGGTGGACCCAAGTTTGTCCTCCGACTCCACTGGCTCCACCCGTCCATGTCCAGCTTGCTTCCCGGGGGACTCATCAGCTGCTGGCCTTGGGTGGTTTCGGCGGCCAGGAGACTCTGAGCCCAGCGAGGGCTGCACCTGGCCTGCTGTCATTGCTCTAGAGGTGCTTGCTTTGTGACGGGTGCCCGCACCTTCCACTTCTTGGAACTTGTCTGTCGGGACAAGGCACACGTGTCGTTTGAGGCATGAAGACAAACTCCCCTGGGACTACTTTTCCGAATGAACAGAACCCAGAGTCTCAGTTCATTCTCCGTTCCAGCGAAGCGGGAGCTCCTGGTGGAGCATCAGCTTGCTTAGAGCGCGGCATCTGGGGCCAGAGGGGCCCTGCGGTCTGGTTCTGGTCCTGCCATGACCTGGCAGGGGACACTCTGGGGGCGGTGTTAATCTTGCTGGGGTGGAGCACCACTGAACTCAGAAGGGAGGACACAGTGAGGTGCGGATGAGTGTTTAGACAGGAAAGCCTGGAGAACGTAGGAGTTATAAACCAATTCGAGACGTCCTTTGAGGCTTTGCTTGTCTGGCAAAGGGGGAAGCTGGTGATTTGCACCTTGGTTTCTTGCCCTATCAGATCACTGGATCAAAGTTTCCATGCAGAAACTCTTAAATGAGAAGTCCGCCTTTTATAGAAGTTACCGAATGAAGGTAAGTTGTCTCCTTGGCCTGTTCCCATGGTCATTATCCGTATACATGCATCACTCAAAAATAAGTGCAAAACGTGGGTCTACCCCCTGGGTTCAGTCTTAGTGCTTAGAGCTTGGTCTCTGGGGACAGGTCAAGGCAGCTGTTGAGTCCCATGAGCTCTGCAGAATGCGTGAGGATCCCAGGCGTGGCCACGTCTCTCTCACTGCCGTCCCTGCTCAGCCCTAGTCTGGGCAAACAGCCTCTCTCTGGAATCGTTCAGTGGCTTCTGGCTGGTTTCCCCACTTCCTTTCTCCCTGCAGCACCGTCTCCATTGAGAGCCAGAGGAATTACACGTTAGAAATACAGTCGTGTCACCCGGTAGCGTCTCATCACAGTTGGAACGAAATCTCAAGTCTTTACCGTGGCCACCCAGACGCGGGGTGATCTGGCCGCCGGCTTGCTCTGGGTCTCGTTTCCTGCCTTTTTCCTCCTCGTTCCCTCTGCTGCAGAGACACAGGCTCCGCGACACAGCCCTTTCCCACCGCTGGCCGGGGCAGTGCTGCCCTCCAGGTTGCAGGGCTCGTCCTGCAGATACTGTGTGCCCCTCTCTGCTTCCTTCCTGTTCTTCCCTGCAGCGCTCGCCACCTCCCAGCTATGTATTGTCCATCACAGCCTGTCACCCTCATGAGACTGATAGCCTCTTGGGGACAGGGACTCTGTGTTGTGCTCTCTGCTCTGTCTTCAGGGCCTAAAGCAGTGCCTGGGGCTTAGTGGGCTCCCAGGACATTTATTGAACAAATGAATGGACTAATGAAAGAACACTCAGGGCGGGTGGGAGTGGGGTGGCCCAAGGCTCCTAAATGCCTCTTTCAGAGAGGTCAGAGCCTTCAGGTACTGTGGCCCTCTCAGGAGGAAGCATGCGGTGGCTGTCCCTTTCCAGCTTCTGTGCGAATCTCATCTTGGGCTTGGCTTCCCCCGTGTGGTGCTAAGTACCCAGGTCCCATTCAGTGCCTTGGATTTGGTGCCTTCATGACAGACACTTGGGGAGATAGTGTTTGTAAAACCTAGCTCGGGGCCTTGCCCGTGGAAGGCACTGAACGAATGTTTGATGAGCCAGTCTCTCCAGTCCGTTTCCTCTACTCTTGTCCTAGAAAGGAAAATCTAGGGATTTTCCCAGGGACATTCAGAGCCCAGCCCGCCCACCTGTTGGGCTTGTGTGTTATCCTTCTGTTGCCCAAGTCACAGCAGAGCGCACACTCACACACTCCGCGCTCCCGTGAGCACGGTATCCAGACACGCGTGGAGGGCAGCAGTGGGCCGGAGAACAGGCTCCTCCACAGTGGGGCTCCCTGTGGGTGGCAGGACCATGGCCTGGCCAGGCTGGAGTCTGTCCTTTCTCCCCTGTTGGGGGACTGATATTAGTAGGGGTCCCACCTTGCCCATCCTCTAACTTATAAAACGAGTGCAAATGAAGGCAGGCTCACGCAACTTTAAGCTTTTTAGACGGAAGTGATGGCCACCACTCTGGGTCATGGGGCCTGGGCTAGGACCGTGGGGCCATATAATTAATATTAATACTTTGTCTGTGATTCCCTAGGAGAAGGGAGTTAGACTCCATGATCTCGGTCCTGCCCACGTTCTGGGGCCAGGCCTGGAGTGCTGTCCTTGGGTTGGGTCCCCTACCACCGCCACTGTCTTCCGCAGGCTCTCCATCCCAACTGGTGTCAGAAGGTCAAGTTCATCCACCAGGTGAATCTGGTGGCCTCCTGTTCTGCCATTGAGAAGTCCTCCCTGGTGCTGACAGTATTGCCATTCACGGCCTCTGAGAAGCCCACGTAAGGAGACCCTTCTCCAGGCTGAGGCCACGGGGTGGGGGAGGTGGGTGGTGAGTGTACCTGAGGTGGGTCTGGCCTCACTTCAGCGTCGTGTGGGCGTCCCTGCAGAGAGGGGACCCACGTTTGGGTTAGTGGCATCTCCGGTGGACAGTGCAGTGTCCTGCAGAAAAGGCCGGTCCAGGGTAGCAGTTACAGTGGGGTGTGGTGGTTGGAGCACAGAGGTCTGGTTTTAGTCGTCACTCAGCCGTTGCCACCAGTGGCTCCTTTGCCCACCAATTTATATGCATAGCTCAGCATAGGAGCCGGCGCACGGTGGCGAGGCAGCCAGCGAAACGTTTTCTGAATGAAGGAATGAAAGCAAGTTACTTGTCCTCTGTGAGCCTCAGTTTCCTCATCTATAAAAGGGGGTGATGACAGCACATACCCCACTTACCTCAAGGACCACTTGAGTGAATGCTCTGCGTGTGTGTGTCCAATCATTGGTAGCATTAGTTCTCTGGAGATGGTTCCAATCTATTCCTCTACCCCAGAGAGAATTTTTTCCTTTCCTTTTAAAAAGTCAGTTATTAGTCACACAAGTATATGTTAAATGCATTGTCCACGTAAAAAAATTAAAACATTAAAAATAAGGTTGGAGTCGTGTGGGGTCCCCCTCCCCATCTCCAATCCCCATTCCCTCACCTGTTGTCGAAGCCCCCACTTGTGTTGTTTTGGTGTTATTTAGTCTGCGTGCATTTGACGGTAGGCACTTCCCCCGAGTCTCTCGGTGGCGTTCTCTGGCTGACCCAGGTGTCAGGCCTTTGGCCTTGTGGCAGTTGGGTCCCCGCAGATTGAATAGTGAGCACCAGGTGAGTCTTCTTGGGGGAAGCCAGATTTGAGGCCTAGTGTTGGGGAGCAGCCAGGTGAGACACGGGGGAGGCCGGGGGCCACTCAGGCCCTGTCTCTGTCTGTCCCTTTCTGTCCTGGTTGTTGTCCACAGGAAGATTCAATCCTGAGATGAGAAGGCTAATTTAGTCCAGCTGGTCATTCTACAGACAGGGGAAACCAGAGGCTCAGGGAGGGAAGTGAAAACTGTTTTGAGCTAGGGTTTATCTCAGGCCTCATTGTAAGCCCAGTACCTTTTTAACCAAAAAGTGTTATGTGCACATTCCCTGCCAAGCCCTGGAGCTCACTGCAGGCTGGAGGACGGGCCTCCGAGAGGGTCTGGTGCGGCCCGGATGTTTCAGTGGTGGCTTCAGTGCTCTGGGTGCAGCTGTGTGGCGGATTTTGTTTGGAGCCGGTTTGTTGGGATCCTCACTCTGCTCTGGTGGTAGTATTACCCCACGTATATGGTATGCGCTTCATTCAGCTTCTTGTTTTATTGGATCCTGATGGCAAGAGGGTTTCAGGGGTCACCTCACCAGGGCCATGAGGGCCTCTGCAGGTCCTGCTGCCTTCCTGCTCTCACCTCTTCCTCCTCCTCCTCCCCGCTCCAGCACCACTGGCCTCCTTGAGGTTCGGGCCTGCTCCTGCCCCGGGGCCTTTGTACCAGTCCTCTCTGCCCGTGTGCTCTTGCTTAAGTAACATTTTTATTATGTAAACTTTTAAATACACACAAAAATAGAGAAAATAGTATAATTCTTTAATATCACTTAGTACCTAGTCCAAATTAATATTTCCCCAAGTGTCTCAGAATATGTTCTTTTTTTCCTTTTTTTTTTTTGAGACAGGATCTCACTGTGTTGCCCTTGTTGGAGTACAGTGGCATAGTCATAGCTCACTGCAGCCTCGGACTCCTGGGCTCAAGTGAGCCTCCTGCCTCAGCCTCCCGAATAGCTGGGAATACAGGCCCATATGACCACACCTGGCTAATTTTTATGCTTTTGTGTAGAGATGGGTTTTGTTATATTGCTCAGGCTGGTCTCAAACTCGTGGCTTCAAGTGATCCTCCTGCCTCGGCTTCCCAAAGTGCTAGAATTACAGGCATAAGCCACTACAACTGGTCTCAGAATATCTTCTTATAATTATTCAGAATCAGATATGAGCAATGTTCTGGGATGGTTTTGAGCAGAGGACTGGTGAGTCTGTGTGGGCAGGAGTGGTAGTAGGGGCATTATAAAGAGGCCATTGCAATAATTTAGGCTATATAGGATAGCGGCCTAGAGTTGACCAGCCAATGGAGATGGAGGGACTGGAGATGTACTTGTATTAGGAGGATAGGTTGGAGAATGTATTTACACACATACTTTCTTGTCTGAATGTAGTATAGCACACTGGTCAGCAGGTGGCACCATTGACCGCTTGCTGATCTGTTTTTTTGGAGCTGCAAGTGGGGCCTGGTACTGCCTCTAGGTCTCAGCCTCCAAGACACAATCTTTGTGTGCCCAAGGGTCTGGCCTCCCTGTAGCCGGCCAGGTGGCTGGAGCCAGGAGTGAACCTGATGGAGGAGCTGGTGTGGAGTGAATGGGCTGACCCACGTCATTTTCCCCTATTGCCCGTCTTTTTTCCCTTCTGTCTTCACCACCTGGTTGAAGTCACCGTCATCTCCCACTCAAACTGCTTGCAGATCTTAGCAGCCTTACCATGACATCCCTCTGGCCGCCTTTCCCGCACGGCAGCCATCTCCAGATCTGATCCAGCTGGGGCACTGCGTGGAGCGGCGCCTCCTGGCCCACCCAGCCCCAGCCATGCTGGCCTTGCGCATGCTGCCCCCTCAGTCTGCAGCTTCCCCCAGCCCCTGTCGCGGCTCGTCCCACAGCCAGCTCCTCCTCGTCCTTCGGGTCTCAGCTTCCCTGCACCCTCCTCAGAGAGGCTTGCAAGAGTGAGTCTCCTTCAGTTTTCTTCTGTTGGAGACACCTGTTTATTTCCCTGGCAGCTCTTGCCATGCTTTGTCAACGTCCATCTCCCGTCTCTCCGCCCAGGTACCTGCTCGTGCTGCTTCCCTCTGGAAGGGAAGCGCCGCGAGGCAGGGTCCAGAGCTGCGCTGCTGGGAACCTTGCAGAGTAGGGGCCCGTGCGTCTTTGTTGAGTGAATGAATGAATCAGCCTGAAATAATTTCCAAAATGATATTTTATGACTGTTCTTCCAGAATATTTTTCTGCACGCATGCTTGTGGAAAGAGGTGTATCTGGTTTGACAATAAATGAAATGTATATGCATGTATATGTTCTTCTTGAAGCTTTGATTTTTAGGGGCATCCCTGTGGTTGTAGAGTGAAGGGAACATTCGAGTGGGAACAAAACTGGAGGTTGGGAAACTAGCTGGGAGGCTGATGCAGAAAGGAAGGGGGCCTGGGCCCAGCAGAGGCCCTGAGTGTGGACTCAGGGCCTGGCTGGATAACGGGCAGGGCCTCCATGCCGCCCAGGATGCTCCCAGGCTGCTGGCTTAGGCCCCCGGAGGTGGTGGAGGAGGGCTGGGTGCCCTACAGCAGGGGCCTTTGAAGGCGGGCGAGTTAGAAAGTGCTGGCAGGGCAGGATGTGTGGATGAGAGGTAGGAGAGTGGGCAAAGGCACAGGGTGCCTCGGGTTCTTGGGTCTGCGAGGGCTGCTGGGCCCTGGCCTTCCTGGCACTCCTGTCTGGGTCATCCTGGCCCTTCGGTCTAAATCCTGACCCCTGTCGGGGGGAAGTAATATTTTTTCTTCACCCATTGCAAGGATTATGGCTGAGGCTCCAATAACAGAAGATAGATTAACAAGAGAAAAGCACACACATGTATTTAATACAAGTTTTATGTGACATGAGAGCCTTCAGGACAGACAGCCCAAAGAAACATGGAAAGCTGTGTATTTTGACACTAAGTTTGATGATGCATGGATAGTCTTGCAGGAGTATGGTCGGGCGGTCGGACGTAGGGCTACAATCCAATGTTAATAAACTGGGGCAGGGACTTAACAAGCCCTGTTTGTTCAGATTCTTCTCTGTGTCCCTGTGTTCAGAGATAAGGACATTTTGTTCCTCGAGGTATAGGTCTAGCACCTATGGGATGAAGTTTTATGACCTGCTTCGGGGGGGATGGCAAGGGGGAGGCGAGAGTGGCATCTTGTTTCTGCTGTTGTCTCAAATGCCAAGGTGCCATATTTTGGGGTAGCATGTCCTGAACCCCATAAACTGATCGTTTGCTAGCTGTGTGGCCTTGGGCGAGCTCCTTCACTTCCCCTTCTGGTGTCTCTATCCCTGCACAGGGCCGATGCCAGTCTCCAGGGCTGTGTGAGGGGTCCAAGTGACCCAGGAGACAGCCTCCACACGGGGACCAGCGCATAGCAAGGGCGTGGCACCCAGATGCTCTCTTCCCTTTCCCCTGCCCTTGGAGCCCCCCTTTTTCTTGATGTGTGTCATGGGTGGGAGGACACCTGTCCTGGGATAGTTGACGTGAAAGTCCAGTTCAGATGCCCTTGGCATGAGGCCAGATGCCTTACTAATGTCAGGAGTTGCTCCTGCCTCGGGGCTGTTTCCACCCGAGAGTGGGAGCCTCTCCCATGAGCTGCCGCTTTGCTGGTGGCCTTGCCCCCAGCTCCTGCCACCCACCTGCTCAGTCTCGGAGGCCCCCTGAGGCTGCTGCAACCAAGCTCTGCAGCCCTCACCTCTTTGCCACTGTAGGTTGACAGTGCTGAATCTAAGAAAAGGGATTCTTTGCTTTGATTACTGCGCAGACAAGAACTTCCTGGGTGAGTGAGTAATCTCCATGTCGCCCAGAGCTGCTGGCCTGGCAGGGCTGGGGTGAGGACTGCTGGGGGCGTGGGCACCACTAGGGCTGGGAAGAAGGCCCTGTGGCACTGGCCTCTGTCTGGCCTCTTCTCCTGCTGCTCTCAGCCTTGCTCGTAGGCCCAGCATGCTGATGCAGGCTCTGCACGGGATAGGGGTGGAGGAGAGGGCAGAACAATGGAGCCCAGGGACACTCCCACCTGGCAAGCCTGGCTGGGGCTGAGGCCTGACCCTGGAGGAAGGGTCCCGGTGGGGGCCTGGGTCGCTGATGCCCATTTCCTCACCTCAGTGACTGGTGGTTACAACCCCATCATCCACCTCTGGAACCCCTCTGTCTCAAAAAAGCCTGTGTGGATGATGAAGGGACATCAGACCTCAGTGACACATGTCATCGTGAACAACAGGAACAGCAGCATACTCATCAGCGTCTCCAGGGACAAGGTGCTATCTCACGGAGCCCCCATCCCCCATGAGTTCTGTCATCCTAGGCGGGACACTGGCACTGGGAATGTGAGCTGGTTCAGCCAGCCCAGGGGAGCGATGCTGGGAGGAACAATGTCACCTCCCGGCCCATGGTCCTGGGCAAAGGCCTAGAGGGAGGAGCTCTGGGAGGAATGAAGGAGAAGACGGCCCTGGGTCCAAGCAGTCCTCCAGAGCTGGGTTCCTGCACAGCCCAGCCTGGCTGCTCACTCTGTGCCCTGGGCAAGTCCCTTCCCTTTCCTGAGCCTCAGTCTCCTCACCCACAGAATGGGCTGTTGAGTGGTTTAGAGGGGACCCGGCAGTACAACAGAGCGTAGTGTCTGGAGTGTAGTAGTACGATACGCATGAGCCAGCCCCTGCCCATCTCGCTGTCAGTGGCGCCGGTGGCCTCCCCCTGCCTGGCTGGCAGGGCTGCCTCGCCTTGCTCAGACGCACGGGCCCATCCCTGCCCCTCTGCAGCTAAGGGTTCAGGATGCCACCCATCTGCTGGGCTATCCAGGATACCAGGCCAGCAGCTACGGGTGACCTCTCTCAGGGGACAAGT
Source organism: Microcebus murinus (assembly GCF_040939455.1). NCBI lineage: Eukaryota > Metazoa > Chordata > Mammalia > Primates > Cheirogaleidae > Microcebus > Microcebus murinus. The sequence goes on from NC_134119.1 coordinate 30,310,884, forward strand.
TGTGTTTTCTTGGACTCAGTAGGTAGAGAAGGCAGCCCCGGGTCCTGAGCAGTCCTCCAGAACTGGGCCCTCAGGGTCACCCAGGCCATCCTCCCCGATACCTCCTTACATACTACTGTCTGGAATTTTCCCAGCCGTGGGAGCTGGCATCATCACCTCCGACCCAGGATCTCAGGTTGGAGGGGTGGGGACAGGGATGGGATGCTGAAATTGTCACAGCCATGGCAGAGGCTGCCTCTAAGAAGTGAGGGCCTGGGGGGGTCCTCTGGGGAAAGCTCCTCTGAACAGGGGGCTACTCTGGGGACAGACAGGCATTTGGCAACTATGTTGGTGGCCACTCTTGGACTGTGTCCCAAGCTGGGTTTACTTGAGCGAGGCTGGAGTGGGAGCACAGGAGGGCCTGGCTGCACGTGCTGCCTTGGCCTCCATGCTCAGCCATGGAGTCGGCGACTGCAGTGGACGGAGGCTTGAGGGAATCCTGGGGGGCAGGGCCGTCCCTCGTCTCATCCCGCGCCATGCACCTGGGTCGTGTGAGCGTAAGAACAGCCTCTCTGTGGGAGGGTGCGATGGTGGCAGTGCTCAGGACATGCCCTATCCCCGAGCACCCACCCTTGGCCTCTTGCCTGCCTCCCACCCCCCCAGAACATCCGTGTGTGGGACATGGACGACCAAATATGCCTCCAGTCTCTCTGCGGGAAGCGGTTTGCCCTGGGAAACTGCCCGATCACCAGCGCCTACTTCCACAAGGACGACACCCTCATCTGCAGCACCTATTCAGTGAGCACTGCCCCGGGAGGGCCAGGGTCTGACCTCCCCAGGGAACCCAGGGGTGGTCACGTCACGTCCGTCCTGAGATTGTTGAAGCTGCTAGATTGTGGCCTGGCCCGTGAGACTCCACGTCTTGGGATTTCCCAAAAGACTGTTTCTAGGTCCCTGGCTGTCATCCTCTCTGTCGCTCCTGCTCTCTGTGCCTTTCCTCGCCTGTACATCCCCTGGACTCTCCCTCCAGAAGCCCACCCTGACCCCCAGGCTGGGCTAGAGATTTCCTCCACGCTCCCTCGGCCCCATGCCTTCCTTTGGTCATGGCCCTCACAGCTCTGTCCTGTCCTGCTATGTGACTGTCTTTCCTGCCAAGTCAGGAACTCCAGGAAGGCAGGGGCCACGTCTGAGCGGCCTCTCTGGAGGAGAGAGCCTGGAGGAACCTGGCAGGAAGGCCGTCTGTGAGTTAGGACTTGGCTGGTGCCCACGAGAGGTCTGCCCTGACCCTGGAGAACACGGGAGATGGGTAGCGAGTGCGAGCTGCTGCCTGTGGGGTGGAGGTGATGGGGGCCAGGGGACCGCGAGGCTGACGAATACCAGTGGACAGAGAGGTTCTGCCTAGAAAGGGGAAGAGGGTGCTGCTTGCGGTTGAGCCCCACTGAGGCCTCGTGCCGGCCGCCTGTTGACCAGGCATCCCTGGCAGGGGACATGCATGCCATCCTTGTGCACTTGACTGGCTTTTCCCCAGATTGAATGTTTCTTGAGAAGGAGGCATGTGGGTTCCTTCATCTCTTTGCTGAGTAGCAGGCAGGCCGTCAACATTTATTGAATTAAATAGACTTTTAAAGTTTGTTTCAGATTATTGAATGTTACTGACCCCCTGCCCTTTGTTGGGAGCTGAGAATATCTTAATAAGACACTGTCCCATCTCTCAAGGAACCTACAAGGTAGAAGAAAAACATATAATTTAGGTAGAAAGTGCTATGTGTTATGGTAGTTTTTATTTTATTTTATTTTTTTATTTCAGCATATTATTTCAGCATACAAATGTTTAGGTTACGTATGTTGCCTTCGCTCCCCTTCCCCACCAGAGTCAGAGCTTCCAGCGTGCCCATCCCCCATGTGGTGCACATCACACTCATTATGTATGTATATACCCATCCCCTCTTCCCCCCTCCCATCTGCCCGATGCCAGGTAAATGTTATTTCTATATGTGCATTTAGGTGTTGATCGGTGAAACCAATTTGCTGGTGAGTACATGTGGTGCTTATTTTTCCGTTCTTGGGATACTTCACTTAGTAGAATGGGTTCCAGCTCTATCCAGGAAAATACAAGAGGTGCTATATCATCATTGTTTCTTATAGCTGAATAGTACTCCATGGTATACATATACCACCTTTTATTAATCCATTCATGTATTGATGGGCACTTGGGTTGTTTCCACACCTTTGGAATTGTGTTGCTATAAACATTTGAGTGCAGATGTATTTTTTTTTTTGAGACAGAGTCTTGCTTTGTTGCCCAGGCTAGACTGAGTGCCGTGGTGTCAGCCTAGCTCACAGCAACCTCAAACTCCTGGGCTCAAACGATCCTACTGCCTCAGCCTCCCAAGTAGCTGGGACTACAGGCATGCGCCACCATGCCCGGCCAATTTTTTCTATATATATTAATTGGCCAATTAATTTCTTTCTATTTATAGTAGAGACGGGGTCTCGCTCTTGCTCAGGCTGGTTTTGAATTCCGGACCTCGAGCAATCCACCTGTCTCAGCCTCCCAGAGTGCTTACATTACAGGCATGAGCCACCGCGCCCGGCCCAGATGTCTTTTTTATACAATATCTTTTGTTCTTTTGGGTAGATGCCCAGTAATGGGATTGCTGGATCAAATGGTAGATCTACTTGTATCTCTTTAAGGTATCTCCATATTGCTTTCCCCAGGCACTAGTTTGCAGTCCCACCAATAGTGTCTGAGTGTTCCTATCTCTCTGCATCCATGCCAACATTTATTTTTTTGGGACTTTTTGATGAAGGCCATTCTCGCTCATTGTAGTTTTGATTTGCATTTCCCTGATGATTAGAGATGTTGAGCATTTTTTCATATGTTTGTTGGCCATTATTCTGTTTTCTTTTGAAAAGTCTCTGTTTATGTCCTTTGCCCACTTTTGATAGGTTGTTTGCTTTTTTCTTGCTGATTTTCCTGAGTTCTAAATAGATTCTAGTTCTCAGCTCTTTATCAGATGTGTAGCTTGCAAAAAGTTTCTCCCATTCTGTAGGTTGTCTGTTTGCTCTCGTGATAGTTTCTTTGGCTGTGCAGAAGCTTTTTGATTTGATCAGGTCCCATTAATTTATTTTTGTTGTTGCTGTGATTGCCTTTGGGATCTTCTTTATAAATTCTTTGCCTAGGCCAATGTCTAGAAGAGTATTTCCAACGTTTTCCTCTAGAATTCTAATAGTTTCTCGCACCTTAGGTTTAAGTCTGTTACCCAGTGTGAGTTGATTTTTGTGAGAGGTGAAAGGAGTGGATCCTGTTTCAGTCTTCTACATGTGGCTATCCAGTTTTCCCAGCACCATTTATTGAATAAGGATTCTTTTCCCCAGTGTATGTTTTTGTCTGCTTTGTCAAAGGTTAGATGGCTATATGAGGATGGTTTTATATCTGGGTTCTCTGTTCTGTTCCACTGGTCAATGTCCCTGTTCTTGTGCCAATACCAAGCTGTTTTAATGACTATAGCCTTGTAGTATAGTTTGAAGTCTGGTAAATTGATACCTCCCATTTTGTTTTTATTACCTAGGATTACTTTTGCTATATGGGGTCTTCTCTGGTTCCATAAAAAGCGCAAAATTATTTTTTCTATATCTGTGAAAGATGATGTTTGTATTTTAATAGGGATTGCATTGACTCTGTAGATCACTTTTTAGTGATAGTCATTTTAACAATGTTGTAGTACAGACATTTTAACAATGTTGATTCTGCCAACCCACGAGCATGGTATGGTTTTCCACCTGTTTATGTCCTCTGTTATTTCCTTCCTCTATGGTAGAGTTTTGTGCTAAGTGCTTCACAGAGCACAGAGGAATCCTTAGCCCAGCCCAAGGCAAGGGGTAGTTAGGGAAGGCTTCCTGGAGGGAACACCTGATTGAGACTTTGGCTTCTCAGAAGGTATAAAGCAAGAGGGACCTTGGACTTGGCCTTTGGAATTCTAGGAATACGAGGGTTTGGAAGGCCAATCCCAGGGAGTGGGGGCAGGGGACCAGCCCCAGGAGCCTTGCTGGGCTTAGACCTGTGCACCATCAGGATGTCTTGATGTCTTGGTTTATTGGAAGTTCCTCCTTGGGACCCAGTCAGTGAGGGCAGAGTCTCCTGACTGCCCAGCTGTCTGTCCCTTTCTTCACCTACAGATTGGGATCCTAAAAGGATACTTGGAGGCCCAGGGGCCTATGAAAGCAGGGAAGATCACAACTCATGGCTCGTCCCTGTGCGCTGTCCTCTACAGCAGGATCTTTAAGGAGGTGAGTGGCCCAGGGCTTGCCTCCGAGACAGGCAGGAGCACCGGGTAGTGTGGCATAGGACCTGCACCTCCGTGGGCTTGGGTGTCTGCAGTCAGCTCCTGTGGCATGTTGGGAACTCTTATGGCTTTGGTGGTGGTGCTGGCGACAGCGGGGTATAGACCAAAAGCAGCTCTGCAGGCAGGTCTGTGTGAAATCAGATCCAAGCTCTACCAATCGGTCACTGGATTGTCTGAGCCTCCTTGCTCCTGGCTGAGTGCCTTAGGTCAGTTCTGGATAGGAGCCTTCTTTATGCAGAGTGTGAGATGAGACACTAGTTATGGGGTGCGCTCTGAGGTTCCCGAGTGGGTGCTGTTCTTGAGCACCACTCTGCAGGGAAGCCGTAGCTTGGCTTTGTTCACTGAGGGGAGGGAGGGAGGCCCGGCAGTAATAGCACCCTGGTCTTGAGTAGAGATCTCTGGGTTGGGCAGGGCAGCTGGGCACATGGAATTGTTTCTAGGGTGTGGGAACAGAAAGGGCTGGCAGGGCCTGTGCTCACTACTATTTGGACCTCTTGTCTTGCCTGGGCTCTGGGCAGGGCAGGCCGCACCTGCTGCAGACAAGGCTGGAGTCATCTCTGGGCTTCTCTCCCCTCCTGGCTGCTGGCACCAGCATCTCTGACTGCATTAGGGCTCTTCAATGCCTTTCAACAGGTTTTTTTTGTTGTTTGTTTATTTGGGTTTTCTGTGTTTTTTTTTTTGTTGGTTTTTTTTTAATTTCCCAGCTTTTCTGTTCTCACTAGGAGGGTTGGTCTGAAATAGACTTACCTGCTTCTGTTGTGTTATAACATTTGTAATGGCAGCAAAATGTTTCATTGAGTGCCATTACTGTCCTTTACTCTTCACATTTCCTTACTTAGGGGTAGTTTATTTCCTGGCTTTTTGTTTGGTTTGGTTTTGCTCGGTCATAATTAATGGTGCTTTAGTAAATGTCTTTTCTGAGTTAACAACTATTTTCTTTGGATGGATTTCTGAGTTAATGGGACTTCATCAAATTGTTTTCTTCTAAAAGAGCAGTGCCGTGTGCACTGCCCCATGATAGGGAAAGGCCTGTTTTCAAGAGTGCCTTGTTCTGCCACAAGGCCCTAAAAGTCGGTTTTCTCCATGCATGGAGGGCTCCGTGCGTGGAGGGGAGGGGCTGTGGCTCTTGGGAGTAGAGGCCCCGGCCCCTCCAGCAGCCCCCAGCTTCGTGCTCCCCACAGGTGGTAACTGGCTCCCTGCAAGGCTCAGTGAATGTGTGGGAGATCGTGACGGGCACGAAGCTGATGGAGTTCTCTGTGTCCGGTGCCCAGAGCGTGGAGCTGACCGCCATGGCCCTGGACGAATCACAGCGGTGCCTGCTCACAGGTTTGCGGGACGGCACGATGAAGATGTGGAACTATAACATCGGTGAATGCCTTTTGGTCTTTCCCAACCCAGACCAGCTGGAGGTCAGTCTGGCTTGGCAGCTGGAGCCAGGGAGGGCCTCTCTGAGACACAGAGCCCAGCTCCCGTGGCCCCAGGATGCACTGTTTTCTATGCCTCCCTGAAAGGCTGTGTAGCATAGTCAGGCTGCCTGCTCCAAACCTCCCTGAGCCTATGTGTCCTCATGCATGAAATGAACAGGTAACAGTGCCAGCCTTAGCTAGGTTTCCACAGGTATTAGCTACTCTTGCTTTTTAAATTTGTTAGCACTTCTCATCCCACATATTGGAGCTTTGGACTGCATTTCCAACAGTGAGGTCAGGTGATTCTGAGCCATGCGTGCTCACCCCTGTTTGAGAAATGCCTGGTAGGATTCTAGGGACAGTCCATGGGTGTGGCATAGTGCAAAGCCAGCACTCCCACTTTGGGACTTGAGCCCACTATCTTAGCCCCTATGACACAGTCCTTTAACCAACTGAGAAAGAGTACTTGGCCAAGAAGTGAGGGGTTTGAGTATTGTTTCAGATCCTATCACTCGGTGGTTATTTGACCTTAGCCAGGTCACTTGTCTGTTTCCCAGGTATCCTCTCTATAAAATGGACATGGATACCTACCCTGCCTGCCTCCCCTAAGGCTGTGAAATGAGATAATGGGATGTGGGAGCACTCTAGAAAATACAGCGTGGTATCGACTCTATGGAATGCTCTTCATCTTTGAGACATTTGACTTCTTGCTTGGTATCTTTAGGATGACATTTAGGGCCCAGAGCCATTTTCTCTGAGAAGTTTTAGAGTTCTGTTTTCTTTCAACAGATTAGTGGGATTGTCCATATGAATGAAGTGTTCTACGTAACAGGGTGGAGTAAGAGAATCACCTGTTTCATGTGAGTAGAAGCATGCGTGGTGAGCAGATAAGGGTAGCTGAACGTTCTCTTTCCAGGTGTGTTCCTCCATTCCTGGCTTACCTGGTGGTTGGAACACCAAGCAGGAAACTAGTGGTGGGTAATGACTGTTGCTTCATCTGCTCATCCATTCATTCATCCATCATTCATTGGGGCTAATATATTCTTGACTTTTTGCTAGGTGCTGGGGATGGGTATAAACAAGAATGATGGAGTCTCCATCGTCCTGGAGCATGTATTTCATCAGGGGAATGTCTTACTCTGTTTGGGCTACTGTAACAGAATACTATAGTGGTATTCTGGGTGGCTTATAAACAACAGAAATTTATTTCTCACAGTTCTGGAGACTGGGAAGTCCAAGATCAAGGGTGCTGGCAGATGTGGTGTCTGGTGAGGGCTCTCTTCTTGGCTTATAGACAGCTGTCTTCTTGCTGTAACCTTACATAGTGAAAGGGGTGAGAGATCTCTCTGGGGTGTCTTCTTCTTCTTCCTTTTTTTTTTTTTTTTTTTTTTTGAGACAGAGTCTCGCTTTGTTGCCCAGGCTAGAGTGAGTGCCGTGGCATCAGCCTAGCTCACAGCAACCTCAAACTCCTGGGCTCAAGCAATCCTACTGCCTCAGCCTCCCGAGTAGCTGGGACTACAGGCATGCGACCATGCCTGGCTAATTTTTTCTATATATATTAGTTGGCCAATTAATTTCTTTCTATTTGTAGTAGAGACGGGGTCTTGCTCTTGCTCTTGCTCAGGCTGGTTTTGAACTCCTGACCTTGAGCAATCCACCTGCCTCGGCCTCCCAGAATGCTAGGATTATAGGCGTGAACTACCGCGCCCAGCCAACAATTTGGTCTTTATTTAAAAAAATTTTTTTTGAGACAGGGTCTGGGTCTGTTGCCCCAGCTAGAGTACAGTGGCATCATCATAGCTCACTGCAACCTTTAACTCTTGGACTCAAGTGATACTCCTGCTTCAGCCTCCCAAGTAGCTGGGACTACAGGCACATACCATAACACCCAGCTAAATTTCTAGTTTTAGTAAAGACAGAGTCTCACTCTTGCTCAGGCTGGTCTTGAACTTCTGACCTCAAGCAATCCTCCTACCTTATCTCTAAAAGTGCTAGGATTTGCATTTTACTATAAGCAGTCAGGAGAAGCCAGGCCACTCCTTCAATATGTAGCTTAGAAATTTCCTCAGCCAGATTTCTAATTTCTTCTTTCACAAGTTCTACCTCCCATGAAACACTAGACCACAAACATAATTCAGCCAAGTTCTTTGCCACTTTTTAATAAGGATGGGCCTTTCTTCCAGTTTCCAGTAACATGTGCTTCATTTTCATCCAAGACTTCACCAGAATGGTCTTTACCATCCATATTTCTACCAACATTCTACTCAGGATCATTTAGGAATTCTCTAAGAAGATTGAGGCTTTCTCCGCAGCTCTCTTATTTTCTTTCTGGGCCCTCACAGGAATCACTCTCAGTGGTTTGTGTGTGGCAATGTGGCCTTTCTTGGACATGCACCTCAAAACTGCTCTTGCTTCTGCTTGTCACCCAGTTCTAAAGCTGCTTGCACATTTTTAGGTATTCATTATGACAGCACCCTACTTCTGGTACCAATTTCTGTCTTAGTGCACTCAGGCTGTTGTAACAGAATACCGTGGAGTAGGTGGCTTATAACAGAGATTTATTTCTTACCGTTCAGGGGACTGGGAAGTCCTAGATGAAAGCACTGGCAAATTTGGGTCTGGTGAGGGCCTGCTTCCTGGTTCATAGATGACCATCTTTCTCACTGTACCCCTCCATGGCCGAAAAAACAAGGGATCTCTCTGGGGCCCCTTTTTATACGGGCACCAGTCCCGTTTGTGAGAGCTTTGCCCTCCTAATCTCATCGCCTCCCAAAGTCCCCACCCCCATCACCCTCACATTGAGGATTAGGTCTTAACATATGAATTTTGGGGGAACACAAATGCTCAATCTATATCTAGGAGGCAGCCACCAATCAAATAATTTCATTTATAATTATAAAGTATATTGAATGCTATGAACAACAGTAGAGGTTTCTGGGAGTGGGTAGAAACCTGATTTCTTCTTGGGGGCACAGTCAGAAAAGGCTCAGCTAAGGGTGTTGCGGGTGGAGTATGATCCGAAGGGTGAACAGGAGAGGTCTCGGTGAAGTCCTTGGGATAGGATGTGCGTTCCAGACAGAGGGAACAGCACGTGCAAGGTTTCTTCCCTTTTAGGGGACCTTCCCCCTTCTGTGAGCCTTAATCCTTACCTAGGTATCTGAGGGTGAATTAAGATTCATTATCCATAAGGTTAGTTTATGTAAAGCACCTAGGATGGGGTCTTTATAGTTGGCACGTAGTAAGTGTTCAGTAAATGAGGCCAATGGCTTCAACCCAGCTCTGACAGCGGAGATTATCCTTCTCTGGGTGGGCTTCCAGAACCCTAAAGGCCTCAGTGTTCTCCCAGTAGAGCATGAAAGGCAGAGCTCCCAGCTCTCCTGCCTCTGGCCGTGTGCACGACAGGTTCCACAAGACCCGGCCGGTGCTCTTGTGCTACCACTGGCAGACCTTCCACACAGAGGACATCCTGAGCATGGCCAAGTACCGGAACCAGTTCCTCGGGACCTCCTCTTACAATGGGGACATCCTCTTCTGGAACACCAGCATCTTCAAGCCCATCTTCAACTTCAACGCCTCTGAGGGCCCCTTGCCCCTGCAGCCCAAGAGGGTATGGTCAGCAGGTGCACTCTCCTCTCAGCTGTGGGCCAGAATCCTGTAGGGTGTGGAGGACAGGGAGCACCCTGGAAGTAAAAGGGGCAGTGGTGACTTGTTCTGGAAGGGGTTGGGAACTAGGCAGGTAGGTTTCCCTAATTTTCCTCATTGGATAGATGAGAAAACAGACACAGAGAGGTTAAGCACCTTGCCTAAGGTCACACAGCCAACGAGGGGTAGATCTAAACTCAGGCAGTCTGGCTCCAGGGCTGATGGTGCTAGTCCTGTCCTTGTTAGTATTACGGGTTACTCATTCCTTGAAGGTGGCTCACATCTTACCTGGTGCTGTTACACATTACTGCTCTGGGCCCACCAGGCTCCTAGTAGGGGCTTAGGAAGCCCGTACAGTCTCTGAATTGCCATATTTTAGCAGATTAAAGCTGGAAGGGACCTTAGGGGTCACCTCATCCAGTGGTTTTCCAAAGGTGTTGGGGAGAGATGCTTGGAAGTTATTGTATCGGTGAGGGGGCTCTGGTAGGTGGGGCTTCCCCAGAAGAGCTCAGCTTTTTATCCATTTTATACTTCAGAGCTTCCTTTGAGGTTAAAAACAACCTCAAAAAGATTTAGGAACCACTGTCCATCTTATAGATGGGGAGATTGAGTTCCTCCTGGGAGCAGTGTCCTGCCTGCGGGCACTCAGGGCATTTACAGTTGGCCCAGGGTGGAGTCATAAGCTCTGGTCCGATGCCTTTAAGGGTGCCAGGTTTCTGGGAACAAGGCCTGGGGAGCTGGGAGGGCCCCACAGTATCAGCATAGGGCCGGATTTCCCTCCACGACATGGCGATGTCCTACGAGCTGCTCTCTTCCTGGCACAGGTGAAAGACGTGGACAGCTGCTCCGCGCCCAGCATACCCTGTGCGGAGCCGGAGAAGTGGGCATACAAGTCCCACAGGAGGTTCTCTGTGGCCAGTGCCAACCCGAGGCGGAGCCTGACGTCGTCCGTCCCAGTGATAGGACTCGAGAGAGACATGGAGCCAGACAGGCTTGTGCTGCAGCAGGTGGGAGCCAGAGCCCAAGCAGGAGGTGACCTCCCTCTCCAGCCGCCTACGTTCCTTCGTTGTGCGTTTGTTTTCTTGTGCAGAGGCACTTTTTCCATAGTGTCTGTCAGTCCAAGCCTTGCGGGCCCAGGCAGGGCACCTCCCTGTTTTAGTCCCACCGCATCTAACCCACTCTGCTGCCTCAAGCCTGGGCATGGCCCATTCCCAGAGCGTGGCGATACCAGGCCCCAAAGTCTGAAAGCTTAGAGGCAGGACCCAAAGGGAACGTAACCCTAAAAGTCTAAAATTGGATGTTAGATCCTGGGCCCCATTCTCAGTCCCCAAGCTCATATCTCCTGGCCCCAGCCCAGATGCAGACGGGAGCCATAGAGGCCTCACCTTGGAGACTAGGCTGTGAAGGTCTGAGGCCCAGATGTTGGCAAACCACTTTCCTCCTCCTCTGGGCCCCATTTCTGCCGCAGGATTAACTCTTCCTTGAATGACTGACAGTTCTGTTTTGGGGGAGCAGGGAGAAGAGCAGGAGGAACCACTCTCCCTGCTTGCAGGGGGTGGGTAGGCTTTAGGCTTGCAGCAGTGAGAACGAGGGCAGGAGGCTCCCGTGGCAGCAGAGGAGCCAGTCAGATTGTTTCCCCAGCCGACGTCTGATCCCCTTCCTGAGCCAAGGCTTGAGTGAGCAACACCGCCCCACCCAAGCACACAGTTGCCAGGCATAGCGCAGTGTAGACCTAGATCTAGCACTACCTGCCAGGACATAATTCTGCCGTTAAGATGTGTGCCCTTTACCATACAGCACTCATGCCACCTTTGAAGTGTCAGGGTCACACCCCTGCTCTCAAATCTTTTAGAGCAACGGGTACATAGGCCCCTCTGTCCTCAGTTTTAACCAGGTAGTCTCTTCCAGGACAAAGGAAGGATCTTTCCCAAAGGCAGACGCAAGCCTCTGTCTCAGAGAGCAGAATTGCTGGGAACTTAAGGTGGAGATTTCCCAGCCTCAGAGTGGCTTACAACTCAGGGCGCACCAGACACCTGCTGTGCTCCCCACAGGGCAGCTGCTTGTTTGCCATCTGCCTCTGGTATCCAGTCCCCACGGGGAAGGGAAAGAGCCTGATGGTGACCCGGGAGGCCCATTTTTCTTTCCAGAAACGTGCCAGCGCTGATGTTTTCAAGTGGTCAAGCAAGCGCCGTAGCAGACAGTCATCAACGCACGAGGCTGAAGTGAGAAAAGAGGAGCTCCAGAAGAATATGCTGCTGCGGTCCAGAGCTTCAGTGGAGAAGGTTGGCCATGCCCTGCCAGGGAGTCGGGCGTGAGCCAGGCAGCCGGCAGTCAGATGGGGCTGGGGGCCTAGGCGATGGGGTGCTTAGGGGGTGAGCAGTGTGACCCTCATGCTTGGGAGTGCTGGGCTGGGAGGTAGGAGAAGTGGCATTTCTAGAATCCACTGTTAGAATGCCCTCCTGTTACCGGGGACGGTGTTTTGTATGACATTCAAGTTGGGGGATTGGTTCACCTCCGTTCTCTGTTCCTCCCGTGCCTTACACTTCCTGACCCTGGACACCCCTTGCGGTAATAGTTACTCCCCCTCCTGCAAATACATATCATAGTTGGGGTAGGGTGTGGCAGGCCTGCCCCATCGCCCAGCTTCAGGGACCAGGGACTCGAGAGCCAGCAGCGGTGCCCCCAGAGTGGGTCCTGCAGTGCTGGGCGGAGAGCGGGGAGTGGCTGCACCTTCTCTTCTGTGAATGTTCTTCCTTCCCTTTTAAAAAGTACCTTAAAAAACTTTTAAAAGCAATAATGCTAATGCATTTAAAAGAAAGAATAGAAGTATGTGTAAAGAAAAAATAAAGGTCCCCTGTGTGTTGCTCATCCCACCCCATGCCACTCACAACTCACAGTCACTGCTAACAGATTGGTTTGAGCCTTTGTACATTTTTTAGACCAGTGACATAAAATGATAGCTGTGTCTTACCATTTGAGTTTTTTTTTTTTTTGAGACAGAGTCTCACTTTGTTGTCCAGGCTAGAGTGAGTGCCGTGGCGTCAGCCTAGCTCACAGCAACCTCAAACTCCTGGGCTTGAGTGATCCTTCTGCCTCAGCCTCCCGAGTAGCTGGGACTACAGGCATGCGCCACCATGCCCGGCTAATTTTTTTTTTTTTATATATATATCAGTTGGCCAATTAATTTCTTTCTATTTATAGTAGAGACGGGGTCTCGCTCTTGCTCAGGCTGGTTTTGAACTCCTGACCTTGAGCAATCCGCCCGCCTCGGCCTCCCAAGAGCTAGGATTACAGGCGTGAGCCACAGCGCCCGGCCTACCATTTGAGTTTTTATTTAAGTATATATCATGGATATGCCTTCATGTCAGTAATTTAGAGTCATCTTAGTCTTTTGTTATCTTATTCTTTTTAATAATTTCACAGTGCCCCATAATTTAGATGTATCATGAACATACAGTTAGTTCCAGGTTTTAGCTTTTAGAAGCAGCACTACACTGAGCATCCTTGTACATGCATTGTGGTGTACTAGTGCGAGTATACTGAAAGGACAGATTCTTGGAAGCAGAATTATCAACAGACCCTATCTCTTCAAATCTGTGAATCCATGGTAGATGGTTCAAAACCTGACCTTTTGGGTTGGTGACCTAGTGCTGTCATAGCACAGGCATTTCCTATATGCCAAGCACTGGGAGGGAGCCATGAACAAAAGACACCAAGCCCCTGCCTTCATGGAGCTGCCATTCCAGTTGGGGCAAGACAGAAAATTAACCAGCAAGTGAAATAAAGGGCACGTCAGAGAGTGAGCAAATTGAGTGGAGAAGGCTGGGAAGAGAGCGGGAAGAACAGGCATGGGAGGTGGCAATGGTGTTGCTGTTTTAATAGGCTGGTGGGGGAGAGCTTCACAGAGGAGGCGGCATTTGCACAGAGCTTGAAGGAAATAAGGAAACATGGCCTGCAGTTATCTGGAAGGAGGGTGACCCAGGAAGAGGGAACAGCAGGCACAAAGACCATCCTGGGGAGAGCTTATATGGAGTTCAAGACAGAGCACTTCTTTCTGTTAAGAGGTGGTATATTACATTGATTGATTTTCATATGTTGAACCATCCTTGAATTACAGGAATAAATCCTACTTGGTCATGGTATATAATCCTTTTAATATGCTACTGAATTGGGTTTTGCTAGTATTTTTTTAGAGAATTTTTTGCATCAGTGTGTTTTCGTTTTTGTTTTGTCTTTTGGTTTAGGATGATTTATTAGGGGAACTTGCTGATAGAAGTATGGTCTTTGGTGGCCACAAGACAGGTAGATCTTCCCAACAGCAACTCCTGAGACCCAGGGCTTCTATCTTAGGGAAGAAGTATATGTGGTCTGGGAGGAATGCGTAGTGGCTAAAAGTGTCATAGCCTATTATGTATGCAGCAACATCAAGGGTTGTTTTGAAAGAAAGCGAAACTTACAGGGAATAGGCGTTCCTACATAAAGAGTAATATATCAGCTAAACACTTTGGAGGCATTCGTGGACTTGAGGTTAGTCAGGTGGATTAGTGTTTAAATAAAGTCACTTTTGTCCCCACAAATAAATTGCATAAACATTGCATTGCATAGCATAAAAGATATTAAGCAAAAAGCACTCATTCCCTTAAAAGGAGAGAGAAGGAGGACAGTGAGGCTAATGACCATCACGGCATGGCCAAATAACACAGGCTTAGTAGGTAGTTATTGGACCTCTTTGACCAATGGATCTGTGCTTTGCAGGTGTGTACCACCACTGGGTTTCACAGGCTTCGGTAAACAAAGTGATTTGCAGTTCTCTTTTACTGGGCATTCTTCTATTGCGAACCTATTTGGTGAAGAGAAGCTTGAGTTTCTCATGCACTTCCATCAACTTTATTGGAGCTGGTTTTGTACTATGGTCACCCATTTAACTTCCTTCATGATTGATTCTCTGAGAGCCAGAGGACCCTGCCTTGGACGCTCAGTGGAAGAATGCCATCTGATGTCTCCCAGTGTCTTGCACTGCGGCTCTCCTGTAGCAGAGAGGTGGAGAGGTGAGAGGCCAGGGCTCATACCGTTCCAGTGAGATGATCACTGCCTTAGGCTGCTGCCCCGACCTCTCAAAAAATGGGATCTGCCTCTGGGCTCTGGCGAGGGGAGAGGAACTGGCCCCTCAGCCGGCTGATCAGAAACATATTACACATACGGACAGGCATACACCACCATTTAGTTCAAGTGGGGATGGCTTGAGGAAGGGGAAACGTGAACGAGTTTGGCAATTTTTTTTCTTCTTTCACCCATGGATATAAAATAAGCAGATACTGTTGGATGTGGTTATTGGTTATCTTTGGATAACAAAGCAATAAAATAGGGTTTCACACAATATAAACATGGCTTTTGTTGTCAGTGAAAGCTGTTGTTGCTTGAATGATGAAAAATTGTTTCGGGTACAGGCTGTGTTCAAGATGTCAGTTATCAAGGTGCTGTTACTGCCCTAGAAGTGTGTGGCTCTGCCTTGGATCAGGTGGCTCAGCTTCCTCCAGCACTGAGCTGGAATCCATCCCTGTGGACTTTGTCTGTCTCATTTGATGGAGAGTGATAAAGGCCAGATTGACCATCCATTCAAAATGAAGCTAGAGCAGGTTAGCCAAGGAAGAGTTAACTGAACTCCAAAAGATGACCTTGATTGGGAGACAGAGACAGGAAGATCCCTTGAGGCCAGGAGTTCAAGACCTGCCTGGGCAACATAGCAAGGTCTGGTCTGTACTAAAAAATAATTTAAAAACATTAGCTGGGTGTGGTGGTGTGTGCCTGTAGTCCCAGCTACTCACTCAAGAGGCTGAGACAGGAGGGTCCCTTGAGCTCAGGAGTTCAAGTTGACCCTGGGCAACACAGCAAGACCTCATCTCTGATGATTCGTCTGGTCCCAGGCTGCGGCTTCAGTTTGCTCTGCCAGGGGGCTCCCACCTGCCAAGTGTGATGCTCTGTGTCGGATGTTCATTAGGGATATATACCAATATATATATATATACACCAATATATACCTATATATCTATATCTATATATATAGATATACCAATATATATATATTCTCTGTAGTGTCTTTGTCTGGCTTTGGTATCAGGATAATGCTGGCCTTGAATGAATTAGGATGTGTTACTTCTTCAGTAATTTGGAAAAGTTTGAGAAGGATCAGTGTTTATTCTTCATTGTATGTGTGATGACTTCACCAGTGAAGCCATCAGATCCTGGTTTTTGTCCCTGGCACGTGGGCCGATGGAGAGCAGGTTGATGCAGGTTGAGCATCTCGTTTTGGACTTCTTTGCAAATAAGCATAATCAAGATTTCTTTTCACGTTGTTGGCGACATGTTTTGGGGACACATCAGCCATCACGACTTCAAGTTCTGAGTGAGCAGCAGTGAGGAAGCCTACGATCTCACCTTCCTGGCCAGACTTGCTCTACCCCCCGACCATGCTCTTGGCCTCATGCAGGGTGCCAGCAGGAAACTCTCTTCCCATGCTTGCCATGCTGGGTAGTTTCCCATGGTGGCCCCCATGTAGGCCACAGCAGTGTCATGTAAGGCAGAAGCGAGCAGAGGGGGGACCTAGCAAAGGGTTTGATCAAAGCGAGACTTGAACAAGAATTTGGTTAAAATGCTTTCTTGATGATTGGCTAGAAATTATGGGTATTTCGTGATAGATATAGATGAAGAGGAGAGTTCCTTCTCTAGATCATTTTGAGTTGAGTTACAGGCCTTGAAAAATCTTGTTTGAGCCCTACGTCAAGTCAAACTTGTGTGTCTTCATTCGGTAAACATTTATTGATCATGTCCTATGTGTCAGGCATCGTTGTAGTTACTGAGGATAAAGTAGTGAACAAAAAAGTCACAAATCCCTGTCCTCTATAGCTCATAGCCCAGTACGATGTTCCTTGTCACCAGCTAGGTAGGAGGGATGGAATCACCATCACCATTCTTGTTGGGTACCCAGGAACATGGGGGACCAGCGGGGTGCAGTCCCGGGTGACTGTCCCGGGTTCCCTCAGCCCTGCTGAGCCAGGCCCACCTCTGCCACGCAGATCATCTTCCTGCACACCCGGCCTCGCCACCCACACGTGGCTGCCCTGCTGAGCAGCTGCAGCGACGGCTACATCTACGCCTGGTCCATCCACGGGAGCGGAGGCCTGCTGGGGAAGTTCTCTGTGGAGCTCAACGAGTATGGTACTTTTGTCGTGGGTGCCATGGCCACTGACAAAAATGACTACATCCTCGTCACAGGGGATTCCCAAGGGCAAATCAAGGTGAGGAAAAGCTGGCATTAAGATTGAGGGGCTGGTGCCAGCCAAGCTTTTGGCCCCCTCTTGGTTGCACATGGCCTCTGTCTAGTGCCTGCTCTCTCCCTGGTTGCATTTGTAACACGATGGGGGGAAGAGGGTGGATTGCTGTAGAAGGCTTCTCCTGCTCTGTACACCCAGAGAAATGAGGGAGGGCTTGGTGCAAAAGGCCCTCCAGGAAGCCTTCCCCAGGGAATCCCATGCTCTGTCATTATCCTCTGATGACTCCCTCATCCCCAGTCATGTGGCTAATCTGCCACTAGCTGTCTCAGGAACTGATTTTGTGCCTTGTGGTAAGACACAAGGCAGGATTATCTTGTCCTTGAGCCAGTCACACCTTCTTTGCCAGCTAGCCAAGAAGTCTGGCCTAGAAGATCCCTAAGGCCCCTTCTGGCCCTGAGAGGCCAGCTATCTCAGAGATGTGGGTAAGAACGGCCCCCAGAGTGAAGAGGAATGGTTTGGGAGGAGCTCAGAGAGTGAGGTGGGGTCTGGGTCAGGGGGTGCTAGGCCACTAAAATTAGCCAGGCATGGTAGTATGCACCTGTAGTCCCAGTTACTTGGGAGGCTGAAGGAGGAGGATCACTTGAACCCAGGAATTTGAGGTTGCAGTGAGCTAGGCTGATGCCACAATACTCTAGCCCAGGCAACAGAGTGAGACTCTGTCTTAAAAAGAAAAGAAAAGAAAGAAAGAAAGAATTTGCAAATGATACAACTGATAAAAGATTAATATCTAAAATATATAAGGAATACAACTTAATAGCAAGAAAACAAATAAACCAACAAAAATTGGGCAAAGGACCTGAATAGACATTTCCCAAAAGAATACATACAAATGGCCAACAGGTTCATAAAAAAATTATTAGCATCGCTAATCATTAGGAAATACAAATTTAAATACTTTGTGCCTAGATCTGGGACATCAAGGATTACTGCGTATTCACTGACCAAGGGCCATCCCAATCTGATAGGAGTAAGGGCGACTCTGAAATAGAGAACAAGTTCCGGGTCGCCATTCCTCAACGGCTTCCTCAACGGCTTGAGATCGGCGTGCCACACTACATTCCCTTGGATGAGAAAGAGGTAGGAAGCTTCCTGCAAGGTTGCTCAGAAAAGTGCCCGTGAGCCCCGCTAGTGAGCGAGGACCATGGTTCTGCTACTGAGATGATGAGCTTTCACGTTTCTTGGTCATGGTTGTCTGGCTGATGTGGGAATGTCTTCGTTAACCAGAAGTCATCAATAACCAGTAAAACACAAGAATATACACGCCAAATACGCACACATGTACACGCACACACAAGCACACGCCCCCTTCCATCAGCTTTGATCTTTGCAACAAGGACTCTAAAGTCATGAGTTCTTTTTAAAAATAATTAAACTATGTATGTGTTTTCTTGAATAGGCGATACATTTACATGGATCAAAAATCACTTGATATTTCCCTGATGACTAATAAAGTTGAGCATCTTTTCATTTGTTATCAGGAAAATGCATCTTCAATAAATGGCGCTGGGAAAACTGGATCCACATATAGAAGAATGACATTGGATCCTTATCTCACACAATATACAAAAATCAACTAAGATGGATTAAAGACTTAAATATAAGATCTGAGACTATAAAACTACTGGAAGAATACACAGGGAGAAAGCTCTATGACATTGGCCTAGGCAATGATTATTTAGATACAACCCCAAAAGCACAGGCAACCAAAGCAAAAACAAATGAGACTTCATCGAACTAAAAAGCTTTTGCACAGCAAAGGAAATAATTACCAAGGTGAGAGACGTCTCACACAGTGGGAGAAAGTATTTGCAGCTGGTCGCGGTAGTTCACCCCTGTGATTCTAGCACTCTGGGAGGCTGAGATGGTAGGATTGCTTGAGGGCAGGAGTTCTAGAGCAGCCTTAGCAAGAGTGAGATCCCATCTCTAGTAAAAATAGAAAAAATTAGCCAGCCAACTAAAAATATAAACAAAAAATTAGCCAGGCATGGTAGCATGTACCTGTAGTCCCAGCTACTTGAGAGGCTGAAGGAGGAGGATCACTTGAACGCAGGAATTTGAGGTTGCAGTGAACTAGGCTGATGCCACAACACTCTAGCCCAGGCAACAGAGTGAGACTCTGTCTTAAAAAAAAAAAAAAGAAAAGAAAAGAAAGAAAGAATTTGCAAATGATACATCTGATAAAGGATTAATATCTAAAATATAGGAATATCTAAGGATTAATATCTAAAATAAGGAATACAACTTAATAGCAAGAAAACAAATAAACCAACAAAAATTGGGCAAAGGACCTGAATAGACATTTCCCAAAAGAATACATACAAATGGCCAACAGGCTCATAAAAAAATTATTAGCATCACTAATCATTAGGAAATACAAATTTAAAACACAAAGAGATATCACCTCACATCTGTTAGAATAGATATTATCACAAAGATGAAATAAGTGTTGGCAAGGATGTGGAGAAAAGAAAACCCTTGTGCATGTTGGTGGGAATGTTAATTAGTACAACCACCATGAAAAACAGTATAAAGGTTCAGAAAACTTCAAATAAAACTACCATATGATCCAGAAATCCCACTTCTGAGTATATATCCAAAGGAACTAAAACCAATATGTCAAAGGGATTTCTACACTCCCATGTTGATTGCAGCATCACTCACAGTAGCTAAGATATAGAATCAACCTAAGTGGCCATCAGTGGATAAATGGATAAAGAAAATGTGGTATATATACACAATAGAAGACTGTTTGGCCTTAAAAAAGGAAGAAACTCTTGTTATTTGGGACAATATGGATGAACCTGGGAACCATATTGCTAAGTGCAATAAGCCAGGCACAGAGAAACAAATACTGCATGATCTCACTTACACATGGAATCTAAAATGCCAACCCAGAGAAGTAGAGAATAGAACGATGCTTACCTAAGGTCCTGAACAAGTTAGTGTGGGATATGTCCAGAGCTAGGACTCTAGCCTGTGTCCCAGGGCCCCTCCAACCAGGCTCTGCCACCTCAGTCCTGTGTTCCCGCTGATGCGCCTTGTATGGTGGTCATGGTATAAGTAATTCTCCTATTCTGTCCTTTCTAGGTTGTGGCTGGCCATACCATTTCTCTGGTTCCCCCCAAGCTCCTGATTACCTGGAATGGCCATTTGGATAGTGTGACAGATATCCTGTATGTGGACAGCTTCCAGCTGGTTATCAGTGCTGGCCAGGACCGGAACGTCAAGGCTTGGAAACTCTCTGGTGATGCCATTGGTATGTGTCCTGCTGAAGCTCAGCTATGCCCTGTGGCCCTTCTTGTCCCTGGCCCTGTTCGAATGTAAACTGGCATGAACCTTACATGCTGTGGGGAGGGGGTGTCAGGCCACAGCAGCTGCCTTTGCTCAGACAGTCTTACAGGATGTGAGTCTGCCCAGTTGTACAGTCTGTCCATTCATCCATCAGCTACTCAACCATTTACCCATCCACCCAACATTGTTTGCCTTTGTATAGTTTTGTAGATCATATATCTGATAAGGTATATTCCTCTTTAATAAAAAATAAACTTAATTGTTATATTATACATAAAGAAAAATACACAAACCAGAAGAGTTCAGATTGATGAATTTTCAGAAGGCAAAATTATACTCATATAGTCACCATCCATATCAAGGAACAATTAGTATGGCCACCATGGAAAACAGTATGGAGGTTCCTCAAAAAATTAAAAATAGAACTACCACACAATCCAGCAATCCCACTGCTGGGTATATATCCAAAGGAAATGAAATCAATATGTCAAAGAGGTATCTGCACTCTAATGTTTATTGTAGCACTATTTAGAATAGCCAAGATATGGAATCAACCCAGTTGTCCAACAATGCATGAATGGATAAAGAAAATGTGGTGTCTATACTCAGTGCAGTACTACTCAACTATAAAAAAGAATGAAATTGTGTCATCTGAGACAACATAAATGGACCTGGAGGACGTCATGCTAAGTGAAATAAGCCAGGCACAGAAAGACAAACACACGATCTCAGTTGTATGTGGGAGCTAAAAATAAAGAGAGAGAGAGAGAATTGATGCTGTGGATGTCACAGAAGTAGAGTAGAACAGTGGTTACCAGAGACTGGGGAGGAGAGGGAGGAGAAGAGGATGGGGAGATTTTGGTCAACTGGTGCAAAGGATAGATAGGAGGAAAATAATTCAATTATTCTGATGTTTTATAGCACAGAGTGGTGAAGATCATTAACAGTAAGGTATTGTATATAACAAAATAGCTGGAAGAAAGGCTTTTTGAATGTTCTTACCATAAAGAAATGATAAATGCAAGAGTAATAGGTATGCCAAATACCTTGATTTGATCATTATATGATATATATGTATCAAAACATCAAATTGTACCCCTATAAATGCGTGCAGTCCCAGTGTGTCAATTAAAAAAACTGAAACCAATACTCTAGGGATCCCCCGTGTGCCCCTCACTCTGACCAGTACATTTGTTATGTAGCAGATCTCTAGAACTTTCACATCTTGCATGACTGAAACTATACCTACTCAACTGCAGCTCCCATTTCCCTCCCTCCAGTCCCTGGCAACCAGCATTTCTAAGAGTTTGATTACCATAGATTCACAGTGTTCTTAAGGTTCATCCATGTTCTAGCATATGACAATGTTGCCTTCTTTTTAAAGGCTGAATATTCCATTGTATGTGCACAATACATTCTTTTTACCCATTCTTCCGTTGATGGACATTTAGGTTGTTTTCACCTCTTGGATATTGTGAATAATGCTGCAGTGAACATGGGAGTACAAATATCTCTTTGCCATCCTGTTTTTTTTTGAAATAGTCTCACTCTGTAGCCAGGGCTAGAGTGCCATGACATCAGGCTAGCTCACAGCAACCTCAAATTCCTGGGCTCAAGCAATCCTCCTGCATCAGCCTCCTGAGTAGTTGGGACTACAGGCATGCGCCACCATGCCCAACTAATTATATATATATATATATATATATATATATATATATATGTATATAGTTGTCCAGCTAATTTCTATTTTTTTTAGTAGAGATAGGGTCTCGCTCTTGCTCGGGCTGGTCTCGAACTCCTGAACTCAAACAATCTGCCCGCCTCGGTCTCCCCGAGTGCTAGGATTACAGGTGTGAGCCACCACACCTGACCTGTGATCCTGTTTTCAATTATTTTGAGTAGATACCTAGTAGGGGATTCCTGAATCATATGGTAGTTCTATTGTTAATTTTTTGAGGAACTCTCATACTGTTTTCAGTAGTAGCTGCACCATTTTATATTCCCATCATCAATGCACAAGGATTTCAATTTCTTGAAGTCTTCACCAATACTTGTTATTTTCTGTTTCTCTGATAGTAGCCATTGTAATTGGTATGAAGTGATACCTCATTGTGGTTTTGATTTGCATTTCTCTGATGATTAGTGATGTTGAGCGTCTTTTCATATACCTGTTGGCCATTTGTATGTCTTCTTTAAAGGAATGTCTAAGTCCTTTGCCCATTTTAAAATCAAATTATTAACAAATAAAATTTGTTTGTTATTGAGTTGTAGGAGTTACTTATATATTTTGAATATTAACCCGTTATCACATATATGGTGTATATTTGCAAGATATTTTCTCCAATTCCATAGGTTGCCTTTTCACTCTGTTGATTGTTTCCTTTGCTGCTCAAAAACTTTGATTTTATGTAGTCCCACTTGTCTAGTTTTGCTTTTGTTGCTTGTGCTTTTGGTGTCATATACAAGAAATCATTGCCAAGGCCAAGGTTAGGAAATGTTTCTTCTATGTTTTTGTCTAGTTTTATAGTTTCAGGTCTTACGTTGAAGTCTTTAATACATTTTAAGTTGATTTTTGTGTGGTGTAAGGTAAGAGTCCAATTTCATTCTTTTGCATGTAGAAATTCTGTTTTCCATACCATTTAAGAAACTATCTTTTCCCTATTGCATAGTCTTGGTGCCTTTGTCAAAGGTCATTTGACCATATATGTGGGTAGGTTTATTTCTGAGTCTTTATTCTGTTCCATTGGTCTATGTGTCTGTCTTTATGTCAGTACCATACTGTTTTAATTACTGTAGCTTTGTAATAAATTTTTAAGTTGGGAAGTATAAGGTTTTCAGCTTTGTTCTTCTTCTCAAGATTGTTTTGGCTATTTGGGATTCTTTGTGATTCCATATAAATTTTAGAATTGTTTTTCCTATTTATGTAAAAAATGCTATCGGGATTTTGGTAGGGATTTGGTAAATCACTTTGGGTAGTATGAACCTTTTGACAATATTAAGTTTTCCAAACCATGAACAAAGGATATCTTTCCATTTATTTGTGTCTTCTTTAATTTCTTTCATCAGTGTCTTAAATTTTTCAGGATACAAGTCTTTTGCCTCCTTGGTTAAGTTTATTCTTAAGTATTTTATTCTTTTTGATGATTTTATAAATGGGATTGTTTTCTTAATTTCCTATTTGGCTTGATCATTGTTAGTGTAGAGAAATCCAACTGATTTTTGTGGATTGATTTTGTATCTTGCAATTTTGTTGACTTTGTTAGCCCTAACAATTTTTTAAAAATCTTTATGGTTTTCTACATGCAAGATCATGCCATCTGTAAACAGAGATAATTTTACTTCTTCCTGTCTGATTTGGATGCCTTTTATTTCTTTTTCTTGCCTAAATACTCTAGCTAGGTCTTACAGTACTTTTTTGAATAGAAGTGACAAGAATAGGCATTCTTGCTTTGTTCCTGATTTTATAGGAAAACATTCAGTTTTTCACTGTTGAGTATTATGCTAGCTTTGGGCATTCCTATATGGCCTTTAGTATCCTGAGGTAATTTCCTTCTATTCCTAATTTGTTCAGTGGTTATTTTTTTCTATTTATATAAAGTTTTTTTTTTTATTTCAGCATATTATGGGGGTACAAATGTTAAGGTTACGTAGTGTTTTTATCATGAGATGACATTGAATTTTGTCAAATGCATTTGCTGCAGCAACTGAGATGATCATGTGGCTTTTATCATTTGTTCTATTAATGTTGTGTATAACATTGATTGATTTTTGTACATGCAACATGCTTGTATCCCAGCAATAAATCCCACTTGGTTATGATGTATAATCTTTTCACTGTGTTATTGAATTCTGTTTGCTAGTATTTTGTTGAGGATTTTTGCATCTCTATTTATCAGGGATATTGACCCATAGTTTTTATTTTTTTATAGTATCTTTATCTGCTTTAATATCAGGGTAATGCTGGCCTCATAAAATGGGTTCGGAAATGTTCCCCTTTCTTTAATTTTTTGGAAGGGTTGGAGAGGGACTGGCATTAGTTCTTCTTTAAATGTTTGGTAGAATTTTCCAGTGACTCCACCTGTTCCTGGGTTTTTTATTACTGATTAAATCTCCTTACTATTTATATGTCTATTCAGAATTTCTATTTCTTCATAATTAATTCTTGGGAGGTTGTATGCTTCTAGGAATTTATCCATTTTTTCTAGGTTATCCAATTTGTTGGCATATAATTGTTCATAGCAGTCTCTTATGAGTCTTTGTATTTCTCTGGCATCAGTTCATGTCTTCTCTTTCATTTATGATTTTATTTATTTGAATCTTCTTTTTTTTTTCCTAGCTGAATGTTTGTCAATTTTGTTGATCTTTAAAAAAAAATAGCTCTTAGTTTTACTGACTTTTTTGTATTGTTTTTCTTCTATTTTGTTTATTCATTTATTTATTTTTTCAGGCAGAGTCTCACTTGGGTAGAGTGCAGTGTTATCATCACAGCTCACTTTCCATTTCAAACTTCTGGGCTCAAGCAATCCTTCTGCCTCAACCTCCCAAGTAGCTGGGACTATAGGCACATAACACCATGCCTGGCTAATTTTTTCTATTTTTAGTTGAGATAGCGTCTTGCTCTTGCTCAGGCAGATCTCGAACTCCTGAACTCCAGCAGTCCTCCCGCCTTGGCCTCCCAGAGTGCTAGGATTACAGGTGTGAGCCATCATGCCTGGCCACTATTTTGTTTATTTATACTCTAACTTTTATTATTTCCTTCCCTCTGTTAACTTTGGGCTTAGTTTGTTCTTCTAGTTTCTTGAGGTGTAAAGTTAGATTGTTTGAGATTTTTCTTCTTTTTAAATGTCAGCATTTACTATGATAAACTTATTTCTTAGTATTGCTTTTTGCTGCATCCCATACATTTTGGTTGTTATGTTTTCAGTTTCATTTGTCTCAAGATATTTTCTAATTTCTCTTTTGATTTCTTTGACATGTTGATTGTTTAAGGATACATTGTTTAATTTCCACGTTCTTGTGAATTTTCCAGTTTTCTTTTTGCTATTGATTTTTAGTTTCATTCCATTGTGTCAGAGAAAGTCTTTATTACCCCCTCAAAGGACTTCCCCCAGGAGTCCCTTGAGCTTCTTGTACCTGAATGTCTAGATTTCTAGCAAGGCCAGGGAAATTTTCCTCCATTATTCCCTCAAATAGGTTTTCCAACCCATGTGTATTTTCTTCTTCTCCCTCAGGGATGCCTTGGATTTTTATGTTAGGCCTCTTTACATCATCCCATATTTCTTATAAGCTTTGTTTTTCCTCTTATTTCTGTTTTGTCTCTTCAACTGACTTGTTCAATTCAAAGGTATTGTCTTCTAGCTCTGAGATTCTTTCTTCTATCTGATCTAACCTATTCTTAAGGCTTTCCACTATGTTTTGTATTTCCTTGAAGGAATTTTTCTTTTCCAGAAATTCTGTTTGATTTTTCTTTGATAATTCCATTTCTTTAGTGAAATTTTCATTCATTTCCTGCATTGTTTTTGTGGTTTCTTTGTGTTGGGTTCCTATGTTCTCTTGTATTTCATTGAGCTTCCTTACAATGAAAGTAAGCTCCCTGCCTCTGCGCAAAGCCCACCAGGGAGGGGCTGAAGTGGCCCCACTAGGCCAGAAAGTCTGCGTGTGGAGGCAGGGCTGTCTGAGACCTACAGTCTAGAGCAAGTCTTGCTCCTCCTCACCCTCCCCTGTCCTGTGATTTACCCCCAGTGACTGCTGGCAGACAGGACCTCAAGCCAGCTGAGCTCCCTCATGACTGTGATGTGGGCTGGGAGGTTCCCTGCCCAGGATCCCTGCCTGAGCTGGGAGTGTGGTCCTCCTGTGGGAGGAGGGGTGCCCCATGAGCACCCTGCAGCTAGGACTCACACTGCACTCTCCCCCCGATCTGCCCCTGTGGGCACCCACGCATCCTGAGATTCATTCACAAATATCTCCTCCGGGCCTCTGGCCAACATGATCAAGACCTGGGGGTACTCCACCTGGCCTGTGTGTCCATCCCTGGGGCCCTGGAGATCATCCCTGACCATGCCAGGGAGAAGTGTGTTGGTCCCAAATTGCCCATCGGGTGCCCTTTGCCTCAGGTGTGCCCCATTCTGATGGGGTCACCCGGCAAGCAGCACTAGGGAGGGCTGGTGGGCAGGGAGCTCACAAATTGAGCACCCCTTGGCTCACTGCTGGACTCCAAAAGGAAAAGTCTGAGCCCTGCTCTCTGTGGAAGCCTCTGTGTGGTGGCTCAGTTGTCTCTCTTGGCAGCCACAGGTTGGGGAAGGGAAGGGGAAAAAGAGTCTGGATGTAGGAAACCTAGCCCTCTGGTCCTGTCTGCCCCTCTCTCCTGAAGACAGTCTCCCCAGAATGACCAGGCTCTGGAGTCACACACCACCTGGGACCCATTGGACCCCTGTGGCTCCTGCAGGCTGGGCTGGAGTTGGGAAATGTCTGTGTGGGAATGAACCAGAGGAAACTGAGGAGTTGAAGCCCCGTGGGGAGGACACAGTCAATTGTTTTGTTGGTGCACAGAAATTTCTAAGTTTAATGTCTATTTTTGCTTTTGTTGCCTGTGCTTTTAGTGGGTAATTTTGAATTTTTCTCATCTAATTTTCTAAGAAAGACTAAAGTTAATGTCTTTACCTTCTCTTGAACAAGATAAGGATCTGCATAAGCAAGCTTTAACTTATTTTAACTCCCCTCTCTTATGTAACATATGTTGAACTCCCTCCTCCTGCCTTCCATATCTTTACTGTCTAACATTTTAGTTCTACCTTGTTCTTGATTTCAGGTATTGTATTTTTCAGTATTAGAATGCCCATTTGATTCTTTCCTATAGATTGCAATTCTCTGTTGAAATCTTTATTCCATCCCCCATTTTATTCATGTTTTCCTTAATTTTATTTAACATTATTTATAATAGTTTTTAGATGTTTTTAATCTGCTAACTCTAATGTCTGAATCATCTGAAGAGTCTGCTTCTTATGCCTATTTTTTCTTTTGATTATCAGTTATATTTGCCTGCCTTTTCACATGTCTTATATGTAAAACAACAACGAAAACCCTTTTCTGGACTTTGTATAAAAGAACTGTAGAGACTGAAGTTGATATTATTTCCTCCCAGAGCATTTGCTCTTTCCTCTGTTTGGGGGTGATCACCTCAATCCAAGCAGGCATTGAGCAGGGTTGGGTCTGGGCTGCAGCTTTAGGGAGACTGAGTTTGCCTCTGTCGTGTCACAGTGAAGTTTGTTGTGTTTGTTGCAGATCTCTTCAGCGGGACTTTGTCTCCCAGTGAGCTCATTCTGCTTTTCTGGCCCAAGCCCTCTAACCCATGCCTCCCCAGTGCTCAGCAGATGTCCTAGCAGGAAGAGTGGCTGTGCGTCTAGGACTCCACTAGACTAATAAACCCATCATGCCAGCCACGGTGGCTGTCAGAAGCTCTGCTTGTTTCTCCTCTAAGCCAACCCCGATTCTTATTCAGCCTGTGCCCAGACTCAGGCATGCCCCCCAGCCAAGAAAGCAGCTCCCAATCTCAGTTCTTCTTGGAAAGACTCTTCCTCTTCTGTAATTTAGTCCTTCCAATCCTCTTTGCATCTACGGCTGTCCAATGATTTTTTTTAAAAAATGATTTTGTTATCTGTTTTATTTTTCTTAAATTTGAAAACTCTGCAGCAGGAGACTAGCCCATGACTCACTCTTCCCTACTCAGAAACCGGACTCAAGTTTCGCTATGTTCACTACCTGCTTTCTACTCCAGTCCCGTTCCTCTCCACCCCCACCCCAAATTCACCTTTGATGGGTGTCTGGCCATTTTATGCTGTTGCCATTTTATACCTGAGCTACCTGAAGCCCACCTGAGGATCATTCGGTCAATGCCCCAGTACTCTCCCATCTCATCCCACCTGTGGGCAGGCTGCTTCAGGCCTGAGCTCCAGGCGCATCCTAGGGCTAGCGTGTGGTTCACGCAGGTATTTGTTGCATACCCAGCGTAATACCTGGCAGATGGCGGGCACTCGGTATTCGGGTGAGTGTGTGGGCTGGGGGTAGGAGGCTGCTGGCTGACACTTGAGGGCGGAGGGTAAGGGGCAGAAGGTTCAGAGGAGAAGGTTACACCTTCCTTGTTCTGAGCAGGGTCTGGTCAAATCACAGGAACCTTTGGCCTGAGTATGTGGAAAATACTCCATGACACCCCTAGTGGTCTTCGAGAACAAACAGCAAGCAAAGAGAAGGCCGACTCCACAGGCACTGCCCAGAAGGCCTCCCACCTGCAGCTGCCGTGAGTTGGCACAGCGCACCTGATCTTCTCTGGCCGGAGGAGGGAGATGCCATGAGCCTCGCCAGGCTCTAGGAACCCTCTGCCTGGGTTGGGGAGAGCTGGCCACGGTTGGGGAGGGCCCCCGGAAGGCCAGACTCTTGGGACCTGCAGGCAGCTTGATGTCATAGGTGGCAGCTGTGGCAAGAGAGCCTAAGGCCTGGTTCCAGCCCAGCTCAGCTGAAAGACTGAGCAGTGAAAGGGGAAAATACAAAAACTCAAGTGCTCAGATGGGGCCCTGCCCCTGCCCCAGGCTCAGATTCACCAGGGCCATCTTCCCCGCAGAGGCCATTTCTACACGTCCAGGGGATTGCCTGGGACCCATGGCCACGGCTCTGGTCCTGAGCAGACATTTGTGTTACTTCCCTGATCCACAGGGAGGAACAGGCGGCTCGTTACTTGTTCCTCCCCATCTAGGTTTCTCCCCTACCCACTCCATCCTTATTCCTGACCCAAGTCTCAAGTAATTTTGGTTCATTCAAAACAAAATTTATTGAGATCCTGCTGACTGCTAGACCTTGCGCTAGGTTCTAGAGATCCAAGACATTCCAGACAGGTCCTGCCTCACAGAGCTCACAGTTCACTCGGGGAGATGGACATGCAAACTCGTGACTGCAGCTCTATGTGATAAGTGTTGGGAGCATTAGGAGAATAGAGATGACTCAGAGGACAATCTACCTGATTGAGGGGGTCAAGTAAGGAAGGTTTCACAGGAGAGGAGATTTTAGATTGGGTTTTGACATGTAAGAAGGAGTTTGCCAGGCACCTACAGAATCTTTGTGGTTCTTGACATTCCTGTGGGGGGGATATGAGACAAAGGTAGGGCTTCTCTGAGGGAGGGGGTGGGGGATATTTAAATATTCCACAAGGAGTCAAAGTAAGGCCAGAACACTGTCAGGTCTCCAAGGAGGAAAGCACAGGTGGTGGAAGAGTGGCAGGGCTTGCTGGGCCAACCGAACCTGGGCTTTGCCAACGTTAATTACACACTCGCTCAGTGAGAGGCCCTGGGAGGGGGCTGGCCTCAGGGAGGGATAAAATTGGAGGGGATCAGGCCCTTGCAGGGTGGCAGGTGGAGGGGACACCACGTGAAGGAACACCCCTCATGCTAGGGAGGAGAGGGACGCCGCTGAGGCCCAGGCACTCCCACGGCAGGAGCAGGAGGCACTGCTGGCCCTCCTGAACGCGAAAGCAAATGAGGCGGAGGCTGGGGCCAAGCTGCAGAAGCCGGCCCCGATGTCCCCAGAGGCTGAAGAGAGCTCCCTGGAAGACATCGAGGAGAGCTGGAATAAGTGGGAGTCGCAGGGCAGGCAGGTGAGGCTGGGGGAGCGTGGGGGTGGGCAGAGTGGCTCCCCTGTCCCCCACGGCTTACTCCGGGCATGACCCCTGCAGGTGAGCATAGTGTTGGGAACGGCATACAAGCCCAGGAAGCGGGGGCTCAACACCAGGCTCCTGTCCACTCAAGTGCAGTACGGCTTGATGAAGCAGCAGGTGAGGCGGGCCAGGCTGCTCCCTGAGGGCTGGGTGCTGGGCCTGGTGTCCAGTGGGCATGGCCCATGGGCTGTGGTCATCAGTGACAGCCACAGTACTCTGGCGACTTCTCCTTTTGCACGGGAAGACCTCCGGGCCCTCCCTTCCTGTGAGCCTGCCCTTGGTCCTGGGCGCCCTTGGCTCCAGCGGTGCCCGCGCCCCTGCTCTGTCCCTGCAGATCTCGCCGCAGATCTACCAGAGCCTGTACTTCGCTGAATTGATGCCCACCCAGCAGCTCAGCTTCCCGGCCAGCAGGGGCCTACGTGTCTGCCTGCCGGCCCCTGACACCCAGAAGGACCTGGAGCCTGGCGGGGAGCTGGTGGCGATGGAGACCTCGGCCTACATGCTCCCTGTCACCTCCTCCCCCTCTTCCCTTCTGTCCCCGACAGCCTCAGCCTCCAGGTTGCCGGACTCCACCTTGCCTGCCTTCCTCAGGCCCCAGTCCTCCAGCCTCCCGCTGCACCCCTGGTTGGCCTCCAGGGCCCAGTCCACATACTCGGTCCCCTCCCCAGTGTCTGAGCCCGCCCTGAAGAGCTCGGAGAGCTCCGTGCCCGCTGCCGCCTCCCCCAAGCAGCTCCCAAGGCCTCCGAAGGCCGCCTTCACGTCCGCCGTGGACAAGGGCCCCTACAGCAGGTTTTGAGGCGCCCGGCCTCCTCTCTGTCCTCCAGCAGGGCGCCCAGGCCTGTGGGGTCCTGCACATGCCTGGCTTAGGCCCTGCTAGGCCCAGAGGGTGTGCCCCCCCACCCCCCATTACCCCCGTCTGCCCGTCTCTGCCCGTTTTTTCTCTGCCTTCGAGCTGGAGTCCTGGAGAAGAGAATAAATTTTCTCAGATGTGGGAGTCCCACAGGTGATGAGATTGGGCTGAGTGTGCCTTGCTGTCTTAGGTCCCCACTTATCCCTGGGATCGACCCTGGACAGAGGCAGGGAGGAGGGCCCCTCCCCTGGGACATGTGGGTGCAGCTGGCTGAAGCCTGGGGTGGGGGCTTTGGAGGCCCCGTGCTGATGTGGGCAGGCCACACTTCTGGGGCAGCTTGGTTCTCTTGGGGCCTCTTGGTTTCTTGCTGCCTCTGGGCCTTACAGCAGTCCAGAGGGGCGGATTGGGAGGACTCCTACAGCTCCTCAGGCACAGAACCCTCCCCAGGGTGTCTGTGGCCTGGCGGGGGGTGACTGGGGGCTGCTGGAGCCCTGACTTTCAGAGCCCCGGCAAAGCCACCCCTGCCATGAGCCGGGCTGCTGGCAGGCGTGGTCTGTGAGCTGGGGCTGCCCCTTCCCTGGCAGAACCATCAGAGCCCGGTTCTGGACAATGGTCCTGCCCTGGCAGGCGGGCAGGAAATGGCAGAGCTGTGTGTCACACGGCTCACCTAGCGCCAGCGTTCAGTGACGCCCATTTGGGACAGTTACATGGATGTTCCACCACACTCCGCCTCCAGGCCTGCAGTGGGACGCCGGGGCCCACACACATTGGGGAGTCGCAGGGCGTGAGTGCCTGAAGGCCCCCCAGGCTCAGCTGGTCTAACCCTGTCATGATGTGTTTATTTTTTAACGGGAAACTGAGGCCCAGAGAGGGGCTTCATAGGGTCACAAAGTAAGTTAGTGGCAGAGGCCTGTCTGTGGAGCCCACCGGGGCAGGGACTCCAGGGATCAGCTGGGGCTCGGGCTGGGGAAGGCTGGGGACACCTCTGGCCCTTGGGTTTTCAAGCTGGGTCTGCTCGAGTCCCCTTACCCCCACAACAGCCCCTGCACAGAAGCCTGCCACCCGCAGCTAGCGTGGGGTCTGTGCGAGGCGGCGGTGGGGGAGGGCGACTGCGCTCTGCTTTCCAGATACCCACCCCGTCCTCGCACTGAGAGGTCCTGGGGCCTCCTTTCGAGCAGCCCCAGGGCCTGGGGGCTCTCCCGGCACCTCGTGGGTTTGTGGGGCTTAAAGCTTACACAACATTCCCTTAAGAAAACTAATCTGCAACGACAGGCACAAAAAACAGACTCCGGTCTTATCAGGGCCCCAAAGCTTAAGCCTCATTAGCTGACCAGGAAATCCCAGCCTGGCAGCCCTCCTTGTTTTTCGCTTCACAACAAACATACATTAAGTGCCTTCTGGTCTAGAAAATTCTTCCTCACAGTGGAGCTGAAAATGACGCCCATCTGGGGCCCAGGATGGGCTGGGCCGAGAGGCTCAAGGCTGTGTCCCTGGGGTTCCAGGTCCTGCGTTTGCCCTGAGCAGGAGGCGCTGGGACCAGGGACAGTGTGCTCAGGGTGGGGGCACAGGGGTGAGGGGCCACTGGCCGGGGCCAAGCAGACCCCTGCAGGCCTCCCCTGCCCTGCCCTGCCCGCACAAAGCCGCTTCTCAGCTGGGACTTCTGCCCTTGCATGCTAGGCTCCAAGATGGCCCCTAAACGCTGGTTACAAAGTACCACACACTGGGTGGCCTTCAACACAGAAATCTATCACTTCACAGTTCCCAGGCCACATCCAAAATCAAAGTTTCAGCAGGGCCACCTTGAAGCCCATAAGGGAGAATCTGTCCTTGGCTCCTCCAGGTGCTGGCTTTGCCGGCAATCTCTGCTTGCTGTTCCTTGGCGTGTGGACGCGTCCCCAAGCTCTGCCTCCGTTGTCACGTGCCATCCTCTACATGAGTCTCCCTGATGTCTTTGGTACGGACACTAGGCATGTCGGAGTAAGGGCCTGTCCTGCTCCAGCACGACCTCATCTTCACTAATGACTTCGGCAACGGCCCTATTTCCAAATCAGGTCACTTTCTGAGGTACCGAGGGTTAGGACCCCCACATGTCCTTTAGGAGGACACAGGTCAGCCTGTTGTAGCCCTCTAGGAGCAGAGGAGAGGCCACACTGGAGATGTTTCCAGTTTCTAAAGCTGGCACCTGAGGCCAATGTCCATGGCTGGGTGTGGCCAGGGACAGGGGGTGGGACTCAGACCATACAGATTTGGAAGTGCGTCATCGGACCGGGGCGAAGTCACAACTGGGATTGGAAAGGACACCAAGACGGCAGGGCATGGGCAGCTGTGGCCATTCTCAGAGGGGCTAGGCACGTGCTTCCTCCAGCCCAGGGTGTATTTCCAAGCCCTCTCTTGCCCACGAGCTCCTTGGAACAGGCTGGTGGCCTTCCTAGGCATTTGCTCCACTTCACAGCGGGGCAAACTGGCGCTCAGGGAGGGATAAGGGTTCGCAGCTGGAAACTGGTGGAGCTAGGATTTGAACCCAGGTTTTTCTGAGCCAGAGCCCTCTGATCCTTCTGCTGTGGCCTGCTCTGGGCAGCATCTCAGGACGAGAACTCAGGAAGTGGGGAGGCACATAGGGTACGTGGTGAAGGTGGCAGTGGGGCAAGGCCAGGCTTGGGGCCACCCTCGATCTGCCCAGAGGCTGTGGGGAGAGCATGGGCCATGGCTGTCCCCAGGAATTGGGGGGTTTTCTTAAAGGCCTCTGTACAGCCCTGAGCTGGAGGGTGATCAGGGTTTCCTTTGGAGACCAAGGTCATGACTCAGTGGCCATCTGGCTGGACACTAGTGGCAAGGGCAGGCCAAGCTGTCCCAAACCTCCACCTGGCCCTGAGGCTCTGTGAGCCCTTCCCTCGATGGACCTAGCCCCATTACAATAACCTCTCACTGCGTTTCCCTACACCTTTTAGTTCTGGCATGTTGTAGGCACTTAAGAAATAATTGTACAGTCTGAGTGTCACCGCCTGTCCCTCGCCACACCCGACTGGAGATTGGCCTCAGGTGCCAGAGCATGCAGGCGGCCTCCCAGGCAGCAGGTGCCCAAGACGCAGCCCTCACAAGCCCCAGAGGGCAGACAGGGCTGAGCTCCACCAACAGTGACACGAGTGGCCCTGTGTGTCCCGTGGCCCATGCTCAGCTACCTGGGATGTTGGGCAGGGAGCTCCAGAGCGCCTCGGTCAGAAGGAGCTTAGAACCCAGATGGGGAAATGAAGGCCAGCATCACACACGCGCAGCTGGCATGTGAGGACCTCGGGCTGGAGGGCTTGTCGCCCGCCTCGGCTGTGCGTCCCAGCGCCCACACGCCCTCCCAGCTGCTGTCCCCGGCTCCCCGGGCCCCGGCTCCTCTCTGTCCTCTGCCTTTTGCACCAGTGGCCTTAAAACCTACTTAGATTTAGCTCTTTTCTGATTCTAAAAGTAGCACAGGCTGAGAATAGAAAATTAGGAAAATAATAGAAAAGCACAAAGGCCAATAAAAACCACTGGGATCCTATCACCCAGAGACCAGGTCGGTGCATTTTCTCCTAGACCTTCCTCTGTTCCTCCGCGAACTCACGCACATGCCACACACGCCCGCTCGCTCGCACGCGCACACACTCACGCTCACAGCCGCTGCCCAGGCCGGGCCTCCTCCAGGGGCTGGAGCCTCCGCCAGGCTGCCCTGAACGGCGCGGGGAGACACGTCTCCTGTTTGCGCCTACCCACGCGCCACGGAGCAAGCGGCCATTCACCTCCAGTGGGGCGGAGCCCGTCCCGGCTGGCTGAGGGTGGGTGTCCCTCCCCCAGGACAGGGGACCTGAGGGCACCCAGGGGAGTGTGGGGACAGCTTTGTCCTCAGAAGTCATCGTTGACCATGTTTTCTGGCACCTCTTCCAGGTTTCACACTTGCCCAGCACTGAGCTGTCTCAGGCGCTGGGGACGGCAGGGGAAGGAAGTCCTGGCCTTTTCGTCGGGGACACAGACCACTCCCTCACAGTGTGAGTGCGTCTTCCCGAGTTTATCGCAAGGCTGTCTGCCTTGAGCGCACCCTCCTCTGTGCCAGGCGTCAGACATCTGGAGGCGAGGCAGGCAGATCTCACGGGAGAGGGGCGGGTGCTGGAGAGCAATCTGAGACGGAGGGGGTCTCTAAGCCCAGCGGGACCTTTGTGTTTGCTGTTCTGTGCCTGAGAAGGTCTCCCCCAGGGGGAACGGCCTCTCCCCCGTGCTCTGTACCCTCAAATGCCCTGCCACCCTGCGCTCTGCCACACCTGCGCTCTGCCACCCTGCACTCTGCCACACCTGCGCTCTGCCACCCTGCACTCTGCCACACCTGCTGGCTTATCCTCTGCGCATTGCTCCCTGTGTACTGCTCTTCACTTGTCCCCTGCCCCCGAGCATCAGCTCCCTGGGGGCAGGGCCGGGTCTGTCTTGTTCTGGGTTTCCATGCCTGGCACAATGCCGGGCACATAGCAGGTCCAGTAGATGGTAATGGCCGTTAGCTCGATGCTACCCTCCCCAGGAGGGCTTCTGAGGCTGCGCCCACCCGCTTCAGTTTGCCCCGGCTCCCCTCCGCCCGGCTGTGAATGCTCTCAATGGAAACAGCGTTTAAACACTTACAGGTAAATCTCCTTACCTTCCCTGCCCCCAAGTCCCTGCATGAAATTTTCACCCCGCACCCCTCTTGTCATTCCCAACTCACTGGCATAGCCATGCGTCCCTAGAAGGTTGGGTGTGGGGTGTCTTGTGGGGTGTCCTGTGGGGTGTCCTGTGGGGTGCCATGGCGTACTCGGACATGGTGCGGGTGGGTTCTGAGTCCGGATGACGTTGCACTTTCTAACCCGGGCAGGACGAACAGGGCTGGTGTTTCCTTCCTAGCGTGCAGCGCTGGCTGGACTCTGGGTCCGGGGGTTCTGCCCGGACTCCCCAGCTAGAAGGCAGAGCTTGGGGGATGCCCAGCCTTTCTTGACAGGTTTGACGACAGGAAATGTTGACAAGGCAGACGAAATCCAAACGCACTTGGAGACCTTCAGACACGGGGGGCGGTGGTTCTGGGGGGGTTGGCGGAGCAGGAGAGACGTTGCTAAGTGGTTGGGGACTCTCAGGCACGAGCTGGCACGAGCTGGGTGGGTCGGCTGGGCCTGGCCTGCACCAAGGCCTGGCCTGTGCAGGCTTCGGGGGCCAGGGTCTCTCGCCCAGCATCCTGGGCGTCAGCCGGTAGCACCAGCGATTGCCCAAGCAAGCCCCCAGGGCTTGGGCACCCTCGGCCCTCGGCCTGCCCTGTATGTGTGGGCTCGGGGCGCTCTCTTTCAGATCAGCCCTGGCCTGCGGGGCCTTAGTTTCCTGGATGAGAAATGGCAGCATTCTGCCTCTCTAGAGGCCTTTGCTACCTCTCACCGCCCAGATGAGGCCGACAGAGCAGGAGGCTGTGCGCCCATTGTGTAGATGGGGAAGCTGAGGCCCAGAGAGGGACTTGGCTGGACGCTAAGCCTCCCACCTCTCAATCTTTGCTCATCTGTGGACGAGCCACCATGTTCTTGTCTAGGGGATGCTGCTGACATGCTTGTGACCCTGACCCCAGCCTCGGCAATGGCCCTCAAGGACTGCCCGCTTGGGACACGGGAGAGGCAGGCCACGCCGGCGCCCTGCCCGTCCATGGCGGCCTGTGCTACACTGGCGGCCGGCTGCTCATCAGCGCCTGCCCGCGCCCGCCTCTCTCGTCGCAGCCTGCACTGTGGCCGCCGCGCAGTCCGCGGTGTCCGGGCCAGCTCTGTGTGTCGTTCTCGTCCGGCTCCTATCCACGGGGCGCCTGCTGTGGGACAGGCTCTGTGCTGGACTCTGGGGACCCAGCGGGGGATGAGACCAACGTGGCGCCGGCCCTCGGGGACCTCACGGGAGGCGAACAGGGAGGACCATGGAGACACCACAGTGCGTGGGCACGCAGCACCGTGACGCCGACAGCACAGGGGTGTGGGGTGAACAATGGGGTTGAGACCAGGACCGGGGGAGCCAGCTGGGCGGACGTCTGGGGGAAGAGAGCTCCAGGCGGGGGCAGGTGCCTCAGGGGCAAAGGCCTTGACGTGAGACAGGCCCAGAGGGCTCGCAGCACAGCAAGTGGCCGGGGCTGAGGGCCAGGGACACGCCGGAGATGCTGTCGGCCAGGGCGGCAGGCCTTGTAGATCAGGAAAAGGGTCTGATTGACCACACAGGAGGTGGGAGCCATTGCAGGGTTCGGAGCCGAACAGCAACAGGGTCTGACTGGGGCGGGGCCAGGGAGGAAGCCGGGATGGCGAGCCAGTGCGGAGGGTGGGGCAGCAGGATTCAGGACGGGTGCAGGAGGTGGAGGTGGCAGGATGTGTGACGTGCAGGAGGGGACATGTGGGGAAGGAGAGGTGACGCACTCAACCCCCTGCATTGCAGGGATGCCCAGAGGTGGGCAGTCTTTCTCCCATTGTATAGAAGAAAGTAGAGGCTCAGAGAGGGAAAGTGACTTGCCCAAGGTCACCCAGCATAGAAGTTAGAGCAGGACTGGCACCCAGACCAGGCCAACCCCTGAGCCTGGCTCACCCTCCCGAGACACTCACTGGGTGCCCTCCTGCTGCCCCAGGCTGGCTGGGTGACTACGGCCAGTGGCTAAACTTCCCTGAACCTCAATTCCTCTGAGAATTGAGGAAGCCCCTCCTGGTGACCCTGAAGATTTATATAAGAAATGCACTTTCCCGATGGGCGGCACTCCAGACAGTCCGGGGCTGAGGGGAGAGGAGGAAGTAGCTACCTCCCAAACCAGCAACTGCCCATCACCTGGGCTTGCACACCTCCTGGGACAGGGGGTTCATTCCCCCTGCAGTTGGACTGTTAGAAAGTCCTTCCTTGGGTGACACACACTTCTGCCCACCACTCTGGCCCAGCTCTGTCCAGGAGGGCCACTCGAGGCTGCAGGGAGCCAGGCCCTGCCTCTGTGCTCCTTCAGCTTCCCACAGGAGGGCCTAGCCCTGCCGGCCACAGGGCTCCAAAGCCTTCTGCCTTGTCCCTGTTGGGGATCCACAGCCACGGAGCCCTGGGGCTCCCAGACCTTCCTTCCCTGGACCCCCCTGCTGCCCCACCAGCGGACTCCAAACTAAACCCTACAGTCCTGAATCCCCCAGGGCAAGCGCTCCATGAAGGGGGTTGTCATTTGTCATTTTTATTGCTCATCCCCCTGGCAAAACCCAAGGTCTTGGTTAGAGCTAGAACCCATACTACTAAGTGCAGTATCCCAAGAATGGAAAAACAAGCACCACATATACTCACCAGCAAACTGGTATTAACTGAGCATCACCTAAGTGGACACATAGGTACTGCAGTAATAGAGTATTGGGCAGGGGGGAGGGGGGCGGGTATATACATACATAATGAGTGAGATGTGCCCCATCTGGGGGATGGTCATGCTGGAGACTCAGACTTGTGGGGGGAGGGAGGAATGGGCATGTATTGAAACCTTAAAATCTGTACCCCCATAATATGCCGAAATAAAAAAAAATGCAAAAAAAAAAAAAAAACCCCAAAACAACCAAGGTCTCAGCGCCTCCCAGCATGGCTCCTGGCATGCCTGCGCTAACTGGAAAGGACGGTCTAGGAGCGTCCCTCCTGTCCCCAAGGGGCCTTCAGGAGGTAATGTCCTTGCTTGGCTGCCCTGCTGGGTGGTGCTGGCAGGGTAAGAAGGAGGGGCACTGGGGGCTTGCTCTTCTGAGCCCTGGGGGTGAGGGAGGCTGCCCTCCGCTACACACCTAGCCTGGGGCAGAAACTCCTGGCCCTGGGCGGGAGGCTTGCCTTGCCCCTCCTTCCTGGTCAGACCCCTCC
This sequence comes from Microcebus murinus, assembly GCF_040939455.1. Lineage (NCBI taxonomy): Eukaryota > Metazoa > Chordata > Mammalia > Primates > Cheirogaleidae > Microcebus > Microcebus murinus. The sequence goes on from NC_134119.1 coordinate 30,349,280, forward strand.
TGGAGCCGAAGCCCCGGGTCACTGCCCAGGGCTGCTGCCTGAGCAGCCTCCGTGTGTTCACAGACCTGGGAAGGGCGCGGGGCCCCGGGGCCCAGAGTCTGGAACAGCTTTCCAGCCCACCTAGAGCTTCCCATAAGCCCTTGGGCCTCATGGTCAAGAGAGGGGTGGACGGCGTCCTCTGGCCTCAGCCCCCTGGCTGTGACCATGGTGGATGGTGACCGGCAGCCTCAGCCCCTCCTCTCCAGGCCGAGTCATCCCCAGAGCCCTGGGAGAGGGACAGAGACCTGTAAAGTGACCACTGTGGGACTTCCCGCTGGCCTGGCTGCATGAGGACTCAGGCCGGATGTGATTTGGAGGAATAGGAATGTGGTCCGTCCCTCCCCTTGGCGTGCAGCAGTGCACACTCATTGCGCAGTCGGCAGTGCCTTCCACGCCAGCATCTCGGGCCCTCCGTCGCCTCTGGCGGGGAGAAGGTGAGGACTAGCATCTGGTATAGATAGGGAAACTGAGGCTCGGCAGGCACTTCCCTCAAGGCCACATAGTAAAGGTGCACAGGGTAGGGCCAGGGCCCGGGGCCCTGTCTCATGGCTGGGGCACTCCCCTCCGTCTGTCCAGGGGTCTCAGAGACGCAGAGGCCTCCCCTGCCCCCGACCTTGGCCGCACTGGGCCTGGCGTCCAGGATTAGTGGGATTAGCTCGGATCCTGGGGCTTGAGCTGGGCTTATCAGAGGCGCCACTCTGGGGACCTTGGGGGACGGTCTGGCGCTCTGTGCCTCCGGCTCTGTCTTGGTCGCCTTAGAGAGCGGATTCCCGCCCTGGCCGGCGGCCCACTCCTGTGCTCCGCGGCCGGCCTTGTGCCTTGCGCGCCTGCAGCGCGAGTGGGCGGGAGGGGACCGAGGGGCCACTTTGTTCCCCTGCAGGGTCTGCCCCAGAAACAAGCCCTCCCTTGGCCGGAGCAGGCCCCTGCCCCTGCTGGGCTGAGTCAGGGTTCTGTGGTGGGACCGGGTGGGACTGGGTCCCGCAGTCCCCCGTGCCCACGTCTGTGCGGAGGGCTGTCGGAGGGCACCGTGGACTGCAGTGCCCAGCCCGGCCCCACGCAGCTGGGAGGACGGGCAGCAAGTGGGGCGAGGGGCAGGTGAGGGGGAACCAGTGCTGAGCAGGGCTGAGCCTCGTGCAGGGGATGCTCTGCATACGCTAAGGAGACTCCCAGCCACTGAGCACCTGCCTGGCTCTGCCCCGTCCCGTCCATGTGCCACTGTCCCCGCTGTCCCTGTCAGAACCAGCGCCGTGCTCTCCACTCTCGGGCCTGCTGGGCTCTGCAAGGACCGTGGAGAGCGGGAGGGAGAGCAAGTGTGTGGGGCCTGGCAGGGCTGGGTGGGCGCCCAGCCGCGTGACCTTGGGAAATAGTTCCTCACATCTGTGGGGGTGCCGCGTCCCCCTAGCGAGGGAGACACCAGGTGATGGATGGGCACACCTGTGGATGGTGTAGGGTTTGCGAACCAAACGACTGTCCCCCTGGAACCTGGGACAGTTAGCTTGAGCCCTTGGGGATGGGGACGGGGCAGGGCGAGGGCCTCACAAGTGCCCCCAGCAGCCCTGACCACGGAGGACATCACTGAGGGTAGAGATCCCATTGGCCGCAGCCCTAAAACCCGCAAGATATCCAGGATTCAGTCTGGCAGGAAAAGTGCCAAATTCACACGAAAAAACTGATGACACTTTCCTGAAGGATGTTGAGGGAAAACCAGAAGAAACAGAGAGAGATTTCATGTTCCGGGAAGAGAAGAGCTGACATGGCCAAGAGATTTATTTTTCAGACATAAAACCAGTGCAAGTCCGACCACCTTTTGAAAATGCAACTTGGTAACCTGATTCTAAAGTTTGCCTGGAAAAGAAAGGATATGAGAGCAGCCAAGGAGGTTTTGAAACACCGGCCGGTGGCGGTGGCTCACACCTGTAACCCTAGCACTCTGGGAGGCCGAGGTGGGAGGATCACTTGAGCTCAGCAGTTCAAGACCAGCCTGAGAAAAAGCAAGAGCTTGTCTCTACTAAAAGTAGAAAAATTACCCAGATGTGGTGGCGAGCACCTGTAGCTACTCAGGAGGCTGAGGCAGGAGGATCCCTTGAGCCCAGGAGTTTGAGGTTGCTGTGAGCTAGGCTGATGCCACGGCACTTTAGCTGGGGCAACAGAGCGAGACTCTGTCTCAAAAAAACCCCAAAAAACTAAGCTACATTAGATCCCTACCTCACACCATGCATAAAAATAAATTCCAGATGCATTAAAGAGCTTTATACATCCATATTTTGTGGTTGTGCTTATGCATTACAGAGTGCGTATATATATAAATATATAAAATTTGTGTATGTGATAAAATTAATAGAAGAAAATATAGGAGTATATTTCTATACACTTGGGGGCTGGGAATGTCCTTTCTTTTTAAAAATATTTATTTTTTATTTCAGAATATTACAGGGGTACAAATGTTTTGGTCACATAGATGGCTTTTGTACCGTTTGAGTCAAAATTGACTCAAATTGACTCAAAATTGACTTTCTGACAGTGCACACAGATGAGAAGTCATGAAGAGAAAGATTGAACTGATAGTATGTTCAAGAAGATCTGTTGAACAAACGACAACTGAAGCAGAGTTCAAGGCAGACGACTGGGAGAAAACATCACAGCTGGAGGGGGAGTGCGATTGGCAGGGGCATCTGGGGGAGGAAGTGGGGTGTCTACGGACTCGCTTTTACCAAACTTAGTATGATTTGGCTTTTTCAGTAACAAGAATGGTTTGCATAAAAACTACCAAAACGATGCCAGGCTGGAAGTGTGTGGCTTCAGGTCCCCGGATTGCTGGGAAGGGTGGGGATTGGCAGGAGCCTGAGGTGACCTCTTCAAGCCCGTTCCACGGTGGGGACCACGAGACAGCAGGCCCTGGGGCCTGGGGCTGGGGGGCCTGGGGCTGGCACGGAGGCCTGGCAGGTGGCCAGGGGGTGGGTCTGCAGCAGGGCAGGCGCCTGTTCAGGGTGCTCTGGCTGGAGAGGAGCGCATTTCCGATCAATCCGCCCTTCTCAATGCCAGCTGGACCTCTGCCAGCGTCTCCACCCCCACCCCCGCCCCTGCCTGCCAGGAATCCCGGCAGGCTCTGGTTCCTGTTGCCAGGCCAGCTGGGCCAGCCTGCCCCATTCTGCGGCCCTGCTGAGAGACAGTGCCACCCCCTCCCGGAGGACAGGGCCTCCTACCACCTGTCTGGGCCAGCCTGCCCCATTCTGCGGCCCTGCTGAGAGACAGTGCCACCCCTTCCCGGAGGACAGGGCCTCCTACCGCCTGTCTGGGCCAGCCTGCCCCATTCTGCGGCCCTGCTGAGAGACAGTGCCACCCCCTCCCGGAGGACAGGGCCTCCTACCGCCTGTCTGGGCCAGCCTGCCCCATTCTGCGGCCCTGCTGAGAGACAGTGCCACCCCCTCCCGGAGGACAGGGCCTCCTACCGCCTGTCTGGGCCAGAGGTTGGCACTCGCCTTGGTGATCGTTTAGCCAGCACCTCCTGTACGTAACGCTCTGGGCCGGGAGCTTCGTGGGCAGGGCCACCGTAGATGGTGGCAGTAGGTAGTGTTTTAGAACTTCTGTAAGATCTCAAATAAATGCTAAAACAGGTGGGTCTCAGCTACATAAAGGTTAAGCAGGAAAAGCATCGGTGGCTGAAGACTGGGAAACAGAAACTTTTAAATCTGGAAAAACTGAGGTCTGGACAGGTCTCTCCTGCCTGGTGTCACACAGTCACTCGCCTGGATGACGCTGACACTCCACAGTGGGCGGGGCGGGCCCTCTTACCCACCGCCTCATCTGATACAACAGCCACTCTGTCCCTATGACACAGAAGGGGGGGACGGAGGCCCCGAGAGGACGGGGTCTTGCCCAAGGCCACACACAGGTCAGGGGCAGAGCTTATTTGGAGCCAGAGAGGCCTCTTGTTGTGTGCAGGAGCCAGACTGCCCGGGCTTGAATCCGGGGGCTGCCACTCGCTGCCTGTCACCTCCAGCAAGTCACTTCACTGCCTGGAGCCTTCCCTGTCCCCATCTGTGAAATGGGCATCCTGGGCTGCGGTGAAGGTGCCTGGGCACGCAGTGTGTGGTCAATGGTCGCCAACCGTCATGCTCAGACGTCAAATGCTTGCCACTCTCTCTCTCTGGGGCCACAAGACACTCAGACCGGGGCTGGGGCAAAGAATAAACTTTAATCTCTCTCAGGGCGGGGGTTCTAGTTAGACTGCTCTTTGGGGGGCCCCACGGTGCCGTGCACTCGCACGCGGTACAGGCAGGTGAAGCGCGGGTTCCCCCAGTTGCTGGAGATCTTCACCTTGACCGAATTGAAAGCCCGGACCGGCTGGTTCTGGAAGGGAGAGTCGGACACCAGCAGCTCACTCCTAGACGCCCACCCCCGCCACCGTCCAGGGGGGCATCTGGGAGTGGAAGGGAACTCTCCCAGTTCACAGGTGGGAAACTGAGGCCAGAGAGGGGAATGGTCTGTCCCAAGGCCACACTGCAAGTCAACACTGAAGGGATTGTGTGGAAGGTGTTAGGCCAGAAGGATGGACATCCTGTGGTTGGGAATGTCCCAGCCTTAGGGCCCTGTGCAAGCCACCACTCCTCTCTGGGCCTCAGTTTCCCCCTTTGCCACGTGGGAGTGGGACTATCTGCTTCCAGGATTGCTGTGGGGCTGGGCAGCTCACCCATACCCAGCCCGTGACAGCAGCTCTGAGCGCGCCCCCTCCCCACCTGCCCCTCGAGGGGGAGTGGAGCTGACTTGGCCTTCAAGACCTCGCTGAATGGTTTCAGCCTCCCAGGGAATTACAGAAGGGGAAACTGAGGCTCCAGCTAGGAAAGGAATGGCCAAAGCTCACACGGAATTTGTGGTTGGGCTGTGATTTGTGCAAGTAATGAATGGTCCATTTTCCACTCGCCCTGTCAAGTTCCGTGGCCATTCCAGGAGCCACCCCTTGGGTCCTCCTTCGGTCCCCGATTCCTCCCCTCTAGGCCTCAGTTTCCCCACCTGTGGTTGGGTCAGCTGCTGATGAGGGGGTCTCCCAGTATGCAGACTCTACCTTTGGAGCCAGCAACCCCTGGAGATGGGGATTGCCAGATGCTCAACACTGCTGTCCCCGGGAGGCGTGCAGCAAGAGGGCTCTGGGGCAGACAGGGGACATGGAGGATGACCAGGGGTTGGGCTGGTTTCCCTGGGCTCCTGCTCTCGGCCCTGAGCAGTGGCTCCATCTCTCTGAGCCTCAGTTTTTCTTGCCTGTCAGGTAGGTTAGTAACGCCCGAGCACCTCCTAGGGCTGTGGGGGGATGAAGCGGGGCCCCTGGGTAGAGCCTGCACACTGTGCACATCAGCAGGTGCTCAACACAGGCAGCTTTTCTCAGCTACCTGGAGTGGGAACATCTGAATGATGTTTTCTGGCTGAAACTGAAACGCCCCCAGGAACACTTCCTCCTTGGGGGAGCTTTCCATGCCCTGTGGAAAGAGAAGGTGTCAGATACAAGCAGGGCCTCCAAGGGTGTCTCCCTTCTCCAGGTGAGACTTGCACACCTCCCAGGATGGGGAGCTCCTTACCTACTCAGGTACCATTCCATTGCATCATGGTGTAATGGACAAGAAAGAGCACAGGGCTGGAAGTCAGGGGCTGAGGGTCTACTTCTAACTTTGCCATTGACTTGTAGGATTAGGGGGTGTCCCCAACCCTCCTCTTGGCCTCATTTTACTGAAGAGGTCCAGATAATTCTTTGGACCTTCTAAGCAAGATGGGGGCTCAATGGTTGGCTCTGAAAAGCTTGGGGTGAAATAGGGTGGCTGCCTCTCCTCTACCCTTGAAGGCGGAGAGCTGACCCGCTGTCGCCGGCCACTCCCAGCCTTCACCGAGCCACATCCAGCCCTCTAGCCTGCACGAGCTGTGCAGACACTGTTTCTCGCAGGCCTGCGGTGCCACCGTCATGAGGCTGTCCCTTCAGTTAAGCACTGCTCCCTGCTGGGGAGTGCTCACGTAGATGACAAAGTCCTTGGGGGCGGTGTCCAGGCTGCCCGACAGTGAGATGGTCTTGGGGATGTGTTGCAGTGTGAGGTTGGACAGGTAGACCTTCTGAGCCAATCGGATCGTCACCTGGCCTCGGTCACCCTCGAAGGCCCAGCAGTTGCCAGGTGTCACGTTGGGCTAGAAGAAGCAGGTGGGGGGGGCAGTCTGTGATGGGGTGTAGGGGGAGTTCCTCATCCTACCTCGCATCCCCTACACTTTCTAGGTCCTCCCAAATGAGCCAGTCCTTGTCTACAAAGTGTGGCTCAAATGCCACCCTCTCTAGGGGGCTCCCCTGACTGCTTATGGTGAGGACAAGCCCCTTGAGCCCAGCAAAGTGAGTGCAGGGGTCTGCTTCATTCATCCATCCATCCACCCCATCATTCTTTACACGGTCTTACCATCACCCCATGACTGAGGCGCCATTACCACTCCCCCATTTTGCAGATAAGGAAACTGAGGAACAGAGCAGGGAAATGACTGGTCCTGGGCCATGCAGAGCCAGAAATGCAACCCAGGCCATTTTATCCTGGAGCTTGCGATGAACCACTACAATCTCCTGTTCCATAAAGAGGAAACAGAGGCCCAGAGAGGGAGAGTTTTGGCCAGAATCACACAGCAAAGACACTCACTTAGTAGGCCCTGAGCTTTGTGGAGACACAGCTCCTTATCTGGAGCAGTAGATGCTAGAATGAGGGCGCAGAGGGCGTGGGGTCAGGGAAGGCATCCCGGGGGAGCAGGGACAAGGGATATTAGGAGTTAGCTGGGAAAGCGAGCCGAGGGGACAGCATGGAGAGGGCCCAGTGTGGAGCCAGGCTCCAGACGTGGGAGCTGGAGGGAGCTTGGTCAGGATGAGATGGGAAGCAGGGCCGCTTCTCACCTCTGCTCTGACCTGACTGTAGCCCTCCCTGCCCGGCCTGCCAGTCACCCTGTGCTCCCTGGACTCACGCTTGGCTTGGGCCCTGCCATTCCCTCTGCGTGACCAATACCAGGAGGAGGATGCCCCCCACCCCCAGCTGGGCAGGACCGCTGCTGCCCCAGCCTGCCCCGAGTGCGGAGCTCGAGCTCCTTGACGATGGAGCCCGCAGACAAGTCCCCTGTGGCCTTGGCCCCCCAGGGCTGGCCACCAGGACGAGAGGCTCAGCTGGTGTTTGCTGAGCAAAGGCACTTGCTCTGTGACCTGGACAAGCACCTTCCCCGCCCTGGGCCTCAGTTTCCTCCTTGGTGAGGCAGGGTTCCCCAGGGGTAAAAAGCTCACATTTGAATTCTGGCTCTGCCATATGCCAGTGACCGGCTATGTGGCTGCAGTCAAGTGACCTGGCTCTTTGAGCCTCAGTCTCCTCTGCAAAATGGGTATATCACAGGCCTGTCCCCAGGGTGGCTCTGAGGGTTCCCTGACCCTCAAGGGCTGGGGCTTCAGGCCCCTTCCGGTCCCAAGAGCAGGTTGTCCTGTGTCCTGCCCCTGTCCCCAACTGCAGTGGCCCTGCTCTCTGTCCTGCCCCCGCCCGTCTTCTCTCCAGCCACACCTTGTCAGTTGTCCCCCTGCCCCTTGCCCTTGCCCCATCTGTCTCCTGCTCCTATCTCTTGCCCTGCCCCTGCACTGGCCCCTTTGATCCCACCCCCAACCTCTGCTGCCAGCTCTGGTCCCCAGACCCTGCCTGACCACGCCCCGGCCGCTCTCCCCACCCCCACCCCCCCTGCCTCAAGGATCACGTCCGGGGGCTGCGCATAGTTCCACAGCCGGATCCAGTTCCAGTAGGAGCGCGCCTTGTCGTGGTTGTACGTGGCCGACGTGTGCTCAAAGTCGATGCTGGACCCTGTGTGGGGGGAGGTGGGTCTCAGCCGAGCAGCCTGGCTTCGGCCTGGTGGAGGGGACCCCATGACTAGGCCCTCCCTATGTGCTGGGTGAACACTTTGGATGGCTCACTGGTCCTCTCTGGAACTCAGTGTTCCCCTCTGGGAAACGGGAGCAGTGACAGTAACAGTCGCAGCAGTGATGGCAACATCCGCTTCACAGGGCTCCCCGCTGCTGCCGAGAGCTAATTCATCAAAGTGCTGGCCGCACATTTCACTGAGTCCTGGGAGCCCGCACGAGCCATGGCTGCCTGGCCGGGATCTCGTCCTGGGCTGCCCTGCGCTGGCTCCTGAGGGCTCTTCATGGGGCATCGTCTGCATTATGTCCCTTGGTCTGGAATAATGCTCCCTCCTCACCAAGCCTCAGCCCAAACGTCCCCCCAGGAGGCCTCCCTCTATTCTGAGGGAGACAGTGGGGGCGGGGAGGTCACCCACCTATAGACTTCAGGGCAAAGTCCGGCTTTTCAATGTAATCTCCTTGTATCATCTTCATTATTTTCTGGGCCAGTTTTTGCTGAGAAGGCAGAAAGCACCAGCTGTGCACTGGCACGTTCTTCCAGATCCTGATCCCCTCCTGCATGTCCACACCAGGTGACAGGTGCTGCAGGACACCCTCTCCTCCCTGACGGCCTATCCCTGTCTGCGGAAGCCCATGGCCGGGTGCCCACAGGCCTGCCCAGTCGCTGTGCTGTGAGGGAGCCCCGGCTGCAGAGAGCCACCCCACACCCACCCACAGGGTTTACCAGTGACCAGATGTCACGGGAGGGTCCTGGAGTCTCAATGAGCTTAATTGCTCAGGAATCAGGCAGACCTTTACTGCTAGGAGCCTGTGGGCAATTTGCTGCCCCTCCAAGCCTCAATTTTCTTCTCTGTAAGATGGGGACAGTAATCGTGTCTATCTCTCACTGTTTGGAGGGTGCTGTTATAGAAATCTCTAAAGCCCCTACCATGTGCCAGGACTGTTCTCAAGCTCCTAGGGATTAAAAAAAATCAAAACAGACCACACTCAAAAGATCAATAATAAGAGTGGCATTAGATTTCTCAATAGCAACAGTACAAACTATATAGAATACAGTGGTGAGCTTCCTTCAAAATTCTCAGGAGAAACGATTTCCTATCTAGAGTTCTATACTCAGCCAAACTATCAATCAAGTGCAAGGATGGAATAAAGGTGTTTTTAAACATGCACGTTCTAAAAAAATAAATATACTTATTCCTTCACTCTTTTACAGGAAGTCATTGAGGGATGTACTCCATCACAATGAGGGATAAAACCAGGGAAGAAGACTTGGGAGAGAGGAAACAAGGCACCAAATGAAGATAAGTTAGGTGTCTAGGGCAGAACGGCCAGCATCTCACCTCATCTGACATGGCTTCCATCTCCTGGAGCTTGGCAATAAGGAGGTTCATGCTACCTCGGAGGTCCTGGATTTCTCCAGTGTGATGTCGCACCTTCTCCTGGTACATCCTTGTCAGGAAGGAGTGAGAACGAGAACTGATGAATTTGTGATGCTGCTATTATTACCCTCAGATTCCTCCTTTGCTAGTTATCCTTCAAAGAACTAGCTTCAGATCCTTCCACTCTCTTGGGCCCATCCCTAACCACCCCTCCCCTAGCAGGGTCTTATCTCTAAAGCATTCTGTTCCTTCTGCTTGGAATATCCTTACGCCCTTCCAAATATTCCTGAGTAGTTTGTCTGCAATTAAGGATGCTGACACCAAGTGTGTCTTGTCAGTTAAAATTTCTTCTCAGCTACCATTTGCTGAGTACTGACTATGCACCAGGAACTATTCAAGATACTTTTCATCCTCTTTAATGCCCATAACTACCCAGAGCAAGGTGGGCAGTAAGCCTCGTCTCATAAATGAGGAGTCAAAGGCAGAGAGATTAAATAACTTGCATAAGGTCATTCAGGTAGGAGGTACAGGAGCTAGAATTTAAAACCACATTGGTCTGACTATAGAGCCTATATTCTTTTCTATTACACTCCAGATTCTGGCTGTATCTCTGGTTTTAGGTAATTATGTGACTACTCAAATGATTCCTCTTACCTCAAGCTCTGCAGTGGACTATTTATGCTGTCATCCTGGTGAAGTGTTGAGAAAAGCAAGGGATCTTCTTCAGATGGCCTAATCTCGGCCCAATAGTGCTTCATCCATCCATTTTCTCACAATCATAAATCCATCCATTCATCCACTTTCCTGTTTGCTCTTCCATTCATCTATGCACCCATCATTTATCCAAACTCTTATTTACTCTCCTTTAATCCATCCATCCACACCCCATCCATCTACTTTTCTATCCATACATCCTGCTCGATTCATCCACCCTTTCATCCACCCATCTATTAATTCACCCACCCACCCACTCACTCATCTATCTCATCTGCCCTCACATATATCCACTATCTCCTCCATCCATTCTCCCATTTACCTATTCATCTATCCTCCCATCTCTTTCCCCTAGCCCTATACCCACCACATCAAACCTCCTATCCATACATTCATCCATCCTCCCATCCATTCTCCCTCCATTGACACTCCCATCTGGCCATCCAGTCGTCCAGCACTGATAGTGGCAACCCTGTGCTTGGTACTGAGCTGGACATTGCTGGGATGAACCAGACCTGGCTTCTTCCTTCAAGAAGCTGCCAGCACAGTTGGGGAGACAGTCATGATTACAGAAAGTTGTGGGAGGAACGAGGGCAATGTGACCACCTCTGCCAGAGTGTTCCTAGAGGATATGACATTCATAGGATATGAAGGAGTTCATAAGGGTGAGGAGAGGACAGGGAGGGACAGGCCTCTCAGATTCCCTTTCCAAGGCCTTCGGAGACTTTTTGCTGTCCTCCAACAGGGAGATCTGGCCACTTATTTCCCCCTCCTTCCTCCCCAGGAATCACAAAGCAAATGGGTATCGTTTCATTTAAGCAGAAGAACAAAGTGCCTTCAGTAGAGAAATGGGTTCCCTGTTCTCACTATCCCACTTTAGATGGGTCGTTTCTGGGAGTGACTGACAGGAGAGCCACCCTGTGGGAGGGACTGTTGCATCTGGTCTTTGAGAGTCACATTTGGCAGAAGAGATGGTTTCTACGTGGGTGGCATGACAAAGGCAGAATTTTGGATCTGGGATAAGTCAGCAACTGGGTCCAGATGTGGTGAGAATGAGGGGAGCCATGGAGGTGCCATGGGCTGGCCAGGGTGAGACCAGTCAGCTGTGGGCGTGAAGAGGGCACACACTCACCTGCCAGACTTCCACTCTCGATGGTAAGTGAATAGAAAACATCCAGAATCCTGTGGGGCCATGAGAATAAGAACGAGCCATCAATATGGAAGCGAAGAGCTTAGGCTCTGGAGTTAAGGCATCTGGGCTGAAATCCCAGTTTTGCCACTTGCTAGCATTGTGCAACTCGGGGAGATGTTTCTTAACCCTATATCGCCCTATATCTCAGTTTCCTCCTCTGTAAAACTGGAATAACAATAACATCCACTTCAAGATCAAATGATATCATATACGTTACATGTGTCACATAAACCAAATAATCCGTGTCTCCACCCCCTCCTCTGTCCCAACCTACCGGGGATAATTGGCAAAGAGAAGAAGGCATTCTGCATTTTATGATCTCCATGCTGACTGAAATACCACCATTGGAGCCGTTATATAAAAGCCTTTACAACTTATTTGTTGTTCTTGATATAACATGAAACAAACTAGGAATAGAAGAGAACTAACTTAGCCTGATAAGCGTCATTTATGGAAAACCCACAACTAACATCCTATTTAATGGTGGGAGACTGGATGCTTTCCACCCTACAATCAGAAACTAGAGAAGGATGTCTGCTCTTGCCATTTCTATTTAATGCAATACTGGAGGTCCTAGCCAGGTCAATTAGTCAAGAAAAAGAGGTAAAAGGCATTTAGATTATCACACAGTAATAACTAAAACTACCTGTGTTTGTAAATGATATGATCTTGCATATAAAATTCTAAAGTATCCAAGACTTTTCTTCAAAGAATATCCACAAATCGCCAATAAGCACAGGAGGAGATGCTCAGTATCACTATTCATTAGGGAAATGCAAATCAAAACCATAATGAGATGCCACTTCATACCCTCTAGGATGGCTATAATAAAAAAAAAAAAACAAAACACCCAGATAATAGCAAATATTGGTAAGGATGTGGAGAAACTGGAATTCTCATACATTGCTGGTGAGAATGTAAAATGGTGCAGCCACTTTGGAAAACAGTTCGTTAGTTCCTCAAATAGTTAAACATAGTTACCATATGAGCCAGGTATATACCCGAGAGAATTGAAAACACCTCCACAAAAGCATTATTAGTAATAGCAAAAAAGCAGAAACAACCCTAGTATCCATCAAATGAGGAACGGATAAAAACCAATGAAGTACTGATACATGCTATAACATGGATAGACTTTGAAGACATTATGCTAAGTGAAAAAAGCCACAGAGGCCACATAGTGTTTTACTCAATGATATGAAAAGTCTAGAATGGGCAAATCAATAGAAACAGAAAACAGATCAGTGCTTGCCTAGGGCTGGTGGGGTTGGGTGTGGGGAACAAGAAGTGACTGCCAGGGGCTGGGGGATTCTTTTTGAGTTGGTGAAAATATTCCAGAATTTGATAATGGTGATGGTTGCACAGCCTTGTGAATATACTAAAAACCACTGAGTTGTATGCTTTAGGAGGGTGAACTTTATGGCATGTGAATTCTATGTCAAGAAAGCTGTTACATGCAAAGGTCCTATGTGTGCAGTGAAGGCAGGAAGGTGCTCGTCGTCCTGCGGGGAGCTGGTTCTCGCTCCTTCCCTGCCCCCCACCCCCACCTCTGAGACCAGCATACCTGAGTGGAGGGGAGATCCCTTTGCTTGGGAAAGCCGAGCTGTGACGTGGGAGGCGGGGGTGGTGGCGGAAAAGAAGCCACGGAAACCCATAAAGAGGGAATGACAATTGTGATAACATGGTTTGGAGAGAGCTTTACAGTGTTCAAAGAGCTTTACAGTGTTCAAACTTTTTGGGCTTCCAAAAAGTTTTCTTGGTCATCATGTCATTTAATCCTCACAGCAACACCCGTCAGACAGATGGGGAAACTGAGTCACACAGAGCAGCAGTGTCTTGTCCAGTGTCCCCTAGTCAGTGCAGAGCCCTGGGCTACTTTGACCCGGGACTCGGCGGGGCCCTGGGGACTCACCGAAAGCACAGAGGACCAGGACTCCCGTCTTCTCCATGACCTTCTGGCAGAACAGTTTGCATCTGGAAGACAGGGACGTGGTGGCCAAGGCGGGGCTGGCAAGTCCCTGGCAAGGGTGCACCCTCCTCCGCCTTCTCTCCCTGGTGATTGCGTCCTTCAGGACTCAGCTCAAGTGTCCCCTCCTCCTAAGCCCTCCAGAGTCAACACTCCCAGCCTGGCACTGTTTTGGGGTCTGCCTTTCCCGCCTGACCGGGAGCTCATGAATGGTGGGGGCCGCGGCTGGGCCCAGAGTAGGCACTAAGGAATCGCGTAGAATATAAACTGTAAATGAATGAATGAGTGAACAGCCATGCTGGAACTCAGAGAAATTTACATGGGCAGGAAGGGTGAAGGGAAAGGGTGGGACGGGCACTCTGGGTGAGAACAGCACGTGCAAAGGCGTGGAGGTGCGGGTCGGAATGGGGTGTCCAGGGAGTGACCACCCTAGCCTTGCTGGTCCAGTGGGTCAATATCAGGAAGCAGAGTGAGGGCAGCATGGGAAGGAGGGGCTGGAGCAATAGGGAGCCACAGTAGGTTCTGGAGGGAGGATTTGATAAACGCCAGGTCTGGGATAGCTATCTGGTCTGGCTACCAAGGGGAGGTCCAAACCGATGGAGGGCTGCTATGGTCCCCAGCTGTCTGTTCCCAGCCCCCATCCCCTCCCACCCCTGCTCACCTGCAGGTGTTGAACAGGACTTGCTGGGCCTGAGTTCTCAGGAAGCAGGCCACGAAGGTGACCCAGGCTGCAGAGGACACAGAGCAGCAGTGAGTCACTGCACTCTCATCTTTGTCCCAGTATGAGGACTTGCTGACTGTCCTGGGGCTGGGGAGAGGCCCTGGAGCTGAGAGACCCTCTCAATCAGCTGCTCAAGCCTTTGGCCCTGCTTATGGGTAGGCGCCGGCCTGGAGTGGGTGTGGGTCCTGTGGATGAGCAATGCTTGTCCCTGCTGGCACCAAAGGCCAGAATGTGCCTGTGCCCACTCCCAGCCACCAGGAGCTGGGCAAGGCCAGGGGCCTTTGGCCTATTCCTCTGGATGCCCAGCATGGAGCGAGGCAAAAAGTAGGGGTTCAGGGGTTCAGGGATGGGCGGGAGGGTGGGGGCATACAGGGGTGGGTGGAAGAATAGAGAAGAGATTGGCTGGCTTGGAAGGCGGGTGAATAGGAAGACGGCTGAGAGGGTGGGAGGATGGCAGGCAGATGAATGGGCTGATGGCTGGGTGGGCGTGCCTGTGAACAAGTAAAGGCATGGGCGAACCCGTGAGTGACTCGAGGGCTGGCTGGATGGACGGCAGCAGTGGCCAGGCCCCCGCAGAGTAGGGGAGGGCTGGCCGTCAACTCCTCCTCCAAACGGTGAGTCTCCCACCCACTTCTCTCCAACCACCAAAGAGATCCCAGCTGGGATGCCACCTCTGAGTCCAGAGCGCCCCCTGCAGCTCCCAACCGCTCCTGCAGCCCATGGCAGGCATTACTACCCGGGGTCAGCCTGGCCTGACGCTGGGCCCTCTGCCCAGGCCCGCGCTGATGGCCAAGGAGGTTCTTCCGTAGATACGTACACATACATCCCAGCATGCACTGAGTCAGGCCCAGAGCTGGGGTGTTGATGCGGACGGGCAACAGGAAGGGGTCATCTGCAGAGAGCACAGGACTGTCATGTCACTGCCGGCCTCTGGGGTGTGGTCTTGCAGAGACCTGGGCAGTGCCCAGAGCTGGGTGCGAGCCTCCCCGCCCCTGTGCCCCTGCCTCTTGCTGGGAAGACCCTAGAGCGCCCCTCCCTGCTCACTCAGGTTTGGGGAGGAGTCGTCCGTTATCCTGCACGTGTTCCGGCTTCGCTGGGCGGCCCTGGGAATGACAAGATTCACAGTAGCATTTTATAATTTACCAGGAACCACATTCCAGACAGCTAAACTGAGTTACAGGGAAGTTTGCCCGAGACCACCAGCCTGTGAGTCTGGGACACACCCAGGTCTGGCTGACCCGAAATCCAGGTCCTTATTGAGGAAAGAACTCAGGACTGCTGTGACAGTCACAGGTGGTTGTCACCATGTCCCAGAGGCTGGCAGAAGCCTGGTTTTGTTCCTTTCTCTACTCCTACTCCATGTGATTTTAGACCATCCTGACTGGTCAAAGCCCATTCCTTGGCCATGATTGGTTCAAGGTGAAGAGCAAAGCAATGGCAGGAACCTGGGTCTTGAGTGACAATGCAGAACTGCGGAGCCACCATGCCTTGGGGCCTCTTGGTATGTGAGATAAAAACATTTTCTTTATTTCTTAAGCCAAAGGTCCCCAAATGTGTCTTATTATACCCCCAGTGTGTTTATATTTGTTTATGAAAAAATTGTATGGCCAGGTGCGGTGGCTCACACCTGTAATCCTAGTACTCTGGGAGGCTGAGGCAGGAGCATCATTTGAGCTCAGGAGTTCGAGACCAGCATGAGCAAGAGCAAGACCCCATTTCTACTAAAAAATAGAAAGAAATTGGCTGGACAACTAAAAATATGTAGAAAAAATTAGCCAGGCATGGTGGCGCATGCCTGTAGTCCCAGCTACTCGGGAGGCTGAGGCAGAAGGATTGCTTGAGCCCAGGAGTTTGAGGTTGCTGTGAGCTAGGCTGATGCCATGGCACTCTAGCCTGGGCAACAAAGTGAGACTCTGTCTCAAAAGAAAAAAAAAACCTCTCTGGTGTCAGCTGCCGCATCTGTAACGTGATGATGGCCGCTCACCTCCAAGGAGGGCAGAGGGACAGCACTCGTAACCCGCAAAGCACCAGGCAGAGAGAGGGGCTTCGTCCTCACCTCCTGGACCTGGCACAGTGGGCCGCATCTTCGGGTGGGCAGCCCGAGTCCCCAGGGCTCCTTGAGGACCGTGGCATCGATTCCTTCGCTAGGATTGGGCAATCTCAGGGAGTTGGCGAGGAGGAAGTGGCTGCTGCTGCTGCTGCTGCTACCGCCGAGCGTCTCCTGGGAGGTGCCACGTGGAATCTGCCCAGGTCATGTGGAGCGGTCGGCACTGTGATCTCACAGAGCAGGCGGGGGTGGTGCTGCCCAGTCTCCAGCCTGGCCCCGGAACCTCCCATCACAGGCAGCCGTTGTGACCAACTCTCCACTTTTTTTTTTAGACAGAGTCTCACTCTGTTGCTGAGGCTAGAGTGCCGTGGCGTCAACCTCAAACTCCTGAGCTCAAGCGATCCTCCTGCCTCAGCCTCCCGAGTAGCTGGGACTACAGGCATGTGCCACCATGCCCGGCTAATTTTTTCTATATATTTTTTAGTTGTCCGGCTAATTTCTTTCTATTTTTAGTAGAGATGGGGTCTCGCTCTTGCTCAAGCTGGTCTCGAACTCCTGACCTTGAGCTATCCTCCTGCCTCAGCCTCCCAGAGTGCTAAGATTACAGGCATGAGTCACAGTGCCTGGCCTGCTCTCCACTTTTAAGATGTGGAAATTGAGGCCTCAAGATGGGCGGGACCATGCCAGTGTCTGAGAAGCTGGGTGAGAGCTGAGGCTCCAATCAGAAGGCCGTGCACTTCCTCGTTCCCTAGACCCCTTCCTGCCCTGAGCTTCCCAGGTTTACCATCTTTTTAGGTTGTATGTGAACACACTTTGCAATGCGGAGCTTCTCACTGGTAGACATCCTGCATAACACAAAATAACATTACACGTGTTGCTGTTTCAATAAAGTAGTTTTCACTGGGGAAAAATAAAAGCAGAACAGAGTGGAAATGTTTGGCTCAGCGTTTTCTGTCAACCCTGCCTGTGGAGAGCCTGTTGATTTGGAGAGTGAAGCTAAAATGAATTCACTTTTGCCCCCTTGTGGCAGTTGCTCTAAATTGCAGGCAAAGTACCTGTGGGCAGTGGAATAACAGTCCCCCAAAGAGACCCACATACCAAATCCTGAATATGTGACTATGTTAGGTTACGTAGCAAAAGGGAAATAAAGCTAGCAGATGGAATTTAGGTTGCCAATCAGCTTACCTTGAGATGGGGAGAGTATCCTAGATTATCCATACAGGCCTCATATATTACAAGGTTCTTACAAGTGGGAGATGGAAAGATGGTAGCATGAAAAGTGCTCAGCTCAACACTGCTGGCTTTGAGGATGGAGGAAGGAGCCAGGAGCCAGGGAGTGAGGGCAGGCTGTAGAAGCAGAAAGGGCAAGGAAACAGCCTTTTCTCAAGCCTCCAGAAAGGAATGCAGCCTGCCAATACTTCCTTGATTTTAGCCCAGTGAGACCCATTTTGGACTTTGGACCACCACAATGGTAAGATGATAAATTTGTGTTTTAAGTCACCAAGTTTGTGGCAATTTGTTATGGCAGCAATAGGAAACCAATGCAGTACTCTTGAAAATATTCAGTGAAGGGGAAACTAAAATGCTACCACTAAAACTGTTACAAAGTCTTTCAATTATATACACATTCATTTATTCATTCAACAATCCTAATATTTATTAGTCATTGAATACAGGGCCGAGCAGACCCAGCGCCCATCCTGGGACGCAGGCAAAGTGGCTGGCAGGACATCGTGCATGGCGCAGGTGCTCCATCGCTGTGGGGAGGCTGCTGGGCTGGTGAGAATCTCCCTCCTTTGTGTCTACTGACTGTGGCCCAAATGTCCCTGGAAATGCTGAGGAAGAGGAAGTGTTCGTGCTGAGAGCAAACACTGACAGTGGCTTCGGTCAATATTTGCACCTCTGTGCCCTGAGTCTGCTGTTTGCCTCGCCCGTGGTGAGGGGCGGGAGGGCCTGGTCATGCCTTGCTGGGCAAGCTGAGGCCAGCAGCGGGAGGTCGGGGGCTCACAGCAGGCTCTGCCCACTCCCGGTGGCCTCTAGATAAGGCAGGGGAGCACTGGCTGGGAGGCAGGACGAGCTCAGGGAAGCTCCAGCCGTTCAGGGAGGGCTTGATGGCACCTGCGGCCTCTGTTGCTCTGTGGGTACTAGTGGGAGGCCCAGCCCAGGGTGGGCCTGGGCTCTGGCCTGATATTTGGGCTGGTGTGGAGTCAGTGGGAGCCACAGAAGGCTCTGGAATTGGGGAAGGCCCCAAGGACCCTTGTGCCTGTGCCCCAGGTGAGTTATACAGAGGAACAGAGGGGCCTTCCCTGCAGCTATGCCATCATCCCATGCACACATGTGCACACAGACACACAAACACACACACACCTGATACCAGGAAACAGTCCACTACACACATACACACAGGCACCGGCAGGCTCAAACACTCAGTAGACCAAACCCACAGATGCGTACATGTACACAAAACACCCATCTGCACTCGTGTATGTTTGCGTAAACAGGCATGTAACACTACAAACTAAGATGCCAACACGCCCATTTCATGTCCACACTCACACATAAGAACACATATTTTCCTCTGATGCCAGTAATTATGACCTACTGCACATGTGTACATGTGACTATGCACACAACCACACACACACATAACCTTCTCACACACGTGTAATACAAATTTCTCCATGTGCACACACAGTTTGTTGTGTCCCATGTAGCCAGGGTGGAGTTTGTGGTGAGGAAGATGAGGTGCTAAACCCACTGTGAGTGGGATGTGCATTTGGGGAGAGGCTGGGGTGTCAAGGAACAGGATTGGGGCATCCGCAGTTTCTTTCTTCTTCTTTTTTTTTTTAGACAGCATCTCACTCTGTTGCCTGGGCTAGAGTGCCATGGTGTCAGCCTAGCTCACAGCAACCTCAAACTCCTGGGCTCAAGCAATCCTCCTGCCTCAGCCTCCTGAGTAGCTGGGACTACAGGCATGTGCCACCAGGCCCGGCTAATTTTTTCTATATATATTAGTTGGCCAATTAATTTCTTTCTATTTATAGTAGAGACAGTGTTTTGCTCTAGCTTAGGCTGGTCTCGAACTCCTGACCTTGAGCAATCTGCCCACCTCATCCTCCCAGAATGTTAGGATTACAGCCGTGAGCCACTGCGCCCGGCCCATCTGCACTTTCTTATCTGTTCCCTTTTGAGTTAGGGCTCAGTGTGATCAAGATCAGGGCTTAGTAGTCAGTGACAAAGGTCAGGAATCAGTCAGTGACTGGGGTCAGGGCTCTGTACGTGACCAGGATCAGGGCTCAGTATGTAACCAGGATCCAGGCTTAGTCGGTGACTGGGGTCAGGGCTCTGTATGTGACCAGGATCAGGGCTCAGTATGTAACCAGGATCCAGGCTTAGTCAGTGACTGGGGTCAGGGCTCAGGTAGTCTGCTCCTCCTAAAAGGGCCATGTATCTGGATGAACTTGGAGGCACCAGGCTGGAGAGGTGCCATCCTCCTGCCTTTGGGCACCCCCTTCCTCCTGGGTCTTAGCTGGACCAGGCTGGGGTGATGAGGGGAGCCTCCTAGGACCCTCTTAGGGGCAGCCTTCCTTCCAGATCTCTCCTGGCCCTTGAGGCCGAAGCTGCCCGCCCCCAGGGTTGTGCTGAAGTTGGCAGCCAGGCCTGGCTACGTGGCAGCAGCGTCGCATGTGGAGGAGATGCTCTGGCAGAGGCCGTGTTTGCAGGGAAAACACCTGCGACCACAAGCAAACCTGCCACTCCTCAGGTCCCTTCCCAGTGGCCCTGCGTGCCGAGGAGCCTCATATAGCAGCCTCATATAGCAACCTGCCCACCTGGGACAGACGGTTCACCTGCTCACAGAGCCGCCCGAGGTAGGAACGGGAATGGGACCGGCTCTCCTCCCGGAGGAGCCTCCAGTTCCCTGTCTGGTCCGTGGGATACTACCTCCAGCCCCCTTCTGCAGCAGCGTCCATCCATCCCTGGTCTTGCTGTGGGAGTTTTGGCCAGTGCCACCTTGATGGGCCTCAGCCAGCCCGTCTGCCCAGCAGCCCTCATTCCCACCTGGCTCCCCTCCCGGAGCCAGACACAGACCACCACCCCGGCTCAGCTGGGCTGGGGTGGGAAGGCAGGGGGCCAGGAGAGGGGCCTGCTCTGAGGCCATTCCTCACCTGGCCAGGGTGAGCTGAGGACAGGAGGCACCCTGGGTTCTCCCCTGGCTGGGTTTGGACAGCTGGCACCAGGTTGGGCTGTCACACGGGGCTGGTCTCCTGGCATCAGGCAACACAGCCCTGGGCCTTGGGGTGGTGGGCCTGGGCTCTCCTCTTGGGACAGGAAGCTGCCCTCAGCCTCCTCATGCGGGGTCTCACCATCCTGCTCTGCCCTGGCCTGGGCCTGCAGCCCGCCCCAGTCTGCTGGGTGGCCTTAGGCAAGACCATTCTTCTCTGGGCCTTGGGGACCCTTTCCAGACCCCTTCAGTGGTTCTGGATGAAGGAGGCGGGGTGAAGCATTCCCAGCACAGAGACGCGAATACTGATGTCTAGGTGCCCCGGGCAGGGCTGGGAGCTCCGCTGAGGGGCGGGCCGTTCAGGCCAAGCTCTCTAATTCTTTTCCCCCACCCCAGCCCACAGATCCTGGGGCAGCAGTCAGGGCAGCCATGGCTGGGGCGCGTGGGCTGGGCCTGCTGCTGGCGCTACTGCCGGTGGTCAGCGCCGCCATGCCAGGCACCGTGGTCAGACTCAACAAGGCAGCGCTGAGCTATGGTAAGAGCCGGGCCACCGAGCATGTGCCTGCTAGCCCACGTCTGCACGTGTGTGTGAGACCCTGAGTGTGCTGTCTCCCTGGCCCCCAGACAGGGCCTGACGCAGGGCAGCTCAACAAATATTTATTAAAATGAATGCATGCGTGGGAGCATATGTCCTATGGCCAGTGTGCAAGGGAACACACGGACTGTGCTCACGTGCTGTAGGGGCGTGGGCATGGGTCTGTTTGAGTGGCTATTTTTCGTGTGTATGTCTACTTGCGAGTTTGAAATTTCATGGTGATGTGCCCGTGCGTGGACTCAGATGTTGAGGAGGGCACATGCCCACGGCGCAGGCCTGGCTGTATGGGCACGGAGTGGCTGTGCGCCTTGTGTGCACGCGGGTGCGTGTGGTGTCTGCGTGCATGCGTGTGCTTGGGAGAGGCGAGGCGAGCGCTGCGCTGCAGGGGGCTCCCTACAGCCAAGGCCCTGCTGGGCTCCGAGTGAGAGCACCAGCCCCTCCGGGCCTCGCTTAGGGGAAGGCTGGGTCCTGTGGCTTTGCTGCTAGATCCTTCCAAGTCCTTCTCCATCCTCTGGGGAGGCCCAGGGAGGGACAAAAACTGCCGAAGTCCAGGACCCCAGAACAGAAATCTTTATTCACCTTCGGCTATCTCCTGGGGAGACTTTAGGGTCCCCCCAAAGCTGGGAAATCAGAAGCTGTTTTCCCCAAGGCCAGACCACGCTCAGATTACAGCACGAGGGACTCAGGTCGGACAGCAGAAGCAACTTTCAATGGCCCAGGCCACAAAGCAGTGAGGCAGTGGCTCCGGAAAGCAGCAGGGTCCCCCACCCACGGGCACACACAGCCTTCCGGGACCTTGTATCCGGGCAGATGGGCCGGCACTGAAAGGGGTCAGTGATCCGTGCAGGAGTGTGACGGGCACATGGCACCATGCATGGGTGCCTGCAGGAAGGGACGTGAGGCCATCCACCCTCGCCACCTTCCTGCCCTCTGCCTGTCCTGTGTGAGCCTCCTTTGTCCCCGAGGAGTCCTCCCTGGCTCGCCTGCCTGTGTCTCTTCCTGGCAGAAATCTGGCGGTGGCCCACACCACACCCGTTGCTTCCAAGGCCAGGCTGGGTGGTTCTTACTGTGCCCCCACCCTGTCCTGCAAGCCCCGGAGTCTAAGCCCTGTGTCAGGGAGCACTGCACACGGAGTCTGAGGCCGGGCTGTGAGTCTCAGCTCAGCTGCATTTGGTCAGGCCGGAGCGGGACATCAGGAACACGAAGACCACCACCTGTTTGCTCTGTGTCTGGGGAAACTGAGGCCCAGACAGGCTCAGGGACTTCCCGAGGTCCCACAGTGAGTCTGAGCAGAGCTGGGGCCTGTGACTCCTAATTCGACGCCCCCTTCCAGCCCCACCCACTCTCACCGTAACTCACATCATGTTTAATCAATACCTTTCTCGGGTCCAGCAGCGCAGGTGAGTGAGGAAGCCCAGAAGCCTGGGCGACAGGTGTCTCAGTCCTGAGCCAGCTTCCCTGGCTGGGTGTCCTCACCTCGCTGTAAATTGGGCGCGATAACAGGAACAGTAAAGCACCTGGAAGGGTGCCCGGCCCTGGAAGGGTACCATGGAAGTGGTGGCCCCTGCTGCTACAGATGTAAACAGCAGCAGCGACAGCGAGTACTTACTGTGCACCGAGTCCCTACAATGACCCTGAGCGACACATCCATCACAGTCATTGCAAATTTATGCAGGGAGAACTGAGCCCGGGGCAGCTGCACGGGCAGTGAGGAGCAGAGCTGGGTTTGCACCCAGCATCTGGGGCACTCTGAGTCCTCAGCCTCCCCACCCAGGGGATGCCTCTGCAGCAGACCAGGCAGGACTGGGACATGCTCGTGCCTGGGCACATGGGAGAGGCTCCTGTAGGAGGAGAAGGTGGGACTCAGCGGGAACTTTGCAACAGAGCAAGGGACATTGCTGTTTTTGAGGACGGGGGTAAACAGGCAGGATTCCCTGAGGCAGAGTGAGGGCAGGGCGTGCCCTGCAGAGGGCCCGATTCTCTCGGTGCACCCAAGGTGGGCTCCAGGGAGCCAGCTGCCCCCGCTGTGTGCTCGAGTGCAAGCCCCCCTCCAGCCCACTTCCCCTCTGCCCATGGTGCAGGCAGCTGGTGGTAGATGGCATGTTCTTGCTGCTCAGTGATCTCACCCTGCCCTGGCCCCACAGTGTCTGAAATCGGGAAAGGCCCTCTCCAGCGGGCTCTGCAGGTCACTGTCCCATATTTCCTGGACCGGAGTGGAGAGGTGCTTCGGCCCACCAGGTGAGTGCTCCCACCCTCCAGAGAAGGTGCTCCTGCCTGCTAGGTGGATGATCCCCCCAAGGCGCGTGCTCCTGTCCACTGGGAAGGACCCTCCAGTCCCCCAGACAAGCACTCTCGCTTAGGGGTGGGTGCTCCCCCACAGCTGGACCAGTGCTCCCCTCCCCAAGCGAGTGGATAGCAAGAAGAATTAGGAGAAGGAACCAAGGTGGCCCGGTGCCTCTGAATTTGTGGATTTCTACCCTCAGGGACCAAGACCTGAGTCCCCAGGGCTGGCAGGATGCTCAGCTCCTTCCTCCAATAGCTAGACCCTGAATTTAGACACAAGTCTGAGCTGAATTTACCCCTGCCCTCGCCCCCCTTAACACACAGAGACCCAAAGGCAGAGGTAGGTGGGGTCGTCTCAAACTGAGACACCTCCAGGGGCCGGCCAATTGTCACCATCCACGTGGGAACACAGACTCAATATTGTCATATCTTTGGGTTTCCCAGATATCCATAATCTATCAAATTCTGAATGATGTCAACTGGTTTTAAAGCACCTAAAACTCTGGGACACCGGAACTAGGAGTGGGTAAAAGTAATCTGGCCAGGAGGCCGCGGGCTTGAGAGCCTCAGGCAGGGCCGGGGCTGCAGCTCCCGGCGTGGCTAACAGCGGCGGAGAGCCGGGCGCGGCACGACCACCAGCAAGCGCCTGGTCTCCCCACGCGGTGGACACCACGTGGCTGTTTGCAAACAACGCCAAGGGCCCTCGAGTGTAGACGCGGGAACACACCCAGGGTGGCTGTTGAGGGAACAGGTGCGGGTCCTAGGTCGGCCTGCGTCCCTGGGAGAGTCGTGGAGAGACGCCACCCAAGGCTACCAGTGAGGATGTCTGACAGCGGGTTGTGATGTGACCCTTACACTTCATGCCACTTTGTCCTGTCTGAATTCCTCCCCCCACTACCATACAGGACAAAAATGGCTTTCGTTTAGGAAAAGGAAATCGTAGGTGAGCTAGAGAGTGCCTAGCAAGCAGAGCGGGCAGGTTTGACGGGTGCGTTTCTGTTGGCCGGAACGCTAGAGAGGGAGTTCTGCCTTCTGTGGAGCCCACCGCCTTTTTCCCACCTTCCCACCTTTCCAGACTGCTGTCAGAAATTGTCACAGCCTGAGCAATCGTCTTCCCCAAGTCCTGCCCAATGCTGGGGCCCCTGCATGTTTTCCATCCCAGCTGGTTGTCCACCTTTGGCTTGCATGCCCCCTGTGATGGAGAGCTCACCACCTCTCCCTCACCTCATGGCTCCAGTTGTCGGAAGGTCCTTCTTCCCAACACCAGCAGCGTGGGTGTGCCTCAGAGCATGGTTTAACAGGAGCCTCTCTGTCACCTTGATCACTGTCCTGCAGGATCCAGATTCTGAATGTCCAGGTGTCCCAATTCCACCTGTCCTTCATTGCTGATTTTGGGATTCACTTGTCGGCAGCAGCCAATTTTACTTTTAAGACCTTTCGGTGAGTGAATCTCATTGTTGGGGTGTGAGAGGAGTTTCCGGGATGCTCTGAGGGGCAGAGTGAGGGAGGGGGTTGGCACCTCCTCCAGGGTCGTCACCCAGGTCCCCCGACTGCCTGCCGGTGCCCTCTCCCTCCCACCCTGGGAGAACTCCTGAGAGCCGAGACCCTGCTCGGCAGCCGTGCCACTGGGCAGAGTCGCTTCCCTTCTCCAACCCTCAGTCTCCTCATCTGTAAAGTGGGAGGAACCTTCTTGGGGTGGCTGTGAGGCCGCGGTGAGTGGGTTCATCACAAGGCACATTGAGGACGCTCCGTCAATGCGGCTGTCAGAATCATTGCCATGCACCAGGCACGTTCCATGTTACTGAGTTTAATTCTCAAACTATGAGCTGGGCATGCAGAGGGAGCTATTATTTTATCTCCTCCGCCTGATACTACAATTTTATGAGTGCTTACTGTGGGCCAGTCTCTGAGCTCGGTGGTTTTACATGATTATTTCATAGAAAACTCAGCGCGGCCTTGTGAAATAGGCACCACCAATCTTACGTCCATTTCATGGAAGAGAAAACTGAGGCTCAGGGCATCAAACGGCTGGCCCAGGGTCTCTTGGTGAGAGGGCCCAGGGAGCCGGAGGTCGCACCCTCCTGCTGCAGTACCTGTGACCCTGAGTGGAGTTTTGGGGGAGGGTCGAGGCCTGTCCCGGGTGGGGCCGTCTCACTGTGAGTGGCGGGCAGGCACGTGCTGGGAGACTGCGGGGTCTCTTGCCAGCCGCGGTGGGCTGTGCTGGGTGGTGCCGCAGGGGC
Organism: Microcebus murinus; assembly: GCF_040939455.1. Classification (NCBI taxonomy): domain Eukaryota; kingdom Metazoa; phylum Chordata; class Mammalia; order Primates; family Cheirogaleidae; genus Microcebus; species Microcebus murinus. The sequence goes on from NC_134119.1 coordinate 30,374,575, forward strand.
TCAGGACCGGCCTCCCTGCAGTGTCCCGGAGCCCCTGGAGCTGACGCTGCCCGTGGAACTGCGGGCCGACGCCCGCGTGGCCCTGAGCTCCATCGGGACCCCCGTGGTCAGCATCTCTCGCTGCTTCCCGCTCTTAGGCCACCCCAGCGATTTCGATGACAGTAACAGGCGAGTACCTGGGGAGGGCAGGGCGGAAACGCCAGATGCTGAGGCTGTGGTGACATGTTTTGAGCTTCCCACTCTGGACTCATCTATTGACTACCATGGCGTGAGACGTGCCCATGGCCATGCCTGTTTTGTGGCTGTGGACACCAAGGCACAGAGACGGGGAGGGACTTGTCCGAGGTCGTTGCTGGGGCGGGACCTAACGTGGGTGGTCCGGGAACTCAGGAGCCTCCCCTGTCTGTCCCCAGCACGTCCCGAGCGCTGCTGGGCCTGGTGCGGGAGCATGTTAACGCTGTCTTGAGTAACAAGGTAAAGGGCTTGACGGTCCACGTCTCAGCAAGGAGGGCGTCATCTGCCCGAAGGAAGGGTGGGTCTCGGGCCTGGGGGCTTCGCTTGGGGTTTTTACAAATAGAAGGCCCTTCGTGGTGCCTCCAATTTCCTGTGAAGGCAGGGAGGGGTGGTGCAACGGTCCCAGGGCTGGAGGGGAGAGAGCGTCATCCTCTTGGGGACACCCAGTTCCACACTGGAGGGCGGGGCGGGGACCCTGTGGTGTATGGAAAGGAGACAAAGTCAAGGGGGCAAGGCGTGGGCGCCGGAGCCCAATGTGGCCTGGCTGGGGGCTGGCACCTCCTCCCAGCCGTGGCTGTGGGCCGGCCACTCAGCCTCTCTCTGCTCCTGACTCTGCAAAGTCCCTCCTCCTCGGGGTGGTGTGGGGACTAAGCTAAGCGCATGCCTGTCAAGAAGAGTTTCGGACGGCGTGTGGCAGAGTGGGGGCAGCAGTTGTTGCTGTCGTAGCCCCTGCGTTCTCTGCATGGGCTGACCTGGGGGTGCCCGCGGCCCATGCGGCTTCTCCTGCTTCCTCGTGCCCAGAGCCAGCGCGGGAGACGCCTGCCAGGTGGCGGAGGAGGGAGGGAGTCCAGGCTTGGTGCACCGGTCAGGGGCGGCTCTAGACAGGGACCCTCGCCCCTCCCGCCAGAGGGCCCCGGACCCCAGCCTCCTCTCTCTTGCCGCAGCTGTGCCTGGGCGTCGCCAGCCTGGTGCAGGAGCTCAACGTCCACCTGGGCACGTTAATCGGTAAGACCTGGGAGCGGGCGTGGGGTGGGACCTCTGGGACCCTCTGGGGCCCCTGAGGGGCCCAAAGACTCCCCTTCTGGGTCAGGGTCGACCTCTAGGAGGTCAGTCATAGGAAGACTCAATCGTGGGCTCCCCAAACTGCCTAATTATTCACGGGATCTCAGAATCTCCAAGTTGTAGAATGACGTCTTTGATTCTGTCATCTTTTTTCCTCCCAAACCAAGACGCAAAGTCCAGCACTTTATTAAATAAACCCAGCTTGTGTCCAGGCCCGGTGCCATGCTCAGCACTCTATGAGAACTGTCACACTTAATTGCCACAGCCGCCCTGCGAGGGAGGCTCTATTATTACCCACATTTTGCAGAGGAGGAGGAGGAGGCCCAGAAAGGTTGAGCGGTACAGCCTGGGCGGCACAGCGGAACCCAGCCAGGCGGGCCCCAGAGCTAGATCTCTCAGACTGGATGCGGTGCAGCCTCCTGTCCTGATTTAACATTTCCCTTCAATCAACTTCCTTTTTCTTAAATTATTTGCAAAAAAAACCTTTCTATCACTGTCAAGAATCACAGACCAGGACTAATACTCATGGCATCACCAGTTGGTTGGTGCTTGTTTATCCTTCCTAATGTGGCCTCACCATAAATGCATAACTGTCCAGTTGAAGAATTAGCCACAAAACACCTCCCACAAAGCCCAGGCACGAGCCCCGGACCCCGAGCACGTGCGGAGCCCCCTCTAATGATGTGTGTGCCCACCCCGCACCCCTGCCTCTCTGGGACGGTGCGGAAAGGTTTCCAGGTTTCCATTAAGACAACTGCAAGGTCCCTTCCAACGGTGGGAATCTGGTTTCTAATATCCTACAATTCTGAAAATGAGAATGATTCTAGATTCTAAGATTCCATGGCGCTAAGATTCTCCAGTCTTAAGACTCACAGTTGGAAGATTTTGAGTTCAAAAATTTTTTTTATTTTTTTGTGACAGAGTCCCACTTTGTTGCCCAGGCTAGAGTGAGTGCCATGGTGTCAGCCTAGCTCACAGCAACCTCAAACTCCTGGGCTCAAGCAATCCTCCTGCCTCAGCCTCCCGAGTAGCTGGGACTACAGGCATGCGCCACCATGCCCAGCTAATTTTTTCTATATATATTAGTTGGCCAATTAATTTCTTTCCATTTATAGTAGAGACAGGGTCTCACTCTTGCTCAGGCTGGTTTCGAATTCCTGACCTTGAGCAATCTGCCCACCTCGGCCTCCCAGAGAGCTAGGATTGCAGGCGTGAGCCACAGCGCCCGGCCTTGAGTTCAAATTTTGAGTTCAGATTTTTGAGGGTTCTTTAAGCAGCTCAGGGAGGGTGGGCGCGTGACCCAAGGAGACCCCGTCCTTGTCCTCTCTTGGATCTTCAGAGCCTCTGCATGCCAGGCCCAGGGCTGGGCATGGTCTGTAGAAGGCTCTGGGCAGGAGGGAGCGGGGAGGAGGGCCAGGTGCCAGCCGCAGGCCGGGTGCGGGCACCGTGTGCTGCCCGGGAGCTGCTCCTGCAGGTGTGTCGGGGAGGAGTTCATGCAGAGGGCTGGGCAGTCCTGGGCTCTTGCCATGAATGTTGTGTGTGTGTGCGTGCACGTGGGTGTGTGCATGCGCATGTGTGTGCATGTGTGCATGGGAGAGCCCATGTGCACACGCGTGTCCGTGTGCGCGTGTGTGCGTGTGCACGTGCATGTGTGTGTGTGTAAAATGCCCCACAGGATTGTCCTGAGGATTGAACGAGATCGTGTACGTCCAATGTCTGGACCTAGATACACGGGAGCTCTCTTCTTTTTCTGTGGTTCCTTCTTGCCTTTGCCAGGAGGTACCTGTGCCTGCTCTGACCCTCCTCCTTCCTTCCGACGTGGGGTCACTAGTTTTCTACCACACGGGCAGGCGGAGCCCTGGCTGAGAGAGCCGTCTAGGCTGGCGGGCGGCAGGCCAGGCCGTGAGTGGCTAATCCTGGGCCTGCACGTGGCCTCTCAGACGCGCCCACCAGAGCCCTGCCTCGCCGCCTCTGCTGGTTCTCGGCCTGGCTCTGGGTACTCGGGTAATATTTTCTGGACACACGCGGCGTTGGTGGGCAGTGCCAAAGGTGCCATCTCTCTTCTCCATCCTGGTTCACTAAGGCCTCAACCCTGTGGGTCCTGAGTCCCAGATTCGCTACACCGTGATCAACGCGCCCACGGTCACCAGCGACTACATTTCCTTGGATATCAGTGTAAGCGCCTCCTCGCCAGCCCAGAGCCGGGGGTGTGTCGCCCTGGAGTCCCTGGTGTCCGGGGAGATCCCTGAAGGAGCAGGGAGTGAGGGGAGCGGAGCGGGGCTGGCACCCTGGCGGGGGGCGTGCCACACAGGCAAAGGTGCGAGGCTGGACAGGTGGCGGCGGGGTGGCGTCTAGGGGCCCAGGATCTGCGTGGAGCCACCTCCCTGCTGCCACCCTGCCACTCCCCCTGCCCCCAGGCTGTTCTCTTCCTGCTGGGCAAGCCCATCATCCTGCCCAGGGACGCGCCACCCTTCGCGCTGCCGCCACACGTGCGCTCCGAGGACAGCACGGCCACCGTGGGCCTCTCCCAGCACCTGTTCGACTCCGCCCTGCTGCTGCTGCAGAAAGCCGGCGCCCTCAACCTGGACATCACAGGGCAGCTGGTGAGGGCTGGACCTGCCGCCACGGCGCCTGGGGCAGGGGTGCCTGGGGCCCAGCCCGGGGAGACCCCACGGAGGCCAGGTCATGGGTGGGTGGGGCAGCGGGGGTCAGGGGCCACAGGAAAGCGGTGGGGAGAGTTGAGCAGGGTCTGTGATTCCCGCCGTGAGGGGCCAGGGGTGATCTGGCTTGGGGAGCGGCTGCCCTAAAACCCTTCGTGGCGTGGGGGGCTGATTTCAGAGGTCAAAGGACAACCCGCTGAACACCTCCGCGCTGGGCCTGCTCATCCCTGAGGTTGGTGACGTTTCTGCCATTCCAGGGGCTGAGACATGGGCTTGGGGGGGGGTTCCCTGGGCCGTGGGATCTCTGCCGGCTCGTGTCTGTCCCAAGTGGGGTTCCGCATCCGATCTAAGTCCGCTCCTCTGTGGCAGGAGGCCCCTCCTCTGCCCAGGCACCACCTTCTTTCTCCCCCTCTCGCCTTTGCCCAAGCGGTGCCTGCTGCCTGGGTGCCTCTTCCTGCCTTTCCCTTGTCCATGCTCACGGCTAAGCTCGGGGACCGCGGTCCAGGGCAGGACCAAACCTCTAATCCAGCAGCCTGGATGCACCCGCCCCTGTGGCCCAGCCACGCACAGCACAGCAGTGGTTCCACCAGCACGTGGGGAGTGACGCAGCCCACCCAGGTCTGCCCCGGCGGGGCCTCCTCCCACTCTGCCTCCCCAGGTGGCCCGCCAGTTCCCCGAGCCCATGCCTGTGGTGCTCAAGGTGCGGCTGGGCGCCACGCCCGTGGCCAGGCTCCATCCCAACAACGCCACACTGCAGCTGCAGCCCTTTGTGGAAGTCCTGGCCGTGGCCTCCAACTCGGCTTTCCATTCCCTCTTCTCCCTGGACGTGGTGAGTGCTCTGCGCCAGGCGGGGCTGGCCGGAGGCGGGCGACTCTCAAGGAGCTCTCACTGCCTCGTGCCCTCTCCTCACTCGCTTTGTTCGATTCACACTGGTCTCCTCGCTGTTCCTCGAACATGGCAAGACATTCCTGCCCCAGGGCCTTTGCACGCTCAGAACCCTAGGACTCTCCTGCCCTGGCTCTGGGCGTGGCTGGCCCCTCGTCATCTTTCAGGTCTCGGCTTAAAGGTCGGAGCCTTAGGGCAGCCTTCCTGGCCCGCCCTGAGTGAGAAGGTCCCCAGCAGCCTTCAACACGCCCCCACTCTGCCTTCGTGGCACCTGCCGCTCTCTGAAAGGATCCTCTCTTGTTCCTTTGGCTATTGTCTGCCTCCCCCGAGGGCCTGCGGCGGCGGGTTTGCAGGGCAGGGACCCGGCTGCCCTGTGCGAGCCCCATGCTCACCGCGCGGCCTGGCGCACAGCGGGTGCTCCGTGCCCTCCTGCTGCCTGGACATGCGGGGAGGTGCGAGGGTGCTGGGTAGCTGGTGGCCCACCAAAGGCTCCCTCGTGGCTCTGTGACCACTTACCTGCTCTCCCCACACACCCAGGTGGTGGACCTGAGCCTCCAGCTCTCTGTGTCCAGGGCGAAGCTCCAGGGGGCCACGTCTGTGCTGGGGTAAGCCAGGCCTCCCGGGCCCAGCAGCCTCAGTGTGCTCTGCGCAATGGGCCGCGGCCACATGGGCCACAGTGGAGGTCGGGGAGCCTGGGGCCAGGGTGCGCTAGGCCCATCCAGACCCTCCTGCTTCTCTTTCAGGGACATCCGGGTCGAGGTGGCCTCCTCCAATGTGGGCTTCATTGATGTGAGTGCAGGGCTGGGGTCTCCAGAGACCCCTCTGGGTGGGTTGGGCTTGAGCCTGGGGAAAGGGTGTGTGTGCATGTGTCTGTATGTGTCACCATAATCAGGCTTCCCCAAGGGGCCTGGGGACAGTGGCCAGTCAGCCTGCCTGTCACTCTGAGTTGATGACTCGTCACCCAGCCCTCAGCCCAGAGTCCACCAGTTGGACAAGCCAGAGTGTGTGCCGTCCCGTGGTGCCATGGGCCACCAAGCATCCACTTGTCAGTTGATGTGCCAGTCCGTGTGCTGCCCCCTCCACCCGGCTGTCCGTCTGTCTGTCTGTTGGTCATCTGGTGGCAGGCGGTCTGCTGGCCAGTCCTGGTCACATTGCGTGGGTGCCAGGCTAGTCAGTGCTTGTCCTTCAGCCTCCCCTTGGGCAAGCGTGGCTCTCTGGTGCCTGACCAGCCCTGGGGTGTAGCTCGGCTCCGCTTGAACCCAGGACATAGGTGACCCGTCCTCCTTCCTTCCCCCTCCGCCTCTGCCAGCTGTCTGTCTGTGTGTGTGTGTGTGTTATGCGTGTGCCTAACTGCCCATCTCTCCCGGCCCCTCGGCTGGAGTGGGCCTGTGTCCCCCTGCACTGGCTCTGTGGCCGCAGAAGGATCAAGTGCATGCACTCATGGGCAGCGTGTTTGAGGAGCCCCTGCTGGAGCACCTCAATGGTGAGCCCTTCCCTCTGCCCCAGCGGGCCCCTCAGGCCCCTCCTGACCTCACCCCTGCCCCTCGCTCAGTCCCCACCCCCTTCCCACCTCCCTGCTCCGAAATTAAGAGGGTGGCACCTTGACACACATGGGCAGCTGTGTGACCTTTGCTAAGTTCCTGTCCCTCTCTGAGCCTCAGTTTCCCCTTCTGTGAAATGGGTATAATAACAATGGCATCCACCTCCTGGTCGTCTGGGGGAGGCAGCGCCATGATGCACATGAGGACACCGCTCAGGGCCGGCTCCGGGCGATGATCTGTTACTTCTCCCAGCACAACTCGATCCTCCTTTCTACCCACAGCTCTCCTGGGCATAGGAATTGCCCTCCCCAACGTGGTCAACCTCCTCTACGTCACCCCCGAGGTCTTTGTCTACGAGGTGAGAGCCTTTGGGTGCGACCAGAAGGGCCTCCTCCAGCGTCGGGGGGAGGCTGGCTCAGTGAGACGGGGGTCATCTTGCTCCCTCCGCCTTGCCAGTGCAAGTCGTGGGGGTCAGGGTCAGCCAGGCCTGGGAGTGCACCCTGCTCCCGCCAAGACCACGCCGTGAATCCTTACCTGCAGGAGATGGATAAGTCAGGGCATCAAGAGGCGCTGGTGCCCAGGCTCGCCCGCCTGGCAGTCCCCATCAAATATCACAGCGGGCCACACTCGGGGTTTGTCCCATGGGCACCACCCCTGTGGGGTCTGGAGGAAGATGACAGAGGGGCTCCTTCTAGCTTTGTAGACAACCTTCTGCAGCCTGGATGGGGGGAGGGAACTTCCTGAGCATTCTAGAGTTGCTTTCCCTGGATCTGAAACTGTGGACCCAGGGTGAGATCCTACAACTTTTTTTTTCCCGTTTTACCTGGGATAGAGGGGGAAATTCACTCAACAAGACCGGCATAGAACAGAAACTGAACCAAGGTCTCTCAAGCCCAGCATCTTCATGTGCTGGTCGCAGCCCCTCAGTGTGACCCGCCAGTGTCTTCCCACGGAGGATGCCTTTGTTCTTAAGCACTCTGGTCCCAGGGCTGGGGCGATGCACCCACATGAGAAGGAACAGCTGGTGCACAGAGGGGCAGGGCTGTTAGTGGGGATTGCCCAGGCTCCCCCAAATGGGCACGGTCAGTGGCTGACCCCCCTTGACACTCCTGAATCCAGCCAACCGGGACACAAATCAAAGGTCCCTAGATCAGCACTGGCTGTAAATTTGCACCGTCCAGAGCAGAAGCCACTATCGGCCACAGGCACCTGTGGCTAACGGCTACGGTGTCGGACCACGTGCCCCTAGACTACGAGCTGTACTGGGCAGGAGGCGGGTCTGGCTTGTTCTCTGCTGGGTCCCCAGCACCTGCCACAGGGCTTGGCTTGTAGCAGAGGCTCAGTGAAGATTTGTTGAATGAATAAATGAAAGAGCAGTGGTGAGAGTAGGAGTATGGAGGGTCCTCTGCTGGGGAGATCTGGACTCGGAGAAGATTCTGGATGGTTCTGGAATTCTGGTCCCCAAACAGCAGTGGTCCCGACCACTGGACACACATCTGGTGCTGGCCCCATGCCCAGTGCTCCTCCTGAGGGGTCTCACTGCACCTCACAGCCGCCTTACCACCCCCAAGTGACAGAGAGGGAAACTGAGGCCTAGAGAGGCAAAGAAGTCTAATCTGGACACACAGCCAGCATGGCAGAACGTGAACTTGGAGCCAGGCTGGCGGGCGGTTGGGGTCCTTCCTGGAACTCGGGTGGCCTCTGACCTACTCCATGGTTTTCTCTGCGCTTCAGGGCTACGTCGTGGTTTCTAGTGGACTCTTTTACCTGCACTGAGGCAACTTGACTGGGAGGGCTGAGTGTGCCAGCTCGCTGCTCTGGGGACACTGTGACCTCATGCCATGGCGGACACTGAGGCAACGCCACACTCAGCTGTCGCCAGCAAGCCAGACTGCCCAGCCAAGCTGTTTAATCTACACCGAGTGCCTGGTTCCCCCTCTCTCCCTTCCTCCCCGACTCTCCCCCTCCTCTTCCCTCACCTCCCTGCTCCGTCCTCTGTCCCCTCCTGGTGGGCAGCACACTGCTCCTCCAGGCTGTGTAGACCTCCCCTCTTGCATTAAACAACTTCTTTTGAGCTGCAACTTCCAGCCAGGCCTGGTGAACTCTGCGTATTCAAGACAGTGCCTGGGTCCTGTCTGTCCCTGGAGCCACCAAAGCTGCCTGGGGGAGGAAGAAGACGTGACCATGTCTGTGTTGACCACATTTGTTGACTCTGTCACCCCCTTGCTCAGGGGACCTCCTTTTTTGAAAGATGGCCCCGGAGAGCAACACGGATGAGCTGGAACTAAGAGCACCATGGTGGCCCTTCAGGCACTGTGCCCTCTGCCTGGTGGCCTGCTCCACCTTGTTACTAGAACCTCAGAAGAGCCCTGTGAGTTGGGCAGGCAGGTCTGGAGTTCCACTTTACAGACAGGGCCAGAGGAGAGGAATGTGCCCAGAGTCTCAGAGCGGGGTGGTGGCAGGTCCCTAGGATTGTGACCTTCCTAGCACCTGGACACAAGATGTCTGGTTCCCTATCCCATCCACCAGCTCCCCCACCTGGACTTTGTCCTTGAGTCACAAACTTCAGCTGATGGGAGGTTCATGCCTTTCCCGCTGCCTCTCCGGCTTTGGTTCACTCTGGGCGTGAGTAAGGGCTTCGCTCCAAGGAGGCAGATCCGCTTCCCTGGCCTGTGCCCTTCTGCTCTCACCGAATGTGTGGAACTCCTTCTCCCTCTGAAAGCCCTTCAAACCCCGTGGGTCGGAACCAACAAGGTGGCCCAGGGAAGACCAAGGGTGCAAACACCAGCTAGCCAAGGACGTGTGATCCCCCCTCCCCCCGTTACGCTAATCTCTTAGCCAGAGGTCTGATTTCTTCCTGCCTGGATGCGCAGGATTCGTGCTCTGCTTGTGTTTCCTTTGGAGCCTGAATTTCCACCGTCAGTAAGCAAAGCCTTTGGTCCCGTGTGACACTAGCCAGCCCAGCCGCCCTATGGGAGTTCAGGTTCATTCCTGAGGTCTCCAGCATGACAGGCTGAGGGGACTGGACCGAGCCCAGGGTCTTGGTGGTGGAAAGAGGTATGGGTAGTGCCGAGAGTGGAATGGAGCAGACTGGAACATCCAACCTCATGAATTTGCTCAGGACAGCATGGCTTTAATTTCATTTAGTTGCTTAGTTAATGAATTCTTTGATCCTACTGTTATTGAGGGTTAGTACAGGCTCAGCCCTAGGCCAGGTAGTCTGGAGTATGAGAAAGACACAGATCCAGCCCATAAAGGAAGTTAATAATCTAGAAAATATTATGAGCTCAGTATGTAGGATCTTTCCAACCATCAGTTCAGTCCATTGGTCCATATATCCATCCATCCACCCACCCTCTATCCATCCATCCACCCATCTACCTACCCACCCTATCCATCCAACCATCCATCCATCCATCCATCCATCCATCCATCCATCCATCCACTCATGCCCATCCATTCATCCATCCACTCACCTCCATCTATCCATCTATCCATCCATCCACCCACCCACCCCCATCTATCCATCCATCCATCCATCCACCCACCCACCCCATCCATCTGTTCATCCATCCACTCCCCCAAACCCCATCCATCCATCCATCTATCCATCTACCCAACCCCATCCATCCATCCACCCCACCCCCATCCATCCATCCTACTCCTCCATCCATTTATCCATCTACCCACCCCCTATCCATCCATCTACACATCCACCACTCATCTATCCATCTACTCACTCATCCTCCATCCAGCCAGCCATCTATCCACCCATACCCATCCCTCATCCATCCATCCATCCACCCCCCATCTATCCATCTACCAACCCCCCATCCATCCATCCATCTACTCCTCCATCCATCCATCCATCCACCCACCCACCTTCATCTACCCATCCATCCTGTCATCCACCCATTTATTCAATCATTTTTTCCAACCAGCCAGACTTTGTTTCCATGATGTGCCTGGTTCAATAATATATGTTCTCTTAAGAGGAGAGGCATGAAAACTCCTGGCTCAAGCAACCTGCCCAGAGGGAAACCCATGGTCTGCCGACAGAGAGCTGTCCAGTCCCTGAGAGATGCCATCGGTCATTCAGTGAGGCACCTGCTGGGCACCGGCTGCTCAGAGGGCTGAAGAGTGCAGCAGTCTGAGTCCAGTGAGAAGACAGAAACCACACGGAGCTTAAGCAGGGGAAGTTCGGTGTGAAGAGTTATTCACTACAGTGAAAGGGTAACTGTGAGGTATAAGGAAGGACGGCAAATTTGGAGCAATAGCAGGGAAGGTGTCATGAGGGACCAGGCAGGGCAATTCTGGGGCTGGGGGAAGGGAGGTCAGAGAGGCTGGCTGGAGCCCCACTGGGTCCGCCTTGGCAGGTCTTGGCCTGGGCTGTGCCACTCACTCACTGTGTGAACTTGGGCAAATGGCTTGACCTCTCTGAGCCTCCATTTCTCTATAAAATGGAGAAGATTGCCAAAGTGCCCACATCATAGGGCAATTCTGAGGACTAAATGTGTGATTTGCCCTAGCGTGGTGCCTGGAGGTGGAGCGCACAGTAAACGGGTCCTATCATCGCTATGATAGCGTCATAGAGTTCTGTCCCCCACCATAAACAGGACAAAAAAGTGGCCCAGGGAGGTTGAGGGGGCTGCCCCAAGACACACAGCTTGGGGGGCAGTGGCTGGGACTGGGGCTTAGGTCCCTGAACTGACTCGCAGTGTTCCTCGTGTCTCCCCACCCCGAGTCCTTCCTGCCCCCCACCCCCACCGTACCCAGACGGCCCCGGGGGAGAAAGGGAGGGCCGGTGACTGGAGCCGGAGGCGCAGGGTGGATTTGTAGGCGGTGGTGGCCTGAGGCCTGCCTGGTCTGCGGGGGCGGGTCCGTGGGGATAAGCGATGCTATCTGCAGACTGGCTCCTGCAGCCGGATCAGGGCAGAGACTGGCTGAGCCCTGAGGGTCCCGGTCTTGCCCTGTCGCAGCTGGTTCAGCCACGCCTCGTGACCTCAGGCAGCACTGGCTCCCCGTGGCCGCAGTGGCCCCGTGGGCTTCCTCAATCTCCCACGTTTGCATGAGCCAGCCCCCCCAAACACCGCCCCCGTCTTGTAGAGCTGGTCTGCTCGGCCCCTGGCATCGGCTCTGACACCCCTGCCCAAGGGCTCTCTCGGCAGTGACGAGAACGCTGTTCTCCGTCCCTGCCCCGTGCCCCTGGTTCGGTGGTGGCCCCCACTCTCGCCTCCCTCAGGAGTGGCTGGCTCTGCGGTTGGTGACTTGCATGGCACCTGCTCCCCTTTTGGGCTCCAGGAACCCTCAGGACAGGAACCCCAACTGCTCTGTTCACCACAGTGCCCTGCACAGAACGGCGCACAGTAGGCGCTCAATGTGCGTTTGTTGAAGAAACAAATGCATGCCTACTGTGTGCCCAGCCTTGCAGGAGGTGCTGGGTCTACGAGAGGGGCCAGGGTGAGCACGGGCACCCGCCCAGGCTACCAGAGCCTGTCCCCAGCACCTGCCCTTCTGTGGTCACCGGGCTCCCTGGACACCCTTGTCCTCTGTGCTATTTACGTTGGAACAGACTGAAGTGTCACGTGAGCATCGGGGCTCCTGTTCTTTGGGCCTTTAGATAATTATCGGGGCCTTATTAAACCCTCAATTATCCAGGCAGCTAATCAGGCTCCCGAATATAAGGGCTTCCTCGTCTCAGGGTCGGGAGGCAGGGGTCAGTCATCTGCAGGACTTCCCCAAGCTGGTGTCAAGGTAAGGCCAGTCCCCTACCTGTGGAGCCCTCCCGAGAGTGTCTTATCCAGCGCTGGCATTTTACAAGTTAGAAAACTGAGGCTCAGAGAGGGGAAGAGACTCGCCTGAGGTCACACAGCAGACGGGTGGCTGGGCCAGGGCTCGGATCTGTATGTGCTGACCCACGTGCTCCACACCTCACCGTGCCCTCTTCAGATGCTGCAGGACTTGGGAAAGGTCAAGGGCGCAGCAGAGCCAATGGGCCTCCCTGGGTTCCACCTGAGGCCGAAGGGACACCGGGGAGGGAACAGCCCGGCTGTGCTCCGCAGGAACTCAGAGCGGAGCTGGGCAGCCAGGGGTGGGGCAGCCGGGAGCATGTGCCAGGCAGGGTCAGGGAGGACGGGACTCCTGGCGGGGGAGGACATGAGCAAGGGGTGGGAGCGGGGCGGCAGGAAACGCGCACCAGGTGGGATGGATTATGCGCATGGTCGGTTCAAACTGGGATCTTTGAGGCTGGGGGTAGTCGGGGTTGTGGGAGGCTTCCTGGAGGAGGAGGCAAGGGCTGACATTAGGACCTGAGGGATGAGCAGGAGATGGGTGGGCGAGGGAGGGAAGGCATTCCAACAGGGAGGGACAGCTAAGGCGAAAGCACGATCAGAAACAAAGCCCTGGCATTAACCGTTTGTCCCAGAAACTCCCACATGACCCTGTGACCCCAAGACACTTGTCATTCCAAGAGGGCAAAACCCCCGACCTGGGTGACCCCAGCACCTGGCCTGGGAATGGGGAGTCTGGGCTGACGCTCAGCCCCCCGCACTGGGGGACGGGGCTGGGGCTGGGGGAGACCTTCACCAAGCCCCTCCCGGGGCTGTCACCTGGCGCAGACCCTGTAGCCCCTCTGGGGACAATCTTCAAAGACATTCTGCGCTGGGCGGTCATGGACACGAGCACGTGCCAAGGCACACGCACATGTGTTCATGGGGTCGAGGAAGCACTAAGATCTCTTATTTTTAAGCCCAGATAGATATTTATAAATGGAATGGGCCGTGAGAGGTCACGCCTTCATTCCTGTTGGCGCGAATGTTCTCCCCCTCTTTCTACTTGGGCAGCGTTTCATCCTTTGGGTCTCAGCCTAGATGTCTCTGTGACCTCCTGTGGCCACCTCATGCCATAGCCCGTTCCCTGGCTTCTCGCTTGCCTCTCCCAGACCGTAAAGTTCACGAGGAGCAGGGGCGTCCCTGCCCGGCACCTTGCAGCCTGGTCTGCCCAGCACACAGCGGGCACTCAGTGAATGCGAGCCGAATGAATGAATGAATGAATGAATGAATGAACACAGGCGTAGGCTTGGACTGGGACGGCGGGCACACAGTAGGGGCCCACCTTGGCTTGTGGATTGGGGGAGCCCTCGGTGCCTGAGCCTCTGTGGATGGCAGTCCAGCTGGGGCACCCTCTACATAGGGCGGCTCCGCGGGCCCCTCCTTCATTCTTTTCAGCCAAGGCTCAGAACCGAAAGACACACTTGGCCCCGGCCGGGAGAGTTTTAGGTCTTGGTAAGCAGCAGGGAGGGACTCTGGGGGACGGGGTGGGGCAGGGCTTTCCTAGGAGCTTGAAGGGTCAGGGTGGGAGGTCCTCTTCCGCTTCACTTTCACCGGCTGCGAGACCTCCTGCGGATGCCTCGGTTTCTCTGCGGGTGAGGTGGTGCCTCAAGGGGCCTTGAGAGGCTTGGAGTTGAGATTTCCGGCTCCACGTGGAGGTGAGGCAGAGATGGAGGAGCTGCTGGTGCCACTGGCTGCAGGGCCAGGTGGGGACGCAGGGCTCCCCACAGCCACACTGTAGGGGGCTCCCCGAGTCAGGGTGGGGCTGGGGTTCCCTCTGTGGCCCCAGCACTGGGCCACACTTGAACTCGTGACAAACTCGGCTGAATCTCCCACCAGCGCCATACTGCGAGCTGGTCAGAACGCGTCGTGCCCATGAGGTGTTTGAGGCTTAGAGAGGGAAGTGACCTCCCGGGGGTGACTCCAGAGGCCCCCTGTTTAATCTGGACGCCCCAATCCCCTGGGAGAAGGCAGTAACAACGTCTGCTAGAATGGCTGGAGACCAGAGGCTCCTGGACCCCGACAACAGGGGGCTCCATCTGCCCCGGGATGGGAGGTCCCCAGGGGACCCAGGGCCTGCTGGGCTGCGCCCAATTCCGGCCCTCGGCACAGGCGGCGCCATGCTTCGGATCCTGTGTCTGGCACTCTGCAGCCTGCTGAGCGGCGCTCGAGCTGACCCGGGGGCGCTGCTGCGCTTGGGCATGGACGTCATGAACCGAGGTGAGCTTGTGGGCTGGCAGTGGGGCCAGGAGGGGGCGCACGGGGCAGGCAGTGGGTAGTCAGTGATCATGGTTGTGTGGCCTTGAGCATCCTATGATCCTCAGAATAAACTTAGATGCAATGTGTTATTATCATCCTCCCATTTTACAGAGGGGGAAACTGAGGCCCATAGAAAATGGGATGACTTGCCCATGGTCTCCCCACAAGTTAGAGGCGCAGCTGGAAATCCCGCTCCATTGGAATCTCTCCTTAGCCCTAATGTCAGGGGTTGGTGGCCACGAGTGGGCTGTGGGGGTGACGGACAAGGGCCAAATCCCAGCAACAACTTGCTGTGTGACTTCAGGCAAGCTGCTTGCCCTCTCTGTGTTGCTGTTCACTCATCTGTAAATGTAAAATGTAAAGAAATGTAAAAGAGGGCAACCAGTTCTTACCTGGGATAAAATAAAATCCCCTGGGGGAACCTTAGTAAAATTGATTTTCCACCTCCACCCCTAGCTCCATGGCCATAAAGGAAAAGGAGTCACGTCTAGGCACACAGGGCTAATGACAGTCTGTCAGCTCAGTATTTGTCCCCTTTCTGGGCATTAGCTGTGACCATATGGAGGTGTTTCTGGTGGTGTCATTGGGGTCGGGGCCTCCAAGAGTCTCTCTGCCTCGGGCCCAGAATCTGCATTTTCGCAAGCTCCCAGAGGAGTCCCCAACCCCAGGTCTGGGAGTGGCTGGCCCGCAGGATAAAGCAGCACTCCAACCTGGCGTTGATACCTGGCCATGATGCGTCCCCTGCAAACTGCCCCGGCTGCCTGTCTTGTCTCCCCTGCCTCCAGCCACGCTGAATGTCAGTCTTCCTCACAGGCCGCCTTCTCCTCCCTCACCCTGTACTTGTGCCCTCTGCCTGGAGTGGGGCCCTTTTTCTTTGCTTCCTGGGGAAAATTGCTATTCTCCCTTCATGGACCAGCTGATATGTCACCTCCTCCTGGAAACCTTCCCTGGCTCCTCCCTTCCTGGCCTAAACCCCACCTGTGGTTCCTACAGCTTGCCACTGTCATTGCTGGTGACTGTGGCTTCCCCCAGGAGGCTGGGGGAGGGCGGGGGCAGGGCATGACTCATCTGCGGGTCCGTCGCCCAGCCCAGGGTGGGTCCCGGTGACTGGAAGGGGCCTGGGATGTCCGAGCCCATCTCGCCACCTGAGCGTCTGTCTCTCTGGACTCCCACGGCAGAGGTCCAGAGTGCCATGGATGAGAGTCACATCCTGGAGAAGATGGCAGCTGAGGCAGGCAAGAAACAGCCGGGCATGAAACCGATCAAGGGCATCACCAAGTACGCGGGGCGGGGCGGGGCGGGGCGGGGCGGGGCGGGGCGGGTGGCGGCTCTCGCAGAGGGCGGTGGGGAAGGCTGTGCCCGGACCTGAGAAGGCCGGTGAGACCGCGGGGGCGGCTGAGGGGCCTCCTCCCCACTGCGTGCTGTCCTGCTGTGTGACGCTGGGCAGGTCATTGCTTCTGCCGGGGCCAGGGCCTCCTCGGCCATCCACTGGGGACAACTCTTGCCCTGCTGTGAGCAGGGCCATCTGAGGAGGAGGTAAGGCTGAAAAGTGGAACGTCGACTCCCTACATGCAACATGAGCTCACTGTACGTGCAGTTAAATGGAGACACCCTCAAATGGTAGAGCTGGAGGGGTATCAACGATCATCTAATGACAAGAGGAAATGGGTTCCTTTGCAAGTGCCATGTGGGGTAGATTGGTAGGGGCTGCCTGGAATGATGCACTGGGAGGGTTCTGAGCCACTATCCGGACTTAACAGGAAATAGGACTGTGATCAATTAGCAATGTCTGCCAAGAGCTCAGGATGGGCACGTGGAGGTCAACGTGCCACATCTTCGTTACCCCAGTTCTCAACTAGGGGTGACTTTGCCTCCAAGGGGACATTTGGCAATGTCTGCAGACATTTTTGGTTGTCACAGTTTGCAGGAGAGTTGGGAGGTGCTACTGGCATCTCGGGAGTTGAGGTCAGAGATGCTACCAAACACCCGAGATGCACAGGACAGCCTTCCATGGCAAAGAAGTATCCTGCCCCAAGTGCTGACAGTGCCACTGTTGAGAAACCCTGATCTGAGCAAACTCTGTGTTTGTTGATGGGAAAATTGAGGCCCACGTAAGGGAAGGGAACAGTCCAAGGTCGTACACAGTCAGGTGTCCTATCTCCCATACAGAAAGCACTAATCCCATATGATTAGTGCTTTCTGTATACAAATTGGTTCATGTCCAGCCTTTTGTTTGCACTTTTTCATGCCCCCCTGAGGCAGGCTTATCCCTGTGACATGGGATAGGGGTGTACCCAAGGCCTCTCAGCAAGGTGGTGGAGGAGTGGGTTGAGGCCCTGGGTCTCGCCTGTCCAGTTCTCATGGCTGTGGACGCCTGTCCCCTCCCAGTTTGAAGGTGAAGGATGTCCAACTGCCCGTCATCACGCTGAACTTTGTACCCGGCGTGGGCATCTTCCAGTGTGTGGCCACAGGCATGACCATCACTGGCAAGAGGTAAGTACAGCAGCAGCAGGAGAATGGCCTCCCTGTCTCACCCTCACATGCACATTTATTGAGTGCCTGCTGTGTACCATCTGGGTGCTATGACCTGAGGCGATGTAGACTTGGTTCCTATCTTTGATGGGAACCAGAGCTGGACACAATCACAGACTCAGTGATTGGTCTAGGACAGAGGAAGCACTGGGCAGGTCAGCGGAAATCAGAAAAGATTTTGAGGAGGTGAGGACAGCTGAGCAGGGTTTTGAAGGATGCGTAAGAGTTTGCCAAAGCAAGATGGGAGGAGTAAGGCTGGTCGTTTGACCCTGAGCAGGTCCCACCCCTCCTCTTTTCTGTCTGTGGGGGTGGTGCCCCCCTTCCTCCCTCTCAGAGCTGCTGAGATTGTGAGCAGGGAGGAGGCAGGGACAGTGGCCACAGTGGCAGAGCTGCCCACAGTGCCTGCCTGCCCCACCCTCCAGCTTCATGGGAGGGAACATGGAGATCATCGTGGTCCTGAACATCACAGCCACCAACCGGCTTCTGCAGGACGAGGAGACGGGCCTCCCCACGTTCAAGAGCGAGGGCTGTGAGGTCATCCTGGTCAACGTGAAGACCAACCTGCCTAGCAAGTGAGGGGCTGTGTGGCTGGGCAGGAAGGCCGGTCCACCTTGCTCCACCCCCAGCATCCCGCTTCCCGAGCCACTGACCTCCCTAACCATGTTCCTCCATGTCCTGTGCCTAACTTCTTGCCGCTGGCGCACCTGCCTGCCCATCCTCTGGTGCCTGTGTCCATCTAGCATGCTGCCCAAGGTGGTCAACAAGTTCCTGGACAGCACCCTGCACAAAGTCCTCCCTGGCCTGGTGAGTGGCCCGGACAAAGCCTGCAGCCCTCGCGGCCAGGATGGCTTAGGCCAGGGCTGGCAAGTGCACTTCATTCGGGGTGCTGACCCTGGTTGGTTGCTAGTGGCTGGGAAGGGTTCTGAGGCTGTGGCTGGCTCAGTGGGAGAAAGCGCCGTGATCGTCTAGTGATGTCTGCCACGAGCACGGGAGGAGGCAACGGCGGCCTGCATGTCACAGCTTGCCAGCCCTGCTTACACAGCCAGTCCCTGGGGAAGGAGTCTTCGTGGATTTTGCAGACTTTGATTCTGGCCAGGAGATCTGGATTCTGGTTCAGGCCCTGCCACGGACTTGTGACATGGGGCTCAGTTTCCCCACCAGTCCTTGTCCCACGAGGGCTCTTGGGATTCCCCGTGGAAAACCATGCCGTTGTCGGAGCGAGGCCCTCCATGCAGGACCCGCTCAGCCCAGCCCTTCTCTGCTCCCAGATGTGTCCGGCCATTGATGCGGTCCTGGTGTATGTGAACCGGAAGTGGGCCAACCTGAGTGGTGAGTGCCCCCCAATGGATGGATTTTGAGGCCCTGCTCCCCATTCCAACGCCTGCTTGCTGCCCAGCCCCGGGACTCGGGAGGCCTGGGGTCCGGGTGTGCACCCCGCACTGTCCAGATGGGAAGCTGAGGCCCTGAGGTCCTGAGGGACCCTGGGTCCTCCCTCTCCTCCCCCCACCCGAGCCCCATCCAGCACCCCCAGACCCCAAGGACAGCAGCCACTCCGCACTCATCCACAAACCCTGCACCCCAAATAGTAACCCGATGGCGACAATGCCCGATTTGCCTTTGTTGGCGGCCTCCGCTGCTTCCATTTTGGGGTCCACAGGGCTCCCCAGTGTGGGGGAGAGGAAATGTCAATGTCTGGGGCTGGAGAAAACTCGCTCATGTCCCTGGCAGTGTGGCCCGGGAAAGCCACTTCCTCCTCCCAGCCTCGGTTTGCCCATCTGTAAAACAGAGCTGATGACCCCAGCCCTGCTGTCTGTGGTGAGACGGAAGCCGCGGCGGCCGGCCGTGGGGAACTCTCAAGCCCTGTGCCGGCAGCGCCATGTGACCTCGGGCTGGGCACTGTGGCCTCTGTCCCGCAGATGAAGTTTCGGAGGCCCAGAGATGCTGAGCGATTCGCCTCGGGTCCCACGGGGGCGGGCTCCGTGCGGCCGGCTGGCGAGGGCTTCTCGGGCCGCACCCAGGGCTGGCGACTCTCTGATGGTTCCGGAACCTCCTTTTCACACAGACCCGATGCCCGTGGGCCAGATGGGCACCGTCAAGTATGTCCTGGCGTCCACACCCGCCACCACGGCCAGCTACATCCAAGTGGACTTTAGTGTAAGCGCCAGGGACCGCCGGAGGGCTGGGGGCTCAGGCTGCCCGCCTGGGTGGCGGGTGCCGGACTAGCGCTGGGGAGGGCAGGGGGCCCCTCAGCCCCCACCAGGGAGTCCCCGGGCACCAGTCTCTCCCGCTGTCTGCTCTGAACGTGGACCTCCAGCGCCTGGCTGGTTCCTGGGGCTGCCGACTTCACACTCCTGTTCCCCCCAAGGCCGTTTGCTTCTCCTGACCAGGGCCTCACCCAGGAGGAAATGCCGGTGGTTCATGACGGACCTCCTTTTCCTCTCAGGCCTCAGTCTACCCACCTGTACGCTGGGGGGGGTTGGGCCTCTGTGGCCTGCTCTGGCTCCGACAGTGAGTGACCTGCTGACCTGGGGCTTGCTGTGAGCCCCAGGGCTTTGGAGGACTGAGACGCACCCCTGACCCCAGGCCCTCGGGGCCGAGGGTGAGTGTGTCCCTCCTGCTGTCCCGCAGCCTGTGGTGCAGCAGCAAAAGGGCAAAGCCATCAAGCTTGCTGATGCTGGGGCCGCCCTCCAGTTCCCCGGGGGTTACGCTGAGGGCTCGTCACAGCTGCTGGTCTCCGCCGCCCTCCTCACGGCAGAGCTCGCCCTGCTGCGGAAGTCCTTCAACGCCGACATCCGGGAGACGATGGTGAGCTGCCCCGCGCCCCACCCCGTCCTCTTCTGCCCCCACAGTGACAGTCCCTGCCTAGTTCGTCCACTCTGGGAATTATCCTGTGGGCAACACTAAGCCTGGGAGATGCCGCGACTGACTTGGGTTTCCATCACGTTTATCCCGCCATCCCTCTGTCCACGTAACCACCACGTCTCCTACGTCCACTGGCCACACAACCAACCGCCCCTCAGCCTACATCTCTAATGCCTTGGCCATCTAGCACCTTCCTTTGATCCAATCACTCGCCACCCACCCATCTAGCTAGCTACCATGTATTCATGCCCTAGGTTCTAGCCTTCCAACTAGCGTCCATCCATGCCACCATAGCATCCACACGAGTTCTAGAACAGGGCCTGCTGTTGAATGAGTGAATCTATGTGCCTGCCCTTTACCACCCAACTTTCCATTACCCATCCTCCTAGTCCTCTACTCATCCGTCCAATCATCCACCCCACCGATCTATCCACTCATCCTCCCATCCGTCCACTCACCAGCTATCCATGTATCTTCCCATCCATCCTCCCACCCAACAATCCATTTTTCTATTTTCCCATCCATTTACCACCCCATCCCACCATCTTCCCATCCACCCATCCTCCTCTTCATCATTCATTTCATGCATCCAACCATCCATCCTTCCATCCACTCACCCATCCTCCCACCCATTTTCCTATCCATCTATCCCTCCAGGAATCCACCCACCCACAACCCCTCTCACCGATACATCCACCCATTCTCCCATCTGTCTTCTCGATTTTTCATCCAACAACATTTCTCAGCCTTTGACCTTGTGCTAAGAGCTATGGGCGTTGGAATGTGCAGGCCATCGTCTGGGCTACCCAGAAGCTCATTATGTAGTCCAGCACAGAGTGGTAAGTGCTGCAGGAAGCGAGCCTTGGCGGGCTCACGCTGTCCAGTGAGAGGAGATCTTCGTTAGACTGGGTCAGGGAGGACGTCAGTGATCCTAACCTTGACTTTTGTTCTGTAGATTGGCGAGCTGCCCCCACAAACCACCGTGACGCTGGCTGGCTTCATCCCTGCAGTGAGTCCCCACTTCCCTGTGACCACCACTCCCTGCCCTGCCCTTTGCCCTCTGGTCAAAGGGGAGGACTCGGGAGGCACCTTCTCAATGCCACAGGTCCCTTGGCCAATGTGGCAGCCCTTGACTTCTCCATAAAGCACTCTTTGTGTCCAGCACAGAAAGAGTTCAACTCCTGTGCATTGTGCTTTCTGTGTTCAAGACAGAACAGCCAAATTGTGTGTTTTGTTCCTTTGTTTCCTGATCGACACATCCCGGCCTTTGCATGTTGTACTTCCTGTGTCCAAGGTAGAAATCACCTGTTTCATGAGGGACTCCTGATGTCAACTGAAGCCACCAGTCTAGGAATGGCCCTGAGTGACGTCTCCTGGTTTCTGTAGGTGGCTAAGGCCTACCCCAAGTCGAAGCCCTTGGTGACCCAGATCAGGATAAACAAGCCTCCCAAGCTCACCATGAATCCCGGCAAGAGCCTGCTCCACCTGCACGGCACCCTGAAGATGTCCGCTGCCCAGCAGCAGGGCAAGGGCCTGGCGTCCATCTTTGTCCTAGAAGCTGTGAGATCTGTTCCCCTTTTGTTCCCAACCTCGTGGGCATTCAAGGCTGGAGAGTGGGATTTTAGTAGACAGCCAAGTCATGGATTGGAGGGTCCCTACATAATCTCAGTTGCTGGTCCTAAGCTCCCAGTCACCATCATGATGTCTGATCCTTGGCTCTGCCATGGAGCCTTTGAAAGACTGGCAAGACCAGCAAACTGAGGGTCAGTGGCTTAGTCCTGCCTTTAGGTTTCCTTCCCCCCTTCTCCCTCCAACATTCATTAGCATCTGCAAAGGCAGTGAAGGGTTCACCGAGGGACTATGGGAGCCTAAAGAGATCCCAGATCCAGCTTGGGGAAATCACAGAGGACTTCCCAGAGGAAGTGATAGCTGAGCTATGTTTTGAAGGTTGAGCAGAAGCTGGCCAGGGGAGGGGTTGATGTTGGGGAGGCTGGGGATGGAGGACAGCCCAGGCAGAGGTTAAGGCATATGCGAAGGCCTGGAGCAAGAACACGTGTGTGCAGGGACCCACAATGGTGCCAGGTATTTTGGGGGTGCTATCCTAGCCCAGGACAAAGAGGGATAAAGAGCCTGGGCTGGGTTCAGTTCCCGAGGGTGGGATGGGCAGAGAGGAGGACCCCTGCTTTTTCTTGGCAGTGGTGGTGCTGAAGGGTGGTAAAGTCTCTGGCTTTCCCAGCCCTCACGGGGGACCCACTGCCTTCTCTCTGCTCCCTCCCCAACGCCAGCACTTCAATCTGAAAGTCCAGTACTCAGTGAGGGAGAACCGGCTGCAGATGGCCACCACCCTGGACAGGTAGGAGCCTGCTGCCCCAGGCTGGTGTCCCTGTACCCCTGCATGGACGTTCCCAACACACTTGGCTGGCCTGCCCCGGCTCTCCCCCTGATCCACCCAGCACAGCCCATACTACAAAGCTGCTCTAGTCATTATCCCTACTATCCCTGCTCTAGAACCGTCAATGGCTCCCCACTGCCTGCATGATCTTTTCTCAAATCTTAGTCTGGCACTAAAGGTCTTTCTTTTTTTTTTTTTTTTGAGACAGTCTCGCTTTGTTGTCCAGGCTAGAGTGAGTGCCGTGGCGTCAGCCTAGCTCACAGCAACCTCAAACTCCTGGGCTCGAGCGATCCTGCTGCCTCAGCCTCCCGAGTAGCTGGGACTACAGGCATGCGCCACCATGCCCGGCTAATTTTTTGTATATATTTTTAGTTGGCCAATTAATTTCTTTCTATTTATAGTAGAGACGGGGTCTCGCTCTTGCTCAGGCTGGTTTCGAACTCCTGACCTTGAGCAATCCGCCCGCCTCGGCCTCCCAGAGAGCTAGGATTACAGGCGTGAGCCACCGCGCCCAGCCTAAAGGTCTTTCTTAAATTCTCCAACTTCTACCCTCATTCTTCCACCAGGCTCTTTCCCAGTGGGTCTGGTCATGGACCCATGCACCCTTTGCATTAATGAGCCTTTGCCCAGGCCATCCAAAGTCACCTGAGAAGCAGGGCCCAGCTGAAATGCCCCCTCCTCCAGGAAGCCTTCCCTTCTACCAGTAGCAGCTAACATGTACAGGGCTCTATCTGTGAGGCACCGAGTATACACATTGTATTCATCATCCCACTTCATTCTTACGCTCTGGGAGGAGGTTGCTATTAACATACTAGCTTTATATTCAGTCACTCATGAATTCTTGTATTTGCCTTACTAATTAATCTGACTTGTATTGTGTCAGGATTCTTTCAGTTGCAAGAGACAGAATTCCAATTTTAGCTTAAGCCTCAAAGAGAAACTTTTGGCTCATATAACTGAAGACTCTAGGGGTAGGTCTGCCTTCAGGCATGGTGGAATCCAGGCAAAGTCCTCAAGAGTCTCTCTCCCTCCTCCCCTTGCCTTTGCTCTCCACTTTGTTGGCTAAATTCTCAGGCAGCCTCTTCCTGCAGGGCGGGAGAGCAATCCTGACAAGAGAAGCCTCTTGTCTAGTGGTTCTACCAAGGCTTGGGTCTGGCTTGGGTCTAATGTGGGTCACATGACCAATGCTAAGCCAATCACCATACCTGAGGGGGACAGCCTGCTCTGATTGGCCAGGCTGGGGTCATATGCTCACCTTAGGGGCTTTGGGCTCAGACCCACGTGGGCCACTTGGGATGAGCATGGGAAATGGAGAGTCTGTTACTAGAATACCGAGAGTAGACAGGTAGGCCAGGCGTGGAGGCTCATGCCTGTAATCCTAGCACTCTGGAAGGCTGAGGTGGGCAGATTGCTCAAGGTCAGGAGTTCGAAACCAGCCTGAGCAAGAGCAAGAGCCCATCTCTACTATAAATAGAAAGAAATTAATTGGCCTACTAATATATATATACAAAAATTAGCTGGGCATGCCTGTAGTCCCAGCTACTTGGGAGGCTGAGGCAGGAGGATCGCTTGAGCCCAGGAGTTTGAGGTTGCTGTGAGCTAGGCATGATGCCATGGCACTCACTCTAGCCTGGGCAACAAAGTGAGACTCTGTCTCAAAAAAACAAAAACAAAAACAAAAACAAAAGAAGAGAGTAGACAGCTAGAGCCACCAGATGCCCATCATGTGGCCTGTCTGGCATCAACATGCATCAGTGCCTTCTGGAGGCTGTGCGGGCTAGGGACGCAGGGTAAAGGGCTCCTACTTTGTGTCCTGGAGGATCTGAGACTGACCAGCTGGGCTGTAGACCTCACATAGCCGGCCTTGGGCAGGAGCAGCAGCCATGACTGGGGTCCCAGTGAGAAGAGATCAGGAGGGTCTAGTGGTTTGAGCCGAGGGAAACAGAACCGGCTGAGATGAAGGTGGAACGCGTCCCGTTATAGTAGGTAACGCGAGCAGAGACTCATGAGCACCTGGTCTGAGGCTTTAGGGGACTCCTGCACCGGGAGGGATTGGGGTGCGTGGGAGCCCCTTCTCCAGAGCCAGGGCCGGTGGCTCTGACCTTTCTCTTCCCTCCATCCCCCGCCTTGCTCCCCCTACCCCACAGATTACTGAGCCTTGCCCGGAAGTCCTCATCGATTGGCCAATTCAATGTAAGTGTCCCAAGTGCTTCTGCCACGGCTGGCTCGAGGGCAAGACTGGACCTGTTTTCCTTTGGGACTGCAGGAAGAGGCCCTGCAGCGGAGGCAGGATGAATAGGGCAAAGCCACTGGGAGGGTGGTGCTCCTGACCTGCTGTGTGAGCTTGGGAAAGTCCCTTAGCCTCTCTGGGTCCCTGTTTCCATTTCTAGATAGAATCTGGACCTCTCCCTGGATTGATGTTAAGAACATTGTGTTGGATAGTGGCAGCCTGGGCTGGCCTTGGTTGGCCAAGCTGTTGTTCTTATTAGACTCCATAGTTTCAGGGTCCAACACAGAACCTGACCCCAGCAGGTGCTAAGAGTGGTAACGACAACAGCAGCACTTACTCTGTGCTGTGTGCTGTGGCCAAACTCATTTCATACTTATGGAAGCGCTGTGAGCAGGCACTGTTGTATTTCACTGGGGCACAGAGAGCTAGGGAGGGGAGGTGTGGAGAGGTGGTGAACGAGTGATTTAATCACTCATTCAAGTCATGATCATGATTTGATCATGAATAATAAAAGCCACTGAGTTTTCTATAGCAGCACGAGTGGCGTCCGCAGAGCCACCTCTTGTCTCCTGCACCATGACCCAAAACTCCACATGTCACCTGAACAGAGGCCAAGCAGAGGTAAAGGGCACAGCTCTTTGATGCTAGCTGGGCAAACTATTGGACAGGGCTAACGTCAACTCCTGTGGCCCCACGCCTAGCCAGAGTGAGGGCAGAAAAAATTCGTTGAACTGGGTTGGACTGGATTGAATTGAGTTAAACGATGGGATGTGGGCGTTTTCACTCTTCCCTTGTCTCCCCCAGGAGAAGGAACTCACTGGCTTCATCACCGACTATCTCCAAGAAGCCTACATCCCGGTCGTCAATGGTGAGGGCTCCAACAGGCTTTGGTTTACTGGTGCCAAGAAGCACTTAAGCAGGGAGGGATGCCACTGGGTGATCTCAGAGCCCCGTCACTGGCTCCAGACAGGGGAGGCTAAAAAGGAGTAGATGATCTTTGCCGAATCTTTGAGGCTAATGGAGTCTTACTGTCCCCTGCCTGGGGACAATGGCCTCTTCCACCATTTGGGTTCTGACCCTTGACCCTACATCATGAGTGAGATTACCTGGGATGTAAATACATGCCGGATCAGGGTTATTTGCTGTTTGCTTGCACAGCCGGCAGACATCACGAATCAATCATTGCACCATTTCCCACAACCCTGATCCAGGCAGCCCCTCCTTAGTCAACTGCAGAGCAGTCAGACTGAGACGCTCCTTACTGTATTTCTCAGATGCGCTCCAAGTTGGGCTCCCACTCCCGGACTTTCTGGCTATGAATTACAACCTGGCTCAGCTGGACATAGTGGAGGTGAGGTGAGGGGAGGGGAGGGGCTGGGGGAGGCCATGTCAATCAACACTTTCAGCCAATGAGTGATGAGCAAGAGCCTGCCTCTCTCAAACGGGAGGGAGTGGGGCTGGGGAGGGCCGGTGGCCATCAGTATAATCGTGGCACTCCATGAGCAAGGCTGCCCCTCAGAATCTGGGGCCCTCCTTGGTCAGGGGCTCCACAGAAAGGAACTTGAACTCTGCTGCTCTCTTGCTCTGCCACCTTGGGCAAATTACTTCACCTCTCTCTATGCCTCCATTTTCCTGTGCTTAAAATGGGATGCTAATCTGTGCATTGACCTCCTAGAACTAGTATTATGCTCAATAAATATGAGCTTCTTATTGCATGCCAGGCTTTGGGCTGGCAGGTGGGGGTGCTTGTGCCCACTTGACAGTTGGGAAAATTGAGGCTCAGAGAGGTGAAGGGGCTTCCCCAGTATCACAAGGCGGGTCTACTTCAACCTTTGCTTAAACGTCACATTGGTTTCCAGTTCCTGGCCAGGGGCCCAGTTCCGTCCCATGCCTGTGCCTGGGTGGCCCTGGTCATTGCTCCCTCACTCCCACCCTGGCCCTTTGTCCCCTGCCAGAATGCCCTGCTGCTGGACTTGAAGCTGGACTGACCATGGCAAGATGCCCCTGCCAGCTGCCGGCACACCACCGGCCACTGGCATGATGGAGGAGCCCCGGGTTGGAGCCAGGTGGGCCTGGGCTGGGGCCTTGGCAATAAACAGGAGAAAGGCCCTTACAAACATGACGCTTCAGCCTCTTTTTTTTATAGTAAATCAGTGTGTGGCTTTTCTTCCCCTTTGGTGGGTTTTGGGGTCTGGAGAGCACCTGGTCAGAGCTGGGGGGTGGTCATGAGCACATATTGAATTTCTGCCAAATGGCATGCTCAGGGCTTACTTGTGCCATCTCATTTAATCTACACAATAACCCGATGTTGTCATTCCCACTTTACAGATGAGAAAATTGAGGCACAGGAGGTCAGCCCTCTTGTCCAACATCACACAGGTTAGCAAGTGGCAAAATTCTTCCCACCTTAGCTGTGTGACCCCAAATCTTGGTGACTTGAGGATGGCTCTCTTCACAGGGAGCCTGTGCCCACAGGAGTTCTTTGTTCTCCCCATGTCACTCCTTAAATCCTCCAAGCAGCTGAGATAGATAAGCACTGTTCCCATTTCACAGATGAGATTGACTGAGGCTCAGAGAGGTGGAACGACTGGCTCGAGGCTACCTGGCGAGTCAGGGGGCAGAGCTGGCACTGCAGTGTGGGCCCTGGAGCCAGCCTGCCTGAGTTCAGATCCTGCTTCTGCCTCCTCGCTGCTGTGTGTCCTGGGCAAGTCACTTCAGCAACCTGAGCCTCAGTTTCCTCACGTGGAAAGTGGGCGTGAGGTCAGTACGCACCTCGGCAGGTTGTTGTGAGGCTTAAGTGAAATCATACAAAGTGCTTAGTATGGTGCCTGAGCACAGCAAATGCCCAGTGGCGTTGGCCACAGGCGGGGGTTTTGGTCAAGAGAGACGTGATCGGTGACTCTGTGTTGGGTGGCCTGCGGGGAGGGTCTGTGCAGACACCAGGCTGTTGTGGAGGCCTGTCTGGAGGCCACCCTGTCTGTGTGTGTCTGTGTGTCCCACTTCACCCACCACCTGTCGGGGGGTTTCCACGTCTCGTGTTCACATGACAGCCAGCTCCCTGACGCTGGCACATCTGCCCCATCGCCTCTCCTTGGATTCACACTGACATTGTTCTTTAAAGTGACTCTTTCAAAGTGACTGTATGTTTACATGTCATCAAGTTAAAAATACGTCTCAAAATAAATGTATTCTAAGTGGACCCTGAAAATCAGTGTCACGTGCTAGAATGTTAAAAAAAAAACCAAACCCACAACTTTGAAAAAATGTGCATCAGAGCTTTCTATGATTGGTAGGTGTCCTAGCCCTGGGACATACTGGGGTGGTGGCCGAGTCTGTGTGCCTGTGCATTGGTGTCTGTGTCTGCTGAATGTGTCTCTGTCGGGGGAGGCTTTGGACATGGGGGGTCAGGGAACCCCTGTGAGTGGGGGTGGGTCTGTGTCTGGCACAGGCCTGTCTGCAGGTGGTGCGGGTGGCCCGAGCCTGGTCAGGGGGCCAGCACTGCAGGGGCCTGTGGGGCCCTGGCAGGTTTGCCCCGTCCCAGCCACGCCCAGGCCCGTGCCACAGAGGAGGGAGGGCCCTCCCCTGCCTCAGCCCCGATGCCAGGGCCAGGGCCACCCCCTTGTCCCTCACCATCAGCCCTAATCCCGTCACCCATCATCTCCCGGCTCTGGGACAATGGCAGCCTTGAGGCAGAGCTGGCAGGCACAGACAGACCTGGGTAATCCGCGCCCCTGGGCATGCCAGGCACGCCCTCCGCTCCTCCAGCCCCACCCTTGGATGCTCACACAGCGAACCTGTGGCTGGCTAAAGCTTTACTGCCACCTTCCCCAGCCCCAGTGTGCAGATGGGGAAACCAAGGCACGTGCTGTTAGAGTCAGACGGCCTGGGTTCTCGCCAGCTCTCGGGTACTGTGTGGCCTTGGATGAGGCATAGCTTCCCTCTGAACCTCAGTTTCCCCATCTATGCAATGAGAAAGGGTGTGGATGCTCTGACCTCTCACCTGATTTCCACAATCATTGAGTGGTCAGTTACCCTGGATTCACCTGGGGAGAAAAGGGGTCTGGGCCGAGAAGGAGCCCTACATGGTGACCCCACCCCTCCGAGAGGTGATGATGGAAGTTGTGTCCCCCAGGCCACTGCTCACCTCCAAGACTCCCCCAACCCTAGATGGGGAGACAAGCTCGCGGAGATAAAGGCACATGGCGCACTTGGAGCTGGACTTGAACCCTGTCTGCCTGAGTCCAGTGTCTGCCCGAGTCCAGTGTCTGCCCAAGTCCAGGTGTCTGCCTGAGTCCAGTGTCTGCCTGAGTCCAGTGTCTGCCCAAGTCCAGGTGTCTGCCTGGCTCCTTCTCACCACATTCAGCGGCAGGATGCAGTGTCCTCCTTTAAAGACCTTGAGGCCCAAGGTTGCAGGGCGAGAAGGGATCAGAGCCGGGTCTCGGATCCCGGGCCTGCAGCTGTTGACTCCTAGGCCAGGCAGCCTAACCCGGGAGCAAGGTGACCATACAGTATTCCCCACACTGTGTCCGTGCCCGTCCCCCCCTGCCTGCTTCTCCCTGCCCTGACCGCTTTCAGTCCAGGCCCCTTGGGAAGGTCTCCCAGGGACAGCACCGTCCTCTGAATTTCTCGCACACTTGGCCACCCTTCCTGACACCCCACAGTCCATTTCCAGGACGCCTGTCCTCACAGCCAGGCCGGTCAGGTGAGGGTGGGCACCTTTAATGTCAGTCCATTTTGCAGATGGGAAAACTATGGCTCTGCAAGGCAAGTCACTCAATAGTGAGTGACAGAGCCAAGATTTGAACCCAGGAACTCCGGCTCTAGAGCCTTCACCGGGGAAGCTGAGGCCCAGGGGTACTTCTCCTCATCAGGTCCCTCCCCTGCCCTAGTCCCCTCCTTGGCTCCCGGCACCCTCGCTAGGGCTCTCAAAAGGGCTGCACATCACCGTGGCCCTGGAGCTTGTGCGACATGCCCTGCCCGCCTGTGGAGTCGTGCTTCCCAAAGGAGGGGCCCGGAGATCCGCACTTCCGTGACTCTCCTCCGTGGGCGGCCCAGCCCCAGCCCTGGCTTTGGCACACGTGGGGACACAGGGATGCCTGGGGAGCTGGTGGAGCTCGGAGTCCCCTGGGGGACGGTGGGGGTCTGGAAGGAAGGGACAGGAGTTGAGTCCAGCAAGAAACTAGGTAGCATTTTCCTCCCGTCCAAGAGGCTGGGCTGGGTGGTGGTTACGATGGCATTAGAGTCAGGTGGCCCGGCTGGACCTCTGTATGACCTTGGGCAAGCAGCTTCCCCTTGCAAGATGGGGAAGTGACAATAGTACTGACCTCACGGGGTTGTTGTGGTGACTGGATGGGTTCCCACCTGTCAGGTCCCTTGTACACTCATTGTGCCCAATCGATGCCAGGTGCCAGCTTTCCCTCCCCCTCCCTGGAGCAGATGCCTTACGAACACTGGGGATACCCGGCACCGCGAGGCTGTGGAGCGGCAGAGGTGACAACGTGCCATGGCACGACCTCTGGGGAGAACCGCAGCCGAAGCCGCCGCAGCTAACCCTGGGCAGGCACTGCTGTGCTCCAGCAATTCCGCTCCCGGCTCTTTACCCGAGAGATGAAAAACAACAACGTGTGTCCACCAGAAGACAAGAACGTTCGCAGCGGCTTCATTCCCAACAGCTGACAGCTGGGAAGCCCAGCTGCCTGGACAGGAAAATGGATCAACAAACCTGGGGGTGTTCACAGATCAAAGAGGAACAAGCCACCGCCTTGCACAGCAATGGGAATGGGTTTCCCCGACGGGCAGCGTGAAGGAAGCCACACACGCGAGAGCACACACGAGACGCACTTACGTGACCCTCAGGGACACGCTGGACTCAGCCATGGTGTTGGAGGTCAGGACAGTGGTTTCCCTTGGGGGCAGTGACCGGAGGGTACAGGAGGGGCTTCCGGGGCTCCATCTGTAAGAGTTCACCGATCCGTGCACTGGAGACGTGCAGCCCTTCCTGTACATGTTCTATATTTCAATAAAAAGTTTAGTTTTTAAAATGTGTGCTGTGGCTGCCTAACCAGGCCCAGGGCCTGAAGCCATCAGAACGGCATTGCCGGGCTCGGGGTCCAGAGGTTATTGAGCGTAGCAAGGTGAATACCCCGCCGCCCCATCTCACCTGGCATGTCCCGGTGCAGGAGGTGCGGGAGACAGACCCACAGACACGCAGACACGCAGCGACAGCCCGGCATGTCGTAGACTCCCAGGGGAGCTCAAAGGTGGCACCTCATATGGCCTGAAGGTCCGGAAGGCTTCCTGCAGGAGGTGGAGCCTGAGCTGGTACCTTCAGTAGAATTTCACATAGAAGCCAAAGTCTGTAAGTCCAATAGTCACCTGCAGGGCCTCGTCACTCCCCTGCAGCCACACTGGCCTCCCTGCTGTCCCCAGAGCACACCCCTGAGGGCCTTTGTGCGGGCCAGGTACCCATCTGACTCCGCCCTCTTTGCCACCAGGTGAAGAGCACCCGCTCCCGCACGAGGCCTCCGCTGCCCACCCTGTTGAAGACAGCCCCCCCGCCGGGCCCCTGAGCCCCTTCCCTGTTTATTTTTGTCATTAGCTTCGGACTAACTGTATCGTGCGCTTATCTGTCCCCTCCAGAGATGCCTGTCCAATAGCCACACAGGGCAATCGCTTGAAATGCAGCAGGTCCACATTTTGGTGTGCTGTAAGATGGATTTTGAAAACTTGATATGAGAAAAAGAAAGCAAAGTATCTCATGAATAGTTTCCTGTTTGAGTATATGTTAAATGTTCTTTCTACCTTTTTAAAAAATGTGGCTACTAGAAAGTTTAAAATTGCGTTGTATTTCTACTGGTCAGCTCCTTCAGGGCAGGGGTCTCTTTTGTTGATGGCAATATCCCCAGCATCTAGCAAACAGTAGGTGCTCCATAAATGCCTGATGTAGAATAAATGAATGCATTTGTCCTCACTGTCATCTGAATCAGCCTCAGAAAGGGGACAAAGCGTCCTGCTCTGGAACTCTGGGGGCACTGGGCCCTGGGAGGTGGGGGTGGAGCTGGTGCCCCTCCCCAAGTCCACCAGGGTCCCTGTCCCCAGGCCTGTGGCCATCTCTAGGCCAGGACCGTGCTGGGGGGTGGTGGAAGGTCAAACAAAACAGCAGGCATAAGCCCCATCTTCCCTCTCTGGGCCTTCACTGGGGAGGGGTTGAGGGGGCAGATGGATCTGTGTCCTTGGGGAGGGGCTCTCGGGCAGCCCTGGAGGAGGCCCAGTAGGTGGCAGGATGGGTGTGGCAGAGCCCTGCCCCCAGCTGTGGAGGTGGCTGCCTGTGCAGCCCCTGCACCTTCACCCCCGCCCCCGGGCACCCACCGCAGTCCCCCTCTCTCCCCCCAGAAGGAAGGCTTAGCCCAGGCCCTGGGGGAAAACCACAATTTGCTTCTGACATGACATGCTGACGGATTTCTGGCGGCTGTGGCCCCTTTGTGTCCCCAGCACTGCTATGGGCATATAAGTGCCGCCCTGGCTCAGGTGGGTGGAGGAACCGACAGCAGGCCGGGAACCCCCACTCGCCCCTTGGCAGCTGCAGGAGCAAGTGGGTAAGGCAGCCTCCGGCAGCCCTGGCCTTGTCCTGAGCCTGTCCACCACTGACCCCACGACCTTCTGCTGTCCCATCTGAATAATGGGCACGGAAAGAATCACCCCGGGAGGGGGTTGGGAGAGACCTGGAGGGTAGTGGGAGAAAAAAAACCCATTTTATAGACCTGGGCTCAAAGAGGGGCAAAGGCTTGCTGCACAAGTTCACAGTGGGGAGGGGTATACAGGGGACAGAATCGTCCTTGGGACAGGGTTCAAGGGGTACCGATTTTTCTCTGAGCCACAGAACCTGGCTGGCTTCTCATCACAGGGTATTTTCTTCTGTAAGAGACCCAGAGGCCACAGGACCCACTCTGGGACAAGTCTCAGGGAAAGGAGACAGACACAGCCAAGATTGCTCCTGGTCCCTAGAGTGCCACACGGTACCCCTGTGCAAACCAGGAAAAGGTGCCGTCTCTGTGCAGACACAGCCAGCGCTGGGGCGAATGGCTGGCGAGTGACGAGCTGCTGGACTTCCAGCCCCCTGCCCCTTGGAGGGACCCCCCTCCACACACAGCCCCACACAGAGGCCCTGGACACAGTCCTTGCCCTCCTGGAGCCTACGGAGATGGCAAACAGGGACACAAACACACACTGCATAATTGCAAACTGTGATAGGCACCTTAAGGTAAACATTCTGGGTGGCGTTTAGTGACAGGCTTCTTTAGGCAAGGCGGAGGAGGGAGGCCTCTGCAAGGAGGCAGAAATTGGAAAGATAAGGAGTAGCTGTGCAAAAACCCGGGAGCAGCCTTCCTAGCAGCAGGGACTGCATGTGCAAAGGCCCTGAGGTGAGCCCTGGTGTGCTCAAGGCTGAGCAGATCAAAGAGGCCGGCAGGAATTTTGTGGGTAATGGTAAGGCGCTTGGGTTTTACTGGAAGGGGAATGGGAGCCATCAAAGGGCTTAAGTGGGGGTGACAGGCAGGCACAGGTGGATATGTGATTGGGTGGGCAGATAGGGACCCCCATAAAGGAAAATCCCACTCCATGAAACTAGCAAATTAGCCACGCCCCACCTGCCAGCTCATTCCCTTTCTCAACAACATTTGGGATGGAGGTGGGGGAAGAAGAGAAAGATGGCACATGTCAAGTCTAAGTGTTGGACGTCCCCAGTCAGGTGGGGTGGGGGAACCTCTAAAATGGCCTCGTGAGCCGTGGGAAAGTAGGTCCCGAGAGAGCTCCCGCCCCGCTGTTCCGGAAGGGGAGGCCCGCTGCAGCTCTCGCTCTCGAGGCCCGAGCAGGCTCACTGGGCCCAGAGCACCAAGACTTAAATCAGGTGGGCTCAGGCTCAAACTCTGTCCCTGTCACTGATTAGCCCTGCGGCCTTGGTCAAGTCCCCTCCCCTCTCTCAGGCTCAGTTTTCCCATCAGTGAAATGGAATCCGATGAGGGAGAGGCTTGGCGGCTGAGCACGTTGGCGGCTGCAGGGCACGGGCGCCCTGGGGGGAGGGGGCCTTCCTGGGAGTGAAGCTGGACTCGGCTGTGCCAGGTGGGCGGGGTTGGGGGGCAGGCTGATGGGCTCAGGGAGGGGAGGCTTTGCACGAGGAGTGTCTCAGAGGTCCGGCTTCCGCCCCTTCCAGCCGTGCAGCCGACGATGCTGGGCGTGTGGTCCCTGCTTCTGCTCTGGGGCCTGGCGACCCCGTGCCAGGGGCTGCTGGAGACTGTGGGCACGCTCGCTCGGATCGACAAGGACGAACTTGGCAAAGGTGAGCTGAGGTGGGCGGTCTGTGCGGGTCCGCTGTAATGCCAATGACCCCATCCATATGCTTAGAGGATCTGCTTTAAGAACAGATGGGAAAAGTCTGCGATTCTCGGCTGCTTAGAGACGATACCCCCTGGGACACTGGGAGGTGCCGGGTGCTCAGGAGGTTGAAGGCTTGCTCGCAGGCTGAGAGCTGGATGGGGAGGTGCAGGCTGAGGCTGTGCGGGGCTGCGGGTGGCTCAAGGGTAGGGACGGGTGGGCTTGAGGAGGTCCAGGGGAAGGTGCAGGCTGGGCTGCTGTCTCCATCCCACGTTTCTGGGGTGGCGGAACCCTACTTGGCATTTGGTGCTACAGGGCCCAGTGGCCCATGGTGACAGTCTCAGGGATGGAGTAGAGCAGCCGTGAGTAGGAAATGTGCCGGGGAGGCCACTCTGGCCCGCCCCCACCCCCACACGGCAGTTCCTTCCATCCTGCCCTTCCCACAGTCCGCACAGAGTCAGACCAGGGGTGTCGCAGGCAGGCAGGGGCCACCTCCTCCAGCTTGATCAAGCCCCTGGTGGCTACGAGCTCCCCCAACTTTGCTCTTTCTCTTGGTGCTATAGGGTAGCCCAGGATCGGGAGCCCAAGTTGTAATACTATTGGCCCTAAACCCAATTTGTTGTGTGACTCTGGGCAGATCTCTGTCCCCTCTCTGGGCCTCAGTTTCCCCAGCTGTAAAACAAAAGGATTGTCATGCGATCCACTCACTCATTCCACAGATGCTTACTGAGTACCTCCCCCGGGCCTGCGGTGAGTGTAAGAGGCTGTCCTGGCTCAGTGGGTTCCGCCATTTGAGTGCAACCCCTGGGTTCATTCCATTAGAAGAGAGGCCTACTCCAGCTCAGAGGAACAGGGCAGCTGCCACGGTCCTGTGGTGAGCTAGGGGTTTCTTACCTTCTACCTCCTCTCTCTGCAGCCATCCAGAACTCGCTGGTTGGGGGACCCATTCTGCAGAACGTGCTGGGGACAGTTACATCTGTGAACCAAGGCCTCCTGGGCTTTGGAGGGCTGCTTGGAGGAGGTGGCCTGCTGGGCCATGGAGGGGTGTTTAGTGTCATCAAGGAGCTCTCTGGGTGAGTCCTTCTGGGGGCCTTTTGAGCACCGCCTGCCAAGTGTCCTACAGGACAGCTTGTCTTGTCTTTCCTCCAGGGAATGGAGGAAAGTTTGACTCTTTTTTTTGGAGACAGAGTCTTGCTCTGTCCCCTGGGCTAGAGTGCCGTGGCTCAGCCTAGCTCACAGCAACCTCAAACTCCTGGACTCAAGTGATCCTTCTGCCTCAAGCAGCTCCCAAGCATATGCCACCATGCCCGGCTAATTTTTTCTATTTTTTCTATTTTTAGTTGTCTGGCTAATTTCTTTCTATTTTTAGAAGAGATAGGGGCCTCGCTCTTGCTCAGGCTGGTCTCAAA
The DNA here is from genome assembly GCF_040939455.1 of Microcebus murinus. NCBI lineage: Eukaryota > Metazoa > Chordata > Mammalia > Primates > Cheirogaleidae > Microcebus > Microcebus murinus. The sequence goes on from NC_134119.1 coordinate 30,409,838, forward strand.
CTCCTGACTTTGAGCGATCTTCTGCCTCGGTCTCCCAGAGTGCCAGGATTATAGGCATGAGCCACTGTGCCTGGCCAAGCTTGACCCTTTTTAATTTGTTGGCAGCCCGTGAGGGTGGTGATCTGGGTCTGAAAATAGTGACCCCACTCTGTGCCTGGCAGAATAAGAATGGCAGCATGCCCCTGGGATTGAGGGTTCCAGCTCTGGGGTCAATTCTTAGTTACTCGAGGTGTGACTTGGGGCAGGTTACTCAGCCTCTCTGTGCTGATCCAGGTACCTGTGCAGTCAGGAGTCTGCTCAAAAGAGCCCTGCCCTGACTAGCCCAGTCTGAGCCCCGCCCCAAGTTCAAGTTCTCTGGGTGACATATCACTCCCCTGTACACCACAAATGTTACGGGTTTGCTTTCTGTCCCCGCCTGCCTGATTATAACCCCAGGAGGTGCAGAGTTTTTATCTGGGCTGTTCACTGCCATGTTCCCAGTATCATAAATGGGCTTGACACATAACGGATGCTCAGAAATGTATATATGATCGTACAAATGAATGAAATCACAAAGTAGCGAATGTGTATCACTTACCAGCCACCCGCCGGGGTTGCTGTGTCCGGCGCTGTGCACTGTGGGTGGGTTGCCTCGCTGACTCGCCAACCGCACTGAACAGGGGAGGAGACTGAGGCCGCGGGCAGTGAAGGGACCTGCCCGAGCTCACACAGTTGGGACAGGAAGGGCAAATGTGTCTGTGTGTTTAACCACAGGCAGGGGGGCAGCCGGTGGTGAATCAGAGCAAGGTCAGACGACAGGCCCCAGAGAAGGCTGAGGCCCAGGGTATGGGGGAGGGTCAGTGGGCGGGAGGAAATGGGGTGCCGGGAGCAGAAGAGGGGGGAGTGGGTGTCCACACGACATCTGGAAAGGGGGCTGGTTAGTGCTGACGCTGCTCTGCTCGAGGCCCACTATGTGCAACTGTGTGGCAGGTACTGCCAATAGCCCTGTTTTACAGATGGGGAAACTGAGGCACAGGATAACATTGTGACTTGCCCAAGGTCACATAATCAGTTAGTGGCAGAGCTGGGGCTTGAACCGTCTGGCTCTTAGAGGCTGCACTGTGAGCAGCTGCTCACGGGGCTGTTGTCAGGACAGTGGCTCCGTGTGTGTCAGGCAGCTAAAATAGAGCCTGGCACACCATAAGCGCTGGGTAAATACGGTTACTGTTGTTACCATATTCAGTCTCCCTGTGCGAGCCGCCTTCTGGGTGAGACTGGGCACCCAGACACGAACCTACAGTGTCCCTGCCTCAGAGAGCCCCCAGTATGTGGCGGAGCCTCACAGCAACGGTCCCGTGAGCTCAGGGCAGTGAGGGGGCAGCCCAGGAAGGGTGGGGAGCCGTTCAGAGGGCATCGCCTGGGGCAGAAAACCAGGAAGGAAGGCTTCCTGGAGGAGGCAGACCCTAGCTGAAATCAGGAGAGCGGGAGGAGTCGGCTTGCTGAAGGGGGATGCAGAGTGGAAGGAAGGTCACCGGAAGGGAGTTCTAGACAGAGGAAAGAGCCGGGCAAAGACCCAGAGCACAGAGAAAGTAATGAACTTCTAGGAGCCGTGTTTGAGAACCCACTTGGGTTGTGTTTGTGTGAGTCTGGGGGAGTTCACGTGGGGGGCAATGTCAAGGTCAGAAACCAAACCAGGGCTGAGGTCACGGGGATAGGGTGGAGAAAAAACTTTAATTCCTGGAGCCTCCAGTTACGATGAGAGTATTTATTGAGTGCACAGTGTACCAGATTCTGCACCTACATTACCTCACTTGTCTTTCTGACATTCCCATGAGATGGGTACCAGTATCGCCCCATTTTGCAGATGAGGAAACTGAGGCTCAGAGAAGTGAAGTAACTGGCAGGGCTCAGTGGTTCTGTGGTTGGAGGTGGGATCTGGTCTGGGATGGTCCGGGCACCAGTGGGGGTGTCTGGGAGTGAGCAGCCGGCCGGCCGCCCCTCCCAGGCTGAAGATTGAGGAACTCACGCTGCCGAAGGTGTCGCTGAAGCTGCTGCCGGGGTTCGGGATGCAGCTGGGCCTGCACACCAAGGTGGGCCTGCATGGCTCAGGGTGAGTGCGCCAGGGACCTCTGCCCCACTGCTTCCCACCCACTCCACCGCCCACTGGGGACCCCTGCTCTGCTGTCCCCCACCCACCCTACTTCCTCCCCAAGGGACTCCCCATCCTACGGCTTCCCCCCTGGATCCCACCCCAGCACCCCTTCCAGGGACTTCCATCTCACTCCCTCCAGACCCCTACCCCACTGCCCGGGGCTTCCCGAGGGGTGGGGAGGAGGGCGCAGGCAGGGACATGCAAAATGAGGCAGGTGGACGCCGCCGGTGGGAAGAGGGCGTGGCCTAGGCCCCTCGCAGACGGCTCCTCCTGGGCCCTGGGGTGGGCGGGGCCGGGGCGGGGCCTGGCAGCCTGGCCACGCCCCAGCGTCTGGTCTCGCAGCCCCCTGGGGGGCCTCCTGCAGCTGGCTGCGGAGGTGAACGTGTCGTCGCGGGTGGCGCTGGGCATGAGCCCGCGGGGCACGCCCACCCTCGTCCTCAAGCGCTGCAGCACGCTCCTGGGCCACATCAGCCTGCTCTCGGGGTGAGTCCACCTGGGCGCCTGGGGGTCTCCCCGGAGCGGCGGGCGGGGCGTCCCGAACTGGGTCCAGAACTGGGATAGAGCGGGCGGGTTCGTCTGGGGGCCTCCATCTGTGGAATCTCAGCCCCTGCTCTCGGCACATCAGAGACCCCGCTTGCCCCAACTTGCTGTGTGACGCCAGGGGAACCCCCTCCCCATTCTGGGCCTCAGTGTCCCCACCTGTGTAAGGAGGGGCTGAATTTGATGATCTGGAAGGCACTGACATCGGACTCTTCCCTGGGGCTGTTCAGGACATGGTGGCGCTCCCTACACCTGTGTTGAATTGTCACTTCCATGGGACAGTGGAGGCCCAGAGAGGGCAAGGGACTGGCCCAGAGTCACACACAGACCAGGCACGGATGGGACTGGGCTGGTCTCTGACCAGGTCCAAGGCTCCTCCCAGCACTCTGCACCCAGCCACAGCTGCACCTGCTTCACACCTGTCCCCGCCAGCGGCTCCATCCCAGGCCCAATCCCAGCCCTCCTCCCGTCTTTGCTGGAAGGCCCTGAGCAGTGGCCCTCGGACAGCCCTGTGCTGGCTCCCCGGCAGAGGGCCGGTGGGGCTGCTCCTGCCGCCAGAAGGGCCTTGGGAAGGGGGTGCTGGGAGGGTCTCTGGGCTCCGTCCTGCTCCTCTGGCTGGAGGGGGCCTGGCGGGGTGAAGCCCAGGACGGTGTTGGTGTCCTGGTTGTGGTCCTGGGGTTGCCGCCCCTTCCCCTGCACCCCCGTGGTCTCCAGACAGTCCTGAGCCCATCTACACGCACTTCTCATCCTCAGGCCACCCTCATTCATTCATTCATTCATTCAATAACTATTTATGACCCCCCCCCCCAGCCAGGGGCTGTTCTAGGCCCACATGTCACTTGTCTACAAATGTTCGGGGAGACAAAGGGGACAGACACTTATCGAGCAGACTGTATGCCAGACGCGCACACTCCCAGGTCACCTGGGCAGCAGCAGCTCTACGCGGCGGGCGTTGGGAAGCTGAGCCGTCCCCTGGGGGCCGTGGCAAGGTGGGGCCAGGATTCAGCTCAGGTCTCCCGCCACCCCATCAGGAGAAGAGACAGGAGAGAGCCAGGCCCCCAGTGCCCACCTCCGGCCATCTGGGTGGAGCCGCCCCACGTGGCAGCTGCACCCTCATGCGTCTCCCTCTGCCCAGGCTGCTGCCCGCGCCACTCTTTGGGGTCGTGGAAGAGACGCTCTTCAAGGTGCTGCCGGGACTGGTGAGTGTGGGGGCAGAGGGCCAGGGGCTGTGCCCCTCCCCGCCAGTTTTGGGCATAGCCGGGCGCCAGGCAGGATTAGGCTGTACTTCCCTTCCACTCCCACTGGGTAATCCCGTCCTGGCCTGCTCCCGTCTGTGTCCCCGGGTGCCGCCTGCCAGTCTGCGGTGGCCAGGCGCCATCCCCCCACACCTCGGAGCCAAGCACACAGCTCCAGGGCACCTGAGTCCCCTGCCCCCACATCCGAGCCTTTCTCGCCCTGTGCTCTATTTTTGCCATGTGTGTTATTAATGACTTCATGTTCTTCTTTAAATTAGCTTGAAACTAAAATCAGGTCACTTGATGGTTCCAACCGGAGCCCTGTGCTCTCAAGGAAGCCCATTTGGAAGAAGCCCTGCAGGGGAGGGGCCCCTAGGCAGGCCTGTCCCAGGCAGATTTCCACCAGGGCCCGGCCGCCTGCAAATCCTAGCCCCTGCTTGGATCTCTGGGGCAATGGGCCGGAAGCTGGGTTTTGTGTGACACAAAGAGGTTTTTAAAATAAGAGTTCATTGCCAACATTTAGAGACTGAAGATTTCTCTTAAAAATCCGATTTCTGCCTTCTCTTGTGCAACCAGCCACGCTAGACGCCTGGCACCTCCCTCCTGAAGCTGGCAAACAGCTAGTGCCAAGGGGGGCCACCCCCACCGCCACCCCAGCACCTCTGGTCCCCTCTTCCCATTGCTGCGACTTGCCAGACCCCAGGAGCCCTGGAGTTCGGGGCCCCAAGTTGAAATGCCACAGCCCTCTCTTGTCACTCTGCAAACAGCCGTAAAGGTGACCTGCAAACAGCCAGGTCACCTTTCTTCTCTGGCCCCAGCTGTAGAGCTGGGCCTGGGCTGGAGACTGGGCCATCTCTGAGGCTCCCGCGTCAATGGAGCTTGGATTCTGTCACTCCCAGACTCGGGACTCTGGAAGCCAAACCACTCGCTCTGTGTCGGCACAGCACAGGGCTTGCTGTGAGCACGAGGTGGCGTGTGTCGTGGACAGCCCGGCTCTAGGCCCGACTCTCGGGTGGAGGAGAGGAGTTGCCCCCCGTGGGTCTTGAATCTAGGGCTCCCAGTTCCCACCCGGGATGGGGCGACCGTGAGCCGGGAGACAGGAAGGCCTTGTCCACACGCCACAACTGGCCTCTGAAATGTGTTCCTCCAGTATCCTTTGGGGTCTCCTAATGAGGTTCATGTAACAAGGGAAGCGGGCTTGGGACCCCCTGAGCCCTCCAGCACCTCCAGTTCCCGCCCCTCCCCCGCCTCCCCCCAATGTGTCCCAGTCTGTCTCCGCATGCTGCCTGCCTGGGTCCCCAGCCCCACACAGCAAAGCATTCAAAGGAAACGCTGCTGTCGGGGCAGTGAGCTCCTGCTTGCCTGTAACCTCTGTCTCCCGACACAGCTGTGCCCCGTGGTGGACAGCGTGCTGGGCGTGGTGAACGAGCTCCTGGGGGCCGTGCTGGGTAAGTTGGGGCCGGAGCCCCTCCCCTGCCGCTCCGCATCACCCCCGTGGGGTGGGGGCAGAACCCGGGACCTCGCACTTCCCCCCCACGGGGACAGGCTGCCTGCACGTTGAGGGGCCCAGTGGAGGAGCCGGGCTGAGGGCAGCTGGGCAGGGGGGACGCAGAGCCGCGGCTCTGAACGCTGGGTGCTGCAGGAGCACCTGTGGGCGCCTGGCTCTGACAGGAAGGGGAGGAAGATACCGGCATGACCTGGTCCGGAGAGCCTAAGTGAGGAAGCCAGGGCCCCTCCGCCGCGGCGGACGCCGTCTCTCTGGGTCTTAGGGAGACACGGCTGCCTTTTCTGCCCACGAAAGGGCTTCGGGAAGTATAGAAAGGCACAAGCGGGAGAAGCCTAGAAAACCTGGGGCGGACGTGCCCACATGTGGTGTCACGTAAGACAGGCGGGCAGCAGTGTCAGTGGCATGCGCTCTGGAGGGCAGGTACGCTGGCTTTGCGCTCTGTGACTGTGTGGCCTGGGCCGGTGGCCTCCCCTGTCTGAGCCGCAGCTTCCCTACCTGTAAAATGCAGGTGGCCGGAGTGCCGAGTGAACGCTCGGGAGGGCAGCCGCATCCGGCAGGCCCTCCGCAGGCGGGAGCAGGCGCCTGGGCTCATGGGGTCCTTCTCTCCCGTCCCTCCCCACGCAGGCCTGGTGCCCCTGGGGGCTCTCGGGTCCGTGGAGTTCTCCCTGGCCACCCTGCCCCTCATCTCCAACCAGTACATAGAGCTGGACATCAACGTGAGTGCCCGCGGGCCCCCTGCAGCTGGCGGTGGCGGGGGGCACTGAGAAGGCAGGACAGGGCGTGGGAGGTCACGGGGGGGGGTGAGCAGCCCCGAACCCTCCTCCGCCCTGTCTCCTGCCCCTGCAGCCCATCGTGAAGAGCGTAGGTGGCGACATCATTGACTTCCCCAAACACCCCGTCCCAGTCAAGGTGCCCCCCAAGCAGGACCACACATCCCAGGTGACAGTGCCACTGTATCTCTTCAGCACCGTGTTTGGGCTGCTGCAGGCCAACGGCGCCTTCAACATCGACGTCACCCCTGAGCTGGTGAGTGTGGCACCCGGGGGAGCTGGGGGGCTCCCTGTCCCCCTGTCCCTTGGCAGAGCTGGTGCTGACCTAGTCACATCATCACCAGTCAGCCTGGCCGAGCCCGCCCCTCTGTGATGAAGGAGAGTCACACTGCTGCTGCCCACTCCTGTGCCTGAGGAGGCGTTGTTAGTGGATAATGGCCCTCTCCTTGGTTAATCCTGAATCCTTCTCAACTCAGCACTCCAGGAACTCACTTTCAGTTGGTCAGAACTAACATATGAAATGTAGCCCACCTTCTATCCCTGCACCAGATGAGCTCTTCTACAGTCGAAGACCAATTTTATACTAAAGTATGAACGGCTAACATCTCACCGCTTTCTCAAGAGCATATTTGAGTTGAAGAAAAGAAACTAGGGTTGGACTGTACCAAAGGTCACTTGGACATTTATTGTGAAGCTTCTGGGACCTCCCTGCTAGCTATCATTCTGGCCCCTCTCACAGCCTGGCGGGTCTGGAAGGCCCAGCCCCAGAAGCCCCAGCCAGAGGCATTTTCTCGGTCTCAGCCTTCTCCAGAGGCAGTGAGCTCAGAGCTGCTGGGACTCCCCAACCGTAGCTCAGGCCTAAGGGAGCAGAGGTTGGTCCCTCACTTCTTGCTAGTGGGGGTTCGAAGCATGCTCTGAAGGCCTCTGGGAGGTTGGAACAGGGCCCTGAGGCGGGAAGCAGCTGTCTTCTAGCTGGGGGACGGGGGCAGCCATAGCCAGGCAGAGACTGAGTGTAAGAGCTTGACTGTCTGGGCAGCCTGTGCACATGGTGTGTACATACGAACCTCAGAGGCCACAGCTCAGTGTCGTGCACCCCACGGTGTGTGCTGGGTGACTGGGAGTCCTGCCCCGGAGACAGTGTGTCTGCGTGTTTATCCTGTGTGAACAGGTCTGTTCTGAGAAGTGGGCGCATGTAGTTCAGGGGGGTCTCAAACATCAGTGCTCTGGGAGACTGAGTTATCCTCGATTAGCAGCCTGGTCGGACAGTAGTGAACCGGGGACCCTGTTCCCCATTTCTCAGGCAGCTGCCACTCAGCTTCCCCAAGGGGAGAGGGTCCAGGCCCAGTGTGACCAGGCGTTCCAACTTTTTAGCCAGAAGCCAGAAAATGGATATAAAGCCTCCGGATACATAAATACTAGGAAGAAATTCATAGTTGTTGAAAATACTGTTTGGGTGAAAGGCAAAAATGTCTGGGGTCAGATTCCAACGGCCTCCGGATTGTGAGCTATGGCAGCGTGACTAAAAGGTTCTGCGATTAGCCTGCCCAGGTTCAAGTCCTGGTGCCACCATTTAGCAGTCGGAGGACCCTGGGCAGCTGTAACATGGGACAATCGTAGCACACATCTTTGAGCTGTTGTAAAGGTGAAATGCGTAAATGCAAACAAAGCCCTTAGCATGCGCCTGGCACGTTTTAAGTGCTCGGTAACCGCTGGCTGATAGGACAAACTTGGGTGTTTTAGTGATGTGTGTATGTAATTGGCAGAGGCGGTGTTGGTGGTGGCCAAACTGTTCTGTGCGTGCCGAGGGATTCCTGTCCTGTGTCTGTGTTCACTAATGCCCTCTCCCATTTGCTCTTTCCTCCAGGTTCCTGTCCCACTGACAACTACAGACCTGGCCGCTCTGGTTCCTGAGGTGAGTGACTCTCCCATGGGCTTTGAGCACTGTGGCTCTCTTCCAATGAACCTGAATACGCTGCAGAATCTTAATCAGGACAGCTCTCCAGGCAACTGCGATTGAAAGTTGAATCCAAATTCACATTAAAATGTGAATGACTAATGCTTTATTCTTTCCTGGTGGCAGATTTTGCTTAGGGAAGGACCAAGGTTTGGCTACTCTAGAAATCAACTGGGCATTTGTCCTGTGGCCATTGCTTCTCTGGCAGGCAGACAAGGGACAGAAGATTCTTCCTAGCCTAGTGAGCCTCCTCCCACCCTCCTCTGCTTTATTGGATCATAGTCTTCTCTGTCCCCAGAGAGAAGACTCAGGGCACTGGTCTTGGAGAGGGAAGAAGAGGGAGAAGAGTCGGGAGGTTTGACCAGTGGGCATTAGTATGGGACTTCAGGGTCTGGCCTCCACTTTTTCATTCATTCAACTGGGTCTGGACCAGCCAATTTCCAGGTGTGAGACCATGAATTCATACTAAAGTTGAAATGACTACTACAAGCTCCTTATGTAACAGCAGATTCTGGTAGAGGTTGGAGAGACGTCCAGAGGGCCTGGGCTGTTACCAGAGAGGATAGAGGGGGCAGCTGAGTTTGAGGGTGCAGAGGATAAATTCAGCGAGTCCTTGAAGGAGGTGATTTAAAGAAGCCTTGGTGAACGAGGCGGCTAACGGGCACTGGAGTCTCGGGGCGGGAACGAGACTGGGGTCAGACATTCAGAAGAACCTCCTGAGGCAGGAGTTGTAAGACGGTGGAGAGGGACTTGGGGCAGGCAGAGGTGGCCGGGCAGGGATCCCTGGCTGAGCAAGCCAGGCCTGTCCCTCCAGCGCAGGGGGGCTTGTCTCTGATCTCCGCTTGCTGGCCTCCCCGCTCAGAGCCCCGGCCCCGCCCTGAGCCTGCTTCTGTGCCTTCCGGTGCTGGGGGCACACGCGGGTGGAATCGGTGACTCCCGTCCTCAAGATCCTGCAACTCGGGGAGTCCAGGCTGGAGGAATTGGCCCCCAAATCCCAGCATTCTGGTGTCCAAGGGCCACAGTTCCGTGTTCTAAGTTCATGAGATTCCACGGTCCCCATCACCTCTTTAATTCCTGTGCTGTGATTATGAGACTCAGAATTTCTGGATTGCGTGATTCATTCAGGGATCAACTAACATCATTGAGCACCCACTGTGTACCAGGACCCGTTCTGGAACAGGGACGTATCTGTACCTGGGCACACAGGGGGCAAATAGTGGAAGCAGACAGAAGCCTCTGTACTGGAGGGGCGGCCACTTTGGTAGGGTGACAGACAATGCACAAACAAGATGAACGGTGTCAGAGGGACACTGGTTCCCTGGGGAAGACATTTCCAGGCAGAAGGAACAGCAAGTGCAAAGGCCCTGAGGCAGGTGGGAGGGACAGCCAAGTGGCCAGTGCGTCTGAAGAGGGGAGACTGGGGGCAGCAGCGGGAGGTGAGGAGGGGTGGAGAAGAGGGCAGGGATGGTCACACGGGGCCTGTGGGCCCTGCCGAGGGTCCTGACTGCGTGAGACAGGGAGTCCGGTTGGCGGTTCCGTGGGTTGGTGTCTCCCTATCTGAGTGTCGGCCTCATGGGGGCCCAGACGGGCCCCATCTGTCTCACGCTGTAACCTCAGCGCCCAGCATGGCGCTGGTGCCTGATACCCGCTCGGTGAGTGTTGACCAACTGACTCTAATCCTGGCCATCTAAGCCGCCTCGTGCCCCTGCCCTGCCGTGTCTCCAGGCCCTGGGGAGGCTGCCCCCGGGCCAGGGCCTCCAGCTCTCGCTGCGGGCGAAGGGGGCGCCCACAGTCACGCTCCAGAACCACAAGGCCTCGGTCTCCATCCCGGCCGACATCCACGTGCTGCCCTATGTCCCTCAAGGGACCCCCAAAGCCCTCTTCAAGCTGGACGGGGTGAGTGGAATGCGGCATGGGGCTGCCCTCTCCGGGCCTCGGGGTGCTCCCCCCAGTTTCAGGGTGGCAGGCCCCACGTGGCACAGCACGCTCCCTCCCCCGTGGTCTGGGCTGAGCCCGAGCGCCCGCCTTGGCTCCTGCCTGCCCCCTCCTCGCCTGCCCTCTGCTGCCTGGGGACCTCGGCCATCGCCCTGCGTGTGCCCCGCCCCGACTCTGCACAGACCTACCTCTGGGCCTAGGCGGGTCCCTCCGCTGCTCACTCCCTGCCCGGCTGCCCCTGGCCGAGCACCTGAGCCCGACACGCAGCGCCCTCCTGGTCCTTGCGCCCCAAGCCCCAGTCACCCAGGCCTGGCAGGTCCTGCCTCCCTGCCCTTGTTTGTGCAGGGTCTGTCACCTGGAGCGCCCTTTTCCCCTTGTCCCCTCACTGGGGAAGCCATCCCTGCCGCGCTGCAGGCTGCATCGAGGCCCACTCCAAGCCCCTGCAGCTCCAGAGCGTCCTCTCACACAACCCCATTGCCCTCAACTCGAACACTCTGGTTCTGGAGCACCAGAACCTTCCAATTACCTGCCCGGAGCCCGGCACAGCCGTGGCACAGATTGGGGCCCAGTATGGGGAACACCCGGCAGAAACCCACCTGCCAGCCGAGGCAGACCTGTCAGCTGGCTCCCTCTGCTGACTCCGGGGTAACCTCTGCTTGCTTTGCCCTGCAGGTTGTGACCCTAAGTGCCCAGCTGGCTCCCTCGGCCACCAAGCTGCACATCTCCCTGTCCCTGGAACGGTAATCCGGGATCCTGGGGACAGGGTCTGATTCCCACCTTTAGGAGCCGCCTCCCGCTTACTGAGCGTCAACTAGGTTCTGGATGTTTTTCCTGCATCTTCGCTGCCTTCAGGACCTGCCAGGGAGGGGAGAGTGTTAGCCCATTTTACAGATGAGTCTCCTGGGCTCAGAGGAGCGGGCTGCAGAATGGGCTTCCGCCACTGCACCCCCATCTGCTCGAAACCTGACCCTGGGAGATAAACCTGCTGCGGGGATGTGGGGTGGGCCGGTGCGATCACCCCTGGCTGTCAGCCCCAGGGGCCACGGCAGAGACAGCTGTCCTTGAGCGTGGCCCATGCTTTGTTACTCACACGGACTAGTCACTTTGCTTATCTACCCGAGTCACCCCTGCGGGAACTCGGCATCATGGCAGTCTTAATAACCAAGATGCTGATGTCGATGACAACCCTTCCGTACGCATGGCCAGCGATTTGCAGTGTGCAGAGCACTCTGCGGGCCCGGGCTCACACGGCGGGCTGTCCCGGGAGCGGGTTTGCACTCTGGGCCACGCTCTGGGCCCGGTGCTCTCAGTGCAGGGGGCTGGGCCTGTCCCTCCCTCCCCTGGTGGCAGGGCTTTCCCAGGGGTCCCTGCGACCTGCCTGTCCTGAGCCACAGGCACCTAGTGCTCCCCTGACTCCGTGTCAGCGTCCCTGCGGCTGCTCAGGCTCCTGCTGCGGCCGCACGGCCCCACTGCTGCCTTGCTGACCTCCGTGTCTTGGCCCTCGCCTCAGCCCTTCCGGAGAGACGCACACCCACGCTCGGTCCTGAACCTCTGTTTGGGCCAGCTGTGACCCATCAGCGGGTTGCTGCCTTTAATGAGTGCCTGCTGTATACAAGCCACTCTGTCCAGCCTGGGGCAGGGTCACTCCTCCAAGGGTTCAGCCGCCTACCCAGGGGCAGACAGCTGGGAGTCAGACCCAGTGGTCACGATGTTTCAGAAGGGAGGTTAGATCCCTCAGGTCCATTTTACAGGTAGGAAAACCGAGCCCCTGAGTCCCGGCTGGAGAGAGGCGGAGCTGGGCCTGTTTCCTGCTCCTGGAGGCCTGCGGCTGGGACAGGCCAGGGTGGAGTGGGGTGGGCGGGGCGGGGCAGGGCCACTCTCAGCTGGGAGCGGGGCTGGGGGTCCCCCAACTTCTCTCCTCTCTCCGCCAGGCTCAGTGTCAAGCTGGCCTCCTCCTATTCCCGTGCCTTCGACGTAAGTGGCTGGGCGGGTGAGAAGCGTGGTGGCGGTGAGGGCTCCGGGTGCGCGGGTGAAAGTGGTGGCCATGAGTCATGCGGCTGAGCTGGCCTCAGTCTGGGCCCTGCGCCCAGCAGCCGGCACCCGGAGCGGGCGAGCGTCAGGGCGTGTGCACGTGGGGGACGGTCACTCAGGGAAGTGACTCTCACCGTCTTCCACGTCCTGGAACCTCACAAGTGTGGAAGCTTCTGCAACTCCACGTGAGGAAGAGGTCCCGGAACTCAGAAAGTTCTGTTTCAGAGCCCTGAAGTTCCGGCTTCTCACAGAGTTCTGAGGTTCTGGGATCTCACGATGGGCTTAGGTTCTAGAACATTCTCAGGGCCCCTAACCTGACAGGAATCTAAGGTCAGACCTCACAGAGTCCTTCTGGAGCTGGGCACGTTTCCCTCCCTCTTCCTCAGGCACTGCCCTCCAGGCCCCTCTTCCAAGCTCATGGGGCAAGAGCAACGCCGGCCCAAATCACAGGTCCCTTTCAGGGTCCCTGGCAGACAGTCCACCCCTGGGCCCCGTGCTCGCCGGGAGCTGTGTCCACAGGCCGGGGGGAGGCCGGGGCAGCCAGGCCTCCGGATTTCCCTCCCCGGGAAGGGGCGCTGCTCCTGCGGGGCCCGCTGAGCGTCCCGTGTGCTCTGTCGCAGGCGTCCCGTTTGGAAGAGTGGCTCGGCGACACGCTCCGGGCAGTGTATGTGCCGAAGCTCAACGGTACGTGGCCTCTGCTGACCTGGACACGCGGAGTGCCTGGATCTGGGGTTGCCTGTCGCCTGGCTCCACTGTTCTGACGGGGACACTGAGGCCAGTGACGGGGTTGGTCCCCATTTGTAAGATGCAGAAACTGAGGCATCAATGTGTCCATTCAAACAACGTCATGCCGGCTCAGGGCCCCAAGAGCTAATCTGACCCTGATCCTGCCTTGATCTCCCACAATCTGGTGGGAAATAGTCGTATAAGTAAATGATTAGAATATAGATGGCCCGGAGTATGCAAGGGATTGACGGAACCTCTAGGCGTCTTTGCTGAGAGGAGCCACAGACAAAATACAGAAAAGGGACATATTTGCATGGGTGTAAGAGGCCGAGTAGGAGTTCACCAATAGGAAGCTGAGTCCCTAAGAAGAGAAATGGCTGGCTCAAGGAAAGTGGTGGAAAAGGGTCAGCAGGGTCCAAGCCCCCCCACAGGTCTTTGCTTTCAACTATTCCTTCTTCACAGTCGCCTTGGATGTTGGAATTCCCCTGCCAAAGATTCTCAACGTCAATTTTGCCAATTCGGGTCTGGAGATCATACAGGTGAGTTTCCCATGCAGAAGTGGCCCATGTCTCTGGAGAGCTTTGCTTGAAACTCATGAGAGGGATGCTCTGCCTCATCCTCTGGTCTGTCCCTGCACCATTTTCTAAGTTGCTTAGAGGATTACGAATTGGCAAATATCCGACAGGTGTGCTACCTCTCCTTCATGACTTGCCCATGGCAGACATCGTCAATCAATCACAGAGTTCTTTCCTCTCAGATTAGGACACATGTTTGGGTTGTAGAATGGAACCTCAGATTTACTCACAGAGTCACAGTTCCCCTGGTCCAGGGGTAGCAAATACATGAGCTGTCTCTCCCTTATCCCGTGCCTGTGGCAGACATGACTAATAGATCATGACACTTTTTCTTCCTGAATATTGGCACGGCCTCACGATCAAACCAGCACAACCGTGGGTCTTGGAACAGCTCTGAGCAATGGGCAGAGCAAAGAGTTCTGTACCCATTTCTCAGATAGTAAGTTAGTGGCAGAAACAGCACTTGAACTTGAGTCTCTTAAGTCCTAAAGTCAGAACCTTTGTCCGCCCTGGATGTCATCTATCCATCATTCCTCCATTGTTCCTTTGTTCATTCACTGAGTGCCTGCTGTGTTCTAGGTACAGTGCTAGCCCCAGGGCAGGGGACAGAGATGGCTGTGAAATGGTGTGACGGGGCTGTGGGGCACAGGACGCAGAGGCCTAAGCGAGAGCTCCTGTTTCTTACAGAACGCCGTTGTGCTGACCGTGGCATCTTGAGGCTGAGATGGCCTTCGTCCTCCCTGTTGACTACCAGAGTGCACCTGCCCACTCTGCCTCAGTTTCTCTCCCCGTCTCTAGCCTGTGTTGGTGACAGTACGAGCACCCCCTATGCACCCAAGTCCACCTGTGGCCTCCGACCCTGCAGCTCTGCTCCCATTTTGGGGTGGGGACTGCCGGACTCGCCGTAGAACCGCTCCAGAGAGGGCTCCGGGCCTCCGCAGCGAGTCCTGAGCGTTCAATAAACCACTCCTCTGCCTCGGCCCCTGGCTGCTGTGTTCGCCGGCACGTGGAGCCGCCTCGCTCGGCCTCTGCCTCCAGGGCCCTCCCCAGCTCCAGGCAGGAGCTCCTGGGAGGTGAGGGGACTTGGGGCCTCGTCATTGTAGCTTTGAATCCCCAGGTGACCTTGTTGACCGGGGCGGCCTCTGCGTCCTGTCCCGCCTTCCTCGCCTCCCAGCCTCCAGCTCTCTGCGTCCCTCTCCCTTTCTCTTTCTCTCTGTTTCTCCAAGTGCCTCTGTCTTCCACCTGTCGCCCTGAGTCTGTCTGAGTCTGTGTCGCTCTCCGTCTCTGACTTTGGCACCCTTACTAGAAGCGACATCAGAGCTGAATTTTGAAGGGTAAATAGTTTTCCTGGGAGAAAAGGCGCCAGCACCGCAGGAAGCAAGGGAGGCTGCGATGCGGCCCTGCCCTGCAGGGATCCCTGGTGGCTGCACATCGTACCGGGACAGTCCTCAGAAGACACTATGCCAAGCGCTCTTGGCGCCAATGATGGGGGAAACTGAAGCCAGGGTGGGGCCTGGCTGGCCCAAGGCCACACCGGGGCAGAGCTGGGACGAGAGGCTGGGGGTCCTGCTCCCAGTCCTGGCTCCTCCCCCTGCTCAGGAGGGGCCTCTGGTGAAAAGTGGCCCCAAGTCGGCACTTAGAGGTGGCCTGAGTGAAGAGCTGCCAACGAAGTTTTGGTAACTGGCTCCAGGGTTTGGGGGTGGGACAGGCAAAGGAGAGTTGGGGTCACCTGAAGGTCTGTTCACCACTCATCCATCCACTCATCGTTATTTCCTTCCTTTCTCCCTCCCCCCTCCTCCCTCCCACGCTATACTTAATGTCCCTGCTACCTGCCAGGCCCAGCGCTGGGTGACACATTGGGGTTTACCTTTGACTCCTTTCTTCCAGTGTTACTGAATCCCATAGTGGCTAAGTGGGTGGCTTGAGTTAGTGGCCTGTGCTCACCTCCCATGGTGGCCGCTGGCAGCCACGTGGCCTCAGGCTTGGCATGTAACCTCTAAGCCTCCTTTTCTCCATCAGTAACTTGAAGATGTTGTAATAAGGTTGTGAGGGTTAAACCAGCACCCAGGAGGGTGGCTTGACGGTAAGAGGCACCGGGTTCCCGTTAGCTCTTGTTACTGCGGCGTTATTCTCCCCCCTCCACGCCTCGTCTCATCCCCCTCTCCACCCACAGCCCCAGCGCAGCCTCCCCTTCTCTCACAGGAACGGCCCTCCCGCCCTCTCTCCCTCCCTCCTCTCTTCTAGCCCGGCCTTGACCTTGTCTGCCCCTGTCACTGTCACCAACAGCCCCCCAGTAGCTGGATTCTCAGCACCAACAGGAAACCATCCAAGCTCCTAGGTTTGGTGTTCAAGGCTGCCTGGCCTCAGCCGATTTCTCCTGGTGCATAGTAAGGGAGCAGAACTGTCTCTGAGCCTCAGGCTCCTCATCTGTGAAATGGGAATATTATAGCACTCACTCGTGGGCGACTGGAGGGTTAAACGAGACAATCCTTGTAAAGTACGGAGAAGAGTGCCTGGCACAGGGTAAATGAGCAATAATGTGCAGCCAGGCCTTTGCACGGCTGTCCCCTCTTCCCGGAGCATACCCCGTCCTCCCGTGTGTGCCCGGCAAGCTCCCCCCACCCCTCATACTGGGCATGCGCAGGATCCGCCTCCCCGTGCTGTAGGCAGGTCCAGCATTATATTCGCCAAGAGCTCCTCAAGGTCAAGGACAGTGTCTGCTTCATCACGATGGGTCCTGTAGCCGCACAGGGTAGTGGCGAGAGCAGCAAACCTCTATTGGGCACTTACTGTTTACCAGACGCCGCGCCAGATGCTTACAATCCCTCCGCGCACTCGGTTTCCCAGCGCCCGCGGCGGGCGGTGTTGTCGCCTGTTTTACGTGTAAGGAACAGGGGCTCAGAGAAGTGGCATCAGGCAGCTTCCAGTGGCAGAAGCAGGGTTTGAACCAGATCCTTCTGACCCTAATTCCAAAGCCCGGGCTTTTCACTGCTGGGCTGAGAAGGAGTCTCTGCTGCATTTATCGCAGGCCTACTGCGTGCCCGAGCCGCTCCAGTGCTGGAGGCCTTGTGTCGCCCGCTCTCGAGTCAGCCCTGCTTTCTAGGAACTGCTTTTGCTTTCATTACACAGTTGAGGAAACTGAGGCACCGAGAGTTTGAGGGACGTGCCCAAGGCCACACAGCTAGGCAGTGACAAGGTCAGAATTCTTTTTTATTATACTATATTTTTACTGTAAGCGTCAGAATTTGAACCCAGTAGCCACCCCCCTCCCCCTGACTCTGGAGCCCAGGCTCTGAACCTCTGCCTTAGGGTCGGGGATACAACAAGACTGATGGGAACCCCCGACCCTGCAGCCCTCGTGGCCCTATGGGCTGACAGTTCGTGAGGGCACAAGGGCTGAATGGGGGGTTGGTGGTGGGTGTGGGTCTGTTTCCTGATCCCAGCAGCCCTGTGTGACCCCTTCCGTCCCACACATGGCCCCCTGCAGGGCTGAGTCACCTTCGGGACGTGTTACCTCCTTGGGAGTCTGGATGTCCTTCCAGCCCTCCCCCGCCAGGTCCCTCCAGCCCCAGACAAAGGTGCCCTTTGGACGCTAAGCCCAGGTGATCTCCGCGGCGCCAGGGCTGCACTAATCCTCTCAGGGTGGCCAGGGGACAGGCCGGCCTCGTGGCCACCAGGGCCTGGCTGGCCTTAGGACCGAGGACAGGCACAGAGCCTCAGGTGACTGACGACAGCCACCTTCATGTGTGCACCGCCCCCTGCAGTTGATAGTGAGCATCGGTTCCCACTCCCGGGCATGCGGAGAGGCACCATTGCCCTCTTTGCATTTTATTTCCATTTACAAATATTTGTTTGACAAGCATTTTATCACACTTAGTAAGTGCTAGGCAATGGGGAACCACAAAGATTTTACACGAGGGAGGCCAGGAGCAGATGTACTCAGGTAAGTGTGATCATTTTGAAATATTTCCCATTTCCCTATTTTGCAGAAGTGGGGACAGGGGCACAGAGAAGGAAAGTCACTGACACAAGTTTATGCTCATAGCAGGTCAGGTAGGATAAATCGCTAGGCAGTGGCAGCTTTCACCGAGGGAGCCCAAAGGGGGACTGATATTTACTGAGCTCTCCTGAGGCTCCAGGCACATCCCAGACATCTCCTATGTAACCCTCAAAACCCTGCTGGGGACGTGCAATTATGCCCATTTTGCAGGTGGCCAGACTGAGGCTGGGAGGAGAAGTGATTGTCTAGGCTGAAAGGGCAGATGGCATGTGGGAACGCAGGTGTGTGAGACTCTTGGGGTCCCCATCCCAGGGGCCCTTCCAGCCCCCATAGCAGGTGACAAGGTGGCCCAGATCTGGGGCTGCAGCTGCTTCCTCAGGCCCCTCACAGCCCTCCCAGACTTGCTGCCACCTGGCGCCAGCAGGGACCCAGGCCCATGGGGAGAAACATACCACCTGTGGGCCCTACCGTGTGCCGGGCCCCACTCTCAGAGCCCTGCAGGCCGGGACGGTTTCAATCACGAGCTTACAACCAAGCAAACAGCGAGAACTGGCAGCAGAATCCAAGCCCAGCAGCCAGCTCCAGAGCCTTAACTGTTCTGCTAATGTACCCACTGCAGATGGGGAAACTGAGTCCCAAAGAGAACTGGCCCAGGAGCACAGGAGAAGCCAGCAGGGACATTGGCGCAGCTTGGCAGGACTTCACGTCAATGACTCCTGCCTTCAGGGCCCCCACCTCCAGGGAGGAGGCAGGAAGCGTCTCCACGTGGAGTTTGGGGCAACCACATGCCATTCCCGGCCCGACCTGAGAGTGGGTCTTGGCGGGGTGGGGGAGAGACAGTGCCCCCGCCTCGCAGAGTTAGCAGACAGGCGGGGAGGGGTGGGGAAGACGTGGCATGGATTAATTGCAGAGGTGGGGCCTGGGCTGGGGCTGGGGGAGGGAAGGAATGAGGCCTCAGAGAGGAGCCAGGCCGGTGGAGAGTAAGAGATGCATTCATTCATTCACTCATTCATTTGCTACACTGGCATCTGCCTGTGCTGGCCTAGGAGTGGGGCACATTCCTGGTTTGCCTGGAGAGAGGACACCTCGGTCTGGGGACCAGGTCCCTGCGTGATACATAGGAAGGGTGGTGGCTGGGGAAGCATTCCGTAGCAGCCGATGGAGAACCGATGGAGTCTGGAGAGGGCATTGTAGGTGGCAGGGGTTGCACGTATAAAGGCCCGGAGGTGTGCTGGCCGGGCCCGGTGGCTCACCCCTGTAATCCTAGCACTCTGGGATGCCGAGGTGGGTGGATTGCTTGAGCTCAGGAGTTCGAGACCAGCCTGAGCAAAAGTGAGACCCCATCTTTACCAAAATGAAAGGAGAAAAAAAATAAAACAAAACAAAAACCCAGCCGGGCATTGCGGCATGCAGGCCTGTAGTCCCAGCGACCCTGGAGGCTGAGGCACGAGGATCGCTTAGAGCCCAGGAGTTAGAGGGCGCAGTGAGCTACAGTGACACCACTACACTCTACCCAGTCGACAGTCAGACTCTGTCTCAACAAAAAACAGACAAGGTAACTGAACACCCCTTCTCACAACCTTTCACCCCTTAAAAAAAAGATAGAAAAAAAAATAGGCCCGGGAGGAGGGACCAGCGCCGAGTGAGGGAGGAGTGGGATGTGAGTGGAAGGCCCTGAGGGCCGAGGGAAGAGGTCTGGGCTGCGTCCCAGTGTGTCCTGGAGGGACAGCTGGGAACGGGCAGAGGGGACCTCCTGGGGCGATGGAAATGCTCCATGTCACGAGGGTCTGGGCTGTGGCTCCCAGGCTGTATAAAATTGTCAAAACTCAGCAAATGAACCCTTAAGATCTGTGCGTGTCACTATCTAAAGATCTAAAGTAAAGGAGCAAAATTGCACGCATGGTGAAGCGTTTCCTGGCGGTATACTGATGTCTGCAGCTTTGACATGCATAAGAAATAAAAGGTGGATTAATGGATGATGCACACATGACAGACTGCTAATGGCAGGTGTGGCTGGCAGGTGCGAGGTGCCAGGTGTGTGAGTGCACACTGCATGGTCTTTCAACTTTGCCGCATGTGGGAAATCGTCGAAATGAAATATTTGGGGGAAACAGTCTACATGGCCAAAAAAGCCCATCTTGGGCGCCAGCCGTAGGTTTGAGGGCTTAGATCCGTACCCATCTCCCCTGATCTTCAAGTCAGTCCTGCGAGGCAGGTACTATACCCATTTAACAGATGGAAATAACGTGAGGCTCAGAGAAGGGAAGGGAAAGGCTGAAGGTCACACAGAGCTCTGGGGGTTGAGCAGGCTTTGAACCCGGGTCATGCTGAGGGTGTGTCCAGTCCTGGGCACCTCCCGTCTGCCCAGACCAGCTGGAATGAGCAGGGCCTGCCTCGGAGCTGGAAACCAGGCACATCCGGGGACCTTTCCAGTTCCCTCGTCTGGGGGGCTGGTGGGGTCTCTAGGAATGTGCCCGGACCAGGGACTGATAAACCCCAGCTCAGGTGACACCAGCTGGAGCTAAGCATAGCTCTTGGAATTAATTAGCCACAAACCGCAAACCCTTGTGGTTTTGGGGCCCAGTGCTTGATTCGCAGAACAAATTTGAGTTCCCGTCTCCCATAATTACATGGTGTTTCCCTGTCTGGGTCCGGGCTCGGACTCTGGCTGCTATATAAGACTGGAGTGTGACCAGATTTGCCCCAAAGCAGAGGGCCCGACGAACGGGACCTCTTAGGACTCAGCGGCAGGACCTCCTGGGGGTAAGGAGAAGCCCTTCCCTGTTCAGTGTCCAGCCAGCTCGATATCTGCCAGGGCGACCCCTCTCTGAGTGCATGTGTCTTCTCTGTAGCATAAGCCTAGTCAGGAGAACCTCTTGGGGATCAACAGAAAGGCCAGAGTCATGCCAATTACATGTGCAGCAGAGCTGCACTCATCTTTCCCAGGAATGCTGGGGACCTGGGACCTTTGCTACCTCCCTGAGATTTCTCAGCTGTTTGCTGATGCAGGAACCTCTCCACCGGTGCCCACTTTTTAACTGAAGGGGGCGAGCCCTCTTTGAACACAGAGCTCTCTGGGCAGAGAGGCTCGGAGGAGGCAAGGAAACTAGAAAAAAAAAATTCTTGCACATATTAATCCTTCACATTCTAGTATAAATGAGTATCTCCACTACACTTCTGGGAATAGATGGGAGTGGGGAAAGAACTTGGGGGCTTTATGAACGCCAAGAAACATGGAGACGGGGAAAAGAGAAGAGGGTGCATAAGTGGAGGGAGCCAAGGTCAACAATTTCATTTTGGCCCAGACGGGAGCCCATGTTCTGCACTGATTCTCTGAGGCTCATGAATGGGTAACCTGGGCTGATGGAATGAGAGAAGTGGGCCAGGGCATGGAGGCAGAAAAATGAAGTTTCCCGGAGGCTGGTCAGCTCATTCCAAAAGGCATGCTTCACCCCTCCAATCTCAACACATTCCCCACACACTTCTTGGGGGTCTGAAATAATAGTCCCCAAATGATAACAATAGCTGCAGTTTATTGCATCTACTATGTACTATATGACATGTTTGTAATTAAGAAGCAGAGATTCAAAAAGGTAAAGTCTCTTTCCTAAGGATTAGAACCCAGACAGCTCTGATCCAGAGCCCTTAATCCTAACCACACGGTGTAGAACTGATTTCTCCAAAGAGGTGGGAAGGGTGCTTGCTGGCTGGATACGTGGAAGGGGGGGCTAGACGGATGTGTTGATGGGTGGATGGACTGATGGGAAGATGGATGGGTGATGGATGGATGGACGGATGGATGGATGGCTGTTTGAATGATGGGTGGATGACAGCTAGATGGGAAGATGGATGGCCGGCTGAATGAATAGGGGGGAGAATGGATGAGGGGAGAAGAGTGGATGGCCGGGTGGGAGAATAGATGGGTATATGCTGGAGAGGTTCCCCAGAGCCTGCCTGCTACCAGCTATTTGACTTTTTTTGTTGGAATCCTCATTAGCCCTCTCTCCGAGGCTCAATTTATAAACCCCGTCTTGGGCGATCAGCAGACATCTGTGCTCTGGGACGGTTAGGTCTGCTTTGTGTTACCAGGTTCATTTCAGTTTGAAAAATCCAAAAGGTGGTATCAGGAATTCTGGCCCCCGCCCCACTATGTGACCTTGGTTGGTGTCCCCTGTCCCTGGGTCTCAGGGCCCTGAGAGGACTCTTGGCGGAGGGTGCCTAGCGCCCCCTGCTGGCGGGGGGGGGTGGCGCCCAGCCACGGCCACCTACAGCTGCCCCCTCCGCAGGGAAGCAGCGCCAACATGTGGACGGCGTGGTGTGTGGCTGCTCTGTCCGTGGCGGCTGTGTGTGGCATCCGCCAAGAGACAAACACGGTCCTCAGGGTCACCAAAGATGTGCTGAGCAATGGTGAGTCCGGTCCTGAAGGGGGCTGTGGGCGGCATGAGGAGAGCAGGGCAGGCCAGCCAGCTCCGAGGTACAAGGACCCACCTCGTACTGGCAGATTCCACGTCAGAGGGCTGGGTGACTCCTCCTCTCTGGGCCTCAGTGTCCCCTTTTCCTCTTGGCTACCATTTCCTGTGCACCTACTATGTGCCAGGCACCTATATTACATTCATTCTCTTGAGGCAGTCGAGAGCAGTGATTAAGAACTTGGGTGCTAGAGTCAGCCTTCCTGGGGTTCAAATCCTGACTGTATGGCCCCAAGCCCATGACTTGAGTTCCCTGAGCCTCAGTTTCCTTACCTGTAAAATGGGTGTAATTATGGTCCCCCCATCTCAGAGAACTGATATGAGAGTTAAATGAAACGACCTTTTGAAAACTTAGCACAGTCCCTGGTACATAGGAGGCCCTCAAAAGCAGGAGCTATCATGATTCCTGCCTCCAATTCTTAGAAACTCATTGTCCTCTGGCAAATAAGGACACATTCCCTACCTCGATGCCCGTCCAAAGCTATCATAAGAATAAAAAATGAGACTATTTCCTATCTGTGTAGTCTCTGAGTACTTTACAGGCCTCGGTTTCTCTACCCATCAAATGGGGGTGATTATTCTGGCCTTGGATTATTTCCCAGAATCAGGGGAGATAATGCACGAGGAAGCAGATTTTTAAAGCTGTGAAGTGCAGAGCCCTTGGACGGGCGGGCGAAGAAGAAAACCCATGAAGGTGTGGCTGAATGATGTCACAGTCTGGCTAAAGTGAGATGAGCAAAACCCAGCAGACAGAGGGCTCGCCAGGACCTCAGGGCCTGGAGAAGTCTTCCCATGCAACCCGCGCGCTTTCCTGCGGGAAAAGCGAGGCCCGCAGGTGGCACCTGGGGCTGGGGGTGGCAGAAAGGGAGGCACCCGGACTGAGCACCCGACTGACGCTCTGCCTCTCTGCAGCCATTTCCGGCACCCTGCAGCAGAGCGATGCCCTCCGCTCGGCCCTGAGAGAGGTGCCCGTGGGTAAAGCCGGCGGTGACAGTGGCGGGCCCCTCCTGGGGGGCCTGCTTGGTGGCAGTGGGAGTGGAGGCGGTGGGGGAGGTGGTCTCTTGGGGGGCCTGCTTGGTGGTGGGGGTGGAGGGGGTGGCGGTGACCTGTTGGGTGGAGGCTTATTGGGCGGTGGCGGCAGCAGTGGTGGGGGGCTCCTGGGTGGTGGCAGCAGTGGTGGGGGGCTCCTGGGTGGTGGCAGCAGTGGTGGGGGGCTCCTGGGTGGCAGCAGTGGGGGGCTCCTGGGTGGCGGTGGCAGCAGTGGCGGGGGCCTGTTGGGTGGCAGTGGTGGGGGGCTCCTGGGTGGCGGTGGCAGCAGTGGTGGGGGCCTGTTGGGTGGCAGTGGTGGGGGGCTCCTGGGTGGCAGTGGTGGGGGGCTCCTGGGTGGCGGAGGTGGTGGTCTCCTGGGTGGCGGCCGACACCGTTACGATGACTACAGACGCGCTGACTTCCCCCGAGGTGTTGGTGGCGTTCCCTACAATGACTTCCATGTCCGAGACCCCCTCCCAAAATACACCAACGGCAAACAGCTTGGCGGGAGTTACAAGTACGGTCACATTGAGACCAACGACAACACAGCCCAGCTGGGGGGCAAATACCGGTACGGCGAGATCCTTGAGTCCGACGGAAGCATCCGGGACCTCGGGAAGGGCGACTACCGCGACGCCGGGAGCGCGTACGGCGGCCACAGGGGCCACCTGCGATACAGGTCGGCCGACGGCGCGGCGACGGTGGGCCGGCGTCACCGGCGAGAGCTGCAGCCCGGGGAAATCCCGCCCGGGGTGGCCACGGGGGCGCTGGGCCCCGGCGGCTTGCTGGGCACCGGAGGCATGCTGGCCGCCGACGGCATCCTGGCGGGCCAAGGCGGCCTGCTCGGCGGAGGCGGTCTCCTCGGTGACGGAGGACTTCTCGGAGGAGGGGGAGTCCTGGGCGTGCTCGGCGAGGGCGGCATCCTCAGCACCGTGCAAGGCATCACGGGGTAAGGAGGGGCCGGGCGCCCCGTCAAGCTGTCACGGAACCTGCAAACAGGGTGGTCACTCCCAGAAGCTGGCTTGGGACAGGGCAGGGCTTCAGCGCCCCCCACACCCCAGGGCTTGGCCTTAGGGCTGGGCGTCTTCAGAGCCCCAGGTTACATGGCTGGGGGCCCCGGCCGGAAGCAGTCCTGCATTG
This sequence comes from Microcebus murinus, assembly GCF_040939455.1. Taxonomy (NCBI): domain Eukaryota; kingdom Metazoa; phylum Chordata; class Mammalia; order Primates; family Cheirogaleidae; genus Microcebus; species Microcebus murinus. The sequence continues at coordinate 30,433,880 of NC_134119.1, forward strand.
GAGAACCTGCTCAACCTTTCACATTCATGTGTGACTTTGGGCCAGGGGTCCTCAAACTACCGCCCAGGGCCACATGCCGCCCGCCAAGGACATTTTTTCGGCCTACCAGGTATTTTTGCCGCCACTGCCTGTCCTGCTTAGCAGCCGACTGGTCCCGGTCCCACAGTGCGCATGTGTGGAATGTGCACCGCACTCTCCAACGGCCCTCCGATGGTCTGAGGGACAGTGAACTGACCCCCTGTTTAAAAAGTTTGAGGACCCCTGCCTTGGGCCATTCTTTTAATCTCGCTGAGTCTCAGTTTCCTCATCTGTAGAATGGCCAAATCTATAGTTTAAGTGGAAAAAGCCCAGGGATTTAAATTGTACATACATACTATAATTTCAACTATGCCCAGCCTCTTCCTCACAGTCAATATGGAATCCAACAAATACTCAGAGCTCCCACTATGTGCAGGACACTGTGCTGGCATTGGGAGTGACCCAGTGGCTAGCCAAGGAAAGACACCCCTGTCCTTAGGGAGCTCGCAGGCCAGTGGGGGGCGTGGGCACTGCTAGAGAAGAGCGTAACCACACAAGCATAGCAGGAGCGAGAAGTCCAAGGGGAAACGCGGACGTGTGTGTGTCACGGGGGAGTTCGCCTATCTGGGGAGGTCAGGGAGCCTCCTGGAGGAAGAGGCCTTTGAGCTGAAATCCAAAGAACGTACAGGAGGGAACCAGGCAAAGAGGGGCACGGACAAGTAGAGGGAATGGCATCTGGACATGCAAAAAAGATTTGAAGGAAGCTCATGGAAATGCGAACAGTGGGTCTCTGGGCATTGGGGTTACAGGTGGTGGCATTTCTTGCCTCCAACTTCTCTGTGTTTTCCAACTGTCCGTGAACCTCAGGTCTCTTTAGAGTCAGGAGCAGTGCAAGGAGGTGTGGGGCAGGGTGCCCCGGGCGAGTGAGTGGCAGTGGGGGAGGGTGCCCTGGGCGAGTGGGTGGCAGTGGGGGAGGGTGCCCCGGGCGAGTGGGTGGCAGGGAGAAGGACGGCCACCTTCTCCCTGCTCTCCGCCCTGTGCAGGCTGCGCATCGTGGAGCTGACCCTCCCTCGGGTGTCCGTGCGGCTCCTGCCTGGCGTGGGCGTCTACCTGAGTTTGTACACCCGCGTGGCCATCAACGGGAAGAGGTATGTGTGTGCCCTCGGCCCTGGGGGCGTCCCCACCACCCTGTGTCCTAGTCTCTGTATCCATAACGCACAGACTAGGCAGACCTAACGTGTCGCCAGCACGCGGCTCGCACGCTCGGACTCCAGCTCACCTGTCGGCAGTGAAGGTGGCTTAGCTCAGCGGTTAAGAGCTGGGAGGCTGGAGTCGGTGACAGCCTGGGTTCAAATCCTGACTCTCTTAAAAGCTGCATGACTTTGGGCCAGTCCCTCATGTCACCGAACCTTAGTGTCTTCGCTTGCCATGGGATAATAAGACCACCTCCTTCTCTAGGTGGCTGTGGCCGTAGTGAGGGACAGCAAGCAAAATGCCTCCCTGAATGGTGCCTGCCACGTAGTAGGTGCTTATTAGAGGACCTCAGAGGGTGGACTTTGCATCAGTTTTCCCCCATAGGATGAGGTCCTGTCTAGTAAGCTAGGTGGCCGGGCGGTCACCTTGGAAACCAGAATGTATACTGAGCCCTGCTCCCAGCCTTGGAGCGCTCATGGGCTGATGGGGAGAGTTGTTCGCAGATGACCTGAGGGATCAGGGGCGACTCCTGGTTGAGGACCCCTAGAGACGAGCATGGGGCAGCATAGATGGCAGGAACAGCAAGGACCAAAGCCTGACGTGGAGGAGTGGGCAGGCCTGGTTAAGGGGGAGTTCCCGGTGGCTGGGGTGACTCACGGACTCCCTTGTCCCTTGGCCCCCCGCAGTCTCATTGGCTTCCTGGACATCGCGGTGGAAGTGAACATCACAGCCAAGGTCCGGCTGACCATGGACCGCACGGGGTATCCTCGGCTGGTCATCGAGCGATGCGACACCCTCCTGGGGGGCATCAAAGTCAGGCTGCTGCGAGGGTGAGTGCCCATGGCAGGGGCGCCTTGGGGGACGCTGGGGTGGGCTGTTCCTGGCACTGGGGCGGCACGGTGGTGACGCTGCAGGAGCAGGGAGGACTCACGCGGAGCCACCTCCACTGTCACCTGTGGCCCTGGCCTGGCACAGCCGGGGGCTGCTCCACGGCTGGGAGTCTCGGCTTCATCCTGCCCCGTCTCCTCAGGCTTCTGCCCAACCTCGTGGACAACCTGGTGAACCGAGTCTTGGCCAACGTCCTCCCTGACTTGGTAAGAAGCTGCCCCGGCGTGGGGCGCAGGGAGCACGGCTCTCCCCAGACCCAGAGGCCCCAGTTAGGCCTCCATCCCTGGGGGTGTGCGGGTCACCTGGATGGATGGAGGGAGCTGGGGGCAAGGGGCATGTTCCTGGGGGCCTGGGAAGGACCCTGAGGACCGTGAAGGGACAGATTCGTGGAGGGATGATGAGGGGAGCTTGAGAGCCGCACAGCTCCGGGCTTGCATCCGAGCTTGGCACTTGCTAGCTGTGTGACAAGGCACATCGCCTCTCTCAATCTCGCTTTTCCCGTCTGTGAATGGGATTCCGGGCTGTGCTGGACAGGGCCCAGCACAGAGACAGCGGTCGGCACGTTAGCAAGCGTTTCTGCTGCCGTGCACCCCTCCCCCGCTCCCTGCCATGCCACCAAAACCGCGTGCCGTTCCTCCCTGCAGCTCTGCCCCATCGTGGACGTGGTGCTGGGACTTGTCAACGACCAGCTGGGTCTCGTGGACTGTAAGTCCTTCCTGCTTTGCTTCATGTGGCGGCAGCTGCCACTGCCTGCTCTGGCCCAGCCCCAGGAAGGACACTGGGGATGCAGCCGTGTCGGGGAGGAGGCCCAGCGTGGGGAGACAGACCTGCCCTGGGCCCTCGAAGGGTGGTGTGGCTAGTGCCATGAGCGAGGTGCCACCTGGCCTCTCCTCTTGCCTCTCAACATCCCCCAAAGTCCCAGAGGTTGTTCACTGGGAGCCAGGCAGCTGGGTTTGAGCCTGGCTCTGCGCTGGCAGCTGTGCGGACTTTGAAGGACTCTTCCCAGTGTCCTCGTCTCTAAAATGAAGGGTTTGGTGTCAGCACACAGAGGGACTGGAGAGCAAATGGCAGGAGACACCACAGAGACTGAACAGGTCCTCAGAATCAGGCTTCGGCACCACCTCTGGTGCTGGATTTGCGAGTGAACATTCCTGAAAGCAAAGCTGCTCCACATGGTTGTGCAGTTTGTGCACTGCACAATTCCAGGGACCTCCTTTCATGTACAGTATAATGGCAACCCCTCAGATTGTGCAGTGCGTAGCTCCTACAGCTGTGCAGGACAGTCCTCTCTGGTGGAGTTCCCATTTCTCTGGGACTCCAGGTGGTTTGAGAATGGCTTTCTCAGACAGGTAAGACTCTTTCTTTCATGGCCAAGATGAGGAAGGAAGAGCCCAGGAGGTGGGGCTGTTCATTGCATACAAAGAAATGCCAGATTCAACAAAGCACCACATTGTGGAATCCTAAATTTCTTCCCTGGTGCACAGCACTTCACAGTTTACAAAATGCATCAACATCCAGGATATCATTGTGCTACCCCCCTTCCCAATATTGTCCAAGAGGTTATATTAAGCCCATTTTACAGATGAGAAAACTGAGGCTCAGAGTGATGCAGTGACTTGCCTGAAGTCACCCAGCAAGGAAGAGGCAGAACATTTTCTCTCTGTGGCATCTGGAGCTGGAACCTAGGCCCCACCCCCTACCCCCAGGCACAGGGTACAAGGAGGGAAGGTATCCGGACGGGTGAGGAGGACCTCCCTCTGACCCCCACGTTTGCCTGCAGCTCTGATTCCTCTGGGGATATTGGGAAGTGTCCAATACACCTTCTCCAGCCTCCCGCTTGTGACCGGGGAGTTCCTGGAGCTGGACCTCAACGTGAGTGCCTGGGCTTCAGGGCGAGGGGAGGGGCCTCCCCGAAAGGCGGCGCTAGTGAGGGCTCCTCGGGCTTCCCCTGCACAGAGGGACCACATTCTGATTAGATGAGGACCTTCTAGGAGCCGTGTCAGAAGACATAATGATAGCCAACACTTCCCCATGCCTGCCACGTGCTAGGCACATTCTAGATGCTTTATGCAGATTAGCTCAGCCCATCCTCACAGCAGCCATGTGAGGGAGGCACTCTCATTGAGGAAGATGAGGCACAGAAAGGTTAGAGCACTTGCCCAAGGTCACACAGCTAATAAATGTGGACCTGGGGTCTGAACCCAGGCGATGGGGCCAGAAGCTCCTAGAACTTCCGCTGTGGGCTTGGGTCTGCTGGAGGAATGTATCTGGCACTAGTGAGGTCCCAGGAAGCATTTAACAACTGGCTCTCCGCTGGGCCCGGTGGCTCATGCCTGTAATCCTAGCACCCTGGGAGGCCGAGGCAGGAGGATCAGTCAAGATCAGGAGTTCGAGACCAGCCTAAGCAAGAGCGAGACCCCGTGTCTACTAAAAATAGAAAGAAATTAGCTGGACAACCTAAAATATATACAAAAAAATTAGCCTGGCATGGTGGCACATGCCTGTAATCCCAGCTACTTGGGAGGCTGAGGCAGGAGGATCGCTTGAGCCCAGGAGTTTGAGGTTGCTGTGAGCTAGGCTGATGCCATGGCACTCTAGCCTAGGCAACAGAGCCAGACTCTGCCTCAAACAAACAAACAAACAAACAACAACAAAAAAACCCAGCTCTCCATGATTTAAAAAAAATAAAATTCCTGATTTATAGCCTTTGCTGATTTCCATGGTATAAATATTGTACTTCCACCATGGGCAATTTCAAGTTACTAACATGACGCCACTGAACACAGAGCTGGGCAGAGATGCGCGGATCGGGCCTTGTGAAGTAGTGCGAGCTGGCTGCTTCAGCCCCGCTCTGAATGTGGCCCTGATTGTGCGTGGGGCACACACATCCGTCCTTTCCCTGGGCCGCACGAACGTGGCTATCTCCCCACCGGCCCCGTCAGGTACAGAAGAGCAGGTGCCCACCCGTGCCCGCGTGTATATGCGCGCCTGGAACGTTCAGAAACATGCGTCCATTGGTTACCTGCTGTGTGCCGGGCTCTGGGCTTGGTGCCGGAGGGACAGTGGTAACAAGACAGTCTCTGCCCTGATGGAGATTATAATCTTTCGGAGGGGACAGGCCGTAAAGAATCACTCCAGAAAATACATAGTTACGTGTCATGAGTGCTATGATAGAGGACCCGAGGCCATCAGAGCCTAAAGCAGGGGCCATGCTATATGCGTGGAGCTCAAGGAGGTGACAGTGGAGCGGAGACCTGCCAGATGAGTGGGACCTAACACGAGAAGAGTGTGGAGGGGAGCAGCCTGTGGGAAGAGCCCATGGTGGGGTGGGGAGGAGGCGGGGGACTGGCGAGGCCCTGGTGGCTGTCCTGCAGAGGGAAGGTGAGGCCAGAGTGGCTTCAGTGAAGCCGACAGTGTCTCCTGGGGCAGATCGCACCGCGCCCTGTGGGCCATGGCGAGGACTGTGGTCTTTGGAGAATAGACACGCCAACGTGCATTTTGCAGATGCATAAACGTGCGAATTCATTACGGCAGGGCTGGGGTCGGAGAGAATCTGTGCCATATCATGGCTATAATTACAAGTGACCATAAAGCAGCAACTGCAAGAGGCTCCATTCCATCACCAACCGAAGACGAGTTGGGGGCCATAAATGAAAGAGCCACTCAGACCCAGTGGGTGTAATCAAGGAAGGCTGCCTGGAGGCAGGTGCAGGCCTCACTCCAGCCTTCAGCCTCCCTCTCCCCACTGTCTCCCTATGCCCCTCCCCACGACCCCTTGGCTCTCTCCCCCCCAGACGCTGGTCGGGGAGGCTGGAGGAGGCCTCGTCGACTATCCCCTGGGGCGGCCAGCTTCGTCTCCCAGGGCGAAGATGCCAGAGCTGCCCCCCATGGGCGACAACACCAACTCCCAGCTGGCCATTTCCACCAACTTCCTGGGCTCAGTGCTGACCGTCCTGCAGAAGCAAGGGGCGCTGGACATCGACATCACCAACGGCATGGTGAGTCTGGCCCGCCAGGGGCCAGGAGGGCGGGGCGGGAGAGCTGCCCAGGGCTCCTCCACAGGCCCCTCGCCCTCGGGAGTTTGCTGTGAAGTGAGAACTGCGGACAGTCCACCGCCCGGCTCATCCCCAGCGCACAGGAGGACGTCAGTTACGGCAGCATCTGCCCGAGCCTGGTGCGGGGAGGACTTCAGGGGGTCCACAGCCATGGCATTAGATGACATCAAATCACATGAGGAGAAAATGCTCCCTATTCAACCCTATTGAATCTTATTTTAATCCTTTTTAGAGAGCATAACATATATTGACATAGATTTTCCTCAATATAAATGTTTAGAATCTCTTCACTTGGTGAACATTGATAGAGAAGTAACTAAAAGATACATTAGAAGGGCCGAGTACCGTGGCTCACGCCTGTAATCCTAGCACTCCGGGAGGCCAAGGCAGGAGGATCACTCAAGGTCAGGAGTTCAAGACCAGCCTAAGCAAGAGTAAGACCCCGTCTCTACTAAAAATAGAAAGAAATTAGCTGGACAACTAAAAATATATAGAAAAAATTAGCCGGGCATGGTGGCACATGCCTGAAGTCCTAGCTACTTGGGAGACTGAAGCAATAGGATCGCTTGAGCCCAGGAGTTTGAGGTTGCCGTGAGCTGGGCTGACACACGGCACCCTCACCCAGGCAACGGAGCAAGACTGTCTAAAAAAGTTGCGAAATAGTACAATTAATGCCTATATATCCCTCACTTAGATACTTAGATTTGCAAGTTAATATTTTGCCACATTTGCTTCATATCTATCCATCCATCCACCCTCCTACCCACCCACTCATCCATCCATCCATCCATCCATCCATCCATCCATCCATCCATCCACCCTCCTACCCACCCACCCATCCATCTACCCATCCATCCATCATCTATGTATCTGTCCATCCATCTACCCTATCTGTTGTTGAACAATTTGAGTTTTTTGAGAGATGCTATTTCACTCCATAAACTTCACCGTGTATCTCCTAAGAACAAGGTGTTCCCCAAAAAACCACAAATTATGTCAACCTTTGATTCCATTAAGAGGAAAGTCTTCATTTCCTCTCTTGCACTGTTAAGTTCCTCTCTTTAACTAAGAGAGAGCAGAGCTCATGCCCAAAGCCTGCCACAGGCAATGATACCCATGCAGAATGTAATGGCGTTGTTTCATTTTTATTGCATTTGGTTTCACAGTTGTCATCTCTTTACGTCAAGTGGTTCTGGTTTTCCACTTTTTAGTTTTTGAGGTCTTAAAGTGAATTTAAAGCAGACACGAAGTCAGTAACAGCACAGGTGGTTCCGGGAGAGGGTAGGAGTCGAGGACTTAGCGGACAATGGGTTGTGCAAATGGACTTGAGCATGCTCACCTTGTTTTGATAAAGAAATACATGTTTAGGCCGGGCGCGGTGGCTCACGCCTGTAATCCTAGCACTCTGGGAGGCCGAGGTGGGCGGATTGCTCAAGGTCAGGAGTTCAAAACCAGCCTGAGCGAGACCCCGTCTCTACTATAAAAATAGAAAGAAATTATAATTGGCCAACTAATATATATATATATATGAAATTAGCCGGGCATGGTGGCTCGTGCCTGTAGTCCCAGCAACTCGGGAGGCTGAGGCAGTAGGATTGCTTGAGCCCAGGAGTTTGAGGTTGCTGTGAGCTAGGCTGACGCCACGGCACTCACTCTAGCCTAGGCAAGAAAGCAAGACTCTGTCTCAAAAAAAAAAAAAAAAAAAAAAAAAAAAAAATACATGTTTAGAGAAGGATTCAGGTCCCGCCTGCTCTTCCTTGCCTGCGGTGAGCTTGGAGGCTGGCCCAGGACACTGAACCACAAGCCAGCTCCTAAGTCTCCGGGGTGACCACTGTTGGACAGGCAGGGCCTCCCAAGGGGTCCTTCAGTGGGAGAGGATGCCCCTGGGTGTCTCAGCGCGGCCAGGAGCTTGCCCACCACGCTAGCCCCCCCCCCCCGTCTCGCGCCCCCCGGCTCACTCGGCCCTTCTTCTCGTCCCACAGTTTGAAGAGCTTCCTCCGCTCACCACGTCCACACTGGGAGCCCTGATTCCTAAGGTGCGTTTGGCGGTGTGTCCACTGCCTCCAGCCTCACTCTGCGCCTGGCTGTCCTAGGAACCGGGTCGGAAGACGCTGAGCACTGGGGCGGGCGCCCTCACCCCACCCCTGCTTGGGAGTGCAGTGACGGGGCAAGGAGGCCAGACCCCCGTGGTCGGGGCACACAGGGTTGAGCGGGGAAGATCCTGAGTTCTAGCGGTGCACCGACCCCTGCAGGTCTCATCCTGGCCTGGCTACACCCTCGCTGTGTGACTTTGGGCAAGAGTCTTAACATCTCTGAGCCTCAGTTTCCTCGTCTGTGAAAAGAGGATGCAAACACCTATCCCATGTTCAGGTTATTCAAGGAGGGGGAAGGAGATAACTAGTAGAGATGCCACCGCAGCGGGCACACTCGGGTGCGGGGCAGCCTGGAGGGGAAGAGCAGCTCCTTGAAGCAGAGAAACATGGTTAGGCACCATGCCTTAGACAAAGGATTCATCTCTCTGAGCCTCAGTTTTCTTACCTGGAAAACGGGTAACAATCTCACTGCAAAGGGTAGTAGCAGTGGACCTAGAATCTAGACCGAGGCAGAGCAGGCATTTGATAAATGCTAACTATTATCATTTATTGTCGATAGTTATACATTTTTTTTAAGAGCAAATGTGCTCTTGTCCTATTAGCAGCCAGATATAGTTGGGACAAAGGCCTTTCTCACCCCAGGGCTGGCCCCATCTCTGGTTGTGGCCCGTTACCTTGCAGCTGGCAGCAGAGAGCTCTGTTCCTAGTAAGTGTCGTACAGGTGCGAAGGTGGCTGTCATCGTCAGCCGTTTTGCACATTTTTCATCTCTTTTCTGCCTGACCCCACTCCAGGTCTCAGTGGAATTCAAAGGATCTAGTGGGTGGGGACCAAACTCAACACATGGTCACTAGCGCCCCCATGTGGTTATCTAACATAATGACAGCGGCAGCTCCAGCAAGACCCCTCAGTCGACTGGACCTTTTATTTATTGCACCACTTCCCATGTGCACTGCACTTTACAGCTTGCGAAATGGTTCTTAAGAATCCACTATTTCATGTGGTTCTAATAATCCCCCCCATCCATGGGACTAGAGGGGACTCGCATCCCATTTTGCAGATTAGGAAACAGAGGCTCAGAGAGGTCACACAAGGAGGTAGTGGCAGAGCTGGGATAGAAGAGGGACTCAGGCCTTAGTGGCGCTGGGTCTGCAGCAGGGAGATTCAGGCTAGACACAGAGGGACGCGTGCTGGAGACCCAGGCTGGGGTGGAGTCACCAGGAGAGGTGACTTCTTTCTATTCCTTTTAAAAGTAACTTTGTGGGTTTGCCCATATATTTATGCTCGTTTAATATATTTAATAAGAATATTCTTTAAAGTATTTTTTTTTTTTGGTAAATCGGTTATTTTGTAAATAGGGCAAACATCATTTTGTGAATTGTCGCTTAGTAAATTAGCTTTCAGGGAACCAGTCTGCAGCAAATCTCCAGCAAATGCGGGCAGGTGGGGCAACCGTGCCTCATTCAGGGACCTCCCCGTGGAGTCTTCACCCCAGGAAGGGTGTCCAGAGGCAGGCGGAGGGGAGCAAAGGGCCTGGCTGTGCGTCAGACCTGGCCTTGAACAGTTTGCCGCCTGGCATTCCCCTCTGAGCCTCAGTTTTCTCATTTGTAACATGGAGAAAAAATACCCCTTGGAGTTTTGTGATGATTGAATGAAATTAAGAAACGTCCATTCAGCACCTGGCCCAGCCCCCCCCCCCCAGACCCCACTTTACTTTGCTGGGTACCAAGTTTTGAGCATTTCCGCATGTCAGGCATTGACTTTTGCGGGCATTGTCACACGTAATTCTCACAATAACCCTATGTGAGAGGCTTGGAGAGGGCAGCTCCCTGCCCAAATCCCACGGCGGGTGGGTGGCTTTGCCTGTGGTTTGCGGACCTCAAGCAATGTGGTCGGAACTGAAGGTGCCCAGCGGAGAGCCCCTGGGCAGCCGCACTGCCGGCCCCGCCCACCTGGCCGGTGCCCGCCCGCAGGTGTTCCAGCAGTACCCCGAGTCCCGCCCGCTCACCATCAGGATCCAGGTGCCCAACCCGCCGTCCGTGACACTGCAGAAGGACAAGGCGCTGGTGAAGGTGTTCGCCACCGCCGAGGTCATGGTCTCCCAGCCCAACGACGTGGAGACCACCATCTGCCTCATTGACGTGGTGAGTGTCTGGAGGTGCAGGCGGGCCCTGCAGACAGAGCCCTGTGGTCCCCTGGAGCCCCCGGACCCCTTCAAAGCCCCACAGTCCCCAGCATCACGACTGTGAGCCCAGCTTTGAGGCTGGAGGATCTGGTTCAAATCCAGCCTTTACTGCTTCTAGCTGTGTGAGCTTGGGCAAGTCACTCCCCATCTCTGGGCCTGATTTTCTCCTCTAGCATGAGGGCATGGCCGCAGGGCATTGGTAACATGCTCGGAGCAGTGCCTGATGTACCATAAAGGCTCCAAAGCGTTGGCCACCATTATTCCCACAGGTGGCCTTGGCCATTCATTCAGCAGCACTTACCGGGCACCTATCATGTGTATGCTTTCTACTAGATGCAGGGGACAGGGGGAACAAGATAGATGGCACCTGCTCTCTTGTCCCTGGTTCCTAACAGGGCACAGATACAAATATGACAATTCCCACATTATTTCACAGAAAGGAATCCTGTCCTCCTAAAAGGCGAATCATGTTACTCTCCTGCTTTCCTCCAATCCTGAACTAAAAACCAGTCTCCTAACAAAGTCCTTCAAGATCATTCTCTGGTCACTTTTCAGCTCCTCCTAGATATCAAGCATGGGCCAACCTCAGGACCTTTGCGCATGCTGTTCCCTCTGCCTAGAATGCTCTTCCCCAGACAGCTGCATGGCTCACTCTCTTCTTCAGGTTTCTGCTCAAATGTCACCTTCTCAGACTTTTCCAGATCACCTATCTAAAATGTCCCCGCCCCTCCCATCTCTCTCCTCTTTTCTCTCCCTTGCTTTACTACTTTGCTTGTAGCCTTAACTTGACATTGTTGTTATTATTATTATTATTATTTGAGACAGAGTTTTGCTCTGTCACCTGGGCTAGAGTGCTGTGGCATCAGCCTAACTCACAGCAACCTCAAACTCCTGAGCTCAAGCAATCCTCCTGCCTCAGCCTCCCGAGTAGCTGAGACTACAGGCACACGCCACCATGCCCAGTTTGGGGCATTGTCAGATAAGAGACTGAAAGTGTTGGTTCTCACCCAGGAGTGGGAACAGATGTCCACCATCTGTTCCCTACTGATCAGCCTCTACTATGTGCAGATTTTCCATCAGAAGCCCAAACATTTGTTTGAGTCATTTCAGAACCCTGCCACAAGCCCCACCAACCCAGGGATGCAGCCCTGACTCCTGCCACCCAGTTCTGCCTGTTCTGGCCCAGCCACTCCAGCCTCACCAGCCCTCTCCCTTCCTCACCCTCTGGACCCCGCTCCATCCCCCTAATGCCAACCTCTTTCCTGCCTCAGGGCCTTTGCACATTCCCTCTGCACTGTCCGGATTACTTCCCCACCCTCTCTTTTAACTGGCCATATCCTGCACACCCTTCAGTCCTCAGTCCAAATGCCCTCTTCTCAGGACAATGCTCACACCAGACTAGGTCCCTGTCACATGCATCCCGAGTTCCCAGGCCTTCTCCATCGTAACTCCACCTGAATTTGTTAGGATCTTTTTTTTCACTCTTTTGTTATTTATTTTGGGTGGGTGGCAGGTGAGCAAAGAGGGATTTTCCTACAAGTCTTCTACTTGGAGAGTCTGGGCCTTTTATGCCCTTTCCCGGGGGAGGGGCAGTTGTGATTGACAGTGATGATGCCCAGTCCCATCTGCAGTGGTTCATCTAAAGCAAGTTCCACAGGCTGCAAGCTGCCCCGCCCCCTCGGAGCCATCGTAGAGAAACTCGGTAAACAGCCTATGCCAATCACCTGGTGCCAATCATGGGGATCCCGTCACATTTGTCTTTCTGAGAAATGTTCACTCCACCCTTACTGTGACTTACTTGCAACCAATAATTAATGTCAGCAGTTTGTTACTCTGGACTCCTTCCTTCCAGAGTAGGGGAGCCCATTCTATGGTGAGTGTTACCGGGAGTCATGTGCTTATAAAGGGGGGTTTGACCCAGGCCTTAGGGAACAACCTGCTATTATGCTCGGGCTTAATGACGCTTAGCACACAGAGAGTCCTCAGAGAGCTACGCCAACACGTGAGGCAGTGATGTCTGATTCTTCTCCCCCTTTCCCTCCAGGACACAGAGCTGCTGGCCTCATTTTCCGTGGAAGCCGACAAGCTCATGATTGACGCCAAGCTGGACAAGTAAGGGCTCTGCCACCTCGGGTCCCCGTGGCGCTGCTGCCGACCCCCTAGGGCAGCCACGAGGGAGGTATCAGAGGGTTCCTGTGTGGCTGTCAGGGCTGGGTGCACCCAAGAGGCTGCAAAGGCGAAAATGGCCCGTGCCTGCCAAGACCAGCCTCACAGACCAAGTGAAGCCATGAACTTATCAGAAAGAACCCACTGCTAACAACAGCAACATCAGTAATAATAGTAGCATTGGTGGCGCTGGTGCACCAGGCTCTGCTCTGGCTACTTTATATTACTGTGTTTCTCCCGCCCAGTGGCCCCCATGGAAGTCAGGGCTATTAACTTACCTTTTTAAGGAGATGAAAGAAAACTAGGGCCTAGAGCAGTGGATTTACTCAGGGCCACACAGGGGCTGTGGGCCAGCCCAGGTCTGCGTGACCTGCCGTGTTGAACGTCTACACCCATGAGCTTTGGAGACAAGCAATGCTGTGTCCACTGACTGTCTGTGTGACTTTGACCAAGTGATTTCACCTCTGAGCCTCAGTTTTCTCTTCTGAAAATGGGGATTATAGTCCCCGCTTCATAGGATTCGTAAAAATAATAACTACTGTTTATCAGATGCTTTCTATGTGCCTGGCATTGAGCAAAGTCCTGGCTGTATCTTCATTAAATTCTTGACATCTGCCTATGGAAATAAGTACTATTATTGTTCCCGTTCCAAGATTAAGAATGATCATATGTAAAGTTTTTAGCATGTGCTAGGTCATTGTAAGTTTTTCTTTTGCAACCAGTATTTATTAAGCCCAGTGAAGGGAGTTACTTATAATATGCTACGGATCAGAGCCACCCAGGAGGTGCCCAGGGGTGATGCTCCACCCGGGCCGGATGGGGAGCAGGGGCCGGCCTCGAGAAGAGCCGGGGAAAACATGTCCCGGCCGAGTGGAGCGGCGACTTTGCTGGGAGAGAGTGAAGTCCTTTGGCCACGGTCACACAGCCAGTCGACGAGAGCCTTACCCATACGGTGTATGAGGCTTGTGGCATCGTGTCTGGTAGACAGTTAGTGCTCAGTGCCTGAAAACCAGGCTTGTTCCCGTGGACCCCGCCCAGATGGCGAGTCTGCGAGGGTGCTGGGGGACCGGCCTGTGACCGTCTGCTGCAGCGCAAGCGCTGTGTGATTCCCAGGCCATCGCTGCTTCTGATGGGCTGTTTTCTTCACCTGCAGGACGAACCTCAACCTCAAAACCTCAAACGTGGGCAACTTTGATGTGAGTCCCCCGCTCAGGCCCCAGGGCCAGGTCTTCCAGCAGTGCGCCCGGGAAAGGTCTCCCAGGGGCTGGCTGGGGCTGGGGAGGCTGGGAGTCCCAAAGGCTGGCATCAGAGCAGCCAGGCCTCACTTTGCAGAGGGACAGATGGAGAAACTGAGGCCCGCAAAGCAAGCAAGGGGCAGAGTAGAGGCAGCGCCTTCTGCCCTGTCTGTGGTGTGGCCTCATTTTAACTGGCTGCCCCGTGGGGTCCCCTAGGCCCAAATCTCTCCACTGCCGGGTGAGGAGGCCACGGGGCCACCGTGTCCTGCAGGGCCCTTTCCCCTGGAGCTAGGAGCCCACTGACTCCTGTGTGACCTTGAGCAACACCAGCCTCCTCCGAGCGTCAGTTTCCTTGTCTGTAAAACAAGTTTGGATTCATTTCCAACCTCCCTTCTGACCCCTGCATTCTAGAACTCTGCTTCTCCAAGGAGCCCGAGTCTGAGACGCTAGCATTCTAGGATTCCGGCCCTGTTTCAGCTCTGTGTTTTTTCTTGGGTCCTTCGCCCCACCTAAGGTTTCAGAAATACTTTTTATAATTTTTAAAAAATAAATTAACAACTAAACAGATGCTTGCTTTCTGGGATGAGCTTGGGTGAGATTTCTGCATGTGCAGAGAAAGTCAAATTCATTCGTTGTATTGCTTGGTTTTTTTTGTTGTTGTTTGTTTGGTTTTTTGCTTTTCTAACCCAAGAAAACTGCAGCCTGTGAAGTTGGTATCACCAGGTTCATTTTATAGGGAGAAAATGCCCCAAACTTCATAGCCGGTTAGGGCAGAGTTGGGATCAGAACTGAAAGCTCCAGGCTCCTAGTAGAGAAAGGGGCTGACACTTGGCGTGAAATTATGAATATTTGTGGGGCCACAGAGATGTGCATAAGGCACTAAACAAAGCTTTTTTCTCTTTTAATAAGCTTTTCTCATTTAATCCACACAACGTTCCTATGCTTCGGGCACTGTTGTTATCTCCATTTTCCAAATAAGGAAGCTAAGCCCACAGAAGTCAAGTGACTGGCCCAGGGTAACAGGGTCGGGAGGAGGCGGTGCTGGGAAGTGAGTCTGGCCCACCCCCCGCCCCACCCCCGCCCCCGTGTGGCTCTAAATGGCAGGTGTTTTCCATGTAGGAGCTTACATTGGTTTTATAGCCACCCTGCGGGGGAAGGGTTATTCACCCCCACTTTCAGAGTGGAAGCAAGGCTTAGAGAACTTTGGGGAGGTGATATGTGAAGACTCAAGGCCAAGCATTTTATACGATCTGCCCGTGATCCTCACTGCATCCTTGCAAGCTGGGTTTACTGACCCATTTTACAGCTGAGGAAGCTGAGAGTTGGAAAGAGAAGGAACCTGCCTAGAGGACACAGAGGCTGAGCTGGCACAGGATCCTGGAGTGTTGGCGACAGGGCCCAAGGGCCTTCCGTAACACCATTGTGCCATCAGGGCAGGCCACCCTGGACCCTGTGCTCTGTGCCTTCCAGGGGAGGAACGAGGCCTCCCTCAGTCCCTGCCTCACAGAGGCCTTGGACAAGTGCTTGCCCTGCTGCGGGCCTCAGTCTCCCCATCTGTGCATGGGCAGGTGGGTGAGGTGCACCCGGGGGCTGTCAGCTGAGGGGTTCTGGGGTCCCAGGCGCTCTGATTACTGGAACTGAGACTCCCCCAGAGCAGCTCTGCGTCTTCATCTTGGGCCCTTCAGAGCTGAGTGAACCCCCGGGCTGGGTTCGGCCTTCGTTCTTCCCCCGCAGGTCGGCCTCATGGAGGTGCTGGTCGGGAAGATTTTCGACCTGGCATTTATGCCCGCGATGAACGGTGAGTGCAGGCGCCCGCAGCTCTCCTTGGGCACGTGGTTTGGGGACTGGGAGCTGCCCGTTTGCTGGGCGCATTGGACGCACAGCCGTACCTCCTCCATAGAACTGAGAACTCCACTGGAAGCTTATTTACGCCTCCGAATGCAAATGCTGTTGCCCCTAAGGGTCCATCAGCTTTCTTACTTTCTTGTTTGAATGATTGTTTTGTTTATCGATGATCTATGAAAAGTCTAATTATATATGAAAATTTTATGTGTGCAAATTTTAGAAAGTACGGGCAATTTTTAAAATTTTCACCTCCCAGAGGCAATTAATCTCAACATCTAGATATTAATATATTTCCTTCCAAACACTTTTTCCTCCATTTTTTAATATGGTGAAGATATTTTCTGACTAATACACATAAATAAGTTCTGGAAAAAGTTCAACTAGTGCAGATGAAGCCAAAATTGCCCTTACCAACACCCCCACGCTCCTAACCCAGAACCCGGCCCCCTCGCAGTCACATTGAGTTAGGTTTTCTTGCCCAACTGCATAAATAGAACAGGCTGAGCATGCTTTATTCTCAGTGGTGTCTCAGGAATGTGCCCCCAAGGACTTCACAATGTGGAAGGGGTGACAGACGCAGAAACAGAGAATTCATATTTTGTGACTTATGTAGCAGAGTTCAGGGTGGGTGGGGTGTGGCAGGAGCCAGAGTTGCTTGGCCTGTGGTCCAGGAAGCCTCGCAGAGAGGGGACATCTGAACAGTCTCGGGGAGGCTCAGAACTCATGAGGGACGCCAGGGTGAGGGAGCGAGCTCCAGGCAGGATGAACTGCAAGGACAAAGGCCGAGGGTCTTTGAAATCGCCAGTCTTCTCGCAGATACTGATGGCTTCTAGGGAGACCAACGCCACTGGCCATGCCTGACCGATTTTTGTCTGTTTCACAGCTGTGCTGGGTTCTGGCGTCCCTCTCCCCAAAATTCTCAATATCGACTTCAGCAACGCAGACATCGACGTGTTGGAGGTAAAAGGGGAGACCGAGCTCTGTTCTGCTTCCCTCCCTGCCCTTTGCTCCTTAACTTTGGCCACTGCAAACTGTCAGGCCAGGAATTGGGAAGAGGAAGAGAAGGGGAAAGAAAAGGAGGGAACAGAAGCCTCTTCCTTCAGAGTATGGGGCTGAGGGAACAAGGAGCAAAGCTGCTACAAATCTTTAAAAGAAACTCTCGTGTCCGCAATCTCATTTAGTCCTCACCACAAACACCATTGTTCCCATCTCACAGATGGGAAAACTGAGGCTCAGAGTGGTGAGGGGCTTGCCCAAAGTGGACGTGTGATGTAGTTCATTGGAAAAACTTTTACTATGTAGACTTATGCAGTGCACTTAAAAAAAAAAAAAAACTTTTACTATGTACCAGACACTGTGCAAGGGTCCCTTGCAAAGCTCTCCCAGCCCAGTGGGGAGATGGACCTTGGGGTAAATTTTTCTGAAGTAATTGACTAATTATAATCATGACAGGTGCCTTGAAGTTCAAATGCAGGGGCTCTTGTTTCCATTATGAAAACCACCTGTGCTCAGTAACTGAAATTTGGAAAATACAGAAAAGATTAAACAAACACATGTGCATCCTCCTATACATGTGTGTGTCACCCAGAAATTACCCCTCAGAATATTCGGCTGCTTTTCATTCCAGTCTTTCTGGAGTTTTATTTTTAAGCATGGCTTTGTTCAGGGAATCAGTAGAGCATCGGGGTTAAAGAACGAGGGCTTGGAGCCCAGTGGCTTGGGTTCAAATCCTGACTCAGCCAATTTCCAGCTGAGCGACCCTGAGCAAACTACTTAACTTCTCTCAGCCTCAGTTTTCTCCTTCATAAAAAGGAACTAATCATAGTACCTACCCCTAGGGCTGCTTTTAGGATAAAATGAGATTCTGTCTGCAAAGCTCCTTGCATAGTCCTTTGCACATATTAAGCATTCTGGAAGCATCCACCATTATCAGTATGATCATTATAGTCAAGGCTGCTGCAGTGAACATCTTGGTGCACAAAACCGTTTCTGGATTCAGGATTTAGCTCCTTGGAACATACTCCCAGGAGTGAATGAAGGGCCTTTGCGCCAGATGGACAATTTCCTTTCCAAATGGCTGCGCCCATTTGCGCTGCCACTAGCAGTGTGTGGGGACCCACCTGCTCACACCCTGCTAGGCTTGGACCCCAACCCAGGGAGGACCCCACACCCCATTAGGGGAGCAGTCAAAGGGGGATGTACAGTGACCCTGGATGGACAGTGTGGGCAAGGGTCAGATGCAGGCTCTGGGACAGTCCCCAGGAGTGCCTGTCCCAGTTCTATCTCTTGAGCTCCTGTGGGAACTCAGCATTGCTCCGAGCCTCAGTTTCCTCATCTGAAAATGGGGAACAATAATACCCACCTTGTATAGTTCGTGGTGAGAAATTACATGAGATATGGCATTTTATTGTTAAGGGTTATAATTCACTTACACAAAGGGGTCAGTCAACATGAAGAGAACAGGCACAAATTTATCATCATTATTTACTATTTTCTGAGCATGCTCAGTGCCCCACGCACTGTTTCACATGGCTTTAGCCTCGCCACAGCTCTGGCTGCCGACTGCCCTCACACAGTAGGGGAAGGGCCTTAGTGTCAGGGAGGGTGAGCCACTTGCCCAAGGTCACCCAGCCTGGGAGAGGCAGAGTTTGCACGGAAATAACATGAGGCAGCTCAAACCAGTGGCCCTGGATGGGGCTGTCCTGCAGCCCCCTCCCCCACGGCCTCTTTGAAATTGGTGGAGATGAATTTTACTTTCCTAAAGTATTTTCATATCAAAATACATATTATTTTATTATAAATGACTTAAGTTTTATTTCTCCCTTATATTTCTGTAAGGGGATTATACTGACTTTAAAATATATGTATAAGCAGGTCATGTAACCTATGAACTTTATTCCAGAATAATGAAGGAGGTAAGACAAATGCCTGTAATGAAGTGTAAAATGGGTATTGGGTTTGAAGGGTTTAAAGAAAACCTCAGCCCCCTGCGTGGCCTTGTAGGCCCTATGTAAATGGCAGCTCCTCTTCTTATTCTTTATATGGATGTAGCCATTTACCTTAAGTTTTTATTTCAAAATAATTTTAGACTTACAGAAAAGTTGCAAAAATGGTACAGAGAATTCTAGAATACTTTTTCCTCCCAGCTTCTTCCTAATGTTAGCAACTTACGTAACCAGAGGAAAATGACCCAAACCAGGAAATGAACACTGATGCAAAACTGTTAACTAATCTACAGATTTTAGTCTGCTGTTTCCACTATTATCCTGCGTCTGGTGCAGGATCTCTTTAGAGTCCTCCAATCTGGGACACTTCCTCACTTCTTCCTTTTGTTTTATGACCTTGATGTTTCTGACGAGTCTGGCCTATTTTGTGCAATGTGCCTCAATTTGTATTTGACTAATATTTTCTCCTGACTGGATCAAGACTGTATTTTTGGCAAGAACCACAGAAGAGATCCTAGGCCCTTCTCAGTATCTCACTTATGCCTAGAGGTGTTCACTTCGGTCAGTTGGTTAAGGTGCTTCCTGCCAGGTTTCCTTGCTGTAAAATTACTGCTTTTCCCTTTGTAACTAATAAGTATCTTGTGGGGAGCAGCTTTGAGACTATGCCAATATCCTGTTTCTCAGGGGTTTTGGCACCCATTAATGGTTTTGCCTGAGACAGTTATTACTGTGCTGCTAGCTTAATGGTGATATTTTATTTCTGTAATTCCTTTTTCATTTATTAGCTGGAATTCTACTTTAAGGAAGAGCTGTCCCTTCTCCATTTATTTATTTATTTCACTATTAACTCGTGAACATTTATTTTGTTCTATGGGCTATAATCTCTTTTGTCATTTAATTTGTTGAATATATATATATATTTTAATTACCATGGGGAGGGGCTCAGGCTCACTTCTCTTACTTTGGGAAAAAGGAGACAAGTGGTAGGGAGGGAAGAGTCTTGTCCTCTTTTCAGGGAAGGATCATTATGGGGCCAAGGGATCCTCAGGCCATGTGACCCCTCGTTGCTGTTCACAGTTATGCTCCCGGAAATGTGATGCTCTGATCCAAAGGCAGGTGAGTGTCTGGCCAAGGCATAGCCAGAGCCACACACCCACTCACTGGGCTCTCTGTTCTGCCCTCCAAGGACCTCCTGGTGCTGAGCACATGAGGGACAGAGGCAGAGATGCTGCTCCAGCTGGAAGAAGCCAGAACCAGCTCCCAGGAGGCTTGGATACCGACTCCCCGTCCCAAGTCCCTTCAGCCATCACAACAGGCCCCTCCCCAGCCCTTCAACCCTCTTCCCACTTGCCCCCACCCCAGAAAGGATCTAACCACTACCCCGTTGGCAAACAATCCCATCTACCTATGGTCAGCCCCTGTCAGGGGGAGGGAAGTCACCTTGGGCGCCGAGGTCTTGCAGACCCCAAGCTGACACCATGCTGCGTACTTTATAATTTCAATAAAAGATTCCACTTCTCCTGCAATTGGGGGTGTCTCCATGAAAGACCCTCCCTCAGGGTCTGGGTGTTTTCTTCCCTTCTTGGCTTCGCCTGGGCACCTGGCAGTGGTAGCTACAATTGGCCAGAGGACGGTCCCTCTGCTGGACAGGGAGGCAAACAGCCAGTCTCTTCATATTAAATACAATTACACGGCATTCGGCATTCGACAGAGAGGTTCCCCTGCGACAGGATGGCTTCGTCACTAATCTCAACTCTGGCATCAAGAGATCATTAAAGAGCAAGAATTTTGGAGTAAGTAGGATGAGGTTCAAATCTCAACTTTGTCACTTGGTTATGTGATTCGATGAGTAGCCTTTCTGAACCTCAGTTTTCCCATCTATAAAATGGATAATAACAATGATTACACTCTAAGGTGAGTGGAAAGATATTAAATAAGATCATTTTTTACTGAGGTGCTTAGCACTGAGTCTGGCACACAGTAAGCGCTCAATATGTGCTCACTGTGGTGAGTAACAGAGTCAGCTAATTCCTACAGGTGAGCCTTTGGAACCCCCTGCCTCTGGCCAGAGGTAAACCGAGGACAAGGAGGGGCACTTGGCCTGTCCCTTGATCAAGACAGTACCTGGGGCCCCTCCCAGAGCAAAGGCAGGCCACGTCTGTGCAGAGTGTCACAGAGCACATTCAGGACAGTTTTAGGAGTTATTTGATCTCAGCTTCTGGCTTTGAGCTGTGTAGAAATACTTAAGTCCCTTTCACACAGTTAAGATTTTTCTCCTGCTTTTTTTTTTCATGTCTTGTTTGTTTTCATTTATGTAAATATCGGGCAGCTAAACTATTGGCTTGTCTGGTTCAAAATTAGGTTCCTGGGTGCATCATTCATTCATTGCCTGCCCGCCCATGTTTTAGGCACTGGGAACTCTCCACTTGACAGGGGACACAGGGCTTCTGTCCTGGCGAAGCTTAGATTCATTCTAGTCCACAAGACAGAAAGTTAACAATAAGTAAATAAATAAACATAGAGACTATTTTGAGATTGTCTCGAAGGCTGTGAAGGGAATAACTGGGACACATATTAGGGAGCGAAGGGGGAGAGTTGGGAGGCCCCACTGGGCAGTCAGGGAAGGCCTCCTCAAGTCATCCCAGACCCCTCACTCTTCCCCTCTCCAGGGCCCGGGGCGGGAGCGGTCCCAAGGTCTCCTGGTCTCCTTGGTAACGCCCGTACCCAAGCCTCTGGGGGGGAGGGAGGGGCTTGGAAAAAAGTAGGGCGGGACTTCCTGTCCAGCCTGCCCCACAAAGGGCTAGAGGGGAGGAAGTCCCGCCTTCGGGGGCGGTGCTCGCAGCGGGGACCATTCAGTCCCTGTTATGGCTGCACGTTGTCTCCTTCATTTTTAGAACCATCTCTTATAAATAAATTCATCCATTTGTTTCTGTCTCTACTCCACCCTGGCCCCGCTCCCATCATCTCTTGCCGGACCGCTGCTCCAGCCTCCTCAGTGACCCCCTCTCCTAGTCTTGTCGCCAGTGTTCATTCTCCAGTAGGTGGCAAAAGGGTTGGGTTATTAAACCTGCAAATCAGTCGCCTCCCTGCCCATGTTCCCCTTCCGTGGGTCAGTGCCGCTGACTCGGGAGAGGGGCCTCAACGCCTGGCCTGGTCGTTCAGGCCTCGGACCCCGCTGCTCCTGCTGCTCCTGTCGATATGGATCAAACCATCACTGCATCCTGAGTGGACAATGACGAAACCAAATGAATGTTTCCGCTTTAGGGACAAGCAGAGCCTCTACTAAGCATTTCCACCATGCCAGGAGCACTGGGATAAACAGGGCAGCAGAAGAGGTCTTGGGAGGTCTTTACTCAGAGGCTCGCTTGGAGTGGAGTGTCACACAGGTGAGGGCCACACTGAAGGGAAGGCCTCAAGTGCAGCACCTGGTTGCAGTCCCCAGAGTGCTTAAATGGGTTGTTTTGCTGCCCTTTAGTGTAAGGCTGGTGGCGGGCCCCCTCCCTTCTCTAGATCAAAAAAGAAAAGGCTCATGAGACCAGAACCGCCAAAGACCTGCCAAGGACCACTGCCCTGCTGAAAACTACCACACCTGGATAAGAAAGTTTTGGCTCCTGGATTCCACAAATACCGCCAGCCCCTCCTATTTCTCAATGATCACCAAAGGTGGCCCCAGCTCTTCCCGCCAAAAGTCCCTAGCCCGGCCCAAACGACATAAAAGGCCGCATTCCCTTCAAACAGAGGCAACTTCTGGGCCCCCCCCTCTTAGGACCCCAGAACCTCATCAGGGAACGCTAAATAAAGCCACATTGTTTGGCCCCACTCTTTCTCTCTGTTTCTTTCACCGCCGAAAAATCTTACATTTAGGAATTTCTTTCTTTATATAGAAAAAAATTAATTTCTGTGTTTTTTTTCCTTTTTGAGACAGGGTCTCACTCTGTTGCCCAGGCTAGAGTGCTGTGGCATCAGCCTAGCTCACAGCAACCTCAAACTCCTGGGCTCAAGCAATCCTCCTGCCTCAGCCTCCCGAGTAGCTGGGACTAAAGGCATGCGCCACCATGCCCGCCTAATTTTTTCTATATATTTTAAGTTGTCCAGCTAATTTCTATTTTGTTTTTTTTTTTAGTAGAGTGAGAAACAGGTGATGAGCCCGGTCAGGGCTCCACCTTGTGGCGAACTCTGGGAACTGCACCTGCCCCGCCCCGTCCCTTCCAGCTAGAGCCTGAGGGGCGGAGCCTGGGACGGTGCGACACACCACCACCTCCGAGAACTGTCCAAAAATCACCAGGCGGAGGGAACAGTTTGAGCAAAGTTGTGGTGCGGTGACCTCAATCAAACCCTCCGCCTTACCCAGCTCCCCAGAGACGATCCCTGCACGACCACAGAGGCTGCCAACTGCATGCACTTGAGCTGCCCTCCGCCTGCTGCGGGCAGCGCGGACACGTGGCAAGAAAGGCCCGGCGTGCCTGCCGGGCTCCCGCTGGAAGGGGCGGGGCGGGGCAGGCGCAGTTCCCAGAGTTTGTCACTAGGCGGAGCCGTGACCCCGCTCATCCCTGTTTCTCACACTTCTCAGAATGCGAGGATTTCTGTAGAGTAGCATTTCTAATGCCAGGCACTGCGCATGATCTCGTTTAAGTTTCACAGCCACCTCCTGAGGTTAGCAGCATCACTGTCTACTTTATTTTTTTTTATTTTTCCTGCTAGCACATTTATTTTGTTTTATTTTTTCCAGCATATTGTGGGGGTACAAATGTTAAGGTTACATATATTGCCCTTGTCCTCCCCCCCCCCTGGAGTCAGAGCTTCAAGGGTGTCCATCCCCTAGTTGGTGCTCATTGCACTCATTGTGTTTGTATATACCCATCCCCTCCTCCCCCCACCTGCCCGACACCCGATAAATGTTATTCCTATATGTCCACGTAAGTGTTGATCCGTTAATACCAATTTGCTGGTGAGTACATGTGGTGCTTGTTTATCCATTCTTGAAATATTTCACTTAGTAGAATGGATTCCAGCTCTATCCAGGAAAATACAAGAGGATGCTATATCACCATTGTTTCTAGTAGCTGAATAGAACTCCATGGTATACATATACCACATTTTATTAATCCACTCATGTATTCATGGGCACTTCAGTTGTTTCCACATCTCTGCAATTGTGAATTGTGCTGCTATAAACATTCGAGTGCAGCATCTTTACTTTAGAGATGAGGAGATTGAGGCTCTGAGTGGTGATATGACTCAATGTGTGGATCGGGGAGTCGAATTCTTGGGTTCAAATCCCAGTTCTTGGGCCTGCTAGGGTACTTAGCCTCCCCATTCCTCGGGCTCCAAGCTGAAAAGTGGGGCTAATAATAGCAAGAATGTTTTCAATAGGCCGTAGTAGTTATGTGTTTATTTTTATCCCATGCCCAGACATGTATCATTTCACTCAGTCTTCACAGTCACCCTAGGTGGCTGTTTGCACCCCCGTTTGGCAGATGGGGAAACTGAGGCTGAGTGAGGTTGGCTGCCTGGCCCACACCCACAGAGCCAGGCAGAGCCAGCGGCACCCCCAAGTGTTCTGGCGGAGGGCAGGAGCGGGTGTCAGGGGCCTCAGGGGTGCCCTACCGTGTCCTTGCTGAGTCTTCCATGCCATTCTGGCCTCAGTTTCCCCACTAGTACCACAAGTTATTGGAGTGTATGAGGTGGAGCCCCTTCACTACCCCTGGTTCTGACTGCCCTGGAGGGAATGCAGGGTGACATTCGAGCGACCACCCCCTGGAGGTTCCCAGGGCTGGGCCCTGGGCCCTGCAGCCAGAGGAGGCTCCAAGCCCCTAGGTGCCTCCCCACCCACACTGAGCCACCCCAGAGCTCAGTCCACTCTGGGCCTCCACTCCTGTCACTTGGGCCCATGACCTGGTGACACACTTGAAAAAATGGTTGTTTCCTCTTTTTGTCTGGACGGTCTTTGTGAACAACCTGAGGCCTGTAGGCCTTGGGGACAGTCGCATCGAGCCTGATGGTGGCACAAAGAAGGGAGGGAAGAGGCGAGTGGAGCCAGCCTTTGGAGTTCCCCAAGTCTTCACGGGGCCAGGACACCTGTGTCCTTAGCCCAGCAATACTCAGATGGATGGTGGGGTCTCTGGTCACAAAAGGACACCATGAGTGGCTCTTGGGAAACATCCCCACAACAATGACGTTCATTCTTTCAGGCAAAAAGTTCAGCCAGGTAACATCTATATGTATCTGACTTATGCAAATCTGAAACATTGTCCTGCAAAATATTAATGCATTTTTACATTGCAAACAGGAAGTCAAATAAAACATATCCCATCCCCCATTTTTCCCTTGTCAGGAACACACGCCGATATACAAGCTCATCTCCCCGTCTCAGGGCTCCCCTCTTCCCTCTCTCCCCGCCTCACAGCTGAAGTTCCTAGAGCTGGCCTTTCAGCCTTGACCGTGCACTTGAAGCACCTGGGTCCTTGTGAAAATGCCACCCTGCGAGCAGCGTGCTCCTCTGATTCCCATGGCCACCAGGTCCTCAGCAGTCAACCTGTAGAGGAAGCCAAGGGACCTCGTCCGCCTCATCTTACTCAACCACAGCACAGACACCACTTCCATGAAGCAGGTCTTCCCCAGGCCTTACCCTCTGGCTTTCCCCCTGCCCCTCTGACCACTGCACCTCTGCCTCCTTTGCAGATACGTTTTCATGTCATATCGGCCAACTCTTGTATTCCTCCCCGCTGGCCACTGTGATGGGTTAAATGCTCAGCAAATAACCCCAGCAAGGCCAACAGGAGTCAGTCCTAGGACTTTTGAAGAGATATTAGGAAAGAGATACTTTCTACTGGCGTTATTGAGAGAGTGTGGGCCTGGAGCTGCTGTGGCTGTCTCTGCCACTCCTTGGAGGAAGTCAGTTTGAGGATAACACCAATGAAGAAGAAAGCTGAGCCAAGTCGTGGAGAGAAACACAGTCGTGAAGATTGCCTTTGAATACCTGGATTCAGCCATGCCTGAAACCCATGGACCTTCAAGTTGCACATGCCAAGAACTCTCTTCCACATCTAAGTCAGTTTAGGTTGTGTTTTCCATTACAAGTAGCCTGAAGAATTCCCTCCGACAAATGCAATTGACAAACACATTTCAGTTCATTCTATGTAAGCCGTAGTGAGAAGTGAGATAAATCCCAGGCAGACTTGGCTTTCCGGAGTAGACAACTGTGTGTGTGTCGAGGGGTGGGGGTGGCATGGCAAGGAAGAGACCTGTTCAAAAACAACAAGGCAGAAAGTGAGAAGCCTTCCTTCCTTGATCCAGCCGGCTGGGGCAACAACGAAGCCTTCATAGCAGATGTCCTCTGGGGGCCAGGGAGAATTGGCAGGGAGGTGACGTCCTCAGACCTGGCCTTGGCGCTGGGAGGAGCCGCTGCAACGAAAGTCTGAGAGTCGGGAAGGGAATTCGGGAGGCGGTGAGCCGAGGTCCACAGGCAGGAGTCCCGTGAGGACCCCGCACAGACAGACAGGGAGCTGCGGTACCCAGTGGTTTTCCTTCCCTCTCTTCATTGAGAGGCCACCACGCAGCACTCCAGGACCCCCTGCGTGTCCCTCTTAATGCCTCCCCAGTCCCCGGCTGAGCCTGGGGTCGCTCCGCACCCAGCGTCCTCTACTCACCCACCCCAGTCTCCGGGGACAGGGGCGACCCTCCCGACCCTTCCGCACCAGGGAGCACGTCTGGCTGCATCTGCTCAGGCGCCCTGACAGGTGGTCTGGCGGCTCAGCTGCGGGCGCCAGGGCCACCCCAGCCGCCAGGGCGCATGTCTCCAAATGGCGCAGCTGCTGCCGCCTGGAGAGATGGGGCTCTCCAAGGTGCCCCCACTCTTCCCTGGGGCCTTGCACGTGCCAGACCCGCCCGAGGGCGGTTGCGGTCCTGGGTCCTGAGCCGTATGTAGTCCGCATGCCCGTCCTAGAGTGCGCACTACGCCTGCGCCGCGGCCCCGCAGCCCGCGCCTGGTCATGGTGGCGCAGCTCTGTGTCCTCCTTTCTCACTGCCCAGACTCTGGGGCTTTGTGTGCCTGACTCTGTAAGCCGAGGGATCCCCCCCACGGCCCCCCACATCTGCCCACACAAGACTCCAAAGGGAAAAGGGTGCCGTCTGTCTCCCAGCCCCACCAACATCTGCGCTTGTTTGGCAGTGGGGAAACTGAGACGCAGGTGGCCCAAGACTGCCCAAGGTCAGGTGGGTCTCCCAGGCCACCCCTGGCTCCAGGTCCAGCCTCTCCCCCACTTGCCCACTAGCGCCCCCTTCCCTATTGATCAGGGTCCGTATTTAATTAAGAACTTGATTCAAACCAGCCGCAAGCTCCCCTGTTAAGCCGCGCTGCCTGCCGGCTACCTATGAAGAGACTGTGGGCCCGGCCCCACTCCCCACAGCTGCCCGGACGTTCCCGCCTCCCGGCCTTCGGCCCTGCTGGGCCCACCAGCCAGAAGCCCCCTCCCCACATCCACGCAGGAGGCCAGAGAGTTCGGGCACTGTGAGTGTCGCCAGGAGCAGTCTGCACCTTACTGGCTGTGAGGGCATGGAGGCAGCCCGCTAAGTGGGATGGATGAGCTCCATAATGGCCCTAAAAGCCCCCTCAGGCTGTGGGGTAGAGGGCAGCAAGGGCTGGGAGACCAGCGAGGAGGAGGAGGAGGAGGAGGAGGAGGAGGAGGAGGTGGAGGAGGAGGAGGAGGAGGAGGGGGAGGGGGAGGGGGAGGGGAGGGGGGAGGAGGAGGGGGGAGGAGGAGGAGGGGGGAGGAGGAGGGGGGAGGAGGAGGAGGAGGAGGAGACAGCTGCCAGCATCAGCAGTTTAGACTAGAGTGGTAATGGTTGACAGGGAAGAAGAGAAAAGAATGGGAGAGAGATTCCAGAATGGTCAGGTCTTGGGTAGTTCTGTGGCTTTAGGCTAAGGGACTTCAGAACAAAGGAGCCAAATGTCAGGTCCAGCCCCTCCCCATGCAAGCGCCCCGACGCATCTGTGGGCTTCTCTGTGGTGTGCGGGTGAGCGCCCTGGCTCTCTGCTCCGACATAATCATAGAAGGGGCTTGTCGGGCCTGGGGCTGGCAGCGGGGAGGGCGGTTCACAGGGAAACACAGAAGGTGGGGTCCTGGTGGCTCTGAATTGGATGTGGCTCCCACTCACCATCCCTGAGGATCTGTAAGGGTCGAAGTGTGACCCCAGTATTGTCACCCTCAGAGAGCTGGAAGGGGAAGCCCAGGACTCACAGGCCCTAAAAGATGTGGCTCCCGTAAGGGGGAAGGGTGTGGCTGGACACCTGCCTGTGATCATCTGGTGACTCATCTGGTTTGAAAGGTCATTCCAGATGATTCCATCTCTCATGCCTGGTGGGTGAGCTGAGGAGGGAGGAGGGGGAGGGCTTGGGGCATCCAGCCGGTCCCTCCCCACCTGAGAGCCTGTCCTCCTGTCCCTCCCCATCTGCCTGCGAGGCAGGAGGTGGGATCCCAGATTGTGGGCAGGGGGTCCTGGGGCTGTCCCTACTCAGCTCTTGTGGTCTACAGGGAGGGGCTGGTTTGGGGACACCCAGAGTCACCTTGGGCATCGAGCAGCCCTGGATATAGTCCACCCTGCTCCATGCATCCCTGTGGGAGCCTAGGGTGTAACCCCAGACTCCTGCCCTCTCTCCTGGGTGTCATTTTATTCTGCCCATTGCTCAGATGAGGAAACTGAGGCTCAGACCCTTTTGCCCAGGACCAGTGAGGGGACGGAGCCCAGGTTAGGCCCAGGTCTCCAAGCTCCCTGATGACGTCCCACTGTCTAGTGGGGCTGGGGCATCTTTTCCAGGGGTGGGGGACTGTCTGTAAGAGGCATGGAACCCCGTGCAATGGGAGGTGAGGCTGCTACAGAAGGCAGAGGGGTCTTTAAGAGAGGGGGTCCTGAGTGCTTGTAGGAGGGTAGACAGCTGTCCCTGTGGGGAGACTCCCAGATTGGCCCTTGCAGGCTGGGTCTCTGCAGCCTCAGACACCCTTCCCCTCCCGGACCCCCCATTTCTACGTGTCCGGGCAGGTGGCAGCTCAGTGGGGCAAGGTGGTGGGGCGGGCAGGGCTGTTTTAGCCTGTGTGGGGGAGACTGTTCCGCCTCTTTAGCCTTTCCGCCCCCATCGCCCTGAGACCCCCAGCCCCTAGCAATCCCTGCTCACCCACTGCCAAGGGAGCCGCGCTGTTACCACAGCTGTTGCCGCACCTGGCAGCACCATCAGCATTGGACACCAAAAAGGGCTCTGGTTTTTGTCCTTAGGACAATTTGTTCTGTCTAGGCACAAAGCATCCCATCTGTCCCTGTCCCTCCCTGCCTCAGTTTACCCCCTACTTATCTCCTCCCCCCCCTGGGATTCTGGGCTCCTGCCTCCCCGTGGTATCAATGAGAGGAAACTGGCCCTTCTTTCAATGACCTCTGTCTAAGTTTATTTCATGTATATATCCACATGTATTTTTTTTTCTGATCAGTTACAAAAATACTTTTCCTCTGGAGTTACAATTTAAACGATATTTGAGGGCAGCCAAAGCTATTGACCAGGTGACAGTGATGAATTAGAGATGGTAATTCCAATTCATCCACCACCCCCAGGAGCCCACCTGCCCCTCCTCCAAAATTACTGTTGGGGGCGAGGGCTTCGATGAGGAGGCAGCTCCCACCCTGTGGGACTCCGGGACCCTGGGGTGGGTGTGAGGTGAGGTCCCAGCCCCATGGGAGCCGGGTTGGGGGCTTGGATTGGCCTAGAGGGGCCCAGAATCTCAGAGTGTCACATCCAGAACCTGGCTGCACACACACTTTACAGATGGGTAAACTGAGGCATTCCGAGGCATTCCCCTCTCTCCCCCACTATGCCCCCTGATCCAGGAAGGAGGAAGGAGGCTGCACTTTCACTCTGGGTGAGGACAGAGACCCACCAGGCCTGGGGACACAGGGGTCTTCCAGCCACCCCTCCTGTCTCTCCTTTTCTTTGTCTCTCTTTGCTTCTTCCCTCTCTTTTTGTCTTTCTTTTCCTCTGTTCCTTTCGGTGGCTTTGGCGTCTCTTTCTCTCCCCACCTCCAGGCTCTGTTTTCTCTGTTTCTGTCTCCACGGTGTTCTCTGTCTCTGTCTGTCTGTCTCTCCTTGTCTCTCTCCGCCTCTGCCCCTTCCCTTCTCTTCGTCTGTCTATATGCGCTCCCGCCGTGTCGCCTTCTCTCTCCTGGCCCGGCGCACGACACACCCTAAAGTTGTCGAGGAGGCCCAGGGAGACGCCGGGGATGGGGCCGCGGGAGCACGGAGGGCGGCGAGTCCTCGCCCTGCCGGGTGTGAACGGTGCGGAGGGGACAGATTCCTCTTTCCTAGAGCATGAGCGCGCCAGGCACTAGCGGTGCTTTGGCTGTCGCCGCTCGGGCAAATGCTTGAGAGTGGGGACCCCCGCCGCCTTCCCCAACCGCTGTGACTTGCCGCCAGTTAACCACTTTCCATTTGCGCGGCCGCCGGAACTCAAGGCCGCAGCCGGAGCCTAATCGCCCCGCGGCCCGCGGCCCGCCGCCTCTCACGTCTCAGGCGGAGTCCGGGGTGCAGACGGGGCCCCGCGTGCCCGAGGGGCGGCAGGTGCCCAGGGCTGGGGCTCAGCCAGCCTGCCTGGGTTTGCCAGCCGGACGGCGGCGTCACGGCACGGGCAGCCGCCAGAGGGAGCTGGGGGGCAGGCCGGATGGTCCCTGTTTATTGTCTCCAACACCCCAGCACCCTGCCCAGCCTCAGTGCCTCCCCCCCACCCTGTCCTCCACACTCCTCTGATAAGGCGGCTATTCTAATTGCCTAAAAGGGGAAACCAAGGCTCAGAGATATGAAACCGTTCACCATTGCCAAAAAGCCCGGCGAGCAATGCTGGGACGCAAACGCTGCCTCAGTTTCCCCATCTGTAATTGCACCTGTGTCAGGAAGGGAACGCTGAGGCCTGGGTGGCCATCTGGAGGGCAGAGGGACACACAGACCCAGGGATTGTCACTGGGTAGTCTCTGCACAGCAGCCACCCACCCCCAGGGACCTCTCGCCTGCGGTTTCTCATTCTGTCACCCTCAGGCAGATTTAAATGGACTATTCAAATACTGCTCATGGGTCATGCTAGTTACATAAGGTGACAGTGAGAAAAATGGAGAGTGGTGTGGATTCCAGGAGCACTGGTGGGGGACGCAATGT
Source organism: Microcebus murinus (assembly GCF_040939455.1). Lineage (NCBI taxonomy): Eukaryota > Metazoa > Chordata > Mammalia > Primates > Cheirogaleidae > Microcebus > Microcebus murinus. The sequence continues at coordinate 30,464,688 of NC_134119.1, forward strand.
CCCCCAAATATGTGCGCTTGACAGGAGGCTGCAGGTGGTGGGTGTCCCCATGTATAAGCCATCCAGCGCTGCGGGGTGGGTGAGAGCCACAGGGTCTAGCAGGTTAGAGCTGTGCCTTTAGCCCACAATCTGGGTGCCCTCCGCCCCCCTGAGGTCAGCCAGACTGCACACTGCAGGCCGTGTCTGTGTGTCGTGACTGAGTGTCCACGGGAACAGGTGTGCCATTGCATATGTCACCCACGGGAAGCAGGACAGAGTGGGTTCTGCCCTTGAGACCGTCCAGGTTCAGGTGGCCATTTCCAACATATCACAATAACCTCCCTGAGCACTTGGTTACCTGCCCCAAAGTGGAGAATTTAAGAATCCCATAAGAGGTTCCAGCTAATCACCTTACTCTGCAGATGGGGGAAACTGAGGCCTGCCTGTCAGTACAGGCTCCTGGAGGTTTCCTGTCCACTTGGGGTGGGGGGAGGGAGAGGCTGGCTGAGGAAGAATGATACTCCAATCCTCAACTTGCACTCCTTCTTCCACAGCCCCCCTTCCTGGCTGGGCCAGCTGGGGGACACAACCAGCCCCCAACCTGCTCCTTAGTGAGGCCCTCCTAGAGCCCCTGCCTGCCCCTGCCCTTCTTGCCCTTGTGCTCAGAGAGGCCATCGAGCGTGCTAGCCTTGGCAGCTATTGTCCCCTCCCCAGAACCCCCAGGGAAAGAGACCCTCCACATGGGCCAGGGGTTCCCCTGTACCCCCACACCAGCTCCCAGGAAGTGGGGGCCTGGCCAGGCTGCCTCTCTGGGGGCAGGTGTGGACTCCTGCTGCAGTCAGCTGGGAAGGCGGATTGAGCAGGGTCCCCAGGGGCCGGTGGCTGAGTGTGAGAGCGAGAGAGACACAGAGATGTAGAGGCAGAGAGATCGGAAACGATTCAAAGCTTGGGGAGAAACCGAGGAAATGAAAAAGCAAGCGACAAATAAATAGAGCCCCTTTGTCCCAATAGAGTGAAGAGAGAAGTAGAAATCAGAGACACAGAACCAAAAGGCAAGGCATGCAGGGCGCGCCCCGAGGCAGGAGTGAAGTTGCTGGGTGTGAAAGCCTCGGGGCAGCCAGAGCCCAGGGCCCTGCGGGCCGCCCCTCCTCGACCATTCTTGGGTGACCTTTGCCAGCTGCAGGAGCACAGGAGGGGGTATGATCGCTCAGGCCCAACTACAAAGAAGCGCGCTGGGCCTGGGCTGAGCACAGCTGGCCCGGCCTTTGCAGCTGTGGCTGGGGCCCGGTGCACTGTCCCGGTGCTCCGTGGCACCGGGCTGGAGGCTCAGCGGCCCCCTCCAGGGTCCTTCGGGAGGAGGGGAGTGACACCCCAAGCTGACCACAGCGGCTTGTGGGGGACACCCCCCCAATGCTCGAATGTACACACACACACACACACACACACACACACACACACACACGCAATGAGCTACCTGAGCACTGTTTGAGGGAGATGCCTGGACCCTCCCCGCAGTCTAGAAGAAACTAGTGACCCCTATAAAAGGGCAGAGGAGGCGACGGCATTGGGGGGCGGTACGGGGAGACAGCACAATCCTGTTCTCCCTTTTGGCCACAGTACAAACGTGCAGGGGCACAGATCGCAGTCTAGCTTCCTGCAAGGGGGTCTCGGGCTGGCACAGGGTGTGAGGCGCACTGGGCTGGGCCCTGGGAATGGAGTTAGCCTCTCTTGCGGCGGCGGGGATAGGAGTGCCCAGAGACTGTCAGGCGACTTAAGGATACCAGGAGGGAAGCTTCGTGTTGCATGTCCTAGGGAAGTGGTGGGCACCCCAGCCCACCAAGAGCTGCCTGTCACCCTGCCAGCAAAAGCCACAAAGTTTGCAGCACACACACAGCTCCAAGCAGCCTCAGCTGAGTGGGCCCCATTTGTGAATTGTTCTGGCTTGGTGAGGGGAGGCTCAGGGGTGCTGAGGCCTTCAATTTCCATTTAAAGTATACACACTGGCCGGTGTGGCGTTGGGCACCTGTCGTCCCAGCGGCTTGGGAGGCTGAGGCAGCAGGATCACTTGAGCCCAGGAGTTGGAGGATGCAATGACATATGATGATGCCACTGCACTCCGGCCAGAGTGACAGAGTGAGACCCTGTCTCAAAGAAGAAAGAAGGAAAGAGGAAAGAAAGGAAAAAGAAAGAAAAAAGCCAAGCTGAAGAGCTTCATGGAACAGAGATGCTGAGGGACCCTCAGCCCCAGCACCTGGGGGCCCAAGTCTGACGCCTGAGCACAGATTTCTGGAGGGGAGAAAGTCCTCCAGGAAGGCCCTGCCCCGAGCCCGTCCGGGCTAGCTGGGTGGGTGCCGCTCTGGACAGGACCCTGTGGGCTTCCCCCTGGTCTCCGGATGGGCTCAGAGGCTGTAAGCCCAGCCGGGCGCCCAGCACCTGCTAAGTGCAGGCGTTCATTTAACATGTATGGGATGGATGAGCGACAGATCCAGGTGTATGGGCCTCACACACATACCTGTGATTCCCTGCGCGTCCTTCCTCCCTGATCCCTCGCTGCCCTGCAGACTTCCGCTCCGGCCAGTCTGCGTGGCCTTCCTGGCCTGACCAGACCCTTCCCAAGCCCTGCTTTACAAGACCCCCGAACCCCGCCCTGCCCTCACACACCCTGGGCTCCCTGCAGGCCCCAGCCCTGCCCTGCTGCTCCACAGACCCCAGGCCCCGCCCCCTAATCTGGCCTGGCCCCCAGGTCCCCTCCCTGAGGAAGACTCTATCGGGCCTCGCTTTCTATCGTGGCCCCACCCCAGAGCTCGAACCACCCCTATCCTGGCCCCACCCCCGAGTTCTCATCACACTAGGGCCTCTTCCACAAAATTCCCCATTGGCCCCGCCCTGATGCCAGGCCCCGCCCCCGTCTACCCAGGTCACACCCTAACCTCATCCCGCCCTGCTGTTTGCCTCGGCCCCACCCACATCCTGGGACCCGTCCCTACTTTGGCTGCCCCCTGAGGTCACCGCCCCCACCCTTCCTATTCTGCAAAGATCCTTTGGCCCCGCCTTCTACCTTGACCCCACCCCCAGGTCCCACCCCCTGCCGAGCCCTCTCCCCTACCTTGGCCCCGCCCCAAGGCCCTGCCCCACCCCGCCCCACCCCGGCCCGTTCTTATAGGTTCTCTGGCCCCGCCCCCACCCCGGCTTCTCTTGGCCCCGCCCTCTGCCTTGGCCACACCCCAGATCACGCCCCATGCCCCGCCCCACTTGGCCCCGCCCCACCCACCGTTCTGCTAGGCTTCTCTTGGCCCCGCCCTCTGCCTTGGCCACACCCAGACCATGCCCATGCCCCGCCCCACTTGGCCCCGCCCCTGTCGTGGCGCCGCCCCCTCCCGGACCCTTCTGCAGACTCCCTGGCCCCGCCTTCCGCCCTGGTCCCGCCCCAGCCAGGCCCTGTCCCCAGTTCGCGCGGCGCGTTCCAAGGCGGTTGGCGCCGGGCTAACGGTCCACCATGCCAGCCGCCCTGGACGCCATCGGCCACGTCCTCCCCGGCCCGCCCAGGTGAACGGGGCGCCCCCACTGCTGTGCGTTCCCGGACGCCCGCGCACCCTCTCTGTGCTCCGCCCCCGAGGTTCGAGCGGTCGGGCCTGGAGGGTGCAGGGCGCCTGGACCTGCGCGAATGGAGTTCTGGTTGGACCAGCGGGGGCGGGGCGGAGGCGAGCACCGCGGTGTCTTGTCCCGGACTGGCGGGCGGTCTCGGCCTCCCCAGCCCCCCCTCCACACCATGACCTCGCCCCTTGACGGCGACAAGCCTCAGTTTCCCTCATCTGCCGAATGGACGCGAGCCCCGCCCAGCCTCCCAGCGGCCAGGGCCGGCCCTGCCCCGCCGACACTGGGGACAATGGGGACACCGGGGACTCAGACGTCCACCCTGGATGCTCGGGCTTCGGCAGCTGACCAGACAGACGGAGAGAGGTGGAGAAGCCGAGGCCTCTGGAGCTGGGATGGGGGAGGGACACTGGCGGCAAAGGGGGCAGCCAGCGGCGGCACAAGGCCCAGCTGGGCCGGGCTGGAAAGTATGAACTGAGAACCGAAGGGTGAGGACATGGCCCTGCAGAGGGAACAGCCTGGCCGGGGCCTGGCCAGGAGGGCGCTGCTGGGGTGCTGGCGGGCCGGAGGGGAGCTGCCCAGGGCTGACGCACACTGTTCTACCCTCCACCAGGAACAGTTAAGAATCGGAAAAGCTTGGTGCCATTGAGTCACCAAGACCCAAGATGTAGATCTTGTCAGGACCTGCTTCTGAGGACGTGGTCATCGCCCACTGCTTTCTGGAGTCTAAAGTGAAAGGAGCTTTATTTGAAGGGAAGAGACCAGGGCAGCCTAGTGGAGGAAGAGGCTGGATGGTGCCAGAATTGGAGTTGATAAACTTTTGGGGGAGGAGCCAGCCGGCGGGCAGTGGCAGGGGCCAACACCATTGAGCAGAGTCTGCTCATACCTTTCTCCCTTTTCGGAGCAAGGAAGCTCACCCACCTGACCTACCCCAGGGCAAAGAAGAAGAAAGCTTTCCCTGCAAATACCCCATGGGCCACTAGGGGCCAGTGTTCTAACCTAAAAATCCAGGAAAGACTATTCCATGTGGCTTCCCAAAAGAAGTGTAGGAACAGAGTGAGCCTAACCAAGCCCTGGGGTCAGATGCACCCCGGTTTATTAGAAAAAGAAAAGGATGTGGTGTCCTTGTCGTCGGAAGAAGGCCTCCTGCTGGCAATGAATGGTCCTCTGGGGGCAGGGGTGTCCCCTCCACCAACTCAGGTGGAAACTGGTCCTCGCTGGGCGCCGGCTGCCTCTCCGTGGGCCAGGCCTCTTCCTCCTCCACAGGCTGCCCCTATGAAGATGAGTCCTCTGTACTCGGCAGAGTCTCCGCCACTGTCCCCTCCTTGGCGGCGTGGGGCTCCTCTGGGGAGATGTATGGCTGGCTCTCCCCGAGTACTGGGGTACTCCCAGATGACGCCTTCTCCTCTGAGGATTCTGTCTGGCTGCCCGAAAACGGCTGGCCCAAAGGCAATGGCTCGGTTGCTGAAGGTTGTGGCTGACTCTCTGGAAGGGACAGCTGGTGTTCTTTGGGCAGTGCTGGTTCCTTCGGAAGAGAAAGTGACCACTCCTTGGCTGACAGCAGATTCTTAGGAAGAAGTGGCCTCTGCTTGGGTGTGAGTGGCGGCTCCTGTACCGTCCAGAGCTTCTGGAAAGACCCAGATTCCCTGTTCATGCCAGCGGGCAACATGTTGTGGGAGAACCTTGGTTGTCTGAAATAACAGCCGGCGGCCTGTCCACAGACAAGGATGAGCTCATCTCGGAAGAGGGATTCATCTCTTCGAAGGACACCTCCCCCTGGTGGTGTCTCAGCCTCCCCAGGGACGACAACTTCCTGAAATGGCAGCATGAGCTATTTGGGCTGGACAGCAGCTCTTCTTCAGATGAGACTGTGGAATCAGATACCAACTGACTGCTGCTCCCTTGTGGCCTCTGCAGAATCGTGCCCTGAGTGATGAGGCCTGCGTAGCCCTCACGGTGGGAGAAGGCATAGCTGGAACGCCGGCCGAGGGACCCCCGATGTAAATGGGGTGTGGGCTCCACGGTGAAAATTTCCTCAGCTGGGGCTGCTTCCTCCGCCTCCTTCTGCAAAGCAAAGGGGGAAAGCAGGGTCACGTGGCTCCCACACTTTGTCGATTGGTTTCAGGTCACCCACCCACCAGTGGGGGCCAGTTCAGAGCCCTGGGCTACCACTGATTGGCCAGGTTCTTCCCTACACAAGGTGAGCAGTTAGTCCTCCCTGGAAAAAAAAATTTTTTTTGAGACAGAGTTTCACTCTGTTGCCCAGGCTAGAATGCCGTAGCGTCAGCCTAGCTCACAGCAACTTCAAACCCCTGGGTTCAAGCAATCCTCCTCCCTCAGCCTTCAGAGTAGCTGGGACTACAGGCATGCACCACCATGCCCAGCTACTTTTTTTTCTATTTTTAGTTGTTTGGCTAATTTCTTTCTATTTTTAGTGTTCTAATCTAAAAATCCAGGAAAGACTATTCCATGTGGCTTCACAGAAAGAAGTGTAGAAACAGAGTGAGCCTAACCAAGCCCCGGGGTCAGATGCACCTTGGTTTATTACAAAAAGAAAAGAATGCAGTGTCCTTGTCACTGGAGGAAGGCCTCCTGCTGGCTGCTTGACATTTACTGGCAATGAATGGTCCTCTGGGGGCAGGGTTGCCCCTCACCAACTCAGAGAAACTGGTCCTCGCTGGGCGCCGGCTGCCTCTCCGTGGGCCAGGCCTCTTCCTCCTCCACAGGCTGCCCCTATGAAGATGAGTCCTCTGTACTCGGCAGAGTCTCTGCCACTGTCCCCTCCTTGGCGGCGTGGGGCTCCTCTGGGGAGATGTATGGCTGGCTCTCCCCGAGTACTGGGGTGCTCCCAGATGACGCCTTCTCCTCTGAGGATTCTGTCTGGCTGCCCGAAAACGGCTGGCCCAAAGGCAATGGCTCGGTTGCTGAAGGTTGTGGCTGACTCTCTGGAAGGGACAGCTGGTGTTCTTTGGGCAGTGCTGGTTCCTTCGGAAGAGAAAGTGACCACTCCTTGGCTGACAGCAGATTCTTAAGAGGAAGTGGTCTCTGCTTGCGTGTGAGTGGCGGCTCCTGTACCGTCCAGAGCTTCTGGAAAGACCCAGATTCCCTCTTCATGCCGGCTGGCAACATGTTGTGGGAGAACCTTGGTTGTCTGAAATAACAGCCGGTGGCCTGTCCACGGAGAAGGATGAGCAGCCGGTGCTACGTGGAGACGGCGGGCATTGACAGGTAAGGAGCTGCCACGTAGCCAGCGCCCTGGGGTGCTTTGGTGCTCGATGCAGAGGAGCCCCACTCTGCCAGCTGTCACAGAGGCAGCCAGCCAAGCCCTCCCCTCTCAGATACTTTGGTCTCAGATACTCCTGCATTTCTGCAGGCCCCACTGTGTGCGCCTTAGGGTGGGAAGGCCATGACCTACACCACGGGCCATTGTCAATATGCTAGGTGGCCCTGAGCAAGGTCCTCTACCTCTCTGGGCCTCAGCCTTTTGATTGGCAGCCGGCGCATAGTAGGTGTTCAGTGAAAATGTTTGCATGACTCTGGAGGAAGGGGGCTGCTTGCATCGGGGTAACATCTCTCTCTTCCCCCTCTCACCTTTCTCTTCCCCTTCCTCCCCTCCCCTTCGCCAGAGACACCAACTTGAAGTTCAGACAGGCCCTGATGGTCACCCACCACAAGCTGACCAACACAAGGAAGATGGCATCCTTCCGAGGTGAGAGGCGTTGGTGCGAGGTGGCCGTCCTGCGCACCCCACCTGGGCCTCTGTTTCCTGTCCCCCAAATCAGGGCAAAAGCTGGTAAAAGCTGGGATTTGGGGTTGTCTTGTTACTGTTGTTACAAAACCTGCTGCGGCACTTTATTTAACGGTGTTAAATTTAAGAGTAACACAGACGCCTTTGATCACATCATCGTTTCATCAGAAAGGCAGCTGTGTGCCCGGGCTGCCGACCCACGTGGTGGGACAGGCTGGCCATCCACACTCCACCCCTTGGCAGTCTCTTATTGTCCAGCTGGAGTGTTTCCCCCAGGTAGTGTGAACACAGTTACTGTTTGCTGCAGCCCAGTGAAGGGGGGACGGTTTTGTTTTGTTTTCTTGTCTTGTTGCAAAGGCAAGTGGACAGGTTTTCTTCTTGTCTTGTTGCAAAGGCAAACTACTCTAACTGGTTCAAGAGCACAATCTTTTACTTGGGCCACAGCCTCCTTCCTCCTGACACCCAAGCACCATCTTTTCCCTTTTTCCTGTCTGTCCCTGATGTCTAGGAAAAGGCTTTAGCTTCAGTAGAAGGCAGCCACAGCCATCCTCTCTTCTAATTGTCCTGGTAGCCCCAGAACTTGGCCCCCACTATGTTACCCCATGAAGGGACAGGGTCAGAGAGAGGCACTTCCCACTGGATCAGGGAGACCCCAGGTGCTAGGCAAGTAGGCTCTCCCTAGGTGGTGGCCTGGTCCAGCTGCCTCGGCACTCCTGCAGGGCAGAACCCCATTTTTCAGAGGAGGAGACCGAGGGTCAGAGCTCCACCCATACCAGCATAGAGGTCTCCGATTCCCACACCCAGGACTAAGTCAGGTTCCTGATGGCTACAGCGGAATGGGGCAGACAGGCAGGGACCATGCAAGAACCCTGTGGCCCCTCCTCCTTTGGGGTCCGAGCTCCCACCCCAGGGTCATGTCATCGCTCACTGAGTACTTCCCTGGGCCAGGCCTTTGCACCCTGAGTCTGCTTCCTGAAAGAAGCTCGGCTGACAATGCCCCGTTGCAGGGGCACCCAAGAACGGGGACTGGGGGCAGCTAGCGGTCCCTGCGTGGCCAACCACCACAGGCAGGTGGGCAGCATCTGGGGTGCTGGGAGGTGGAGGACACCCTGGTACCCCACCCTGCTGGCTGCCTGTTCCCACTTTCCTGTATTCTGGGGCTCTGCCCCCCCTGGCACCAGCTGGACATGGTTTTTCAGAAAGTGGGACAGCAACAGACACAACGTCATCCCCCAACCACCCGTTACAGTTACATTAGCATCAGGAAAGAGTACATTAGTCATGCACCATATCTAATCCCGCCGTGTCTTTTTTTTTTGCTTCATTTTTCTTCCTTTTTTTCCTTAAATTACATTTGAAGACTGAACACATAGAATAATAAATAAATACTCTTTAAGACATGACTCCGAAAACCAAGAAAACTGAACAAACCAGAAAACAGAAAAGTAACCCTCTCTCTCCCTTTCTCTCCCCCTCTCTCTCTCCCCTCCCCTTTCCTAAAGGCCTCATTTAAATAAGAAATCTGTAAAGCTGCCAGTCCTTGCTCTCAATCTGTGGCCACCACATTCCCTCCTGACTCCTTCCCAGGCCACCAGCGCTCTGCTCCCGCCACCCTGACATTCAATACGTCTCTCCCGAGGGACTCGTCAAACACATGACATGCCATCGTCTGCAAAATTATAATTTAACGGTATACAGCTTCAAGTCACACATTCCAAAAACTAGCTAAGGATTTTTCTAAACATAAACTATACATTAAATATTTTGAGGTATTTCAGAGAAAATTGTCAAAAGCTCAAAGGAGTTGTGCCAGAGGTATCATTCCCCGTGTGGAAAATGCTCTTTGGTATGTGACAACCGACTGGGTCTGGGGGTGGCGGGGTGGGGCAGGGGGCAGGTTGGGGTGACAGCCCACTGGGGGGCTGGGGGGTAACAGGAGCTGGTGTGTGTGTGTGTGTGTGTGTGTGTGTGTGTGTGATATGAAGGTGTTTGAATAGGATCCAGGAGTTCCAGGCTGTGACATTGGGGCTTGGTCCAACCCGACCACAATTCATCATAACTAGAATGTTCCACATCCAAAAGGATCCAGAGCTTATACTTTCCTAGCAGGGGACAAAAAAGGGGCCCTGCCCACCTGACCGTTGGGCCTTCGAGGCCAAGGACTGGCCAGGGACTCACCCAGCAGAGGGTGCCCAGGAAACTCCGTCCCCCACTGGCCACTGCCCTGTGGTCAAAGACCCCCCAACATGGATTACCTAAGAAGGTGATGTGGCCGGGGCCACAGTGGGACCCCCCTGGCCCTGATGCACCTCACTGCCTTTGTGGGTCTCTTCCTCCATGAAGTGCATATATACACCATATTGGCATGGAGACAAATATATTAATATGGTCTATAAAAGGTTTCTACCACCTGAAAGTTGTTTTTTCTCCCCCTATTTCTGATATTGAAAGAAATTTAAATGTTTTCATGGGCCCGGGCCTGCTGGGCCCAGAGGATATGTCCAGTGGGCAGGAGAGCTCCCGATCCATGTCGGGAACTCAGGGGTGGGGACAGACCACAACTGGGCCCAGGTTTTAGTGGGCAGTGGGAGGAAGGAGCCTCTTGGAATCGAGCCCCCAGGTACACCACAAAAGGAACAGGATCCAGTATGTGTGCATGTGTCTGTGTGTGCCTGCACGTGTGTGCATGTATGCCCATGTGTGCTTGCCTATGTGTGCATGCATGTGTGCACATGTGTGCCTGCATGTATGTATATGTGTGCCTGCATGTGGGGCTGCATTGTGTGTGGACCTGCATGTGTGTGCATATGTGTGCCTGCATGTGTGTGTCTGCATGTGTATGCATGCGTGTGCCAGCGTGTGTGTGCCTCCATGTCTGTGCCTCCATGTGTGTATTAGGGAGAGGGTTCATTGCTGAGCAGGAATGGGGACCATTTTTACTTTTAGGATTCTGCCCCAACACTCAAATGTTTTAGAAGCATCACTCAGATCCAGCTGCTTAAAAAGTGGGGAGAACAGCCAGTTGATAAGGACAAGAGAACACTCCATACATATCTTTGGTTCAAGAAGAAAACACTGACTTCACTATCCTCTCTCTCTCTCTCCCTCTCTCTAGTGGGGAAGGGGCAGCCCCAAGCCAGTCCCACCTCCACAAGATGAGCCACCAGGCTGTGGCATGAGAGAACAAAAAGCAGAGACCAACCCTGGAGGCCTGACCCTGCTGTGGCCCCTCTTCTCTGCCCCTACACCTCTGTCCCTCCAACTGCTGCTCAGCCGACTGGCCCCACCTATGCCTGCCAGCCCCTGCCAGCACCCACCGCCAGGTCCCAATCCCGTCCTCCTTACGTGGCATGGGGGCCTGGGCGGGCAGGGTGTTGTCTTGGTTTGTTTGAGACAGGCAATGTCTTTTTTTATTTTGACTTGTTATTTTTATTTTTAATTTAAACCTGACAACTTGCACAGGGGCCACCCCAGCCCCGGGGGGATCACAGGCCCGCTGCTGCCTTCCCTACAGGGGGCTGGGGTGGGCATGAGCCAGATCCTGGCCCAGTGTGAGCCTGGACCTCTGGGCCCCAGATGGCCGGGTCTGCCTTTGGGCGGCTGGCTTCCAAACTGGCCGCCACCTGCCCACCTGGACCTCTGCGACCTCAGACATTGTCTTCCATCGGAGCCCCATCCTTTTGTGGGGGACTCCCACATCCCTCCTCCCCACACCCCTGGGCAGGAACCGAATAAATGTCTGTATGGATTTTAGATTTCACTGCTGTGGTGGTGGTCTTGTTGTCAGACAAGACGCACCCTGTGAGGCCACTGTCCCTGTGGCCAGGACCCACTCTTCCCTGCCAATGTGGGGAAACAAATGGAATCTTGTTCGCCTTCATAAAACCAGTTTGAAGCCCTGGTTGGCTGCACCTCTGCAGCCTGTCAGCTTCCAGCCCCTCTCTGAGGGACGGTGGCTGGGCCCTGGGAATGGAGTTAGCCTCTCTCGCGGCGGTGGGGATAGGAGTGCCCAGAGACTGTCAGGCGACTTAAGGATACCAGGAGGGAAGCTTCGTGTTGCATGTCCTAGGGAAGTGGTGGGCACCCCAGCCCACCAAGAGCTGCCTGTCACCCAGCCAGCAAAAGCCACAAAGTTTGCAGCACACACACAGCTCCAAGCAGCCTCAGCTGAGTGGACTCCATTTGTGAATTGTTCTGGCTTGGTGAGGGGAGGCTCAGGGGTGCTGAGGCCTTCAATTTCCATTTAAAGTATACACACTGGCCGGTGTGGCGTTGGGCACCTGTCGTCCCAGCGGCTTGGGAGGCTGAGGCAGCAGGATCACTTGAGCCCAGGAGTTGGAGGATGCAATGACATATGATGATGCCACTGCACTCCAGCCAGAGTGACAGAGTGAGACCCTGTCTCAAAGAAGAAAGAAGGAAAGAGGAAAGAAAGGAAAAAGAAAGAAAAAAGCCAAGCTGAAGAGCTTCATGGAACAGAGATGCTGAGGGACCCTCAGCCCCAGCACCTGGGGGCCCAAGTCTGACGCCTGAGCACAGATTTCTGGAGGGGAGAAAGTCCTCCAGGAAGGCCCTGCCCCGAGCCCTTCTGGGCTAGCTGGGTGGGTGCCGCTCTGGACAGGACCCCGTGGGCTTCCCCCTGGTCTCCGGATGGGCTCAGAGGCTGTAACCCCAGCTGGGCGCCCAGCACTGCACCTGCACTTAGCAGGCGTTCATTTAACATGTATGGGATGGATGAGCGACAGATCCAGGGGCATGGACCTCACACATGCCCCTCTTACCTGCGATTCCCTGCTCGTCCTTCCTCCCTGGCCCCACGCTGCCCTGCAGACCTACACTCCGGCCAGTCTGTGTGGTCTTTCTGGCCTGACCAGACCTTTCTGGCCCTTCCCAAGCCCTGCGTTACAAGACCCCCGAACCCCGCCCTGCCCTGACACACCCCGGGCTCCCTGCAGGCCCCAGCCCCGCCCTGCTGCTCCACAGACCCCCAAGGCCCCGCCTCCTTCCCTAGCCCCGCCCTCAGGTCCCCACCCTGACCGTGCTCAGGAAGGCCCCTTCCGTCCGGCCACGCCTTCTACCGTGGCCCCGCCCCAGAGGCTCGAACCATCCCTATCCTTGCCCCGCCCCTGAGTTCCCATCACTCTCGGGCATTCTGCAAAGTTCCTCTCGGCACTGCCTTCTACCTCGGCCCCGCCCCTGTCTATCCAGGCCACGCCCTAACCTGACACCGCCCCTCTTTCTGCCTTCGCCCCGCCCACCATCCTAGGACCCGCCCCTACCTTGGCCGCGCCCCGAGGCCCCGCCCCCTCTCTTCCTGTTCTGCAAGGCTCCTCTGGTCCCGCCTTCTACCTTGACCGCGCCCCTACGTCCCGCCCCTGTCGACCACCCACCCCTACCTTGGCCCCGCCCCCAGCCCAGTCTGTTATGCAAAGCTCTCTGGCCCCGCCTTCCCCCGACCCCGCCCCTGCCCATGCCCCACCCCCACCCCAGCCCGTTCTTCAAGGCTTCTGTCGGCCCCGCCCTCTCCCTGGCCACGCCCTCGGGTCCCGCCCCAGGCGTGGCCCCGCCCAACCCCACTGGGCCACGTCCCGGCCCGTTCCCCGGGTCCCCGGCCCGCCCGCGTCGCGGGTTCCAAGACGGTTGGCGCGGGACTAAGGGTGGCAGCACGCCGGCCATCCTGGATACCGGCGGCCCGCCCCAGGCAGCCCGGCCCGGCCCGCCCCGCCCGTTCATGTGATCCAGGGAGCCTCCACTGCTGCTGTGCGTCCCCGGGCGCCCGCGCAACCTCTCTGGGCTCCGCCCGGGCTGAGGGCTGCGGCGCCGCAGCGGCGGCCGAGAGAGCGCTCCCTGGAGGTTTGTGCGGTCGGGCCCGGGAGAGTGCGGAGCGCCGGGGGCCTCCGGGAAGGGGGTTCTGGTCGGACCAGCGGGGGCGGGATAGAGGTTAGCACCATGGCTGTCTCTGCCTCGGTTGCCCGCCCCAGCCTCCCCTCCACAACGCGACTCCGCCCCTTCTGGACAAGGAGCCTCAGTTTCCCTCATCTGCCGAATGGGCGCGGGCCCCGCCCAGCCTCCCAGGAGCCAGGGCCAGCCCTGCCCCCGCCAGGCCCCGGGGACACCGGTGACTCAGACACCCTCCCTGGGCGCTCGGCTTTGGTAGGCGACCAGACGGAGAGAGTGGAGGAGCCAAAGCCTCCGGAGCTGGGATGGGAGACCGCGGGAGCAAGAGGGGCGCCCAGCGGCGGTGCAAGGCCCAGCCTGGCCGGGCTGGGAAGTATGAACTGAGACCCGAAGGGTGAGGACATGGCCTGGCAGAGGGAACAGCCTGGCCGGAGGCCTGGCCGGGAGGGTGCTGGCAGGGCGCAGGGGAGCTGCCCAGGGCCCCCTCAAATTCCTGAACTTGTTAGTGGAGAAGGTTCCCTCCCTGGTGACAGTCCCCTGCCCCGAGCAGTCCTGAGGCCATACTCAGACCTGTTAGAGCAGCTTGCCCCTCGGATAACATCTCACCCTGGGGTTCATTCAGTCAACAAATTGGGTACTGGTGGGGCAGAAGGCAGGAGGGCTGCAGTGAAACCAGGCCGAGGTGGGCAGTGGGAGCAGTGGCCAGAGGTTGGCGTGTCCAGCTCTGCTGCAGGTTTGGGGATTAGCTGGGACCCCTGCATCTGAGAGTGTCCAGGCAGGGCAGGATACACAGCTAGTGGCTGGACCTTCTGAGCCCAGGGAGGAGGCAGGGACAAGCGTGGGAGATGACATTTGCCCCCAGGCCTTGAGTAGATGGCGTTCCTCTAGCCAGGGCTGGGGCCACTCGCGTGACCCAGGGTCCCTCTTCCCCCCGCAGTCCCACCAGCATGGGGGGTCTTACCTACTCAGAAGATCTCCAAGATGGTAACGAGAACACAGGTGCACATCTTGGGCTGAGGCTGGGACGTGGCAGGAGGGAGGAGGGAGGGGATGGGGAGGCCACCCCCAAACCCACATGAGGGGCCTTGCCTGGGGTTCCCGTGTGGTTACAAGTGGTCGGGATACAGGGGCTGCCCAAGCTGCGTGTGTAGCCTTGGTCGCCCCAGAGCCCATCAGTGGGCCTCAGTTCACCCCATCTGCAAAACGAGGGGACCTCAGTGGGTGTCCCAGGACCTGTCCTCTGAGTCCAGGGACTGGCCCACAGCTGGGCCAGGGGGTGTCTTCAGACCCACCTACTATGTGCAGGGGCCGGGCAGGCCCCTCCTGTTTGTTTATGGCTTGCGTCTCTGACCAGGAGCTGGGCATCCCCAGCTGGGTCCCTTGGCCCCGTAAGCCCTCCCCTGGGGTGTCGTTAGAGGTGTTTGTCCTGGGCCTGGCTCTCCAGCGACACCAGCTCTGCCCTCACCGCAGCGTTCACCTGGGACGTAAAGGCCAACAGCCGTGCTTACCACTGGCAGTTCAAGGAGAAGGTGTTTCTGTGCTGGCACAGGCAGAAGTACAAGGTGGGCAGCCCCTCACATGCCCCCAGAGCCGCCAGGCTCGGCCCCGGCACTTGGCCTTGAGTTTGTTCCATGGTGTTACTTGCACAGTGAGGACCATGGCACATGCCTGTGCTCACCTCGCCTCTGGTGTGGGGGAGTTACGTCTCCTTTGCCCTGTCCCACTGCACATTAAAGGACAGTGTGTCCCTCAGGGCTCCCCCACCCAAATCCCTCCTGGTGTCTACCTTGGGGATCCCAGCTCAGTGAGTCTTTGCACTCAGTAGGTGCCCAGTAAATGCTGGCTCATGGCTTTGCATTCAGTAGATAATTAATCCTGGCTCCAAGACTTTGCATTCAGCAGGTGCTCGATAAACTCTGGCCCAGCAGATGCTTACTTAGTGGGGGCCCAGGTGGGGCAGGGCCAGCCTCGCGCCCCCATGCCAAGCGCTGGCTCTCATTCCAGACCAACATCATCCGCACGGCCAAGTACAACTTCTTCTCCTTCCTGCCTCGGAACTTGTACGAGCAGTTCCACCGCGTGTCCAACCTGTACTTCCTCCTGATCGTCATCCTGCAGGTGGGGGTTCACTGAGTGGTGCCCATGCTGCTTCCTCTCCCTGCTCCCCTCCTGGCCAAGTCGTCCTTTGGAGCCACGGCAGGAGTGTCACCTCCTCCAGGAAGCCCTCCCTGACCATACGCAGCTTGGGCAGCCCCTGTATGACTTTATGTATTTGTCTATGTGATGGGTGGGTCAGTGCCCCACTCCCCACAGAACCTCACTGCTGGGTTCCCACTGCTCGGCCCAGGGCCTGGCACACAGGAGGTGCTCAATACGTGTTGAATGATGAAAGTGGATGGGCAGACCCTCCAGGTCCGAGGAGGGTGGCCTCTTATGCCCTGCTCGCACCTGCTGGGCACAGCCCCTTCCCGGCTTGGACAGCCCTGGTCATACCACCACCCCCGGCCCGTCTGCGGAACGGACCTTGACAGTGCGGAGGAGGAAGAGGGAAGGGTCCAGAGTGGCGGGCCGGGCGGCATCCGCCAGGGCACCTCCCACTGGCATCACGAAGCCTGAGGCCCGGCCCTGGGCTGTGGTGGTGGCGCTCAGACCTCAAGGAAGACCCCAGGAGCAGCGAGGCCAGGGCTTGGGGGGCTCCCCGGAGGAGGCGGCATGGGAGCTGGGCCAGGAAGAAGAGGAGTTTGCTGGGGGCCAGCGCAGGGGGAGGGACTCGGCGATGTGGGGTCCAGGGGCTGGGATGGCTGGGTGGCCAGGCAGGAGAGGCGGGAGGGGGAGGCCCCCAGAAGGACAGGGGGGTTGGCTCGCCCGGCTGGCCTGTGTGACCCGCCAGGCCCACGGCAGGGCATCCCTGAGATCTCCACGCTGCCCTGGTTCACTCTCTTCACCCCGCTGGTCTGCCTCGTCCTCATCCGTGCCACCCGCGACCTGGTGGACGACATCGTGAGTGGAGCTGGGGGAGCCGCCTGGGGGTGGGCATGGGGTGGGAGAGGCAGGCCGTCCCTCTGACCTGCTCCTTCGTGGCCAGGGCCGGCACAGGAGCGACAGAGCCGTCAACAACAGGCCCTGCCAGGTCCTCGTGGGGAAGAGGTGAGGCCTGCCCCCAGTCTCCTGGCTGAGTCTGGCAGGGACCCAGACCCGCATTTATTAGGCTCCTGTCACCAGTTGTTAGCCCTGCCAGAGCTTAGTCTGAAGAGGACGAGGGTGTGGGACTGGGAGGGTCCCTGGGCAGGAGCGTGGGCGCCGGGGTTGGGGGGAGGTCAGGGAAGCCTTCGGGGGGGGGGGGGCAGGCAGCCACCTAGCTGGCCTTGCGGCTGCCAGGGTGCAGAGCCCAGCGGGAGTAAAGACCTGGGGTGGGTGGGGACTCCACAAGCCAAGCGCCCCCAACCCAGCTGGCCCCTCAAGACCTGCTCGGGCTCAGTGGGGGCGGCGGGGGGCCCACCTCTCATGCCCCCACTCCATGCAGCTTCATTTGGCAAAAATGGAAGGATCTGTGTGTGGGAGATGTGGTCTGTCTCAGCAAGGACAGCATAGTCCCGGTGAGCTGGCATCATCTGCCCCAGCGTGCCCCTCCCTGTGAGCGCCCGCCTGCCAACGCCCCCAACCCCGTCCCCGCCTGGCCTCTCCTGCTTATCTTCCATCCCCTCCCACAACACTGCCCCTGCGCAGGCCGACTTGCTCTTGTTGGCCAGCTCGGAGCCCAGCAGCCTGTGCTACGTGGAGACAGCAGACATCGACGGGTAAGGAGCAGCCAGGTCGCCGGGAGCTTGGGGTGCCTTGGCACATGGCCCAGAGGAGCCCCACTCTGCCAGCTGCCACAGAGGCGGCCAGCCAAGCCCTCCCCTCTCAGATACTTTGGTGTCAGATACTCCTGCATTTCTGCAGGCCCCACTGTGTGCGCCTTAGGGTGGGAAGGCCAAGGCCTCCACCTCGGCCCATTGGCAAATGTGCTGGGCGGCACCAGGCAAGGTCCTCTCCCTCTCTGGGCCTCAGCTTTCTGATTGGCAGCTAGCGCATAGTAGATGCTCAGTGAAAATGTTTGCATGACTCTGGAGGAAGGAGGCCAGGGCTCCTTGCACTGGGGAGACATCTACCCCTCCCCCTCTCACCTTTCTCTTCCCCTTCCTCCCCTCCCCTTCGCCAGGGAGACCAACTTGAAGTTCAGACAGGCCCTGATGGTCACCCACCACAAGCTGACCAACACAAGGAAGATGGCATCCTTCCGAGGTGAGAGGCGTTGGTGCGAGGTGGCCGTCCTGCGCACCCCACCTGGGCCTCTGTTTCCTGTCCCCCAAATCAGGGCAAAAGCTGGGATTTGGGGTTGTCTTGTTACTGTTGTTACAAAACCTGCTGCGGCACTTTATTTAACGGTGTTAAATTTAAGAGTAACACAGACGCCTTTGATCACATCATGGTTTCATCAGAAAGGCAGCCGTGTGCCCGGGCTGCCGACCCACGTGGTGGGACAGGCTGGCCATCCACACTCCACCCCTTGGCGGTCTCTTATTGTCCAGCTGGAGTGTTTCCCCCAGGTAGTGTGAACACAGTTACTGTTTGCTGCAGCCCAGTGAAGGGGGGACGGTTTTGTTTTGTTTTCTTGTCTTGTTGCAAAGGCAAGTGGACAGGTTTTCTTCTTGTCTTGTTGCAAAGGCAAACTACTCTAACTGGTTCAAGAGCACAATCTTTTACTTGGGCCACAGCCTCCTTCCTCCTGACACCCAAGCACCATCTTTCCCCTTTTTCCTATCTGTCCCTGATGTCTAGGAAAAGGCTTTAGCTTCAGTAGAAGGCAGCCACAGCCATCCTCTCTTCTAATTGTCCTGGTAGCCCCAGAACTTGGCCCCCACCATGTTACCCCATGAAGGGACAGGGTCAGAGAGAGGCACTTCCCACTGGATCAGGGAGACCCCAGGTGCTAGGCAAGGAGGCTCTCCCTAGGTGGTGGCCTGGTCCAGCTGCCTCGGCGCTCCTGCAGGGCAGAACCCCATTTTTCAAAGGAGGAGACCGAGGGTCAGAGCTCCACCCATACCAGCATAGATGTGTCCGATTCCCACACTCAGGACTAAGTCAGGTTCCTAATCCCTACGGCAGAATGGGGCAGACAGGCAGGGACCATGCAAGAACCCTGTGACCCCTCCTCCTCTGGGGTCCCAGCTCCCACCCCACGGTCATGTCATCACTTACCGAGTACTTCCCCAGGAAGTACTCGGTAAGGGCCTTTGCACCCTGAGCCTGCTTCCTGAAAGAAGCGCGGCTGGCAGTGCCCTATTGCAGAGCGACAGGGAACTGGGTTATTGTGGACAGTAACAGCAGGGTGCCTGGGAGCCCACCCCCAGGTGGGGGTCCCTTCTCTCCTTCCCTCTTCACATACTTACTGAGCACCTACCACGTGCAGGTGCTGGGTTGTGCCCTTGGCTCAAGTGTGGCCAAGACAAGGCTGGTGCCTGCTCTCTCGGAGCTCACAGACATTACTGACACCATCACACAAATAGCCCAGGTCCTAGGATCAGGACCACGAGGGAGGGGGCTGGGCAGGGACTGATCTGGCTGTAGGATCAGGGAACTGTGGGTCCGTGCAGAGGGAACAGGGGTTACTTTGGGGCAAAGGGGTTGCCCAAGAAGGTGTCTGGGGCTGGAGGGTGACAGGAATGTCCCCGCCTGCACTGATTAGAGAGGGGTGGTGGCAAGGAGCCCAGCCGGGATGGGGGGCCCAAGCCCAGCCACGACATTGGTCCGCTGGCCGCTCCACTGCCCACAGGCCGGGTGATGTGTGAGGAGCCCAACAGCAGAATGCATCAGTTCGTGGGGCGCCTGGAGTGGAATGGCAAGATGTACCCCCTGGACATTGGCAACCTTCTCCTCCGCGGCTGCAAGATCCGCAACACGGACACCTGCTATGGAATGGTCATCTATGCCGGTATGCCCACCCTAGGGCCCCTGCATCATGAGCCATGCAGGTGGAGGTGGGGGTGGTGTAGGCAGGTGAGAGCCCTAAAGTGGAGGGTGAGGAGATGCAAACCCAGACCACCCAGACCAGGCCGCTGCAGATCTGCCCAGTGACACGGGGCTCCTGGCTTCCCTGGGGCCTGGTGCTGAAACTTAAAATGGACATGTTGAGCCAGCACCTTTGTTTAGACTGGAAAAACTAGGGTGCTTATGTATAGATGGAAGGATGGGTGGGTGGGTGAGTGGGTGGATGGGTGGATGGATTGATGGATGGGTGGATGAATAGATGGATGGATGGGTGGGTGGGTAGATGGGTGTATGGATGGGTAGATGGATAGATGGGTGGCTGGCTGGGTGAGTGGATGGGTGGATGGATGGGTGGATGAGTGGATGGATGGGTGGGTGGATGGGTAGATGAATGGGTGGATGAATGGATGGATGGGTGGATGGATGGGTGAGTGGATGGATGAGTGCATGGGTAGGTGTGTGGATGGATGAGTGGGTGGATGGATGGTGGGTGGATGGATGGGTGAGTGGGTAGATGAATGGGTGGATGGATGGATGGGTGGATGGATGGATGGGTGAGTAGATGGATGGGTGGATGGATGGATGGGTGAGTGGATGGATGGGTGGGTGGATGGTTATGTGAGTGGATGGATGGGTAGGTGGATAGATGGGTGTGTGGGTGGATGGTTGGGTGAGTGGATGGATGGGTAGGTGGATAGATGGGTGGGTGGGTGGATGGATGGATGGTTGCAAACCCTGCAGGCTTTGACACAAAGATCATGAAGAACTGTGGCAAGATCCACTTGAAGAGAACCAAGTTAGACCTGCTAATGAACAAGCTGGTAGTCCTGGTGAGTTGCCAGTGGGCACCTGCCCAGCAGGACACAGAGGAGGAGAAGCGGAAGGGCCCCACCCCACAGACAGAAGCTCTGACTGTCATCATTTGGGCCTCAGTTTCTCTCCTCTGCAAAAGGTGCAGCCTGATCCTATGAACAGGTGTTTGGGCCACAGAAGGCTTTGTTAAAATAACGACTTTAAAAGATTTTTTTTTGAGACAGGGTTTCCCTGTGTCACCCAGACTGGAGTACAGTGGTGTGGTCACAGCTCACTGCAGCCTCCAACTCTTGGGCTCCAAAAGTGCCGAAGCCATGGCACCCAGCCTGTATTATGTTTTATCAAATACATTTTGATCTTGATGTTTCTCAAGCCTACAGGAAATAACAACATGCTTACCTACCCTCCACTGAAATGTTAACAATCCTTAACATTTTGGCCAATCAACTCTATGTTTTTAGAAGTAATTGTAATAATAATAATAATAAAAATCAACCACAGGCCAGGTGCAGTGGCTCACGCCTGTAATCCCAGCACTCTGGGAGGCTGAGGCGGGAGTATCGCTTGAGGCCAGGAGTCCAAGACCAGCCTGAGCAAGAGTGAGACCTCATCTCTACTAAAAAGAAGAAAAACTAGCTGGGTACAGTGGTGACGCCTGTAGTCCCAGCTACTTGGGAGGCTGAGGCAGGAGGGTTGCTTGAGCCCACAAAGGAGTTGGAGGCTGCAGTGAGCTGTGATGATGCCACTGCACTCTAGTCTGGGTGACAGAACGAGATCTCATCTCAAAAAAAAAAAAGAAAGGAAAGAAAGAAAAGAAAAAATCAGCCACAAAAGCCTGGGCACAACCCTGGAAGTTTCCTTGCCCTCGGGATGCCCAAGCCTCCCCCGCGTTCTCCGAGTCCCATCCTGGTGCAGAGCTGGGGACCCCGTCTGCCCTTGGACTGGTCCTGCTGGCGTCCCTGGGGCATCCCAGTGGCCCCTGGCCCTGCACACACTCCCACTCCTGCCACCTGGCAGATCTTCCTGTCGCTGGTGGTCGTGTCCACGGCCCTGGCCGTGAGCTTTGGTCTCTGGACAAGAGAGTTCAAAGACAGGCACCACTACCTCTGGATCCCGTACCGGGGCAGCGTGGCCATGGAGTCCTTCTTCATCTTCTGGGGCTACCTCATCCTGCTGAGCGTCATGGTCCCGATGTCTATGTTCATCATGTGCGTCCCCATGGTCATCGCTTCCCACGGGGCCACAGGGAGGCCCGGGAGGGAGCAAGCCAGCGGCAGGCAGGGCTGGGGGCCTGAGCCCGTGTGCGTTTGCAGGGCGGAGTTCATCTGCCTGGGGAACAGCATCTTCATCAACTGGGACGAGGCGATGTACTACGCACCGAAGGACGTGCCCGCCAAGGCGCGCAGCACCAGCCTCAGCGACCAGCTGGGCCAGGTGGAGTACATCTTCTCAGACAAGACGGGCACGCTCACGCAGAACGTCCTGATCTTCAAGAAGTGCTGCATCGACGGCCACGTCTACGGTGGGGACCCGGCCACTCTGCCCCACCGCCAGGGTCCCCTCCTTCCCCGGGGCCGCCCAGGGGGTCGGCAAGCTCCAAGGAGGCCTCTCCAAGGGGGGCCAGGTGCCCAAGGACAGGGGCTGTAGGAACCCCTCCCCCTGAAATTGAGTGCCAGGGAGCTGAGGCCTGAGGGGTCTTTCCCCAGGTCCGGATTCAGAGAGCAGGACCCTCAAGGTGAGCCCTGCGGACCAGCCCCACAGCGGACCAGCCCCACAGCGCAGGATGCCGGGAGGGATGGGCGGTGACCGACCCACAGCAGGCCCACCCCCCGCCACCCCCAGGGGGACCCCTACCTGTGGAACAAGTTTGCGGACGGGAAGCTGCGTTTCCACAATGAGCAGCTGCTGCATGTCGTGCGAGCCAGGAGGGACAAGGTGGTGCAAGAGTTCTGGCGGGTGCTCGCCATCTGCCACACCGTCATGGTGCAGGAGAAAGATGGTGAGTGCCCCACCGCCACCGCCGCCTCTTCTCCGGCCCCAAGGCCGGCCTCAGAGCGTTTTCACTGGGCTTAGAGCTGAGCCCAGAGATGGCTTAGCGCTGGGATTGGAGGGGGCTGTGTCACTGTCAGGGCTAAAGGGTGTCCCGGGCTGGGTTTGAGCCTGACGAGGTCATCTAGAATGGGACCCAAACACCCAGTTCCCTTGGTGGGGCTTAGAGGTTGTGCAGGCCCGAGGGACCACCATCCCAGAAGTACCTGTTAGCGCCGGCAGGGCCCGTTTCCCCCACCATGCCACGGAGATGGAGGGGCCCTGCCATGTGACCCCAAAAGGGCCCACGTGTGGCCAGCTCTCTGCAAGCATGCGCCTCGCCCCACCCCCCTGCTCCCCTCCCCCCCAGACCTGCTGGTGTACCAGGCGGCTTCCCCGGATGAGGAGGTGCTGGTCTCGGCGGCCCGGAATGTCGGCTACGTGTTCCTGTCGCGCACCCAGGACACCATCACGCTCATGGAGCTGGGGGAGCAGCGGGTCTACCAGGTCCTGGCCATGATGGACTTCAACAGCACACGCAAGCGGATGTCGGTGCTGGGTGAGCCCGGGCAGCCCAGCGCCCCAGGTCCCAGGGTCGGGCTGGGCGGAAGGGGGCATGTGGGCAGCCGGGCCTCTCTCCCCCGACAGTCCGAAACCCGGAGGGCACCATCTGCCTCTACACCAAGGGAGCCGACACCGTCATCTTGGAGCGCTTACGCAAGAAACACACCACAACACTGAGCACAGAGGAGGCCTTGGCTGTGAGTCCCGGCGGGGAGGAAGGCTGTTGTGTGTCTGTGTGTGTGCGCACCCCACAACATACACACCCAGAATGGGAGGTGGCTGAACTCCAAAGTGTACCTGCTCAAAGAAGCTGTCATCTTCTCATTGACACAAGGACACCCTGTGGTTGGGCTTTGGCCTTGGACACTGCCCTCCTCTCCCAGCCAAGCCTGGGTTTCAGGACTCACTCAGCCCTCTCTGCCCCAACCCTTTCCTCCCTGTGGGTGAAGCCCAAACTCCCAGATCAGCCTTCGAGGCTGTCTCTTTCTGTCTCCTGCTGGCCTCTCCGCTAGCTTGTCTCTCCTTGCCCCCCGAGGGGCTCCCAGGACCCCAATTTCTGGCTTGAAATTTCCCCCATGCTCAGGCAACATGTTGGGGCCTTTGTACATGTTCTTCCCTCTGCATGGAACGGCTGTCCAGGGCTTTGTCATTCAGACCTCTTGGTCCTCAGCTCAGCCGCAAGGTGCCCACCTTCAGGGGGCCTCTTCTGCGCCGTCTCACTAACCTGGTGCTGTCACCACCCCCGGGGCTCCCTTCCTCTGGCCCAGCGGGCAGGGTAGGGGAAGAATGACGTGTGCCCCATGACTCGAGGTCTCCTAGAGTGCCCTGCCCTGCCAGGGTGTGGGGGGAGCCAGGCATCCAGTCTCTGGCCCAGAACCGGGAAAGTGAGTTGGAATGATGGCCCAGAGTCCAGGAGCTCAGCAGCATGACTTGGCTCAACCACACTAGGGAATGGATAGGTAAACTGAGGCACTAGGAAGCATAAAGGCCTGTTGTGAGCTCCCAATGCCCAGGAGACTCCTCTGTGGTTTCCAAGCCCATGCTTTCTGGCCCACTCTCCATCAAGAACAAAAGCAAGACCTGGGCCCCTGCCTTGGGGCAGAAAGCCTGGGCACCTTTCTTGGAGCCACCAAGCCCTCAGGCCACCCTTGGGGTAAGCCCTGAAGGATCCATCCCCAGCTCCAGGGGACTCAACTCCAGCCCAACCCTTGCAAAATGAGGTAGATGGCAGGGTGACGTGGCTCACACCTATAATCCTAGCACTTTGGGAAGCTGAGGTGGGAAGATCACTTGAACTCAGGACTTCAAGATCAGCCTGGGCAACATAGCAAGATCTTCATCTCTACAGAAATTAGAAAAATTAGGCCAGGAGCGTTGGGTCATGCCTGTAATCCTAGCACTCTGGGAGGCCAAGGCGAGTGGATCGCTCGAAGTCAGGAGTTCGAAACAAGCCTGAGCAAGAGCGAGACCCCGTCTCCACTAAAAATAGAAAGAAATTAATTGGCCAACTAAAAATATATAGAAAAAATTAGCCGGGCGTGGTGGCACATGCCTGTAGTCCCAGCTACTTGGGAGGCTGAGGCAGTAGAATCGCTTGAGCCCAGGAGTTTGAGGTTGCTGTGAATTAGGCTGACGCCACAGCACTCTAGCCTGGGCAACAGAGTGAGACTCTGACTCAAAAAAAAAAAAAAAAAAAAAGAAAAAGAAAAATTAGCCGGGCATGGTAGTGCACACCTCTAGTCCCAGTGACTGGGGAGGCCGAGGCAGGAGGATTACTTGAGCCCAGAACTTTGAGGCTGCAGTGAGCTGTGATCATGCCACTGTGCTCCAGCCTGGGTGGCAGGTCTAGAGAGTCGGTTGCAGAGATTCCTACTAAGCAGAGGGTCTGAGGGAGGGGCCTGAGGCAGGGGAAGCCCTGACTGGGAGCGGGTCTGGGAGGTGGGCTGCACAGAGGGTCCTGAGGAACAGCTGGAGTTTGCATGTGAAGTGCAGCGCATGTGCTCCTGGTGGGGGAAAGGCCTGGGAGCAAAAGAGCTGAGCATGTCTGGGCTGCGACGGAGCAGGTGGGGCAGGGGATCCCAAGCCGGTTCTCTGAGCCCCCCTGGCTGCTGTGGGGACGTGCAGGGATGGGGAAGGGCAGAGCGTCAGGGGCATGGGGAGGCCAGGTGGTGACAGATCCTGCCTGGCTGTCCCCAGGCCTTTGCCAAGGAGACCCTGCGGACGCTATGCCTGGCCTACAAGGAGGTGGACGAGGCCACATACAAGAGGTGGCACCTGCGGCACCAGGAGGCCAGCGTCCTGCTGCAGAACCGGGCGCAGGCCCTGCAGGAGCTGTACAGCGAGATGGAACAGAGCCTCAAGGTGGGCGGATGCATGGGAGAACCATGGGGTGTCCCCTGCCCCTGCTGGGGAGCTGGGTCCCTACTCAGTCCCTCCCCTAGCCCCCCTCCATTGCCACTCACCCCCACCAGCTGCTGGGAGCCACAGCCATTGAGGACAGACTCCAGGACGGCGTTCCCGACACTGTCAAGTGTCTTAAGAAGGGGAACATCAAAATATGGGTGCTCACAGGGGACAAGCAAGGTGGGTCCCAGGGTGGCTCTGGGTGACCAGTGGGTCATGGAAAGGGGCAAACAGGAGTGATTAAAAACTCTGCGATGATCAGGGTGCCTCCCAGGGGCCTGAGGCTGTGCAGAGTGCCCAGTAAGAGTTTCGTCCTCACAGCAACCCTGCAAGGTGGGCCCTCATTACCCTAGTGCGACAGATGGGCCCAGCAGGATGTAGGGAGCTTGGGGCAGAAGCTGGGATTGGAGCCTCAGGTCCTGTGAGCCCACAACCCTAACTCTCCTCCTCCGTGAAGCACAGGCCCCACCTATACATTTTCTAGGACCCTGCCAGGCATCTCGGAGAACATGGCAGGTGCCAGCAGGCCCACATCAGGGCTTTTGTGGGGCCAAGGCATTTTTACCTCCGTGTGCTCCCTGGTCCACACACACACACAGACACACATACATACACACAAATACTACCAATGCCATTTTCTGACTCTATAAAGACTAATGTCCAGGCTGCATTATTCACTATTTTTTTCTTCTGATTTTAAAAGAAAATGAAAACATTTCCGTAAGTCCGAGGCACGATACACCCAGTGATCCTGGCCTCAGACTCCCATCACTCAGCAGCCCTCCAGGGGAGAGGGAGCAGCCCTTTTGCTTACAGCTGCAGCCAAAGTCTCAGGGCTGGCTCTCATTGGCCAGCCTGGGTGACATGCACCTCTATGAGCCAATCGCCATGGCCAGGGAGTGGGGTGTGCTGCTGCAATTGGCCGTGCAGGCCGTGCAGGCACTGAGCCCCGCTGGTTTGCAGAGACAGCAGTGAACATCAGTTTTGCCTGCCAGCTGCTGTCAGAGAATATGCTCATCCTGGAGGAGAAGGAGATACTGTAAGAAGCCAGGGTGGGGGCGGGCGAATGGGGTGTGGGGCGAGGACCTGGGGGGCGCCCAGGGGTCTGCAGAGCACCCTCCACCTCCGCCTGGCCAGGCTAACAGAGGGCCTCTCTGCTTCTGCCCAGAGCCCCTTGTCAGAGGGGGATCATGAGGTGCCTGGAGGGGGGTGCCAGGCAGAAGGGAGGTGGTGCTCTGGGGCCTGGCTGACCCCCCTGACCCCCCGGGCACCCACAGCCGTATCCTGGAAGCCTGCTCAGAGCGCAACAGCAACCTGCTGACCAAGAAAGGCTTTCTGAAGTTCCCGCCACACGTCAAGTTGGCCATGGTCGTTGATGGGAACTTCCTGGTCAGTCTCAGCTCTGGGTGGACAGTGGGGTCCCCAGTGTCCAGGAGAGGCCCTGGAGGAGTGGCTGGCTGGGGGTTGGGGGGGGCCCTGAAGCGTGGGGAGGGGACTGTTGGGAAGATTGAGGCTGCAGGGCCTCGAATAACAACGTGGAGAGACTGGACTTGGAGGGGCCAGAGTGAGGAAGAGACTGGGTCAAGCTGGCCCAGGGAAGAAGCTGGAGGCCAGCCTGGGGGGTGGGGACAGAGCTGGGACTCTCAGAGTGACACAGCCCCCATGCCCCGCTGGCCAGGACAAGCTGCTGCTGTCCCTGCACAAGGAGCCGCGGGCCCCGATCCAGGACGTGGAGGCAGATAAATCCTGGCAAGAGTCCAGGCAAGAGCCCTGCCAGGGTGAGAAGGACTTCCTGCGGGCCCGGCGCATGTCCAAGCTGTGGTGGAACTTCGGCATCCAGCAGACCCGGACGAAGTCCAAGGACTGGAAAACCCGAGAGAGCCCCGAGACGCAGCGCGAGCGGGCCTTCGTGGACCTGGCCTCGCGGTGCCAGGCCGTCATCTGCTGCCGGGTGACGCCCAAGCAGAAGGCCTTGATTGTGGCCCTGGTCAAGAAATACCAGCAAGTGGTGACCCTGGCCATCGGGGATGGCGCCAACGACGTCAACATGATCAAGAGTGGGTGGCGGGTGACGGGTGGCAGGGCTGGGGGAGACCTGGGCAGCTTCCCCTGGGGGGTGGCCGGGGGCTGAGTGTCCCCTTGTGTGCCCCGCAGCGGCAGACATCGGCGTGGGGCTGGCGGGGCAGGAGGGCACCCAGGCGGTGCAGAACAGCGACTTCGCGCTGGGCCAGTTCTGCTTCCTGCAGCGGCTGCTGCTGGTGCACGGCCGCTGCTCCTACGCTCGGGTCTGCAAGTTCCTGCGCTACTTCGTCTACAAGACGGTCGCCAGCATGATGGCTCAGATCTGGTTTGCTTTCTACAACGGCTTCAGTGCCCAGGTGAGCTGGCCCGGCCACGGCTGCCCCACTCAGGGTGTTGGGGGAACAGCCCCGAGGGGGTGCCATGTCCTTCCAGTAGCCACACCGGCCATGGATAGTCGTTTTACTCTTATTTCTGTTGCTCAGATTGTGTCAGACTTGTTCTCTCGGCGTCTACCTGCTATTCTCTGAGCACAGCCGTACCTAAAGGTTCACGTTGCACTTCCCTGCCCAGCCCTGGGCTCACTTACAGAGCCCAGGTTCTCCTCACTGGAGAGTGGTGGTTAGACACCAAGGTCTGAGTGCCTGGTGTGCTCAGTGCTACAGTGTTACCTCTCCTGTAAGCAGAGCCAAGAAATATTCAGCCTGTTGCCGTGCTGAATGCTGTAAGCAGCAGTAGCACAATGGCAACTATCTGTACATCTAAACACAGAAAATGTAGAGCAAAAATATGGTATCCTAATCTTATGGGATCCTATGGGACCACCATCATTATGTTTTGTGTCTATCTAATCTGTCATCTATATGTCTATGTGTATATCTCTCTATTTTTTTTTTCTTTAGAGATAGGGTCTCACTCTGTTGCCCAGGCTGGAGTGCAGTGGTATCATCATAGCTCACTGCAGCCTCCAACTCCTGGACTCAAGTGATCCTCCCGGGTAGCGGGGACTCCAGGGCTGGGCTAAGCTTTCTCCATGTACTCACTTGTAGCTGTTTTCTCCAACAGTGAGAGGCTTGATTCTTGTTATCTACAATATCTCTACTTATTTGCTCAATTCTAGAATCCACATAAAGTGGTTTTGGGATCGAAATACATATTTTTATTATTTCTTTAGTTTACACAGAACTGTGGCTCAGAAGTAATTTTTTTTTTTTTTAATTGGACTGCATCCGTGCTCTGGGAGGGGAGTGGAGCGAGTTGGCCTTGGGTCTCTTCCAACTCAATTCTAAATCATGTAATAGGGCCAGGTGTGGTGGCTAATGCCTGTAATCCCAGCACTCTGGGTGGGTGAGGTGGGAGGATCGCTAGAGGCCAGGAGTTCGAGCCCAGCCTGAGCAAGAGCGAGACCCCCGTCTCTACTAAAAACAGAAAAATTGGCTGGGCACGGTGTTGGTGGCTATCGTTCCTCCTGCAGCTGTTTCCTGAAGTCGTGCAATGAAAATAAAAACTCAGAGGTGCTGTTTGGAAAGCATTAGCCCAAGCTCTTTTCTCTCTGCCTTTTGTCTTCCAGCCTTCCATCGCCTAACCCATCCAGGGTCTTAGCCCCAGCCTTGATTGAAAGGCAACTCTCTAACTCACCCGGGATCCTTCCCAGGGGCCCGGCCAGCGCAGTGGGGCTCCCTGGGCATGTGCAGGCTGACTCTGTTTCCCCTCCTTCTCCCCAACTCAGCCCCTGTATGAAGGCTGGTTCCTGGCCCTGTCCAACCTCCTGTACACCACCTTCCCGGTCCTCTACATCGGGCTCTTCGAGCAGGTGAGCAGGTTGAGGCCCAGCCTCCCTCTAGGCTGGCCTTCCCCTCTGTGCTCAGCCTCTCTGCCCTGGGGACTGGGGATAAGGCTTGGGGGTACCGCACACACCTCTCCCTGCCCTCTACTATGCACCTGCTCTCGCCAGAGCTCAGTCCCATCCTGGGATAGGTAGAAGGCGGCCTCTCACCAGTCCTTCTCTTTGGGACATGCCCCTGCCAGCCCCCCAGCCCCAATGCCTCTGTCTGCCCATCTGTGCAGTGGAGAGAGGGCATCAGAAAAGACAATCCTGGGCTGGGCGCAGTGGCTCGCACCTGTAATCTCAGTGCTTTGGGAGGCCAAGGTGGGAGGATCACTTGAGCCCAGGAGTTGGAGGCTGCAGTGAGCTATGATGACACCACTCTACTCCAGCCTGGGAGACAGAGTGAGACTCTGTCTCTACTTCCCCCCGCCAAGAAAAGAAGAGATGTCCTGCTATGTTTGTCCCCCTACCCCCACCCCAGCCCTGAGAGCCGCAGCTGAGTGATCCAGAGTGTGAAGGGGAGGGGGTCCTGTAGAATGTTCCAGAAGACAGAACTGTTTTGCCCCTACACAGTCCAGTCCAGAAGCTAACAGCCACACATGGCCAGTAGGGAGACCTGCTGCTGGTGTGATGGGGAACCAGATTTTACATGGCACCCCATGTTTTCTAGAGTCCTAAACTTGTGGGAGAATAGCACACCGCCACCGTCTCAGCCATCCCCACACGCACAGCCGAGCGGTGCCCACCCCTCTCCCGGACTCTTGGTGTTTCATTTTACTTTCATCCACATGAACTCAGACCTCTGGGGGCCCCCCACGCCCACCCCCAGGACGTGAGCGCCCAGCAGAGTCTGCAGACGCCTGAGCTGTACGTGGCAGGGCAGAAGGACGAGCTCTTCAACTACTGGGTCTTCCTCCAAGCCATCGCCCACGGGACGGCCACCTCCCTGGTCAACTTCTTCATGACCCTGTGGACCAGCTGGGACACTGCGGGACCCTGCAGCTTCAGCGACCACCAGTCCTTCGCGGTGGTGGTGGCCTTGTCGGGGCTGTTGTGCATCACCATGGAGGTGGGCAGGGTGCCCGCCCCGAGGGTGCGGTCCTGGACCACTGGCCATTGAGGCCTCCTACCCAGGGGCCCCCAGCTTTGGGGGCCTCCCCAGGTGCCCTTCCTGGACCCCAGGGGCTCAGTGTCCTGGCCCGGCTTCCTCCCAGCCCTGGGGTCCCTGGCCATCCCCCTTGCTGAGCCCTTCCTCTTGGCCCAGGTGGTCCTCATCATCAAGTACTGGACCGTGCTGTGCGTGGCGGCCATCCTCCTCAGCCTCAGCTTCTACGGGCTCATGACTTATGCCACCCAGAGTTACTGGCTCTACAGGATCTCCCCAAAGACCTTCCCGTTTCTGTGTGAGCACCCAAGCACAGGGGTGGGGACGAGGAGGTCCTGACGCAGGTGACCCTGCCCATGCTGGCGGCAGGTTGATCACAGAAGTTGTGGCCCAGCAAAGCGTCCACCGGGGGGTGAGGGGCTCCTTTCTTGGAACTGGTGCCCCTCGGTCTGGGGGCATCCGCAGGGGGGCTGAGAAGACCCTGCTGTGACCCCGTCCCATCCCCAGACGCCGATCGCAACGTGCTGTCCTGCCCCTCCACCGCGCTAGTCATCCTGTTGAACGTGTCCCTGAACACCCTGCTCGTCCTGGCCCTCCGGATGATCTACCAAGCCCTCAAGAAGCTGCGCCCCAAGGTGAGGCGGGGCTGGGGCTGGGGTCACCACACCCTGCATGTTTCCGGGACCTCGTCACAGGGAAGCCCTTGCTGGAAACAGGGACTGTAAGGTGTCTCGGCCCCTCCCAGCCCTCAGAGGAGCTGGGCTGGGGGAGAAGGTGGGCACAGAGCCCCACACACACCCAGTGCCCTCGAGGAGGGCCAGATGCCACAGGGAAAGCAGCAGGGAGCACCCAGCAGGCTGACACGTTGTGTTTCTACCATGAATGATCTAAGGCTTAGGGGTTGAGGTGACAGAAACAACCTTGAAATGGTTTGGGCAGAAGGGGGAACTTAGAAACAACCCAAGTGCCCATCGATGATGGATGAATAGATAACACTATGTGGTCCATCCATACACTGGAATATCACTCAGCCAAGAAAAGGGACAAGGCTCTGAAACAGGCTACAGCTTGGATGGACTTTGAGGACGTCGTGCTCTGTGAGAGACACCAGATACAAATTGACAAATGTTGTATAATTCCACTTTTACGAGGTCCCTAGAGATGTCAAATCATAGAGACAGAAAGTAGAATGGTGGGTGCCAGGGGCTGGGGAGGGGGACACAGAGTGTTTCCTAGGGACAGAGCGTCAGTTTGGGAGAGTGAGAAAATTGTAGAGCTGGAAGGTGGTGATGGTCACACAACAATGTGAATGTGCTTAATGCCACTGAGCTGTAGCGCACACTGAAAAATGCTTAAGAGAGTCAACTTTATGTTATGTATATTTTATTGCAATAAAAAAGTGGCATTTGCCAGCTCCTAGAAACACGGAAAGACATAGAAAAAGAGGTTGCAGCTGGGATGGGCCCCAGAATTAACTGGAGCAGGGGACCAGGACATGCCACAGACCTGCCACCCAGTTCTCCCCTGCTCAGCTCCTGCCACCTTCTATGGCACACATTGGACACATGGCTATCCCAGATTCACCTCTCCTGGATTTACTACCAGAAGGCACCCAAGGCAACTGGTGACTGGTTCAGAGTTGGGTCTCAGGGAAGGACTCTGATTGGCTGGTCCAGAGTAAGATCTCAGGGAAGGACTCTGGTTGCTTGGTCCAGAGTTAGGACCCAGGGAAAGACTTTGATTGGCTGGTCCCAAGTTAAATCCCAGGGCAAGACTGATTAGCTGATCCAGAGTCAATTCCAGGGAGGACTCTCCAATTGCTCACCTTGGGTAGGGAAGAACCTGGCCAATCAGTGGTAGCCCAGGGCTCTGAATTGGCCCCCACTGGTGGGCGGGTGACCTGAAACCAATCGACAAAGTGTGGGAGCCTCGTGACCCTGCTTTCCCCCTTTGCTTTGCAGGAGGAGGCGGAGGAAGCAGCCCCAGCTGAGGAAATTTTCACCGTGGAGCCCACACCCCATTTACATCGGGGGTCCCTCGGCCGGCGTTCCAGCTATGCCTTCTCCCACCGTGAGGGCTACGCAGGCCTCATCACTCAGGGCACGATTCTGCAGAGGCCACAAGGGAGCAGCAGTCAGTTGGTATCTGATTCCACAGTCTCATCTGAAGAAGAGCTGCTGTCCAGCCCAAATAGCTCATGCTGCCATTTCAGGAAGTTGTCGTCCCTGGGGAGGCCGAGACACCACCAGGGGGAGGTGTCCTTCGAAGAGATGAATCCCTCTTCCGAGATGAGCTCATCCTTGTCTGTGGACAGGCCGCCGGCTGTTATTTCAGACAACCAAGGTTCTCCCACAACATGTTGCCAGCCGGCATGAAGAGGGAATCTGGGTCTTTCCAGAAGCTCTGGACGGTACGGGAGCCGCCACTCACACCCAAGCAGAGGCCACCACTTTCTGAGAATCTGCTGTCAGCTGAAGGAGTGGTCACTTTCTCTTCCAAAGCACTGCCCAAAGAACACCAGCTGTCCCTTCCAGAGAGTCAGCCACAACCTTCAGCAACCGAGCCATTGCCTTTGGGCCAGCCGTTTTCGGGCAGCCAGACAGAATCCTCAGAGGAGAAGGCGTCATCTGGGAGTACCCCAGTACTCGGGGAGAGCCAGCCATACATCTCCCCAGAGGAGCCCCACGCCGCCAAGGAGGGGACAGTGGCGGAGACTCTGCCGAGTACAGAGGACTCATCTTCATAGGGGCAGCCTGTGGAGGAGGAAGAGGCCTGGCCCACGGAGAGGCAGCCGGCGCCCAGCGAGGACCAGTTTCCACCTGAGTTGGTGGAGGGGACACCCCTGCCCCCAGAGGACCATTCATTGCCAGCAGGAGGCCTTCTTCCGATGACAAGGACACCACATCCTTTTCTTTTTCTAATAAACCGGGTGCATCTGACCCCAGGGCTTGGTTAGGCTCACTCTGTTCCTACACTTCTTTTGGGAAGCCACATGGAATAGTCTTTCCTGGATTTTTAGGTTAGAACACTGGCCCCTAGTGGCCCATGGGGTATTTGCAGGGAAAGCTTTCTTCTTTGCCCTGGGGTAGGTCAGGTGGGTGAGCTTCATTGCTCCGAAAAGGGAGAAAGGTATGAGCAGACTCTGCTCAATGGTCTTGGCCCCTGCCACTGCCCGCCGGCTGGCTCCTCCCCCCAAAGTTTATCAACTCCAATTCTGGCACCATCCAGCCTCTTCCTCCACTAGGCTGCCCTGGTCTCTTCCCTTCAAATAAAGCCCCTTTCACTTTAGACTCCAGAAAGCAGTGGGCGAAGACCACATCCTCAGAAGCAGGTCCTGACAAGATCTGCATCTTGGGTCATGGTGACTCAGTGGCACCAAGCTTTTCCGATTCTTTTTTTTTTTTAAATTATTATTTTACTCTAGTTCCCAGATGATTCTGATTCTTAACTGTTCCTGGTGGAGGGTGGAAACTTGTGTGGCGGTGCGGGCTCAGGGCGGGTCTGCAGCCACGGAAGAGGGTGGGTTCAGAGCCAAGAGGGGCACGTGGGTAGGGGCAGAATCCCTCTTCCCTCCCCCACCAGCCTTGTGGTGGGCAGGCCTCCTTCCTCTCTTTTGGCGACTGCAAGGGGCTGGGTCCGGGGACCACAGGGCGCCTGCGCCCGGGAGGGAAGGAGGAAAGATTTTTCCTGCCTCCATCTTTGGGGGCGGTGGGCGTTTGTCGAAGGAGGGGTTATTCTTAAAATTTCGTTTTTTAAATACCTGGTTTATATTTCTAGAATGTACTTCTTGACCCGCTTTAGGGGACCATTCTGTGAGCCCCCTAGGTGTCCTGAACTGAGGGGGTACTGTGGGACCCCTTTCTGTCTCCCCTTTCCCCCTGGGGGGAGCAGGGGGGCTTCCTTTGGCCTGGCGGGGGCTGGAATGCAGGGAGGGGGCCCGTTTTGTGCAATTGGGCTGGGGGTGTGCTGCGTCTCCCCAGGGCGTTGGGGCCCCGGACAGCATCCGGTCCGCGCGCCCCAGGGGCGGGTCTCGGCAGGCAGGGTGGGGAGGGGATGCGGGGGCGCAGCTCCTGGGGCTGTGGAGGCACGGAGGGCGCGGGGCAGGGGCCGCCTCAGGACTTGGAGAAGGGGAGGCGGCGCCCGCCGGCCCCGAGTGCGGCGCCCAGATCCTCCGCCCAGCGGTTCGTGCAGCGGCGCGGCGGGCGCGTTCATGAAGTTGTTACTGGCGTGTTCAGCGCCAGGCCGAGCTGCTGCGAGACGGTGACCTGCATCTCCTTGGATGGCCGCTTGTCCTCCTTGAAGCTGGCGGTGAGGGTGTGGCGCTGCCGTCGGTGAACACCAGGCGCTGCTTCTTGGGCTGCAGCGCGTGCTCCCTCTGCTGCTCCTGCCCTTGCACTTGCAGGCTGCGGGCAGGCGCCACACGGTGCCACCACCGCGCTGGACGCCAGCGACAGGCAGGCAGCAGGCAGCGCGCAGGCAGGAGGGAGACGGGGACAGCACCCTGCCCCAGCAGAGCGGGACGGGGGAGACCCCAGGAAGGGCAGGGATGCAGGGAAACGCGGACAGGGGAGGGAGGGACAGCAAGCGACAGAGGGACAGGGAAACAGAAAAACACGGGGCAGAAGGGAGGGGAAACAGCAAGGAAGGGAGACAGCGGGAAATGGAAGGCGAAGGGGGACAGGCAGGCACAGGGTGGGGGGACAGAGAAGGGGACACAGTGAGTGAACCTCTGCAGGCACCGCCACCACCCCCTCCAGTCCTTTCCCCATGGTGCCTGTCCCAGGCGCCCCCTCCCCAGCCCCACAGCCCCAAATCCCTCACCCCACCCCCCACCTAAGGGCTCCCCATCCAAAGGGCAACAAAAATCGGTGTTGGTCCCTTTCTCCCCTTCTTTCCCAGGTTGGGGAAAGTTCAGGGAACCTCTACAGGTGAGTTATTTCTGCCTCAGTGTAGCCTTGGGTGAAAGAAATGGTTAATTGATAGGTCCCCGCCCCCTGCAAGGATGGGGCAATCAGGTTGCCTCCTCCCCCAGGCTGTCCCTGCAAGGCCTGGGGACTGAACTTAGGGACCCTGGACCAGGCTGACACTGGAGTCTGAGCCCCTCCCCCAGCCGTAGGCTGAGAACCACCTGAGCTTGGTCTCCCTCTAGCACGCAGAGGACCCTCTGGATCTGAGAGGATCCAAGGACTTTGGAGGAGGAGGTGACGGTGCAGGGACCACCCCTCCCTCTCCCAGGAGAACAGGTTGCCCTTTCTCTCCAGCCAGCCAGCATGAGCATGTGGCAGAGGTTGCCCCGTGGCCTGAGATGCTTGCAGAGCAAAACAGCAACAGCTGAGGGCAATGCGGCAGGGCTGACACCTGTATCCTCCCGCCCCGGCTGCAAAGCAGACACCTCTCCGCGATGCAGTGTTGAGGTACTGGGTGCAAAGGATGGGCTGCTCCCACCTAGGGGACAGGCCACGAGTCAGGCGGGCTACTTTGTGACATCAGCTTGAATAGGATCAGAATCTCAATTTCTCTCCTGCACACCAGTCTGAGCCTGGGGGTGGATGGAAAGTGTGCCCCACCCTGCCTCCTCCTGGGCCCCAGAAGTGGCCGGTGGTGCATGCTGTCTCAGCAGATCTCTGCTTCCTGCCCCTCGTCCATGCCAGCCCTGGTGGCCTACTGGGATGGCACAGCAAGCTTGCTTTTTTTTGTTCCAGAACAGCCAGAACAGATGACATGTTAGATCAATGTCTACTAAAATAAATGAATGTTCCCTGTGCGGTGACTCATGTCTCAGGGACAACAGGTTCTCCCATCCAGTGTGTGAGCTGACATACAATACACTTCACTTCCTCTGACCTGGGATGGGCAGAGCTTCTAACTGCTGTTTCGGGTCTTAGGATTAAATACGAGTGATGGCTGGGGCTACTGGACATTTTAGAAAAGCATCTAATGGGATAAACGCAGGCGAAACTGACAAAACAGGCTATACTTATAAAGCTATAATTAACATTTCCAGAAGGGCAAGAGGAAAATATTGTATCCATGAAACAAGTACAGAATGCCGTGAAATAAAAGACACCATTAAAGAGTGAGAAAATAGAATTTAAATATATAATAGTTGGAATAAAATTATTCAATGTAAGGAGTAGAAGATAAAGTTAAGCAAATATCTCAGAAAACAGACCAGGGTAGATGCAGAGGTGGCAAAGGAGAGAAAGATGTTAATACAGTTAGAGAATGAGTTGAAATGAAGGAGGTTTGTCATCTGATCAAAAGGCAATTCAAAAGTAGAGGAAGAGACATCAAATTAATAATAAAAAAAAAATCTAAAGTTGAACGACAGAAGCTTCCAGTTTAAAAGAGCCCATCAGGTCATCGGCTCAATGCATGCAAAAGGCACATTGGAGGCTCCTCCTTGTGAAATGTCAGAGCACCAGGAATAAAAGGAAAATCCTAAAAAGCTTCCAGAGATCAAAGCCAGAAGTCATATCAAATATTGAGAACCGGAATAGCTTTGGGTTTCTGAAAAACTAGGAAGCAGTGAAGAATGCTTTCAAAATTCCAAGGGAAAAGTTTGTTCAGCTAGAATTGCCAAATATCCAAACACTGAGCATGAAGGTGCAATAAAGATATAGCCAGACATTCAAGGATTCTAAAAGTTGACTTTCCATATGCCCTTTTTCAGAAAGCTACTGGAGGATGTGTTCCATCCAAATGAGGAGGTAAATTAAAAAAAAAAAAAAAAAAAAAAAAAGGAAGTCTAGGATTCAGGAAATGGGATCCAACCTAGGAGAAAGAGAAAAAGAGTTCCCTAAATGATGAGGAGGGGAGACTCTGGCAGACAGCTAGAACAAAGCAGCTGGGACATGTGGAAAATCCTATTGAGTTGGTTTTGCATTTTGTTGCAGAGTGTGGAAAGAATTTATGTTTGGCAACTGTTAACTCCTGGAAAATCAAACAGTTGTACAAGAAAGGAAATGTAATCCTAGTACTCTACATGGCTCAGCTGTGGATGCTCCTCACTGAAAAACCACAACAAGAGTAATTACTGAATATTGATCTAGGCAAATGACTATATCTGTAACTGCATTGAGAAGCTGGCAGAAGGGGAGAGTGTAGGTACAGACGTAGAAAGGTGGCAAAGCAAGCCCCAGAAGACACTGTGCCAGATAGCTTTGTGTGTATGAAAGAGGAGGGAAGAACATATGTTCATATTTTATCTGCATAAAGAAACACTGGAAGGAATTATGAGAAGCTGCTTAGACCTCTCACCTCCTTGGCCACCCTGGGAGGGGATAACCTCACCTATTGTAATCCTTCATTCATTCACTCATTCACTTAGCAATTTTCTCCCAATTCATCCTACCTTTACAGTAGGGGCAGAGACGCAAATCCTCCTCAGAAAGCTCAGGAGGTCTTTGTGTCAAGAGCCTCACCTGTATCCTACCCTTCAATCCTTACAACGATTCCATAAGGAGGAGATTTTTCTCTTTATTTACTCAGAGAGGGTAAGCCACTGGCCCAAGGTTGCCCAGCAAGTCTCCTCAAGGACAGGACAGGAACCAGAGGGGAGTGGAGGGGAGATGTAGGTCACCCCCATCCCACCCGCCTCCCTGTCCCCAGTCAAGTGCCCAGTGGGGGCCCCAGAGGCAGAGGCTGGGCAAGGGGCTGGGGCAGCAGAGTTGTGAAAAAACTTCACGTTTTGTGAAGTTTTTTGGCAGCAAAAAGAGGCTGGGCTCGCCCACTCCCTGCGGTGTTTAATCTAGTTACAGCTCCTCGAGGCCGGATGGATCCAGGCTTAGCTTACCACGAGCAGCTTTGTCATGGCCCATCCGCCACGGCCCAGCGGGGGTGGGAGTGGGAGTGGGGGAGGCTCCCAGAACCCACCCCTAGCGCGCCCTGCTTCGCCCCTGCCAGCCCCGCGCGGGCCCTAAAGGCCTCCCCTGGGCCCACCGCACAGCTCGATCACGGGCCCCTTTTACCAACGTGAAAACTGAGGCCAGAGACTGACCAGACTGCAACCGAAGCCGGACTGACCCGGGGCAGAGCAGCAGCCGCATACTGTGGACCCGGCATGGCCACCTCTTCCGGGGAGACCTCCGCTGGCCTCTGCCCCATCGCCTACCCAAGTCACCTCCGCCACACCAATCTGCTCATTGCCACCTATTGCACCTCCCGTTTTCTTCAGCCCCCATCACCCCACTATCCTCATTCAGGACACGAACCACATCCTGAGGTCCTCTTCCTGACTGGGGATGCCCTGTCTGTGGGGGATGGGGGTGGCCTCTGACCCAGCGGGTCACCTGGGTCACCTCCACTGGGGAGGTGCCACCAGCTCTGGGAGCCCAGGCCAGTCATTTGCTGGCAGGCCTCAGTCCCTCCTAGTAAGTCCTACACACCTCCTGGAAGCAGTCCTCAGCTCAGGCCTCCCCTCCTCCCCGTCCCTCCTCCCCCTGTCCAGTCACCTCCTTGTCCTGTCTCCTACAGGCGCCTGACCCAGCGCTGCACCTCCTGTCCCCCTGGCCTCATCCCTGCACAGTCTGACCTCAGAGCGACTGTCCTGGCTGTTCCTGGCTCTTCCCCCAGGGCTCCTGGACCTCCTCCTAGTCTCTGCTCACATATCACCTTCCCCTCCCAGACACCTGACCCCCCAATTAACTCCCCCTACTCACCCTCCACCTTTTCTTGTTTTTATTTTCCCCACACTCCCTGGAGTGAAGGTCTGGGTGGGACCAGAGGCTGCTGATCCTGTCAGCCCTGCTCCTCCCGCACCTCCAGGGCTGAGACTCTCACACTAAGAACAAGGATCCCCAGATGCCTTGAGCTTAGCATTGGGTGGGCCCATCCCGCCTGTCTCCCCCAGTGATCAGTAATCAGTTTTTTTGTAGTCCAGGATAAGGAGGATCGGGAGCTGGTTCCTGGGGGCCCCAGAGGCCCTGGGAGGAGATCAAAGACCACCTAGAAGAGGCCGAGACCCCCACCCCCAAATCTGAGCCCCAGGGCATGGGGCACTGAGCAGACACTAATGGAGTGGTGTCCGGCCTCCCTGGCCTCCCAGCCCCGGGGCAGCCTTTCCCGGGCCTGGGATCTAGCACCAACAAGCCGTGTCATTTTCTTTTCTGGGATCAGCAAAACCTAGGGGAGTAGAAGCGTTGGGGGAGAGCAGCCTCCCTTCGCCCAGCTGTGCCTGCAGTTCCTGGTGTGTCCGGCAGAGGGCAGCCGGCCCCACCCCAGCCTCAAAGGGGACGCGGCTTGGGCTGTCTGGCGGGCAAAGGGAGGTGACTTGGCCGGAGACTCTCAAGCTCCAGCTGAAAGCCCTTTGGCATCAGGCTCCCTGGGACTTGGCCCCCACAGCACCTGCTCCCTCTCGGTTCCTGCCTTTGTAAAAGTTGCTGGAATCAGCAGAGCACCCGGGGACCAGAGAGCGGGGCAGACTGGGTACCCCGCAGACTCCCACCCAGTGTTGGACCCTGTGAGCTTTAGTTTCATCAACACAGTCTTCATCATGCTTGGGCTTCGGGAAGGGTTTGGCCAGAAAAGTCCAGAATTAATATGGCAGGGCTGAGACAAGGTTCCTGAGTTCACCTCTGGGGGTCCCCAAGCAGAGCTGAGCTCTGGGCCCCACTTGCTGTGTGACTGTGAAGTGTCCCCCACTCTTGGGACAGGCCCCCAGCCTCAGCACTTCTCCAGGAATCTTGCTGCCTGGAGGAAGATTGGAGAAACTGAGGTCAGGGGCAGGGAGTAGGACTGCCCCAGCCGCGGTACTCCTACACATCCCTCAAGGCCCAGCAGCAATGGCCCCTCCCCCAGGAAGTCTTTCCCCTCTCCCACAGCAGAACCCTGGCTTCTTCCTTAGGGACCCTGGCCACTGTCCCTCCTCCTGGCCCAGCGCTGACCTCATGGGGCCTGAGACCCCTCTATTGCCCAGTGCAGAGGGGGTCTACACGAGGTGGCTGAGTGTGTTTGTCTGAGGACTAACACGCCCCTGGGTTACCCGCCTGTGTGAGTGGTGGGGCACCGGAGGGGGTCTCAGCCCAGACTGGAAGACCCTGCTGAGGCGGCCACTCCCCTGGAGTGGGCAGGGCAGTGGGACCCCAGCACCTTCGGCAGGGAGCGGCTGGGGCCTGTTGACTGGCAGGTGGGGGCCCTTGATTGGGTCACCCTGCCGCCACCAGAGCTGGGATCCCACCTATTAACCCCCATTGTCCCCCACAGGTGACTACACCTTTCTCCTTCCTCCCCTGTCTCTCTCCATCCCTTCTCTCCCCCTCTGCAACCTCCCTTTGCTCCTCTCCTTCCCCTCCCCTTGTCCTGGGGTGCTGGGTGACTGAGCTTGTAACTGGGGTACCCTCGGAGTGCTGAGTCACTGGGGTCCGATAGCGGGTCAGTGGGCACCTCTGCATGCGCCTAACCCTGACCATCCCTGGCCGCGTGCCGGCTGCCGGTGGGTCAGGTGTCTCCACTGCTTCGTGTGCCCCAGAAGGCCACAGGTGCTTGGCTACCATATGGGGTTGTGTCCACACACCTGCAGACCACACGCGGCTGAGAAGTCGGGAAAACCTGCGCCTGTAGCAAGAGCTGTTCCTGCCCCAGACAAGGTGGGCCTGCTTGTGGGGACGCGAGGGGACGGTGGAGGGGCGTGGCCCAGAGGAGGTGGCTATGGTGGCCCTGGGGAAGAACCACGGCAGAGCTCAGCGTGACATTCATTTGCACTGGTGTGCAGGGGTCGGGCGTGGGTGCAGGTGTCACCCCTGTGGAAGTCTGCTGTGTCTCGGCATGTGGGATGCAGGGCCGTGTCCACTTAGTCCCCGGCACGGCCCTCTCTGCCCCTGCCTGGGCTCCCCTGCCACTCCCAGTCAGTGGGGACACCGGGCCGGGCTCCGTGGGCCGATCGGGCTCTGTGGACACCAGTTTCCTAGTTTATCAAGAGGATGCAGCGACCCAGACCCTGGTGTCCCCACCTGTGAGTGGGGGTGACGGTTGTCCGAACCTGTGGCACAGCTATGAATGAATGAATGCCAGAGCCGAGCCCGAAGCCACTCATTCACTCGACCACCCGCGTGTATGAGCGCCAGACGGGCTGCCTGGCCCCAGAGCGCGTGCCCGGGGAGGAGGAGTTACTCTGACAAGCGCAGATATGTGCCAAGCAACGCCTGCGACTTTGTTCCCAAACAAGGAGGCTGCTCCCCTGGCTCTGAGCAGTGGCGGGGACGGAGGTGGCCTCTGGGTGGGTGTCTGGAGGGGCTCAGCTGGGCTCAGTGTGGCCTCCAAGTGGGGACAGAGCCGGGCTCAAGCCCAGGTGTTGGGACAGTCATGGGGAGTCGGTGGAGCCCAGTGGATGGCTGGCACTGCGGGGTTGGGCACGGCCAGCAGAGGCCCGAGTCCAGGTGGCATTAGCAGGACAGGGCCCCCAAAGGACAACTGGACAATGCCCAAAGGTGGGCTAAGAAATGGCCCCAGGATTCAGCCATGGGGGGACTAGAGTGGCCAGCTTTGTCTGTCCATCTGGCTCTGACTGTCTGGACTGGGCACCACCAACTTAGCCATCTTGTCTGTCCCGTGTGCCTGTCCCATGGGGGTCCATCCACCTGGGCACAGCGTGGGGTGAGCAGCAGTGTCCCCTTCTCCTCCGCCAGCCACCTCCTGCGCTGGGCTCCGGCTTCACGGTGCAGACAGTTCAATACGGAGCCTGGTCCCCAGCTGGGATGATGACTGGTTTCCTTGGTGATGCGTCCTGCCCTGGCCACCAGCTGCCTGGCCCCAGATGTGGGGACCGCCGATGCCCCCACCCTGGTGGCTTGTCCCTGCCCTGCTGAGCTGAGCTGAGCATCCCCCAGTGGCCTCTCCAGACCAGAGCCAGTCGGTGGTGACTTGCCCAAAGTCACATGTCCAATCACCCTGGGGGGGGGGGCTGGAGCACATACCTTAACTCTCTTCGTCTACATCCTGAGCACCTGTGGGAGCCAGAAAAAAGGGTTCCCATGGGTAAGGGGGTGTGGGGTATTCTCCAGGGAGAGAGT
This sequence comes from Microcebus murinus, assembly GCF_040939455.1. Classification (NCBI taxonomy): domain Eukaryota; kingdom Metazoa; phylum Chordata; class Mammalia; order Primates; family Cheirogaleidae; genus Microcebus; species Microcebus murinus. Next base: position 30,506,705 of record NC_134119.1, read on the forward strand.
GTGACCCACACCCCTGCCCCCAGGTGAGGACTGCCCCAGGGGCCTCACCAGCCCCACATCTGTCCCCACCTCACCTCGGGCCTTGGTACCCACCTTGCCAGCACCCAGCCTTGGGGACAGATCCCGCCTCCTCTCTCCCTCTCCCCACCAATGCCACCTCCCCAGGTGGGATTTTAACGGCTGCATTTTCAAATTGGTTCTGGGCCTTTCAAAGACTTATGGGGGAAGTGAGCGGTGGTGGCACATCCACTCCAGCTGCCCCTCCCTGGTGGCTCCATTTTGAGGTTGTGCCTTCACAGGGTGGGGGTCTGGGCAGGGGCAGGGGCAACTCTCACACTCTGATGCTGAGCCCCAGGGACGCCCCCCATTCAGGCACCTGCTAATCTGCAAACGGGGGCAGACGGAGTCGCCAAACACACACACACACACACACACACACACACACACACACACACAAACACACACACGCGGCTTTGATTTTTTTCAAAAAAATAATGTGAAGGAGACGCAGCAACCCGCAGCTGGAAATGGATTTGGAAAAAATGACAAGAAAGGAACCAGCGATAAGAAAAAGGACGAAGAGGCTGGCCTGGAAAAGGGGGAGATTTGACCCAGCGTTTCAATTATTGAGAAGTGAATCCACGGATACTCAGGCAGCGGCATGCTCCGCCCGCCCCGCGCTGACCGCGAAGGCCTGAAACCGCCTCAGTGTCAGGGGGCAGGGACGCGGTTAAAGACCGACAGGACCCGACCGCGGAGCACGAGGCAGCCGGCGACAGTGACCCGGATGTGCATCTTTGCGGATGCAGGTGTGGTCAGATGGCGGACGGAGACGGCGCGACACAGTCGGAGGCTGTCCCTTGTGTTTACAAAGGAACAAGAAAAGGAACAGAAGAAAGCGTGTGCACCTGTGGCTGCTTTAAGCGTGGCCTCGCTCAAAGGGGAAATGCAGGGGCGGTTTGCAGAGGGAGGAGAGCGGAGGGCCCCCTCGTGTCCATTTAAACTTGGAACGTGGTGAATGTGTCACCTATTTAAAAGTAATGTAGATGTTTTAATTTTTAAGAACGGGAGAGAACAGGAGCGTTTGTTGCGCTTCCCGGGCGCGCTGGGGGAAGGGCCCAAAGGCGCCTTGAGGTGCGGATTCCCCGGGGCGGGGGCTGCGCTCCAGGCGACCCTGGGGCTGCGAGCGTGCGGGGCGGGGCGGTGTGGGGGGTTGGGGGACTCGGGACTCCTAGCGCCGGCCGCGGGTGTCCAGGTCCCGCCAGCCTGTGGAGTGCGGGTGCGCTCTGGGCGCCTTCGGGCTCAGGGAATGCCCGCCCCGCCAAGGGCTCCGCGGCTTCCCGGCCACTGCGGGGGGCGGTGTTGGCCCACTGCGCAACACTGAGGCACTGACATTCCCTCACCCCCACCCCACCCCACCCCGCCCAACTTTAGAGAGTGGGATACTCAGAGACCTGACATGCCTGGCCTAAAACCACATAGCTGCTAAGTGACAGAGTCTGGATGGAGACCCCACCCTGTCTCCCACCCTTCATCCTGTCTCTGGATTGCTGGGCTATTTTTACTGAGCACTTACTATGTGACAGGCACTGGGCTAATTGCTTTCCAGGCTTAGATCTCAAAGCAGCTATGTCAGGTGGACGACAGATCATGGGTTTCCGTTTTGCAAATGAGGAAATGGAGGCTCCGAGAGGCAATGTGCCTTGCCCAAAGTCACCCAGCCAGAAGGCAGCAGGTTTAGGGCTCAAACGGAGGTCTAGCTGATCACTAAAAGCCCCTACAAGGCAAATACACTCAGAATTACCCCAGTTTGGGAATCCTGCCGATGGACGTTTGTCCTCTGTACCATCTGTCCCCACCTACACCACGGTGTTATCTCATTTTCTCTTTCAAGTCCCAGGGAGCTCAGTTCAACCCAATTCAGTGCTTACGAAGGGCCTTCACCCAGGCCAGGCTATGTGCAGGGATGGCAGCTGCTCATTTGCTTGAGGCTATGAAAGCACAGAACATTTTCCAGAATGTTACTTGCTTTGCAGAAAGCAACTGTCAGTGTGCACGTTTGCCTCTGCCCCTGCCACCGAGACCCCAGAGGGCTCAGCCCTCAAAAGGATGAGTGGCCCCAGTACAAAACAACTTGCGTTTGTTCAATGAGTGAACGAATGAATGAATGGGTAGATGGATTCAGGGGTCCTCAAACTATGGCCCACGGGCCACATGTGGCCCACTGAGGACATTTATCCGGCCCACTGGGTATTTTTGCTGCCGCTGCCTGTCCTGCTTAGCAGCTGACTCGCTGGGCCCACAGTGCGCATGTGTGGAATGTGCGCTGTACTCTCCAATGGCCCTCCAACGGTCTGGGGGACAGTGAACTGGCCCCTATTTAAAAAGTTTGAGGACCCCTGGTAGATGAAAGGCCAAGTTCACTTTAGCAGGAAGGAAGGACCCAGAGAGCTCACTCATGCAAGAGGTTCACTCGCCCAGTCAGACAGTCACGGCCAGAGAGGTGAACCAGACCCTGCACGGGGACTTGGGAGCTGGAGTGGTCTCGTCCTCGGAGATCTGGACCAGCAGGACAAGTCTGACCTCCTTCCCTCCCTCCTCTCCCTCCATCCTTCCCTCTCTTCTTCCCTCCATCACATCCCCTCTCTCCCTCTTTGTCTTCCTTCCCTCTCTCCTTTCCTTCCTCCCTCCCTCCTTCCTTCCTTCCCTCTTTCTCTTTCCTCCTCCCCTCTTTCTTTCCTTTCTTCCTTCTTCCCTCCTGCAAACATCATTGACTCCTGCTGTAGACTAGACCCTGCGCCAGCTCTAGGGGACCCAAGAGGGGAAAAGACAAGGTACCCAGACTTCAAGGGACTCAGGGGAGAAGCCAGACCCATTGAAACCTCCTTTAAATGTTCTCTGGGAGTTTTGGGCAAAGTGCTCAGGGAACATTCCATGGGACAGGAAGAAGAAGACCCCAGGGCACAGGATGGTGAGATGCCCGGTCCATCCGTCCATAGGAAGTGGCTCCCCATTTCCCAGGGGCAAGCCCCGGAGGGCGTCTGCTTAACCCAATAGGTGTTCCAGGTGCAGAGCCCAGGGCTTAGGGAAATGTTTGTGAGCTGAGAAAATAGAATGTGCTGCCTACAAAATCAGAAAAGAAAACGGCAAGGTCAAAATTGCTAAAAGTTTAATTAAAGGCCTTCAGACTATAACACTATTGATTGTTACATTTAGCAGTGGTAAGAACGGCGGTAATGTCTGAACACATGTTGTTGCTTTGACCTTGCTTATTTGCCAAGAATTCCCGAGGGGGCAGTTCGAGAGTGAGAAACTAGGGCCTGTTAGAAATTGGATTCGTGATCCACACCTGCCTGACTTCAGAAGCAAATGGTGACAAGCCTTTGCTTTTTTAACAGCAAAACTAAGAAATTGCATTTGGTGGGTGGCTGGGGTGCCCATCCGTGTGCTTGTGATCATGTGGAGAAGGGGTGGGAGCCGGGCAGAGCCGTGGAGGCGCCACCAGGATCCCCAGCCTGTCCCAGCACGACCACCCTATGCGGCGTCACCCTGCCGCTCTCGCGCTCTGGTCTCAGCGGGCTGGATGACCTCGTGGGCCCCTTCCAGCCAGGGCACTGAGCTGTGTTTGGAAAAAGATACCAACGGGAAGCTTAAGGGCTGGGTCAGTGGGACCAGGAAGCTGCCACGGCTGGGGATTAGCAGTCACGCCGGGGGTAGGATGTCCTGGCTGGGACAGCTAATCCTTAATGCCTCAATGGAGATTTTCAATGAGAAATTCATCTCACGACCCTCCTGGCTGGGGCCTTTGTCCTTGAGAGACAAACACCTTCCACGTGAGGCGGGGAAGGAGGAGGAGGAGGAGGAACACCCGGAAGGAGCTGCCACCCCTTCTCTCTCCAGAGTGACGCAGGTCAGCCAGCCTGCACCCAGGTGGCCTCTGAGGGACCAGCCTCCCACCCTCCACAAGGACCCTTCATCTGTATTATGTGATATTAATATTATGCAGTGCTCCTCGACGTAGGACGGGGGTTATATCCCAGTAAGCCCACGGCAAAGACGAAAAATCCTAAGTGCCACCATCCTAAGCCAGGGACTTCCTGGACGTCAGGTGACAACGGTGACAACACCGTTGTTGTAGCCACTGTGCATGGAAGGCCCACCACGTAGGCCTTTCACGTGCTTACCCGCTTCGCCCTGACAGCAGCCTGGGCAGTGAGAACTGCCATCAGGCCCATTGCACAGGCGAGAACAGAGGCTCAGCGGGTGAAGGCCCAGGCCCAGGCCATGCTGGGAGCAACCAGCAGGGAGCAGGGATCCGAACCCCGGCCTGCCCAAGCCCAGGGCGGGCTCTGGCCACCACCCTCAGAGCCCTCTCACTGCTCCTTTGATGACCCAGGCTCTTGTCCCTCCCTCATGCCACAGAGATCCAAGGACAGGGTGTTTACCCCATTTCACAGATGAGGCAACTGAGGCCTGGGGCAATGCCGGGTCTCAGGTCACCACATCAAGTCCCCTGGGGTGGGAGAAACTCCTCCTCACAAGATTTCAGCACAGCCCTCAGCTCTGTGCCCCACAACCAGGGAAGAAGTGCCCCAGGTGTTTGAGGAACTTGGGGCCAGCAGCCAGGGAAGGGGGCCTTGTGACTGCCCAAGGCCACAAGCAAGGCCACAGCAGGGCTCTGATGGGCCAAGCTCCTGGGGTCCGGCTGCCACCATCTCCCTGCTGCCACCCTGCTCTGCACTCTAATGGTGGCGCCATGGTCAGCATGAGGCAAAGGAGCTCCCAGGGCCACTGGTCCTGTCCCGCCCTCTGCCTGGTCGTGCCATATTGAGGACAGGCCCTGGCCCTCGCTGGGTGCAGGTGAGCGAGCAGGGCGGACATAGCTGTCTGCCAGGCCTCCCCAGCCCGAGGCTGGGCGCACACCATCCGCGTTCCCTGTGCTGCTCCGGTTGACAGGCCCAGCGCGCTGGGCGTCACAACCAACTCAAACAGCAGCGGCGGAAGGCAAAACAGGATCTTCAAGCCCAAAGACTCTTCTGTTCCGCCAACTGGCCTCCGCTTGACGTGGGTGGAAGGGCCTTCCCTGAGGGCCCAGATGACCAGTGCTTGTCCTTGCCAGGCCAGGGCAGGCCACCTTCCTCCTGAACCTCACTTTCCTCACCTGGAAAATGGGGCTGTCCCAACCGGCCTCACAGAGTGGCACGAGGATGGAGGGGACTGTGTCCCTACAGTGCCAAGCCCGGTGTTAGACACACAGCAGCCGCCAGGCATCTGTCTGCACCTACTGGGTCCTGGGCCCTGGGGGGCGGGAGACGAATGAGACTCGCTGCTGCCCCCAGGAGGTCACATGCAGGAACAGCCGTCCCCACTCCCCGCAGAGGCGCACATCTCAGGTCTCAGCTCGGCCCTTTTCTGTCTGCAGGGCTTCCAGCAGCAAGTCGTCCTCCCCTTCTCAACCTCGCCCTTGTCACCTGAAAAATGGGGGCGGTAACACCCCCTGTGAGGTTGCTGAGGAGATGAAACCTAACGAAATAGGAAGAGCACCTGATACACAGTAGCTGCCAACTAAATGGCCACTGTCATTATCAATAGTCTGCGGGCTGCACCATAAAGTGCTGTGCACATGAGCTGCAGGGTTACGAGGGTCATGTCTAGGCTGAGCTGAGGCTCTGGGTCTTGGGCTAGGGTCAGAGCTCACGGCTGGAAGGCACCCTGGAGTCACCTGGTCCAGTCGTTCCCACCTGCTTGGCCGCTCCTGGGCAACCTGGGTGCTCCAGCCCAGAGCCTCAGCTCAAGTTACCCAGGGCACTCAAGCATCTGGATTGAAACAAGCTTCCTAGGTCATTTAGTTTAATCCTTCTTTTAAAAGGCTATCTCCCAGAGTAGAAAATTCCAGCAAAACTAAAAACTACACAATGAAAGGAGGAAAGTAATTGGTGCTCAAGGTCTCCATGCAGCCTGTAGGAGTCCCCCCTCTCGGGCCACAGCTCTCAGAATTCCCAGCAAGAAGGATGAGCTGGCAGGCCCTCCCACCTGGACATCTGCGATGTGTCAGTGAGGGTGGTTGTGTGACCAGGAGCCGCCATCGGGAAGGAGGAGGCCACTGTGGGTCCACAAATGCCCAGGAAGCACAGCTGTGAGTTTGAGAGGCGGGAATCCAGCTCACACTGGTTTAGGTGGGAGAAAAAAAGGAAGGAGGGGGCTGACAGGTGGACTTATTTGAACTGAAAACTCCAGGCGTATATAAGGCTTCAGGTATTGCTGGATCCAGGTACTCAAATGATACATAATTTTCTCATTTCCTTAGTATTGCCTTCATTCTTCTGTGGGCGTTGCCAGGTGATTATATCTAAAGTCCTTATGGACAAAGGCATACCCAGGCGATCTGCAGAGACCCTGCTCCAGCTTTGGGTAGAGAGTGCCTTCATGGGGAACGGTGGGAAGTTCTCCGCCTTGCAGGGGGGGGAATGTGTCTGCTTTCTTCACGAGTCTGGGTTGCACTGTCTTGGTCTTGCATGCACGTATTATGTGTGTGTGAACATGCACATATATATATGTGTAAGTACATACAAGGGCTGTCCAAAAAGTATCCAGCCATGCACTGTGTTCTCGGTATATTGACAATGGCTGGACACTTTCCGGACAGCACTCATGCGTGCTCGTCTGAGAGTTCCCCACACGCTGTTTGGGGCAGGGGACCCTTAGGAAGAAGGGGGCGAGGCTTCTCCCCACTTTGGTAGAATTAGCCTAGTACAGGCCAGACTTGGAGGTCCCCCAGAGCTTCTGCAGAAAGGGATCCTTGACACGGTGTGGCAAAATTCCACCGTCACTGAGCTGGGGCCAGCAAGGGTGCAGAGGAATGGGTGACCCCGAGAATATGGCTCCTTAGAAAGCAGGTCCCTTGAGTCCCCTGTGCCACCTCCTCAGGCCCGTCCCCAAGGGACAAAAGCTTCTCGCTTATGTCACGTCAGAGCTGTGAGAGGTGGCTGATGCCAGTGGGAGAAGGTATCTTTGTCCCGGGTGTGATCTACGCTAGTAACAGCACCCAGCGGGACACGCTGCAGCTCCGTGAGGGCGAATCGGGGTCTTGGGAGGTGGGGGGTGGCGAGAGAAGGAAAGGGGCAGGCAGCTGAAGGCAAGATCTCCACGTGGGATGGCTGGACCCAGGTAGAGAGGAAACCCAAGAGGAAGAATTGTCAATGTGTGTGGCAGTAGTCTTTCAGCAATAGACCTACAGAAATTCAGAGACATGGCTCATGGTCACGCAAGTACCACAGGATCCCAGCAGTCACCTAGGCCGATTTCTGCACATCTCTCGTGGTGAGGTCTTGCTACCTTCCCAGGCGGTGGCCGGCTCTAATAGGAGGCCCCAGAGAGAGAGAGACTTCAGGCATCCTAGGGACAGGTCAGCAGCTTGGTGACCCATGTGGGAGGAAAGCCCCAGAGCGCAGGGACTGCCCCCTGCCCAGGGCAGAAATCAGATCAAAGAACCAAACTGCAATCAAGCTGTGAAAGACGCCAGCAAGGAGCTGAGGCTGGGGATGATGGGGAGGTCACCCCAGCAGGCGATCAGGGAGGGCATTCTGGGAAGGTGACATCGAGAGCCAGAGACAGCTGGGAGGAGAGTTCTGGGCAGAGAACAGCCTGTGCAAAGGCCCAACATAGGAAAGCGGTTGGCATCTTTCTGGAACATAGGAAAGCTGGGGGTGCAGAGGCAGGAGAGGAGTTTGGGGAGGCAGCAGGCAGATGACACAGGTGCCTGTGGGCCATGGGTTTAAGTCCCTCCGGCTGCTGTGTTGAGGGCACAGAGGATGGGGATGGGTGCTCAGAGGGCGGACAGGACGAGGCTGGCAGAGCGCAGCTCCTGGCGTGGGCTGTGCAGCCTTGGGCAAGGGGCTCGACCTTCTGGACTGCACTGTGGCCCACTCTCGGGGTAACTTTGAGGCAGTTTTGTTCACTCTCAGGAAGAACTTCCTACCAAGTAGTCAGAGCAAGCAGGCTTGGGAGGTAGTGAGCTCCCTGTCATTGCGAACATTCACACGGAACCTAGCTCTGCTCGTGACAGATATTGCAGAGGACACTCAGATACCATAGAATGACCTCTCAGGTCATGGACTCTGACTCCCCGTGAGCCACAATTCTAGCCCCATCTCTGCCCCTCTCTTGCTGGGTAACCTCAATCTGTGTGGCTTCCCCTCTTTGAGCCTCAGTTTCCCAATAATGACAAAGTTAGACTGGATGATCACTAGGTGATCACGATGGGTCCTCCCACCAGAACATTCACCAATTCATCCTTTCTCAGTCTTCTCCCCAGCTCCCACCACAGGGACCACCTCCTTGGCAGCTGCAAGCTCCATGAGGACCTGCTCTTAGTCTTGGCAGAAAGTCCTCTCCATACCCACCCATTCCAGTGCAAGCATCCTGGGTGACCTTTGAGTTGACAGTGTCTCTGCTCATTCTGGACAGGGGTTATTTTCTTTGGAGCCTCCCTGGATGGTCCCGGAACCAGGGCTTGCTTCTGTGGGCAGCCTCCCATCCCGTCACCACCATATAAGGGCCACCAGCTCTTGGTAGAATCCTAGCAGGCTGCGCAGAGGACAAGGATTCTGTTAGCACTCTCCTCCAAACCCGTGAGTAGTGGCTTCCCCACCAATGACGCCCCACATGGTGGTCTTCAGAAGGCATCCTGGGCAAGAGGCACAGGGATGAAGATGCTTGGATTAGCTAGCATTCTGAGTAGAGCAAATTTAGCTGCACGGATTAGTATAGTAAGCAAAGTGTCTGACGGATGAGCAGTGCAGGGCTTTGAGTTGGTGTCCATTGGCTTGTTCCTACTTTTAGTCAACAAATATTTGTTTACTGTGCTAGGTGCAGGCTTTTTATTGGGGTTTGAGGATTCAACAGTGAAATTAGTCATAGGCCTTTCCCTAAGGAGTTCCCAGCCCGGGAGGAAAGCACACAACATCAACGGGGAGTCGGCGCCCGGGACCCTGATCAGAAAACGAAGGCAGCAAGGCACTGGGATGGAGCCCCCAACTGAGACCCTGAGGAGGGGCCCAGAGTAGGCTTCACCGAGGGCATGATGTCTTCCTGCAGCTGGAGAGTTGGCAGGAATCAGCTTAGGTGAACTAGTGAAGAAGAAGAAAGATGTTTCAGGCAGAGAAGAGAGCACATGTAAAGGACCTTCATGTAAAGGGCTTGGAGTCGAGTCTGACTCTTCTAATCCCATCCCCTCCTCTCACTGGCTGCATGTCTCTGGGCAGGTTGCTACAGCTTTCTGACCTTGGCTGCCCATCTGTAAACAGGAGACAACCACATCCGTCTTGAAAGAATGTTAAGTGTAAGAGTGATAGGTGCTTACTGACCACCCCAACTCCCCCTGGGCAATTCTCACTCCTGTTCCTCCCATGACTGTCTAGGTATCAAGAGAAAAAGATGCTTTGGAAACTTGTTCTCCTGTGTGGCCTACTCACTGGGCCCTCAGAGGCTCTTCTTGAGAATCTTGGCAATGACCTTCATAATGTTGTGGACAAGGTGAAAACTGTTGTTAGCAATGACGTGCATGATGTTGTGGACAAGTTGAAACCTATTGTTGACAAAGGACTTGAGACGGTTGACAATACTCTCCAAGGTGAGTCAAGAAGGGTGAGCATCACTGTGCCTGCATTACCAGAGGCTGCCACTAGGGGCTGCCCTTTATGTGTGGTTTACTGAGAAAGGTGGCTATTCAATTCCCGGCTCATTCATTTATTTTTCTATAAACAAGCAATGCTACAATGAGTATCTGTCTACATATTATATCCTGATAAACTTTTACCAATATTTACGTAAGATAAATTCCTAAAAGTGGGATTTCAAAAGTTCAAAAACTATGCTGTTGACAAATAATCCCCTGCGTTAACACTTTCTCCAACACCCGATGAGATGCCTTTCATTCTCACCTCCTTGCCAGCAATGGACAACTTTAAATGCTTTGGCAGTCTTACAGATGAAAGATTGCAACTTAATTCACTTTAAATTTCTCTAATTGTGAAAGAGCCCTCTCATGTTTTCATATACTTACTATCTAGTTACATATTTTAACTTAAATATTTTGTCCATATTCGTAGCATATTCTTCTGCTAGGTTGGTTAATATTCTCACTGACTTGTGTTATTTCATTGAAAATTGAAGAAATTAGCCCTACCTAGCCTACAAATCTGGAAACTACCTACCTTTATATTTAATCATATCTCCTTTTTATGGGGACTTCTCAAGATAACTTGACTTTGTTTTCATTTTCTGGAAAGATTAGCCGCACATTGAAAACAGTTTTTAATAGGAGAAGGTGACTTCTGCAGATGATTGCCTTCTAAACCTTGCCAGGGCTTAGGCAGCTTTCAAAGATGCAAAAAAGGCCGGGTGCAGTGGTTCACACCTGTAATCCTAGCACTCTGGGAGGCCGAGACGGGAGGATCGCTCAAGGTCCAGAGTTTGAAACCAGCCTGAGCAAGAGTGAAACCCCATCTCTACTAAAAATAGAAAGAAATTAATTGGCCAACTAAAATATATAGACAAAATTAGTTGGGCATGGTGGCGTGTGCCTGTAGTCCCAACTACTCGGGAGGCTGAGGCAGTCAGATCACTTGAGCCAAGGAGTCTGAGGTTGCTGTGAGCTAGGCTGACACAACAGCACTCTAGCCTGGGCAACAAAGTGAGACTCTGTCTTAAAAAAAAAAAAGATGCAGAAAAGACCTGCTCTCTACCCCCATAATACGCCAAAATAAAAAAAATAAATAAAAAAACAAACAAAAAAACAAAACAAACAAACAAAAAAGACCTGCTCTCTAATTTCACAGTTGAGAAAACTGAGGCCCAGGGACAGAAATATCTGGATCAAGGTTACCTAGTGACCAGATTTAGTTATATCACCATTTTTTAAAAAGTTGTCATTCTCTGCATCATTATAACTATGTAGATATTGTCAGTTGCAGAGCCGAGTTGCAGTCTTATGATACCTCTTTTCTTATACTGTACAGTCTTTTGTTTTTCCTTGAGTTAGTCATTGCTTTGTTGTTTCTTACTTGAATTATTTTCTCCACTTAATTCCTTAGTTCTTTTCATATTCCCCATCCTACATCTGCCATGTCATTTGTTCTATCTCATCCCTGTTCTTCAGGGACCTACCATAGGGACACTGTGTCCTCCTGCTCCTGTATAGAGTATTGCTCTCTAGGCCTGCTGCAAAGCTGTCGTTCTGGGACTTTAATTTGCCACTTTCATGGGTTGGAGCCATATATTTTTCCTTGATTCTAGATTTTCCATTTCTTAGTTTATACTTTCATTTTGTTTGACCTAGTCTTTCAAACTTGTATGAGCATCACGCTGAGGACAGCAGACCCCCAAGTCACTCCTAGAAGCTGGCGTACAATCCAATTGCCTGGCGTGGCTGGCAATTGCATCCACTGCTCTGTTGATAAATGATCCGTCTATATTAGTACGGAGGCCTCGTGGAAGAAACAAAGGTTCCCTAGCTATGTGACTATACACACTTCTTAACCTTTTTAAACCTTTATTTCCTTATGTGTAAAATGCAGGTAAAAACAATATCTACCTCATCGAGTGGTTGTAAAGATTAAATGAAACAACATAGGCAAACAGTCCTATCTGTCCGGAGCCTGGTAGCTGCTTTGTAGGTGATGCATGACATGAAATGGCAATTGCTTTTGGCAGGCGTCCTTCAGAATCTGAAGGTTGACTTGAAGCTGCTACAGGAATCCGAGGCGTGGCAGCTGGCCAAAAAGAAGGTCCAGGAAGCTGAGAAATTGGTGGATAATGCCCTTTCTGATGTCCATCTAAGTGCAGGGAAGGCCCTGGGGTGAGTTGGTGCTTCCGGGTAGAGATCTGTGCTCCACATGTTTGGGGAGGTAAGTTTAAGATCAAAGACAGATGGGCAAGCCTCGTTCCTCCCACACAGAGCCGAGGTGGGCTGAGACCAGATCCAGCAGAGCCTGGCATGTTAGAGGCAGAGCTACAGGGCCAATCTGGGCTCCCACATTCTGTAATGTCAAGGTCAGGGTGAAGGTCACATTCATGCTCACCTCCACCAGTTTGCTGGTGCCTGCAGTCCCTTTTCCAAGGAATAAAACTTTTCTTCTCTACATATCACTGGGGGTAAACGCCCAATTCCTCTTAGAGGCAGGGAACCCGGAATCTACGGCATCTAACCCCAGGTAGTGGCTTCACGTGGAGCTTTGGAGTCAGATAGTTCCGGGCTCCAGTTCAGGCGCTGGCACTTACGCCCTTTGAAATCTTGGGGAGAATGACATCTGCCTGAGCCACTGTATGCCACGTGCAGAGACGCAAACCTTAACGGGGCTACAGTGACGACTAGAGAAGGCGAGGCCGGGGGACGGGGGCAGTGCCCAGCATGAGGTTGGCACAGGGGAGTGTTCGGCAAACAGCTGTCTTGAGGAATGACAAGGGAGAATTGTGATTTTTACGCAGGTTGAAAATCAGCGACTCCATCATCCTGGATATCAAGCCCGAACTGACTGCTGACGGCAAAGGCATCAACCTGAGGGTCCCCGTCGTCGCCGATGTCTCTGCGACCCTGTGAGTAGCACTCAAATCTGAGATGTGGGACAGGCAGCGCAATGTGGCCGATGGATCCCCAACCTGGGAATCAGGCGCCTCCCCACGCTGCTGTGTGACCTGGGGACTCGGTTTCCCAATCTGCAAGTGAGGGGAACTTTCCAGGTTTAAAAGCCCAACCTTTAAAATGTTCTAGCGAACTTTGGCCATAACCAAGTCTCTTTTAAGAGAATGCTCCACTGGATATAGTTTTGAAATCGTGACATTTATCTAATTATAAAGTTTGAAAAAATTAAGAAGACATAAACATTTCTCATTCTTTGGCAAAAATCCTTCCAGCATTATTTTGTCTCTCACAATTCTCTCTAAACTGCAGTAACCATTATAGATAAATTCATGGAGTAATGTGAGTATATAATAAAAAACATTATGCAAAATGTAATTTTAAAATTTAAATTTTAAAAGAGATAGAAAAATGATCGTAAGTAAAAAAAAAAAAAAAAAACTTCTATAAATGACATGCACTATTGATATATTCCCGATTAGCTGTGAGATCTTGGATAGTTACTTAACCTGTCTGTACCAAGGTTTCCTCATTCAGAAAATAGAGATAATAACAGCATTAATATTTTTCCCCTCATAGCATTGTTGTGATGATTCCATGGACTAATTCGGGTTAAATACTTTTTAGACGTGCCTATAGATAATTTGTGCTCAATACATGTTAACTAGTATTATTTTAATTATTAGTGTAATGCTGTATAAAAATTTCATATGAACTAAACCCACGTGGCCAGGACAAGAAGCCTATAATATACATATAATCCCATAAAGAACGTGGACCATGTTGACATGACCTGGACCATGCCAACATTCTCCAAGACGTTCTGGAAAATGTCCACGCGGGTAGAGGAGCCCAAGGGGTTCACATGCAGGGCCTTCTAGAAGGCTCTGTTCACTGTGTATCTTGCTCCCCGCAGGCCCCTCATTGGCCAGGTTGTCGACCTGAAGGCCTCCTTGGACCTCCTGACTAGAGTCAAGGTTGAAACTGATGCCCAGACCAAACTGCTCAAGGTGACCCTGGGAGAATGTGTCAGCGATGCCACCAGCATCTCCCTCTCCTTGCTGGACAGGTAAGGCCCGCCCATCCTAGCAGAGCTGGGATCTCAGGGGAGGTGAGGACCCCTGATTTCAGCCCTACCCTATACCTAAGAGGAGGCACAGTGTGGCAAAAGAGTTCAGGCTCTGGAGTCAGGGTTGACCTTGGTTCAAATATCAGCTCTACCACTAACTTATAATTTGATAGCCAACTTTATAATCTCTCTAAGCCTCAGTTTTCACATCTGTAGATTGGGGGTGATAATAATAGCTACTCGAGGCTTCCCAGATGAGCAGATGAGAACATACAGATGTCGAGCACCCAGCCTGGAGTGTACTAGGCTGCCAGCGTTGACAGTCTCCACTCTGACTCTCCGTCTGCTGGCTCTCTGGGACCGAGGCAGGAGCACGGACGTCCCCCACCGTAATCGTGACTTTGCTTGTGTTGCTTTTCAGCTCTATCAGTTTTTTCTTTGTCCCTTTTCATCTGTAGTTAGGCGCATACACACCAGGGCTGTCATGTCTTCTTGGAGAATCGACCCCTTTATCCTTATGTTACGTCCCTGGATAATGAGAATAGTAATGAAATTGTGCCTACCTTCTTGCCTCCAGCCGGGAGGGAGGGGGACTAAACTCAAACCATGGGCTCCAATTTCAGACTGTCCCCAGCTGTCCTCCACCCACTGGAAAATTCCCAAAATGATATCTTGAACACTTAATCCTCTCCATTTAAATCACTGATCCCTGTTAATCCACAAAATCTACATCTTAAGCTGTGTGCTTGAGAGAGCAGTTGGGCACAGGCAGGAGGGCGCAGGAGGCAGTGTGGCCCTGGCCGCTGGCTGGGAGAGGAGGAGTGGTTGGGAAGCCCCGGGCTGGGGCTGGCTGGCCTTGGCCAGGACCAGGGCGGGGTCCTGGGCTCTCAGCCCCATGGCCACGAGCAGAGGTCACCCCACCCACCCCCACCCAGGGTTCTGCTCACAGTTGCCCAAAGACCCCCTCAAACCGCTGATGTTGCTTGGCAAGGCTGGGATGCGAATTCCGAGGCCTGAGCCTGCCGGACACTGCCTCGCCAAGCAGCCGGGCAATTCCTCCTGCGGCTCTGGGTCTGTCCACATCTGTAAAACGCACCAGTCCCTGGCCCCAGATGCTCTCGAGGCTTTTCTCCACACTTTGGGTTCAATCCCAAGTGTTCCTCGTGGGCCCACTTCTGGGCCCACCCTCCTCTCACTGCACTCTCCCCTCACTCACTGCCCAGACACGCAGCCTTTGCTCTGGGCCTAGGACTCGCTCTTTCCTGCCTCAGGGCCTTTGCACGGGCTGTTCTGGCTACTTAGAACACCTGTTCCTCACTCCACCGCAGCGTACCTTCTCATCCTCCTGGGCCTCAGCAAGGTTCCTCCTGTCCTCTCTTATAAGAGTCACTCTTGTCCTTTAGAGTACTTGTCACAAGTCGTCATTATATATTTAAGAGTATGTTTACTTCATCCATTCTTTCAGCCCAAAATTTATTGAACATCTGCCATGTGCCAGGTGGGAATTGGTTGGTGATGACAGACAAGGGCCGTATTCTCACGGGGCTTATACTGGGGGAAAAGTGGTTGAGTCCATCCATAGAGAAGCCTCGGGGGTGTGCTGGGTCTTGCACACGGCATGCCACCTGACAGGGTACTGTGACAGCAAAGCCCTCTCTTAGACAAGCAGCAGGGAGGGCTGCCCTGAGGAGGTGGCAGTTACGAGTAGAAGGCGGGATGCACCCATCTTGGCGAGATGTGTTTGCTGTTAGGTTCCAGGTCGGGGCTGTTTGCACTGTGCTCATCCCGTGTCCCCAGGGCCTAGCTGGGTTCCTGGCACGTGGCTGGTGCTCTGTAAATACTAGTTGAATGAATGAATGAATAAGACCTCGGGGCTGTGATGGAGGTGAGCAGCTGGGCAGATGTGGGATTCCAAGTGACGATCTGTCTGGCGGGACGCCGTCTGTAGTTAGGAAGGCACCTCGGGGTCCCTGGGGTTTACCTGACTTCAAGTCTCCCCACGCCACCACCCCGCCTCTGCCCACGAGACTGGGCTTTATCGGTTCCATGTCTTTTCCAGACGCAGCACCCTGATCAACAATCTTGTGGGCTCCGTGACCAGCATCCTGAAGAAGAGTGTGTCCTCCCTGGTGCAGAAGGATGTGAGTCCCCCACTGCTTGGGGCCCAGAGCCAGGCCTGCTGGGGAGCAGGTGTGGCATTTGCAGGCCTGGCTGTGTCCTCTGGGCCCTTTTCCTCCAGAGGTGAAAACTCCTCTCTGGGAGGTCCACCCGGCGCCTGCTCCTCCATCACCCAGCCTGGTGGCCGGGGTGGGGAGCGGGAGCCTGACATCAGCTGAAGTCCCCAGGTCCCCAAACTCGAGCCACTTGCCATATCCATGCATTACCAACATGCTTTTGTAGCTAACATTTTCTTTCAGTCAACACAATTTTAATTAAACAAATTTATTTAAATGTATTTATTTTGAAAGAGGAAACTTCATATCCCTGTCAAAAAACAGAAAATTAGGCTGGGCATAGTGGCTCACGCCTGTAATCCTAGCACTCTGGGAGGCCGAGGCTGCTGGATTGCTCAAGGTCAGGAGTTCGAAACCAGCCTGAGCAAGAGCAAGACCCCATCTCTACTGAAAATAGAAAGAAATTAATTGGCCAACTAAAACACATAGAAAAAATTAGCCGGGCATGGTGGCGCATGCCTGAAGTCCCAGCTACTCGGGAGGCTGAGGCAGAAGGATTGCTTGAGCCCAGGAGTTTGAGGTTGCTGTGAGCTAGGCTGATGCCACAGCACAAAGTGATTCTCCGTCTCAAAAAAAAAAAAAAAATAGAAAACTAATATCACGTATCATAACTAATTGACAAAATAAACAGACTTATAAAATATTTTTTTCATCAGGGCATATCCAAAACCATATGGACCATGTGTAGGATTCCTGGACTCAAAGTTTCAGAGATTTTAAATTAGTCATTCTGGAAGGAGGCCCAGAAATGTGGCTTTAAAGGAAAAATCCTCCAGGCGGCTGAGTCCCTCAGTGACCCCGAGCTTGGGCGCTGCAAGTGCAGGCGTGTGGCCAGCTGCAGCCTTCGCTGGGCACTAGTTAGAAATGCAGAATCCCACGCCTCACCCCGCCCTGCTGAGCCAGGATCTGCAAGGAAACGTCTAAGAGCATGGGGATATAACACTCTGGATTCTAGATCATTGGTGTTCTGGAATTCTAATGTTCCAAAGCTTTAGGATTCTAGCATCCTGGGGTTCTCAGATTTTAGACTGCTAGAATTCCATTGTTCTATGAATAAAATCCTAAGGTTCAAAGGTTCTGAGATCTCTAGAAATGAGCATCTCTGTGGGTGGCCGGTGGTTTGTTCCCAGCTGAGAGTGATCTGTCCTTCCTCCTCCTCCCGGCCCTTCTCTCCCGCCTCTCCCTGGCTCTCAGCTGTGCCCACTGCTCGGCATCTTCATCCATGGCCTGGATGTGAAGATTTTACAGGACATCGCCGGTAAGGCACAGTCTGGGCGGGTGGGGCTTTCCAAGGACAGGCATGCGGCTGTGGCCGCCCCATAGCAGTTCTGGTCTGGGGGCCTTGGACAAACAGAAGGACCACTGTTCTGAGCAAGTTGGGAGCTGTGGCTCCTCCCCAGGCACTCGGGGGCTCTCTTTGGCCTTTAGGTCTCCAGGCATGGCTGGGACTGCCGGGACAGTAGAAATGGGGCATGTGAAAGTGTCAAGACCCTGGAGGTGGCCCTTCTATGAAAACAGCCACAAATCCAGTCCCTTAGGCAGTCACTCCCTGCTCTGCACACACTCCCTTGTTAGATCCTGCAGGGTGGGGACTGCCATGTCCCCATTTTACAGATGACCAAAGAGAGGCGAAGTGACAAGCCTGAGGTCCCATAGCTGTCAGACTGAGCCACTGGAGAGTGACAGCTCTTGGGATCTGATCTCTATTCAGTTTTCCAGTGGCAGAGGCTGAGGCCTGCTGTTGATTTTGTTCCTTCAGTTAAACTTCAGGAGAGAAGCAGTGTGCAAACCGCGTGAGGACAGATGAGGAGGACCCCTGCGTGCCGCCTGCTGGTGAGCGACTCGTGGTGAAGCGAAAGCCAGGCCTGGCTTCTCTTCTTTGTGCAGCAGCAGACTGAGCCCTCATCCCAGCCATAGACTGAGCCCTGGCCCTGACGCCGGGCTATGCCCTGACTCTGGTCACATTCTGAACGCTGAGTGTCTTGATTACGCACCCAGACCGAGCTCTCAACCTGGCTCCAGGCCGAGCCCAGATCCTAGCCGCCAGCTGGGCTTTGATGAGGGTTACCGTCTGAGCCCTGATCCCGATCTCAGACTGACCCACATTCAGATCATACACTGAGCCCTGGCCCTGGCTCCATCGGTCTGTCCACATCTGCCCTTGCTCCGAAGAAGGAGGGCAAAGGGGGTGAGACTGGGTCAGTGCCAGGTGCCAGAGAAAGACCCCAAAGCATAGGTGCCTGTCCCCTCTCCAAGGCCTTATTGTGGGAAAGACCTGGGACAGCGGAGCCAGGTCAGCTTGGGGCCCATCACGTGTCCATAGGGACAGCATCGCTGCCATGTCCTAACACTCTGGTCACATTCCAGGTCGGCTGCCAGTGGCTTGGCCTCACTCCCTGTAGCATCTCCCTCCGGGACGGTGCTGCCACTGCCAACCCGAGTGAAAGCCTGAGCCCAGCCAGAAGGACCTTCCGGACATCTCTGCTCAGTCAGGACAGTGGCCGCTATACCTGTTCCCCTGCCCCAGCAATAAAAGCCCATTTCGGCACCCTCCTGTGTGGCCATTGCACTCCCTCCGCTGGGATCTGCTGGCGGGAACAGGGGACGGGGCTGCACTGGGGACGGGGAGACGTGAATCCAGAGCTAGAAGGGACATTGGGAATAATACCCAGTCCCACCTCCTTGTTTTACAAATGAAGACACTGAGTCACAGAGAGGGCAGGAAACCAGTCCGGGTCACACAGCCCGTCTGTGGCTGTAACAACCTCCAATTCATCCATTCACACGTCTGACAGGTGTTTAGTGCGCAGTGGCAACGGGACAGTCACATTCTGGGGACAACCCCACCTAGTGCCTTCTTCCGTTCCTCTCCAGGCCCCTGAGGACTTGTGGAGGATCAGGGAAGCCCTGGCCCAACTGCCCCAGGAGTGCAGGGCGGAGTAACACCGGGCCAGCGGCCTGCGACCCCTCTCTGCCCGCACCACCACCCTCCGAACAGCCAAGGGTGCCACTGGAGCCACTTCCTCCCAGGTGGCGCTGAGAGCACCCATGGTCTCCATCCCCTGGGGCTCGCCCATCCCTGCTACCGCCAGCCCTGAGAGCCTCTGCGCCCACCTGCCAGGCAGCAGAGAGGCCTGGCCTGCCTGGTCAGCCCAAGGACCTGCGATGCTCACCTGTCCCACAGAGACCGGCGCCTCCCTCCGCCCCCGGCCCGTCCCAGAGCCCAGCTCGCCCAGGCCGGGTCAGGCTGCGGAAGGAACAGCGTCACACTGCTCATGATCACACGGCCACTGGCGCCAAGGGTTGCCTTTGTGCCAACACGTGGGACCTCATTAAATCCTCACTGCACCCTGGTACCAGGACACTCCATTGTTGTCACCATTTGATAGACGAGGACACTGAGGCTCAGAGAGGCAAAGTGACCCTTCCAGGTCACATAGTGAGCAAATGGCAGAGCTGGGCTTTGAACCCATGGCTGTGGGACCCCTGGACTTAGCACGCTGGCTCAGATAGGTGACGTCCCAGGCACTCCGGCCACCTCTCTCCAGCCCCCAGCAGGCCCTGCCTTCCTGCCCCGGGACAGGTGCCCTTCTCCCCATGTGCCACCCCTCGGTTCTCACTTTGCCCCGGAGGAGGAGGTCGCTGCCCCTTCCCCACTGTCGCCTGGTCTCGGGACAGGTGCCACGCCGGCCATACGCACACTAACACGGCCATTGCCTTGTGATCGCAGCAGCCGCTCCTTTCCGGGAGGGACTCTGAGCCCTGGAACCTTTGCCTGTTCTGCCAAGCAGCCGTCTCATTGCTCCGCACAACTCCAGCACGCAGGGACCGCGCCCGTTCCCACGGGAACTCAGGTTCAGAGCAGCAGAGCCACCCACAGGCCTACACCCAGCTTTAATTCACCCCGGGCCACCTCTCTTAATGAAAGCCGCCTCATGGGGTCAGGTCACCGCAGGGGTCCCTTGAGCCCTTGTGGTGGCCTGAATCCTCTCCCGAGCTCCCTGCTGAGGACCTCAGTTCAGGTTAGGACTGTGAGTTGCTTGGCCCAGGGTGAGACCAAGGAGAGGGGCAGATCTGAGCTTGAGTCACCTGCTAGCAGTGTGATCTTGGGCAAGTCACTTAACCTCTCGGAACCACGGTTTTCTCACCTGCCACGCGGAATTAACAGTGAAACCTCCGTCCCTGGGCTTTGGAAGGGATAAATCCGTCAGTGGGTAGAAAGTGTTTAGCCAGGGCCTGACGCGAGTGAGCACACGAGGCTCTATGCTCCGAAATCACAGTGACGCCTGCCACGCTCCTGTTAGCTGATTCGGAAACGCACTGACGCGGCAGGGGGACTCGCGCCCAGGGAGACCTTGGGTTTCTGCTTTGCCCCTGTGAGGCGGGACTGCTAACTTCCACCTGCGGCCGGAAGCAATGGGCTATGGACCCAACCTGTGGCTCCCACGTGCCCGAGGCCAGGACCTGGAGGGGGTGGGGCCGAGGCCACCGGGCCCCACTGGTGACTGATGTGGGCATTGAGGGCGGAACGGGGACAGGGAGGAGAGGTGGGGGAGTGATCTCCCTCTCCGAGCTGGCACCTCTAGGACCAGCTCTGGCTGCACCCCAAAGTTGAGGGTGAGGGCTTCCTGGAGGTGGCAACATCCGGTGAGGGGACGGGGAAGAGGAGGACGCTTTGAGGGGTGAGGAGACATCTGCCATGAAGGGATACATGGGAAGAGCAAAGGCAAAACCTGAGTGGACGTTGAGTCACCCTGAAACTAGAGCGCCCAAGCCCAGTGTGGGCGCTTCCGAAAGCTTGATCCAGCTAAATCAGTGCTGCCCGTTCATGCGGATCTTTCCAACGTTTGTGCACTGTGTTCAGGATACCATCTCAGGATCTATGCCCTGGAACATTCTATGTCCCCAGGAACACATCACAAAATTATTTAACAAACCAGATCTTTCTGTTTACACTAAGATGAGAGTGTACCTACCTCACTATATCTTTGCTAGCAGATGGATACTTTAAAAAATAATAATAATTGCTCTTTGAATGGGAGTAGAATAAATTTTATCACAGCGACAAAGCCGAATTAAGGGAGTCAATGATGACGTCAACTCGATAGATAATTTTCTGAACATTTTTTAAAAATTGGGAAATATTTGTAGTTTCCAGCCAGATGAAAATACGGATCTAGGAATTTGCCTAGCTGGAATCACAATGACATAAAAAAAAATGAAACTAGGCGACAAAAAGCCCTAAAGGGGTGCCAACGTTTGACAAGAGTTTGTTTGTTAGGCATGACTCATTTCCATGTTAGTGTTTATGCAAGACATAAAATGCATTTTTTAAAAATTGGAAGGTTATTGAATATCTCTCTGAGCCAGGCCCTGTGCTGGGCATTTCAGGGGTGACTTAAGCAGTAGCTCCCCAACCTCAGCATGTAGGGACTGCCTTGGAACATTTTATGACCCCGGGAACACATTACAAAATTATTCACCCAACTAATCTTTCTATTTGCACTATGATAAGAGAGTGTACATATCTCACTGTATCTTTGCCTGCTGGTTGGATGGGTACTTTTATTTTAAATATTTACTATTTGAATGGGAGCAGAATAAATTCCTGTAGGGTGAAAAAGTCAAAGTTCCCAAATTACTGCCACATACGTGTTGCAAGGGCTGGGGGGATGAAGGAGACGAGAGGGCAGGATTTGTTCCCGCCCTCAGGAAGGCACGCAGCCTCCTGGAGAGCTGGTTTTATGAAGAGACAATACGGTGTGGAGAGAAGGAACTCAGAGGAGGGGCTGCTGTCCACCCCTGAAATGGAGGGGCAATCAGGGTAGGCTTCCTGGAGAAGGTGCCCACTGAGAGAGCAGGGAGGGAGGGCTTTCCAAGGAGAAGTGACAAAATGAGTGAAACCTGGGAGGTGGGAATCAGCCCTCGAGACTCCTGGATCAAGGTCAAATGAAGGTGAAGTGGACGGCAGGGCCTTGAACCCCACACTACGCTGGGGCAGTTTAGATGCACCTCTTTAAGCCAGCAGATCTCAGATGATGTCTTTAGTCTTCCCACACTCACAAACTGAGGCCCTCAAAGAGCTTTTGTCTATGTGGATTCCATATATTGATATCTGTCATAAAAGGAATTAACACTGAGAAGTTTTTAAAATATGGACATATTAACTCACTTTAAAATAACAGTAGGTTGGGCGCGGTGGCTCATGCCTGTAATCCTAGCACTCTGGGAGGCTGAGGCCGGCGGATCGTTTGCGCTCAGGAGTTTGAGATCAGCCTGAGCAAGAGCGAGACCCTGTCTCTACCAAAAATAGAAAAAATTAGCCGGGCATGGTGGCGCATGCCTGGAGTCCCAGCCGCTGGGGAGGCTGAGGCAGAAGGATTGCTTGAGCCCAGGAGTTTGAGGTTGCTGTGAGCTAGGCTGACGCCACGGCACTCAAGCTGGGGCAACAGAATGAGACTCTGTCTCAGAAAAAAAATAAGTAAGTAAATAAATAAAATAACAATAACAATAATAAATTCATTATATTTTAACAAAATATTATTTTTATAATATAAATAAATATGTGCTCCAAATGCACCGTTAATGAGAAGAGCAGCTGTTTTCCAACTTCCAAAATCTTTGTATGACCTCTGGCACAATGGGAGTGGGAGTCTCAAGTCCGCTGCCTGCGTCTGCTGCAGTCTTGGTGTCCAGGAAACCCTGCTCTACGCTTGGGAGAGAATGAGAGCGAAAAGACAAATAATGTATCTGTAAGGTTTTTCGGTGGCGGTGAAAAGAAAAGACAGACAGAGAGAGAGAAAGAGTGAGGCCAAACCACATGGCTTTATTACACACTCCTGGACAAGGTTCTGGGCCCCAAGGGGGAGGCCCAGAAGTCACTGCCGTTTGAAGGGGGTGAGGCCTTTTATACCCTTTGGGCAGGATAGGGACTTTTAGCAGGAAGAGCTGGGGTTTTCCATTGTGACCTTGGGAGGTCATTGAGAAATAGGAGGGGCTGGAGGTATTTGTGGAATCCAGGAGCCAAAACGTTCTCATGGGGTGGACTTCTGGGTGTGGTTCCTCTCAGGGGGGCCTGGCAGTTTTGTCCTTGGCGGGTCTGGTCTCTTGAGCCTTTTCTTTTTTGATCTAGGGAAGGGAGGGGGCCGGCCACCAGCCTTACAGTATCAATATGAATTTAGTATTTGTTTTGACCCTGCTGACCCCCTGAAAAGGCCCTCGGGGACCCCCAGACTACACTCTGGGAACCACTGGGCTAGGTACTAGGGAGCCAAGGAAGGGCTCTGAGCAGGGGAGAGCCAGTCTCAGCTCTCAGCTGCAGGAAGCCTCCTCTGGTGGCTGATGTGTTGGGTGGGTGGAAAGAGACAAAGGCCGAGGCAGGGCCAGGTGAGACACTGCAAAGTCTCACCAGAGGGTGGGGGGAACTGCTGGGGAGGGGGAGCTGGCTGCAGATCAGGGGAGAGGGTGGCTTCTGGGGAGGGGTGCTCACAAGAGAGGGGCGGCCAGAGAGGCCCTTCCCATAGTCCACCCATGCTGAGATGTTGCCGTCCTGGGCCCCACACTAGGCTCTGGAGAGACAGGGCTGATGGTTTGAGCCCTGCACCCCTCCTCCTGGCTTGGGAGGGAGAGAGTGTTGCAGGAAGGAGCAAGACCTCACCTTTGTCCCAGAAGAGGGAACAAAGGATGCTCTTCAGCTCCTATCCAAGGCCAGCAGTCAAAGTCAACATTTGTCCCCTTGTCCTATGAACTGGCTCTCTGTGCCTCAGCGGTGGCTGCTGATAGAAGCACATGTGCCAACAATGGGGCCCATAAATCACGATGTTGCAACCTGGATCAAAACTTCCAGGACATCTCATCGTGTGACCCAGCAATCATGCTCCTGGGTATTTACCCGAATGAGCTGAATACTTGTGTCCACATAAAAACCTGCACACGGATGTTTGTGGCAGCTCTTTATTCATAATTGCCCAAACTTGGAAGCAACCAAGATGCCCTTCAGTAGGAGGCTGGATAAATAAGCTGTGGCACATCCAGACAATGGAATAGTATTCAATGAGCAAAAGAAATGAGCTATCAAGCCACAAGAAGACATGGAGGAAAAATAAATGCATAGTACTCAGTGAATGGAGCCAATCTGAAATCTTTATGCATGTGTTGCAGCTACATGACATTGTAAAAATGGCAAAACTATATAGGTGGTAAAAAAAAAAATCAGTGGGTGCCAGGGCTTGGGGGGACGGAAAGGATGAACAGGAGCACAGAGGGTTTGTAGGGCAGCGAAACCATTTCATATGATTCTGTAATCGTCAACGCATGGCCGTACACATTTTCCAAAACCCATAAAGTGCACAACACCCAGCGTAAACCCTATATGTAAACTATGGACTTCAGGTGATAACGACATGGCAGTGTAGGTTATGACCACTCTTGGCGGAATATTGATGGTGGGGGTGGGGAGAGTGGTGGGAGTATACAAGAATTCTCTTACTTTTCACTTGATTTTGCTGTGAACCTAAGAAAGAGAAAAAAAGAAAGAAATGAAGAAACAAGGAAGAAAGGAAAGAGAGAGAAAGAGAAAAGAAGAAAGAAAGAAAGAAAGAAAGAAAGAAAGAAAGAAAGAAAGAAAGAAGAAGAAAGAAAGAAAGAAAGAAAGAAAGAAAGAAAGAAAGAAAGAAAGAAAGAAAGAAAGAAAGAAAGAAGAAAGGAAGGAAAAAAGGAAGGAAAGAGAGAAAGAAAGAAAGAAAGAAAGAAAGAAAGAAAGAAAGAAAGAAAGAAAGAAAGAAAGAAAAAGGAAAAGAAGAAAGAAAGAAGGAAGAAGGAAGGAAGGAAGGAAGGAAGGAAGGAAGGAAGGAAGGAAGGAAGGAAGGAAGGAAGGAAGGAAGGAAGGTAGGAAGGAAGGAAGGAAGTTTATTTTAAAAAAGGAAGGAAGTTTATTCTAAAAAATAAAAACAATCTTACAGAATGGAGGCTCTAAGCCTAGCATTGCATCTCCCCTAGAACTTGACCTCTTCAGCCTCCTCTGCTGGGCCTCCTTGATCTGCAAGGAGGAAGCCTGCTGCCAAGTTTCCATGGGTGGTCTGGGATCTGCTCGAGACCCCTGCTCTCACAGGACCCACGTTAGAAAGGACATTGTAGTTCCAACCATGCCAGCAGGCTGGAAATGCACTGGGATTAAATGCAATCAAGGTTAGGAGCTTGGCCTGGGGATCTGCCTCCCGGGTCTGAATCTTGGTTCTTCCAAGAGCAGGAGGCACGTCCCTCCTCTTCCCTGAGCGCAGCCCCTCTGCCTGCAAAGCCCGTGTTAGAGCATCCGTCCCTCGCAGGGTTTGGAGAGGATGGAGTGGGGCGAGGTGTGCAGAGCATGTGCACAGGGCCTGGGGAGGTCGTACAAGAGGGGCGTGCCCCTCAAAGCTGACAAATTAGAGGCAGAAGCAGGTGTCCTTAGACTCAGGGCAGAACTAGGGACAAATGTCCAGGTTCGGATCAGAGAGAGACTCATTTCTACTGGGGTAGAGCTGTAACAGCTTCTTGGTAAGGGTGAGATTAGAGCAAGTCCACAGAGAATGGGTCATTTCTTCTTCGAACACAGGTTCATGGAGCATTTCCTGTCTTCCAGGCTGGCCATAGGAACAGCTTGAGCAAAGGCCCTGGGGCAGAAGGGAGCAGAACGCTCCAGGGAAAGGCATAGGCAGCGGTGGGCTCAGGCTGCACGTGGGGATGGTTCAGGGGGGATATGCTGGACAGGGTCCTCATGGCTGGGGCTCTGGGAGACTGAGCTTTGCCCAGAACAACGAAGTGACTGAATGTGGCACACAGGGAAGCACAGCACTCAGTGTCCCTTCTAGGGACCTGCTGCAAAGAGGGCAGTCAGCTGACCGTGCATGTCTCTGCACCTGTAAGAGAGAATTTTTCCACTCCCCTCCTACTAATAGCACAATTGCAAAACAGCATGCTTAAGCAACTATAGAGCAACATTTGACTAAACCTCAATCTCATGCAAACTTTGTAACCTCAAACTTTGTAACCGCAACCTTATGCAAGCTTCATAACCATCTGCTTCTGTAACCACCAGCTTCCTCCTAACAGGGATACAAAAGCCATCATATTTTGACCCCAATTTGCTCAAAAAATTTGGTGGCGAGTCCCCTCCGAGCCCGCCAGCATAATAAAAGCCTGTTTTGCAGCACTCCCGTGTGTTTCCCGGTTCTGTTTGCTATAACACACCTACGTCTGTGTCTAGTCACACAGAATAAAGACTAGCGGGACACAAAAATATTCCCTTATAAAGACGGGCTATTTGAATAATCTGACATACATGCTGCCTTAGTTTGTTCCTGCTGCCATAACAGACTTAGACTGGGTAATTTATAAAGAACATCGCTTAGGTCTCAGTTGGAGGCTGGTCCACGACCAGCAGGTCCAGCGTCTGGTGAGGGCCGATCTCTGCTTCCAAGATGGCGGCCCACTGCTGCGGCGTCACGTGGTAGAAGGGACGGGAAGGCACAACGGGCCACCGTGTCCTCACATGGCAGAAGAGAAGCAAAAGAGATAGAGAGCAGTTACCCCAGCTGACAAAGACGATCCAGCTGTGCCCTAAAATCTGTGATGTGCTGTGAAGGTTACAAGCTTTGGCATAAGGTAGAACTAGATTCGAATCCTGATTCTGCTGCAGTCTAGCTCAACGACTCGGGGAAAAATTTGTCCTCCCTTAGCTCTTGGCTCCCTCAACTTTAAAATGTGGCTAATAATATGAACACTTCCTACATCGTAAGGATGCTCTGAGGATTCCACAGGCCTTTGTGAAAATGGCCTGTTGATGTCAGCTTAGACTATTGCTACAGATGGAGAACCGGAGGCCTGAAAGGGCAGGGGCCCACCCGTCGTCGAGCAGCAAGGGATGGGCACAGCCAGGCTGGCACTCCAGGCCCTAGGGTCACAGCCCCGAGCACTGAGGCTGGGCCACCTGCTCCCTCGTCACTCAGAGCAGGCTGAGTGGCTTCCTCCTCGAGGGTCACCAGGTGCCCCCGCTCATCGCGCAGATGAGGAAAGGGGCTCGGAGCAGGACAGGGATGAGAACGTGAGACACGCACAGAGTCTCCCAGCTCAGCGTCTCTCGGGGCTGTCCCCTCTCCCCGCCTGTCCATCTGATGGCTTTCGTGATGTACAGATTCCAATCTGTTGTTGACACTCCCCCGGGCTTTCCGTGCAGGAATGTTTGCTCTGGAGGCATTGGATGGATGTGGTGAGACCGAGGACTTTCCAACAGTTTCCCAGATGTCTGTCACCCAGTGCCACGTCTCCCCCAGCAATGTGGTCGCTCACCGTTTATAAAGTCCGCAGAGCCTGTCAGGAATCAACCAGTGGAGGCCAGGCACTGCTATAGACTCCGGGGACATCCAGGTAAGCACCATGCAATGACACTCTCCGCCTTTTATCAGACGCTGAACCAGACTAAAACTTCCCATCAATGTTGCCGTCACATTCTGTGTTCGGTTCTAGCACAGAATGTGATAAATGTGGCTTCGCTAATGCAGGGCGGCGCGGAGGAGGGCCGGGGCATCCTGCCCACTCTTCCCTTGGCCACCCCTAGGTTGCGGCTTTCATCTGAATGCTCATAAAATAACTGTTGAGCTCGAGCCATCGTGTCTTATTTCCAATCAGGAAAAAGCAGGAGAGGAAAACGAAAGTACACATTTCCCAGCCGGGTCGGCCACTTTAAAGAACTTTTTAAGAAGTCCCTACCTGCGACTTCTGTTTGCACCTCATTGGCTATGCCAGGTTGCAAAGAAGACCAGGAATGATCATTGCTTTTTTAGGCATATTTCTGCCCTCAAAAATAAAAGGATGCTGTAAAGAAAGAGGGATGAATGGGCACGTGCCCTCGGCTTGCCAGGCTTCCGTTCCCGCTCTTTGCGGTGAGCATGCCCAAGTCGTCTCAGGAGAGAGGCCGTTGCGGGGACTCGGTGCTGTCCCCCAGCTCCAGGCAGTGACAGGGCTCTGCCGGCCACCCTCCCTCCTCCAGACTCCTAGTCTGTGGATCTTCCCAGGGCATTGCTCTGACCAGGGAGCGATAAAAAGAAACTTTAATTTGTAAGTCTGAAATTAACTTCCATTTAGTGGCACCAAGCTAAGAAATTTTCAAAATGCTTGCTGAGTCCTCGAAGCAACCTGTTTTGAGCGAAGAGTGGGGTGAAGTACACACAACTAAAGGCAGGACAGCTGGGCTCCAGCCACTAACTATGTATAGCTGGCCTCGGGAATAGCCTCACCCTGCTCCAAGCCTCAGTGTTCTCCTATCTGTAAAGTGGGTGCTGGGTGGGTGGGAACGAGTCCAGATGAGCCCTTTGGTCTCTCCCAAGCCCCGTTAGCTCCGCAGAGAACTAGGGGGCTCTGAACCTGACTCTGCTCACCTGGGATCCCACAGCTCCCGCCCCAAGGTGCTGAAGGTCTTGGGCCTCCTCCTCCTCCACTGTTCTATCGTCTGCTCAATATTTGAACATGTGACTCACCTGTGGGTCTTTAATATTATATATTTTAATTTCTTGATTTTCAGACCATTGATTTTTTTTTTTTTTTAGCATGCATACCTCATAGTCTTTTATTGGGTGTTGAACATTATGGTGAAAAATTGTAGGGGTTCTGAATGACATTATCTTTTCCCAAAACAGAAGGAAGATAGCTCAGATTTATGCTTTATTGGGGTGGAACAATTTTGGTCTTGCTCTTACTCCTAGGGGCAGACTTGATTCTCAAGGCATAGCCCTTTCCCCTACAGCATGGTCTTCTGGCTGCATACCATCATAGCATTTTGTAGAGACGAGATCTTGCTATGTTGCCCAGGCTGATCTTGAACTCCTTTGCAGAAGCGATCCTCCCGCCTCAGCCTCTTGAGTAGCTGGGACCACAGGCGTGGCCACTGCCTCTGGCTAGTCCTCTGGGTCTTAACTGCAAGCCCAAGGTGTCGATCAAGGTCACTGTGGCTCCAACCAGTGTTTCCTCAACAGTGCCCAGTGGAGGCGATGAAATCCCCGTTCAGCTTTTGAACTTTCAGCTGCTGTTTTCTGCCGGGTATCTTAAGAGTCTCACACTGCACAGGACAGCTTAAGAGCATTCCAGGGAGCTGAGGGAAATTCGCACCCCAATTCCAAGGCTCCTTCTGTGCAGTCCTTTCCTCTTTGGGATTTTGCCTCTCAATTCCCATTGACTCTAGAGGTCCCAAATTCCAACTTCTGTCTCCGCCCAGGAAGACTGGCCCTTTCTACTTGGAGTCTATTTCCCCATAGGCATTTTGGGAAATGACCTCAGGCAAAATGTGGGGTGAATATGGAGCTCACCTTGAATGATACCCTTCTCTCAAGAGTCGTAGGCTCTGACATTGTCCCTGTGCAGTTGCTCGTCAACTCCCTCAGTTGTTTTCATATATTTCTGCCGTTTATAGTGGACTGTGGTTGGGAGGATTCGTCTGATGCAAGCTGCTCTGTCATGATCGAACCAGAGCTCTCAGATGGAACTTGAACTTAGATTTCGGGAGTGCTGTGTAACTGCCCACTTGGGGCTCAGGGGTAGGGGGAGAGGGTTCGGCACAGAGCATGCTTGCATACTTGTAGAAACAACTTCGAGATCGGTTATTCCCAGAAAATGCTTCACAGGCCACAATGTGGCAGATAAGCCAGTGAAACACCTAAGTGTGTCATCGCCAGTGCTGTTGGGGATAAACCATGAAGATGAAAATGACAAAAATGACCCAAAAGAGGAGACTGATTAAATGAACATCGCCCAACCCACATGTTAGAAAGTTCTGATAAGAAAGTAGGAAGAGTCACGACGTGTTGCTCCTCAAATGAGTGATTCTACAGAGTGTGGCAGGACAGCCCTGGGTTTTCATAACGTTACACGAACGCATAATTATGTAAAGAAAACCTTCTGAAAGAAGATACAACAGCAGTTATATCTGTGAATTGATTTTTATTTCCTTTTTTTCTTTCTTTGTACATATATTTATTTTCTATTTTTTCTATTGGTCCCGAGGACCAATCCCAGCCCAGGGACTGCGCTGTTCAAACAGCGGGTTCCGACCCAGAGGCGCTGCGAACTGGCCCCTGGTGTCCACGTACTCCAGCCCAGCCCTTGTTCCTCAGCCTGGGCCCATCTGGTCCACAGTGCCGAGCCCACTCTCCCACCACTCGTGACAGCAAACCCTCGGGCCAGCAGATGAGAAGAGACCTGTCAGCACAGTGGTGACCATTCACGGCGCACACACCACGTGCCGGGGCCCCACGCTGCGTGCTCACGACAAAGCCAGGAGGGCGGTATGGGTGTGCGTCGTCTGCACTTCCCAGATGGGGAAACCGAGGCTCCGAGAGTGTCCGTTGTCCAAGTTCTCCAGCAAGCAGGGGGCAGAGCTGGGATTGCCTCCGGGCCTGCCTGTCTCTGGAGTCACGGCACGTCGCCACCAACACCGCGCTGTGAAACCGGCAGAGTGTGCCCTGCACGGCACCTTGTGATGAAGCAACTGTCCCTAAACCCCACAGTCCCACTGCGGGTAAGGGGGGGGAGGCCTTCAGAGGCCGTTCTCGTAACCGTGATGTCACATGCCTCTCAGCGGCAGAGGGCAGCCCCTGGGGAAGGCTGTGTCCCTGCAGGAAAAGCCATATGTCCAGCGCTTGCGCATGGGCATGAGTTGTGTGGCCTTGGGCAGTGACCTCACCTGTTGGACCCTCTCTTTCTTCCTCAATACTATGAGGAAAATCATACCCCCCCTCTGAGCCTCACTGGACCCATCTGGAAAATGGATATGGTTGAAACGGGTCCGCGTGGGTTCCGTGGCCACCTCAGACCTAAGCTCTGGGAAGACGTCTCAGAGAGTTTCCCCAAACCGACCTCTCTGCCCTGATCTCCCGCAGGGACCTGACTCAAGACTCAAGATGCTGAAGGTCTCTGGCCTCCTCGCTGTCCTCTGTGGGCTGCTGGCCTCATCCTCTGCTCAGGCCTGGGCTAGAGTTTCTCCAGAGTTCATCAACGGTGAGACCATCCCACCTGGGTCCTGCTTTGGATCGTGCCCTGACCCCATAGGCCTCTTCCCAGGCCCAGGCCCTGAGCCCACACCAGTTAAGTTCTGATGAGAGTCATGCCTGGCATGCAGTTCGCACCATTCATTCCTAGCTGTCCTGATTGCCACTTCATTTAATCCTCACGTCCCAAGATCCTCCCCTTCCCTGCGTCCTTGCCCTGCTTCCTCTGTCCAAGGACCCACCACCATCAAAGCCCCCAGTCCTGCACGGACTGGCCCTGCCCCACTCGCCTAACTGGCCCTGGACCCAGGCCCCCGCCACAGTGGCCTCCTCTGCACATGGGCATGCCCAGGCCTTTGCAGCCACTCTTCCCTCTGCCCAGAGCTCTCGTGCCCTGACTGGCAACACGCCTGCCTCCCTTCCTTCAAGTCTGCTCTCAAATGTCACCTCCCAGCTGCGCCCCCAGAACTCCAGCCTCTCCGCAAACCAAAATCTAAGGCGTTAATTCCAGGCCCCGCCAGGGGAGCCCAGGGCCTGGTGACAGAGCTTTGGCCGGGGTCCCCTATGCTCGGCCAGTGTTGTGCCAAGACCAACCCCTCCCTTCACAGCACTATTTGCACCTGACCCTGCCTGGCCCTTAATTCTCTGCATCACCATCTGCCCCCTCCTCCCCGCCAGAACGCCAACTCCAGTCTGCTCTCACGGGTCACCCCAGCCCCTGCATGGCCCTGGCACACAGGAGGCCCCAGAAATCCTGGCTGGATGATTGTGTCGGGCACGTGGCCCGGCGCCCAGCAGGCCAGAAAGCATAGGTGGACAGCGAGTGAGCGCCACGTATGGGGCATGCTTGGAGATCAAGTTTACATCTGAGAATCTTTGGCATCTGAATGTCTAATTGGGTTCTGGGGGAGCCCCATTCTTTTTTTCAGATTTGACTCCAGGACTGCTCAAGACGGCCTTTTTTCGCAAACTGCAGTCAAAGGACTTCGAGGAAACACTGGTTAACACTCTCCACCGTGCATGGGGCGACCTGAACTCCGAGGATACCCCATTCTCCAAGGAGCTCAGCCAGGTCAAGTAAGTGGTCTCCGATCACCAGCCAGCCCCAGTCCGGGCTGTGCAGGTCTTTGTTGGTTTGTTAGAGCTCAGCCTATGTTTCCGGACTTCGCAGAGGCCCCTTCCTCAGCAGACAGCCCTTCCAGCTCTGCCGGCCTGAGGTCCCCTGTTGGGAGACACTCGCAGAGGCAGGAGGCTGGGAGGTGATAGACACACAGACATTCAGTCCCCTTGTCTGGGAAGAGGAGGCTGCTCCCCAGCTGCGAGAGCACCCCGATCTCCTCCGCTCTCTGCCCCTCTCCCATGGGGAACAATAGCATCTGTCCCCACAGGGCTGTCGTGAGCATTCCATGAAATAACACGCATGAAATGTTTGCACAGCTCCCCATGCTCGGCAAGGCCCCGTCGAAGGTAACAACACAACAGTAGCAATAGCAACGTGATAAGCGCAGTGACAGACGACACTGAGCTTTGAGGTCAGAGTGACCACCAGAGCGTGGAAGACCCGGGCCCCGTCTCACAAGCATCTTAAACTCACCATGTCCAAAATCCAACAGCCAGTTCCCACCTTCGTCCCCCCGGCCTGCTCCTCCCCAGCTCCACCCGGCTCAGCTCAGAGCAGCTCCACCCAGCCCTGTGCTTTGGCCGGAAATCTCCATGTCCTCCTTGGCTCCTCAGACTCGCCCACCTGTCAGCAAACCCTGGCAGTTTTGCCCTCGAAACACACCCAAGCGCCGGACCGCCTCCTCCACCTCCTGTGGTCTGAGCCGCCATCGTCTCGCCCCTTGGCTGACTGCCCCAGAGCCCCCCTTCCATCTCCTCCCCTCTGCTCTGCCCATATCCAGAGGGATCTTTCTAAGAAGAGGAGCAGACCCTGTAACTCCCTTGCCCAAACCCTCTAATGTCTTTTCATTGCTGTCAGAACTAAACCCAAAGTCATTGCCACTGGCCCATGGGCTCCATGCACTCTGACCCTGGCCACCTCCCCCACCTCTTCTCCTACTGTCCTCTCCGGACTCCCTCCCAACCAGCCACATGGAGCCTGTGGCTGCTCCTCACTCACGCCAGCCACATTTCTGCCTCAGGGCCTTTGTACTTGCTCTGTCTTCTGCCTGGCCTTTTCTTCTCCCAACTGTCTGCGTGACTCATCCTCTCACTCCATTCATGACTCTGCCCAAATGTCACCTCCTATGAGAAGCCTTCCCTGACCATCCTGTCTTAAATTCTACTCTTCCCAATGTCACCTTCCATCTCCTGATCCTGTAGATCCTTTTCCTCACAGTCCATCCCCTGACATTTTCTATATGTATTCATTTACTGAATTTATTCTTTTACACATACATACACCTTCCCCAAGCATCTGCTATATACGGTGTTCTGTCCTTTATTCACTCATTTGTTTCAGCCTGCTGGGTGCTGGGCAAAGTGCTGAGCATGATCATTCTGAGCTACATTAAGGCAAGAGCTTCCTTTTGCTCAGAGATGCATTCCCAGTGCACACAGCACATAGTGGCTGTGCGATAAATTACTTGACCGATGAGTGAGGAGCCACCTTTGCATACCTTCGCTCATGCTCTGCAAGGGACCTGCCTTTGCAGAAAGCGAGGCCCACCTGCAGCAGGAGCCGCAACCTTCCCCTGCTATGCTGTTGCTTCCCCAGGCTGAAGGTGCAAAATCCTCAACTGCTTCCATCCTCCATTGATACCACCACCGGTGGAAGGAATGAGGCCACTTTACAGATACCACTGTCAGTTGATTTGGCTTTCAAGTAAGTAACAGTTGTGAGTCTCACAGGCACCATCTGCTTTTGCGCAGGTGTACGGGGCTGTGGGAGGCAGTCGCCACCAAAGGGATGAGCAACGGACTCACCCTATCTGGGCCTAGGTCACCGCTTCTGGGCCTGGGTCACCCCATGCGTTGAGTTAGGGGCAAAGAGTTGAGCAGGTTCCTCTCCCTGCTTTATTCAGACAGCTGCCACCTTCATTTCTTTAGACTTCATAGGCCCACCTGGCTCTGACTGAGCACGGCTAAAGACAAGAACACAGAATCAGCTCTGGACCTTAATGATCCTTGGCACCGTTACCACGGGCCACGGGGTCGCCCCAGGGGCTGTACTTGGCCTACAGATACGCTGCGTCTGGTCTGTGCTTTCGGAGGGCAGGCGCCTTCAGTCCGCTACAGCCTTCCTCCCTCTGCGAAACTCACCCTGGTCCACCTCACTCATTTCCATCCAACCCCAGCCCTCAAGGCAATGGAGTTTGAGACCTCTAGAAAAGTACTTTCCGGCCCGGTGAGGTGGTTCACACCTGTAATCCTAGCACTCTGGGAGGCCGAGGCAGGAGGATCACTTAAGGTCAGGAATTCGAAACCAGCCTGAGCAAGAGCGAGACCTCGTCTCTACGAAAAATAGAAAAATTAGCCGGGCATGGTGGTGCATGCCTGTAGTCCCAGCTACTTGAAAGGCTGAGGCAGGAGGATCACTTCAGCCCAGGAGTTTGAGGTTGCTGTGAGCCAGGCTGATGCCACGGCACTGTACTCAGGGCAGAGACTCTGTCTCAAAAAAAGAAGAAGAGTACTTTCCAAGGTCAGAAGCAGTTGCTCAGTTCTGATAGGATGCCCGACTTAGAATCAACATTTTCCCTTCTAACAGTTCCCAGAGCTAGAGGTGGCGGGTCTCGGTTACACTCCCTGAACGCACAGCGTCTGACTTACTTAGCCGCTGGCTGGATGCGGGACGTGGAGAGAGCCATCCCGATTCTCTACTCCTGAATCACTTCTTTTGAAAAATGAGGAAATGACCTTCAACAGATGGTTTGGAAAGTTCTATTTGAACATGGGGACCCTCGTCCTAGAAACAAATGGGGTTCAACAAGGTCCTCTCTCACCAGCTCTAACTCTTCCTTCCCATAGTTTCCCACACTTGAAGTCCTTTAAAATAAACGTGCGAGCAGAGACGACGGTCCAGCTCCGCGTGGAGAAGAAGGAAGATGGCAGCTACAGGCTTTCTTTTGCGAAGTGCAGGGCCCCATCCGAAACTAAGTGGGTCCGCATTGGAAGCTCGTGAGTTCTTGATCTTCTTTGCCCTGTGTCCATCTGCTTATTAGGAAGCCTCCAGTGAGATCCCACCTAAAAGATGTCACCAGAAAAACAATACCCTACAAAATAAGCCTTTTTGTGTATATGGACATGTGTATGTGATAAATAGAATTTTACACATATTTATTATTTTGTTTATTATAAAAGCCATGATTTTATTGACATAAAAAGATGTTCACCAAATAGAACTGAGAGAAAATAAGGGAAGGTTGCTTGGCCGTGTGTGGACAGTTAGGTTATTTCTAGATTTTTTGCTCTCATAAATAATCCTGAACATTTTGGTATAGGAAGTTTTTCCAAAAATAGGGTTATTTCCTTATTACAGATTTCTAAGATTATTCTAAAAGGATAAACAGTTCTACAATGTTTACATTTAAGGCATATCATAGTAGTTTTAAGGCATTGCCAACTCACTCGCCAAACACCTCGCCAACAGAACTGAACCAAGTGACTCGGCGCTCGCTGGCCCTCGCCAATTTTGCCCTGTACACCATTAGTGCCAGCTAGTCTCATTTCCACAGCTTTTGGCTTCAGTAGGTGGAAAATCCCACGCAAGCTATTATTTTTATTCGTTTGACTACCGTAGAAAAGCATTTCACTATTTGTGTATTAATCTCTAATATTTCCTCTTTAGAGGAACTGTCATCAGAGGTTTTTGTCCTTTTATTACCTAGAGTTTTAGTGTTTTCTTCTAAATATATCATCTCTTTTTAAGAATCTTTTCTTTGTTGAGATTTTTAAAACTGAGGCTAATACACATATTTAACTTAATCCAATGGTCATCACCAGTAAATTGTAGCTGATTTCTGTGCAATAAAGACATAAATGCTTTGCCTGAGAATAAGACAGGTTCACCCTCCCCTGTAAGGATTAGGGACTCTGAGTCACTAAGATGCCCTTACATCTGCTGCTCTCTTATCTCCCCCAACGGAGAAGGACCTTACACTCTTCCTTTCGAGAAGGCGGTGGCCACCTGACAGAGGAGGCAGTGCTACTGTAGCATCAGATAATCAGGGAAATGGGAGAGTGGGCAGGAAAGAAAGAACTCAGAGTTGGCTAGAAAGGTCAGGAAGGGCAGGCATCCTGGAGGAAACCAGTTGGCTGGGCTTAATAGGGTGGTCAAACTGGAACACAAAATAGTCACAGAGAAGATAGTGGTGGATGACGATGACAAGGGAAAGGTGATTTAAATTGAAGGATTAAGGATCCGTAGAGGGTAAGTCAAAGCAGTGGGGCAAGGCTGGGTCATGGAATGTTATGGAAACAAGGAAGAGACTTGAAGCGATTCAGGGGCATTGAGCAAAGAAGTGATTGTGGAGAAAAGAGAGTTTGGGAGAAATTAATCTGTTCTGCACATTTTCCTCATTCTTCATTTAGAACCAGCCCGATTATAAGACTTCTTCCAAAACACTTGGAGGAAGAACTGAAAGACATAATATCCTATCATATGGCAAAAAATGTAAGTATGCAAACCCAGGTTACTTCCGTTTTTGAGCTGAGCCCCAGGGCATGGCGGGTTGGATCTTCTTAATGAAGTGGGAGGTGATCTTCC
The DNA here is from genome assembly GCF_040939455.1 of Microcebus murinus. Classification (NCBI taxonomy): domain Eukaryota; kingdom Metazoa; phylum Chordata; class Mammalia; order Primates; family Cheirogaleidae; genus Microcebus; species Microcebus murinus. Next base: position 30,543,360 of record NC_134119.1, read on the forward strand.
AGGAAAGAGAGTTAAGGAGAGATGAAGTGGCATTTATTATGCTCCCATTCTGCGGCCAGGCACTGGTGAAGTGCTTCACAGACATTATTTAGTTCCCTAAGTCAAAATCGGCATCTGCATGAATGGAGGTGAGTTGACAAGCCTCTGCAAAACTCAGCTTCCTTACCTGTCTAATGGGTATGAGTAAGCATAAAATTAACAGCTCATATCCATTAAGCATGCATGCACCGTGCGAAGTATCTGAAATGATATTATCTCATCCTCCAAATAATCACATACTCTGAGTAACAATATTATCTCCATTTTCCAGATTTATGAAAAGTTTCCGAAGAAGGCCAGTGACTTATCCAAGTTATTCAGCAGCCAAGTGGCTGAGCTGATATATGACCCCAGGGCAGTCTGTCCCCCAAACCCATCTACTTGGTTGTTCCCTAGAATGGGTTGGCTCAGGAGAACTTGCCTTGATCACTCCCATTCAGGCTTTAGTTTTATTTATTCAGGTTGGTTGAGTCCTCCTCCTGACTTGTATGTATTTCTTTGTCTTTCAGCTGTGTCCTGAGCTCAATAGTTGGCTCCGTTCGATGAATCCTTTTATAATTAATGAGTTCATTAGTAAGTGCTGGAAGTGGGGAGGAACAGGAACACTCCGGGAGAAAGCTCAGACTCCTCCCTTACCCTTTTCAACTCATCCGCCCTTACCTCGCTGACACTTCTCTTAGACCAAAAATCTCTCCCTTGCTGCAGCAGAATGGTCCCCAATAATAGCAACCCTAATGAACTCAGCTGCCATTTCCTGAGGGAGTCCTGTGTGCCAAGGCCAGAGAGAAGCACTGTGCCTGCACCGGCCATTGAGTGAAACCCCACCATGAGCTAAGGACGTTGGTTTCAATTCTATTCTGGTCCTGAAAGCTTAGAGAAGCTGAAATATGAATGGAGGCTTCTCTGGAAGGAATACATGACAATTCCTCCTTTACCCTCCTCTTAAATTGTATGGTGTCACACAGCAGGCGGAAAATTGGCCAGGTTTCAGCCCAGACAGAGACTGTCTCCTTGTAGGAGTCACTGCCTCAAGCACCCAAAGTTTCCATGTTTGCCAGAGCTCAAAGCAACAAACACAAGATTGAATCTTGGCAGCTCAGGGCCCCAGTGGGAATGAAAAACCGAAAGAATTACTGGGTTGAAAGGTCTATTTTTTCATTCACTGAATATTCACTAATTCTGCCAAATACTAGGTGCTGGAGTTTCTAAAGTTCCCTTAAGTGGCTCTTCCAGCAAGCAATTTTTCTGGCCTCTGCTTACACACCCTCATTGACAGAGAGCTCACTACTCACGAGGTAGGAAGCTTGAGGCAATTGACCTGGATGGGCCTTAGAACTCCCAAACCCTGGGTTCCTAAGCTCACTCAAATGGGTGACGCAGCTTGGCCAACAATTTCTGCTATTGGGCCACCACTTTGGCCAGGCACAAATGGGGACTCTGGCTGCCGTAATGCCAACCTCCCCCACTGTCTCATTCCCATGTATGCACTCTTAGGCGATCAGCCTGGGAGGAGGTGGTTGTTTCCAATCTATGGAAACCAAGGCCCAAGAAGTTTAAGCAATTTATCCAAGATTACTCAACAAGAAATAATAACAATAAGAGCTAAGCATGTATGAAGTGCTTTACTATTAATACATGCCAGGCACTTTGAGGACTTTATATATATCAGCTTGATCAGCCCACACAGGAACTCCGTGAAGTAGGTATTATCACCAGCTGCATTTTATAGATGAGGACACAGAGACAAAGGGATATAAAATGTTTTTCCAGATTTCCACGGAAGAAAGTGGCAGAACCAGAGTGAACCCACACACCAGCTACAGAACCCACACTAGCAGTCGCTGTACAGCTTCCATAAAGAACTGTCAGGGAAGTCATCTGTGTCAGCCAGTGACAAACCAGAGCTTCCAGCCTCAGCCTTCTGTCCCCAAACCTTTGCCTCCCCCCCCCCATCTGCTCCCAGCTGAAGCAGGGGAACCTCCTCTGGCCTCTCTGATCGTCCTCCATCCCTGCCATCTGAGGTGTCTGTTTTGCGTTCTAGATCTGATACTAAAGGATAAAAGCTTCACATTTGATGTCTAAATATCCCCAAAGTGAAGGAGCTACGTTTGGACCAAGCCGGTGAGAGACCAGGAGCATATTTCCATTCTTTAGCCATAATGTCATTCATATTCTTAGAATTTTAGTTAGGAATGTCTTCTGTATACTAGGCACTATTCTAAATGCTGGGGATACAACAGAGAACAAGATAGATGAGGACTCTGACCTCCTGCAGTTCGTATTCAGGTTGGGAATAATAACAGTGAACAAAGAAATGAGTACATAGTCAACTCAATTCCAGAGGATGGAGGGTATTATGAAGAAAACACAGCAGGAGGATGTAGGAATGAGTACAGAGGCAAGGACAGGGAGGGAGGCATCAAATTAATGTAGCCAGAGAGAAGGCTCTTTGGGGAAGAGACATTTTGGCTAGGCTCTAAATGATAAGGCAGAAGAAGTTGTGCCAAGACCCAGGACACAAGCACCACAAGCAAGAGGATGAGTATGTGCAAAGGCCCTGAGGCGGGAATGAATGAGCTTTCCTTTTTGAAGCAAAGAAAGGAGGCCGGCATGGCTGGACTGTGGAGGGAGCTCAGTTATAGGAGACATCTTTACAAGAGTAACATTTGGCAGAGAAAAGGCAGGGATTTTCTGTAAAAAGGAGATGTAACTATTCATTTATTTATTGTGTATTTATTCGCAACTATTCTGTGCTGAATATACTCTGCTTGGGTGTCACTATCTCAAATCTTTCAAAAAAGGCACATCTGCCTTTATTTTTCTTCATGACACTCATTATTATCTGAATTTCCTACTATATTACTAGTTTCTTTCTGTCTCCCTCACTGGAATGTAGACTTCATGAAGGCAAGAATTTTCCATTATTACCTATATTATCCCAAGTGCCAGGATTACAAAGATGAATCACACATGGCCCCCAACCTCAAAAGCCCCCCAGCCTAGTAAGGGATAAAATAAATAAATAGACAAGTTAGCGTGCAGTCAGGTGCTCTGGCTGAGGTTTCATGCAAGCAGAGAGGTGAGGCCCAGCGGCCTTGCCAAAGGACTTTGTGGAGTCTTCACCTGGGAGGCAGGATTTAAACTGGGTATTGAAGAATGATTAAGAGTCTCTTTGTGGGAAAAGACATTCTGAGCAGAGCACACAGCATGTGCAAATACGTGGGAGTAGGAAAGGATCTGGTCTCTGGACAAGGAGGAGAAGCTCTGGGTGGCAGGTCATAGAAGTCACAGAGGATAGAGGTATCCTCTCAGGAGTAAGGGTGAGTTTGTAGAGGGCTGTACACATGCCTTCTGAGCACCAGCGCACATGTAATGAATCGAGCTGCTAAGAAGAAGGTACAATCCATGACAGGGGACATAAGAAATTGAATGGCCACTACTACAATTGCATCCACATCCTTGTGTTGCTTAGCTTGGTTATGTAACGCTTTAAACCAATGCTGTCCAATAGAAATATAACATGCGACACACATGAAATTTTGAATTTTCTAGCAAAGACATTTTTAAAATAAAAAAAAACAGATGATATTAATTTTAGTAATTGTTGTATTCACCCAATATGTCCAAAATATTGTCACTTGAACATGTAATCAATATAAAAGTTATTGATGAAATATTTTACATTTCATTTTTGTAGCAAGTCTTTGATCTTGCATATCTTTTATACACACAACACATTTCAGTTTGGCCTGCCTGCATTTCAAATGCTAGTATCCACACGTAGCTAGTGGCTACATGTGGACAGGGCTACCTTAACTAAGCTAATTTGCTGCCAGTTGCAAGATGTTGAAAGGCATAGAGCGTCTCATTGTGTCCCCACCAATACACCTAGGCTGCCACTTGTCACAGAAGTCCCAAGTTTGTGGCCCCCATAACATATTCAGCCCACAGACATATTTGGTTTAGACTAGAAAGTGTTTTAGGAATGTGAATGAGTTGCCAAGATTAAAAGTAAGAAATAAGTCTTTTGATAAACTAGGGCATCTGATGATATTTTGTATCCTTGTGTCATGAAGCAGGCCAAGGTGAGGAGGAAGACCCATCTTAGTTGATGAGAAGGAATCCAGGGAACCAGTGAGAAAACATTACCCAGAGACAGACAGTGGTTGGTTGACGGGACGGGAATCTGTTTCAGCACCATGGATAGTGGACAGCAGTACCCGTGTGGAGGGGCGTGGGAGGAAGGGGAAAGGCTGTCAGATCTGGTTCACAGCCTGTTTAGAAAACCTATGAAGGGCCAGGCAGCTGGCCACGGTGGTTCACACCTGTAATCCTAGCACTCTGGGAGGCCGAATCCGGAGGATTGCTCAAGGTCAGGAGTTTGAGACCAACCTGAGCAAGAGTGAGACCCTGTCTCTACCAAATATAGAAAGAAGTTAATTGGACAGCTAAAAATATATAGAAAAAATTAGCTGGGCATGGTGGCGGCGCATGCCTATAGTTCCAGCTACTCGAGAGGCTGAGGCAGAAGGAAGAAGGGCTTGAGCCCAGGAGTTTGAGGTTGCTGTGAGCTAGGCTGATGCCATGGCACTCTAGCCCAGGTAACAGAGTGAGACTCTGTCAAGGAAGGAAGGAAGGAAGGAAGGAAGGAAGGAAGGAAGGAAGGAAGGAAGGAAGGAAGGAAGGAAGGAAGGAAGGAAGGAAGGAAGGAAAGAAAGAAAGAAAGAAAGGAAAGCCTACAAAGTTGACTAATACCTGGATTATCTCACGCAGAATCAGGTCCTGCTTCCAGGCTCCTCCCCGGAACGTCCTCCCCGCTGCAGGACACCCCCTGCAGCCGCCGCTCGGAATCGCATCACCCACCGTGGACTCAAAGACCCCCTACTTCTCTGGGCACGGAGGCTGTTTCCCTGTAGATCCTCACCAGAACCCATGCGCTGATCCCCTGTAATTTCCCACAATAAATTTTTTTTCAGCCCTGAACTGCGACTGCCCTGCTTCCACAGTGTCATGGGGTGGGGGCAGCCATCGCCAGAAATGGTGGTGGGTCTGGTCATATGACAAATGTCTGGAGGGCGGAGGAGAGTGCCTGGGTTAATTCATCCCTTATCTCAGAAATCTCTGAACACTCTGGCACAGAGTTTCCCGAAAGCAAATGAACAAGGCTTCCTGTCTTGTCTAGGTGTTTCCTGAACTGATTCTGTGACTTGGGTAGCTCCATTCTCGTGGCCACGATACCCTCACTGTACAGTGAGGGTGTTGGTCTCGCCCTCTAAGCGCCCTGAGGCAAAAATAGTCCACAAAGTTGTGGTTTATGGGAGAAATTTTATCTTGGCCCTGGCAACTCCATTTTCTTCCCTGGATCACCAAACTTCTCAAAAGACATAGTGCTATGCACTGCCTCTACTTCCTCACCTGCACCCGCTGCTCAGCTTTTGTGTAATTGACTTCTTCCTCCAACTCCTTCAAATAACTTGCTCTAGGTCACACACGACCTCCTTAATGTCCAACACCAGTGGACCCCATTCAGCGCTCATGTTCCTCAGGCCATTTAACAATGTGCACCTTAGGTGACTACTCCAAACTACTCCCCATCCAGTCCTCCAGTCCTTTTTCTTCCTCATCATTATACTACTTTTTTTTTTTTTTTTTGAGACAGAGTCTCACTCTGTTACCCGGGCTAGAGTGCCGTAGCGTCAGCCTAGCTCACAGCAACCTCAAACCCCTGTGCTCAAGCAATCCTCCTGCCCCAGCCTCCCAAGTAGCTGGGGCTACAGGCATGCACCACCATGCCCGGCTAATTTTTTTCTATATTTTTAGTTGGCCAATTAATTTCTTTCTATTTTTAGTAGAGACAGGTCTCGCTCTTGCTCAGGCTGGTTTCAAACTCCTGAACTTGAGCTATCCGCCTGCCTCAGCCAGAGTGCTAGGATTACAGACGTGAGCCATCCCACCTGGCTGTCTTCCTTATAATTATCTTTTAAAAAAACATTTTTGACTCATGCCTGGCACTCTTCTATGCACTTTACATACATCACATCACTTGCTCTTTTAAATAAACTGGTGGTTATTAAGCTTTGGTCTCTTGGTTCCACATTTAGCTTTCTGTACTCCACTTTGTAATGCTGGGTTTGGGATTCTGCAAACCACAGAGCTGGGTGAGACTCGGGCTTGATGGGTCGGTTCCTGCACCGCATGCTGCCGTGCGTTAAGGGCCCTGTGAGACCTGCAGCCCGCACTCCCCCTGCTGGACCAACTCCGGCTCACTGAACATTTTGGCATTTGCCACACGTGTCCTTTACTGGCCTCTGTAGAGCGTGAGAGGAAACGCAACTGGACGAAAGAGGTTTGCAGAGACCGGGGTGAAGGGCAAGGACTGTGAGTGAATTTACTCAGAATCAAGATAGAACGAACTAGAGCCAGATGGCCTGGGTTCAAATTCCAGCTCCGCATTCCCCAGTTCTATGTCCTTAGACAAGTGACTCTAGAGTCAGGGTCAGTACCAGCCTGCCATTGTCAGTCTTTCTGCCTCTCCTTGCAATGCCTGTGGCTGGGGGCGGGCGGCGGGGGGAATGTGAGGACCATGTTGGGGAGAGGCTGGTGGGGAAGGGGCCACAGCTCCTCTGTGCTCCCTCCTGCAGGGCGGGCTGTCTCGCTCCTGCCCCAGCCCCTCTTTCCCCAGCTGGGTGGCCCTGGGGATTTTACTGGACAGCCCCTGCCTTGCAAAGGGAAGATAACAATACCAGTCCCCACCACAGAGGGCTGTGTTGAGGACTGAATAAGCCATTACAAGTAACGCACTTAGCTGCCTGCTAGGATGCCAGCTCAGCCTTGTTCTGGCCAGGAGTGCGGGCAGCCGCTGGGCTTCTCTGGGTCCCTGTCCCCTCGCCTGCGTGGTATCAGGATGGAACGAGGTTGCACACAGAGCAGGCTTAGCACAGGGAATGAAAGCGCCCCAAGAAACAAACGCCAGCCCCACCGTCCTCCGATAGCTGCTTATGGAGGAGAGGTCCTCGTTCTGTCATCGCTCCCCACCCCCTCTCCACCCCCAGGAGCACAAGCATGGGACTCCCAGCCAACTTGTGGCCTTTGCCCTGGGTGTCAGCTCAAACTCCACCTCCCCATTGTCATCTCTGCCTGCTGGAGTTGCCTTTCTCATCTGTGAAATGGTTGGGGTGAGGGCCGTCTTCATAGCGTGGACTGTGAGCCCCGGCCCACGCGTGAGTCCCTGTAGTCCTCACCACAGCTCTGAGGGCTGCACTGTGCTCCTTTTACAGACCCGGGAACCGAGTCTGCAGGCGGCACCGGCCGGAGCTGACCGCTGGTCTGTGTGACCCGGAAGCACATGCTCCTAGCTGCACGTGATTCTGCAGCGGGCTGGCTCCAGAACGAGCGCCCACCCCTGAGCCGGGCCCTCTCGTCCCTCTGCTTCCGTTCTCCCTTGTCACGCATCAAGCTCTGAAAGTCACATCCTCCACGTTGTCATTTCATCAGACTCTGTGACCCTGAGACCCACAGCCTGTGACAAGGCAGGACTGACCTCCCCCCAACCCATATTAAGACATCCAAAGAGCCAACGACAACAGATTTGTTCCTCTCAGTAATGTCCACTCTTCTCCAATTTTCTTGGCAAAATATAACAAAATTCCAACCAGTTACACAAGACCAGGAAGGGTGAGAGAAGTACATTTCAAAGTAACCGATATTCTACAAACATCCCCTGGGGGAGCATGAACTCTGAGAAGGGACCTCACATGGGGAAAGCCAACACCCGAACCAAGCCTTCCTCTGCACCGTCTCCTGCAAAACCAGAGGGAATTGCCCACGAGCGGTCCCAGGGCTTCTGTGAAACTCGCAAAGGATGTTCCCAGCCCTCACCCGACGGGGACCCTGCGCATCCCTGGCACCTTTGTCCCAGCTCACAGCAGTGGGGTTAGGGGCCTGTGCTGGGCAGCGCCAGAGGCAGGGACATCAGGGACGACCCTTTGCAATAATTCAGGCCAAGCTGACGGTGGCTGAGGGGCAGTCCTTAGGCCTGGTCACAGGCTGGAAGTGGTGGTTGTGGGAATTAAGAAATGCGAGGACAGGAACACCTGGATGCATTTGACACTGTCCCCAGGAAGGTGAGAATGGGGGATCTGGACCGAATTCTCTCCAGCCCCAGAGCACGAGGTAAACCTTTCTGCTCCTCTCCTGTCAATCTTACCCAGAAAGATAAGATCTGCCCATCCATCCAATCATTTATTCCTTCATTAGAGGCAACGTGGATATAAGGATTAATGACACTCACATTCTGCCCTCAAGAAACTCATAATTCAGTGGGGAATCAGAGATCAGTCATCCCCACACATATATCCAGTCATTTAGTCACTCAACAAACATTCATTCGCATTTAATTTCTGGCAAGCAAGCATCGTGGTAGGGGTTGAGGTTGCTCTTGCCCTTAAGAAAGTCCTAGTCCTATTGGAAAGCCTGGGGTTAGCCGTCTTCACTCCTTCATTCATTCCTTGCTTCGCTGAAGAGTCACCAACATCCAGCCTGTGCCAGTGCCTGGGAGAGGCCCCCGCCCCTGTTGGATGGCCCAGCAGTGGGCTCTGGTGAATGTCTCCAAGCAACAAGGCCTCCCTCTGGAGCCCTGGCCTCCCCACCAGGGTTCCACCTGCCACTCTCACCACGTGAGCCAGCCCTGGTGGCAGCTGCCAGAGGCCATTGCACCCCTCCCTACAATATGCTGGGGGCTAACTCTGCTGTCATCTTCCTGCAGAAAACCATGAGCCCATCCAACCAGGCAGCCCCCCTCACAGCCGTCTGCCCAGGCCCCGACTGACCCTTCTTGACACCTGCAGGTCCCAGACCCCAAGATGCATCCACTCTGGAGGCTCCTCATCTGCCTTGGATTTCTGTCCTTGCCCTGGCATTGTGCCAGGGCCACTGCACATGGGCTGGCCCAGCCACGGCCCCACAGACAGTAAAGCCACCTGGCAAGAAGTAAGCTGAGCCCCAGCTCTGCCTGCTGTGACCGAGCAGGTGAGATGGCACCATTTGGACCCCACCACTTACCTGTTGTGCGACCCTGGGTCAGCAAGCCTCTCTTCTTCCTTTTTTTCTCAGACATCGATTGAGGTAGAGTTGACCATGAGCCAATTCCTAGGGCGTCGTCATTCGCATGAATCCCTCCAAGGTCCTTGTTTATGTCATTTTTCCCTCTTATCCCTATCCCCACTCCCATGTCCCTGCTGCTTTGGCAGGCACTGCAGTGTGTTTGATGTATGCATTTAAATATGCCTATACCCTTGTGCATGCAGTGTTTTGATTTGCATAAATTGTATCACCACATAGACCTCATTCTGTGTTTACTGTTTCCACTCAACACCATGCTGTTGGCATCTGTATTTTTTCAGCTGGTGCAGAGAGGTCCATAGATTCATCTACTTTAGTTTATTTGACCATTCCCCTAGCGATGGACACTTAAGTTGTCTCTAATTTCCCACTATTATAAGCTACACTGAGATGAACATCCTTATACGTGCCCCTGTTAGACCCTGTGGGAGGATTTCTGGGATATACCCAGAAGGAGGAGGGTTGGGCCTGGGGATAGACATAAACTCAATTTAACTAAAACTGCCAGAATCCTCTCTAGAGTGTCTTTGCCGGTCTACACTTGCTTCCGTAATAAATAAGCATACGTCTCCCCATTTTCCCCAACGCTGACTAGAGAATACGCATCTATATCAGTCAGCTAGAGCTGTCAAAACAAGACAGCACATACTGAGTGGCTTAAGCAACAGACATTTATTTTCTCACAGTTCTGGAGGCTGGAAGTCCAAGATCTAGGTGCCCCCAGATGAGGACTCTCTCACTGGCTTGCAGACGGCTGCCTTCTCAGTGTATCCGCCCACAGCAGTGTGTCCTTTCTCTGTGCACGCAGAGAAAGAGATCTCTGGTGTCTCTTCTTCTTATAAAATCACCAATCCCATCAGTCTAGGTCTCCACCCTTATGACCTCATTTAACCTTAACTGCCCCCTTAAAGGCCCTGTCTCCAAATACCTGCACACTGGGCTGAGGGTGGGACACGATTCAGCCTCTAACAACGTCTTGACAATTTCTTGCCAGCCTGATGTGTAGTTGAGTGATCTCTTAGCATGACTTTATCTGATTAATGGGAAGCTTGAACATCTCATCACAATTTTAACCATTTTGAAGTCTTTGAATTCCCTGTTCTTATCTTTTGTCCATTATTCTAGTTGCTTTCCTGTTTTTTTTTTAATCCTCTTTGATTTGAGGATCCATTAATTTATTCTTGGCATTAGTCTCTTGTCAGATTTAAGCATTGCTAGTATTTCTCCAGAGCTGTCATCTATTAACATTGTAGGGTCTTCATTGAACAGAAATATTTTCAAACTCATCAATATTTTCTCTCATGGTTTACGTCTAGAGAGTCTTAAGACCTTGCCCCTACCTCAGACATATTCTACTTTGCTTTTTCTAGTAGCTTTAGAGTTTCACCTTTTACATTTAGAATTTGAACCTATCCGGAGGCCGTATTTCTGTCAATCTATGTAGGGAAGGCAGACATTCCCTCACTTCTCGTCACGTAATGAATCGGTTTTCCCAAACCATCTGCTACATGACCAAATTCCGAAACATGAGGATCCACTGCTGAGCCCGGTAACTGTGTCTGTGTATCTGCTTCTATACCAATAACGTAGCATTGTAAATATGACATCTTTGTAGAACGCTATTTTATCTGATAGACTTTCATTCTTTCAAATGAATTTTAGAGTGTGTTAAGTTCCTTTAAAAAAATTCCTCTGGAAATTTGACTGGGGTTGCATTGAATTTGCTTGTTAACTTAGAGTTGATAGTTTTGCAATATTAGACCACCCAATCATAAAATTGGTATATCTTTTAATTTATTTAGAGTCTGCTATATATCCCATAATAGAATTTTAAAGTCCCATCAATGTCTCAAGTGTGATTTGTTAAATTGATTCCTAGAGAGAGTATCATGTTTTTGCCACCTAATTTTCTGTTATATTTTCTAATTGGTATTGCAGGTTCAGAGGAGAGAAAAGCTGTTAAATTTTGAAAATTAATCTGATATTCAAAAGCCTTTCTGATCTCTTATGGTCGTCATTGTTTGTTTTACATATTCTGTAGGGTTTTCCATCTAGAGGATTATATCATGTATGAATAGTGACAGTTTTATCTTTTCTATTCTAAGCCTTATACTTCCTGTGCCTTTTTCTTATCTTGCACTGTAGCCGGGCCTTTCTGTAAAAATGGGAATGTAACCAGAATTCTCCACTAAGTTTGATGTTTTCTGTAGGTTTTTGGAATATAGCTTTTATCACATTAAGGCAATTCCTTCTATTCCTAGTTTTATGAATTTTTCTTTTTTTTTTTTTTTTGAGACAGAGTCTCACTTTTTTGTCCAGGCTAGAGTGAGTGCCGTGGCATCAGCCTAGCTCACAGCAACCTCAAACTCCTAGGCTCGAGCGATCCTTCTGCCTCAGCCTCCCGAGTAGCTGGGACTACAGGCATGAGCCACCATGCCTGGCTAATTTTTTATATATATATCAGTTGGCCAATTAATTTCTTTCTATTTATAGTAGAGACGGGGTCTCGCTCTTGCTCAGGCTGGTTTTGAACTCCTGACCTTGAGCAATCCGCCCGCCTCGGCCTCCCAAGAGCTAGGATTACAGGCGTGAGCCACCGCGCCCGGCCTAATTTTTCTTAATCATAAGTCAGTATTGGCCTTTAACAAATGTTTTTCTGCATCTAGAAGTTAATCAATTTTTTGCTCTAATCCATTAAATGATAAATTGTATTAATAGATTTTCTGCTGTTGACCCTTCCTAGCACTTCTCAAATAAATGTATTTTACAATGTACTATTAGATTTTATTAGCTAATAATTTATTTAGGAGTTTAGCAAATTTTTGGTTTTGGTCACTACTTGATTTTGAACTTGGACAAGCAAATTTTTTCTACATACAACAAATACGTAACTTTCTTTCCTCGTGCTACCCTTGAGGCTAGGCAAGTTAGACTAGCCTCGCGGAAGAAACTTGACATCTTTCTCTTTTTCTATTTTCATTCACAGTTCCGTCTTTATAAAAGGTTGGTAAAACTCTTCCATGAAACCATTTAGGTCAGAAGCTTTTGGAAAAGGAGATCTTCAATCACTATTTCCATTTAAGAAATTCCTTACAATTTCTTAATGTCTTTGATTATGGATGTTTCCCATTTCCCCTCATTTCATTTAGGTTATCAAATATATTGGTGTGTAGTCGTGGCTTCGTCTGTAACTCATGTGTGCAATGTGCTCACTCGGACTGCTAGCTCATAAAGCCGCTTTTGAGACTTCAGTGAAGGAAAGCAGGTGCCATGTGCTTCTCCCGCTGCGAACGTGTCATCGCTACGACCAGCAGCAGCTGCTGCTCTGCGGTCACCCAGAGTTCCCAGCCTGGGACCCGGGCTCAGGGCAGGCCGGGGCGGTGAAACTGTAGTGTCGTCAGAGTGCTTCGCTACAAGTGATAGAAAACCCGACTCAGCCTGGCTTACACAATAATAAAAGTTTTCATTTCACGTCACTAAAAGTCACCGGCAGGAAAACCCCGGTTTGGTTCAATCGGCGATACGCGTGGCATTCGGCGGGGAGCTGGTGCTGGACGCGGGAGCCACGCCGGCCACGCTGCCTGTGGGAAGCCCGGTGCAGTGGAAGCTTCCAGCCACAACCCTTCCGTCTTCTTTCCCACCCCTGCCTGAGCCTCCTCGCTGTGCTGGTGGCCCCGGTGCGTCCTCTGAGCGGGGAACTCCTCGGGCAGCTGGCGAGAAATGTTGAAAAGCCCCCTGGGTGCCTGCAGGGAGGTCCATGCAGGGAGGACGCCTCGGGGTTGGAAAGCGGCTGAAAGAGGCACCTCCAGCCCTGGAGCCCCCGCAAGGCCTGCTGGGGGTGTCTGCACGCGCCTCTGTGAGAACACTCTAGAGGTGACCACTTTATGATGACCACTGCTGTCCCCCAAGAGGGCTGCGACTGCAGAGGGGACCCCTACCAAGCAGGCCGTGCCTGCCAAGTCACCTGAGTTGCCAGAATTCTTGCTTCTCCCCAGATTCCACCCAGTCCGGTAGGGGGCATGGCTGCGCTCCAGCCCGAGACCACCCCCACTCCTACTGCAGATACACAGTGACAGCCCCTGCCCTCCTGGGGCTCACAGTCTATGGATTGGACACATGGAGAAGGGAATAACTCAATATCACTTGGAGAGCATTATCATGTGAATGGCCGCCATGGACGGGTGAGAGCGTCCCTTCAGCATGGACCTGGGCTTGGAAAGGGGGACACACTGGTGACCGGCGCTGCCCTTCTCCTTACACACAGGCTGCTGCTCATGAACTCAGCCAGCCGTGATGCCAACCAGCCCCTGCGTGCCTGGCTGGACAGTCCTCCAGATGCCTGCTGTTCATCGGAAGGAGATTACACATCCTGGGACCTTAACAGTGGACATCTGCTGCCCCATCAACCTTTCCCTGGGCCCTGTGGACATCCTGTCCTCTCCCACAGTAAAGTCTAGAATGGTGCAAGGTCCCCCCTGCTTGGGCCCTGAGATTTAGGGCCAGAAGTCAGAGCAGATAAAGTATCCACTCCAAGAACACATACCCCCGGTTGTGCTCATCGCCCCAGAAACACCAGAGAAGGCATTTTGCAGCCAGGAGCCCAACCCTGGCTTTGCTCTCACTGCAGGGAGGGGCTGTTGAGATTTCCCATGCCCTTGGTCATTCAACCCACGTTTATGGAGCACCTACTATGTGCCAAGAATGTTGCTGGGCTCCAACACAGTGCTGAGAAAGGGCAACAGAACAGAAACACAGGAACGTTGGCACAAACAGATCTGAGTTCAATTATTAAATATTGATTCCCACCCTTCTCCATCCAAGGGTAGGGAAAGCATCCTGAGAAGTCATGGGAAATAGCGCACACATATTAAAAATAGTGTACACATGCGTTAAGCACTTGGTGTGTGCTGAGCTTGGTGCTTGGGGCATACATCCGGCATCTCCCCAATGCTTCCCAGAAACCCTGGGAGATACAAAACTGTTAGCCCATTGTATGCACGAGAACACTGAGGATCAGAGAGGTAAAGTCTCTTGCTAAGGTCACACAGCGAGGAAACGGCCCAGTTGACTGCATTCGGGCCAGACTCCAGAGCGCATGCTCTTAACCACTGTGCACCCCCACTTCCTTCCAACACGCCCCACTCTGCCCCCACTCACACGCATGCTGAGGGGAAATGCTGAAATATGTGTTCAGCTGGATTGACAAACTCAAACAAGGAAGTGTCAACAACTCAGAGAGGAGAATAGGGCAAGGGAGCCTCCTGTCTCCATCTTTCAATTCAAACTCCCTAATCTGAAATGCTTCACCGGGGATTTGCAACCCTAAACGCCAAGACTCGCACAGATGATTCCCCTGGGCTCTTCCTGCTCCCATTCAAAGAGCAAACAAGGGAGGGCCTGGGGGGGGGTGGCTTGGGGTGTGGGGGGGTGTCTGGTCCCGGCTGAAGGCAGCTTTTGTCTCCGTCCTCACCCCACCCTGGGGCGGCTCAGGGGCTTCCTCAGGGGCCTGCTCGGGTTTCTTGGATTCTGTTTCCATGTTAAGGTTCATGGAGCTGGGGACTCGCACCTTTTCTCCCAGAGGAGCTGGTTGCACAGACCCAGTGTCCTATGAGGACACTGGGATCCACGGTGGGGCGTGGTTCAAGCCGAAATTCAGCCCCGAGTGTCCAGAACCGCGGCCGGCCGGGGCCCTGTCCCTCCGTCCCTTATAGCTTCCGTGCCCGCCCACTGCAGGCCACTCACTCTGTGCCAGGCGTGGGCTGGGAGCCTCCTTTGTTTCCCCGAATTGTAACCCGCCCACGGCCCAGGAGGGGAGCGTCGTGGGCCCCCGTTACAAGTGAGGAAACTGAGGCTCAAGGAGGGAAGCGAGGAACACGTGCTAGAGACCTGCTGTGCAACGCCGAGCCTGCAGATGACGGCAGTCTGTTGCACACTTAAAAGTCTGGTAAGAGGGTGATTCCATGTTAAGTGGTCTTACCACAGTACAACTTTTAAAAATAAAGAAAAAAGAGAAGAAGAAGAAGAAGGGAAGCCCCTTGCCCAGCGTCACACGGCAGGCCGGGAACTCGGGGCGTCGGACTCAGGGCCAACGGAGCGCTCAGGGAAGGCGGGCGGTGCTTTCCGAACCAGAGACTGCGCGGAAACTTGTTCTTGGAATACGAACAGCACTGAAGCTGGACAGCCCAAATGACAACCCGAGGTGTCCTCTCCCCGGCTGAGGTGACCCTGGGCAGGTCACGGCCCTCCCTGAGCGTGTTTCCCCATGGAGTTGTTACAGATGATACACATTTCCAGTGTCTCACAAAAGGTTATTAGTATTCACTCTTTCTTTCTTTCTTTTTTCAGACAGAGTCTAAGTCTGTCACCCCAGGTAGAGCACAGTGGTGTCATCATAGCTCACAGCAGCCTCAAACTCCTGTGCTCAAGTGATCGTCCTGCCTCAGCCTCCTGAGTAGCTGGGACTACAGGCATGCGCCACCATGCCCGGCTTATTTTCCTATTTTGAGTAGAGATGGAGGGTCACACTCTTGCTCAGGCTGGTTTCGAACTCCTGACCTCAAGCAATCCTCCTGCCTCAACTTCCCAGAGTGCTAGGATTATAGGCGTGAGCCACCGTGCCCGGCCTATTATTTGCTCCTAAAGGCAGATGGGAAGTAATTCTACTTAAGAACATATTTTCCTAATCAAGATCGGCATGCCTAGCTCCCTGGGGACCCTCTGGAGTTTCTGAGCCCATCGGAAGACCCTCTCAGACTTAGCCCCAGCATGACCTTTCTCCCAAGACAGATCCAGCATTGCCCTTCCTTGGTTCTGAAGAACAGGCCTTGCACAGGTCAGGGCCTGTTAAAAATAAAATCAACTCTACCCTTTAAAAATGGATCCTTGATTCACAAAACAACATCAGTAAAGGATCCCAAATATAGTCGAAATCTGATAAGCTACAGCTTCTGAGAAACAACTTGAGAGGACATTGACAGTCTTAAAACCTTAGCGGCATGTCCGTCCACTTGGTTCCTGACGCCCTGAGACCCTCCCCTGCTCAGGGCGTGGCGGGCAGCCCCTGTGGCCTCAAGGGAAGGGTAATTTCAACAGAAGCAGAAAGAAGTCTTTTGAGTTTCCGAGGCCTGGGTTTCTGACAAAACTGCAGTGGCAGAGAACAGATGGGTGGCTGCCAGGTGGGGGTTGACCATAAAGGGGCCACATGAGGTGTTTGGGGGAGGACAGAACTGGTCTGTGTCCTGATTATTACAGTGACTACATAAAACTGCACATGTGTTAAAACTCATAGGACTTTATGCCAAAAGAAGAAGTCAATTTTACTTTATGTTCTTTTTTGTTGTTGTTAAGTTTTTAAAGTTTGAGTTTTTGAATTTTAAAACTCAGGGCACAGGAGACTTTGAGCATAGCACGCAGGTAATGAAGTCAAAGCAAGGTCTCCTGCCCCCCAAACTAGAAAATTCTCCATGTTGGCTTGGTGGAGTGTGGGAGTCGAAGAGAAACTGAAGACAGGCTCGTTCTGGTGGGTCCTGGTAGTGTCTGGGGCCCTGGTCACTCCCCAGGCAAACCTTGGCACGGGAGGAGGGGCAACAAGAGCCCTGGGCAGGTGTATGGGATTCAAGAACAAAGGGTGGGCCAGGTGAGGTGGCTCACGCCTGAAATTGTAGCACTCTGGAAGGCTGAGGCATGAGGATTGCTTGAGGTCAGGAGTTTGAGACCAGCCTGAGCAAGAGTGAGACCCACCCCCAGTCTCCACAAATTAGAAAATTATCCTGGTGTGGTGGCTCACGCCACACCAGGAGTAGTCCCAGCTACTCAGGAGGCTGAGGCAGAAGGATTGCTTAAGCCCAGGAGTTTGAGGTTGCAGTGAACTACGTATGATGATGCAAAAAAAAGAAAAACAAAAACAAAAAACCGAGGGTGTCTGTGTCCACGTTCCCTCCCAGAGCTGGCAGAGGGGACAAGACTCCAGCAAGAGAGGATTAACAGGAGAGTCTAGATCCAGGCACATGGGCTTGGGCAGCCCCACCGTCCTGCCGGAGACCCACAGAATGAACGAACAGCAAGACTGTTCTGTGTGTCTAATGAAGGGTCAAAGTAAGTGCTAAATGCGAACGGGCCTTTCAGACAGGAGGGAGGCACAGTCTCAGCAAAATGGGGGCGCGGGGGAGGCGCGGTGGGGCGCGGTGGGGCACGGGGGAGGCGATAGCACGTGGTCGTCTGTGTATTAATAGTCAAAACCAAGGACAAGGCAGCCTCCTTGGCACAAATGAAGCTCCTGGAACAGAAATGAAAGCCCCAGGGGAAATGGAGGCGTTTCTGTTACTGAGAAAAATGGCATTAGACATGGTAATTAAACTACAGATAAATCAGAAAGGTGTGTGGACACCTGAGGTTATGAACTGAGATTCATACCAGCTCCCCAAACATCATCGCCCCATAACCCTGCAAGGTAGATATTATCCTCCTATTTTACAGATGAGGAAACTGAGGTGCAGGGGGCTAGAGTGACTTACCCAGGGCCACAGCATTTGAACCAGGGCTCTCTGAGCCCAAATCCACCCACTTTCTGCCATAACACATACACAGCATCCTGGTTGCAAACCAGAAGATGTAAGCTTTTCATTAACTGCCCACACAAACTGGACTCAATTTCTTGCCTTATCTGCCTCAATCTCCCCAAATGATAATAGCCACCTAACCCAACAACCCACAAGAGTTATACAAAGATTAAAAAAAAAACAACGGGGCCGGGCGCGGTGGCTCACGCCTGTAATCCTAGCACTCTGGGAGGCGGAGGCGGGCGGATCGCTCGAGGTCAGGAGTTCGAAACCAGCCTGAGCAAGAGTGAGACCCCCGTCTCTACTATAAAATAGAAACAAAATTAATTGGCCAACTAATACATATAGAAAAAAAATTAGCCATGCATGGTGGCGCATGCCTGTAGTCCCAGCTACTCGGGAGGCTGAGGCAGCAGGATCGCTTGAGCCCAAGAGTTTGAGGTTGCTGTGAGCTAGGCTGACGCCATGGCACTCACTCTAGCCTGGGCGACAAAAGTGAGACTCTGTCTCAAAAACAAAACAAAACAAAAAAAAACAACGGGACCACTCTGAGAATGACCGTCACATACAAGATGTGGGAAGAATCGAGTGAGTGCCTGGAATGGATAATTGGGTTCAAAGCCATGGCCTGTGCCCCTTGCAGACCCTGGCTGGGCTCCCATGGGCAGGGGAGCCTGAGGGGAAGGGGGCTTGGCTCACTGATTACCAGGGAGTCAGGCAGACATGGGGGCTGGGGAGTGAAGCAACGCCCCCCTCACTCGCTGTGTGTCCCTGGGAAGTAGTCACCTGACCCTCAGTCTCCTCGTGTGACATGGAGACAACACCAACCACTCCTGGCCACGATGAGGTTCAAATATGGAGAGCACATGGCACGTAGCAGGTGCTTAATAAATGTGCATTTCTTCCCTCTTCCCCTACTTTTGCTTGTAAGGTATCAGAATTTGTAGGGCAAGAGCTGCTCTCAGGGTCGAAGACCTTGGCCTTTTCATAACTCGGTTTTTCCATCTGTTAAATGGAGCCCAAGTGCTCATGCCAAATGCCATTACTTCCCTCCGGGAAGGGGAGAAGGAGATAAGGGGAGACCAGGACGCTATGCGATCCCTCAGGCCTGGGAACACAGGAAGACTTCCCGGATATAAAAGCGGGAGGCATGAAAGCGCGGAATTCACAGATGCGGGAAATTCACCTCACAGCGCTACGACGGCGGCGGGAGAGGACCAGAGAGTGTGTGTCTCGCCCCGAGCCAGCGGTGCTTCCCTGGACATGGCATCTCACACACTCTGAGCCTCAGTTTCCCCTTTGTAAAGCAGGCATCCCCATCCCCTCCTCACGCAAGGCTGTGAGGGTTGATGAGATGCTGCACGTGAAAAACGGTGCCAGAGCCGCATGCAGCAGGAGCTCAGCAAGTGTCGGCTGGCGACCTTGTTTTCATCGTCATCACTGTCCAGTGAGCTGCGTTCTAACTCTGTCACATCCTCGCTGAGTCGTTGGGCACTTGTCCCCACGGGGCCTGGAACCGAGGGGCACGCCAGCTGCAGCGAAGTCCAGTGCAATGTGACTCTTCTGACACTTCGGAAGCACAGCCCTCCCGCTGGAGAAAAGACTCAGACCAGGAGCGGGAAGGGGCCACGAGATGAGACCGAGGTCCCTCCCTGGGCTCCAGCTGGCTGCCTCTTCCAACGTTCCCAGCACGGTCTTCCAAGTCACCCTGGAGCGTGGGTCCCCGACCTCGGCCCCGCTCATGAAACCGTAAAGTCTTGAGTAACATCCCATCTCAAGTTTTTCTCTGTTTAACTTGTCAACCAAATTGCTTAACTGTCCCACCTGCTAATATGATCAGCAATTATTTACTTTGGAGAGCCCTGAAAGACACCACCAGATTGCAGACTTCTGAATTATCTAGAAACCCATCATCCAATCGTATGTTTCCTGATTCCCACGCTATAAAAGAGGCTGCCTCCCCGGCAGAAGTGAGTAGGAGAGAGAGGAGACCGGGACAGCCGCGGAGACCTCTGGGAAGCCCAGGTGAGACCTGCCCGTCCTGCGGCCCCTCTGCTGCCCTTGGGGGCAGGGGTGGCGGGCTCCTCACTGTGGGTGGCACCCACAGGCTAAAAACTCAGGATCACTCACCCGGGGCCTTGCGAGAGAAACAGGACTGGCCAGTGTCGGGGCTGTGGGGATGGCCATTCACTCTGCCTTCCAGTGACACCAGTGACACTAATATTGAAACGAGCGCTGTTCATGCCCTAGATCAAAATCTCTAAGGCAAGAGTTTTAACTTGAGGTTACCAACGTGGACACAGATGATCCACAAACCTCCTAAAATGTGGCACATTTGGATGCCTTTTCCTGGGACTAGGGTCTCTGGCTTCCACAAGATCCATAAAGGGTCTGTTGCCCAAGAGATTCAGAGGCCCTGGTCTCAGTTTACCTCCCTGGGCAGGACGCAGCTGGCTCTTTGGACCAAAAAGACCTTTCCGTTCCAGGCAGCCACCCCCGGGAGCTGGGGCCGAGTCAGCCAGTGGGTGGGATTACGTCCAAAGCAGCCAGTTGTCCCCAAGATGTGGGCACCGGCTCTGGCTTTGGACGCCCAGACCAAAGAGACCCAGGAGGGGATCAGCGGTATCTGGGAGGCATCTGGCTCAGAAACCTCAGGGGTTGGCCCAGGGTTTCTTGAGGGAGCAGAGAAAGGTGCAGAAAAGATAGAACGTATGTTGGAGTGTTGGGTGAGCTGCCTCCAGCCACAGGCCTACCATCCATTTGTGATGTGACCTTGGACAGGCACTCCTCCTCTCTGGTGCCCCGGTTCTCTGTGTGTGGTGAGGGTTAGGGTGGCCCCAGGACTCCCCAACACAGGTTTGCCTGAGGCGGTGGCCATGGCCGTGCGACCTGATATCCTGTGACTTGCGAGGGCGTCCACAGGCCATCGTGGCCTGAACCCAGGCCACAGGGCTTAATGGGGACGGTGGCAAAGCAGTCCAGGTCTCCAGCATTCGCTCCGCCTGGGCGGCAGGCTCCAGCTCAATGACTCAAGTCACCGGGCGCAAGCCCAGCTGGGGAGTAAATCTGGTGGTCACTTATTTTAATAGAGGCCTCTGGTTCACACAGCTCTAGCTTCTAATCCTTGCTCCACTGTGTAGTACCTGTCACCTTGGGGGAAGTCACCTACACTCGGCAGCTCTCTGTGGCCTCACCTGTGCAATGCAAGTGGCAGGTGCCTGCGTCTTAGGGTTGTGATGAAGATGAAATCAGTCACTGAGTGCAAAGCAGTCAGCTTGTTGCCTGGCACGGAGAAGTTGCTCAGTAGTGTCAGCTGTTACTTACGAGTCACACACCCCGGTGTTCTGGGGAGCAGAACCCCACCCCCAGGGGGCGAGGGTGGTGGCAGATAAATTCCCCTCTGACATCCGTGCCATGTTGGACCTGTCATTCTGTCCACAGATACCAAGAGAGAAGATGTTTTCTATCGGGGGCCTCCTCGTCTTCTGTGGGCTGTTGGCCCAGACCACGGCCCAGCTCGGAGCCCTGCCCTTGCCGGTGGGCCAGGCCCTGCCCTTGCCGGTGGGCCAGGCCCTGCCCTTGCCGGTGGGCCAGGCCCTGCCCTTGCCCGTGGGCCAGGCCCTGCCCTTGCCGGTGGGCCAGGCCCTGCCCTTGCCCGTGGGCCAGGCCCTGCCCTTGCCGGTGGGCCAGGCCCTGCCCTTGGCTGTGACTCCAGCCCTGCCCTCGGGTCCCACAGATCTTGCTAAAGGCTTAACAAGCGGTGAGTGAGTCTGCGACAGCCCCTTCCAGATGGTGTGTGCCTGTGAGTGCGCCCCACTGTCCAATGCGGGGAGGGCAGGGGTGAATGGGGCAGAGGGTCTGAGCATCTGGAACAGCCAGATCTGACCCCCAGAGACCTGACGCCCGTTTCCAGGCCTCAGCAATGGCCTGCTCTCTGGGGGTCTGTTGGGCATTCTGGAAAACCTTCCGCTCTTGGACATCCTGAAGCCTGGAGGAGGCACTTCCGGTGGCCTGCTTGGGGGCCTGGTTGGTGGCCTGCTTGAAAAAGTGACTTCGGTGATCCCTGGCCTGGACAACATCATTGAGTGAGTGGCCCTGGTCCCCACTAGGGAAGGGGACCAGTTGACGACCTTCCAGCCCCAGGCAGTGACCCTGCAGGAGGGAGGCGGGTGGCCGAGGTGCAGCCAGCACTCGGTCCTGAGACCCATCTCCTGCCTGGCAGGGGCCCCCAGCCCTCTCGTGCCAGTAACTGCCCCACTCTGAGCACGTCCTGGGGGGACCTGGCATCATCTGTGATCCTCACTGCAGCCCTCTGAGGTCGATTTCATAATCTCCAGTTTACAAATGGGAAAACCGGCCTGTGCTCACACGGCCAGAGTGACGCACCTCACTCGAGCTCGCCGAAGTCCGCAGCCAAGCCTTTCCCGCTGCGCTGCGGTCACCTTGCTCTCCCCACCGGGGAGCCCCTTAGCGCCTTCGATTATATCATCAATGCGACTCAGAACAATACGCTGCCCATGGAAAGATCTAGCATGGGGTTTCCCATGAGAACCTGGGAGCTCTCTAAGCAAAAGCTCGGTGGCCATGAGCTGGCAGAGCCTGGGTCCCTGAGTGCGCTGGCGAAAAGCCATATCAAGATTCTACCCACCCAGGCGCTCGCTCCCTGTCTCGGGGACAGGCAGACACACTTCCTGAGCTTGACCTCCAAATGTACCATGTACTTGCTGGGGACCTGGGACAAGACAGTCTGTCTCTGTGTGATGGTTTCTCCATCTGCAAAGTGGAGATTGTGGTTTCCATAGAGAGAGGCTATTGGCAGGACTGGAACAGACGTGACTCCCCGGCACTGTGGCTGGCTCGGAGAGGACGCCCACTTCCACCCTTTCTTCCTCCTCCCCGACTTCCTGCTCCTCCATCCCATGCTAACCCTGGTGACTGTCCTGCCATTGGAGGCCATGGCAAGATGCACAATTCCTACCCACCGCTGTCTATGCAGGGTTTCCTCCAGTTGCCCACGAATCATCCATCCATGCACTACCAAACCGTCCATCCACTCGTCCACCCTTCCTTCCATCTAACCACCCGCTCTCTCATCCATCCACCCACATGTCCACCCGCCCACCCTCCCGTCAATCCAGAGTCCACCCACAGGGACTGGCCACTTTCTGCGTAAGGCTCTCAGCCGAATACAGGGTGCAAATATCATCCCAACATGGTCTCTATCCCAGAACACCTCACAGACTGGTGGGGAAGAGGGCGGTGTGTGTCCCATCGGGCCCAGGGCGGAGGCTGGGAGAGGCTGGTGTGTGACTTGGAGCCCATGTGGCTTCAGCTGTAAGACCCCCTCCTGCCTCCCCATCCCAGGTGGGGAGCTCTACGCCGGCACGAGTGAGGTGGGTGGAGGTGGCTGCAGGGTGTGGGGCTAGAGGAGCTGACGTTTCTCCCTCGATGTTGCTCCCTGGACAGTCTGAAGGTCACTGACCCCCAGCTGCTGGAGCTCGGCCTTGTGCAGAGCCCCGATGGCCACCGTCTCTATGTCACCATTCCTCTCGGCCTGAAACTCGGTGTGAAAACGTGAGTGGACCCCAAAGGGGGATGGGAGGATGGCTCGCCAAGGGACACCTGGTGACCAGGGGTAGCTGAAATGGGGGTGTGGGAGTCTTGCGGACCTGAGCCTCCAACTGCTCATCTGCTGCTGTGCTGAGTGACCTTGGGTCACTTGGGAAACTCCCTTGACCTCTGTGAGCCTTGGTTTCCCCTTCTGGACACTGAGGTGAGTGTAACTGTGGGCGAGACGGAGTGAGGCGAAGCTGGCATTCCTGGCGAGGGGAAAGCCCCTCTGCTTTGGAATGGGGGCGAGCAGATACCAGCAGGCGTCCCCTCGGCAGGCCCCTGGTCGGAAGTCTGCTGGAGCTGGCCGTGAAGCTCAACATCACTGCAGAGCTCTTGGCCGTGAAAGACAAGCAGGACAGGATCCACCTGGTCCTTGGTGACTGCACCCACTCCCCGGGCAGCCTGCACATCTCCCTGCTTGATGGGTGAGGCCAGAGGGGTGGCTGCCCTGCCCAGAGACAACAGGGTGCGACGAGGGATGGAGGGGTGGAAAGGCAGGGCGGTGGGAGGATGGATGAGTGAGAGGACAGAAGGGTGGGAAGACGGATGAGAGGGAGGGAAGATGGGTGGGTGGATACAAGGATAAACAGATGGATGGGTAGATGGGCGGATGGTTGGGTAGATGGAGGGAAGGATGAATGGATGCATGGTATCTATGAATTCATTATCTATGAATGCATAGATAAAAGGATGGGTCAACAGCCACTTATGCCTTCTTAGGCCAAGCTGACAAATCTTAGGTGGATTTGGCAACAGGAAATCTGAATTTAAGCCCCTCCTAGGATGGGGCTGGGGTGACAGAGAGGGCTTCCTGTGT
The DNA here is from genome assembly GCF_040939455.1 of Microcebus murinus. Taxonomy (NCBI): domain Eukaryota; kingdom Metazoa; phylum Chordata; class Mammalia; order Primates; family Cheirogaleidae; genus Microcebus; species Microcebus murinus. Next base: position 30,567,507 of record NC_134119.1, read on the forward strand.
GAGCGTGGGAGGTGCTTCTCCAGGTTGGGTTGTAGCGAGCGTCTCTGTGATGGGGAACTGTTAATACGCTGAGGCCACCGACAGAATCCGCCAAGATAACAGGTGGCAAAGTGCTTTGTCCTGTAAGGGGTAAAGCAGACACGGCGCCTAACTGGGGTCCTTGTTTCAGTGACCTGTCGCACGAGAAGACTGCGTCATACCGGTCGTGCAAGAGTCAGCCACATCATGGCTGACATTTACCGAGCACATACATTGTGCTTCACGGGTGTCATCTCGCTGTGTCCTCATGACAACTGCACACTAAGCGCTGTCCATTCATTGCGGGCTCTAATAAGTCCTACTGACACCTGCCGAGCCCCGAGCTGCGTGTCTGCGCATGCCTGTCGCGACTGCGAGGGCCGTCGCTCCCTCGCCTGGGCCCCTGTCTGCCTGCACGTGGGCGTCGTGGATAAGGCCTGTTTCAGTGGCTGAGTGTCGAGACTGTGGCCCTCTGAAGCCTCCTTGCCAACCCCAGGCCTCCGCATGACCCTGTGACCCTTCTCTTTCAGACTTGGCTCCCTCCCCATTCAAAGCCTCCTCGACAGCCTCACAGGGGTCTTGAACAAAGTCCTTCCGGAGCTGGTGCAGGGCAAGGTGAGCGGGACAAAGTGGGCCCGTTGTCCTTGAGTCTGAGAGCTTCTGAGCCCGGAAGAGAGCCCTGGGGCGAGCAGGCCCGAGCCCCTCCGTTTGATGAGTGAAGTCCATCCATCCACCCACCCATCCGTCCGTGCTTCTTCTTTCCATCCTTCCAAACGCACTCGCTGCTTCCTGCTCTGCGCCAGGTTCTGGCCTCTCCACACCAGCCCTGCCCTGAGATGTCCCCCGTCCCGCCTTCCAGGCCCGCAGACAAGCAGTGTCCCGGCCCAGGCCTGGGTGCCCCAGAACCAGAGCGCACCGCCCTATTTAGAACCAGGCATGCTGTCGCAGAGCCAACCCCGGGCTCAACCTGTGATTTAGGGCACATCACAGCACCCTCATGCCTGCAGGTTCTCGTTCTGCCTAATGTGCGCGTGTGACTGTCACTTAGAATCAAACCCTTTCAGCAAAATGATAGGAAACCTTCCTGGAGAATCTATCTGGGGCTGTCCTGCGCCCAGGGTCTTCCCACAGGTGCCACTTTGCCTGACTCCCCTCTCTGCCCCGCGTCAGGTGTGCCCTCTGGTCAACGGGGTGCTCAGCCAGCTGGACGTCACCCTGGTGCATGACATCGTCAGTAAGTCCCCAAGCCCTCTGTCCCCCTCTGCAGGAGCAGTGGCTCTCCCCAAGGGGTTTTGTCCCTGCACGCCACAGGACAGCTAGCACCCTCTGGCCTCCACCCTCCCCTTTGGGGGTTTCTTTTTACCCCTGAATTATCCAGATAATTCTGAGGTAGATACCCCATCTCCTCCCTCAGCCCTGACTCTGAGAACAACAGAGGGGCTGGCTGGTAGAAGGGGGCCAGGCCCCCTTCAAGCCCCGCCCGGGCGTGGCTGGGTCTCCAGAGCTCCCATTCCCCGCCCCCACCTCGGGGACCGTGGGGTCTTCCTGGACCCCTTCACATCAGGCTCATGACTTGAGTCTGTTTTCTCTTCTCCAGACAAGCTGATCCATGGGCTAGAATTTGTCATCAAGGTGTAAGCCTTCCAGGAAGGGACCTGGCCTCTGCCGAGCCGGTGAGTGCTACCCCCTGCTCCCCAGGGTGTGGGGACTGTCCTCCTGGCAGGGGCAGCAGGGGTTGGGGACAATGACAGCCAAAGAAAGAGACAAGTATCCATAGAGACACACACAGGGCTGCACAGAGAAGTCCACAGAAAGGCTGCAGAGGCTGGGGAGAGCTTCAGGTGGCCCGGCACACAGTGACATGGAGAAGCACACATGATCATGGACGCACACAGACACACACACGCATGCATACACGTGTGTTCACGTATGCAGACTCGCCATGCACAAGCACATGTGGGTGCACAGACACACACTCACTGGAACACACATGCACAAGGAGCCCCTCGGCCCAGGCCTGGCCACCTCGTGGCTGACACAAGACCCCAGCCTTGGCCTCAGGGCCTTGGCCTACTCCCACCACTCCAGAGGGCGGGTTCGAAGATGGGCCAATACCAGCCAGACCCCATGACCTCGGGTCTGCGTTCTGGTCGGGGTCTCCCCAGCAGCACCGTCCCCGCCGCTCTTGCATCCTTCCTGCTCGGTTTCCCCGGCTCGCACGAGGCCAGCCCGCACGCTGGAAGACGACATGGCTGCCTCCTCCCCCAGGAACCCGCTCCCCGTCCCTGCCCACCGGGCACCTGTAACATCCCACGCCCCTCACCTAATAAAGTGGCTCTCCTTTTGCACCGGGGCCTCGTCGTTCTTCGCCACCACTCGAGAGCTGCTGGCTTGCAAGGAGCGCTGGCCAGCGTGGTTGCGGCCTAGAACAGAGCGTGCAGCCCGCACTGCACGTCAGCGTCTCCAGCAGGTCGGGGAGGTGTTCAGAGGAGTGCGGACTTCAGAATGCTGCCCGGGAGCCCTAGCAAGGGGGGACAAGGAGGTTGGGGGTAGATGTCATGCTCCAAGCACAGACGATGACACAGGAGGTTGTCCCACCAGGAGTGCAGACGGCAGGTCTGAGAGGAGCTCAGTAGGTGGGCCCGGAAGTGCGTGGGTGAGGCAGAGAGTGAGGCTCCCGCCGGCTCTCAGGCCGGGCAGCCCACGGGCAGTTGGGATGTGGGGGGGTGAATTGATTCCAGCAGGAAGATTAGGCTTTAGTTGTGGCCACTGCGTGTGGAGATGCCTGGGACACCTGAAGGAGATGTCCAGGAAGCGGATGGACACGTACGTCACCTACCGCCTCTCCTTTGATTCCTTGGAACCAGTCGGACAGGTGCCTTTTGGTTCTCTAAGCAAGAGAAGGACAAAAATGACAAGGAGGACGTGTGGGAGGAAGGAGAAACTGGGGCCCAGTGTGAACTGCTGAAGGGCTTGAGAAGTACAGGCATAGAGAAAAGATCACTGGAGTTGTAAATAAAAAGATTCTTTTTTTTTTTTTTTTTTTTGAGGAGAAGGAAAGGGAAGTTTATAAATTTGCCAGCACATGAGGAGGGCGGAGACTCCTGTCTAAAATGCCATCGTCCTCCTAATGAGCAGAATGCAGAGCTTTTACAGGGAGGCCGTTGAGCTTCAGGTGCTGATGTCTCCGTTCCTTTGTTAGACTTACCATGGAACAAGAGGATGCTGTCTAAGTCACGGGAAGACTCAGGGATTTACTGCCTCTCTCTAAGCTAGGATTGCTCTTGAATGTAAACTTAGATTCCTGCAATCCTTAGGTCTGAGACTGGAGTTTGGTGGATTGGATCTTCTTGGTTGAACCTCCTGGGGCTTTTAGCCAAGGTCTGGTAGTGCGAAATCTCCTAAGAAGAAAAATCAGGGGAAAGAGGTCAAGAGAGGAAATGCCATTTTTAAAGCCCCCACTCTGAGACCGTTCGGTGCTGAGGCACTTTGCAGGCAAACTCTCCTGTGCGACCAGGAGTGAGTCAACAAGCCTCTGCTCGAGTCGGTTTCCTTATCTGGGGAGTGGCGATGCGTAATCACAATACTAACAGTGGCCGAGATTGAGTGCCTCTCCGTGCAGCCACGCACGTACCCCTCACCGCGCCCACACGACAGCCCCAAGCTCAGTCCAACACCTGGAGAAGCAGAGGTTCCAAGGGAGGCTTCTCCGGGGAACGAGTGCCACATCCAGGGTCACGGAGCCGAGACCCCAGCCCCGGCCTCCTGTCTTCAAGTTCTTGTCAATCAAAAACACTGCCCCGCCCCCAGGAGGAGGAGGATAGGCCTTCCTCGCTCTAATCCCCCACCCCAACACTCCTGTCTACACCACTCTTACGCATTCAGGTCTCCATTCGAATATCTCCCAAAATGACAAAGCCACAGTGACACCAATCTGTTGAGTGTTCAAAGCTTATTCCTACTCCTCAGTGAGGGCAAGTGGCCTCACTTGTCATCGTAGTGTGTTAGTCATTCATTCACTCAACATCCGTTTGTTGGGCATCTATTATGGGGTAGACGCTGCTCTAAATACTGAGGACACAGTAGTGAAGGAGACAGACAAGGGCTCTGGCTTCTGTTTTAGCGGAGGAGCACTAATAGTGCATGGAGAAAGAAAGAAACAGAAATTTCAGGGGGTGCTGAGTGATACAAATTAGAAACAAACAAAAGACCATAAGAGGGAGTGACTCGGAGAGGGAGAGGGTGGTGCCATGGACCGAATATGGGTGCCTTCCCCAAAATCCATGTTGGAGCCCTAACTCCCACTGTGATTGTATTTGGAGATGGGACCTTTGGGAGGTGATTTTGGTTAGATGAGGTCATGAGGGTGAGGCCCCCATGATGGGGTTAGTGCCCTTATAAGAAGGGGCACCAAAGAGCGTGCAGCCCTTCCTCCCACCAACGTGTATGCCCTGAGGAAAGGCCAGGAGAGCACGTGGCAAGAAGGTGGTCTTCTGCAAGCCGGGAAGACAGCCCTCACCACGATCTTGATGGCTGGCAGCTTGGTCTCGGATTTCCAGGCTCCAGAATGGTGAGAAATAAATTTCCATTGCTTAAGCCGCCCAGCCTATGCTAATTTGTTATGGCAGCCTGAGCTAATACAGGCGGTCAGGCAGGGGGCCCTTTGAGGAGGAGACATTGCAGCTGAGACTCAAATGACAAGGCGGAACCAGCCATACTAAGATGTGGGGTAAGAAATCACAGACAGGGGCACAAGCATGTGCAAAAATCAGGAGGTAGGAACGAGCGTTCCCTGTTTGAAGCAGAGAAAGGAGACCAGTGTGGCCGGACTGTGAGGCACTATTTGAGATGAAACCATCTGAGAGTTACAGGAGGGCCCTTTGGGACGCAGTTCTTTGGTGGGGAAAAGGAGGAAGTTTTCTGTAAGCAAGGATGGCATGCACGCACGCGTTCATTCATTCGCTCACTCATAGAATGATAGCTCCATGACGATTCTTATCTCAGAAGCTGGGATTACAAGGATGAAACAGATGTGGCTCCTGTCTTAAGAGCCTCCCAGCCTGGTCAGGGAGCAGACATGTGACCAGGGGATTTCCACAGGCAGGAAAGCGCCCTGGCTGAGGTGGTGTGGAGACTCAGGGGACAGCCATCAGCTCTGCCGGGAGAGTATCCAGTAAGACTTCACAGAGAATGCAGCTCTTCAGCTGGGAAGGCAAGCCTGGAGGATCGCTTGCAGTCAGGAGTTCGAGACCAGCCTGAGTAACAGCAAGACCTCCATCTCCACAAAAAATAGAAAGATTAGCCAGGCATGGTGGCACACACCTGTAGTCCCAGCTACTCAGGAGGCTGAGGGAGGAGGATCACTTGAGCCAGGAATGTGAGGCTGCAGTGAGCTATGATAACACCACTGCACTCTAGCGAGGGCAACAGAGTGAGACCCTGTCTCAAAAAAAAAATTGCATTTCAGATAAACAAAAAATAGTTTCTGGTATAAGTAGTACCAACTATTGCAGGGAACATATGCTAAAAAGTTAATTCACCATTTATCTGAAATTCGAATATAACTGGGCTTCCTCTGTTTTGTCTGGCAACCTCACTCTAAAGGTTGCATCTGCAAGTCCTGCTCTGCACCCCATTCCCACGCAGCGAGTGTCATGGGCCTGCGCTGTGTGCCAGCTTTGAGGGGGCCCAGAGCAAGGAAGGCTCCGCAGCAGCTCCAGGCTGCAGCCCAAGCGGCCCAGTGGCTCGAGCCATGTGATCAGCAGGCTTCGTGGTGTTGAAGTCTCTGTGATCTATGAGGATGCCAGGTGAAGTTTCTGGCAAGCCCCTGTAAGGGAGTCACGGAGAAGACTGCCAGGGCTCTGGAGCAAGGCCATGCTCTGTTCAGCAGAGAACTGCACACCATGAGAAAAATAACTCCTGACATGCCACAGGGCCCTAGCAGGGCAGGGGCACCTGGTCATAAGTGACCATGAGGCCAGGACTGCCATCAGGGCTTGGGCACTGCCATCCACCCAGCCATCAGGTCGGCCAGACCACCAGCGACCCATCATTAGGCAGAAGCAGTGTCTGATCGAGCCTGGGCTCAAGAAGGTGCAGGGGGCATAGGTAAGCTGCCCGGGCCCCCTTGTCACCTACTAGTGCTGCACCAGCGCTTCTCCCTCAGGTCACACCGTGGCCACCTGCAATGCTCCCTGTGACCAGCTGATGGAGAAGGAAAAACTCTGAACTTGGCCGTGCATGGTCAGCTCGGGATGCTGTTTTGCTATAGCCCCCTCGGGGGTTACCCCAAAAGACAGTAGCAGGAGAAGATCCTTCCGGGGGGCAAAGCTTCAGGCTGTGAACTTGGTCATCCTCTTTGAGAACAGAGAAATGGTTGGCTGTAACAATATGTGTACGCTCACGGGCCGAGGCAAATGATTCAGTTGTTTACTCAGAGACCTGGAAGAAACAAGCTCTGAAGACTGGGGACACCAAGGCTGATCTATTAACTGCCCCAGATGGTATCACCTGTTGACAACCGTTCAGGAGACCGGCCAGCTGTTTGCAGTAGACCCCTCTGTCCTGGAAAGGGCCGCGATGCACCCTGACCGGGCTGACGTACATGCTCAGGATGGCTTTGCCTTTCCTGCTGCTGGGCCGCAACGAGCACCGCTGAGCAAGGGCTGGCGGAAGGTCTGACTCGTGGACACGAGCTCCTGCATATCATCACCTTGGACCACGGGACCCACTCTCAGTGAAGGAGTCGTGGCAGTGGGCACGGGATCGCGGGATCCAAGGGTTTCACCATCGTCCACACCTGAGAACGTGCTGGGAAGGCTCTTGGAGGTGCAGCTAAGGCACCAGCGTGGGGACAACGCCCTGCAAGAATGGGGCATCGTGCTGTCTACAGCTGCGTGACAGATGGCCTCAAAACGTAGCGCTTTAACATAGTGAGCGTTTGTTACCCGATGGCTTCTTTGAGTCAAGAGTTTGGAAGCAGCTGGGCTGAGAGTTCCGGCTCAGTCTCCCAGGAGGTTGCAGTCAAGTCGTTGGCTGGAGCTGCCGTTGCATCTGAAGGCGTCCTCGTGCCTCACCGGCTGTTGGCAGCAGCCTCGGTTTCTCACCACGTGGCCCTCTCCATGGGGCTGGGTTGTGTTAACACGATGGTGTCTGGCTTCCCCAAGAGCGAGTGATCCAAGAAAGCAAGGACTCAAGATGGAAGCCACAGTCTTTTATCGCCTAGTCTCCCGAATGACATGCCATTACTTCTGCCGTATTTTACTGGTCACACAGACCAACTCCGGAACAGCGTGAGAGGGGACAACACTAGAGTGTGGACACCAGGAGGTAGGAACCGGAGGCCAACCTGAAAGGTGACTAGCAGGGGCATTCTCCTTTAGGATGTGGTATATACCTTCGACCCGTGGCCGTTTACGATGGCAGGTTCTCAATATGCAGAATGCCTTGGTCCAGAAACCTGGTAGGAGTGACCCCCATTCACCATCCATTCCAGTGACACATGTGAGAAATTTGCGTTTTCCGTTCCCGGAACTTTAGTCCCTATGGGTCTAGAAGTCTTGGCTCCTGGAGCCGGGTGCTTTGTCTAGGGAACACAATAAGGATCTCACTAAACTTAAAACTACAGCTGCCAATAGGTTGCTTTGAGCTTTTCACACGAGGAGACCAGTAGGTAAAGAAAGGAGTGACGAGGACTGCAGGGTGATTAACCCTGGCCGTCATACACAGTCGGTGGCTGGGGAAAGGTAAATAATTCATACATACAGAAAATTGCAAATGCTTCTATAGTGAAGCACACACACGCCCACCGCCTGTATTCTGTAACTGACAGTTCGCTGCCTTGTCATATGCGTGCCTACCTATTCTTCCTCCCGTCCACCCTTCCATCCAATCATCTTCTTTTTTGATGCATTTCAAGTAAATTGCAGGTGGCAGTTTGCTTTCTCTCTAAGTGCTTCAGGATCTTGGTCACCAGGGCAGATGTGGCACCAACTTCCCCTGGTACACATCAGGTACCCGACTTTGATTTCCTTGGGGTCAAACATGGGCGGTGTGGCGGAGGGGGCTGGTGTCAGCTGAACCCAGATGCTGGATGACTGAAGAAAGCCGCACCGTGGCCTCTTTGGAGCCGAAAGCCCAACTGTAAGCAAACGCTGAACTCCAGGCAGTGACGTGCTGCCAAAGCCCCTCGGGGGAGGGTACAGACATCTGCAACTCACCTCGAAATGCATCAGACAAATAAGACAGGCCGGGCGCAGTGGCTCACGCCTGTAATCCTAGCACTCTGGGAGGCCGAGGCGGGCGGATTGCTCGAGGTCAGGAGTTTGAAACCAGCCTGAGCAAGAGCGAGACCCCGCCTCTACTATAAATAGAAAGAAATTAATTGGCCAACTAATATATATAGAAAAAAATTAGCCAGGCGTGGTGGTACATGCCTGTAGTCCCAGCTACTCGGGAGGCTGAGGCAGGAAGATTGCTTGAGTGCAGGAGTTTGAGGTTGCTGTGAGCTAGGCTAACGCCACGGCACTCACTCTAGCCTGGGCAACAAAGCGAGACTCTCTCAAAAATAAAAGAAAAAGAAGACAGATGGATGGATAGGTACATAATACAGCAAGTACAGCAAAATGTTAACGGTAGAATTTAGGTGGTAGATAGAGTGTTCTCTATAAAACTAACTTTTCTCTATGCTTGAAAATTTCAAATTTCCATCATAAAGTATCAGGGGGGAGGAAAGATGGTGCTGGCTACAGTGGTGAAGAATGAATTTGAGGGGCCAGCCGGGGTTCAGGGGGGCCAGCCAGGAGGCAATTGTCCCAGGCAAGAAATAAGGCCTGAGGGGAGGTCTGGACAGTGGGTACAGAAACGGGTGGCCAGAGACACCATCGTGGGGAGATTCAGGCGGGGAGGGGCGCAGTGAGGAATGAGGGGAAGCGGGTCAGAGGTCAGGCCCACTCTGAAAGGAAACCTGGGAATGGCGTCTCTTGGGAGCAGCAAGGTGGGATGGGGAGGGGGGCAGTCCTGCCTGTCCCTCTCCGATGCCAAGGAAAATAGTGGCAGAGTGTCTGTGATGCCCACACCCACTGGCGGTGTGCGGGGTCACCCACACAGCAGGCTGGGCGCCCAATTACCTCTTTTTCTTCTCCTGAGCCACCTGGTGATTAAGTGAGTAAATGTTAGCGCAGGAACCTGACCCCGTGTGGGTGACCTCAAGGGCGGTGCCCTTTGGTTCCCCTGTGTTCCCCTCCAGGCCCCCAGGAAGTCAGGACAAGCCCAGAGCAGGACATTTGCAGTCCAGGGAGATCACGCGGTCGGGAAGAGGCGCAAAGAGTTTGCAGCACTCACTGCATTTGGGTTTGGGAGCTTCGGCTGGTGGACACAGCTGCCCGCACGGTAAGAGATTTGTAATCTGACTCACACACTCAGAAAGACCTCAAGAGCATTTCTTTCTTTTTATTTTACTTTATTTTATTTTTGAGACAGAGTCTCACTGTGTTGCCCGGGCTAGAGTGGCATGCCATCAGCCTAGCTCACAGTAACCTCAAACTCCTGGGCTCAAACAATCCTCCTGCCTCAGCCTCCCGAGTAGCTGGGACTACAGGCATGTGCCACCATGCCCGGCTAATTTTTTCTATATATTTTTAGTTGTCCAGCTAATTTCTTTCTATTTTTAGTAGAGATGGGAGTCTCACTCTTGCTCAGGCTGGTTTCAAACTCCGGACCTTGAGCAATCCGCCCGCCTCGGCCTCCCAGAGTGCTAGGATTATGGGCGTGAGCCACCGCGCCCGGCCTCAGAAGCATTTCTTGATGTGTCCTAGAGAATTTGGTTTGGGGTTTTCTAGAAGCAGGGGCTTCCTGCCACCCCATTGGTGGCAGTGAGCAAGTGGTTCACCTTCCTACAGTCTTAGTCCTTTCCCTGATGCCACGGAAAGCCTCAGCGTGGTGCCGGTCCGTCTTCAACACCTCACCAACCACTGGCTCATCTCCCCTTTAAAAAGAAAAAGCATCTGTCTCTAGGTTCGGATTGTTAAAGGGAGGGAGGGAGGGAGGAAGAGAAAAGAAAGAACAGCCAATGTTTGCTAGCCCGAGTTTCACAGTATGTTCCTCTACGTTTTCACTGTGACTTTGGGGACGGAATTGCACCTCACTGGCAGGTGGCGACACTCAGAAATGGTCAGGCCGTTCCTGCTCTACACTTCAGGCGGCCTGGTTCCTTGCCCCCAAAATCATGTTCCAAAGTCAAATGTGTGAAAGTTGAAAAAAGTATCAAAAACCTCCCAGAAGGCCCTGACGCCCTCAGGAGGCTGTGAGGGGTCGTTCCAGGATTCCACGCACGTTCTTGATTGTGTTCCATGTCCTCACGACTGTGACACGTGAGCAGTGGGGATGTCTGCTTCCTGCGCTTCCTGTCTCCCCAGAGAGCACGAGCCCAGGAGGGCAGGGGCTGCTCCGTGTGTTCCCTGCTGAGTCCAAGGCCCCCAGGACCATGTCTGCACACAGCGGGTGCGTAGCGCCTGCTAGGTGACCGACTGGCTGGCCTACTGGCTGGGCACCCTCTGTGCCACCAGTCCTGATTTCCCAGAGAAAACGAGAGAGTCAGGAGGAAAATGTTGGGGGATGGACCCCTCAGGCCACACAAGCCCTGCCCCGTACAGCCAGGTCCCAGGCCCCAGCCTGAGTGAGCCCTGGCCCCCCTGGCCCTGCCCTGGGCTGCTTGGGGGACCTTCCCTGCCCTCCTCACCTGGGAGGATGGCGGTGGGTGGACCCGGGGCTGGCCTGAGACTCTGTCTCCAAGGATGGCCATCTGGGGGAAGATGAGGTTAAACCTGAGCACCCCAAACCGAGCCTCCCTATTTGAGGGACTCAGCTGTCCCCAGAGGCCTGGCCTAGTGATACCCATCTCCCAGAGACCCCCATATCTCAGGGACCCCCTGTTTCCCAGGCCCCCCTCACACATAGCCACCCACATGGATGGAAGTCCCAGCACTTAATCACTTAGCATACCTGCAGCCACTTAACCATGAGGGCGAGGGCCAGGGACTGGCGTTTGTCACCACGCGCAACTAGGACAGAGTCTGGCTTAGTCAGGGTTTGTTTGCGTTGAATTCGCCCTATTCCTGTCCCACAAAAGGGGGATTATGTTCGTGAGGTTCCCGTGATGATTCCTTGCTTTCTTTCCCCTGGTTCCGGTTCCGGCACTGGCGTGACTGGGCTTTTGTTGTTGTTATCAGCAATGTCACCGCAGGGTTTCTCTGGAATCCTGAGTTGGTGGTGGAGTTGTGGGTCAGGCACTGGGGAAGAATGAGGCTTCCTCCACCCTCTCGTCCTCTGCCCAGCCTTTCTGTGCTCATTTCTGAGCCATTTAATGGGATTGTTTGCTGATCAAAAATGTATTTGTTGCCAAAATTGTTTTAATTCTGAAAAACACGAAGAAGATGGTAAAAGTCACCTGTGATCACACTACCAAGAAACCGGTGTGGCTGGTGCGTTTCCTTCTAGTGTTTTTTCTAGATGAAAAAACTATTTTGTTATCAAATAGGAAGAACTGTTTCCCTTTTCACCTGCCTCAATGGGTTTGTCTACACTGGCTGTGACATAATTTATTTTAAAAATCTCCTATTGCTGGACATTAAAGCTGGTCCCACTTTGGGGCTACTTAGGTAATGTCGTGGCGAACATCATAGCAGTTCTCTTTGTTCCCCAAACAACCGGGCAATCCCTTGGTAGGATCTATACATACCCGGGGTACCAACCTTCCTGACAACGTATTTGTCCTGGGAGCAGCCCGGTCCCCGCTGTGTATTCACTGAGCTCCCCCTGCAGTAAGCAAAGTGTCACCTGACCACAGCGTCATGGAGCCCAATGTCCTTATTTCACAGCTGGGGACACTGAGGCCCAGAGATAAGAACTAACTTGTCGGCCAGGCGTGGTGGCTCACGCCTGTAATCCTAGCACTCTGGGAGGCCGAGGCGGGTGGATCGCTCAAGGTCAGGAGTTTGAAACCAGCCTGAGCGAGACCCCGTCTCTACCAAAAATAGGAAGAAATTAATTGACCAACTAAAAACATATACCAAAAAAGTTAGTTGGGCATGGTGGTGCATGCCTGTAGTCCCAGCTACTCGGGAGGCTGAGGCAGCAGGATCGCTTGAGCCCAGGAGTTTGAGGTTGCTGTGAGCTAGGCTGACGCCACGGCACTCACTCTAGCCTGGGCAACAAAGCGAGACTCTGTCTCAAAAAAAAAAAAAAAAAAAGAACTAACTTGTCCAAAATCAACCTGAAAGCAGTGGCAAACTCTGTCTTTTCTGAGCTTTTCTCCCCACTCCATGACCTCTTTAGTGTCTTGCAAGAGAATCCAGAATCTTCAACACGGATGCAGGCGGGACGCGGCAAGGATGTGGAGCCTCTCGGTCTGCTCCGGGCCAACTTGGCTAATCAACCATCGCGCTCTCCTCCGCCGAGCCGGACCCTCAAGGCCTTCCACAGCCATCACCAGGCAACTAGAATTGGCACAAGAGTGGCACGTGTCCTCCGTGCTGGTGTAGCTTCTTTGGTGCCAGCCAAGAGAGTTTTTAAATGGAAGCGTTGAGCCTGCTTAGAGGTGGCTTGAATTCTTGCTTTCCTTGTTTCTGTTGAGCTAGTAGCCGCGGGTCGGTCCTCCTGATTCCCCCGTCCAGCCCTGCCATGTCCTCAGAAACCTCTCCTGGCTCTGCACGCCCCAGTCTTCCCAGTGGAGCCGTGGTCAGGCAGCTTCGTGCAGACAGTGCCTTCCGAACTGGGCCCCAAAGGCTGGTGGTGTTAATATTTCAATAATAACAGCATTTGCCACTTAATGAATTCTCTGATGTTCCAAGCATTTCAAATGATCGTGCGCGACCCTCAGAACGGCCCCATTTTACACTTGAGGGGACACAGATTCCTGGAGACGGAGTGGCTTTCCTGAGGCCGCACAGGTGACAGCACAAGAGCAGGAATTAGAGCCATGTCTGTCGGCTCCAGAAACATCCCCTGCCGGCCCGCCCAGACAAGGCTCAGCTGGGAGTCCAGGGGGCTGGAGGGCGCATTCCCAGAGAGGACGCGGCCCGGGCCGAGGCCTGGGGGCTGGGAGGAGGTGAGGCCGAGACCAGGAGGCCCCCAGCGGTCCAAGGAGGGGCTGCGTGTCATTGAGGCAGGCCCAGGTGCCAGCATGCGGAGGCCCACAGGACATGGCCCTGCCGGCTGGCCCAGGGCGCAGCAGGAAGCCGGAACCGACACGGGCCCAGGCGCTGGCACGGGCTCCGGCACCCACAGAGGGGCATTGTCCCTGGGCAGCAGGCATGGCCCGCTGGGCAGCCAAGGAGGAGGCATCTGCCTCTCTGAGGTGCGCCGGGGCTTGGCCGGGTGCTGCCTGGCGTCCTCCCGGCCCCTAAGCGCCTCATCTCGAGGTGTCCTCGGCCTTCGGCACATTTGCAGACGTGGCCGGACGGTGAACACTCCTCGCCTTGTTCCTCTCGGCAAAACCAGGAAGAGGAGACCAGCCAGGGCCTGGCCACACACGGTGTGACCTTGGGGCACTCGCCACCCTCTCTTGTCCCCCTGCAGATGGGACAGAATTCAATGACGTCACCCCAGCTCTAACCCCAAGTCCGTGCTTCTAGGCGGAAGTCGGGCAGCGAGGATGACTCCCCAGGAGATGCCCAAAGGCCATGTCTGCGCCGCCACCGCCCGCATGGCTAACCGGAGTCACCGGGGAAGGGCAGTGTGGTCACCAAGCGCATGTGCTGGGGACTGGTGCTGGGCTCCGGCCCCACTCTGGAAGCCCCGGCCCTGTGGCCTTGAGCAAGCCGCTCACCTCGCGGAGCCTAAGACCCCTGGTCAAGTCGGCGTGCGACGCCCCCTCCAGGCGACTGTGGGGAGAAGTGAGCCCCAGCCTGAGTCAGGCAGCGAGTGTGGGGTCCCGCTGGACTGTTCACACCTGCCCCTCGGCCATGGTCATGCCTCCTCGTTCTTTCACTCCACAAATGTTCCCTGAGATTCTGAAAGGTGCAGACGAGGGAAGGCGGGTCTCGCCGCTGCAGAGCGAGCACATGGAAGCCCGTCCAGCGCTGCCTGGGCAAGCACCACAGTCCCCCCTCGCACCAGCCTGCGAGGAGCTGCTACTATTACCCCATTCTACAGATGAGGTCACTGAGGCCCAGAGAGGCAAATTACCTTGCCCAGGGGTGCACAGCAAAGAAGTGGCAAAAATGGGACTCGAACCTATTCTCTCGAGTGAATTAATTAATGGAGATATGTATCCTTAGATGCATTTGGGAATAAGGGGTAGGCAAGGCTATTCCTTCCCGTTCCCAGGTGAATTATCTGGACTACACTATTACCGTAACCTCGCCACAAGGCTCCTCCTATTATAAGCGATAAGTAACAGCAGCAACGACCACCCACGTTTACTGGGCGCCTACTCTGTGCCGGGGCCGTGCTCCCGCCCTGCGCACTGTGTTCCCCCAAGCACCCAAGAGGCAGGTGCTATTCGTATTCCCATCTCACAGATGAAAAAACCGAGGCTCGGAGAGGTTATGGGATGTCCCCACGTCACACAGCCTGGAAATGGTGGAGCAGGACTTGAGCCCAGTCTATCCCATGACACCCCAGTGTCCACCACGCATCATCCCAGATGGGTTTCGAAGTCTGAGCTCTGGTTCAAGTCCTGGCTCTGCCATGTGCTCATCGTGCGAGGGAGGCTGGTTCCTCCTCAGGGGACGAGGCCCCACTGAGACAACCGATGTGAAGCCTGGGGCGGCGCCTGCCACGTCCTCGGTGTTCATTCATTGTCCCTGCTACTGCTCTCATGGCTGTCCCAGGGGACCCACTGCCCAGGAGGCAGGGAGCGCTTGCATGGCTCACGTCATGCCTGGTCCCGCGCCCCTGCCATGTGCCCCGGCGCCCCGCCCACCCCCATGCCAGCCTGGACCCTACTTTGTCCAAACTCAGGAAGCTGGAATCTCGGGGCTGCCTCCAGGCCACGCTGTGGTTCACCAGAAGCCACAAATATTTACCTTGGAGATCCCAGCCCGGCCCAAGGCCCCGGCCCAAAGACAGAGTGTGGCCACCAGGGCCGGGTGTGCAGGATATAAGGCCGGACGTCCAGCCCGCTGCCCAGGAGACGAGAGGAGCGGGCCGAGGACTCCAGCGTGTCCAGGTAAAAGCACAGAGAAGGGGCCAGAAGCCTGGGCTGCCAGGAAGGTTCTGAGAGAGATGCACCTGCCGGGGTCGGGTCGGGAGCACAGGGGAGGCCTGGCCCCCAGGTACGGGCCCCCGGCAGCCGGTCCCATGAGGGTCAGGGCCGGAGCACAGAGAGCTGCCCGGCTTCCTGGCCAGAAGACCAAAGAGCAGTGACAATGACACAAACCCACCCTGCACGCACTGGCCTGTGCCCGCTGTGCTGGAGTGAAGCTGGGGACAGAGAGAAGCATCAGGCAGTCTCCAGTCCCTGAGGAGCCCCCAGCATGGGCCAATGTGGCTCATGCCATGCCCACGGAAGGCCCAGGGACGTGGCAGTGCAGGGCAGGCAGAGAAGGCTTCCTGGAAGAGGCGCCGTGTTGGCTGCAAGGCCGAGTGGAAGGTGGCTGGGCAGAGGAGGAGAGAAAGGCACTCCATGAAGGGGATGAGTGCGAGCACAGGCCAGGAGAGGGGATGCCACGTGGGTACCTTGGATTTGGAGGAGGGGACGGATGCACCATCCTCGTGGACCCTGCGACCCTCTGGTCAGGACGGGCCTGAGCGGTGTGTGAACATGGTGGAGGACAGGCAAGGTCAAGGTGTTTGGAAGAAAAATATCATGGAGTTGGGGTGGGGAGTGCCTGGGCCAAACGGCAGGCTGCGGAGTGTCGCCTCTGTCTTCCTTAGACTGCAAGGTGTCTCCTTCTGACTCCAGTACTAGTAATAATAGTAATAACTAGTCGTGACCATAATGGTAGCTAACACATACCGAGCACGGTGGCATGCCAGGCCACAGGCAGGTTGTCTCATTCATCCTCCCAACAACTTTGTCATGTAAGTGCTATAATTATCCCTCATTTTACAGATGAGAAAATGGAGGCTCAGAGAGGGCAAATCACTTGTCCAAGATCACAGAGCAAGTGGTGGAGGCAGGCCTCCAACGCGGGTCTGTCTGACTCCCAAACCCATGACCTTTCCCCTCCACCCTCCACCCTCCCGACTCTGGCGGTGGGTCCCCGTGACTCGGCAGCCCAGACCTCCTCAGCACAGCGGGCTCGGGTTCCCAATTCTTTCAGGGCTCCCGGAGGCCATGCATTCATTCGGCAGCCGTTTATTAGGCTGGTGCTGGGTGCCGGCACTGTGCTGGTGCCGGGACCCAGCGGGGAGCAGGCGGGCCCAGCCCTCCCTCCGTATTGCAGGGGTCTCAGAAGAGCTCGCCCTGCTCCAGACCACAGGAGACACATGCCACCCAGATGCCACATTTGTCTTGGCAACAAGAAACCCACACGCTAAGCCAAACAAGGGCTTGGACCTGGGGGTCAGCGTCGCCCCTCCCTCCAGCAGGACAGTCCACAGGGGGCAGAAGCTTCCAGCAGGGGCTTAAAGGCAGCGCCAGGGCGAGGGCTGGAGAGCTCAAGGCTGGGTAGCAGTGTTGATGTCCCGCCTCGTGGGAGGGACAGACCAACCTGTTCTGGGGGCCAGAACACCCCAGCTCCTCTCCCTGGGAGGCACCACAGGCCTCTCTCTCTCTGCCTTTCTCTCCCTCGTTCCAAGGAGCCACCCATTCCCTCCCCAGGCTCCTTGCTACTGGATGAAGCAAACAGCGTTCATTTCTGAACATTGAGTCCTTCCTGAATTCTAATTTCTCTCCTGCATCTAACCTTCCTGGCCTGAGCCCCAGGGCATCATTTCTCGGAGTGTGGTCCAGGGTCCCTGGCTGTAGGAGAGGGAAAGCTTTACAGAGAAAGTGAAAGTCTGGGCAGGGCTTTGACGGATACATAGGAGTTCGGCAGGCAGATAAGGAAGGAGAAAAGCATTCCAAGAAGCAAGAGCAAGGGCAAAGGCATGGATGCAGGAGAGCACAGAGCACGTTCTGGGGACTTAGAGCTTGAAACTTGATAGAGCAAGAAAAGAAAAAGCAGGAGGTGAGGGTGGCTGAGGCCGGATCATCAAGGGTTTGAAGTGCTGGATGGATGGAGTGGGGACACAGAAGCAGAGGCATTTTTGTCCTTAGCACTGTGGTGTGTTTTCCATAAGAACATAGCTAATATTTTCCAAATGTTCACCATGTAAGACTGTGCTAAATGCTTTCTAGGTAGTAACTCATTTAATCCCCTCAACTCTGTCAAGTAGGGATTATTATGCCCATTTGTCAGATAAGAAAACTGAGGCACAGAGAGGTTAAATTGTCTAAGACCACACAACTGGCCCCTGGAAATTAGCCACTTCACTAAATGGCCTCTCCTAGACTCCATACTACAGGTCACCGGGCATCGTGGGCCTGCCCTTGGCCTGTCTGCCCAGCCAGCAGGGCCCTCTGTGCTCTTCCCAGCTCCTGCCACCTGCCACCTGCTGCCACCAACACCCAGGAAGATGGCCAGCCCAGGGGTCTTCACTCTCCTCTGTGGTTTACTGGCAGCCACCTTGGTGCGAGCCACCCTCAAGCCCCCTGTGGTTCTCAACCTCCGCGCAGAAGTCATCAGAGAAAGTGAGTCTTGGGCCCTCGGGCCTCACCACCACCAGGCAGGGGAGCAGGGGGAGCGCCGCCCAGAGGACAGAGGGAGTTCCTCATCAGAGGGCGTGCAGGGCCCGGCTAGGGCCCCGGGCTCGGTGAGACGTGAGACGTGAGTTACAAAGGTTTGGGGTATCTGTGATCCAAGGAGTTCAGATGTGAGGGCCATCTGGCCACGACACCTGTCACCCCACTGATCGCCAGGGTTGATTCGGCTGATCTGCTGGCTAAGCGGGTGTCCCCGTCCTCCCTCACCGCTCCGTGTGGGTCCCTCCCGAAGCCCCGAGCTCGGTCGGTCGAAGAGGACGACTTCCCCGATAGAGGAGGACCGCGTTTCGGTCAAGGGTGCACGCGTAGCTGCGCTCCCCTGCTAGACCCTCCAAACGAGCTCTCGCGAGTCCGCGGTTCCAACAGCCCCTGCTTCTCAATTCCACAGTTCCAAAAACCCCCTGCTCTGAGGTCCCAGGGCCGGCAGAAGGGGGCGTGGCCACTGCGTGCAATGACGCACCTGCCTCCCCTGTCCTTGAGACCCGTGCTCTCCGAGTCCCCAGCAGAGACCCCTGACTGCAGGCTGGCAGCCCAGTCCCGGGCAGAGCATGTCACTCTCCAGTGCTGTGACCCTGGGCCAGTCCCTGAGCCTGGCTTCCTCCTCTGGAGACGAGTAAGAGGGCCTTCCTCCCTGGGTTGTTGGGGACACCGACAGGACAGGAATTGACAAGAGCTTATGAATCCTGCGACTGGCTGTTCAACCTCGGCACTTCTGACTCAGTGGCCTTATTGCGCGGGCTGTTTGGGCACTGTAGGATGTTTAACAGCACCCTCAAGCCAGTTGTGACAACCAAAAATGTCTCCAGACACTGCCGAATGTCTCCTAGTGGACAAAATCAGCCTGGCTGAGAACCACAGCTCCAAAGCGTCCCCACCTGAGAGGGGACTAATCTGTCTGCTCTGGAGGGTCGGCTGAGCCCTTAGAGGCCCAGACCTCTGCGTGCAGTGGGCCCGGGCCAGGGCCAGGGGCGGGGGCAGGGCCAGATCCTGCAGGGCTGCAGGCCCTATAGCCACAGGATGGGTCCCCAAGTAGGGACAGGAAGCAGAGCACTCTGGGAGCCGGGGGCAGATAGACGGGTGGGCCCTGGGCCCACGCAGTGGATCTCAGGCATGTGGAATTCCAGCCCGCAGGAGCTTGGAGAAGAGCGACCACGGTTTAGGTTCTCCCAGGAGCAGGAAGTGAGTCAAGGAGTCGTGTGCACGTGGCTGTCTTGGAGGAGTTCCTGCAGGATCGAGGGAAAGCAAGTCGGGTGGGGGAAGGTGGCCCGTGAGGGTGCATCTCCAAGCCACTTGCCACTGTGGGGACTGGAGCTCGGTCCTGCTGGGCAGCTGCAGTCGTTGGGAACAACCAGGAGGCAGAAACCACACAGTAGCTCCAACAGGCGAGTTCAATATGAAGAATTGTTAGCAGGGGATTGGAGACATGGGGAGTTGGCTCAGGGGGTAAAAAGACAGAACTCTAAAGCCTTCCCTAGGGGTGGAGGGGACAGCCAAGGAGAGGACAAACTCAGGGCAGAGAATCCTCCCCAGACCTCACTGGAGAGGTGCGTTTGCAGCCCACTGTATGGTGGAAAAGTTCCCCGGGCTGCCCCAGGCCAGGCCAGCCATCAGTCGGCAAGCTGAGGCTGGCAGGAGGGAACCGCCGGCCAGGGAGCCGATGAAATTCTCTGGAAGCTGCCCCCAGAGGAAGGGGACTGCTGTTAACTCACTGGGAAGCCATCTCGGGGAAGCTGCCTGGAAGCCAGCCAGGGTGCCCGCAGGGCTGCTGCCAACCCACGGCCCAAAGCCACTAGGCGGTGACGACACAGGAGCCTGGCAGGGGGAGTACACCAGGGCCATGAGGGGAAGCCCCGTCCTTCTCCATGTCCCTCCAGTGCCTCCACTGCCAGGGTTTACCATGGCGCCACCTGTCAGTAAGAAATATGTACAGGGCCCAGCTCCATTATCACAGAGCAGGCAACACGGGTGGCGTGTGACTAGGAGCCGTAACACGGAGCTCTGAAACACAGTGGGGGACGCACTTCTGAGTCACCCTGCCCAGGGGCTGACGGAGCTGGGGTATTCATACACCGACTCTCAGCAGTCACTGGCCGGGGGCTGCCCCTGGGGTGTCAGCTCCCCAGCACCTCCGATCTGCTCTGCACACGAGCCAAAGGGGCTCTGGCCGCCAGTGAACAAACAGCCTGGCAGGGACCGGCACCCAGGGCTCCCGACTCATAGCTCTCTGCCCCCAGCTCCTCCGCTCAGCACCTGAGCTTCTCTGGACAACGGTCCGTAGGGTGTGGAGGCCACAGAGCTGCAGCGAGCGTGGGTAGGCGGGGCCTCCTGGGCTCCCTGCCTCTCGGCTCTGGAAGGGTTTGGCCCTGGCTGGGGGAGAGAGGCAGGGCCCTGTGCTGGGTGCCGTGGCCAACGCTCCCAGCAGAGGCTGGTGACGCTCAGGGCCCCGCTTCTCTTTTCATGTGAAAATGACCCAGCTGGGCCACTATCCTCAAGGAGAGCGGTCCTGGCATCCCCCACAGCGGAGCCTCGGGGCTGCCCGAGCCGTCCTTATCACCCTCCTCTTGGACCCTAATCCCCGGGTCTGCCTGCAGAGCTGACGCAGGCGCTGGAGGCCCACGGCGCCACCGCTGTCCTGCAGCAGCTGCCGCTGCACAGCGCCATGCGGGAGAAGCCGGCCGGTGTGCTGAGCAGCCTCGTGGACACTGTCCTGAGAAACATCGTCTGGTGAGTGCGGCGGGACCACGCTGCGAGCCAGCTCCTTCTGCCCCGCCGCCCAGCACACACTTTGCACGCTCAGTCCGTCAGCAAACGTCAGCTCGCGCCAGACGGGAGGCTCCCAGCGTAGTTAGCCACAGCCCTGAGACAGTGGCACAGGAACCCAACACGACAACCCAGAGGAAAGTCACCGGGCGCGGGAGGACGGAGGATGAGGCAGCGCTTCCATGGAGGTGACAGTGCTCACCAGGGGCAGGGAGGCATTCCGGGCAGAAGGACCCGCCTGGGCACAGAGGGCTGAGAGTCGGTCGGAGTGGCTGCAGCTCAAACCTCAAGGCAAGGAGTGCGAGGCCAGCAGGGCAGGTCACCGAGGGTCTTACGAGTCATCACCCAAAAGAGAAGGAGCCATCATAGCGTCGCAGGATGGAGGGGCGGGGTGGCAGGGAGATGCTGGGGAGGGTGCAGTGGTCAGGGATTGGGGTCCCGCTGCTGGCCGGGGCCCAGGAGAGATAGGAAAGGAGGACAGGAGCGGGGCTGGGGACAAGGCTCATTGAGCATGAGGCATGATTCTTGTCTCTCCTGAATCCCATCCAGGCTGAAGGTCACCTCAGCTAGCATCCTCCAGCTGCAGGTGCACACCTCGGCCAATGCCCAGGAGCTAGTCGTCAAGATCCCCATGGACATGGTGGCTGGATTCAACACGTGAGTGTCCCCCTCTGTCGGGTGCAGCGGGTCTGACAGGTTCATCCCCTCATTCCTCCTTCTGCCCATGCAGGTGTCTGGGAAAGAGAGTTCCAAGCAGAGAGAAGAGCAAGTGCAAAGGCCCTGAGGCAGCAGTTGCTTGCCTTGCTCACAGAATGGCAAAGAGAGGGGTGGGGGAGTGAGCATAGGGCAGGGGTCGCTGGGGTCAGCAGGCAGCCAAGACCAGATCACGCAAGGTCTTGTGGGCAAAGGTGAAGACTTGGTTTTTACTTGGTGAGACGGGAGCCACAGAAAGTTCTAAGCAGAGGAGGGACATGACATGGCTTAATGTTTTTACAGAATCCCTCTGGCTGATGTGGGGAAACAGTCTGGGGGGGGAGGAATGGAGGCAGCAAGGCCACCCAGAAGCTACTGAACAGTTCAGGGCGCGAGGCGGGCTTAGGCCAGGGTTTGCGGCAGGGAGCTGGCGAGCAGTGGTTGGGCCCTGGGTATATTTTGGAAGTAGGCGGCGACAACAGGATGTCCTGCAGCATCGAGTGTGCTCATGGAGACAGAGAAAGGGAAAGGACAGTGGATTCGAGGATGCCTGGCAGGTTTTTGCCGGCACAACTGGCAGGATGGCGCGGGCAGGAAGCGAGGCAGGGATGGCCACGAGAGGAGCAGGCCTGGGGACAGCCCAGTCCAGTGCTGCACCTGCTACACTTGAGAAGCCCAAGCGACATCTGAGTAGGGAGTTGGAAAAAGTCTGGAAGCTGTCAGCATATGAAAGGGATCGAAACCAGGAGAAGACTCCCCAAACAGAGCCTGGGACGTGCTGGGGTGAAGAAGTTGGGGAGACAAGGAGAACCCCACGAAGGAGATTGAGAAGGGGGCGAGAGCCAGAAGACAGGGACGGGCGGGTCTGCCGCAGCCCCGGGCGTGGGTGGCGCTCACTCCTCGGCTGCCTCTGCCCCCAGGCCGCTGGTCAAGACCATCGTGCAGCTGCACCTGGAGAGCGAGGCCCAGGCCACCGTCCGGCTGCAGACAGGTGCCAGCGGCCCCGCCCGCCTCGTCCTCCGCGACTGCGCCACCAGCCCGGGCAGCCTGCGCATCAGCCTGCTGCACAAGTAAGTGCAGCGCCACCCGCACCGCTCCCGCAGGGCCTGGGGGAAAGCCGGGTGGTGGCCTGTCCCCACGCCCTGAGGCCTAGAGAAGGAAAGGGACACATCCTCTCTGATTCTTGATCTGAGGTTCCTTCCAGGGACTCTGAGATGCCAAAGAAAAGTCAGGACATCCAGGGCAGGTGCAGCAATGGTGGGATTTCATGCGTGACGTCAGGAGGGGGGACAAACATTTGAAGGTGGAGAGAAGCCCCCTTCCTACGGCCCCTCCAACCACTCGAGGCTGGCTTGGGAGGTGCCAGGGGTAAAAACAAAGGCGTTGGAGTCGGGCAAAGGCCTCTTCTTCCTTCATTACCTGGTGATGTTGGGCAAGTCACCTCCGTGTCTCACCTTCCTCACCTGTAAAACGCAGGTGATGATGCTTCCAGCTGGCAGTGAGGGGACTGGGTCAGGCTACGGCCATCAAGCACTCAGAATAGTGCGCAGCACGTGGCAGGTGCCGTCCTGCCCCCTCAGCAGGAGGAGAGGGAGACACGCCAGCTCCCGTCATCCCAACGTCCAGCACAAATTTCTAAAGAGGACGTTCAGCCCCTGCTCCCTGAGAACTGTCGGCCGCTGGGTACACCTGGCTCAGGGCCGACTCCCAGCCCTCTCTCTAACAGATCCTATGACCTTGGGCAAGTTCCTTTCTCCCCTGGACTCAGTCTCCCACTCTGCAAAATGGGGAGGGGCAATCGTCTGACCCTTCCTAATCTCTCTCCACTCTCCTCCCTGGAAGGGTCTCCTTCCTGGTCAACCCCTTAGCGAACATGGTCATGAAGCTCCTGGTGCCAGCCCTGCCCAAACTGGTGAAAAGCCAGGTGAGTGGAATCGGGGCCTCCATGGCCCGTGACGGTCGCTCCCTCTGTGGGGCTGGTGCTAAGGGACTGTGTCTCCTTGGGTGAGATATTTCTAGGGCTGGATAATTATTTCAGCAAAGCAAAGAGCAATGGATTGGGCCATTAGCACAGGCAGATTGTTGAGGTCAAGGTCATGGAACTGCCAAATGTCAGCCAGGAGGCCTTGAACCGTGATGTGCCAATAAATTTTTAACAATTATCTCCC
Source organism: Microcebus murinus (assembly GCF_040939455.1). Taxonomy (NCBI): domain Eukaryota; kingdom Metazoa; phylum Chordata; class Mammalia; order Primates; family Cheirogaleidae; genus Microcebus; species Microcebus murinus. Next base: position 30,590,895 of record NC_134119.1, read on the forward strand.
GTGGGGTTGCAGGGAAGGGGCTCTGATTTTTAGCTTTTGCTGATTTCTTTGGTGTAAATACTCCCTATGGGGCCAATTTTAGGCTACCAAGGTGATGTGACCGAACGGAGTTAGGAGGAGATGCGCAGCCGCACACTATTGTGTAGTATTTCCACCAAGCAGATACGGTAGACGTGACCGCAGGAGCAATAGATAATAGTAAAATACAGCAACATATCCAGGAGGTAATGAGTTATGGGTTTTTATTAAATCCATTTTTTTTTTTTTTTTTTTTGGAGACAGAGTTTCATTCTCTTTCCTGGGCTAGAGTGCCATGGCGTCAGCCTAGCTCACAGCAACCTCAAACTCCTGGGCTCAAGCGATCCTCCTGCCTCAGCCTCCCGGGTAGCTGGGACTACAGGCATGGGCCACCATGGCTGGCTAATTTTTACATATATATGTATATGTTTTAGTTGTCCAGCTAATTTCTTTCTATTTATAGTAGAGACGGGGTCTCGCTCTTGCTCAGGCTGCTCTTGAACTCCTAAACTCAAGCAATCCTCCCGCCTCGGCCTCCCAGAGTGCTAGGATTACAGGCGTGAGCCACTGTGCCTGGCCTAACTCCATTTTTAAAATAATTTACTTAATTTTAAATGTATATAATTTAATTTTTTTTAATGTCTGGGCTAAGACCCAGCTCAGAAATTCCTGAAAATTGAACAATTGGTTCTCAAAACCTAGTACAAGCTGACCCCAGCATGCCACTGTCTCGTGCTACTCTGCTTCTGGTCTTCAGGAATGTGCCACCCTGGAATGTGCCAGGAATGTGCCAGGTCCTGTTAGATTTTTTTTTCCGAGTCAGTAAAGTATTTTGCCTCCATTTTGTGAAATATACATTAACCGTTTAATACACGATTATGTCTTTGGTTCTTTATTAAGCCTGAGTTAAGATCTTCAAGTTCTGCTTCTGCACTAGTAAAACTTAAAGAGTATCATATGTAGTCAAATGAAGATCCATTATTTTAATAGACTAAATACCTACATATTAAAGAGACCAGGGAAAACTAAGTGAATAATCAAAAACTGAAAAAGCTCAAATGAGATTTTTAAAAGGTTAATTTCAGAAGCAAAAATTGATTCATCCCAATTCAAACTACCTTTCTCCAGTAACTTACTGGAAGAAAATGAGGACAGAGAGAGGAAAGAGGAGAATGAATATAAATATGTGATATCAAAGTCAAGACAATCACTGCTTATTGTGAGACTTTCAAGACCCTTACTTGTTAGCAAAGGTGCATATCCAGGGAGATTATTTAAGGGAATCTAAAAGTGAATGATTTTGTAAAATTGGGCTTTTTTTACGTGAGACATGTTTTTCTTTGAAGACTTTTATTTTTCAATTTAAAGGTGGGAATTTCTTAAAGTAGGACTCAGCTGCAAATTTTTTCCCAGCCTCTAGCAAAATCGTATTTTATCCATTCTCAAATAGTTCAAATATATTTTCCACTGGAAATGATGGCAAGAACTTGGAATTAATTATACAATGCTCTTTGCCCAGTACCTGCCTCTAAGGGTGAAAGGCCAGGTATAGAGGCCGTGAGAAAACCTGTTCCCCGTTTATCATCCTAGTTTCCTACTGTGATGCGCTGGGTTGATTCGATGGTCATATGAATATTGTATTTGGCATGAAGGGAAGAGGCACAGCACATTTAAGAGGGCAGTGTCTGGCAGGAGCTCATTTAGAAAATGCTGGAACCCTTTTAAGTGCAAATTCGTGGCTCTCAACCCAGACTGCACATCAGAAGCTCAGAAGGCTTTAAACAGTATCGATCTGGGTGGGGCCCTCGTGTCCCAGAAGACTCCAGTGTGTAGCCAGGGTGAGACCCACTGATAGGGATGACGGATGGGGAATTGTGAGAGAAAGTGCGGAGGTTGCCGGGGACACCTTTCCCGTGAGGGACAAGTGGTCCCCTGGCAGTGCCTGCTGGGAGTCTCTGAGCTGATTCTGCCAGCCTCTCTGGGTTGGCAAAGTAGCTGGGAGCAGGGAATGATTGTTCACAGAAAAAGTTAACACTTCCCAAACACACTGTCATTAACACATTGTCAATGCATTAAGGGGTGGCCAACTAGAAGGTTCTTCCACTAGGGCCATTGTACCTAGGACAAAAATGTCCTTGATAATTTTGGAGCACTGCCCTGAAAAATGGGCTGCCTCGGAGCAGAGAACACGGCCTCTGGGTCCCACAGGCAAGTGGGTCACATGTTTAATCTCCTCCCTAAGCAGGACGGCTGGGGCCAGGGTTAGGTCTCAACCTTGGCACTACTGACATTTGGGGCTGATAACTCTTTGTCGTGGGGGCTGTCCTGTGCATTGTAGGATGTTTAGTAGCGTCCCTGGTCTCTATCCACCGAAGGTCAGGAATATCCTCATTCTCCCAAGTTGTGACAACTAAAAATGTCTCCGGAAATTTCCAAATGTCTCCAGGGGGCACAAAATCACCCCCTGTCGAGGACTGCTGGCAATTTTAGAAAGAGAATTGCTTAGTGGGCAAAAGGATGTGTTGGGGCTAGAAAAATCCCAAAGGGCATAAAGAGATTGTTGGAGTCTGGTCTGGTAGGGTCTGTCTTGCCGGCCTCTGTTGTAGAGTCTGACGTGTGGAAGGAACTCAGTAGTGACTTGCGGGATGAAGAAGTGAATTCTCCATTTCACTCTTATGGAAAACATGGGCTCTCGCGAGCTGGCAGACCAGGCACAGCCTGGCCACTGGGCGAGGAACAAACCATTGCAAAAGGCCGCAGGTGGCCCTGGGGCCTGGGTGGACTCTGAGCAGCAGAGATGGCGGGGAGAGTGGACACACAAATGATGCTCAGCCCCGTAGATGAACTTGGCTGGCCATGGCCGTGGCAGCAGGACTCAGGCTGGGGGGACTGGGCAGAGGTCACCATGGGGCTGCACTCTGGCCTCACTAATGGAGCCCCTGTGTTTGTGCTGTTGCAGCTGTGTCCCGTGATCGAGCTGGCCTTCAATGACATGTACGCAGAGCTCCTGGAGATTATTAGGGGTAGGTGCACTGCTCTCTCTTCCACCTTCTCCTGTACTATGGAGCTGGGCTCCCGGCCCCGCCTCCACCCAGGGGGTCCTCCCCAGTCAGGCCGAGCAGCGACTGGGCCCAGCAGCAGGGGGGAGGAGCAGCAGGTGATGCCTGCCCAAGATGAGCAGACAGAAGTTCACTGACTGCGACTTAATGAGCTCCTACGCTATATAAGGTTCTGTGTGAGGCCAGCAGATGCCCCAGATAAACTCAAGTTCAAATCCCAGCTCCACCACTGACTTGCTCCATGACCTTGGGAAAGCCCCTCCACCTCCTTACCCTTGGTTTCCTCATCTGAAAAATGGGGCTTATACATCCCTGCCCCACAGGATTGTTAGTGAGGATTAAAAGTTTACAGAAAAGTTCCAGGCACATAGGAGGTGCTCTGCCGGGCACAGGGAAATGCTTTCGGATGCATGCTGAAGGGATGGAGGGAGGGATAATACAGCAACCACCACGTGCTATTAGAGGAGAGGAAACAGGGAAGAGATGCAATGTGTGCTCGGCAAGGAGGCCATTTCTCCCTCCCTGAGAGCAGCAGAGATGGGAGGACATGGGCTCCTACCCCCACATCAGAAATATGCCTTGCTTAGAACCCCCCCCCAGTGGAAACTGGCAGGGAAGAAGAAAAGTCCAGCACCCACCATTTTGGGATCTGAAGAGGCTCGTTGAAAGGGCAACCAGAGAGGAGAATGAAATGAAAGCGAGTTGAGCACCCAGAGAGCACCTGCCATGGGCCAGGTGTTCTGCACCCACCATCTCACTGGCCCCCCAAAACAGCTCCATGCAGCAGCAATCATCACCCCACTGTACATGTGGGGAAACTGAGGCTCAGAGCAATTAAGTCATCTGTCCAAGCTCACAGAGGCAATTAGTAATATGGGGAAGGCTTGAACCCAATTCTTCCAGTTCCAAGTGGGTGTAATTCAGATTTGGTGGTTCCTAGGAGCCAGTTCTGTAAGTAATGCAGGAATTTCTATGATACCCCCATTTTAAGATGCGGAAACAGATTCAGGGGCAAGAAGAGACTAGCCACGGTCTCTGGGGCTCAAACCCAAGTTCAACTGGCTCCTCTGCTCCCCAAGGGCAGGGCAGGAGTTCTCCCTCGCCCCTCCCCGCCCTCCCCATCATCGGGCCTACCGCCGGAGCGGATGAGACGCCACCGCCACCTGGAGGCCAAGTTGGGAATCCCTCAGCGAACACTCTTCCATGGGTAGACAGGTGCACACAGGATGTCTAGACCTGGAACCCCTCATGGGGAATGCGGGATTCAGTCTGGGGAAGGAGGTGGGGTGTTATAAACAATAGTTCGGTTTTATTCCAAACCAGGACTGTGGCATAAGACCAACTGGGTTCAAATCCTCTCCCAGTATGACCTTGAGCAAGTCAATTCACTTTTCTGACCCTCGGTTTCTCCATCTGTAAAAGGGGGATAATAATAGGATCTGCTTCCAGGGATTATTCTGAAGGTTAATGAGCCAACACATGTCAAGGTTCAGCGCAGTGCCTGGCACTTGGTATACGCTCGGTGACAGTCATTATCGTCATTTTCATTATTATTATCAACATCATTACCACCTGCCCCTCCTGCCTACTTCCCCACGTGACAATCCAGCAGAGAGCAGCCCCCAAACCACCCCACCCAATGCTGCCCCCACCCTCACAGAACGTTCTTGTCCCCGAGCAGTGCCGGTTTCCCTCGGCCCTGAACGCCTGGAGTTTGACGTTCTGTCTCCTGCCATCCAGGACAATGCCGTCCAGTTCAACCTGGGGGTGAGTGTCCCAGGACCTCGAGAACAAAGTGGGGACTTCCCTCCCCTTCTCTGACTGCAAGGGCCAGGCACCATAGGCCTGTAGAAGGGTAGGAAAGCCCAGTCACAGTTAGGACACATGGGCTGATTTAGAAATATCACAACGTGCGGAACACACGCAAGCCATTCTCAGAGTGGGGGGCGGGGTGGACACCGGCAGGTAGAGTCTAAGGGCCTCGTGCACATCATCTGCCCAGGATCTGCCCTCAACCCTCATTTCCCCTGTCATCGCCCTGAAGGTGTGCACGAGGCCCCGTGGCCTTTTTCTTGGGCAAGTCCCTGCCAATCGCCAGACCTCTGGCGACCTTAAAACAAGAGCCCAGGCCGGGCGCGGTGGCTCACGCCTGTAATCCTAGCTCTTAGGAGGCCGAGGCGGGCGGATTGCTCAAGGTCAGGAGTTCAAAACCAGCCTGAGCAAGAGCGAGACCCCGTCTCTACTATAAATAGAAAGAAATTAATTGGCCAACTGATATATATATATATAAAATTAGCCGGGCATAGTGGCGCATGCCTGTAGTCCCAGCTACTCGGGAGGCTGAGGCAGAAGGATCACTCTAGCCCAGGAGTTTGAGGTTGCTGTGAGCTAGGCTGACGCCACGGCACTCACTCTAGCCTGGACAACAAAGCGAGACTCTGTCTCAAAAAAAAAAAAAAAAAAAAAACAAGAGCCCAGGATTGAGACATTGAGCAATCACTGAGAATCACGCAGACCTAAGTTTCTCTCCCAGCCCCATGACTCCCGGGCTGTGTGACTTTGGGCAAGTTCTTCATCTCTCTGAACCTCCATTTCCTTGTTTGCAAAATGTAAATCCTAATGGTCACTGGGGAGAGGATGAAATGAGGCCACGCAGTGCTGGGCAGGCAAGTGCCAGGAACCGTCAGCTCTCTGGAAAACGTGCAGCCGCACACCCAGGCTGGGGCTGCGCTCCCTGCGGGACCCGGCCCACCTGGCAGGGTGAATCCCAGGCTAGTTGGTATGGATCCCTTAAAAATTGCAGCCTCAATAGTTCTCATTTTGTTACAATTTTAAACTTTCCCTTTATCCAAAGGGTTTGAGTTATTTGAGAAGTTGAAACATAAGTGAAAAATAAACTATCTAAGTTAAAAAAAAATAAAAATCTGAGGTTATCTGAGGGGTGCAGGTGGAGTAGATGTTGCACGTCACCTGAGACAACTCACAGCCCCCAGCAAGGCACTGAATTCCAGGCTAAGCTTCCTGGCAGCAAGTGCACAAAGGGAAACAAGCTGAACGGTGTCCTTTCCTTCTGGTTTGTTCGTGGGTGAGCTGTAGAGTTAGCATTCTCAGCTCACTCCCTGCTCTGCGTCTCCTCAGGCCAGGTTGTTGGACTCAGAAGGAAAGGTGACCAAGTGGTTCAACAACTCTGCGGCTTCCCTGACGATGCCCAGCCCAAACAGCGCCCCATTCAGCCTCGTCGTGAGGCAGGACGTTGTGAACGCTGCAGTGGCCGCCTTGCTCCCTACAGAAGAACTCGTGATCCTGTTGGACTACGTGGTAAGCCACAGCAAGGGACAGAGGATGGGACCACCTCTGCTCATCATGGGAATTTCCTGAAGCAAAGGGGGTGCAAGGACCCCTAGGCCCCTAAGCAGGGATGCCCTGTCAGGCTCAGCTTAAATCCCCCAAGTAATGGAGAGCTCACCCCCTCCCCTAATAGACCCCACCTCTGACATAGACCTGAAGCTGAAACCTCTCTGTAACATCCAGCCCTGGACCTAGATCTGCCCTCTGAAGGACAGGTTCGGATGCACCTGTCTCCTCTACCAAATACCAGTCCCGTGGAGTCAAAGGGCATCTTAGACACTGAGTAGTTCAGGGATGGCAGATGTGCTACTGCCTGCATTGTGGGGCCCATGGCAGACATCACTAATCGATCAGGGCCCTCCTTCCTCCTGAGTCTAGATGCTGACACAAACTTGAAATCCTTATGAACACAGCACAGAGGACCACTGCCACAAGTCAACTATATTGTGCCATCTTCTCCGGGGTGACTGGTGGGGAAACTGAGGTCCAGAGCGGGAAAGGTTGGCCCAAAGTTATGGGAGGATGGCAGGACTTCAGGTCAGCTGACAGACAACAGATAACCAAGCTCTTGGGGGACTGAGATGGCAAGAAAGTGGGGAATGGTCACCAGCCATCGTACTCACGATTGTGATAAGAATTGGAATCACTTCTTCATGTCCTCCGGGAGCAGGGAGCTGCCCACACACAGACCACAGCCACCAGCGGCCCACAGTAAAAGTTCAGGCCAGCAGGGACCCCACGCCCCATAGCGGCTGACCTAGGGGCTGTTTTCACACCAATAACAAACACATGGCCTGGACCACTGGGCCCACCCAGCTTTTCCGGGGTCCTGGGAAACGTTCATCCTGGCAGCAGGGTACAGGTGTGCCTCCCCTGTCCCCTCCAGCTGACTGACCCTCTCTGGCTCCCTGTCATCCTCAGCTTCCTGAACTGGCCCGGGAGCTGAAGTCGAGCATCCGGGTGATCAGTGAAAAGGTGGGTCCCTCTGCCATCTGCGGCCTGGCGGGTGCGTGCTCGGTCTGTACCCAGACCTCTGGGGGTAGAATCTGTGCAGGACTCTTTCCTTCCAGCGCTGGGGGACTCACACCAGGTCCCTGTCCTCACAGAGATTTCATTCCCGCAGGCCAGTTCGCCCTGACTCACACACTCACAGGGATGATGGTGCCGTGGCAGGTGCAGTAAGAGAGGACGGGTTCTCGGGGTTATGAGAACATTCTGGGCACCCAGTCTAGTCCGGGAGCTCAGGGAGACTTCCCTGCAGGGAAGGGATTCCAGACAGAGGGAACAGCAGGCCGAGGCTGCCAGGAGGGAGAACAGCAGTGCGTTCCAGGATCTGTGAGAAGGGCAGTGTGGCTGGAGCCCAGAGGGGACAGGAAGGCCAGGCCACAGGGGGCCACTTGGGGCCTGTGGGCCACAGTGAGGCACGTGGGAGGCCACATGTGGCTCTGATGTCTTTCCAGGCTGCAGATCAGCTGGGGCCCACCCAGATTGTGAAGATCGTAACTCAGGATACCCCCGAGCTCCTGCTGAGCCATTGCAGTGCCAAGGTGGCCCAACAGATTGTGCTGGACTTGTTCCCCACCAGTGAAGCCTACCGCCCCTTCTTCACCTTGGGCATCGTGAGTTCAGCTGTCTGTGATGTTGGCAGCAGCCTGGGGGACCTTCCTGTTCACTGTTCTTGTTCATCTTCTTCCTTTGTTAAACATTTCCACTGCTCTTGTCACCTAGCAGGGGTGGGGGAAAGGAAGCTCCGGACCAAGAGTCAGGAGCTTTGGGGGCCCAGCCCTGACCCTGTGACTTTATTAGTCAGGGATCTCTGGGAAGAAACTCAACTCACATGCACAAAAGCAATTGTATTAGTTCACATAATTAAAAAGTCCATTGGCTTTAGGAATAGCTGGATCTAGGTGCTCAAATAATCTAGCAGCCTTGTTTTCCTTTGTGCTATCCTCATCCTCAGGCAAGCTCTTCTCTCATGGAAGTGCCCCAAGCTGCATCAGGCTTGTATCCGATCGGCTTGTCAATCCCAGCAGGAAGAACCTCTCTTTCCCAATAGTCCTAGCAAAAGTCTCAGGGCTGACTCCCATTGAATGAGCCCAGGTCATGTGCCCATTCCTGAGCCAATCAGTATGGCCAGAAAAATAGAATATGTGAATGTCCTGAGCGGGGACAGGTACACACCATAGTGAGGGGTGGGGGGTCCATCCAAACCACAGACGGAGAGGAGGAGGGACAATTGTTCTACAACGGGGCAATAATAGGACCCACCTCATAGGGTTGCGAGGGTGCCGTGCAGATTCTTCGCTGTCATCATCATCATCGTCATCATCATTGCCCTCAACAAGCCTATATTGTAATCTGTTAAACGGGGAGTGGGCACAAGTACTATCCCATTTCATAGATGAGGAAAGTGAGGCCCAGAGAGGTCAAACTCTTTCCCAAGGTCACAGAGCCAGTAGCTGAGATTCAGACCACATCAGCTTGACCCCAGAGCCTCCTTGTGCAGCCCCGGCCCCACACTCCATGCATCCTCTTAAGAGAAACACGGCCTGGGCTTCTCTTGTTGCAGGAAGCCAGTTCAGAAGCTCAGTTTTACGCCGAAGGTGACCGACTTATGCTCAACCTGAATGAACTCAGGTAAACATGTAAATCATTGGGAATATTCTGCTGATGAAAATGAGTCCTGCCTGTGACCGTGGGTTTCTTTCAACACCCAGTGTGGGGGTGTTGGGTGGAGGCCACCCCAGGACTCCCCTGCTGTCGGGACTGAATGTCGGGGAGAGGGAAGGGGGGCAGGCAGCCCCTGCCCACCACCACCCCCTCGGCAGGGGCAGCCCACCCTGGCCACCTCCAGGGCAGCAGCAGTGACAGTCACCCCAGTGCCCGAGTGTGGGCCGCCACAGTCTGTGCCCTGCCTGGTCCCCACGTCCTACCCCCTTCCTGCTGCCCGGAGTGGGCTCGGGGGTGCAAACTGGAGCCTCCTGGGATGAGCAGGCCCAGGGCTGTGTTTCGATCGGCCCACACGGGCTTGGGTTTTTCACATAAATTAGTTGTGAACATATAAAAATCTGACTATTCGGCTGCTCGGGGCCCACATTCCTACACAGCAGCAGGCGGCTGAGCGGGACTGGGGCCTGGGAAGGGGCTTGGGCTCCCCGGCACCCCGCAGCCCTCCCTCCTGCGGGTCCTGGTCCTGTTCTTTGACTGCTGTTTGTTTCTGTGTCCCCACCCCACCCGCCACCGGAGGGAGTGCGAGCCCCACCAGGCAAGGGCTCGCTCTGGCTCGCAGCTGCAGCACCAGCGCCTGCGCTGGGCCTCGCACGTGACGGGCTCCATAGACAGCTGTCGAATGAATGAATGAATGGATGGATGGATGGATGGACATGCTCACGGGCACCTTCTGTTGCAGGTCCGAGCGGATCCATCTGATGAATTGGGATATTAACCGGTTCGAAGTAAGTATTAACAGATTGTCCCCAAGGGCACAGACATGGCCTGGAATGGCCCGTTCTGAAAAGACATTGCCCGGGATCTGCTTCAGACAACGTCCCCCTGGAAGCCCCACCTCGGGCTGGCCGGCCTCCACGTCACCCACCGAAGTCCCACCTCCCAGCTCCGGCGTTTACGGACACACACACTCTCACACTCTCTCACACACTCTCACACACACACACACTCACACATACTCTCACACACTCACATATGCACTCACACACACACGCTCATGCACACTCTCATGCACACCCACACTCACACATACATATACATACACATACACTCACACACATTCACACACACACACTCACACACACTCTCACACACTCACATATGCACTCACACACACACACTCATGCACACTCTCATGCACACCCACACACATACATATACATACACATACACTCACACACATTCACACACACACACTCACACACACTCTCACACACTCACATATGCACTCACACACACGCTCATGCACACTCTCATGCACACCCACACTCACACATACATATACATACACATACACTCACACACATTCACACACATACACTCACACACACTCTCACACACTCACATATGCACTCACACACACACTCATGCACACTCTCATGCACACCCACACTCACACATACATATACATACACATACACTCACACACACACACACATACACTCACACACACTCTCACACACTCACATATGCACTCACACACACGCTCATGCACACTCTCATGCACACCCACACTCACACATACATACACTCACACACACACATTCACACACTCACACACACTCACATATGCACACACACACTCATGCACACTCTCATGCACACCCACACTCACACATACATACACTCACACACACACATACATTCACACACTCACACACACATATGCACACACATGCTCATGCACACTCTCATGCACACCCACACTCACACATACATACACTCACACACACACATACATTCACACACACACTCTCACACACTCACATATGCACACACACACGCTCATGCACACTCTCGTGCACACCCACACTCACACATACACTCACACACACACATACATTCACACACTCACACACACTCACATATGCACACACGCTCATGCACACTCTCATGCACACCCACACTCACACATACATATACATACACATACACTCACACACACTCTCACACACTCACATATGCACACACACACGCTCATGCACACTCTCGTGCACACCCACACTCACACATACATATACATACACATACACTCACACACACACTCAGACACTCATACATACTCACACACACACACTCTCGTGCACACTCACTCACACATACATATACATGCACACACACACACTCACACATACACACACTCACATACTCACACACACTCACACACACACTCACACACACTCACATATGCACTCACACACACACGCTCATGCACACCCACACTCACACATACATATACATACACATACACTCACACACACACACACACTCAGACACTCATACATACACTTACACACACACTCTCGTGCACACTCACTCACACATACATATACATGCACACACACATACACACACATACACATACACACACATACACACACTCACATACTCACACACACTCACACACATACACTCACACACACACATACACTCACACACACACTCACACACATACACACACAAATACCCACACTCACAGATACACATTCACTTTCATTAAAATTTCAATCCTAAATTAGAAAACAAAGGCCCTTGGTGCACATCTCATTTTGCTCTCATAGATTCCTAGGGCCCCGGGCAGCTCCTTCCGTCTGGTCCTACGTTTCCCTGCCTGAGTCAGACCAAACTGCCAGAATCCTGGCCTCTGTCATGTTTCCTCTGGTCTTTATATTTTGTTTTCTTTTTTACATGTTTTTTGACTAATATTTTAAAACAGGGATATTTCCACATGAAAATCAGGACTTCTGCCTTCCCTCCAGAAGTTAAAAGCTCAGGCAGGTCGGGCGCAGTGGCTCACACCTGTAATCCCAGCACTTTGGGAGGCTGAGGCAAGAGGATTACTGGAGCCCAGGAGTGCAAGATCAGCCTGGGCAACATAGCAAGACCCCATCTCAACCCCCCTCCCCCAAAAAAACCTGGGACAAGGCAAGGCAAAACTCCCTCGGGTCCAATTCGGCTAGAACAGAGCAGTGCAGGCCCTGAGGATGGGGCGGCCTCCCGTGCACCCCAGTGCCCCCACCTACTGGGCCCCAGGGGCAGCTGAGTTCATGTCCCGCCCCAGCCTGTCCGGTTCCTGGCCACCTGGGATTCCAGCATCTCCACCGGCTGGCCTCGCCTTGGACCTGCTGTGCCCACGCAGAATGACAGGGAAGCCTTCGGATTCTCAGCCAGGTGACAGCGCCCCTTCTCTCTCGCAGCCTGAAGTTCTGAAAAATATCACCACCGACATCCTCATCTCCGTCTTGCTGCCAAACGAGAATGGTGCGTCCCTCTGCCATCCGCCCCCTCTGTCCCCAGGGCGTTGCTTTAGTTCTCCTGCTTGCATCTCCACTCGGGGCCCTTTCATTCATTTCCCACCCGCCCTTCAAGGCCTAGCTCAAGCTCTGCCTCCTCCTAGAAGCCTTCCAGGCCACCCAGCTGGAAATGCCCTCTCCCACCGCCGCCCTCACAGCCCGGCTCCTGTGCTAGCGCCCGGGCCTGGGCCTGCAGAGACCAGCAGGCAGCACCCAGCCTCCCGGGGCTGACAGCAGGGAGGACACAGGTGTGAACAGACAACCAGAGCACACTCGGCGCCTCAGCAGACCCGGGTTCAAGTCCTGTTCCCCTCTTGTCAGCTGCCCGGCCTTGGTCAAGCTGCCTACTCCTTCTGAGCCTCAGTTTCTCCATCTGTAAAATGGGGAAATAAAAGCAACTTCCTGAGAGGCACAAATGGGACGATACTCGCAAAGGGCAGAGGGCGGGCCCGGCACAGTCAGTTTCTTACCGAAGCTGCTGCTGGTGTGTTGTTTGTTACTAGTGGAGGAAGCAGAGAGAGAAGGTGGAATTACTTTAATTAAGTAAATCAGTTGGTAACCTACATAGTTGGTAACCTACATCAGCCTTGCCTTTTTAATTTCTTAATTTTATTAGAGTGGGGCAATCTCAAAGCATAGACATCTCTGCTATGGATGCTGGGAGCCCCTGATGGTTCTTGAGCAGGAGCTTGAGAGGAGGTGAGGGCGGCGCTTTGAGCAGCCAGAAGCCGGTGCCGGGGGCAAAGGTGGGGAGGTGAGGCTGTGGCCAGAGAACAGGTGCGCAGAGTCAGAGGGACAGCCCGAAGCGGGCATGCAGGAGCTGTGGGCCTGCCCGTGGCTGCCCAGTCCCACGCCAGGCCCACCAGTCTCTGACCGTGCTTGTGATTTCAGGCAAGCTGAGACCCGGGATCCCAGTGCGGATGGTGAAGGCCTTGGGATTTGAGGCCGCGGCATGCTCCCTGACCAAGGTGAGCGGGGCGTGCTCCGCCCTGGGGAGGGCACGGCCAGGGAGGGAGCCCTGGCTGGGAGGCCTCACTCCAGTCCTGGCCCTGCTGGTCACTTGCTGGGACTCTGGGCAAGTCCCCTCACCTCTCGGGCCCCACCTCCTCATCTGCAAGTGGGAAGGTTGGCCGTGCCCTAAAGCAAGCCTCCTAGCCTGGGTCAATACACCTTTTCCACCCACCTTGTCATTCATTCATTCATTCATTTCTTCATTCAGTAATATTGTTTGAGGGTCTTGTATGTGCCAGGTGTGCCTCTGAGTGCTTGAGGCTAGGAAATGAACACAGAACATCCCCGTCTTTGCAGAGCCTGTGTCCTAGCAGGAAAGGCAAATACGTAAACCCATAAATATATAACATCGGATCGAAGATAAAGGCTGAGAAGAAAAATAAAGCGGCTCAGAAGAAAGAGAGTGATGGCGGGGAAAGGGGTGATGTCTTAGATGGGGTGGCCAGGGAAGGACTCTCTGAGGAGGTGACATTGGGGCCGACACCTGAGGAGGTGAGGGAGTGAGCCCTGTGGGTAGCTGGGCCGAGTGTCCTGTCAGAAGAGTCAGCAAGTGCAAAGGCCCTGGGGCAGGGTTGCTTAATGCTCCAGGAGAGAGGAGGAAGGAGCCCCGGGATCGGAGGCAGAGACAGGGCATGTGGGGCGTAGGCCTGAGACGCCCAGACCCCTACGTGACTTACTGTTCACACAGACCCGCCACCTCTGTCCCTTCCAAGAATTGCGTACGTGTGAGTTCAGGGCCATGGCCCCCAGGACCAGTGGCTACCTTGTGAAGGGCAAAACCAGCATAAACCACGACAGGGCAGGAGGTAAAAAACCTGCTTGTCTTTTCTCCTCCCATCCCAGGATGCCCTCGTGATCACCCCAGCCTCCTCGTAGCAGCCCGGCTGTCTCTCCCCGTGCAGATGGGTCGCTGGCCATGCGGGCAGGCAGGGCCCAGCTGGGAGTGTGGGCGCCAGCTCTGTAGACCGTCCCTCTCTGCAATCAATAAACATTTGCTGTGACCCCTGCAGTTGGAGTGTCTTTGTCCCCGCACAGGGGTCACTTTGTTCCTGGCCGTCTTGGGGACTGGACATCGGGTCATGCTCAGGCACAGCGGAGCCAACCTGGGCAATGTCTGAGCCGTGTCTGGGCCACAGCAGACCACGTGAGGATGACGTCCATGGTGCTGCTCCCCCAGCTTCAGGAAGAAGAAAGCCAGTTCTTCCTCCTGCCTTCCGTGTTGGGCGGCCTCAAGACCATCTCTGGTGGGGTGGCCTTTTGGGTGGGCACGTACGTTTTGCTAGTCTCGGCAGTGTGGTGGGCAGAGGGCTCTCTGAACAACATGGCTCCGCAGGCAGAGGAAGGAGGCTTCGAGTTCGGGCCTGGCCCCTTAGTGCTTCTTTGATCCTGGGATATGGCTTCCCCTCTGCGGGCCTCAGTTTCCTTTTCTGTGAAATGGGAAAATGGGGAGAGTCATAGTCCCCACCTTAGAGGTCTGTGGTGAGGCACATGCTAGGTGTTCAAACACTGTCATCTGAGGGTGATGTCATTGTCACTGCTGTTACCTGGCCTCTGGAGTTGGGCGCCTTATCACCAAAGGCCCTTCCCACTCAGACAGCGCGTGACTGCCATTGTCTCCCTGGCCTCCCTGATGCCAGGAGTCTCGGGACAGACAATGGCACCCCTGTTCTCCTGACCCCGGGCCCGCCCGATACCAGAGCCCTTCAGCTACACACGGGGCCTTGCAGGAAGGAAAAGGGTGGGCGTTTCAGGGAAAGACACGACTCAGCTTGAGAGCACAGACAGGCATCAGAACAGCTCACAGCCCAGGGAAGGAGCTTCTCCCGCCTATTCTACAAGGCACGGGCCAGGCCAAGAGGGTCACTGAGGGCCCAGGCCAAGACCCTGCACGAGGCATGACAGCAGCGTTGGCGGCTACTTACTGAGCAGCTGCCGAGCGCTGAAGCCCCCACGCGGCCCGGCTCCCAGCCACACTTTGCAATCCGAGGGCTGGGGAGGAATCTGCTCCCTGCACACCACATTCCATTATTTTTCTCAATTATATAAATCTGGGTTTGAACCCCCACTCACAAGGGAGGAGAGAAAGGCAGCCTCCGTCTTGTCCTATGGTAGGCCTCTTCTGCCTCCCTAGAGCCATACAAGGAACCGTTGGGGGCTTCCAAGGAGCCTCAAGGGTGGGGCAGAACCTCCGGTCTGGGTCTCTCCCAGGCCCGAGTAGGGATCTCTGTCCCGGCCCACAGGGTCCTGTCGGGGCTCGGGAGATGGTTCTCCAAATCGCCGTAACCCTGGGTCCTCAGTCTGCCCATCCACATCCCTGGGGCTTCCTGGAGGGTGGGGTTGGGGGTGGTTGAACAACCCCAGCCCCTCACCCCGGGGCAGGGAGCAACTCTGAGGTCCCTGCTCTGGCCTGGTTCCAGAATAACCCCGCAGGGGTGACTGGCTTGAGGGCACACTTGTCACAGGTCTCCCAGCCCTGCCTCATTTCTCGTGCTCCCCGAGGTCACCTCCCAAGTCAGCTCCTGCATCCCAGGCCCACTTTCTGGGTCTGCTTCTTGGAACGGGACCCAACACCACGTGCTCGGTGTGCCGGTGCTGTTGCATGGCCTTACGGACCCGCCCCACCTCCGCGCCTCCACTCACAGCAGCACTGGCCTGGTGACTCAGGTGAAGCAATTAACCTGAGAGCCCTTTTGTGCCCCAAGCAGGAGGAGGACAGCTCTTGGCAGTAACACTGAAACCCAACAGCAAAAATAAGGGGGGCCCACCAACTCTTAGAGCACCTTCCAACCCAAAAAGTCTGGGATTCTAAAATAAGAACATCCCATCTGATACAGCTACCGAAGCATACTAACATTAGCCGTTTGCTAATGTCAAAACACTGGCCACGGCCGGGCACAGTGGCTCAACCTGTAATCCTAGCACTCTGGGATGCTGACTCGGGAGGATGGCTCGAGGTCAGGAGTTAGAGACCAGCCTGAGCAAGAACAAGACCCTGTCTCTACTGAAAATAGAAAGAAATTAATTGGCCAACTAAAAATATAAAGAAAAAATTAGCTGGGCATAGTGGCGCATGCCTGTAGTCCCAGCTACTCGGGAGGCTGAGGCAGGAGGATCACTTAAGCCCAGGAGTTTGAGGTTGCTGTGAGCTAGGCTGACACCATGGCACTTTAGCCCAGGCAACAGAGTGAGACTCTGTCTCAAAAAAAAAAAAACAAAAAAAAAACCCACTGGCCAAAGTGAGAACTTTAGAACTAGCTAACATGGGCCTTGCATCTCTTGTGCAGCTACTGCCTTCCAGAACCAGCCCTTCCCCCATCAGCCCTCAGCCCCGCACATGTGACCAGCCACGGAACAGAGTTTAACGCTGCTCTGATCATGCCCCTAAGTGTGACAGGGAAAGAAATTAATCTCTGGGAAAATCCGTAAGATCGGGTCGTGCTCGCGGCTGGCTGAACACCCTGGACAGCCAGTAACGAGCTGACACGGACACAGCCAGCTGTGCACACTCACAGTGGGGACGCCAGGATTCCACACGAGAGGACCTTTGTACCTCAGCTTGGCTGAGAGTGAGGACTCGTGGTCTCAGAGCTCCATGACTTAGGAACACCGAATTTCCCTTTCCCTGGGTGGTCACACAGCTCTCTGGGCCCTGATTTCAAATCCCAGCCTTATTACAGACGTGCTGTGTGACCTAGAGCAAGGTACTTAACCTCTCTGAGTCTCAACTTCCTTATTTATAAAATGAAAATTAAAATAAGTCACTTCTTTGAACCCTTCCTATATGCCAACCCCTGTACTGATGAGTTGCCTCAACAAGTTTCACAATACCCAAAAGACATAGGTGGATTTATTATTCCCATTTTACAGACATGAAAAGTAAGGCTCAAAAGGGAAAATAACTTACCCACAGTCACACAGTTTCTGAGTGACAGTGGCGATTTGAACCCAGGCCTGTCTGTCTATAGAGGCCATGCCCTTGGTGACCACACCATAGCAGAGATGATGACATATATAGCAAGGTCATGGGAGGCCAGGCGTGGTGGCTCATGCCTGTAATCCTAGCACTCTGGAAGGCCGAGGCGGGCGGATTGCTCAAGGTCAGGAGTTCGAAACCAGCCTAAGCGAGACCCCGTCTCTACCAAAAATAGAAATAAATTAATTGACCAACTAAAAATATATATACAAAAAATTAGCCGGGCATGGTGGCGCATGCCTGTAGTCCCAGCTACTCGGGAGGCTGAGGCAGTAGGATCGCTGAGCCCCGGAGATTGAGGTTGCTGTGAGCCAGGCTGACGCCACGGCACTCACTCTAGCCTGAGCAACAAAGTGAGACTCTGTCTTAAAAAAAAAAAAAAAGAAAAGAAAGGTCATGGGGCACAGCCACAAGGTGGACGCTGGCCACTCGCCACCGCACCTCTGCCACTCATCTGCTCTCCTCCCTCCACCCCACCCCATCCAATCACTCCCTTGGGTTCTGTGACGGCCACATCCGGGCCCCTCCCAAGAGCTGGAGGCGCTGCCCAGGATCCACAGCCCCATGCTGCTCCAGAGGGCAAGGGCCCACCCTCAAAACCATAGGGCCCCACTCACTTCCTTCCTGGGGTCCGCTGGCCCAGGGCCCAGAGCCTGCCCCTCGGGCCACGGTGATGGCCCTGTCAGTTTTGCCCGGAAGCCCCCTGCCGCCTGGTGCCAAGAGGACCCCTCCCTCTACTGAAGAGCCCGTCGGAGCCACAGCCCTGGCCACGGCTGCACTTCCTGCCCCTGTGCCCGCCCACCCAGGCTCCAGAGCTCAGGTTATAAAAGCTGTCCTTCTGGGAAGCTGGAGACAGAGGCCAGGGAGAGATTCCAGACAGCCCCATCCTTGGAGAGGTAAGGCCAAGGAGGTCAACGTGGCGTTTCTCAAATACGTCTTGAGCACCTACACTAATGTGGTGACGTGGGAGGAGAACCTGGGATCGAATCGCAGCTCTGTCACTTACCACCTGTGTCACCTTAGGTAGAGCGTTTCTCCTTTCTGAGCCTCAGTTTCACCATCTGTTTAATGGGCCTGATATCAATGATCCCAGCCCACCGCGGTGAAGATTCAGCGAGGCTTGCAAAGCGCTGGGCGTGGTGCGGCACAGTCAGGGCTTTGGAAGAAGGCCGGTGGTGTGGCTGACACGAGGCAGGCGGTGGAAAGGGCTGGAAGACAGGCGTGAAGCGCTGAGGGCAGGGAGGGCAAGAACCCGACTCAGGCGAGCTGATGGGAAACAGGGCCTGACACAGCCTACACGCCGGCTGGGGGGACAGTGGATGAATTTAAGATCAGCCGGAAGCAAAACTCGCATATGCAAACAAACACAAACGCTCTTTTCTATTACCCGATATAGTCACTGCTCTGAACTCCTGTGCCACTAAATGGCAAAAAACCGAATACTCAAGGCAATGCCAGGACTTCCTCAGGCAGCCCAGAGTGGGCTCAGCCACCTGGGGGTCTCCTCTGCCTGCTCAGGAGCAGCGTCTACCCACTGGGTGGCTTTCTCGTGGGCATGGCGTGGGGGCAGTGGTGGCCCTGCTGGCCCTGCTTAGGCTGACATCTGCCCTGGCTGGTCCCTGCCTTGCATTCCAGGGGCTTCAGTTCCCAGTGGTGTGCTCTCGCTCACCCAGAAAGCCCCTGCTGCAAACTCTGGGGTCTCGGCTACGCCCCTTGGGCCATCTGGGCTGGGCTGAGGTCCTGCTGGTAGGGACAGTGCAAATGCTCGGGTTGAAATGTTCCCCTACTGCTTGGCACAGATCCGTGGCTTCAAGCCCCACGTGCCTACTGTGCCCCCCCAGCCACTGTGCCACCTCCCCTACGACCTCGATCCCACAGCCGTCCCAAGATCCAGAGGGCTCCAGCGTTGACAGGAGCACCAGATGCTTAGCAGTGTCACCAGCCACGTTCACAGCTGCCGGGCGCTCGCTGTGTGCTCAGCCCTCTGCACATGGTACTGAATGTCTTCCTCATGACAACCTGTGACTGCCCCATTTTACAGATGGGAAAACTGAAGCATGGCGAGGTCAAGTGACTTGCTCGGGTCACACAGTCAGGAAGTGGCGGAGCTCAGCATTGCAGCCGGCCCACACAATGGGGAAGGACAGTCCCGGCCGGGCAATCCTCGAGCACAGACACGTCGCGGCGGGAAGTGCAGGCGGGTCAAGGACCCAGAGCTGGCGCAGGGCACAGGAGGGCAGCTGGAGAGCTGGTCCTCGGAGAGGCAGAGCTGGGAGACGCAAGGTGGTGGGTCCCCAGCAAGGACATCACTGTTCCCCTCTTTCCCCTGTGTTCGCAGGCCCTAGCCAGGAGGATGCTGCTGCTCTGGGGGTTACTGCTGTGTCGGGGGCTGCTGCCCCAAGCCCAAGGGGAGGCCCAGCACCTGCTCCATCTGCGGATCAGCAACAACCAGCTGGAAACGGGTAAATGCTACGGGGTGAGCGTGGGAGGCAGGACAGGGACAGTCGGGGTGAAAAACAGCACTGCCTCCTGCTAAAGGCTCCTCCTCCTCTGGCCTCCCCCTTTCCAGCCACAGAATTCACCGTCCTTCATCCAGAGCTGCCCCTCCCCTCTAACACCTGGCATGGCTCCCCAGTGCCCTCAGAACCTCCTCATCCTGGCATTCAAGGACCAGTACCTCTGACCTCTGCCACACCACCTCCCCTGACCACCCTGCAGACCTCACGGCTCCCTGCTTGCTACGCTGCTCCTTCTCCTTACTTTGGATTCCCATAGCCCTTCGGTGAAGTCTCTTCCGTGGCCTTATCCAAGTGCATTGTACCCCCTCGTCCTGTCTGTCCATCTGTTCTCTGTTCTTCTCTCTCCCTAACTCTTCATTCTGAGTTGCTAGTTGTCCACCCATCACCCACCCCAGTCACCACACTTCAGCCTCATTAATCTTTTGGTTCCCTAAACTCACCGGCTCATCACCACCTTTGCACATGCTGCCCCTCTGCCTGCACTGCTCTGCCCCAGATCTCTCAGCAACGGAATCCTTCACTTCATTCAGGTCTTGACTCAAATGCCTCCTCCTCTGACAGGCCCTCCCCAGTCACCCCTAAAATAAGCCCCACTCCACTCATGCACCAACTCAGCTCCATTGTATTTTCTTTGTAGCACATATCACTATCAAAAAAATTATCATGCTTGCTGATCTGACTGCTCAGTGGTTGTCTGTCTCTCTTGATAGAAAGTAGACTCCATGAGGGCAGGAGTCACATTGCTCCTGTCCCCTGAGCCCAGGAGAGAATAAGTGCTTGAGAATTACTTATTAGAGGCCGGGCGTGGGGGCTCACGCCTGTAATCCTAGCGCTCTGGGAGGCCGAGGCGAGAGGATCATTTAAGCTCAGGAGTTAGAGACCAGCCCAAGCAAGAGCGAGACCCCATCTCTACTAAAAAAATATAGAAAAAAAATATATAGAAAGAAATTAGCTGGACAACTAAAAATATATATAGAAAATATTAGCCAGGCATGGTGGCGCATGCCTGCAGTCCCAGCTACTCGGGAGGCTGAGGCAGGAGGATCGCTTGAGCCCAGGAGCTTGAGGTTGCTGTGAGCTAGGCTGACGCCACGGCACTCTATCCTGGGCAACAGAGTGAGACTTTGTCTCAAAAAAAAAAAACAAAAAACAATTACTTATTAGTGCATGACCATCAGAATTGGCACAGAGCGGGTGCTAGTGGCATTTGTTCCAGGACTGAGCGAAGGCTGAGGCCCCACGCTGAGGAGGGCTGTGTCCTCAGGCATTTCAGACCTGTTCTCAGAGCACCACGTCGTGGACCGCCTGGTCGGCCTGCCCGTGACGGGGGCCAAGAGCGAGAGTGTCGCCGTCCTGGACCACCTGCCCTTTGTGAGAAACCGCCTTTCTAAGAAGAGCAGCGGGCTGGACCTGTCGCTGGTCGGGGACCTGCTCTCGGGGAAGAGCCTCCCACTGCTGAGGGACCTGCTGCAGGCAGGAGGGTGAGTCCCAGCCCAGGCTGCCTCCGGCCCCTCCCGTTCCCTGAGCTGCGGTGGCCGAGAGTCTGAGCCTCCCAGAGTGCTGGGGCTAGGGCGTGAGCCGTCGTGCCTGGCCTCTATTCCCCTCTTGATAAGGACGCCAGTCGTGCTGAATTAGGGGCCCACCTTACCTCAGTGTGACTTCATCTCAACCTAACCGATAACATTTGCAACAACCCTATTTCCAAATAAAATCACATGCTGAGGTATTGAGGGTTAGGACTTCAACATAGGAATTTGTCTTGTGGCATCTCACCTGAATAAAAAAGAAAAAAAGAAAAGAAACATGAATTTGGAGGCAGGAAGACACAATTCAACCTATAATACTGATTCCCTCTAAATCAGAGATCTGGCCGGGCCTGCCCTGCCCTCCCACATGACAGTCATTAGTGTAAGCCCAGAGCCCCTCAGTCGGTCCCCATCACCCCCTCCTCTCACTGCCATTACCTGCTTGGCCCTGAAGGCAACCGAGTGTGAGACTCCTGGGAAAATATGTGCCCACGTAAATGAATGGCGTTGGTTTGGGTTGGGGCCCTGACCACAGGCACGCCTCTGAAGCCATCCCCAGCCTGAGCAGGGAGTGCTGACAGATCCTGAGACTCAGGGGAAATTTTCCAATGGGATGAAGTGAAACGAAAAGCCAGGGCAATGGCGGGTGGGGCAGTGCCCAGAGAGGCTTGGGAGGAGGGTGCTGGGCCCTCCCTGCCCCAGCCCGTGCCAAGGCCTAGGTTGGCTGCCAATCACCCTCGCCCGTGTATTCACACTGCCTCTGCTCACCTACCCTAGCACAGGGCATCAGCTTGGGAGGGCCAAGGGAACACCCCACATCATCCGAGTCATTCTTAAAAACCCCTCCAGAGCCAGGCGTGGTGGCATGCGCTTGCAGTCCCAGCTATTCAGGAGGCTAAGGCAGGAGGATCACATAAGCCCAAGAGTTCAAGGCTGTAGTGTGCCATGAGCGTGCCTATAAATAGCTACTGCACTCCAGCCTGGGCAACATATCATGACCCCCATCTCAAAAAAACAAAAACAAAAACAAAAAAAAACAACTTCCAGGAAGTTCCATGCTGGAGACAGGCATGCAGCCTTCCAGGAGCCTGGCCTGGCCAGGTTTTCCTCCAGCGTTTGGGTCTGTTGCTGCCTCTTCCAGTCTCACCTGAGGAGTCGTCAGCTTGTATCTAATGTCCGAAAGGTACGTCAAATGCTGGGCTCCTCTCAGCTCAGGGAGACGCCGGGACCCGAGGCCACAGAAGGCAGCAGAAGCTCCCGGGTGCTCAGCAGAGCAGATGGTACCTGAGGGGACAGCCGCAGGCTCCCCAGCCACCTTGCCCTTCCTGACTCCTGCCTGCTCGCTTGCCTTTGCAGACCCTCACACTCAATTCGGATGGGCCAGATGTGCGTAGACAAGCGCCTCCACTGCGTCGCCCCATTTATAGAGGTTCACACTGAGGCCCAGAGAAGGGAAGGGATTTGTCCAGGTCTTCAAGGCTTGGAGACCAGAACTAGAGCTCAGTGACCTACAGCTGGGCTGGTGGCAAGGGGAGAGGTTGTCCCAAAGCCGCCCCCAGCCCTCCTGGGGTCTGCCCCATTCCAGCCAATGCAGACACACACTCCGCAGAGTCACAGAGGCCCGGCCAGGCCACACCAACACCCTCTGTGCCTTCACAGGTTGGTCGTGGAAGATGCCAAAGGACCCGAGGTCACCCTGCAAATCCTAAGCGACAGCCTGCTGCAGGTCACATTGCGCTGCAAACTGTACCTCTCGCTCCAGGGGTAAGTATGCGTGGGCGCTTCCTCACCATGCCCTCGGGGGCCAGGAAGCCCACCCCTCGCTGCCATGACTCAAGGGGCAGCCACTCGGGGCTAGCCAAAGCCTCGTGCTCTGTGTCACCACAGGGATCCACAGTCATCCTTCCCACTTGGGTATGTTTCAAAGCCATTTTTACTGATGGGGAAGCTGAGGCAAGGAGTGGCAGAGGAGCCTGCACAGGAACACACAAGACAGGGGAAGCCAGTGCAAAGGCTCAGATAAAACCCTCTGACTCCCACACCAGGGGACTCACCCCCTGTCTGAGTAAACAGGCAGGTCAGTGCAGCGACGGGACGGCCCGAGGAGAGTGCGGGTCAGTCTGGCACTCCTGGCCGGGCGACTTGAGCAAGGGCGTCTGTAGAGCGGGTGTAACGCGGGCTCCCTACTGCACAGGCGGCCAAGCAGGTTCACTGCAAGGCTCTGGGCTGCGACGATCGCACAAACCTGGGCTTCCAACCCTGGGCTTCCAAACGCAGCAGCCAGCGGAGGCCGTGGTGCGGCCCAGTGTCTGCGTGTGAAACGGGAACATTCCTAAATGCCCTCTAGGATGTGTCCACTCCTGGTTTTCTAGTAAATTATGGCTTTCTAGGTCTAGCTTCCCCTTTTAATAGAGATGTGAGCACAGAGAAACATCTCTGATAGAGACTTGGGCACACAGAGAGACTTCTCTGCTCTCTGGTAAATGTGTCATCACCCTTGCGGTGACAATGCAGTAAAAATGCAACTTGACTGTTGGCCTGGTGGGAACCACAGCAAACCAGAGAGCACGTGGCCATCTCCAGGTCACCCGAGGCCCCTGCTGCTTGCCACCTTGCGGGGATGTGGGCCCAGTGTTGTCAGATCTTCCGGGTTTTCCATATTTTTAATGAGCTCTCCTAGTTTCTCCCTGGAGCCCTCTAGGCAACAGCAGGCCACCAGCTCGGCACCTGTGGTCTTTGGGCTCTGGCTTGGCACCTGCCCAGACATACTGTCCCTGCAGGATCCTGCGGCTCAAAGTCATCAAGAACATTCGCATTGGAGTACGGCTGGACCAGACAGGAAATAAAACCAAGGTGGCCTTTGAGGAGTGCCACACCCCACCTGGATACCTGAGCATCGAGGTGCTGGAGCTGTGAGTACCTGGACGGGGCCGGATGCCAGCCTTTCCTCCACTGATGGTCCGCAGCAACTCAGGCCTCAGACTGCCTCTCCCCAGCCCAGTTGTGTGACCAGAGTGACCAGAGCATCAGGGCAGGGTCACCCCCAAGGCCACAGACTGCACACGCCACCTGCCAGCATCCCCTGCCTCCACGCTGTCAATGCTAAGTGCGTTTATCCACCTCAGCCTGGACACTTCCCAACTATGGGGCCCTGGGCAACCTGTTTGACCTCTAGGAGTCTCCATCTCCTCATGGGTAAAATGGAATGGCTCGCAGTACCAGCCAGCGTGGGTGGCTGTGGAAAAGAGATGAGCTAACCCACGTGGTCCACTTAGCACAGAACCTGCCACATGAGGTGGCCACTGTTATTCTTATAGTTACCTAACACAACACCTCCTCCAGGAAGCCTTCCATGACCTCCACTGCTAGGCATGACCTCTCTCTGCTAGAAAATCCCAGAGACCCCTATCAGAGAGAGAAATCAAGAGACAGAGACAGAGAATTAGGAAGAAATAGAAGGAGGAGAAAGCTGGGGAGAGAGAAAGCAAGAAGACAGGAAGGGGGACAGAGTAGAAGTGGAAAGGGGGACGAGAAGAGAAGAGAGGAGGGGGGGTGAGGGAGACACCAGGCAGGGAGGGGGCAGCCACTTGAACCTCCAGACCACACAGGCCCAGCGGGGGCATCCTCAGCCCTGCCTGACGCCCGCTCTGGCCAGGCTCCCGCCACGCTGAGAAAGACCCCACCAGCTGCCCTCCCCCTAGGATGGACTCCCTCCTGGTGAACGAAGTTCTGAAGTTGGTGACGAGTGTCCTGGACGAGGCGTTGCCCTTCCTCCTGCAGAAGATAGTGAGTTACCCCACCTCCCCTGCCCCCTTAGGAGAAAGGTGTGACCCCACGGGAGAGCCCCTCAACCTCGCCCCGTCTTGCCTTCCCTCCAGGTGTGCCCCCTGGCCACCACCCTGCTCAACGTGCTGCTGGAAGACCTCCTGCAAGTCACTCTGCGTAAGTTGCTACTGGCCAAGGCAGGAGCTCGTCTCCTGTCCCCCTACTGTGTGCTGGGCACTGTTCCAGGCTCTTGGAATGTGATGGGCAACAGGACAGAAAACCTCTGCCCCGAGGGAGCCCATTTTCTAGGGAGGGAAAAAGGGGGCAATATAGCCTGTGACCTTGGTGAGTCATTTTCACCTTTGAGCCTCAGTTTCCCAGTCTGTAGAATGGGATTACTCATAGGCCCACAGAGTAGGACCGTAGTGATAATATTAATACATACAGCCTGGCACCAAGTTATTGCTAGAATGTTCACTGCTACAAGAAACACAAGGCCAGCCCTAGAGGAGCCTGCAGCTAAGCAGAGAGGGAGAATGACCCTCTCTCTGCCTCCCCAAACCCGCCCCTCCCTCCCTGGCTGAGCCCAGTTCCACTTCCTCATTGCAGCCCCCGCCAGCTCCGGCCCTGAGGATTTCCAGTACTTTGTCACCACCACGGAGCTCACAGAGGAGGCCATCCTGATGAAAGTCCAGGTGCACCTGCCCGGGCTGGGCTGACCCTCTGGGGATGTCCCCTGGTCTGGGGGAGGGGCAAAGAGGAAAAGGAGGTGGGGCTTCTCTGGATAAGAGCGAAGGGAGGAGGAGGAGGATGGAGGAAGGAGAAGGAGCAAGCAAAGGGCTAGGGGGGAGGGGAGGAGGGGGAGGGGAGGAGAGTGGGAAGACCCACATGCCCTGGGAGCTTGGGTGGGCCCTGGGAGAAGAGGGCCCCACAGGGCTGCGTGGCTGGTGAGCGAGCGTCACGCTCCAGCAAGAGGCAGGTGGGTGAGCTCAGGGGCTGCAGGGCCACCCACAGCGACCCAGCTGGAATGGACCTCTCAGACAGGGAAACCAAGGCTCTGAGAAGGAACAAGGCTGGCTGTGTCTGCCCCGCTCCTGGCCACTGCTCCTTCCCCACCCCCATGGAATGAGAGGAGGTGGGTTAGGAGGACGGGGAGGGTTTGAGCGGATAGGAAGGAGGCTGAGGGCGAAGCAGGAAGCCCGGCTCCACCTCGTACCACGTGTGTGATCCTGAATAAGCCACTTCACCTCTCTGGGCTTCAGCTTCCTCGTGTGACAACTGATGGCACTGGTGTCCCCATGTCACAGAGAGACTGCGTGTAAATGGCCAGCACCGCGCCAGGCACAGGGAGCCCACAGCATGTTCACTATAAACAGCTGTTGGCTGGGGCAGCTGTTCCTGTTGAATTTCTTCTTCCTCCTTCATTTCTCCAAAGCTCGTGACCCCCTGTGGCCCAGGCCAGAGAGCCCCAAGCCCTGATCGCCTGGCACCCCAGCCCCTCCCAAGATTAGCCCAGGGAAGCATGGCAGACCTGGTCTTTGGGCTGGAAGTCTACAATGACATCTTGTCCTGCCTCTACACCAGCACAGAGACCCCTGTGGACCCCCAGGATCCCACAGTGAGTGCTTGAGGAAGGGGCGTGGGGATGGGCAGAAGAAACCAAGGCCCAGGTGGCAAAAGTGCCTTTCTGGGTGGGCCTACACAAATCAATTCCCCTCTCTGGACCTCACCTGGAGAACTCCTATTTGACCTTCAGAGCCCAGCATAGAAGTTCCCTCACCTGGGAAGGTGTTCCTGGACACGAAGGTCCCTTGGTTGTTCCTCTCTTCCTAACACCTATCCATTCATTTATGCTGCAAACATTTATTGTAGGCCTACTGTGTGCCAAGCCTGTGCACACAAGGTGCCTGCCCTTGCAGAACTCAGCATCCAGTGGGGGATTAGAAACTTAAGAAGAAAATTTTCCGATGAGTAAAAGAATGTATCTTATTTATTAAAGTAAGCAGGGCCACGGGGTAGTGAGTGACTGGTGGAGGTGAGAGGGCTACCCTGGACGCTCTAGTCAGCGAAGACGTCTCTAAAAAGGTGGCATGAATGGTGAAAGGAGGCGCACGCAGGTCCGCAAGAAGAGCCAGCTCCAGGGTCAGTGGGGATCAATGAGGGGAAAAATCCAGATACATTGCTGTGCTCAAAACCCCAGCAACTCCTCAGTACACTCTGATAACATCTGCCCCCTGCAGCTCCTGGGGCCCTGTGTGGCCCGGCCCTGCCCCCATCCTTGGCCCGGTCCCCTACACTCCCACCACATGGGCTGGGCCGCCCCTCCTCAGAGCCCCAGCACACGCTGGTCTCTGCCTGGAACACTCTGCCCTCCCCGCTGGGCTCAGGACAAACGGCGTCTCCTCGGGGAGCCCCCTAGGCCACTGCACAGAAAGGTTTAAAGTAAGCTCTCTGCTCTGCTCTGGTCATAGAGAAACCAGACGCTAGGAATGACCGTGGGCAGGTGCCGCATACAGCTGGGGACGTCTCCTCTCCTGGAACCTCACTGAGCCCCACCCCCGCCTGCTCAGAGCAGACTGCCAGCTGCTAAAGGCTGACACACACTTTGTCCTTTCTCCAGGCCTCTGAACTCATTCGACTGTTGTCACTAAGAGAACTGGAGCCCGGGCCCGAGGTGGGTGTGTAACCAACTCCTCCTCCAGCACCCTGGCCAGGGGCTCGGGGAAGACGCTGGCCTGGGGGTGCCGGGCTGGGCCAGGACACGCATTCGTGTTCCATTTGGCCAGGGTTTCCTGCTGGGGACCGAAAACCACTGCACCTGCTTCACAGGTGTCGTGAAATCACAGAAGATGACACAAGTAGGGCACTTCATTGAGTTCCTGGCCCAGGTGATCACAGCTGTGTGGCCACATGATCATTCACTACCGAACATGAACCCAAGCCTACCAAGGCACACCTAGACAGCAGCGGGCGCTGACTGCAAACAGGTGCCTCCACCCCCATCGGTGTAAGCCTCGGGTGACCGTGCACTGTCAGCCCATTTTACAGAGGAACAGACTAAGGCTCCATAAGGGGAACGCTCTTGCCCAAGCTCACGTTGCTCTGTGAATGGAGGACCAGGATTCCAACCCAGTCCTGGACTTCAAAATCCATGCTTGCGTCCTCTCTCCAAAGGCGTTTAGAACACGGCACTGAGAGGCAAACCATAATAATAACATTAACCATGACCACAGCAGCTGCCAAGTGAATAGCATTACTAGGTGCTGGGTTCTTCTCCAGGCACCTCACATAAGTTAACTCATTTAGTCCTCACAACAACCCTATGGGGAAGGTGCAATTATTATCCCTATTTTACAAAAATGAAAATCAAGGCGCAGAGAGACTAAGAAACTTGCCTTGGGCCACATAGCTTGCAAGTGGTGGAGCTGGGACTCTGGTTCCAAACGTGCATGCTCCTACCGCTGTGTACGTGCAGAAGGGGAGGTTGCAAGCCCGCCTCAGAGACGCCCAGGGCACACCAGTGGCCTCCTGCGGCCACCCAGCAAGCTGCTGCAGAGCTAGAATGAAAACCCAACACCTGATCCTCGAATGGTCTTGCTCCCGCTCCTCAAGCTGGGGGCCGAGGACAGCCATCTTCCGTCCCCACCTGCAGCTCTTCTGCTTTAACCTCATCCAGGCTTCCCATCTGTCCAGAGGGAGCATGGGACTGACCATCAAGGCCCCTGATCCTCCCACGGTCCGCCTTGACGGCCACGCGGCCACGGTCGTCCAGCCGGGCTTGCTCGTGCTGCTGGAGCCCAGCGATACCTCCTCTGTCCCAGTCTCCTGGGTGAGTGAGACTCGAAGGTCTTTGTCCCCTGGAGGCCTGGGTCCACAGTGAGGGCCCTACGGGGCCTGCTGGCCGAGAGCAGGTTGACAGGAGGCCGTGGCAAATCTCACCGCTGTGTCACCTGCTCACATTCAATCAGCCCACCCCCCTGCCACCAAAACCAAGGGGTCCCCTGGCTTCCAAGCAGTGGTGATTCCAGGGCTGGTGACTCTCGTTACAAAAGGCCGCGCCACTCCCTGTCTCAGCCCTGGCTCCCCAGAGCAGGAGCACCCAGTACCCCCGTGTCCTCTCCCGCGGCAAGGCCCACACACACATGGTCTGGACACACGGAACGGGCAGCTGGAGGGGACGGAGTCAAGGGGAAGGGGCCAGCCCTGAGCAAGGATTCCTGGGGCTGGGGGCGAGGGAATCCCTCTGGCTGGAACCTAAATTCCTCTCCTGTTCTGGCCTCATTTCCTCACAGAAACTCTTTTCAAAGGCTGTGTTTTCCTCGAGAAATCAGGACCTAAGAATCCAGTTTGATCCAAACAGGTAATGCTTTTTTGTTTGGGATGTTCAGGAAAAATAAGACGGTGACAGAGCTGGGAGACAGTGTGGTTAAGGGGTGCACGTGTCCACCTGCTGTCGGCAGAACAGAGGTTCCCAGGAGGGAGAGGGGTTTGTGGCCCGCAGCTCACTGAGCACTGCACCCCCACATGGCTGCCGTGACATCAAAGTGATCTCTTTTCTCTGGTAGCACCACGGTCACCCTGGGCCCCTACCCCGCTGGCATCAAGAGGCAGGTGAGTCCCTTCCCTTGGCCTTGGCCTCATCCAAGTCGAAAGCCTCATTCACCTTCTACCCCTGATCTCATCTTGCCCTGGAGCCCCTAGGCCCGCTGTGGGGGTGGTGGCGAGGGAAGAGGCCAGTACTTCTCCCGGTCCCCTGTGGGCTCCCCCACTCCTGTGGTCAGCCGCCCCCGGGGGGCGTGAACTTCCTGTTCCTTCTTGGTCTGTTGCAGGAAGGACACCTGAGGGCCTTGCTCCTGGAGCTTCTGCAGAGGGGGTTTCTGCCCCGTCACAATGGTGAGCCCCACTTTGTCTCTCTGCTGTGCCCACATGCCGCTGCACCTGTACGGGACGTGCCCACAGGGCTCCGCAGCCAGCCGGCTTCAGCCTTGTCCCCTGGGCTGGGTAGCCCAGAACGGGGCGCGTGGCCAGGAAGGCTTCTCAAGGAGGGGCAGGTTCACGTGTGGAGCCGGCACGGAAAGGGCCGCCGGAGAGATGGAGCCTGCAGCTCCCTACTCGACCGACGCCCGCAGTGGCTGGGTGGGCTGATGGCAGGCGTGCCCCTCCGGAGCGGACGGCCCACGCTCAGCCCAGCCGAGCACAGGGCAGATGTTTTTAGTGTTTGAGAGACGCCAGAAGGCTGAACTTTGAGACATCACCTCCATCTTTAGATATCACCAACGAAGCAAACTTTTCCATTGCTCGATTTGGGCCCTCTCGGAAGCAGACCCTGAGATAAGGAAGTGAAGGTCACTTTGGGGGAGGTGGTCCCAGAAAGATGGAGGGGACAGGGCAGCGAGTGCCATGGGCGTGTGCACGGCTTCCCTCTCCAGACAGCCCCGCGCCTCCCTGACGCACTTTGTGTGACGATCACACATTCATTCACCCACGTGATTATTTGTCATACCATGTCCCCAACCAGACAGTGAGCTGCCAGAGAACAGGAGCCTCTCTGCCTGTTTCTCTTTGTGTCCCCAGCACCCAGACCAGTGCCTCATACCCAGGAGGCACTCAGAAAATCACGGGATAAATGGCTCAGAACTCACCTTTCCCTTGAGAAATCACCTGGCTCAGCCCTCTGTCTTGCAGATGGGACCTCTCCAACTAGGCTCAGAGAGGCTAAGGGACTTACCCAGGGTCACACAGCAAGTCTGGCTTCTTTCTTCCCCAGCAGGGGCTTTTCTCTGTGCTTCAACTAGCAGGGTCACACTAGAGGAACAGGCGGGTAAAGACCCATCAGGCCAGCAAGGGGGTATCCGACCCTCCCCTGAGCCCAGAGCAATGTCAGTCAGCACAGACAGGGGCCAGGAGGGCCCAGGCCAGGCCCTCAAGGTCAAATCTGGGAAACTGAGTTTGCTAAAGATCAATTGCCAGCGAAATGGTCCATTCACTGAAACTGAAATTACAAAATGACCAATTCTTCAAGTTAACCAAATTTACCAATTTACCAAAAACTTGCTTTAAGGACTATTTTTCATATATAAGAGAAGTAAGTGCATTCATGAATATTCCCCTTCTTTGATATATTCAGCAGATATTTTTTAATTGATATAACCAAATTTCTAGTATTTCAAGATTAATTTTTTCAGTTTATTCTAACTTCTTTATAATCCTTTTTTGAGACATTTGTTTCTGCCAACATTTTACCATTTTTAGGAGCGTGTAGTGTTTTCAGCTATTTCCCCCAATTGAAGAAGAGTAAAATGAGTAATATTCATTAATAGATGTATAAGAACAAATTGAATGTTCCTTAAAATGCTAAGAAGAATGTCTTCACAAGAACATGTTCACAGTTACTGAACACGTTTGAGAAGAATTTCCCCTAAGACAGGTTCTTAGTAAGCGGTAGAGCCCCTGTCTAGAAACTGGCTTTCCAGCTACCGCTGCTCCCGTTCAGAGGCTGCCTGGTGGGGGTGGGGGTGGTCCCCCTGAGCAAGAAGGGTGAGAGAGGGGACACACCCAGTCCCTTCCCTGTGCTGGGCAGTGGAGCAGCCACCCCTTGCCCTGCGCCCAGACACCTCTGCCCACCGGGGTGCTGAGTTCACCTGCCCACCTCTCTTGCAGAGCTGCTCCGAGAACACAGCCTCCCCCTGCCCAAGGTCAAGGGCGTCTCCTTCGACCAGGCCCGGATGGACCTCTCCGAGGTAGGCTGGGCAAAAGGAGCTTCCTGAGATGCACGTGGGTGGTGAGAGCCAGAAGCGCCACCCCGGAGGTGCCTTGTCCCCATCCTGCAGGGGCAGAAGCTTCCCTGCGCTGGCCCTTCGCCTCCCTCTCCCCACCTCCTGCTCGCAGCCGTCCTGCATGTGACACCCCACTTACAGATGAGGAAACTGAGGCTCCAAGGGGCTACACATGACCCTCAGGAAGCCAGACCGCAGGGCTCCTCCAGAGCTCCCTTGCGTCCAGTGGATGGGCTCACTGGCTCGCTCACTGACTCGCTTCAAGCCTTCCTCATACTCGTGTGCAGGTCACACGTTACACAACTCCAGGGCGCACCACTCACACCATAGTTTGCATGAGCGACGCCACCTGGAGTTGCGCAGTGCACAGTCTGCACCTCCTCACGCGGCTGCCCTGATTGCTCACGCACCCATTCACCATCACCCAGTGAGCAGTCAGTGTACATCACTGACTGCTCTGCGCCTGGCCCTGTGCTCAGCAATTCGGGAACAAAGAGACGAGTTAGACCCAGTCCTCCCTCCAGGAGCTCCCATTCCTGTGGGAGAACAGGTGCAGGAGCGGAGAGATTCCAGCAGCACGGTCGGGTCTGGCAGAGGTTTGGGCACTGTGGGTGGGAACATGTGGGAGGTGGGCCCATCTCAGGGCGACTCCCGCAGCACAAACCCCCCCCCCCCAGAGAAATGTTAGCGCCTCCTTGACAGCAGGCTCTCTGGAAGGCGCCAAAGTCTGGTCTGTTCCTTCCCTCACAAGCTTTCCTGACTGCCCTCCTCCCACTCCATCCCCCACTCGTCCGGTCAGTCCCTGCTTTCCTGGACCAGGGGAAGGCATGTCCTGGGGACACGCACAGGGCCCCTCCCAGGAGTGGCAAGAGCAGCCTTGGGGACAGCGGGTTTTCTGGGGGTTTTCTGGGCGACAGGGAAGGACAGGGAGAATGTCTGCTCCATCCCCAGGGGTACCTGCTGCTGACGGTTCCGGAGGAGTAGCCGGGCCTGAGAGGGCCAGTCCCTCCCACTGCCACACACAACGGCCACGTCCCCAGTGGGAAGCTCCGGCCCCAGTGGGAAGCTCCGGCGCAATAAAGGCGAGTCCTGCTTGAGAAGAGTCTGGCCCTGCGTTTGCTACGGGCTCCGCGAGGTGGGGAGACCGTCCTGAAATGTTGACATGAAGGATGTTTCTCCCTGCCACCTCTTGTCCGCCCTTGCCCCTCAGAGAGGCGTTCTGGATCCTGAACCTCAGGAAGGGAGGCTCCTCAGAAAATGGAGAAAAGGCTTTCGGGGTTCCCAAGTCCAGCTCCCGAGGGGACGGGGTGTAGACGGGACACAGGGGGCCTCACACATGCAGGAAAGCGTCAGTGACGAAGGAAGCAGGACGGGGGGAGCTTTAGGGTCTCTGGGAAAGGAGGACCCACAGGAGCCCAGAGATGTCGGGCAGGCCCCAAGTGCAGAGGGAAGGGGGAGGAGGGAGCGGGACCCCAAGCTGGGGGCTGAGTCCGGGTGGGTGATCGCGAAAAACCCCCGCACCCCAGAGCTCCTGGGCCCACCAGGTGTGGCAGACGGCAGAGTGACTGCATGTGCCATGTGGACACGGGTCAAGGAAACATACGTGCCCCGCCGCCAGCTTCCCCAGCCCACGTGGCCCCGGCAGGAAGGGCAGTGAGAAGAGAACCAGAGGGCCCTGCCGCTGGAAATGCACACAGAGCAGGGTTCCCCGCGCACAGGGACGGCGAAGCACCGAGACCTCCTGCCACACCCAGGCACCTGTCCCTGGGAAAAGGCAGATGAGGGGAACTTTGGACTGACCGTGATCAAATCCCCGCCTCGCAGGACGGAGGCTCGTGACAGCCTCCAAGCTGGGAGCGAGCACTCGGCTCCCAGTAACCCAGCCGACCCCCGAAACCGGAGTTTCAGGGGAGGCCCTTGTCCACGGAGGGGCCCTCGTGGGTCTTCATGGGTCAGGTGCAGGGTCCCTGTCCCGTAGTAGGAGGTTGGGGCCCAGAGCAAACCATGCTGTGGGTTCTTTATGACGCCCTGAAAGTCCCCAACAGGCAGCCCCTGGAGGGGTCTTGGGCCAGAGGGCAGGACCACCCTGCACATGACCTTGCAGCCTCCCAGCACTTGGTGTGAATGTGCGACACACCCGAGGAAGGGTGGTGGCCGGAGACACTTTCCCAGAGGAAAGTTGAACCCTTACCCCAAGCCCAGAAGTTCCCCACCCGTGTGTGAGCGCAGTGCCTGGCACGTGGCAGATCCCGTGTACGACACAGTTGAATAGAGACTTCCCCGAGACCCTGAAAAAACTGGCAGGCCTTGGCCTCCTCAGCGTGGGTGGCCTGTCCAGGCATTAGAGAGCCTCTCCCACCATGGAAGGCCCTCAGCCCCCTCCCATGACTTCAACAGGGGCACCGCACTTCACAGTTTGCAGGCACTCACGCCTGTCATCCCATTAGATCTTCAAATAACATCGGGTGGTAAAAAACTTCGCATTACCCATTGGGAAGAGATTTAAAGCGACACCACACGGTGGAAGACGAGTTTTACATTCAAGAGAGCTCCTGTAGAAGAAACTCCCCCGCTGCCCCGGAGCAAGTTCCCTTCTAAGTAACCTCTAATAAACTCACCTAACTGGCCAAGCGGGACTTGTCTGCCTGGTGCTTTGGTCTCTCAGCTCCCTCTGTTTGGGGGGTGGTTTTCTGTACTGTCCTGGGATTTTCCCGAAACACACGTAAGAACATGCGGTTTCTGTCTTTCTGTGCCTGGCTTATTTCACTTGACACAGTGACCTCCCGTTCCATCCATGCTGCTGCAAATGACAGGATTTCACACAGTGGAATATTATTCAGCCATAGAAAAGGATTTGCCGCCATTAAAATAATGCTTTTAAAGAGCATTTGGTGCTATAAGAAAATGCTCACAAGAAGATCAGGATGCAAACCTATATAGAGGATCCTAGATTTAAATATATGTATATAAAATAAATAAACTCAAAATGTAGGCTGTGATTGTCAGATGCCTTGAGTAATAGCGTTGCAGATGATTTCTATTTTCTTCTCGATAGTTATTCCAAAATTTTTATGGTGAACATGGTTGACTTGTATCAATTGGGTAAAAAATGTTCTCCTTCAATACCCATACCCTAAATACCAATACCCACTCCTAAATACTTCAATACCAATACCCATTCCTAAATACCCATCAAGCATCTAGTATGCGCCACGTTGGCAAAACAAAGCAAGAATGGCTTCCATGCTCAGGAAGCAACATAGGAAGGCGGCATAAACAACCCAGCCAAGAAAAAGACACAGGACTGCAATGTCCCATGAGGGCCAAGAGGGAAATGGGCAGGATACGGGGGGGAGAACAACGGCAGGGCAGCCTGATTTGGATGAGCAACCAGGGAAGGCCTCTCGGAGGAGATATTTGAGCTGATATGTGCAAGATGAGTGAGTCAGGAAAAACATGGAGGAAAAGCCTTCAGGCAGTGGGAACAGAATGTGCAAAGGTCCTCAGGTAGGAACCTCAGGTATATCTGAGACACATACAGAAAGCCAGTGCAGCTGGAGAGATTAGCAAGCAGTGGTGGGGAGTGAGGTTAGAGAGGCAGGCACGAGTCAGACTACACAGGGCCTCAGGGGCCAGGCCAAAAGTATGGGTGTTACTCTGCGTGCAATGATACGATCTGAATTATGTCATACATTTTTTAAGAGAAAAGAGATTGAGCCAGAGCTATGAAGCTACAGACTCCCAGAGATTTGGGGGGAAATCCATTGTCTCTTGTCATGAGGCATCAGGAGACTCATCCCTGAGCTGTCCAAACTGACCACCCCGAGGGAGACCCTATCTGTCTGGTGTGGTTCGGAAGCAGGCTGGAGACAGGAGAAAGGAGGGCCGGAGCTGGGGGGACCCCTGCCTCGCACAGGCTGCCCCTGTACACACTCAGAGCCTTCTCTGAGTCCCACAAACCCCAAGTAAGAGAAGCAGGCAGAGAATTGTTAGCCTATTTGACAGACAGAGAAACTGAGGCTCAGAGAAGCTGGCCCATTCATTCATCCAACGTTTACTGTACGCTGGGTGCAGACAGGGAGTACAGGGGGAGACACACCCCGGCCCTCAAGCGTCTCAGGCTAGTGGGACAAGAGGATGAGGAGCACATCCTGGGTCAAGGCTTTGTTTCCAGACACATCTGGGTTTGAGGCCCAGCCCTGCTGCTTTTTTTGAGAACTAATTTAACTTCTCTGAGCCACCCTTTCTTCATCTCCAAACAGGGATGATGGTGCTGCCGCTGCTATTGATAATGATGATGATGATGATGATGATGATGATGATGATGATGATGATGATGAGTAGCTGTATAAGGGTGCTCAGCAGTTGGGGGTAGGTGGCTGTGTAGTGTGATTTCCAAGACACGCCCCCTCTCTCCATCTTGGGCTCTGTTAGTTCTCACCTATGTGAAACCCAGGCTGGCTGAGTCCGTAGGCAAATGCCACCAGACAGACACATACAGATGGACAGAGCCAACCTGTTGCACTTCTAGAAAAGGATGCCTGCTGGCATCAATGTGCACCCAGTGGGTACAAAACAGTCAGGAGACGCTCAGAGGGAGAGCAGCAAGAGCGTAGTGGCCATGAGCCATTGGCAGCCCTGGGAATGAAGGAAAAGGTCCCACTGGCGCAGACAGACCAGCTCTGACACGCTCAGCTCTGATTAATGAAGCAGACAGCATAGGCCTCGTACTGGACATTGAAATCTGCAGGTAACTGGACCAAAAAGGAACAGAGTCAAAACTGAAACATCTGCAAACACGTCTTAAAGTAAATATAGTACTTAGCCTTCGGAAACCTCCCATGCATTCGTGACAAGCTTTGTTCACATGTGGAGTTTTGGTAGTGTGTTGCCAAGAAACTTTATCCTCCCACTGAAAATGAAAACTTCAGAATGAGGTTATAAATGTCTCTCTGCCTGCCATCATTCCAGTAAAAGCATTGTAAAGGATCCATATTTTGGTAAAGAAACAAAACCAAAAATTCCATATTTTATTGTCTCAAAGTGTAAATAGTTGCTAAAATCTAGATACATCCTACTGATAGGAAAATGGTATGAAATCTGAGAAAGGTAGAAAACAACTGTGAATAGTTGGTGCACTAGTAAATGATGATGATGACAATACTACATTACAGAATAGTCACCCATACTAGGCATAGTGCTGTCTGACATATTTCATCGCACTTAATCCTCGTGGCAACCCTATGATACATGTAATATCATCCCCACGTTATAGATGAGGGAACTAAGGTACAGAAAAGTTGGGTGATGCCCCAAGGCCACATGACCAGTAGGCAGCAGAACAAAGATTCACACCCAGGTCTCTCTGGTCTCCAAGCCTATGAACAGAAACTCTGCCCCGTCCTAAACCACTGGTTCTCCACCTTTTGTGAATCACAAGGCCCATCAAGAATCTCATTAACAACTGTAATCCTAGCACTCTGAGAGGCCGAGGTGGGTGGATCGCACAAGGGCAGGAGTTCGAAACCAGCCTGAGCAAGAGTGAGACCCCGTCTCTACTAAAAATGGAAAGCAATTGATTGGCCAACTAAAATATATAGAAAAAAATTAGCCGGGTATGGTGGTGCATGCCTGTAGTCCCAGCTACTCGGGAGGCTGGGGCAGAAGGATCACTTAGCCCAGGAGTTTGAGGTTGCTGTGAGCTAGGCTGACGACACAGCACTCTAGCCTGGGCAACAGAGTGAGACTTTGTCTCAAAAAAAAAAAAAGGAATCTCATTAAAGGCTAAGTGCAGTGGCTCTCACCTGTAATCCTAGCACTCTGGGAGGCTGAGTCGAGAGGATCACTTTAGCTCAGGAGTTCGAGACCAGCAGGAGCAAGACCCTGTCTCTACTAAAAATATAAAAGATTAGCCAGGCATGGTGGCCCGTGCCTGTAGTCCCAGCTACTCAGGAGGCTGAGGCAGGAGGATAGTTTGAGCCCAGGAGTTTGAGGTTGCCATGAGCTAGGCTGATGCACAGCACTCACTCTAGCCCAGGCAACAAAGCCAGACTTTGTCTCAAAAAAAAAAAAAAAAAAAAAAAATCTCATTAAAGGTCTGTCTCTGAAATGTGAACATTAACACCAAATTCTACATGCAACTTCAAAGGGTTCAGGAATATAAAGTCCCTGTAGGAAGACCCTGTGAACTCATGTCACTGGCAGAGATTTGAGACTGATTGCATCAGAGAAGGACTGACACAGGAATGAGGACATGATATCTGAGTTCCAGGGGATTACATAGACAGATAAGCATATGAAAAGATAAAAGGATAAATGCATACACACACGTGTGAGTGTGTGTGTGTGTAACTAAAGGCACATCTGCAAAAGGTCATAATCCTGAAGTCTCTATCAATAGGGTACCGTCAGCTCAACCTGACCCACTGTGGCTGTTTCACAGACAGGCCATTTAGAATTGGTACCCACATGATCGCTGCACATTGCCATCCCAGCCAGGCCTTGGCCAGCCTTGAAAGCACCCTCCCTGCAGAGAGTCAGCAGGTCAAATCACTGAGAGCTTTGGAACAACCAGGCCCTTGTTCCCCCACTGATAAGCCATCCTGCCCAACACAGTCCGAGCAGATCGAGGATTAGCAGAATCCAACAGCTGCCCCACCTCCTGAGGTGGAAGAGGGGACAGACAAAGAGTGAGGAGGCCCCAGGTGCCATCAGAGGCTGCCTCCCGGATGTGCCCCTTCCTGACCTTGCAGTTGGGTTCATTGTTTGGGTCCAGAGAACCATGAGAGGCATCAAAATCAAAGCCACACCTGCCAACAGGTGGCACAAATTTCACCCAAAAGATGATTCAATTCCCCTCAAATATCCAAGAAAAATAAGACCCAAGACAGTTGGGTTTTGTCTCCTACTTGTTATCATATACAAACTCCAGTTCTGCCCTGTGAGGAAAGGTCAACTGTCATTTGATGCAAAGGTCTATGCATCTGACATTTCAGAAATGCCCAAAATGGGACCGTTGGCAGATGGAACTGTAGCTGAGGTCGACAGTAGGGGATCCCCAGTGGGGCTGGAGGGAGCCCACAGCCTGGGGCGGGCAGGGACCCAGCCCGATGCCCGGCCTGCAGGTAGCCGACCACCAGGCGTAAGCAGGCATTCACCACCCCCTTAGGCCAAATCCGCCCCTCTCCACACTCCTGCTTTGTGAGCTGTGATTCCGCCAAACGGCACAACAGCACGTGGACAATATAGAGCACAATCACAAACCTCCCGCGGTAGGAACCCAGATGATGACGGGCCTTCTCCTGGTATAGAAGGAGAAGAGTTCTAGAACGTGGGG
This sequence comes from Microcebus murinus, assembly GCF_040939455.1. Lineage (NCBI taxonomy): Eukaryota > Metazoa > Chordata > Mammalia > Primates > Cheirogaleidae > Microcebus > Microcebus murinus. The sequence goes on from NC_134119.1 coordinate 30,630,246, forward strand.
AGCCATTCAAGGAGATAACAGGTGAGAAGGGGCCTGGCGTAGACATTGGAATTTCTTGAACACGAATGAGAACCTCAGCAGCCTGCTGATGACACCCAGGTCTCATTCCAGGGATAGAGAAAGGGCTAAACCAATTATGTAAATCCCGGGCTGAACACCCTCCACCCTGCACTCACCCTAAAACAAAATCCGAACTCGGCCATGGTGCGACCCTCCGGGCGCATCTGGTCGCAGGTAACAGAAACCAGATGTTGGCTGTTTCCCCCGGGGTGTCCGGCGTAGACCAGCCCCGAGCTGGAACCATCTGGGTTCAACATGGCCCTTCCCACCCCTCCACAACCCTCTGGGGGCGTCTCCTCGGCCTGCAGCTGAGCTCCTGCCCTGACACCCCTGCAACTAGTCAAGCTCTTGCCCACTTCAGGTTCTTTGTAGTTTCCAGTCGCCCCAAATCCAGTGCTCGCGCCCAGGTCTTCGCACACCTGGATCCTTCGTGTCAGCCACATCTGGGATAAAACCTGACTGAGCACAGTTGTGCATGAACATCTGTACAAAAGGACACCATGCCCTCCCTCCCTCAGTGTCCTCACCTGAAAACGAGGGTGCAGAACGGACGAGAAGGGTAGTTCTCAAGTTTCAGCCAACCTCCCTGCACCTCAGCCCTCACTTATGAAAGCAGAACCTGGGAGTGGGGGAAGAGAGGAACCAAAATTAAAACTTTTGACGCCCCTCCCAGGTGATAGTGATGTCCACAGGCACATCCAGATTCTTCTGAACTCGGAAGGGATGAAAGGGCAGGGCCGGGCCCACGGCTGCCATGGGACTCTCCAGAGAACCTTCCAGATGCTCCACCCAAACCCAGCTAGGGCAGCTCCCAGCTGCAGCTTCTTTTCCCTGACAGCCTGGCCCCCGCACTTCACCCCCTTCTGGGAAGGCAGAGGGAGCCTCGCTGTTTCCCACGGGCCATCAGCGACCCTGGGGCTGGAGCCATGTGGGTGGCAGGCACTGTTCTGCCGCCATCCTAGGACAGTGCCGGGCATGACGCACGCTTGTGGGGATAAAGCAATGAACAAGAGCTCACAGGGCCTTCACTGTGGGACTTTTCAGAGCCCACAATGAGCTAAAAGCCTCAGAGAATCTCCAGGAGGGGCTCACGGAGCCGCCTTGCCCAGCTCAGTCAGGGGACAGCAGCCAGGACACGGATGCCACAGGGATCAGGGGGACGGGAGAGCGGTTAGTGCTATTAGTAGATGAAGGCACAAGAATGTCCTGCATCTGGGGGCTGATTAAACCCAACGGACAGGGACCGCCTCATCGAGTCAGTCCAGGCACATCTGAACGGAATTCGCCGCGAGGACTCGTTCCTTAGGTTTCTACTTTCTGCCACCGTCTGTGCTGGGCTCTTTATCTGCTGCCTCCTTGCTTCCCAGCAACCTCTTCCCAGGGGACGTGCAGCCCCAACGCACCAAGGCCCCCCCAACGCAGGGCCTGCGGCCACTTTCTCTCCCGGGGATGTCTGTCTGCAGGCTGGTCGCAGATCACCTACAGGACGCCTGCTCAGCCTTCAGACGTCAGCTCTCGCGCCACCTCCCAAGGGAAGCCCGCCCAGATCGCCCCTGTTCTCTCACAGGACTGAGCTCCTTTCCCTCACGATGCGCCCTTTTGCACGGCCCCTCAACACATAATGATGGACACAGGATTAATTACTTCGTGACTGTCTGTCCTCACAAACGTGGAAGCTTCCCTCATCCAGGAACTGAGTGGGATCCTGCCAACTCCAGTGTCTGCAGCACCTGTCACAGAGCCTGGCACATTTGTGAAGAAATAAATGATCGAGGGCAGTGGAGGCTCAGAGAGGTTAAGTGACTCCCAAAGGTCACACAGCTGTCAAGTGGCCCAACCAAGATCTGAACCCAGAACTTCCTGACACCTGTGGTCAAGGTCGGCTGCTCTGCTGCTCATGGGCTGAAGACAGTAGGTGCTCACTCAGCGGCAGCTGCTGTCTATGCCCAGAGCACCGCACAGGCACCAGCAAGGGCTCTCCCAGGGTGGGTGCCTCCCGGCCTTGCAGACCCCTGTGCTCTGCGGCTCACCAGCTCCCCTAAGCCTCCAGACAAAGGAAGGGTTGACATGAGCAGGAACAGAAACCTGGCTGGCCTGCCCCTGGCCAAGGTTCTCCGAGCACTCTGCACGCCTTTCAGGAAGACACCGGCTGATGCTCTCACAATGAGCAGGTGCTGATCTTGGCAGGCAGCCTGGGTCACGCCACCCTTATCAGCACACTCGGATCGTGTTCCTTCGTGTCTGACGACTATACCGACAAACACGGATCTATAAAATCGGGGTGCAGTCTTGTCCTCAGCAGCTCAGAGGCAAGAACAGGAAGAGAAGCAGTTTCCGAAAACTTCCACGCATCCGCGCCAGGCAAGGTAAGAACTCGCTGCAAAGCAGAAGGTGGGAGTCTGAGGTGGGAACAAGCATGGGACAGTTCATCTAGGACAGATGACTAGGTTGATGCATTTCAAATCGCTTTAGCAATGTCCTTCCCTGCTAAAATGAACAGCTGTGCCCAACACTCTGCCTAGCACGGGGACGGTGGTTGACAACTGCCGATTAGGTGACTGCTTTTCAGAGAATGGGAAATTTATTCCTGGGAGTTCCAAAGGGTTTCATGCAATGGAAAGTCCAACAACATTGCCATCAACTCAGTCACATGCACAGAAAGGTTTTTTATTCCTAAAAGCATGCCTACATGTTGTGTGAGATACTGCGGTCGAATTTCTAACAGATGAGGGTAAGATTTTAAAAACTGATGAAAACGTGTTGAGTTTTCTTCATTAAGGCCAATTTATTCAAGGTGAAGAACTGTTGCTGCCTTCAGATTATGTCCTTCCCTACATTTCTGCCAGAGCCACTCTTTTTTAGGGTGTTGGCAAATGGCAGAGGGCTTGCTTTTGTTCCCAATTCTGCATGGCAAGAGCGAAGACCCACCACGACATTTTAACAAAATGGGACAGTGAGGCAAAGGGTGAGGAACTCCAAACGGGGTCACCTTGCCCCACCTTGCACTAAACGTTAGAGACGCACTTGGGACTCATAGCAACAGAGGAATGTGAGGTGGGAGGTGGGGTATGGTCTCCAAAAGTCACACAGCACAGCTCCGACTCAGACGGGGGTCTCTTGAATGGGTGTGAGCCCAGCTGTCCCTGCCCCCGCTGAGGCTCAGAATGGGGACCAGATTCGCTGGGAAGGTTATATAGACGTTGCAGGAAGAGTACTTAGCACACTGACCAGTACAAACGTAGGGTCCACTGGGCAGATATTTAGAGACATTTCTCAGTGAAAAGAGAGGGACTTGAGATTGCACTTATATAGGTGCAATATATAAAAATGCAATATAAGTGCAATATATAAAACTCTCCAGTTCCCCACTCAGTGACTAAGAGGGCTCTGAGGACATGAGACTGAGGAAAATGGCATGAGAATGCTTGCCCCAAGAGGTAAAGCCACTGAGGAGGTCGTGGCCTGTACTCAAATGCTATGACCAGCTGCCACAGCACGTTCAGGCAAAGTTAAAGGGAACTAGAGGCCAGGCACAGTGGCTCACACCTGTAATCTTAGCACTCTGGGAGGCTGAGGCTGAAGGATTGCTCAAGGCAGGAGTTTGAAACCAGCCTGAGCAAGAGCAAGACTCCATCTCTACAATAAATAGAAAGAAATTAATTGGCCAACTAAAAATATATAGAAAAAATTAGCTGGGCATGGTGGCGCATGCCTGTAGTCCCAGCTACTTGGGAGGCTGAGGCAGAAGGATTGCTTGAGCCCAGGAGTTTGAGGGTGCTGTGAGCTAGGCTGACGCCATGGCACTCTAGCCCGGGCAAAGAATGAGACTCTGTCTCAGAGAAAAAAAAAAGAAACTGCCTGCCACTTACTAGAACATAGCCCCACGCACACCAGGCACAGACTAGAATGTGTACTGTGGGAATGGCGCCTCCCACAAGAGCCAGGACCCACGTACGTGTCCATCCTGCACAAATGTGCGTGGCGGGACCGTGGCCCACTGGGAAGGAGGTACCTGAAGAAGTCCTCCTTTGCAGGAATCAGCCACCAAGATGCTGCCTCTCTGGGCCCTGGCTGTCGTGGTGGCCATCCAGGCACAAGACCTGCCGACACCACTGCTGGAAAATCTTCCTGTCCCAGTACCCTCTGGGCCTCTCTCCAACACTCTCTCACTGGTTGTGCCCCGTGAACCACGCCACAGAAGCCCGCCACTCCCCAGAGTCCCTCCACCCAGAAATAGTCCAGCGGTGACCAAAGGACGCAAGTGCTCACCCGTGGCCAAACACTTCATCTCAGACGGCAAACTCAAGGACCGTGAGTAACGGCCCTTTCCCCACACACCTCTGCTCCTTCCCACCCCACACACAGGCTTCTCATGTCTGAGCCCAGAGGGTTGCTTCTGCCTTCTGAGCGAGGGGGTCTCGAACCTGAGGAGGCGCTGGGATCTCCTTAGGAGCCTCTAAGCAGAGCAGCCCCGGGGGCTGCACTCCCCGCGCTGCTGCCGTGGGCCCGACCGCCCGGCGCCCCCATCAGCTCCGGGACACCCCTGAGGCTGCTCCTCCAGGTGTACACATGGGCCAGGACTGGTCCACGCAGCCCTGGAAAAGGGACCTGTTGGACCAGCAAACTGGCTGATACCTGCCTTCAGGGGCCTCTTCCCACCTGGAGGCTGTGCCCAGACACCCCCAGCCCCCACACTGGGCTCCAGAGCTCACCCAGCCGCCCACGGGTGTTTAAACCTCAACCTGCTGTACCAGCAGCCAGGAAATGAGAAATCCGGGTGCTACCGCCAAACCCCTAGACCAGACTTGCTCTCTCCAGAGTCCCTTTCACTCCCTCCCTGAGTCTCGCCTTCCTCCGCTAGGGAGTGAGGAATCGAACCCTACAAAACCCCAGACGCTGAGAGCAGAGCAGCTGGGGAAGCTGAGGCTGGGCAAAGAAGTGCCTCCTACTTGAGGGACAGGAAAGGAGGGGACCTACTGGCAAATGAAGCCAGCAGGAAAGCCCTTGGGGGTCCCTTAGCAGCCCCCCACCTATCTGAGGCCAGGGCCTAAGTCAGCCTTTCAGGATAAGGGCACAAGGCCACCCAGGGAGACTTGGCACCTGCTGAGTGACCACAGGGCCAGCCCCACAGCTCCAGGTAGATGCTCTGCCTGTGAAGGAACACGTGCTCTGCTCTTCCCAGCATCCTTCCTCACTGCCAAATGCTTCAAATATAGATGAGAGTCCAGCTATGTACCCATCACACAGCGATTTGGTGGCGGCAGTAGTTTACTTTCAGACTTAAAAACATTAAAAGGTAAATATAGGAAACACCTACATACCCTCTGCCTAGATTAAGGAATAAAGCCAGCCCTGGGGCTGGAGGCCCTGGGGACCCCTGCCAGGCCCCATAGCCCGCCCGCCCTCCCCTACAAAGCAGGCCTCTAGCCCTGCTGTTTCCATAGCAATTTCTTTACATTTTATGACATGTTAAAATTCCCTCGCAATGAAAAACATGGCACTCCATGCCATAAAGTTTCCAGAATAGGGCACGCACTCCTCCAACCCCAATCTTACAGTCAAGAGTGGGTCTGACAACACTGAACGAGGAAGTCTGCCCATTCCTTGCAGTGCTCGATTGTATTAGGTGACTCCTCGATTAGTGAGTCTGTTGCATCTAATGTTCCCAGTTTTGTGCTACTCCAAGCCAGGCTGCTCAGAACTCTCCTGTGGGTCTCCTGCTGCACAAGTGCAAGAGACCCCCCACGCCCCGGCGCAAGCCTGGGAACGGGCTGTGTCCACATCACCCCACACAGGCAAAGACTCTCCACAATGCGGGGGCCCACATGGGGAGCTGCCTCTGGCCGAACCAGCTGGGCAGCCACAGCAGGAATATGTCTCTCTACGCTTTTCAGATTTGGCCACCATACTGCCGCCACAGATTGAGAAGATGCTGAAGAGTAAGAAGGTTGACCTGGCCGGTTTGCTTGGGAACTTGATAGCCACAGTGAGCGACTCTGGCCTCCTGTCCCTTTTAAACATCACGTCATCCCTAGATATACTTGGAGGTGGTGGCCTTGGTAGCATCCTAAGCCCGGGAAGTGGCAAGTCCCCGCAGCTCCCACTGCTCTCAGAAGCCACCGGTGCTGTCGGTGACCTGCTGCCCCTGGGCCAAGACGGACTGGGTAGCCTATTACCCATCGGCGCAGACAAGAACCCCGGAAAAGGACTCCTCCCGAACCCCGTAAAAGGACTGCTCGACGGTGCTGGTCTCTCTGGCCTCCAGCAGCCCCTCAATGACGTGGTCGACAAAGTAGGCCAGCTCAAGGACTCCACCCAGGACGTGCTCAGCGGCACCCTGCAGTCAGACATTACCAAGAAGCTCACGGGCCTGCTGGGAGACATTAACGTGGAAGAACTCTTGCTGGGGTAAGTGCTTCCTTGACCCCAACACTCCTGGCGCCAGAAGCCAGCTCATTTGGCACTCAGGCTCAGCCTCCAACATCCCAATGAAAGGGACAACCACGTTGTCACTGAGCAACACATTCGCTCCGTGCTGCAAACTGTGCCCTTTCCAGGGAAATGGGTTCTGGGTTTCCTGAGCACAGAGAACTGGGCTGGTGCGGGGGCCGGGGGTTCTAGGGACTGGATGTGGATTGGGGGGCTGTTAACTGGTTGCTTCTGAGGTATCCTCCTGCTGGTTCCTTGAGCCAGGACTCACTCTAGATGCTGTCACTTTGCAGATTGGAGGTTCAAAAGGTGACTGTGAAGGACATGAAGTCGACTGTGGCAGGGGATGGGATCCACACGCACGTCACGACTACCGCCTCCGTGGGTGGAAAAGGGTGAGCCTGTTCCCACAGCAGTCCGCTGGGTCACCAGGCCCAGAGGTGTAAGTGCCAGTGTCCCAGGGCAGGGTGGAGACAATGGTGAGGACAGCAGCAAGGGTGAGGACGGGACAAACTGGGCACTGGACACACCGGCCCTTCCCCCAGCTAAAGGGCAGGCAGGATAATGACCCACGGAGCCCCGTCCTCCAGTAGGATAGGCAAAGATTTCCATGGGACACCTGCACAAGCCCACGCTTGGGCACTGGAGAGACCATCCAAGGGGAACACATCAAATGGTGACACCTTGCATGTTCCTAAGGCCAGGGGACTTCCCAAATAATGTCGACTCTCCATAGAGAATCAGCCCACTCAGTATAAACACGGTCCTATCAGATGGGGGAAACAGAGCTAATTAACACGTCCTCAGGGAGCTGCAGGGTATTGTAAATGCATGCACGCATCCACCCAATGTGTAGGTCAGAAACACCCCTCTGGGACAGACGCTTGCTGGGTACAAAGACATGCTGTCCTCAGTCAGGATGAGCCTGGGGAGAGGAATGTGTTCACAGCATAGGCTCAGGGCACCCAGGAAGACGTCAGAGTCACAGGGCACCCCACTGGGTAGATGATGGCTTTGTGGACCTAGACACTCAGTACTGATACCTCTCACTGCCCTAGCAACTACTTGTCTATGAACCTTCTTGTCTATGAACTCCTTGGAACCTCTCTACAACCTTACCGGAAGGGCAGTGCTATTTCCAGACTGGAACACCAGTTTAGACTGGCAAAAGCGGTTGCAAACCTTGCTCAGAGTCACACAGCTAAAATATGGCACTGACAGCGAGGGTTTTAACCCAGGCAGTCTGGCTCCAGCGACAGTGTCTGTGACTACTACAGTTAGCAGGACCAAGAAGAGCCATTCTTCTGATCCAGAACATCTCATGTTAGGTCAGTGGTGGGTTTTTCTTATGCTGTTGCCCTCACGACAGAAAGTCGGGATGCTGGGCACAAAAGTGGACGCATGATGGACTCCTTCCGTACAAGTTGGCCTTGTGCCAACACTACCACACAACCTCCGAGAAGCTGGTTAGGAACATGATTTTCTCTCTCTCTCTTTTTTTTTTCCTTTCTTTTTTTGGAGACAGGGTCTTGCTCTGACTCCAGGGCTAGCATGCAGTTGTGTCATCATAGCTCACTGCAACCTCCAATTCCTGGACTCAAGTGTTCGTCCAGCCTCAACCTCCCAAAGTGCCAGGATCACAGGCATGAGCCACCACGCCTTCCCAATTTTGTCAAATGGTGCTTGACTCCTCTGTACCCTGGGTGTAGGGTTCAGCCAGCCTTGGGCACATTGCCTGGAAAGCAACAAACATCTCCCCTCCTCCATGAGCCTTGACAAATACCTGAGGGTCATTCCAACATCGAGTATCACTGGGCCTTAGTAACACCTGGCAGCCAGGCCTGCCTTCATCCGCGTCTTGCTCTCCACAGCCTAACTGGACCCGTAATCAGCCTAGTGGGATTTGAAGTCCACGGGGATGTGACTCTGAAAATTGGCGCTTCCACAAACAGCACCCACTGCGTCAAACTCCAGGTCCTGGAAAAAACCATCAATGCCAACAAAGTGACCCTTCAGCTAATGAAGACGTACGTGAGACCATTTGTTTCATTTCCTGGATCAACTGGCCTCAGTGCCAGCATGTTCCCCCTGGTACTACCCTTGGGCATGAGCTTCTCCAACGCAATGGTTTCAAGGATCAGTAAACAGAGGCCCACACAGGGTCTCTGCTGAGGAACGGCCCACTGTGGTAGACTAGCCTTTTCTTACAATCGCCAACAAGTGCCTGCCAACTGCACTTTCAGTAATTCCTTTCCATTCTGCATGAGCATTACACTTACCTGGATTAACATCCAAAGACACATATGGGCAGACAGTGCAAAGTCTCTCTCTAACCTGGAAACACTAGCTGGTTAACTGCCCTCTCTAGAAGCAACCAACAAATCCAGTCTCTTGTGTTTGCTCTCAGAGGTGCTATTTGCCACATGCAAGTAAATGTGCATGCATATGGAAACACACAGAAAGGGGCAAATGTTACATACATCTTTCTGCACTTTTGTGTTTTATATAAAAAATTCCTGGGAACCTCTATCATCTGGGTATAAACAGCTGCTTCATTTTTCATGTCTCCTTCGTATTCCCTGATGAAGAGACACTATATTTAACCACTCCCTATTCAAAGAATATTTGATTACTTCCAGTTATTAACTTTTTATTTTTTTTTTTGAGACAGAGTCTCACTTTGTTGCCAGGCTAGAGTAAGTGCCGTGGCATCAGCCTAGCTCACAGCAACCTCAAACTCCTGGGCTCGAGTGATCCTCCTGCCTCAGCCTCCCGAGTAGCTGGGACTACAGGCATGCACCACCATGCCCGGCTAATTTTTTCTATATATATTAGTTTGCCAATTAATTTATTTTTTATTTATAGTAGAGATGAGGTCTCGCTCTTGCTCAGGCTGGTTTCGAACTCCTGACCTTGAGCAATCCACCCGCCTCAGCCTCCCAGAGTGCTAGGATTACAGGCGTGAGCCACCACGCCCGGCCAGTTATTAACTTTTGAACACAATTGCAAAAATAAGGTCACAGAGGAGTCTGTCCACCAGTGGCCACTAAAGGATAAGATACTCTAGGTGGGCCTGAGAGGCAGACGTCAGGTGCTATGGCCGTGTTGCCAGGAATCCTTGAATCTTCCCTAAGGACGAGGGCTGAGGGTGGAAGGGCCAGGGCGTGGGCACAGATTAAGCACAGGACGTCACCGCTGCTGTTTCACCGATGGGGGTTTCCTCCTGCATCTGGGCAAACCCACAAACACCGGACTCACCAGCTTCTCCATGGGCTTCTTTCCCAGGCTCACAGGTGCTTTGCCTCTCCCCCTCCCTATGCCGCTGCCCTTGGATGACATCATTCCTCAACTGTTGACAGTAAATATGAATGAGAACGTAAGTCCTGGGGAAGGGGAGGGCCCCCTCAGTGGGCAAGACAGAGAGGAGCCCCTCCCCCAGATAAGGTCTGATGCCAGGGGAGACTCTGGGACGAGACATCAGGCCCTCAGGAGGCCCGAGACTGGGGGACCAGCAGACCCCTGGCCAAAAAGAGCCCACCAGCAGCACTGGGACAGATGACTTCTGCCAAAAAGGAGGCCCTACCCACCCTCCCCAAATAAAGGACAGGGAAAAGGGGAGAAAGAAAAGAGGAGACAGGCTGATGGTCCACCCTTAGCAATGCTAACTGGTGGTGACTTCACAGACTGAAGAACCAGACGCCTCTGACATCATTCTCAGTGATGGCAGCGAATGCAAGAACTGTGAGTACCAACGCTTCCCCTCCGTGGGCCTGTCTGGGCCCGTGGGGAGAGATGGCCGAGACTCCTGAGGGTGACACACAGAAGATGGGGCTGAGATGCGCCACCACGCAGCTCTCAGCACCCAAACAGCCTCTCCTCAGCACCTTCTGGGCAGGAAACGCCCCAGGTCACCTGACTCTCAGTACCACTTTGGCTTAGTCCCCGGGAAGGAAACAGGACAAAACCCCTTGGGGTCTGCCCTGGAGCTCCCCACACCCAGATGACTTGCCAGGGGCACACACGCAAGGAGTCTGCGCCGCCAGCAGCCCCGGCCTTCACCCTGGGAGGCTGAGAACCAGAAATCCCTCGATGTCCCCAGATACATGCAGAGAGACAGGGATACTGGACATGGTGGGTCAGTGGCCACCAGAGAGCTGAAGCAGGAAATCAGTGACATGTGACAAGTTCAGAGTAGATGATACACGGGCCCACCCAGCCAGCCTCTTCCTCCTTGGAGATTTTGGCACATCACAGAAGGTGCTGAGTCCCCATGCCGGCTCCCTCCTCGCAGCCTGCTTCCACATGGGTGAGGAGGAGCCAGGGAGGGCACCGGCTTTCTGCTTGGGACAGAGACAGCAGGAGGGGTCCACCCTGGTCTCCACGGGGAGGGTGGCGGCCAGCACACAGCACGGCATCCAGCCACCGTCAGCGGTTTGCTGGGGTCTCTCCATTGCCTCTCTCTCCTCTCCCTACAGCCACCGGCTTGTTCACGTACACCATTAAAAGTTCCAGATTGTCCACAAAAGGTCTTTCCACCCTCTACTGCGTAAGTGCCCTTTGTCCTTACTGTGGCTTCTGCAAGAAGGCTGGAGAAATCCCCGACCTCACCATACATATTTGAGGGACATGACAATCCAGCCTTAATGGCTCTGGGATCCCCGACTTCACCCTGGGGTGAATCCCCCATGCTTAGTGCCTACCCGGGGTCTGCTATGTGTTCCATCCTTTGAAGTCCAATGGACGATGCCCGAGGGGCATCCCACAGTGACAACCATTTCCTGATCCTTAGCATCAGCCCAGCACAGGTCTAGATGCTCAGTGGACAACACAGGAGAAAACAAACCCTGCCCGCGATCCCCGCCCACCCCTCCCACTCATGGGGAAGGCAAAACTAGGCCACAAACGTTGCCAGAGACAGGCAGGCAGGGTTTTAGACTCAACTCCACTTCTGGGAGTTCATCCAAAACACACCACGGAAGTACAGAGATATTTAGGCACAAAGAAATACAAGTATTAATGATGGGGATAGAAAAAACTGATATGAACAAAAAGGAAATAATTAAGCCAAGTATGAGACCATTAGAAATGCTGACAACGTTTGTAATGGTATATGGAAATGCTCGGGAAACTATTATTAATTTTTGAACAGCAAAGTTAAATGCAAATGAGGTATGCTAATAATGACGTGCAAAAACCTCAGTCCTAGGAGGCAAAAGTCTTTTCCCTCACTCTTCCTCCTTCCCCGAACTTTCCAACCTTTTCCTGCCATGTGGATTTTACATTTCATAAGAAGAGGGAAAATGCAAATGAAAGGAAAAAAATAATTAACGGAGGCTAGAATATCTGTAAATGATTTCAAGAAAAGATGGGCTCTGGAGTGTGGGAAGGAAGGAGGGCAGGCACTCCAGGCTGAGAGAACACGCAGGGAAGGTAAGGAATGTGACCGTTGTGCAGATGTGTCACATGCACACCATACTGCAAGCCGCACGTCCATGGGGGATTCACCTGGAGCAGAGGCCTGGGCGCCCTGGGCTGCACTGCAGCTGCGCAGTGGCCCCTCCTGCACCCCGGCCCTGCCCTCTAGGCACCACACGCCCCAGCACTCCCCACAGTGCCCCACCACAGAGGCCAGGGAGGTTAACTGCCAGGTGACCCCATGCTCCTCCCCAGGCAGTGCCCACCTGGGGCCACCTTCCTCGTCAGGCCTCCAAAGGCATAAAAATTGGTATGAGTCCCACGTGATGGCAGGGACTTTTCTGTTTTTCTCATTCCAGGCCGAAGCCCACTTCAACAAAAAGACAGTCCCTGTGACTGGAAGTCAGCTCCCTCAAGATGCCAAAAATGCCAACGCTTCCCTAACTCTGTCCCACACGATGCTCAAGACGATTGTCACTTTCGCTGCGAGGCAGAGCTCCCTCAAGGTAAGTGTCACCCACAGGGCCCCTGGCACTGCCCTGCTCTTTGCTTACACCGAGACTGTCAACCTCTGAGAGCGAGTAGGTGGCAATGAAAGTGGGTTCTGCAGGTCCTTCCAGAGGTAAATACACGACTGCCACTGGATCCACATTGTCACTTCATCTTATGAGCGGGCCCTGGATTGTGTCAGCGGAAAGCAGAGGGTAGGGACATGGGATGGCAAACGTGCTCAGAGTGCTGTGTGCCAGGGACAGAGCTGGGTGTTTTCACATAGTTAATGTCATTTCATCCTCAAACAGCACTAGGATGTAGGTGTCTGTGTCCCCATCTCACAGATGACCAAGGTGAGAAAAAGAAGCTGCCAACAGTCACAGATCAAACAAGGGTGGTGGGTTATCTCTACCATATTTCCCCGAAAATAAGACCTACCCATAAATAAGCCTTAGTAGGATTTCTAAGCATTTGCACAATATAAGACCTACCCCAAAAGTAAGATCTAGTCATGGGCGTGGCTATGGAGCGTATCTGCACAACCCATGCATTTCGTCCCAGAGCAGTAAAAACGACGAGCAGCCCTTCCCATCTGCCCCATGAGGGCTCTATTGCTCAACATGAGAGATTGGGGCCAAAGGTTCTAAAGAAAATTGAGTCTCAAGAAATTCAGGATGAAATTCAGGGTTTGGAGAGTTATGATGATGTTCCAGAAGAAGACGACTTAACTACATTTGAATAAATGTAGATTGTTCTGCCATACTAAAAAAAAAAATAACACATCCCCTGAAAATAAGCGACAGGATGTCTTCTTGAGGAAAAATAAATATAAGACCCTGTCTTATTTTCAGGGAAACACGGTGTCTGTGAGGTATTAATTTGCCCTAGAAGTGGTAGAAGAAATAATGCAATAGTCACCGCAGCAGCAGTAGACTACTTTCTGCATGTGAGGTTCTGTTTGAAACAACCGACAGTGTATCTTTAAGAAGGTCACACAACGATCTAGCACAGAGCTGCCTTGCCACAAGAGCACAAAGAACAACAGGCTTCAAATGAGGCCCTTAGAAAAGTAAAATTGTACACGTTGCATGGCCACCATACTTCCAGGAAAGGAAACCGCACTGAGGAAATTGTTTGGAAATAGACCTTGTCTGTCATGGTCACATCAGCTGCACCAGCACCCACCTAGGGACCGACTGACACTGGAGGACCAATAGAGATTTGAATAGAGGATGTGAACCATGCATGAGAGTCTCACTCTGCAACATTTGCAGTTCTTCCTCTTCTCCCTCTAAATGGCAACTTCTTTCCAACAGAGAAGTAACATGGACGCAAGCATCACCAAAATCATCTACTCCCTCCAGCCCAGCAATGAAGTTCAAGCCACCTACTGGGTTAACATAAGAAAGAACGATGAGAGCTTTGCCACAGGGCAAACGGTGAGTGCTGAGAAATGCATCCCAACTGAGTGGCGAGGAGGAATAGCAAGAGCAGTGTTCAGGGTGATGGGCCCTTACCTAGACCCTGAGGTCCGCAGTGTCTGGGTGTCCCCAGGATGAAGGAGACCAGCCAGTCTGGTGGGCTCAGCCCCCAAGGGGAGAAGGGACTAAGCAGGTTGGCTTGGGAGGAGAAGGACGGGCACGCTTCCCCTGGTCCTGATATGGGACCCTGTTGGCCATCTCACCGGTTGACAAGTTCGCTGAGTAGCCAGATCAAGGCGTTATTTTTAACTCATGCTTGTTTTGCATTCATTCAGAGCTTAATCATCTCACATGTGGGCAAGATTTCAAAAGACAAACTGCTAGCAGACATCAAACTTGTGAGGTACTGTCTATAACTACATAATCCCCAGTCAACACTAAGAGACAATAAATATCAAGCCCGTTACAATTCCTGTGAGCACAGTAATGCATACGGCTCTGGGGAATTACCTGGATAATTACGGGGAAATCAGAAAGGAGTTTTAAACTCCCATGAAATAATTCATCTTACATTTGCCCTTTCTACCAAGTAGTTTCCAACTTATAAATGACTTTCTTTATGAAGCAACTAGCCTCATACTTAAACTCTACGCTTACATTGTGCTTATAAGAACCTAATATTTCTCTGTGCTTTGTTTCCTGACAGCTCGGAACACAGTGTGACACCCCCTGAAGCCGTAAGTTGATTAGCTTTCCAATATATGTATCTGTGATGTGTGAGAAAAAAATGTAATGCCAGCCACTGAGTATGACGGAGCCCGTGAAAAGGAAAAGGCGAGGAGACAGGTCCTCAGACAAGGCAGACCAGGCCCCTGGGCTCCACACCCAGCCTCTCGGGGAGCTCTTCAAACACAGCCACCCAGGCCCATGTGCTGCTCCACATTAAGCCACGGACCTGAGAAGGGCCTGGCATCCGTGCCTTTGTGGTGTCCTGGGTGGTCTGGTACACCACAAGCCTCGGGGTCCACTGGAAGGATGAAAACGAGATCTAGATTGTTAGGGTGGAAAGGCCAGTATGTGCTCACGGCACAGGCGGAGAGAGATTTCTCACGCAGAGGTTAAGATATATAAAAGTAGCTGGGTGTAGTGGCTCACGCCTGTCATCCAAGCACTCTGGAAGGCCAAGGCGGGAGGATCATTTGAGCTCAGGAGTTTGAGACCAGCCTGAGCAAGAGCGAGACCCTGTCTCTACTAAAAATCGAAAGAAATTAGCTGGACAAGTAAAAATATATAGAAAAAATTCGCCAGGCATGGTGGCACATGCCTGTAGTCCCAGCTACTCGGGAGGCTCAGGCAGCAGGATCGCATGAGCTCAGGAGTTGGAGGTTACTGTGAGCCAGGCTGACCCCACGGCACTCTAGCCCTGGGAACAAAGTGAGACTCTCTCTCAAAAAAAAAGATATACAAAAGAAAAAAGTTTACTTGATCCTTTCAGAGGAGGGAGAGATAAGGAGAGAGAGAGAGGGAGAAGGGAAAGCAGGGAGAAGAGAGCAGAGAGATGGTGGGGCATCCCAAAGCAATAGAACGGGGTGCCAGCATTGAGGCCAAGTGGCTGGCTGCTTTTATGGGGACAAAGAGAAAAAATAGTGATGGCTGTCAGTTGATAACAAAAGAGGCAATAGGTAGATAACAAAAATTTCAAGGATGTCAAAGTCCAAGACTTGGTTTCTTGCCTTTCCTTAGAGAAGGGATTATCACAGGAGATGCGACTCTGTCCATGAGATGTGGTTGAGGCTGTAGCTCCTTCTGCTGTTTACTCAGGAACTCTGTAAAAGCAGATTCTCAACAAACCATTTTGAAAGAGAGAGAGTTACATCTCTTTTCCATGCGTTCAGCTTTTTCAGAAGTTGCGCAAAACAGAACTCCTGCAGGGTACCTATTAGTGAGACAACTCACAGCATGGATCTTTAACAGTTCCTGGGGAAACTGTAGGACTAGGTATTGTCCTGTTACTTTTGCAAGGCCACCCCTTTCATTGGCTCACATCCGACATGGCTCACAGGAGTTTCTTAGAAACATCACCAGCTTCCCATAACATCAGCTCTCCTCTCCTGTCATTGGTTTTCAACCCATGTTCTACACGGAGTGAGCACATGGATTGCCCCAGGAGAGTGAAGGGAGAGCTCAGTGGCCAGGCTCCAGCATCAGTGACAGAAACTGATGAAACGTTCACCAACCAGCTCCATGGTTAAGATATTTGGTCTTGAGCATGTTCAGACCTTAAATCAGCAAATTTTACAGAGCTCCTCCTATGTGCCTGGCCCTGCAAATGCATCATGAGGTAGTAGCGAGGTGTCTAATGCCAGGAACTGGCATTCTGGTGTGTGGGACAAATGGGGACATATAAACACATAAAAAATAGGCAAAAATGGTGAGGAGTCTGGGAACAGCACGGTGCATTGAGGCACATAGTGGATACCCAGAGGGGAAAAACCTTACAACTTTACAACCTAAGGGTTTAGAACTTGGGTCCCATGTATCAGCCCTGAGAAAACGGGGAGTTGGCCCAGAGGCAGACTCTGCAGATCCTCACGAGCCCGGGGTTCCCGTCCTCTCGAATTTACGAGGCAGCTACGTGATATGCCAGGCTCTGTGCCCAGGGCAAACAACTTAGAAGGCATGATCCCTGACCTCCTATAACTGCCCACCTGACAGGGGACAGACACCTTTATGCAAA
This sequence comes from Microcebus murinus, assembly GCF_040939455.1. NCBI lineage: Eukaryota > Metazoa > Chordata > Mammalia > Primates > Cheirogaleidae > Microcebus > Microcebus murinus. The sequence continues at coordinate 30,646,800 of NC_134119.1, forward strand.
TAGTTGTCAATTGAGCAAGAAGAAGACTGAGTAGAGAGAGCACCAAGTGGGAGACAGACAGTGGGCTTACTGAAAACATAACACCTGAACTCAGCCTTGAAAGAGGAGTAGGAGTTTATCACACAAAACAGAGTATGTCCCAAAAGAGGGAACCAAGTGGCCAAAGGGTAGGCAGCATGGACTCCTAGGCCTGCTGGGGAGGGACATGCAGGCAGAGGGAAGTAAACAGACCACCAACAGGGAGGACAAGATCTGGGAGAGCCCACCCCCACTGCAGAGGAGGCAGAGGAAGCAACAACCCAGCCTCCCTGTCCCTAGATCAGCATGTGTCCAGAGGGCACAGAGCTGTACCACTGTACCTATGCACATAATTGGAACCCAATCAACCCCTGCTCAAGGAGCCCCCTAAGGCAGCAAGACCTACCAAAGGGCCTTTGAAAACCCCCCAAAGATTTAGAGACCTGAAGGATAGACTGAGATCTACCTCCAAACCAGGCCAGGGACAGACTTTTTTACTGGAAAAAACACACACGGACAGAGGCCCTAAGACTGCTTCCCCCGACTGTGACAACTAGCTTGTGGACAACTAGATGATATTGATGAAAATGCTCCTCCCATCTCTTACAGTTAGATGAGTTGCAAGAGGTGATGGACAATATTCTGAAGCTGTTCTGGTCTGGCCTTACTGGTATGTAGAATTTAAAACCTGAACATCTAGAAGAGTCGGTGTCCCAGGAGAGGCACCAGGGCGTGGCCACACTATAGAGTGTGCCACATCACTGGGCACAAGGTCATCCTATCTGCAGCTGGATCACAGAGCACTCCCTGTCTTTGGATAGGGGCTTCAGCATGTTGAGATGGCAAAAATGAAAACCAAAGCAAAATGCCTCTTCTATAGCTCCTAAAAGAATCTAGTGCACTAGATGTCTTTGGGATCAATGTCATCATGATGCTTAAAGGAAACATGGACCCAGATCACTTGGGGTTCAATGTAGTGTAGATAACACCAAAAGAGGAGAGCCTAACCTGACTCTTTTGGTTTCTGAAAGTACTGAGGTGGTGCTTGCCTGCCTGTTACTTAGCATCCATATTGGGATATCTGCCAGGTTTCCACCTTGGTATTACACATTCACTAGTGTTCACGTTGGTTCTGGAGTCTTCTCTTCTTTGCTACCTCACTCTCCCCCCACAACAGACCTGGCGGGCAGGGGGGGGACGGGAGGGGGGCTATGTAGGTCTTTACTTAAATCACCCCACTGAATGGGCAGGGAAGAGATTTCTCCTAGAGCCATACACTGCCCAGAGATCCCTCCAGCAGACTACGGCTAAAGCAACCCAGTCCCAGTGATTGTCCTGTCAACTCACACCATAAAATGGTCCTTCCTTATTGCAGAACAACTTCAACAATGGAATATACCACCAGGAGTCATCCCAGACCTTCTAGCCAATTGCAAGGTTATGGTACTTAAATCGGTAAGAGAGAGAAACACAGGTATTTTCCTTTTGCTAACGCCCACTCCGTGCTTGGATCTTCAGAGAAATCAACAGGGCCAGTGAGGCTGGGCTTCACGGTGCGTTCCTGTAGCCCTGTCAGCTCCATCCACACTCCCCACAATCCCCTCATCAGAATTGCTGCCCATTGTCCTTTCTGTTGCCGTACAAGTCCCAACACTAAGTCACCCTTGATCATAAGTAATCAGACAGCCTGTTCCATCGTCCCCAACAGGACCCTCACACTTACCTGAATACATCTCAGGCGTTTCCTCAGAATCGGCCCCACTCCATACACCCACTCATCCTCACTGTCACCTTCGGCCTTGCTGGAGCTTCTTGTTCCCTGCCACCATGACTCACATCTTTCTTCCCGTCTGTCTAATCCTGAACCCAGAATCAATTGGAGGGAGAACATGCTTCCTGAAAAACAGCTAAAATAATGGGATGTTTATTCCACTTTGTCACAAATAGAAGGTTAAATGATGAGGATTAATCTAGGGAAGATACATGAGACATTAAAGAATTTTAAAATCTCCCCAACCCTTAGATGCTCCATTCTTCATCAATCTGCTTAATGAGACCGAAATATGACCAAGAAAATGTCAACTTTCATTTTGGCTCAAACCTCAGAAGTTATACATTCCTATTTTTACTTAACCCCCAAATTTCCTCATGCCTGTGGCCAAATCAATTCCTAGAGTGCAGAGGGTGGTAAGTCAGCAGCTGCCTCCGTGTGAGCTTTCTGCCCTCAGCTCTTACACTCTGTAACTACCAGAGGCCTTGGGCACGTCACTTGCCACCCCCAGCTCGGCCTTGAGTCGAGGGGTCTGATGAGATGAATGCCACCTGTGGTGCAGCTACAGGTGACAGAAAGCCCCGCCAAAACCAGCTTAAGCAATGATAAAAATTTTAGGAACTGAACATCCAGGGATGGGGTCAGCTTCAGAAGCGGCTTCGTCCAGGCTCTAAACTGTGACGCCAGAATCAAGCTCTTCGCTCTACTATTTCTGGATGGGCTCTGTTGTGCCTCCACATGGAAGCCCTCCCTCAAGGAGCTTCACTCTCTACTTCCTTCCCTGACAGTTCAAACAACAATCACCTAGAATTCATCTCTGGGACTCCCACTCGCCTGCTTTGCTCCATCTCCCCATCCCCGAAGCAGACGCTGCAATCAGGGGGCAGAGTGCAATGGTTGGCTCAGACTGGCCCTGCAGCCAGCTGATGTATTTAAGTGCATAATTGTCTTTTCTTTCTCCACAGACGGATCTTCAGGCAGCAAAATAAACCCAGCGTCTCTGAAGCCAGGCAATGCTCCACAATGAAAGCAGAAACACTGTGCAATACTTTAATATGAAATTTTATGCAGAGGATATCCTTATGATTAAAGAGCCAAGTAGAGTTAGTATTCTTTAAATGTCAATTATCCTTTGGAATTTCAGCAAGTACCTTGAATTGACAAGTGCAAGAAAGGCAAAAACTCAGGGATTTTTGACAGTTTTAAAAATACCTCTTTAATAAATAACCTGTTTTCATGCAAAAAAAAAGGACTCACTTGTCTTCAATTCCTGCAAATAGGAATTTCTTCCTAAGTTCATGACTAGTAAAAGTATTTCCTTTGGGACATAATAATTAATATCAATGATGAGGCAACAAAGCTCACTATTATCTAGTGTGCTAGAGGACAATTAATTAACAACAATTAAGACTGTCTTCCCCTGTCTCTGCTATTCCCCTCGCCAACTCCAAATGCTTTCATTTGCATGTTGGCCCAATGTGAAAATCATACAGGAGTTAGAATCCAACTTTTCCATGGTAATAATATGTGTAGAGTTTGTTGTTTAAGTACCTGTCTGGGTGTATAGCTAGGAGTGGAATGGCTATGTGATCTGTTCATTCTGTGTTTAATGTTTTGAAGAATAGCCAACCCGTTTCCTATAGTAACTGAACAATTTTTACATTGCCTCCAGCAATGCATGAGAGTTCTGATTTTTCCATATCCTAACCAGTGGCTGGAAGGTGTTTAAGTAGGTAGGGTATGTGTTTTATAAAGCGTACCCTGGGTGCCAGGTGGAGAATGGATGATAGGTGGCAAGGGCAGAAGCAGAAAGCCCAGTTGCCGTGGTGAGTGACAACGGTGACTTGCTCTGGGATGGTGATGGAGAGGAATACATAGACAGGAGAGATGCCTTGAGGCAGAATCCACAGGGCTTGGTCTGTTGGTGACAGTGGGACAGGCATCGAGAATGATTCCTAGAAAGGAAAGGTGGGTGGATGGTACTACTTACCACGGTGGGACTGACTGTGCAAGGTACTGGCCTGACTATTCACAGGTCACAGTGAATAGTCACTAGTACGGACTATTCACAATAGGCAAAGGTGTAAACAACTCAAATGTCCATCTATGGATGAATGGATAAACAAATGTGTTACACATTGCAATATTATTCAGCCAGAGAAATTCATGAAGTACTGAATAAATGCTATAATGTGGACTGAATCTTGAAAACATTATGCCAAATGAAAGAAGCAAGACAGGCCGGGCGCGGTGGCTCACGCCTGTAATCCTAGCGCTCTGGGAGGCCAACGCGGGTGGATTGCTCAAGGTCAGGAGTTTGAAACCAGCCTGAGCAAGAGACTTCGTGTCTACTATTATTAGAAAGAAAATTAATTGGCCAACTAAAACACAAAGAAAAAATTAGCCGGGCATGGTGGCACATGCTTGTAGTCCCAGCTACTCGGGAGGCTGAGGCAGAAGGATCAGTTAAGGAGTAAGACTCTGTCTCAAAAAAAAAAGAAAAAATTAGCTGGGCATGGTGGCACATGCCTGAAGTCCCAGGTACTCAGGAGGCAGAGGCAGAAGGATTGCTTGAGCCCAGGAGTTTAAGGTTGCTGTGAGCTAGGCTGATGCCATGGCACTCTAGCTCGGGAACACAGTGATACTCTGTGTCTCAAAAAAAAGAAAGAAATATTTGGAACTAGATAGAGGAGGTGGTTGCACAACACTGTGAAAGTAATAAATGCTACTGAATTATTGTTTCCTTTAGAATGGTTAATTTTATGAGAATTTTACCTCCATTTATAAAACAAAAAAAACCTTCCAACCCAGAGTAGCACCAAGTATACCTAGCACCCAGATGTTGGTTTCTAACACCATTCTTTTAAATGCTTCCTTGGAGAAATGTTTCATTCCAGGACTAGACAGGAAATATAAAAGATGACCCCAGAACATCTTATAGCCCCTCAAAGTAAGGAGGTGCTTTAAAAAAAAATAATAAAATCACAAGGATGGATGTATTTCAAAGGGACATAGGGCCAACTGACAGAGCTCCCAGAGGCCAAGGTTGGAACAATTTGACCAACAAAATAAAGCAGTATTGGATTATAACCCAAAGTATAAAATAAATATTCAGCAGTCTCTACTGATATAGATGGGTTTTTTTTTAAATTTATTTTTTATTGAGACAGAGTCTTGCTTTGTTGCCCAGGGTAGAGTGAGTGCCGTGGCATCAGCCTGGCTCATAGCAACCTCAAATTCTTGGGCTCAAGCGATCCTTCTGCCTCAGCCTCACCAGTAGCTGGGACTACAGGCATGTGCCACCACACCCAGCTAATTTTATATATATATATATATATATATATACATACACACACACACACATATATTTAGTTGTGCTTCTAATTTCTATTTTTATAGTATATTTATATTATATTATATTTATATTTTTTATAGTAGAGACAGGGTCTCACTCGATCCTCCCGCCTCAGCCTCCCAGAATGCTAGGATTACAGGCATGAGCCACCACACCCGGCCTCATATAAACTTTTTAAAGACATAAGTGATGGAGTTAATCTTTACCTGTAAGTTTTGAATTTATATTATTTCATTCAATAGACAAAACCATGTTTTTCCTACAAATAGTTTTGTATTGGGGGGATGTAAAGGAAAGCAGAGTGTTTTATCATGGTTTCTGCTTCAGTGACTTTATTGACAGAACAAATTAAAAGTCAACTCTTGCCAGGGGGAAAAAAAAATATAGGTCCATGAGGCAAATCTTCAGGTAAAATACATAGAATAAAGTGAGGCAATAGTCAGCTGAGTCTATGGCATAAAATGAAAACGTCAGAAAGATCTAGAGTGGTTCTTCCCAAACAGCTCTCCCTACCTTCCTCTCCTTACCTCCTGGGTTCCAGGGGAGAAAACCAAAGAGGTAGCAGTGTCCGCAGCAGGAATTGGGTCAGGAAACACTTAACTCAAAAGGCCATAGGGAAAACCCCAGAAACACTAACCAATGTTGGGGGCTGATTCTGGTGTTATGCCTTATACTAATCGTTCACTATAGTCTGTAATGTACATGTCCTGCCTGACACAGCAGTAGTCAGCATTTTCTTCAGACACGGTTGCTGCCTTGTGACTTGATAAGAGGCCTGAGTTGTTGCACATAAGCAAATGCTCCTAACTCCCACACGGAGGGCCCCCGTGGTGGGAGTCTGGAGGCCACGAGAACAAGAACAAGAAGAACTCTCCCAAGAACTGGTCCCCGTTTGATGGTTGGTAGTCAATCACGGGTAAGACTCCCCATGGTGGGGGCGACCTAAGACAGGCACAACCGTGGGGGCCAGGGAGGAGCTGCTGCCTGGGATTGAGACCAAGAAGTACTTCAAATGGCTGCATTGTTTTATGTTGCCTATCTCGGCCTTGGCTTTTGAGCTCTCTCCGGCACCTTAACTTTAGTAACCGTTTGAGGTCTGAGAACATGGGAAATTGTTCCCTTTTGAAACAACTCCGGAATTGACTGACATCGCTGCTATGCTCAGATGCTCACATACAAGGAACTAACCTTGGGTCTGAGGGGTATAAAAATAAAGCAACCAGGCCGGGCGCGGTGGCTCACGCCTGTAATCCTAGCTCTCTGGGAGGCCGAGGCGGGCGGATTGCTCAAGGTCAGGAGTTCAAAAACCAGCCTGAGCAAGAGCGAGACCCCGTCTCTACTATAAATAGAAAGAAATTAATTGGCCAACTGATATGTATATAAAAAATTAGCCGGGCATGGTGGCGCATGCCTGTAGTCCCAGCTACTCGGGAGGCCGAGGCAGTAGGATCGCTCGAGCCCAGGAGTTTGAGGTTGCTGTGAGCTAGGCTGACGCCACGGCACTCACTCTAGCCTGGACAACAAAGTGAGACTCTGTCTCAAAAAAATAAAAATAAAAATAAAGCAACCAGTGCATTGGTCACTAGAGTCATTGTCATGTCCTTGTGCGACTATGTCGTTATTTTATGTTCTGTGTTCATCCCCCGTCCTGTAATCGGGCCACGTAAACTTAACTCAAAGGCCATAGGGAAAACCCCAGAAACACTAACCAAGGTAAAAGTGAAAAAGAGACCAAGGAGCCACTTGAGGTAAATTAATGATTATAAAAGCTGTTTATGTTTATGTAGCAGCATTTTCCATTTGACATAAAGTTGCTTCACCACTTGCAGCTTATTTTCACAGCTTCAGTACATCTTTCATTAGTGACCAGTAATATCTGCTTTTCTGCTGAGAAGGAGTGCTCAGGTCAACTCTAAGGCCATCCACTCAGGTCAGCAATTTGCTGAGAAGTCCTTCAGGGTGGTCCTGCAGAGAACACGTCCTCTGAGTGTCTGAGAGCTGGCGGAGGTGATCTGAAAGGAAACCGGTCAGAAGAAGGCAAGGTAACCAGTACTATACCACAGGGACTTAATACAGAGCCTCTAGAGAAGAAGTCACTAAAAGAAATCTGATAGAGGTGACAGGCCAGCAGAGACTGCATGCTCCTATATGTCCCCCATTCTAGGAAGAAGAGATGTCTCATGGAATAGTAATGCATATAATGTAAGAAGTCAAAAATAGCTCAGTCCCAAACAGCCACAACTCCCTTTTCTCCAGGAAGATGGCTCCTCCCCAGCTCTATCCATAAGGTTCAGGTATGAGCTGCCCATCAAAGACCCTGCCCTTCTAACCCCAAGTCAAATCCTTCCTTAGGGTATTTAAGGTGAAAATTTGGTGAGAAAGGTTTTCTTTCCTCTCTAATTGACAGCTGAAAGGATCCTAAAGTTACCAATGATCACATTTCTTACCATGATAACAATTCCATCCATTAGTAAATATTTACTGAGTGCTTATTACGTACCAGGAATTGCCCTAGGTGCTGGAGATCCAGAGAGAAACAAAACAAATATTTCTCCTTCCCTCAAAGGAGCTTCAGAAGACAAATAATAAATATGTAAACAAAGATGACTCCAGATACTGGAAAGTGCAGTGAAGATAAAATGGTAATGTGTAAACAATGATGAGAGTAAGGCAGGGAAAGCTGCTTCAAAACTATAATGACCAGGGAAGGCCTCTCTGAGAAGGTGACATTTGAGAGAACCTGAAGATTAAAAAGGCAGCAGCCAAACACAGATCAAGAGCCTCCAAAAAAGAACAGCATGTGCAAAGTCCCTGAGAGTAGGATCAGCCCTGAGGGGCAAAAAGGAGGCCACTAAGGCTAAAGGAGCAAGAGTAAGAAGGGCAAAGGTACCTGGGACAATCACATAGGGCCCTGGACACTCTGCAGTTCATGCTGCAATGAGAAGCCACTGGAGGGCATAAGGAGAGGAGTGAGTGATCTGATTTAGAAAGGTCACACTGACTGCTATGGGGCAGACAGAATAAAGGAAAGCAAGAATGGAAGCAGAGAATGTGAAGCTTCTGGAATTCTCAAGTACTGCTCATATAAAATGGTACAATCACTTTGGCTATTTTTATTCTACATACTCTATAATCCAGCAATTCCAAGCCATATACCCAATAGAAATGAATATATATGTGCACTAAAACATATGTACAAGAATATTCATAGCAATATTATTCATAATAGCTCCAAACTGGAAACCGAAATGGCCATCAACAGTAAAATGCACAAATAAATTGTGGTATATTCATATAATATAGATAAATATAATCACGGATGAATCACACAACATAAAGTTGAGGGAAAGAAGGCAGGCACCAAAAATATATAATGTATGATTCAATTTTATATCAAGAACAGGCAAAACTAAAGTATGGTGTTAGAAATCAGGAGAGTAGTTAACTTTGAGATGTAGGGCAACAGAGTGGAAAGAACATAAGAGTAGGTTTCTGAGATTCTAAAAATATTTGATCTCTTGATCTGGGTGATAGTTACATGGATAGGGTTACTTTGTGACAATTCATCAAATAGTAGACTTATGACATTGGTAATTTTCTACATTTATAATATATGTCAATAAAATAATTCATATTAAATATATAGAAGCAGAAGACTAGGGAAGAAGCAGCTACAATCTCCCAGGAAAGAAATGATAGTGGCTTAGAGATAGAATGAAATGGTCAGATTCAAGATAAATTCCACAGAGAGAAATCAAAACAGAGAGCCTACTGATACAGGAAAGTGAGTAGCTAGAAGTTTCTTCTGTTTTTGGCTTGAGCAACTGAGTGGTGCCATTTCCTCAGGTGGGGAAGGAAGGCTTGAGAAGAACCCTTCCAGGACAGGAGAAAAGATAAGAAAAACAATAAGGCATTAGTTGGAAGCAGTATAAAATCCAATCCAAAGTGCCCTTCCATTGTACAGGTTAAGAAGAGATTTTTTCCCCCTGGATGTTCCTTGCCAAGAGATTTTTATTTTACTAAAAAATTTCTCTAGGAAAAAACTTTCCCCCAAATTATCCAAACCAACACTCACTTCACAGGGCAAGCCAAAAGCCCAAAAGGACACTCTACCTTCACCAGCACATAGTCCCCAGGCTGGGCTCTGACCCTGAGCCCAGGGTTAGTGACATCCTCCATCTCTGCATCAGGGAAGATCACCTTAAGGTTTCCATCATTCCGGCCACACAAGTCATTGGAAGAGCGTTTACTGAGCTGCAGAAAGAAAAGAGTTTTATGAATTTGTGACAATCATAAGTTTCTAGAGGGAAAAAATTGTGCCTGCTCTGTCTCAGACCCGCAGAACATTCCTTAACCAAGAAATCATTGAAGACTTAATGTTCACTGCTGCTTCACCAACAAAGGCAGTGGCTGGTACACAACACAAACTCTATAAAGTTTTGCTGACTATATTTTAATGAATCAATGAGTCTTTGCAGAATTGCCTTCTATAGGAATGGACCTCCAACTGGCCTAAAGCCAGGGACCTTTGAGTGATGCACTTGGCAAAATGACTTTCACTTCATCCAGTCTCCCAGTAATCACTCAAGAATGTCCTAGAGATGTTTGGCCTGGATTACTTGCCCCTACTGAATAGACAGTCTTGAAGTCAGAGTCTCCATCATTACATGTTGAAGACAGGGTCAGAAGGATAATAAATCTACTATGATAGGATTAACTTCTAGAATATACATGAGTCTTTCTCTTCCAGCCATGATACAATGACAAGAACCAAATTTACCATCCAGTGATGTGGCCTGATTACAGGACGGGGAACTCAGGAGTTCAAGACCTGCCTGAGCAAGAGAGAAACCCGTCTCTGCTGAAAATAGAAAAATTAGGCCACATGCTATGGCTTACGCCTGTAATCCTAACACTCTGGGAGGCCAAGGCGGGCGGATTGCTCAAGGTCAGGAGTTCAAAACCAGCCTAAGCAAGAGTGACACCCCATCTCTACTATAAATAAATAGAAAGAAATTAATTGGCCAACTAAAATCATACAGAAAAAATTAGCCGGGCATGGTGGCACATGCCTGTAGTTCCGGCTACGAGGGAGGCTGAGACAGAAAGATTGCTTGAGCCCAGGAATTTGAGGTTGCTGTGAGCTAGGCTGACGCCACGGCACTCTAGCCAGGGCAATAGAGTGAGACTCTATCTCAAAAAAAAAAAAAAAATCACAAGACATGCCCAGAGGCAGAAAAATGTGACCCATAATCAGAAAAAAAGTCAGTAATAGAAACAGCTCAAGAAATAAGTGATGAAATTAGCACACAATGACATTAAACCAGCTATTACAACTAAGTTCAAACATGAAACTAAGTTTCAAAAAAAAAAAAACACCAAAAACCAAGGGTATAATAGTGAGGAAAGAAGTAGAATATTTAAAAAAGGAACTATATGTACCTTGTAGAGATGAAAAATATAATATCTAGAAAATTCAGAAGGTGATAGATTAGATACCACCAAAGAAAATAATAGTGAAACTGAAGACAGGACAATAGAAACTATCCAAAATGAAGCACAAATATAAAAAAGAAATATTAAATCATTAAATATGAAATGTCCAATTTCAAATCAGAAGTATAGTTTATTATACCTTAAACAAAGAAGCAGTACAATTAATCAAAGTACGCGCCTAAACTATTGACAGTTTTGCCATCTTAATGGTAGCTTATTTATGCCAGCAGAAAAGCCTAGAAAGCAAGTGGCCATGAAATCACGAAAAGCATTTCCCACAGCTTGGTTAGAATTGAATATTTTTCCTTGCAAGAAGTGGTCCAGGCTGGGTGTGGTGGCTCACACCTGTAATCCTAGCACTCTGGGAGGCTGAGGCAGGTGGATTGTTTGAGCTCAGGAGTTTGAGACAAGCTTGAGCAAGAGCAAGACCCCGTCTCTACTAAAAAAATAGAAAGAAATTAATTGGCCAACTAAAAATATATAGAAAAAATTAGCCAGGCATGGTGGTACATGCCTGTAGTCCCAGCTACTTGGGAGGCTGAGGCAGGAGGATCGCCTGAGCCCAGGAGTTTGAGGTTGCTGTGAGCTAGGCTGACGCCACGACACTCTAGCACAGGCAACAGAGCAAAACTCTGTCTCAAAAAATATCACCAAGACAGAACTTCTCAAATCATCAAAGTACTATGCAATCATTAGACACATGCTTCCCAAACACTTTGTTGGTATTTTGAACTGTCTGTACTGTGTTGGTTCCACAACAGAAATCGTATTTGAAAATAACAAGAACTTTTGACTTATCCATGGCTTCACAAAAATTGCTCTAAAAAAAAATTTTTCAAAGATAATCACAAGCCAAACGTGTTTGCAAGACTGAGGACGTACCTTCACAATAAACATAAAACCAGAAGTAACAAAGTGAAATGTCAGAGATGTCAACTCTCAAACTTAGTACTTAAGGAAATCAGATATTTCATACTTAATAACCTAGATACAAAGAACAATGTCAGTGACCTCTAAGACACTATAAACTACATATGTGCAAGTACATATGTGGAGTACAGAAAGAGATGATAAATGGTGGTCATGGGTGGGAGGAAGAAGGAGCATTACAGAATATAAGATAAACATATCTTATATTCTGAACACTAAAGACTAATTTAAAAATCTTAAAAGTAGTCACAGAGACCTTCCCTATAATAGAAAAATTCCAGGCCGGGCGCGGTGGCTCACGCCTGTAATCCTAGCTCTCTGGGAGGCCGAGGCGGGCGGATTGCTCGAGGTCAGGAGTTCAAAACCAGCCTGAGCAAGAGCGAGACCCCGTCTCTACTATAAATAGAAAGAAACTAATTGGCCAACTAATATATATAGAAAAAAAAAAATTAGCCGGGCATAGTGGCACATGCCTGTAGTCCCAGCTACTTGGGAGGCTGAGACAGGAGGATCGCTTGAGCCCAGGAGTTTGAGGTTGCTGTGAGCTAGGCTGACGCCACGGCACTCACTCTAGCCTGGGCAACAAAGCGAGACTCTGTCTCAAAAAAAAAAAAAAAAAAAAACCCAAAAACAAAAAAAAACAAAGAAAAACAAAAACAAAAACAAAAACAAAAAAAAAAAAAGGCCGGGCGCTGTGGCTCACGCCTGTAATCCTAGCTCTTGGGAGGCCGAGGCGGGCGGATTGCTCAAGGTCAGGAGTTCAAAACCAGCCTGAGCAAGAGCGAGACCCCGTCTCTACTATAAAAATAGAAAGAAATTAATTGGCCAAATGATATATATATAAAAAAATTAGCCGGGCATGGTGGCGCATGCCTGTAGTCCCAGCTACCCGGGAGGCTGAGGCAGAAGGATCGCTTGAGCCCAGGAGTTTGAGGTTGCTGTGAGCTAGGCTGACGCCACGGCACTCACTCTAGCCTGGGCAACAAAGCGAGACTCTGTCTCAAAAAAAAAAAAAAAAAAAAAAAAAAAAAGAAAAATTCCAATGACAGAGCATTTCTCATCAGAAACCATGAAGGAAGTGGCACAACATTTTTCAAGTGCTAAAAGAAAAGAATTAACAACCCAGAATCCTATAGCCAGCAAAAATATCCTTCAGGAATGAAGTGGCAATAAAGACATTCTAAGATGAAGGAAAACTAACAGAATCAGGAAGTTCTCTAAACAAAAAGGAAACAACAAAAGAAGAAAACTTGGAACATTACAAAGAAAGAAAAATCACAATTAAATGACCATCTACATAGAAAATTCTAGACCAGGCTCAGTTAGTGGCTCACACCTGTAATCCTAGCACTCTGGGAGGCTGAAGCGGGAGGATTGCTTGAGGTCAGGAGTTTGAGAATAGCCTGAGCAACAGCAAGACCCCGTCTCTACTAAAAATAGAAAATTGCCTACAGTCCCAGCTATTCAGGAGGCTGAGAAAGGAGGATCACTTGAGGCAGGAATGTGAGGTTCCAGTGAGTTATGATACCACTGCACTCTAGCTAGGGCAACAGAGTAAGACCCTATCTCAAAAAAGAAAAAAGAAAAACCTCCTAGTACTATTAAATGAGTTCAACAATGTCACAGAATATAAGATAAACATATAAAATCAATTGTATTTCTTTCTCTTTTTTTGGGACAGAGGCTCACTCTGTTGCCTGGCTAGAGTGCCCTAGCGTCAGCCTAGCTCACAGCAACCTCAATCTCCTGGGCTCAAGCGATCCTTCTGCCTCAGCCTCCCAAGTAGCTGGGACTATAGGCATGCACCACCATGCCCAGCTAATTTTTTTTTTTTTTTTTTTTTTTTTTTGAGACAGAGTCTCACTTTGTTGCCCAGGCTAGAGTGAGTGCCGTGGCGTCAGCCTGGCTCACAGCAACCTCAATCTCCGGGGCTCAGCGATCCTACTGCCTCAGCCTCCCAAGTAGCTGGGACTACAGGCATGCGCCACCATGCCCGGCTAATTTTTTGTATATATATTTTTTAGTTGGTCAATTAATTTATTTCTATTTTTGGTAGAGACGGGGTCTCGCTCAGGCTGGTTTCGAACTCCTGACCTTGAGCAATCCGCCCGCCTCGGCCTCCCAAAGTGCTAGGATTACAGGCGTGAGCCACCGCGCTGGGCCTCCCAGCTAATTTTTTATATATATTTTTAGTTGTCCAGCTAATTTCTTTCTATTTTTAGTAGAGACGGGGTCTCGCTCTTGCTCAGGCTGGTCTCAAACTCCTGAGCTCAAACGATCCTCTGACCCTGGCCTCCCAGAGTGCTAGGATTATAGGCGTGAGCCACCACACCTGGCCTCAATTGTATTTCTAGAAGAGCAATGAACATTTGGAAACCAAAATTAAAAATACAATACCATTTATAATAGCTCCAAAAAGAAAATGTTGAATAAAATGCTTAGGTGTAAATCTAACAAAATATATATAGGACTTATAATGCTGAAAACAACAAAAACTTTTGTTAAAAACATCAAAGATCTAAATAAAGGATAGACATACTGTGTTCTAAAAAATAATGTCTATACATAGACACACACATACACGCATGCACACATGTATGGCCTTACCCCTTCTACCAGCACCAGCTGGGTACAACCCACAGAGGTCTTGTTGGCTTTTGATGCTTCTTCTCGGAAGACTGTAATAAGTTCCTCCAAACGCCTTAATTTTACCTCTTCCGGGACATCATCCTTCAGCCTGTGATATGCTCGTGTCTTCTATTAAAAAAAGGGGAGATGGAAGTCACTAAGGACTTGCAGAATCCATTCCTAACACACAGAGAGAGAACATGTTCATTCTACCTACAAGTTACAGACACATATACGGAAACCCAAGCCAGACAGTTCTCTGGCTCTGGGAGCATTCCAAGAGAAAAATATAGTGGAGTCACATTTTTGCAAGGGTTAAATTCTAAATTTAGCACATGAAAATCATAGGCTCAAAATTACTCTTGATATTTGCCCTAAGGATACACTTGTACATTTGCTAAATGACTCATACCAGGTTACTCAGCAGCACTATTTATAAGGACACAAGATGCAAAGCAGGCTAAATGTTTATCAACAGATAACTAGTAAAAGAAATTACACTTTATCTACACAATGGAATATTCATGCAGCTGTTAAACAAAATGATGATTCTGAATGTACTGATATGAATTATTCTCCAAAATATACTGCTAACTGAAATAAGCAAAGAACAGATCAACATGTATAAAATAACTTTGGTGTAGAAAGAATACATATATTTATAAATACATGAAAGATCTCTGGGAAGTTACAGAACATATTGCTAAGAGTGACTGTCTTTAGGGAAGAAACTGAAAAACTAGGCAACCTGGGAAAAACGAAGAACTACTTCTCACCACACACCATTTAACTTTTTAAATTTTATACCATAAGCATATATTATCTACTCCAAAAAAAAAAGAAAATTTGGCCGGGCGCTGTGGCTCACGCCTGTAATCCTAGCTCTTGGGAGGCCGAGGCGGGCGGATTGCTCAAGGTCAGGAGTTCAAAACCAGCCTGAGCGAGACCCCGTCTCTACTATAAATAGAAAGAAATTAATTGGCCAACTGATATATATATAAAAAAAAAATTAGCCGGGCATGGTGGCGCATGCCTGTAGTCCCAGCTACCCGGGAGGCTGAGGCAGAAGGATCACTCGAGCCCAGGAGTTTGAGGTTGCTGTGAGCTAGGCTGACGCCACGGCACTCACTCTAGCCCGGGCAACAAAGTGAGACTCTGTCTCAAAAAAAAAAAAAAAAAAAAAGAAAAAAAAAAAAAAAAAAAGAAAATTTATCCTTGAAAAGCCTGCAAAATCACCCCAAACCACAGTATGTATTTATGCTTATATATATCTTTATATGCATGAGCTCATGCTCAGTACAGTTAGAAAATCACTGAGCTAGACAAAAGTATGGAATAAAAGGAAAATCTATACACCAAGGTATAGACATTCAAACCAATCTGCCTTTGAGAGAACTACAAAATCCACAAAGGAAAATGGAAAATGCGAAAATACTTAAAGAGTTTACTCCATTCTGTCTTACTGTTAATAACAATAACTTACCTCTTTTGTGTACTTACTATGCATGAAGCACTATTCTAAGTGCTTTAAACATGGTATTTTACTTAATCCTCAAAACAACTTTATGAGGCTGGCACTAATGTTATCCCCATGTCACAAATGAGGAAACCAAGAACCTTGCCCAAGGTCACATAGTTATTAAGTGGCAGAGGCACAATTTGAGTGCTTGCTCTCATCTACTAGGTTACTAAATTAAGTCCCTATAATCTTAACCCTAACCTAGGAATCAGGTCCCAAAGTAAACACTCATATTCAGTGCCCATACGATATGCTTCCACCACACACTGAAGACTTCTTTCCTATCCTAAGGATTATAAGGCATTTCTTTTGCATATTTGTGATGTCCATGAAAAAGAAACAAAATAGAAGCTAACAGCTCCTCTTATCTTCATCTCCGAAATAATTCAGTAAACGAGACATGAATATATACGTTATCCCATTTACTGTGCCAACAGAACACTAAGCAGTAGGCTTTAAAACAAATAAATTAGCTTGGTTGATGGCAGCTCAGTGACAGTGAGGCTAAAGTCATGAGTTCAGCTATTCCTTAGCCAGCTCTTCTGAGCCCCCTGGCCACATGGAGCCTTCAATCTCCAGCCCAAACACAAGGTATACTGCCCCCATGGTGACTTAGGGGTTAAGGAGTAACTCATGCAAATCAGTCCCTACCACCAAGAAAATGACAGCAGACCAGCTCTCTCTCCTCTCTGCAGGAAATATTCATTATTCTCCCTTTCCTATCTAATCTCCTTCTGCTTATTTTCCTAGGAACCTGTTTTATAGGGGGAACTCGAGAGTGGGTATCAGTGGATTCACCTGACCTAGAAAAATAGAAATTAGAGCTGGGGATCGTAGGGCCCACCAGTAGTCCCAGCTAATCCAGAGGCTGAGGCAGTAGGATCACTTGAGCCCAGGTGTTCAAGGTTGCAATGAGCTATGATCGTGCCTATGAACAGCCACTGTACTCCAGCCTGGGAAACAGGGTGAGACTCTGTCTTTAAAAAAAGAAAAAACAGGCCGGGCTTGATGGCTCACACCTGTAATCCTAGCTGTCTCGGAGGCTGAGGTGGGTGGATCACTGAAGGTCAGGAGTTCGAAACCAGCCTGAGCAAGAGCGAGACCCTGTCTCTACTAAAAAATAGAAACAGGCCGGGCTTGGTGGCTCACACCTGTAATCCTAGCACTCTGGGAGGCTAAGGCGGGCAGATTGCTCGAGGTCAGGAGTTCGAAACCAGCCTGAGCAAGAGCAAGACACCATCTCTACTATAAATAGAAAGAAATTAATTGGGCAACTAATATATCTAGAAAAAATTAGCCGGGCATGGTGGCGCATGCCTGTAGTCCCAGCTACTACGGAGGCTGAGGCAGGAGGATTGCTTAAGCCCAGGAGTTTCAGGTTGCTGTGAGCTAGGCTGATGCCACGGCACTCACTCTAGTCTGGGCAACAAAGCAAGACCTGGGCAACAAAGCAAGACTCTGTCTCAAAAAAAAACCACAAAAAACAAATAAAAATTAGAAACAAATTAATTGGCCAGCTAAAAATATATAGATAAAAAAATTAGCCAGGCTCAGGAGGCCGAGGCAGAAGGATCCCTTGAGCCCAGGAGTTTGAAGTTGCTGTGAGCTAGGCTGACGCCACGGCACTCACTCTAGCCCAGGCAACAGAGTGAAACTTTGTCTCAAAAAAAAAAAGAAAGAAAAAACAAAACAAACAAACAAACAAAAAACACAAAGGACTACTATCCAGAATCTACAAGGAACTCAAACAACTGAATACACACCCACAAAAAAAACATAAACTCACTGAAAAGAGCACAGAGGAGGCTGGGCACAGTGGCTCATTTGGGAGGTCAAGGCAGGAGGATCACTTAAGGCCAGGAGTTTCAAGATCAGCCTGGAAAAGATCGCAAGACCCTATTTCTACAAAAAATAGAAAAATTAGGCCAGGAACGGTGGCTCACACCTGTAATCCTAGCACTCTGGGAGGCTGAGGCGGGAGGATTGCTCGAGGTTAGGAGTTCAAGACCACCCTGATCGAGAGCGAGAACCCATCTCTACTAAAAATAAAAACAAATTAATCGGCCAACTAAAAATATATAGAAAAAATTAGCCAGGCATGGTGGTGCATGCCAGTAGTCCCAGCTACTCTGGAGGCTGAGGCAGGAGGATCGCTTGAGCCCAGGAGTTTGAGGTTGCCGTGAGGCAACATTGCTTTTTAGACAGCGAGATTCTGTCTAAAAAAAAACAGAAAAATTAGCCATGCATGGTGATGAATGCCTATAGTCCTAGCTACTTGGGAGGCTGAGGCAGGAAGATCGCTTGAACCCAGGAGTTTGAAGTTGTAGTGAGCTCTGATGATGCCACTGCACTCTATCCTGGGCAACAGAAGGAGTATCTCAAAAAAGAAAGAAAAAAAGTGGGGAAAGGATACCCAATAAGCATATGAAAAGATGCTCAACTCACTCAACAGAGAAATGCAAGTTAAAACCACAATGAGATACCATCTTATACCAGTCAGAATGGCTATTATTAAAAAGTAAAAAAATAGCATGTGTTCTTGCCAAAACTTAGATTTAAAAAAAAAAAAAAAAAAATAAAAAAAATAAAAAAAATAAAAAATAAAAAAAAATAGCATGTTGACAAGTATGCAGAGAAAAGGTAACCCTTATACATTGTTGGTGGGAATGTATATTAGTACAACCTCTAAGGAAAACTGTATGGAGATGTCTCAAAGAACTAAAAATAGAACTATCATTTGATCTAGCAATCTCACTACTGGGTATCCACCCAAAGGAAAAGAAAAGATTATATCAAAAAGATACCTGCACTTGTATGTCTACCGCAGCAATATTCAAAATAGCCAAGATATGGCCCGGGTGTGGTGACTCACACCTCTAATTCTAGCACTCTGGGAAGCTGAGGTGGGCGGATCACTCAAGGTCAGGAGTTCGAAACCAGCCTGAGCAAGACCCCGTCTCTACCAAAAATAGAAAGAAATTTGCAGCAGACCTTCACTGACAGAGCAAAAAAGAAAGATAGAAAAATTAATTTTAAAATATAAAAGAATAAGATTTAATATAAAAGAAAAAAAAAGAAATTAATCGACCAACTAAAAATATATATACAAAAAATTAGCCGGGCATGGTGGCGCATGCCTGTAGTCCCAACTACTCGGGAGACTGAGGCAGTAGGATCACTTGAGCCCAGGAGATTGAGGTTGCTGTGAGCTAGGCTGACGCCACGGCACTCACTCTAGCCTGAGCAACAAAGTGAGACTCTGTCTCAAAAAAAAAAACAAACAAACAAACAAAAAAAAATATCCAAGATATGGAATCAATCTAAGTACCCATCAATGGATGACTAGATAAAGAAAATGTGGTATATGATATATTAATACCAAGGAATATTACTCAACCATAAAAATGATGAAATCATATCTTTTGCAGCAACATGGATGGAACTTAAGGCCTTTATCCTAAATGACTTGACTCAGAAAGTCAAATACAGCATATTTTCACTTATAAGTGGGAGCTAAATAATGTGTATACATGGACACAGAGAATAGACTAATAGTCAGTAGAGACTTGGGAGTGGGACAGGGGTTGAGGGATAAGAAATTACCTAATAGGTACAATGTACACTATTCAGATGATGGCTATACTCAAGCCTAAACTTCACTGCTATGTAATATATGTGTGTAACAAAACTGCACTTGTACTCCCTAAATCCATAAAAATAAAAAATAAGAATAAGATAAAAAAATAGAAATTAGAAATCACTGAGGATGATGGCTGGGAAGATAATAAGAAATACCTGTAAAAGAATCTACATCTGTAGACCAAAAAGGAAGTTCTTCATGTTGAGAAACAATTTTTTAATTTAATTTTTTAGAGACAGGGTCTCACTCTGTCATCCAGGTTACAGTGCAGTGACATTCATAGCTCACTGTAACCTTGAATTTCTGGGTCCAAGTGATCCTCCAGCCTTAGCCGCCAAAGTAGCTAGGACCACAGGTGCCCACCACCATGCCCAGCTAATATTTTTATTTTTCTGTAGAGACAGGGTCTCACTATGTTGCCCAGGCTGGTCTCAAACTCCTGGCCTCAAGTGATCCTCCCACCTTGGACTCCCAAAGTGCTAGGATTACAGGCCTGAGCCACCATGGCCAGCAAATTTTAGATTTCTTTTTTTTTTTTTTTTTTTTTTTGACACAGAGTCTCACTCTGTTGCCAGGGCTAGAGTGCCATGGCTCAGCCTTACTCACAGCAACCTCAAACTCCTGGACTCGAGCGATCCTCCTGCCTCAGCCTCCCAAGTAGCTGGGACTACAGGCATGCGTCAACATGCCCAGCTAATTTTATATATATATATATATATATATATATATTTTTTTTTTTTTTTTGGAGACAGAGTCTCACTTTGTTGCTAAGGCTAGAGTGAGTGCCGTGGCATCAGCCTAGCTCACAGCAACCTGAAACTCCTGGGCTCAAGCAATCCTTCTGCCTCAGCTTCCCGAGTAGCTGGGACTACTGGCATGCACCACCATGCCCGGCTAATTTTTTCTATATATTTTTAGTTGGCCAATTAATTTCTTTCTATTTATAGTAGAGATAGTGTCTTGCTCTTGCTCAGGCTGGTTTCGAACTCCTGACTTTAAGCAATCCACCCGCCCTGGCCTCTCGTGAGCCACAGTGCCCAGCCTCTATATATTTTTACTTGGCTAATTAATTTCTTTCTATTTTTAGAAATATATTTTCAGTTAGCCAATTAATTTCTTTCTATTTATAGTAGAGACAGGGTCTTGCTCTTGCTCAGGCTGGTTTCAAACTCCTGACCTCGAGCAATCCTCCCACCTCGGCCTCCCAGAGTGCTAGGATTACAGGAGTGAGCCACCGCACCTGGCCCCGCCTAGATTTCTTGTAAAGAAAATAGTCTCTCTCCCTCCACATCCAAATTGTAAGCAACCTAATTTTAAATATTTTTTCAACCTCCTCCCCAATATTTAAAATATTTAAAATATTTTAATCAGATCGGACACGGTGGCTCAAGCCTGTAGTCCTAGCGTTCTGGGAGGCTAGGGCGGGTGGATCGTTTTGAGCTCAGGAGTTTGAGACCTGCCTTCAGCAAGAGCAAGAGCGAGATCCCATCTCTACTAAAAATACAAAGAAGTTAACTGGACAAGCTAACACATATAGAAAAAATTAGCCAGGCATGGTGGCACATGCCTGTAGTCCCAGCTACCCAGGAGGCTGAGGCAGAAGAATCAGTTGAGTCCAGGAATTTGAGGTTGCTGTGAGCTACGCTGACTCCATGGCACTCTAGCCAGGGCAACAAAGTGAGACTCTGTCTCAAAATAAATAAATAAATATTTTAGTCAAAAGAAATATTGGCACAGTAATTTTTTTCATCAAAATCCTGAATTGATGGGCATTTATTGAAACCTTAAAATCTGTACCCCCATAATATGCCAAAATAAAAAAAATAATTAAAAAAAAAAAAAAAAATCCTGAATTGGGCTGGGCGCGGTGGCTCACGCCTGTAATCCTAGCTCTTGGGAGGCCGAGGCGGGCGGATAGCTCAAGGTCAGGAGTTCAAAACCAGCCTGAGCAAGAGCGAGACCCCGTCTCTACTACAAATAGAAAGAAATTAATTGGCCAACTGATATATATATAAAAAATTAGCCGGGCATGGTGGCCCATGCCTGTAGTCCCAGCTACTTGGGAGGCTGAGGCAGAAGGATCGCTCGAGCCCAGGAGTTTGAGGTTGCTGTGAGCTAGGCTGACTCCACGGCACTCACTCTAGCCTGGACAACAAAGCGAGACTCTGTCTCAAAAAAAAAAAAAAAAAAAAAAAAAATCCTGAATTGTGTCAAACAGTAGAGTTGATTAGGAAAATTAAAAAGAAGTGAATAGTAGGAGCCTTTGAATTCTCCAGGAATGCCTTGCTGTCACTCTCTTTTCTGCCCAGTTGTCTACAATCAACCCCAGACTGGTCGGGAATGATGTCAGTCCTTCCCAAGCCCAGGGCTCACCTGTCTCATGCTGTAGGCAAAGAGGAAGCCGATGTTGTACTGAACTTCCCGGAGCAAGGACACTGTTTGGAGGTGATCTTCCTCTGTCTCACCACAAAAGCCAGCAATGAAGTCACTGCTGAGGCTCACACCTGTGACACACGACAAAGGACAAAGGACAACAGGTTGCTGCTGCTTACCTTAAAGAAAAGCCTTTGGCATTTATGGATTACAGAAGGAAGGATCACAATTGTAAGGCCTTTCTTGGGACTATTCAGCCCATGTACAAGGAAAACAAAACAGTTGGTATACAGTAAGAGGGGATGGACCTGCTCATCTATGTCAGAGATCAGCTTCTCAGACTATATTCCCCTCAGCACTAGAAAAGGTGTTTTCCCTTCAAAAGCTAGATTTAGAAACACAATAGGAGTCTACGTTTTCAAATTGGTCCTGCTTTTACCAGGGACCTTGCAGTGCCTGACACATATGTATACTCCTGAATTTAGTTTGATGTTATAGTCACCGACGACAGTAATAGCAATAACTGCCAGTTACTAAATACTTACAAAATATTAATACTACATTTTACTATCCATTTAATTATCTCAACAATCCAATGAGGTGAGTACTTTTAACTCCATCTTAGAGATGAGGAAACTACAGCCCAGAAAAGTGAATATTTGTATCTGTTGTCACACAACCTGTAACAGTGGAGCTCAACCCAAAGTCGGTACACCTAGCTTCCACATTACCCTGCCCCAAAATAAATGTATCTGTGCATAATACAAGTTACAATAATTAGAAATTAGAAATATGGGAAAATAATGTAGGCACTGTCAACCAAATCTAAACTAAAATACTACAGAGTAATTTTATTAGGAAGAAGGGGAAAGAGAAGAGGGAGTAAGGGTTACAGTAAAAGAAAAGGAAATATTTCTAAAACTTACAGTATAACCTGGGCAACATAACAAGATTCTGCCTCTAC
Organism: Microcebus murinus; assembly: GCF_040939455.1. Taxonomy (NCBI): domain Eukaryota; kingdom Metazoa; phylum Chordata; class Mammalia; order Primates; family Cheirogaleidae; genus Microcebus; species Microcebus murinus. Next base: position 30,669,494 of record NC_134119.1, read on the forward strand.
AAAAAATAGAAACATTAGCTGGCCATGATGGTACATGCCTATAGTCCCAGCTACTTGGGAGACTAAGGTGAAAGGATCACTTGAGCTCAGGAGTGTGAGGTTGCAGTGAGCTATAATGATGCCACTGCACTCTAGCCAGGGCAACACAGTGAGATCCAGTCTCAAAAAATAAAATTAAATAAATAAAATGTTAAAATAAAATAAAACAAAATTTATAGTAATAAATTGCCATAAAGTTAGTCAGAAAAAGCAAGTGCTTTTAAAGATAATAATCCTCCAAAATCAGAACTAATTTAGACCAGAACTTTGTCAGCTTATATAGAGGCTTACAAGAAGGAATACAGTCTTTCTCATATGTCCAGAAACACAAAGACCACAAAAGAGAAATCTCTTTAGTCTTGAGGCCAAAGCTGATTCACAATTCTGAGTATTTCTAGCAGGATAAAGACATCAAAAAATGAGAAAGATGTGGCTCACACCTGTAACCCTAGCACTCTGGGAGGCCGAGGTGGGCAGATTGCTTGAGATCAGGAGTTAGAAACCAGCCTGAGCAAGAGCGAGACCCCGTCTCTACTATAAATAGAAAGAAATTAATTGGCCAACTAACATATATAGAAAAAATTAGCCAGGCATGGTGGCGCATGCCTGTAGTTCCAGCTACTCGGGAAGCTGAGGCAGCAGGATTGCTTGAGCCCAGGAGTTTGAGGTTGCTGTGAGCTAGGCTGACGCCATGGCACTCACTCTAGCCTGGGCAAAAAAGTGAGACTCTGTCTCAAAAAAAATAAAATTAAAAAATAAGAAAGGCCGGGCGCGGTGGCTCACGCCTGGAACCCTGGCACTCTGGGAGGCCGAGGCGGGCGGATTGCTCGAGGTCAGGAGTTTGAAACCAGCCTGAGCATGAGCGAGACCCCGTCTCTACTATAAATAGAAAGAAATTAATTGGCAAACTAATATATATAGAAAAAATTAGCCAGGCGTGGTGGTGCATGCCTGTAGTCCCAGCTACTCGGGAGGCTGAGGCAGGAGGATTGCTTGAGCCCAGGAGTTTGAGGTTGCATAAGCTAGGCTGACGACACGGCACTCACTCTAGCCTGGGCAACAAAGTGAGACTCTGTCTCAAAAAAAAAAAAACAAAGAAAAGAGTAGAAGGAGAAGGATGGGGAGGGGAAGGAGGAGAGAGAGAGAGAAAGAAATGAAGAGGAGCAAAGTAAGTATAAAACTGGCCAGGCACAAAGGCTCATGCCTGTAATCCTAGCACTTTAGGGAGCTGAGACAACTGCTTGAGGCCAGGAGTTCGAGACCAGCCTGAGCAAGAGCAAGACCCCATCTCTACCAAAAATATGAAAATTAGCTGGGCATGGTAGCACACACCTATAGTCCCAGCTACTCAGGAGGCTAATGGAGGAGGATCATTTGAGCTCAGGACTTCGAGGTTGCAGTGAGCTATGACGATGCCACTGCACTCTAGCACAGGTGATAAAGACCCTATCTCAAAATAAATAAATAAAATTTTAAAATAAATAAATTAAAAATAAATTTAAAAATTAGCCTGGTGCTGTGGCACACACTTGTAGTCTCAGCTACTTGGGAGGCTGAGGCAGGAGGACTGCTTGAGTCCGGGAGTTTGAGGTTGCACTGAGCTATGATAATGCCCCTGCACTCCTCTAGCCTGGGTGACAAAGTGAGATCCTGTCTCAAAAAAAAAAAAAAGAAGTATGAAATAGTGTCACAAGGAAATACCAAAGCTGTTGGTTTGTTGGCTGTCTGAATCTAACCAAGAAGACTGTGGTCACTGGTAAAATAACGTGCTCTGCAGAATACATTTTTAAACATACCTGGAATAGATGCTCTGATATGGTGAACTAATTCCACATAAGCTTCTCTTGAATATCTGCAATAAAGAACAAAAAGAAAAGGCCTATATGAACCAATCTTTTAAAAGAATGTTACAAAAACATAACACTATAGATTCCCACACATAATCACTTCTCATCCACATGGCGCAGCACAAGAGTAGGCTAAATTATCCAAAAGAGCCCTTTTGGCCAGACGCAGTGGCTCGCACCTGTAATCCCAGCACTTTGGGAAGCTGAGGCAGGAGGATCCCTTGAGGCTAGAAGTTTGAGACCAGCCTGGACAACAAAGGGAGACCCCATATCTACAGAAACAGCCAGGCGTGGTGGTGCACAACTGTAGTCCTATGATAGGGAACCAGCAGGCCCTTCTCAATAAGGAGTTATTCAGACCTGAACCAAGATCTCTGATGAAACAGGAGCAGTGGAAAGACCAGACAAAACCAGCTAGAACCATGATGGCCACAAAAAATCACTGCTCATTACACCCTGGTTATAATATATTTGCATACTAAAAGAAACTCCCACCAGTGCCATGACAGTTTACAAATGGCATGGCAACTCCAGGAATTTACCCTATATGGTTTAAAAGGGGAAGGGACCCTCAGTTCTGGGAAGTCCCCACCCCATTCCCAGAAATCATATGAACAATCCTCCTTCCGCTTAGCATAAAATTAAATAGAAACTCACAAAGTGCTACTCTCTGTTGCTCTGAGAGCTGCTGTTCTATCTATAGAGCAGCCTCCTTTGTTTTTCTTTTCTTGCTTCAATAAACTTGCTTTTGCCTTAACTCTGTTAGCTCACTCTTGAATTCTTTCCTATGTGAAGCAAAGAACCCTCTTAGCCTTCAGGTCAGACCCTAGTTTTGGGGTCTACTTTTCTGTATCAGTCCCAGCTGAGGAGGGAGAATTGCTTGAGTCCAGGAGTTCAAGGCTGTAGTGAGCTATGATCTTGCCACTACACTCCAGCCTAGGCAACAAAGTGAGACCCTGTTTCAAAAAAAAGGAAAGAAAGGAAAGCCCTTTTGATCCAAGCTCCATATTGTAATTTTTTTTTTAATTTTGAATTTTTTTAGAGATACAGTCTCACTCTTTCGCCCAGGCTGGAGTACAGTAACCCAAACATAGCTCATTACAAGCTGAAATTCCTGGGCTCAAGTGATCCACCTGCCTTGGCCCACACCTAGCTTTTTACATTAGGATACATTCTCCCTTCATTCTAACCTCTGCAATTCTTATTATTCCCAAAGAAAGTGAACACATAGAGCTACAGCTAAATTCTAAGACCTTTCTAAACATTGAAATCAAGAAAAATAATAACATTAAATCCTAAAACCTAACAAAACTTTAATGTTAAAAGTTAAAGGTGGCCAGGCGCGGTGGCTCATGCATGTAATCCTAGCACTCTGGGAGGTCAAGACAGGAGGATCGCTCAAGGTCAGGAGTTCAAAACCAGCCTGAGCAACAGCGAGACCTGGTCTCTACTATAAAATAGAAAGAAATTAATTGGCCAAATAATATATATAGAAAAAATTAGCCGAGCATGGTGGCACATGTCTGTAGTCCCAGCTACTCGGGAGGCTGAGGCAGAAGGATCGCTTGAGCCCAGGAGTTTGAGGTTGCTGTGAGCTAGGCTGACGCCATGGCACTCACTCTAGCCTGGGCAACAAAGCGAGACTCTGTCTCAAAAAAAAAAAAAAAAAAAAAAGTTAAAGGATTGCCCAGGTGCAGTGGCTCATGCCTGTAATCCTAGCACTCTGGGAGGCCCAGGAGGGAGGATCACTCAAGGTCAGGAGTTCGAAACCAGCCTGAGCAAGAGCGGGACCCCCTCTCTACTAAAAATAGAAAGGAATTAATTGGACAACTAAATATATATAAAAAAAATTAGTCAGGCATGGTGGCACATGCCCATAGTCCCAGCTACTCAGGAGGCTGAGACAGAAGGATTGCTTGACCCCGGGAATGTGCGGCTGCTGTGAGCTAGTCTGATGCCACGGCACTCTAGCCGGGGCAACAGAGTGAGACTCTGTCTCAAAAAAAAAAAAAAAAAAAAAAAAGTTAAAGGATTATAATCTCAAACAGAGTGAGCCACACCACACGGGCTTTAATGAAAAATACATGCTAACCATGTGAAAATAATTGACCCAGTCCTTAATCTATGCTTATGGAGTGAGCAGAAGCAAGTTCTAATGTCTAGAGGCTAACTCATACAGTAAACATTTATTGGGCAGCTCCTATGTGCCATGCACTATACTAGGTTCTTAGCAACATAGATACTGTTTGGTCATTAAGGGAACATGGAAGGGTGTGGGATGTTCCCTTTCCAAGAATGTCTGACCCCCTCCGCATGGCCTCCAATACACGGCTGCTTCCACTCTGGGCTGGCAGATGGATCTGTTTACAGATGTTGTCTCTCTCATGAATCAGCTGCAGAACCTGATTAAATAGAACACATTACAGATTATCAAAGTGTCACCAAAGAATCTTGCAAAAAGGAATCTTACTCTTACTGTTTCTCTTCCAAGGTTAATTTTCCAATAATTAAGAGGCTGATTAAACCCGAGTAGCTGGGTCACCATGCCCGGCTAATTTTTTTCTATATACATTTTAGTTGGCCAATTAATTTCTTTTTATTTTTAGTAGAGAAGGTCTCGCTCTTGCTCAGGCTGGTCTCAAACTCATGACCTTGAGCAACCCGCCCACCTTGGCCTCCCAGAGTGCTAGGATTACAGGCGTGAGCCACCACACCAGGCCAGAAATGTTCTTAATAGCATCTAGAATGGTGAACCCTTTCCAGAAGGTTTTCAATTGACTTTGCCCAGATCCATCAAAGGAATGACTATCTATGGCAGCTATTGCTTTACAAAATGCATTTCTTAAATAAGACTTGAAAGTATAAGTGACTCCTTGATCCATAGGCTACAAAAATGATGTTGTGTTAGCAAGCATGAAGATGACATTAATCTCCTTGTATGTCTCCATCAGAGCTCTTGGGGGACTAGTTACTTTGTCAATGAGCAATAATATTTTGAAAGAAATTTTTTTTCTGGGCAGTAGGTCTCAACAGTGAGTTTTAAAGTAATCAGTAAACCAAGCTATAAATGGATGTGCTGTCATCCAGACTTTGTTGTTCCATTTATAGAGCACAAGTAGAGAAGATTTAGCATAATCTTTGAGGACTATCAGATTTTCAGAATGGTAAATGAGCACTGGTTCAACTTAAAGACACCAGCTGGGTTACGCTCTAACAAGAGAGTCAGCCTGGCCGGGCGCTGTGGCTCACGCCTGTAATCCTAGCTCTTGGGAGGCCGAGGCGGGCGGATTGCTCAAGGTCAGGAGTTCAAAACCAGCCTGAGCGAGACCCCGTCTCTACTATAAATAGAAAGAAATTAATTGGCCAACTGATATATATATAAAAAAAAAATTAGCCGGGCATGGTGGCGCATGCCTGTAGTCCCAGCTACCCGGGAGGCTGAGGCAGAAGGATCACTCGAGCCCAGGAGTTTGAGGTTGCTGTGAGCTAGGCTGACGCCACGGCACTCACTCTAGCCTGGGCAACAAAGTGAGACTCTGTCTCAAAAAAAAAAAAAAAAAAGAGAGTCAGCCTGTCCTTTGAAGCTCTGAAGCCAGGCATTGACTTCTCTCTAGCATAAAAGTCCTAGACGGCACCTTCTTCCAATATAAGGCTGTTTCATCTGCATTGAAAAACTGCTGTTTAGTGTAGCGACCTTCATCAATTGTTTTAGGTAGATCTTCTGGATAATTTGCTGCTGCTTCTACATCAGCACTTGCTGCTTTACCTTGTACTTTTATGTGCAGGTAAAGATGGCTTCTTTCCTTAAACCTCACAAACCAAACTCTGCTAGCTTCAGACTTTTCTCCTACCGCTTCCTCACTGCTCTCAGCCTTCAACAGAATTGAAAACAGTTAGGAATTAGGCCTTGGCTTAAGGGAATGTCATGGCTGGTTTGATCTTCTATTCAGACCACTACAACTTTCTCCGTATCAGCAAAAGGACTTTTGCTTTCTTATCATTTGTTTGTTCAATGGAGTAGCACTTTTAATTTCATTCAAGAACTTTTCCTTTTCATTTACAGTTTGGCTGTTTGGCACAAGAGGCCTAGCTTTTGGCTTATCTCAGATTTCGACTTGCCTTCCTCACTAAGCTTTATCATTTCTAGCTTTTAGTTTCAAGTAAGAGATGTGCAACTCTTCCTTTCACTTGAACACTTAGAGGCCATTGTAGGGTTATTAATTGGCCTAATTTCAATACTGTCATGTCACAGGGAATAGGGAGGCCTGAGGAGAAGGAGAGAGATTGGGAAACAGCTGGCTGATTAAGGTCACCATCATATATGGGCATGACTGGTAGTGCACCAAAACAATGACAATAGTAACCATAACAGACATAATAATAATGAAAGTCAGAAATATGGTGAGAATTACCAAAATGTGACACAGAGACATGAAGTGAACACACGGTCTTGGAAAAAAACAGTGCCAACAGATTTGTTCAACATAGGGTTGCACAAACCTTCAATTTGTAAAAAATGCAAGATCTGCAAAACCCAATAAAGCAAAGCACAATAAAACAAGGTATGCCAATATATTTATTTTACATAGGTAAAACAATCCAAAACAGGAGGTATTAACCCCGTTTTACAGATGAAGATGAAAAGTTGAAAAGGTAGCACACCTGCTGGTAAAGCAGTGGAAGAGTTGGGATTTGAACCCAGGTCTCTCTGAGGCTAAAGTCTTAGCTATTTCTCACCACACCATATTGCCTCCCTTCCTGTCCTCCCACGCCACCATTACCACCACCACCACTAACACAACCATGCAGCTGTCCACCTTGTAAGAGAACCTCTCTCTGTATAGCCCTTATGGTCCCACAGGTAGTCTTAACCTCCCATTCAATATCAGCCCTATCTCTACCCCTACCTTGGTGGCTTTAAATCTTTCCAAAGGGCCAGTAGATCCAGAAAGTAATATAGCAACAGGCTTCCCCAGGAGGCTCCCCAGCAGGACTCAAGGTCTCTGCTGCACCCCCACCAGGTCGAGCCTTTGACACACTTAAAGATACTGATATCACTTCATCACAGGTAACTAACTGTCAACACCCACCTCATCAGGAAAATCCTTGGGGTGGGGAGAGGTGAAACGAATCCTCATTTCAGGATCTACCCTGGAGACCTGATCCAGAAGGTGCGAAAAACGAAGCCCTCCCTGCTTGGTTTTATAGTTAGTGGTGAAGCCACGGCTGAGGTTGGTAGACACTGCATTGTTGAACTGGACCTCTGAATTGTCCCGAAAACTATTAACATTCTGACCAAGAAGTGTCACTTCTTTCAGCCCCTAGAAAAGGGAAAATATATTGAAAACAAGTTTGTTGGGAAGCTTTATGATGAATCACTAATTAAAAATTAGCTGAACTTACCAAAAGCCATGATGGAGATGTACAAAGAAATTAATGTTGTTTTCATGCCTGCTAATACAACATCATTTTTACAGCCCACAGATCAAGGAGTCATTTCAACTTTCAAGTCTTATTATTTAAGAAATACATTTTATAAGGCTGTATCTGCCACATGTATGTCTTTACGCAATAATTTCATGCTTGGGTATCTTATCTAAAGGAGTGAACTTCAGAATAAAACCTTAGATAAAAATTAATCTTCAAGACTATCTATCTATCTATCTATCTATCTATCTATCTATCTATCTATCTATCTATTTATTTATTTATTTATTTAGAGACATAGTCTCACTCTGTTGCCCAGGCTAGAGTGCTGTGGCATCAGCCTAGCTCACAGCAACCTCAAACTCCTGGGCTCAAGCAATCCTCCTGCCTAAGCCTCCTGAGTAGCTGGGACTACTACAGGCATGCGCCACCATGCCTGGCTAATTTTTCCTAAATATTTTTAGTTGGACAATTAATTTCTTTCTATTTTTAGCAGAGACGGGGTCTCGCTCTTGCTCAGGCTGGTCTCAAACTCCTGAGCTCAAATCTGCCCACTTTGGCCTCCCAGAGTGCTAGGATTACAGGCGTGAGCCACCGCATCCAGCCAAGACACTATTTAGAATAGCAAAAAAATAAATAAATAAACTAGAACGAACTCAATGTTCAACAATAATGGTTAATTTATGACCCATTCTATCAGTTGAATGCTACATGAGTATATGATGTATTCTCATCAATAATATTTAACCTAAAGGAATTGAGCTTTTATGCCTAACTTCCAGTTACCAGAATTCTGGGGAATCTATTAAATGACAACATGTGGAAGTGATCGGACAAATCCAGACTCATGTCTGATCTCTTCAAAAAGTTAATATATCATTTAAAGCAAACAACAACAAAAAAGTGAAAGGGCTGTTTTAGATTAACAGAGACTGAAAAGATACAACAACCAAATACAACTGCACAAATCTTGACTGGATCTTGGTTTGACAATAAAATAGCAATAAAATATATTTTGGACAACTAAGAAATTTTGAATATGGACTGCTTATTAGATGATATTAGTTAGCTATTAATTTTCTTACATATGATAATGATATTATTGTTATACAGAGAAAAATTATTTTTTAAAGACGAAGTCTCACTCTGTCATCCAGACTGGAGTACAGTGGCACAATCACAGCCTCACTGGAGCCTCCACCTCTTAGGCTCAAGTGATCCTCCTGCCTCAGCCTCCCTACTTGGCAGGACTATAGATGTAAGTCACCATGCCTGGCTGAGAAAAATTATTATTCTTAGGAGATACATAACTGAAGAATCTAGGGTTATGTGTCCTGATATCTACAATTTACTTTCAAATAGTTTGAAAAAAATATATTTATATATGCATGAAGATAGGTGGATAAAGCAAATATGACAAAATGTTAACGATCATGTTTATTATACTAGTTTTTCAACTTGTGTGTTTGAAAATTTGCATTATAAAATATCAGAAAATAATAGTCGTTATACAGACTTTTTTTCTTTTTTTTGAGAGAGTCTCACTCTCTTGCCTGGGCTAGAGTGGTGTGGTGTCAGCCTAGCTCACAGCAACCTCAAACTCCTGGCTCAAGCGATCCTCCTGCCTCAGCCTCCCGAGTAGCTGGGATTACAGGCACACGCTAATGTGCCCAGCTAATTTTTTCTATTTTTAGTTGTTCAGCTAATTTCTTTTCTATAGTAGAGATGGGATCTCGCTCTTGCTCAGGCTGGTCTCGAACTCCTGACCTCAAGCGATCCTCCCACCTCAGCCTCCCAGAGTGCTAGGATTACAGGCGTGAGCCACCTCACCTGGCCTAAAGACTTCTTTTGTAACTTTGACATAATTTCAAATTTGCAGAAATCCTGCAACAATAAAAGAACTCCCACATACTCTTTGCCCAAAATTCATCAATTGTTAACACTGAGCCCCATTTATCATTCACATTCACATATATACATTCTCTCTCTACATACTCTCTTACTACACACACATACATGCAAGCAAACATTTTTTTAAGCTCTGAGAATAAGTTGCAGACACCATATTCTTTTGCCCTTAAATACTTCAGTACATATTTCCTAAAAACAAGGATGTTCTCCTACATAATCAGAGGATAAGTATCAAAATCAGAAATATTGATATACTCCTATTATCTAATCCATATGCCATAAACCAAATGTTACCAATTATCCAAATAATGTCCATTATAATTTTTTCCCCCCAATCAGAATCCTGACCAGGACCATGCAATGCATTTAGCTTTCATGACTCCAGTCTCCATAAAGACTATTTTAGTAAATTGTGACATATTGTTAATCTAAAAAGCAGGATATACTAAATGCAATGTTGATCCTGGATTGGATCCTGGAAAGGAAAAAAGGCGTTAGTGGGGAAACTGGAAAAATACAAATAAAGTCTAAACTCCCTTAACAGTAACAAACCAATACGAATCTCTTAGTTTTGACAAAGGTATCAAAGTTAAGTAACATGTTAACATTAGGAGAAACTCTACATACTACCTCTGCAACTTTTCTGTAAGTGTAAAGTCATTCGAAAATAAAAAGTTTATTTTAGGAAAAAAGCAGGATATAAAACTAAATAAAATTTAGACATATAAAAAGACATAAAAACCAAATGCAGGCCAGGCGCAGTGGCTCACGCCTGTAATCCTAGCACTCTGGGAGGCTGAGGCAGGCGGATCGCTCAAGGTCAGGGGTTCGAAACCAGCCTGAGCAAGAGCCAGACCCCTTCTCTACTATAAATACAAAGGAATTACTTGGCTAACTAATATATATATAGAAAAAATTAGCCAGGCATGGTGGCGCATGCCTGTAGTCCCAGCTACTAGGGAGGCTGAGGCAGGAGGATTGTTTGAGCCAAGGAGTTTGAGGTTGCTGTGAGCTAGTCTGACGCCACAGCACTCACTCTAGCCTGGGTAACAAAGCGAGACTCTGTCTCAAAAAAAATAATAATAAATAAATAAATAAAAACCAAATGCAGAAAGATTTAAGGGACAACTGGGAAAATTTGAATAAGGATGGACTGGGATGAGGTGGTATTTAGCAATTTTTGTTAATCTTACTAGAAGAACTAATGGCACTAAAAAATTCTGATTTTTTAGGGATGCATAATTGCTTAAGGGTAAAATGCCATGTTCTATTTTGAAATACTTTATTAATAAGAAAAATATAGGCTGGGTGTGGTGACTAATGCCTATAATCCCAGGCAGGAGGATCACTGGAGGCCCAAGTTGAAGACCAGCCTAGACAATAGAGTCTCTACAAAAAATTTTAAAAATTAGCTGGGTGTGGTGGCATGTACCTGTAGTCCCAGCTACTCAGGAGGCTGAGGCAGGAGGATCACTAGAGCCCACAAATTTGAAGTTACAGTGAGCTGTGATGATGCCACTGGACGCTGGCCTAGGCAACAGCGCAAGACCCTGTCTCAAAAAAAGAAAGAAAAAAAGAAAAAAATAGATGAAACAAATATGGCAAAATATAAAAATTGTTAAATTCCGGTGATTGCCAACTGGGAGAGAGGGGTCATTATACTATGCTCTCTTTTCTGTGTATTTCAGTATTTTTTTTTTTGAGACAAGAGTCTCGCTTTGTTGCCCAGGCTAGAGTGAGTGCCATGGCATCAGCCTAGCTCACAGCAACCTCAAACTCCTGGGCTCAAGCAATCCTCCTGCCTCAGCCTCCCTAGTACCTGGGAATACAGGCATGCGCCACCATGCCCAGCTAATTTTTTCTAAATATTTTTAGTTGGACAATTAATTTCTTTCTATTTTTAGCAGAGATGGGGTCTCGCTCTTGCTCAGGCTGGTCTCAAACTCCTGAGCTCAAACTGTCCTCCCGCCTTGGCCTCCCAGAGTGCTAGGATTACAGGCCTGAGCCAACGCTCTCGGCCTCAGTATTTTTCACATAAAAAATAAAAGGGGCCGGGCGCTGTGGCTCACGCCTGTAATCCTAGCTCTTGGGAGGCCGAGGCGGGCGGATTGCTCAAGGTCAGGAGTTCAAAACCAGCCTGAGCAAGAGCGAGACCCCGTCTCTACTATAAATAGAAAGAAATTAATTGGCCAACTGATATATATATAAAAAATTAGCCGGGCATGGTGGCGCATGCCTGTAGTCCCAGCTACCCGGGAGGCTGAGGCAGAAGGATCACTCGAGCCCAGGAGTTTGAGGTTGCTGTGAGCTAGGCTGACGCCATGGCACTCACTCTAGCCTGGGCAACAAAGCGAGACTCTGTCTCAAAAAAAAAAAATAAATAAAAAATAAAAATAAAAGGGACTTTCTGAAAAAGCTGCTTACTTAGAAGACTTCCAATCAATAACCATTGTTTGAATGAATAAATGGACATTTTGTTAAAAGCACAATATTCTATTCTCTTTGCAACTGCAGCCAAAAAAACTAAATGAAAAAAAAATATTTTTTAAAAAGTTACTCTACAAGCAAAATTAATAAGTGACTAACATACTTTATTTATTTATTTATTTTTTGAGACAGAGTCTCACTCTGTTGCCCGGGCTAGAGTGTCGTGGAGTCAGCCTAGCTCACAGCAACTTCAAACTCCTGGGCTTAAGCAATCCTCCTGCCTCAGCCTCCCAAGTAGCTGGGACTACAGGCATGGGCCACCATGCCCAGCCAATTGTTTTTATATATATTTTTTTAGTTGGCCAATTAATTTCTTTCTATTTTTAGTAGAGATGGGGTCTCACTCTTGCTCAGGCTGGTCTCAAACTCCTGAGTTCAAACGATCCTCCCACCTCGGCCTTCCAGAGTGCTAGGATTATAGGTGTGAGCCACCAGAGGGGCCCTAACATACTTTAAAACATAAACAGAGGCCGGGCGCAGTGGCTCACACCTGTAATCCTAGCACTCTGGAAGGCCGAGACAGGCGGACTGCTCAAGGTCAGGAGTTTGAAACCAGCCTGAGCAAGAGCGAGACCCCGTCTCTACTAAAAAATAGAAATTAATTGGCCAACTAAAAATATATAGAAAAACTTAGCCGGGCATAGTGGTGCATGCTTGTAGTCCCAGCTACTCGGGAGGCTAAGGCAGAAGGATTGCTTGAGCCCAGGAGTTTGAGGTTGCTGTGAGCTACACTGACGCCACTGCACTCTAGCCCGGGCAACAGAGTGAGACTCTGACTCAAAAAATAAAAAATAAAAACATAAACAGAATCTTATTTTTCCACAAGTCTATGGCCTTGAATTTACTAAGATTCACTCTACTATTATTACATTCTTTTTTTATATGCAAATAACCTGGAAAGGTTGGGAAGTTTTTTTTTTTTTTTTTTTTGAGACAGAGTCTCGCTTTGTTGTCCAGGCTAGAGTGAGTGCCGTGGCGTCAGCCTAGCTCACAGCAACCTCAAACTCCTGGGCTCGAGTGATCCTTCTGCCTCAGCCTCCCGAGTAGCTGGGACTACAGGCATGCGCCACTATGCCCGGCTAATTTTTTATATATATATATCAGTTGGCCAATTAATTTCTTTCTATTTATAGTAGAGACGGGGTCTCGCTCTTGCTCAGGCTGGTTTTGAACTCCTGACCTTGAGCAATCCGCCCGCCTCGGCCTCCCAAGAGCTAGGATTACAGGCGTGAGCCACAGCGCCCGGCCGGTTGGGAAGTTTTTGTCACCATTTCAATATATTTAAACAGAATGTCTCTCTCCTGAAGGAGTGAGTTTTGGTCCTGTGGGAGAGCCAAAAGGGAAGAGGAAGGAGCTTTAGACCAGCTTTAGACCAGGAAGCACTTGGAGAGGTGAGGTATGGAGAAAGAGTACTTCCCAGTGCCAGCAAACAGGCCAAGGACCAAATCAGGAAACTGATTATCTAGGGATGAGGGAAGAGAAAAGCCCATTGTCAGAATGTGAGAACGAAGGCAAACTGGTAACATAGACCTGGAGCAGGGGCTACCTGGCCTTCTTTCATGGTTCCTGGACAAACAAATAAGGAAGCAAGGAGACCCCACTGGAAGAAAAGTGCCATATTCCCACCTACTGTCCTTTTCTGCAGGGCTAGAAGATCCAGGCCTGGCGCTGGGGAGAGACCTCTTTGAAAGCTGAAAGACCAGCTCCCAATAGGAGAAAGAGGAGCAGATCTCTCTCCTCTGGTCTGATCCAACTCACTCCCCTCATGTATTCTCTGTCCCTTAGCCAGTGAGCTGGCCCAGTGATAAAATGAACGAGAGATTTGGGAATTTTCCCTAGAAGAGACAGACAGACTAATACATCATTCTCTGAAAACTTACTATGTGCCAAGTAGTTTAAATACAATTCCTCCAAGCCTTCCAATAACCCTATAAGCAAAGCATTATTTTATCCTCCTTTCATAGATGGGGAAACTGCATTTTGAAGATGACAGATAAATGACATGCCTAGGCATCAAGCCAGAGAATGGTGGAGCCAGAATTCATACTCCATCACCTCATTCTAACCTCATGCTCTCTTCCACTGTGCTGCCTCCTAAGCAAACTTCACAGTGGACCTGCCTATAATTTATGAGCAGCAAACCAAAGGTACACCCAGATATTTCTTTCTTGCCAGGCATGGTCCTAAATTTTTACAACTTAGAGCATAGGCTGAAAATTAGAAAGGTTGTCCTCATCCTCCCCAAACATGCTCACAGCAAGAGAGCCTAGAGAGAACCCTTTACCTGTTCAGAAAGCTTCCTCACTTCCTCTAGAATGGAAGCAACAGGCCGACTCCTCTCCCGGCCACGTGTGAAAGGAACGATGCAGTAGCTGCACATGTTGTCACAGCCTCGCATGATTGACCTGGGGAAGAAAGGGCCAGAACTTAGTAACAGTAGCCGGGTGTCCTGATGCAACCCAAGGAGCAGGTCACAGCTCCCATGGCATCACTCTTAGGCTCTGAATCCTCTTGCTACTATGCTCACACAGGACCAATCTGTGATCTCGGAAGCACTAAGGCAAAGATGTCTTTATCTTTAAAAATCGGTATCTAGGTAGGGTGTGGTAGCTCACACCTGTAATCTTAGCACTCTGGGAGGCCGAGGCAGGAGGATCATTTGAGCTTAGGAGTACGAGACCAGCCTGAGCAAGAACAAGAATCCATCTCTACTAAAAATAGAAAGAAATTAATTTGCCAACTAAAAATATATAGAAAAAATTAGCTGGGCATGGTGGCACATGCCTGTAGTCCCAGCTGCTCAGGAGGCTGAGGCAGGAGGATCGCTTGAGCCCAGGAGTTTGAGGTTGCTGTGAGCTAGACTGACACCACGGCACTCTAGCCCAGGCAACAAAGTGAGACTCTGTCTCAAAAAAAAAGTGGTATCTAATCACAAAATATAAACCAGACTGTAACTGACAGATATAGTGGTTAGCCTGAGGAGGAACAATGGTAAAGAGAGTACAGACTTATACCTGGACTTTCTACTGCTTTTATGAGTATACTATTTTGGACTTGTTACATCCAGACCAGAAAAAAATAAATATTGCAAAGTATGTACGTATGTGTGTGTATGTAGGGGAAAGAGATCCTGGATTTAAAACACAGGGTGCTGTATTTCTCATACATTCTGATCTAGCTGCCAGTATCTGAGTTAAACCACTCTCCTTCATTTGCATCCTACATATGAAAGCCAGCCTCAACTTATCTTAAGGAAATAATCACGAATATGTGTCAAAGATGTTCACTGAAGAATGCTTAATGTTAGCTACTATTTTTATTAAGCATTCCAACAATAGAACATTGGCTAGCCATTAAAATGAACAGAGATTGGCAAACTCCATCTGTAAAAAACCAGACAGTAAATATTTGAGACTTTGCAGGCCACAGTCTCTGTCACAACTACTCAGCTCTGCTGTTGCTATGACAAAAGCAGCCATAGGCAGTATGTAAAGGAATGGGCATAACTGTGTTCCAATAAAACCTTATTTACAAAATTAAAGTGGTAAGCCATATGCCAACCTCTGCTATAGAAAAGTGAATGTCGTAAGAAATATTCACCATATTAAATAAGAAAAGGCTACAGGCCGGGCGCGGTGGCTTACGCCTGTAATCCTACCACTCTGGGAGGCAGAAGCGGGCAGATTGCTCGAGGTCAGGAGTTCGAAACCAGCCTGAGCAAGAGCCAGACCCTGTCTCTACTATAAACAGAAAGAAATTAATTGGCCAACTAATATATATGTATATAAAAAAACTTAGCCGGGCATGGTGGCGCATGCCTGTAGTCCCAGCTACTCGGGAGGCTGAGGCAGAAGGATTACTTGAACCCAGGAGTTTGAGGTTGCTGTGAGCTAGGCTGACGCCACGGCACTCACTATAGCCTGGGCAACAAGTGAGACTCTGTCTCAAAAAAAAAAAAAAGAAAAGGCTACAAAACTAAGTACATCAAGAGCCAATTTTTATAAATAAACACACACAAACATAAAGGAAAAGGACAGGAATGACACACATCAACATAATAGTGTTTATCGTCAGGTAGTGAGAGTTTAGGTAACTTTTACTTTCTTCTTTATGGTTTTCTGTCTTTTCCACATATTTTTCAATAAATGTGAATGATTTTGTAATCAAATTTTTCCTTTTTTTTTAACTGAAAAGATCTGAAAGAAAATTTTTAAATCAGAAAAGTCTAAGATTTTTTTTTTTAGTAAAAAAAATAAGAGTACAGAAAAGTTTATTATCACTTATGTAAAAAAAGAGAGGGAAGGAAAGACCCCACATGGGTATATGAATACATATGCGATAATACTTCTGAAAGGATTATACAAGAAGCTACACACATGGCTGCCTTTGATAAGTGGCATAAGAGAGGGGATGGTGGGTGTGAGGGAATCTTATACCATCTTTTTTTTTTTTTTTTTGTCTTTTTTTGAGACAGTCTCTCTCTGTTGCCCAGGCTAGAGTGTCAGTCTAGCTCACAGCAACCTCAAACTCCTGGGCTCAAGCAATCCTTCTGCCTCAGCCTCCCAAGTAGCTGGGACTACAGGCATGCGCCACCATGCCCGGCTTATTTTTCTATATATTTTAGTTGGCCAATTAATTTCTTTCTATTTTTTAGTATAGACAGAATCTCGCTCTTGCTCATGCTGGTTTCGAACTCCTGACCTTGAGCGATCCTCCCGCCTCAGCCTCCCAGAGTGCTGGGATTACAGGCATGAGCCACCACGCCCGGCCAGAATCTTACACCATCTTTTGTCTTTTGTATTTTGTACCATGTGCATGTATTACATTGTTTTTTTTTTTTTGAGACAGAGTCTCACTTTGTTGCCCAGGCTAGAGTGAGTGCCATGGCGTCAGCCTAGCTCACAGCAACCTCAAACTCCTGAGCTCAAGCAATCCTACTGCCTCAGCCTCCCAAGTAGCTGGGACTACAGGCATGCACCACCATGCCCAGCTAATTTTTTCTATATATATTAGTTGTCCAATTAATTTCTTTCTATTTATAGTAGAGACAGGGTCTCACTCCTGCTCAGGCTGGTTTCGAACTCCTGACCTCGAGCAATCCACCATCCTCGGCCTCCCAGAGTGCTTGGATTACAGGCATGAGCAACCATGCCCAGCCAGAATCTTATACCATCTTTTGTCTTTTGTATTTTGTATCATGTGCATGTATTACATTTTTTTAATGTAATAAAATTAACATGTTATTTCAAAAGTGACAAAGAAAGGAGAGGCTCACTTCCCATCTCTTGGGCAGTGACTCACACGAAGGCAGAAGTGGCACTGGGGCTCATCTGGACTGGCATGACATCGGCATAGGTCTCGTCCAGAGAGAGCAGCACGTTGGCAGCTTGCTGACCTGACTCAGCGACAGCCAGCAGCCGAGGAAGGTCCCGATAGGCATCTGGACCAGCCAAAAGATCCACCATTTTCTCCCTGTTGAGGATCTCCTCCTTCAACCTCTCAGCCATACAGCCTAGAGGACAAAGCAACAAGTTCCCAAATTCATCTGGTTTCATGGCTTCTTCTCATTACAATCATCTCTAGCTTGAAACAGCCCTTTTGTGAGCTTTATCTCATTTAATCCTACAGCCTCTGGCATTAAGCATAAAAGTTGTTTGAGGTATATAAGATTTCTTCACACACTGAGAAGCCAGCCTCTAAAGGAAATTCTAGGCCAGGCACGGTGGCTCACGCTTGTAATCCTAGCACTCTGGAAGGCCAAGGCGGGAGGATCACTTGAGCTCAGGAGTTCAAGACCAGCCTAAGCAAAAGTGAGAGCCCATCTCTACCAAAAAAAAAAGTGGGAAGAAAAAGAAAAAGGAAACCCTAGCATATAAAGACATATGGAGACCAGGTACAGTGGTTCAGGGCTATACTCGCAGCACTTTGGGAGGCCAAGGCAGGAGAATTCCTTGAGGCCAGGAGTTCAAGACTAGCTTGGACAACAAAGCAAGACTCTGTCTCCACAAAAAATTTAAAAATTAGCTGGGCATGGTGGCATGTGCCTGTAGTCCTAGCTACAAAGGACACTGAAGCAGGAAGATCCCTTGAGCCCCAGGAGTTCAAGGCTGCAATGAGCTATGATCATATCACTGCACTCCAGCCTGGGTGACCCTGTCTCAAAAAAAAAGAAAGACACACAGAGTCCAAGTCTCAAAACTTACAAAACCTGCAAATTACCAGATACCTAGAATCCCAATCCTCAGAGGCATCCGGGAGCGGGGCCGTCTTGTCTTCAAGGCTTTAAGCTGATGTAAACGGTTCCAAATGGTCTGCTCAGCCTTCTCCCTACAGAGATCAAAAGAGGCAAAACTGAACCAAAAATAAACTACAGAACAATCTAAAAGAGTGGGACAATGGGAAGAAAATGAAAAGCACCCTCAACTCTTTAAATGAACATCTACCATTTAGGCTTAGGGATGGTAGGTGGGATGCCAACTGAAGAAGCAGCACTTGCTATAACTCACCTTTCTTAGAATGACACCCTTCCTACACATCCCCAAATCCTGACAAGCTTTTAAGCCAGCTGTGGAAACATTAACATTAGCATGCCTTGTACACAGAAACAAAGCAAGAAAGAGGGTATGTTCACCTCTGATGGATGCCGCCCACCTCTGTTTAGAACTCTCTCCCCACATCACTGACCATACCCTAGCCCAGGCAGCTGCATCATAAACACACACCATTATTCAAAAGAAAAACCTCAGGAAAAGGTGGGTGGCTCAGCACACTGTTTCCTCATCTGTAACAGCACCAACCTCACAAGGCTGTTGTGAGAATTAAATTTGCTGACGCACGTACAGTGCTCACATAGAACTTGACACACAGTACGTGCTCAGCAGATTCAGCCAGTTGTATCAAGACCATCTCCACTGTGGGAAAACTGCAAGTCCTACTGATAGGTGCTCTAGGGCCATCCCCACAGGTAGGCCAGACACGCACCATTAGCTCTGGCACTATTACATACAATGAAACTCACTCCTAGGAAAAGAACATATTTGTACCTGATAGAACATGTGACAAGGAGGATCACATCAGCCTGAATGGAGAGCAAAGAAAAAAAGGGAAGTTACAATCTTTGAAATTAGCCCTATAGAATCACTGCCCTCAGCCTTTTATTATTTTTATTACTGTGGTAAAATAAATATAAAATTTATCGTTTTAACCACTCTAAGTATGCATTTCTGTGGCATTAAAAAACATTTGCATTATCATGCAATCATTACTACCATCTACCTCCATAACTATTTCATCTTTCCCAACTAAAACACTATACCCGTCACACACTATCTCCCCTCCCTACAACCGTTTTTTAACTTAGCTCCTTACCTGAAGGTGCGTATCACCATAAAAGTTTCAAAAATAGCTGGAACAAAAGCACACTCAGTCCCACGGTAAACACTTCATCCCAGGGAACTCTTTCACACCAGGTGGTGCCTGGTTCCTAATACTGCTCTAAGAAGTGGCACAAATGCAGAGTCTCACCCAGACCCAGGAAACAGGGAAGTAGGAAATGCATGCACCTCTTGCAGATTACTGGTCCGCAGGTAGCCACTCTTCTGTAAGATAGACCAGGCTATCTCTGTGTCGTTCACATTCATCTGGCAACCATAGGTCTCAAAGTAGACTGCAATAAAAGGGGGATTCCGTGATAGGCAGAAACAAGGAGCCACATGTCTCAAAAGGTCTCCTTCCCAAATGCCCCAGAAGCATCTGAGGCAGCTGGTTATCCATCAAGTCCCCTGTTGCCTGAATTCTAACATTAATTGCCAGATGTACTCCAAAACTAATGACAGTCTTTCAGAACAAAAGAAATACTACATTATATACACACACCTATCATAAGCCATGTCATTTAAAATATGGGAAAACATGTACTTGAGAATCAAGGAAATGTGGTTCTAAGAACAATTAGAAAAGGAAGGACTAGCTGATAGTGTTTATCAGCCTGAGGGGAAAATAAGTTTAATCCACATGTTATACTCCTCTGTCTGAAAATGGAGATGTTCTTCAGCCACTGGAAGTATTAATAGCAGCAGTGGCCAGAGGGCACATAAAGCCACCACATAAAAATGATGCATCTTCTCACAGTAACTTCAAACGTCTTAAATGAAAGCAAGGCTGTGTTATGAATTAAAACACAAATTCTGCATGTAGTGGTAAGAATATGAATTTCATGCTCTAGCAGCCTCTTCGTTCTCTATTCCTAGATCAACTCCTGCCCTAGCAGCAGGCTTTAATCCCACACTCAAATAAATTCCAAATGGAGTTAAAAGTTGAATGACAATCATAAGAAAACCAGGAGAAAACAGCAGTTACTTTAAAAGGAAAAAAAAAGATAACATCAAGTTTTTTTAAAACCTTCCTTGGCTTATTTTCTTTGTGAAAAAATTGAAAACACCCAGGGGAACATGAATTATAAAGAAAAGGAACAAAGCAACAGTCACAAAATATACATACTACTTGATTTACTAATATGCTAATTCAACTCTTAGAGATTTATTCTGGAAAAATAAATTAATAGAAGCAATACAGATATATGAAGACATTTATTATAGTATTATTTGTAATATAAAAATTTTTTAAGGCCAGGCACGGTGGCTCACTGGGTGGTTTCACATGATTATTTCACAGAAAACTCAGAACGTCCTAGCACTCTGGGAGGCCGAGGAGGGTTAGATTGCTCAAGGTCAGGAGTTCGAAACCAGCCTGAGCAAGAGTGAGATCCTGTCTCTACTATAAATAGAAAGAAATTAATTGGCCAACTAAAAATACATACAAAAAATTAGCCAGGCATGGTGGCGCATGCTTGTAGTCCCAGCTACTCAGGAGGCTGAGGCAGTAGGATTGCTTGAGCCCAGGAGTTTGAGGTTGCTGTGAGCTAGGCTGATGCTAGAGCCTAGCCCGGGCAACAGAGTGAGACTCTGTCTCAAAAAAAAAAAAAAATTTTTTTTGAAACAATCTAATGTCCAGCCATAAGGAAATAGTTGAAAAAAATCATGGTAGAGCACAATGAGATATCTTGTACCAATTTTTTAAAAATTAACTACAAAGATTGTAGTGTTTGGAAAAAAGTTAAATGAAAATAGCAAGATACAAATAATTTGCAGTGTATGATCATAACCAAATCTTTAAGAATTATGAAGGGACATATGCTCAGAAACAGGATAAAGAAGGGAAGGTCTAATTGTCCTTCAATGTCTCTTCAAAAAAAAATTCTTTTTTTTTTTTTTACTAGAAGTGGCAGGTGGAACAAAAAAAAATTCTTTTTTTTTGTTTGTGTTTTTAAAGGTAGAGCCTCACTTTGTCATCCAGGCTGGAGTGCAGTGGTATAGTAATAGCTCACTGAAACTTCCAACTCCTGGGCTCAAGCGATTCTCCCATCTCAGCCTCCTGAGTAAGTGGAACTGCAAGGATGTACCACTATACCTGGCTAATTTTTTTTAATTTGTTGTAGAGCTGGGGTCTTGCTATGTTGCCCAGGCTGGTCTTGAACTCCTGGCCTCAAGGAATCTGACCACCTTGGCCTCCCAAAGAGCTGGGATTACAGGTGTGAGCCACTACACCTGACCCAATTTTTTTTATTTATTTTTATTTATTTTTTTTTTTTGAGACAGAGTCTTGCTCTGTTGCCCAAGGTAGAGTACAGTGGCGTGGCATCATTGTAGCTCACTGCAACCTCAAACTCCTGGGCTCAAGCAATCCTCTTGCCTCAGCCTCCCTAGTAGCTGAGACTAGAAGTGGATGCCACTGCACCTGGCCCCAAATTATTTTTCAAAGAGGTATTTTAACTGATCACATAGTGTTTCTAAGAAAACTTCAGCCCAAGTATAGAGTAAATTTCTATAACACCAATTATAAAAGATGCTTTCTAACTTAGATGAACTAAAAATTAGAACAGAGATTACAGAGTTTCCAAAAGTAACCAACGAAGCAAAAAGAGGACTCTCAGGACTTCTACCCTATCCAAGTCATGTATGGCCAACACTAAGAGTTTCTTATTTTAATGTTACTTGGTGGAGTCCAATGATTCCAAAACTAAGCAGCCTTCCCGCTCTTTGAACCTTCTAAAGCCCTGTCTGTAATAAAAGAACATTAAAGAATTAGGCCATGCTGGGAGGCCAAGGCGGACAGATTGCTTGAGGTCAGGAGTTCGAAACCAGCCTGAGCAAGAGCGAGACCCCGTCTCTACTATAAATAGAAAGAAATTAATTGGCCAACTAATATATATAGAAAAAATTAGCCGGGCATGGTGGCGCATGCCTGTAGCCCCAGCTACTCGAGAGGCTGAGGCAGGAGGATTGCTTGAGCCCAGGAATTTGAGGTTGCTGTGAGCTAGGCTGACGCCACAGCACTCACTCTAGCCTGGGAAACAAAGCGAGACTCTGTCTCAAAAAAAAAAAAAAAGAATTAGGCCATGAATGCTGGAAATGAACAAAGGATAAGAGAATTAAAACCAACCTTTTCTCTGTCTTCCTAGAAGTTCATCTACTGTGAGATAGGGGGGTGGGTCCTCCACTTCTGGAGAAGACAGCTTCTCTTGAGGAGTTGAGGCACTTCTTAAAAAATGTTGAAAAGTCGGTCCAGTGGCCAGTCTGGAGCTGAAATCCTTCTGAACTCCATCCTCCTGCCTCTCTGGACTGGAACATGTGGTGCTGTGTAGACTGCTGTGTGCCCTGCAGGTCCTGAGTAACAGCCAGGACACAGAGGGCAACGGTCCCCACCTCAGAGACCTCTGCACTCGGAGGACACATTGTAAAGGATGCATGGCACTAAACAGCCCAACCTCTGCAAAAGAAGACAAACATCACCAGCATTTATTGAACACTATGTACAGGGTACTGGTCTGAGTGCTCCAAGTGTATTCATTCATTTACTCCTCATAAAAGCCCATAAAGAAGGCACTCTTGGGGGGCACGGGCAATATATGTAACCTTAACATTTGTACCCCCATAATATGATGAAATAAAAAAAGAAAAGAAAAAAAAGAAGGCACTCTGAATAATATTTTTTTTTTTTTTTTGAGACAGAGTCTCACTTTGTTGCCCAGGCTAGAGTGAGTGCCGTGGCGTCAGCCTGGCTCACAGCAACCTCAATCTCCGGGGCTCAGCGATCCTACTGCCTCAGCCTCCCGAGTAGCTGGGACTACAGGCATGCGCCACCATGCCCGGCTAATTTTTTGTATATATATTTTTAGTTGGTCAATTAATTTATTTCTATTTTTGGTAGAGACGGGGTCTCGCTCAGGCTGGTTTCGAACTCCTGACCTTGAGCAATCCGCCCGCCTCAGCCTCCCAAAGTGCTAGGATTACAGGCGTGAGCCACCACGCCCAGCCCAGGCAGTCTGTCTTTAAAACAAAAGAGTAACAGAGATGAGATGGAAAGTCCTTTAACAAAATAACAAAATAGCACCTTGTGCCAGGAACAGTTACCAGGGCTTTAAGTGTGTTAACTCATCAAATCGTCACAGCAATCCTAGGCAACAGAAATATTACAATTCTTATGGTAAGGTGAGGAAATAGACACAGAGAGGCTGAGAAACTTACCTAAATTCCTACAGCCAGTAAGCAGTTGAGCCAGGACTCAAAGTTCTGTATGACTACAAAGCTTGTGCCCACAGGCACCTCACAACACTGCCATCTAATACTGTGAAAACCACTCACTGTCTTAGGCTATCTTCCTTCCAGTACCTTCAAAAGGAAAGCATCTAACATGGGGCACTGTATGTCTCATCAGTGACTCCTACCCAAACTATTCAAAAGTCCCAAACTATTACCTTTGAACTTGCCACCCAGACCCTCTCACACTTGGTTGTGGAAAACAGCACAATGTTTATGGATGACAATTGGCCAGTTTCCATCAAAATTACAAACATACAAACCCTTTGATCAAACATTTCCATTCACAGGCATTTATCCTATAGATATAAACATGCAAAATGACATATGTATAAGGATATTCAATGCAGCAGTGTTTCTAACAGCAAATGCATGAGAAACATCTAAATGTCATCAATTGGAGTCTAGTTAAATAAATCCTAACACATCCATACAATGGAATAAGGTGCAACTGTTAGAAAACAAGACTGACAAAAGCGAGGAAACAAAGTGCTCAGTACTACCTACAGCATGCTATTCTTGAATCTGTAGGGAAAGAGGGCAGGAATATCGAGGTACATATTTGTAAGTGCCAATATCTAGAGTGAAATATCTCTAGAATGCATAAGAAACAACAGTTGCTTCTCAAGAAGCAACTTAGGTGACTAAAGTACAGGAGATGAAGCCACAGTTTTCACCACGTATTTTTTTTTTTATCTTTTTTTTTTTTTTTTTGGCATATTATAGGGGTACAGATTTTAAGGTTTCAATAAATGCCCATTCCCTCCCTCCCCCCTCACCACGTATTATTAATGGATCCCATGTCTATGGCATGACTGCCTCATTCCAGCCATGCCAGACATATTTGTGTTAATCTTCACTATCTTCTAGGCATTTTTTTTTTTTTTTTTTTTTTTGAGACAGAGTCTCACTTTGTTGCCCAGGCTAGAGTGAGTGCCATGGCATCAGCCTAGCTCACAGCAACCTCAAACTCCTGGGCTCAAGCAATCCTCCTGCCTCAGCCTCCCAAGTAGCTGGGACTACAGGCATGCGTCACCACGCCCAGCTAATTTTTTCTATATATATTACTTGGCCAATTAATTTGTTTCTATTTACAGTAGAGACGGGCTCTGGCTCTTGCTCAGGCTGGTTTCGAACTACTGACCTTGAGCAATCCGCCTACCTCAGCCTCCCAGAGTGCTAGGATTACAGGCGTGAGCCACTGCGCCTGGCCTCTTCTAGGCTTTTACACCTGCTATTCTCTCTCGCTAATATAACATCCCTCTAGTAGTGTGTACAACTGCTATGCTATTTTCAGCTCTCTGCTTCCTCCAGAAAGCTGGCCCTAGTCACCATACCCAAAGCCTAGGGGTCCTCCTTGGGGCCTCAGGGTTCTCAAAGCTCTCTTCATAACTATCACAAGACTCATCATACTTGCTGTTATTATAATTACTACTTACACTTCTGCCATCTCTTGTAAGCTAGGAAGTTCCTGAAAACCTTTCTAAACCTTAAGCATCTGCCATTCTAACAAATAGCTCATGGCAGATGCTATACATGTATGATGAGCAGATGTCGCCTGTTACCTTTCCAATCTGATCACTTGCTGTATCTGCTACCGTCACGTCGTAGGCAAGAGCAATACTAACCTACTTTCAGGTGTCAGAGAACAGTAGACTTTTAGTGTGAGCTTTAAGATCACCCATTTCTACCCCTTAATTATGGTGTGATGTTTGGCAAGACAAATTCCTGTCTCTGAGACTTCAATTCCTTTATCCTGTAAAATAAGGATAAAAGTAGCAGCAATCCTCCTAAAATTGTTACGAAAATTAAATAAAATATTAAACACCCAACTTGGGATACAGTAAGTCTTCAGTAACCTTACATTCACAGCACACACCTGCTTTCATGGGGAGTATTTGAGAACACTGGTTAAGAGTATGGACCTCGGCCAGGCATAGTGGCTCACACCTGTAATCCTAGCACTCTGGAAGGCCGAGGCAGGCGGACTGCTCAAGGTCAGGAGTTTGAAACCAGCCTGAGCAAGAGCGAGACCCCGTCTCTACTAAGAAACAGAAATTAATTGGCCAACTAAAAATATATAGAAAAACTTAGCCGGGCATGGTGGCGCATGCCTCTAGTCCCAGCTACTCGAGAGGCTGAGGCAGAAGGATCGCTTGAGCCCAGGAGTTTGAGGTTGCTGTGAGCTAGGCTGATGCCATGGCACTCCAGCCCGGGCAACAGAGTGAGACTGTCTCAAAAAAAAAAAAAAAAAAGTATGGACCTTAGAGTCAGAATTAACCCCACTGCTGCCCAGCGAGGTACACCTTGGGCATCTGTCAAACTCGGGGAGCCTCCATGTCTTCATATGTAAAATGGGGCTAATAGCACCTATCTCCATGAGTCTACTGTGAGATCAACTGTGACAGCACAAGTAAAATGCTTTGCATAGCACAGTGTAGAAGCCTCTGTGGGGGCTCGATATTAATCTTGGGAGTCGGTAATGACGACCAAACAGCCCGACATGCCAAACCAGATGCTTACGAGGTGTAAGGTGAGGTGCAAAGCGCTTCCCATGGGTTACCGCACTTAATCCTCACAGCAACTCTGTGAGGTACTTTCTATTATTACCCCCGCCTCACAGGTCAGGAAGCCAAGGCTCGGAGGAATGGGGGTGACTTGCCCAAGGTCACACGGGATTAGGCAGCGGGCTAGGGTACGACCCCCGTCTTCAGGCCCCGCGCGGTAACTACCGCCTCATCCTCCCATTGAGCACCGCGCATTTCCAGGGCCCCGCGGCCCCTCCTGCCCCGGGCGCTGACCAAAGGCCGGCGCGCAGCCCCGCGCGCCCGAGCGCGCCGCTCACCTCCCGCAGCCGCAGAGCGCTGCGTGCCACAGCTCTGACAGCTGCTCCGGATCCCCTCAGCAGACCACCGCTACGGGCGTATACACGCGACTTCCGTTCCTCTGAGTCTTCAGTCCGGGCACTCTAACGGAAGTGCATCCTGTTTACAGTCCGGGTGGACCCGGGCTCCTGGCTTCGCAAGACATCCGTGGCTGAGCTGAACCATATGGTAGCCACTAGCCACTGGTGTATGTGGCAATAGAGGGTTTCCAAGTTGGCGAGTACAAATTAAATATGCTCTAAATGTAAAATGCACACCCGGGCGGGCGCGGTGGATACCTTTTAATCCCAGCACTTTGAGAGGCCGAG
The DNA here is from genome assembly GCF_040939455.1 of Microcebus murinus. Taxonomy (NCBI): domain Eukaryota; kingdom Metazoa; phylum Chordata; class Mammalia; order Primates; family Cheirogaleidae; genus Microcebus; species Microcebus murinus. Next base: position 30,696,055 of record NC_134119.1, read on the forward strand.
GCGGAAGGATCGATTGAGCCCAAGAGTTCGCGGCGTCAGTGAGCTATGATCGCGCCGCTGCACTCCAGCCTGGGCACCAGAGGGAGACCCTCACTCTAAAAACAGCTTTTAAATTAAAAAAAAAAATACTACCATTGGCTATGAGGGAGAAAACTACAAAAAGAATGAGAGATAAAGGGAAAAAAAGATAAATACACACCGAATGTTGCAAAAAAATGTAAAACAGTACATCAATTTTTATATTGATCATCTGTTGAAGTAATAGTTGGGATATCTTGGGTTAAATAAATATATTATTTGAATTGATTTTTTTTTTTTTTGAGACAGAGTCTCACTGTGTTGCCCAGGCTAGAGTGTTGTGGTGTCAGCCTAGCTCGCAGCAACCTCAAACTCCTGGGCTCAAGGAATCCTTCTGCCTCAGCCTCCCAAGTAGCTGGACTACAGGTGTGTGCTACCATGCCTGGCTAATTTTTTCTACATATTTTTAGTTGGCCAATTAATTTCTTTCTATTTTTAGTAGAGACGCGGTCTTGCTCTTGCTCAGGCTGGTCTCGAAATCCTGACCTTGAGTGATCCTCCCGCCCTAGCCTCCCAGAGAGCTAGGATTAGAGGCGTAAGCCACCGCGCCCAGCCACTACTAGGATATTTTAAATCCGCATATGAGGCTCTCACTCTATTTCAGATCTGGTCTATTGGTTAATGACTTCCAGATTCACCACTCTAGCTGGACCCTCCCTGGAGTTCCAGAGCCATAGCCCAGCTGCCCACTTGGCACCTCCCCTTGGCCCACTAATGACCACCTCTAAACTAACCTGTACAGAACTCTTCATTTCCACGCACACTTCCTCTCCAAAAACCTGTCCCTGCCATTCTGGCCCATCTCAGTAAATGACCCCAACCATCATTCCTGATGCACTAGGAGGAACTGAAGAGTCATTTTTGTTTCCTCTTCCTCAACCTCCACATTCTATCTGTCAGCAAGTCCTGTCAGCTCTAACGACAAAATGTCTCAAATCTGTCCACTTCTCATTCTGCGCTGCTGCAACTCTACCCCAGGCCACCATCACAGTAGTCTGCTAACTGGTCTCCTTGCTTCTGCCCTTGCCCTGTCTCCTATTTACTATTATCTTTCTCGAATGCTCTTTCCCCATATTGTTTCATGGCTGGGCCATTTTCATTCTTTAGGTCTCAGCTTAAATATCAGCTCTTCAGAAAGGCCCTCTCTCACCACCCCATTTAAACTACTCCCATTACTTATCACATCATTTTCTTCACAATATGTATCACTAACCAAAAAGTTGGCATTATTTATTTACTCCCCCCATTGCCTATTCCCCAGACTGTCAGCTCCCTGAGCACAGGATGCACTGTGCCTTGTTCACTGCTATATCCCCACAATCTACACAGGGTCCAACTCACAGAAGGGCTTAATACATATTTGTTGAATGAATAGATGATAATTTTATGTCTTCATTTGGCTTCCCCAGAAGCAGACCCTGAGATAAGGATTTGAGTTCAGGTAGTTGATTTGGAAGGTGATCTCAGGAAACACTAGTAGGGTAGTGGGAAAGGGAGACAGGGAAGGAAGACAGCCGATAAATAGTGTTATCAAGCATATTTCTTGGCCGGGCGCAGTGGCTCACACCTGTAATCCTAGCACTCTGGGAGGCTGAGGCGGGCGGATCGCTCAAGGTCAGGAGTTTGAGACCAGCCTGAGCAAGAGTGAGACCCCATCTCTACTAAAAATAGAAAGAAATTAATTGTCCAACTAATTGTCCATGGTGATGCATGCCTGTAGTCCCAGCTATTTGGGAGGCTGAGGCAGAAGGATCCCTTGAGCCCAGGAGTTTGAGGTTGCTGTGAGCTGGGCTGATGCCTTGGCACTCTAGCCTGGGCAACAGAGTGAGACTCTGTCTCAAAAAAAAAAAAAAAAAAAGCATATTTCTTGCAGGCACATGGGTCTTAATCCTTCTGGGGAACTCTGGAAAATAGTGTAGAACACTGTGATGGTTAATTTTATATGTCAACTTGAGTAGACCACAGGATACCCAGATATCTGGTTAAACAATATTTCTGGGTGTGTCTGTGAGGGTATTTCTGGAGAAAAAGATTAACATTTGAATTGGTGGACTGAGTAAAGCAGATTGCCCTCCCCATGACAGTGGACATCATCCAACCCCTTGAGGGTCAAATAAAACAAAAAGGCAAAGGAAGGTTGAATTCTCTCTGCCTGCCTGCTTGAGCTGAGACATCACTCTTCTTCTATCTCTGGACTGAAACTTATACCATTGGCATTCCTGGTTCTCAGTCCTTTAGATTAAAACTGGAATTTACACCAACTCTCCTGGGTGTCCAGCTTGCAGATGGCAAATCACGGGACTTCTCAGCCTCCATAATTGCATGAGCTAATCCCTTATAATAAATCTCATGCTAGATGTGGATATATAGATATAGAGATAGAGATATTGCCATAGTCTGAATGTTTGCATACCCCTGCCAAAGTCATATTTTGAAAACCTAACACCCAAGGTGGTGGTATTAGGAAGTAAGGTCTTGGGAAATAGATTAGGTGATGAGGGTAGAGTCCTCAAGAGTGGGATTAGTGCCCTTATAAAAGAGGCCCCCTTCCACCATGTGAACTCATAATGAGAAAGCACCATCTATGAACCAGAAAGTGGGCCTTCACCAGACACTGAATCTGCTGGCCCCATGATCTTGGACTTCCCAGCCTCCAGAACTATAAGAAATAAATTTTTGTTATTTATAAGCCACTCAGTTTGTGGTATTTTTGTTATAACATCCTGAAAAGATTAAGAGATAATAGATATAGATATAATCTCATGTTGGTTCTATTTCTCTGCAGAACCCTAACTAATACAAGCATAAACCTCAGAATTATTTCACTCAATGGGAGAGGGAGCTGGGATAGTTATACACCAACAGTCATTGGTCGAAGAATACTCCTAGGTGTGTAAATTGCTCTGCTCTGCCTGTGTGGAGAGGCCTGTGGTTTGGGAGAAAACCCTCTGGCAATAAGATGCAGATACTGGCCCCAGCACTCTGAACTAATAAGGCACTGGGGGCCCTGACAGCCCTTGCTACAACCTTGACTTCCTTGACTCCTCATTAAAACCCTATATAGTTATTAATGGCCCATTTTACAGATGAGAAAACTGAGAATACGAAAGGCAGTCACATGCTGAAGCTCACACAATGAATACATGGCAGAACTAGGATCCCTCCACAGTCCAGTCTGATCCCAAAGCCCTATTCTTACCACTGACTGACTAATTCAATGTCCTGTTGGCTGGGTTCCCATTGCTCTGCTGCTTAACATTTGGGTAACCTTGGCCAAGTCAGTCACTGCTGACTCCCAGTCTCTTTGCCTATAAAGTGACTACTGGGTGGAGAACACACTGCAATGAGGGTGGCCAGGGGAGTGCGGAGACAAATCACAAGCACATTTAGAAGACTATGGCAGCTGTCCAGAAAGAGACTGTGGAGTCCTGGACCAGGGTGGTGTCATGGGCAGTGAAAGTGATGAAAACAAGGCCCCCATGTTTCATCCTACCTTGGGGTCTTTCACCTGGATGCTCTGCTAGAGGTGCTAATCTCCCTTCACCTAACTCCCACTGGTTAGTGACAGTTCTAATTGTTACTGAGCAAATTATTCACCCGCCTTCTACACCCGCTGTGGGTTCAGTGCACTTTCCTTACCCACTGATGTCAGGCTCAGCCATATGACTTGTTTTGCCAATGGAACAAGAGTGGAGGTGATTTCGTCATTGTGCCCATACGATTAACTTTTCTTTGCACTCCAGTGACCTGCCACAAGGAAAGCACACCCTGGGAGCTGCTGCCCCTTCATCTTGGGCTCCAGAAAGAACACAGAAGAGACCTAAGCCCAACCCACAGCCTGGAGCAAAACTACTCAGCCAGGCCCAGCTTATATTAATAATAGTCAAACTGCAGTCAACATGTAGCCCATAAGCATGCAAGTAAATGCTTGTTGCTGTAGCCACTAAGGTTGGAGCTGGTTTCTTCCAAACATGATTGCAGGAATAACTGATGAAAGCATGCTTCTTCAAATGATCATCTGCTTCAGTGTCTCCTGAAGGAAGCTCCTCTAACCCCCAAGACTGGGCCAGGTCCAACTGGCCTCTCTGCTCTCTCCATGTTTCTGCTGATCTGAATGACACATCTGACTGTGGGGCTTCCTTTTTTTTTTTTTTTTTTTTTGAGATAGAGTCTCACTCTGTTGCCCAGGCTAGAGTGTCATGGTGTCAGCCTAGCTCACAGCAACTTCAAACTCCTGGGCTCAAGTGATCCTTCTGCCTCAGCCTCCCGAGTAGCTGGAACAAAAGGCATGCGCCACCATGCCTGGCTCATTTTTTTCTATATACTTTTAGTTGGTCAATTAATTTCTATTTTTTTAAATAGAGACAGGGTCTCGCTCTTGCTCAGGCTGGTTTCGAACCCCTGACCTTGAGCGATCCACTCACCTCAGCCTCCCAGAGTGCTAGAATTATAGGCGTGAACCACCGCGCCCCACCCCAGCTAATTATATATATATATTTTTTTTTAATTGTCCAGCTAATTTCTATTTTTAGTAGAGACAGGGTCTTACTCTTGCTCAGGCTGGTCTCAAACTCCTGAGCTCAAATGATCTGCCTGCTTCCGCCTCCTAGAGTGCTAGGATTACAGGCTTAAGCCACTGCGCCCAGCCTGTGGGAGCTTCTGATGGGTTTCTTTCTCCTGAGGATGGAGACCTCTCAGTCTTGCTCTCAGCTGCATCACCTCCTGGGCCTAAAAGCTGGCAGAGTAGGTATATACGGCATGCTTCTTAATTGAACAGTGGACTCACAGAGGAACGGGTGGACAGGTGGTTGGGTGAGCAAGGCTAGAATGTCTCTGTTTACCTGTATCTCCCTGGGTTTCTAGTACCTGGTTCCCAGAACCAGCTCTGGCTCTGATTATTATGGGACCTCATGTGCAGGCTCAGTTAGAACTGTTTAGTCCAATAGAACAGCCATGAGCTGTGCATCTAGTGTGAATGAGAAACTGAATTTTATTTAACTTTAATTAATTTAAATTAATTTAAATTTAAAATCTGATACACAATTCAGGCTTTGGAAGACTTTTTAGAACATTTAGAACAATATGGGTATGTGAATCTACTTTTTTCAACTGTAATGTTATAAAATATAAATATAAATCAAGCATTCCCAATGAAAATTTGGCATCTGAATAGAGATACATTGTAGGTATAAAATACATACTGGATTTCAAAGATTTAGTACAAAAAAAGGAATGTATAATATCTCATGAATTAATTTTTATATTATGAGTTTAAAGTGATAATCTTTTGGATATATTGGGTTAAATAAAATATATTATTAAAATTATTTCTACCTTTCTTTTAACTTGTTATAATGTGGCTACTAGAAAATTTTAAATTACATAAGTGGCTTGTATTATATTTCTTCTACTGATGGTGCAGAGCCAGAAAGTCTCTAAGGTGAACAAGGCCTTTGAAATCAGACATACCTGATCTGAATCCCAGCTCAAACATTTCATAGCAATGTGACTTTGGGCAACTTGCTCTCCCTCTCTGAGCCCGTTTCCTTATCTGTGAAATGGAGATAAATGTGCCCACCATACAGGTGTGTGGTGAGGACCCAGTGAGACACAGATGCACAATATCTTTTTTTTTTTTTAATTTTAAAAAGATTTATTCTGAGCCAAATTTGAGGACCATGACCCGGAGCCACTCACAAGAAGCCTTGAGCAAGTGGACTCCAGATGCACAGTATCTAGCACAGTGCCTGGAAGATTGTAACTGCTCTCTAAATGCTAGCCACCCTTGCTGTTGGCATTGTGATTTTCTGGACAATGCAAGCAAGCAGGGAGTTACAACCAGTGCTTACTCACATCCAGCCGGCATATCACAGCCTCTGAAACATGTTCCGTCTGACCTCCCTTCTGCAAGAAAGGGGCCTGAGGCTCTCCATGACTGTCTTAAAATAGGTCCACAAATTCTTTGGCATTCCTTTCTTCAAGAGGTAGAATCTAATTCCCCTCCCCTTTAGTGTGGGCGTGTGGACTGAACTTGGTATTTCTTTCCTTCCTTTTTTCCTTTTTTCCTTCCTTCCTTCCTTCCTTCCTTCCTTCCTTCCTTCCTTCCTTCCTTCCTTCCTTCCTTCCTTCCTTCCTTCCTCCCTCCCTCCCTCCCTCCCTCCCTCCCTTCCTCCCTTCCTTCCCCCCTCCCTCCCTTCCAAGTCTCATTTTGTTGCCAGGGCTAGAGTGCCATGGCATCAGCCTAGCTCACAGCAACCTCAAACTCCTGGGCTCAAGCGATCCTCCTGCCTCAGCCTCCCGAGTAGTTGGGACTACAGGCATGCGCCACCATGCCCAGCTAATTTTTTCTATATATTTTTAGTTGGCCAATTAATTTCTTTCTATTTTTAGTAGAGATGGGGTCTCACTCTTGCTCAGGCTGGTTTTGAACTCCTGACCTTGAATGATCCACCCGCCTTGGCCTCCCAGAGTGCTAGGATTACAGGCATGAGCCATCACGCCTGGCCAGTGATTGACTTCTAATGAACAGAATAAAGCAGAAGTGACAGTATATGACATCCAAGACTGGGTCACAAGAGGCATTGTGGCTTCCTCCTGGCTCTTTCTTTTGCCTCTCACTGTGGGGAAAGCCAGCTGCCCAGTCATGAGGAGACTCAAGCAGCTCTGTGGTTAGGCTCACACAGTGAGGAACTGAGACCTCCTACCGCAACCATGTGAGTAAGCAATACTGGAAATGGATCCTCCAGCCCCAGTCAAGCCTTCAGATGACTGCAGCCCCAGATGACATCTTCACTACAACTTCATGAGAAACCCTAAGACACAAGTAACCCAGTTTAGCCCCTCTCAAATTCCTGAACCTAAGAGATAACAAATGGTTATCATTTTAAGCTGCTAAATGTTGGGTAATTTGTCACACAACAATAAAATAATCAATACATTTTCCTTTTGTCCCTGTAGTAAAGGTTTTTTTTTTTTTTTTTTTTTTTTTTTTTTTTTTGAGACAGAGTCTCGCTTTCTTGCCTAGGCTAGAGTGAGTGCCGTGGCATCAGCCTAGCTCACAGCAACCTCAAACTCCTGGGCTCAAGCGATCCTCCTGCCTCAGCCTCCCGAGTAGCTGGGACTACAGGCACGAGCCACCATGCCCGGCTGATTTTTTTATATTATATATATTAGTTGGCCAATTAATTTCTTTCTATTTTTATGGTAGAGACGGGGTCTCGCTCAGGCTGGTTTTGAACTCCTGACCTTGAGCAATCCACCCGCCTCGGCCTCCCAGAGTGCTAGGATTACAGGCGTGAGCCACCGCGCCCGGCCTGTAGTAAAGGTTTTGTTTGTTTTGAGACAGAGTCTCACTCTGTTGCCCAGGCTAGAGTGAGTGCCGTGGCGGCAGCCTAGCTCACAGCAACCTCAAATTCTTGGGCTCAAGCAATCCTTCTGCCTCAGCCTCCCAAGTAGCTGGGACTACAGGCATTCGCCACCATGTCCAGCTATTTTTTCTATATATTTTTAGTTGGACAATTAATTTCTTTCTATTTTTAGTAGAGATGGGGTCTCACTCTTGCTCAGGCTGATCTCGAACTCCTGAGCTCAAACAATCCTCCTGCCTCGCCCTCCCAGAGTGCTAGGATTACAAGCGTGAGCCACCACACCCAGCCTGTAGTAAAGGTTTGCTCCTCTCTAGGGAAAGTGGCCCCAGTCCTGGTCTTGTCCACTTTGGGACTTCAGGGGCCACCACAGGCCCCAGTGGCCAAGTCACAAACCACAGACAACAGGCCAGGCTGCCTATGTGCTCACAGGCTGTTTATTTACCCAAGAATAAAGAGGAGAGAGAGAGGATGAAGAGAAAAAGCAGATGCCCCAAGGTGGTGAGGCTGAGGGGAAAATGAACAGAAAGACTCCTCTTCCTTCTCTTGTTGCTGACCCCAGGGGACTCCAGCTTCAGATGGGACCTCTGGGGGTGGCTTACGGACCTCTAGGAGGCCTGGCAGCTCTGCTGTTGGCTGGAGTCAGGATCCTCGCAGGGGCAGGTCCCAGGCTCGGAATGGCTTCTGTGTACACAAAATATCTCTCTGCAAAAGGCACTGGTGGAGGTGGGCAGCGGGAAGGCCACCCCGTCACAGGCAGGACCCACTATGTCCTGGGTCTGGATGCTGGTCCCCAAGACCAATCCAGCTCCCTCAGGGGCTGGGGCTCTGAGGCCCGAGTTCCTCTCCTCTCCCTTCCCTCGGCCCGGTGGTGAGCAGGCAGTGGGTGGAGGCGCAGGCCAGGCCAGGTGATGGACGTGCCCTCTTCAGGGCCAGTGCACCAGGTAACTCCTAGGCCAAGAGCCCCAGGCGGGTGACTTTGGCCGAGAGGAAGGAGTGGATGATGAAGACCATGGTTTTGGGACAGGAGTGCAGGTCCAGCTGCTGTGGGGTGGATGGAGAGAAGGGTCAGGGGCCTGTCCAGCCTGGCCTCCAGGAGTACACACCCCTTCCTCCCCAGGGTGGAGAGGCAGCCCTTCACTCACGATCTCGCCTTCAGCACCCCCAAAGTCCAGGAAAAGGAGACTGGCACCATCATCTGAGGACATCTGCAGCTTCTCGAAGGGCTGTCGGAGCAGCACAGCTCGGGCCGCCCCGGGCTCAGCCGCCCACAGTGTGAAGCCCTTGTCGATGTGCACAGAGAGGCTGCAGGGTCGGCCGTTCCACGTGCAGGCTGCGGGGAGGGCATGTGGGCACAGGCACAGGCACAGCCAGCAGCTCAGAGACCACAAGCCTGACCTCCAAGCCCCACTGCAGCTCCACAAGGTAGGGCTTGAATATCTCCAGGGATGGGAGGCTCACTGTTTGTCATGACACTAAACTACTGAAACAGCTCCAGCCTCAGAGAACCTACACCCACTTCCAGCAGCACCATAAGTAGAAAGGAGGGCTTAAAAATCTGCCATGGACAGGAGGCCCACTCCCTATAAGTCTACATCAGCAGACTTATCAAGCATGGACCTTAGAGACCTCTAGAATTACCCAGCTAAATTTAAATTTTAGATAAATAATAATTTGGATATACTTATTTATCTGAAATTTGAATTTAACTAGATGCCCTATATTTTATCTGGCACCCCTATACCAAGGGCCATCTCTGACATCCTCACAAGCAGAATCACAAAACCAGAGCAAGAAAAACCCCAGGTGAAAGAGTCTCTCTACCTGCTGGGGCACCTGCACATACAAAACAGAAGGTTCTTGAAGAGCCCAAATCCTACTTTCTATGCTCTTCATGAAGCACCCTAATGAAGGAAGCTTGATTGCCTCTGGGATAAGAGGCTCATTACCAGAAAGACACTCCCAGATCCACCCAGCGCACCTGTCGACACCTCCTGCACACCCTCGGCGGCCCGGTGACAGCCATCCACTAGCTGGCGGGTCCAGGCAGCCAGCTCCTGCGGTGACTCCACGCTGAAGAGGTGAGTGTCCACACCATGGCGTGTGCCCGTGCGTAGGGCAAAGGAGAGCTCTGTGTCGTAGGGCACCGAGCCCTTGGAGGGGCCCGAGTGCACCAGTCTGGGGATGGGAGCACAGGGCTAAGCATGAGGCTTCGGGCAGGGGACAAATAGATCTGGGTAAAGGGGGCGGTGACCTGGGAAGGGACCCTGTGAGTCCTTTACCACCTAACAGGGGACAGGACTTGCCAGTGGGCACTGACTCGGCAGGAGGCACCCCCTGCCACCTTCCCCCTTGCTCCCTCGGCTCCAACTGCACTGTGGCCTCACACACACCAGGTGCACACCTGCCTCACACCTGTGCACGCGATGTTCCCTCTGCCCGGATACCCTTCCCCAATTATCAGCACTGCTCACTCCCTCACTTCCTTCAGATCTTTGCTTAAGTGTCACCTTCTCTGAGAAGCCTTCCCTGACGCCCCCTGACCCTGATCTAAAATAGCACGCTTGTCACGCACTAGCCTTCCTTTTTATCATGGTACCAGAAATTATACTTTTTATTTATTTGTTTCTGTTGGGTTTTGCCTGTCTTTTTCACTAGAATGTCAGGTAGGGTAGAAATTTGTCTTTTGTTCACCATTGTATTCCCAGTAACTAAAATCATGCCTAACACATAGTAGGTGCTCAATGAACATTTGTCACTCAATTAGGTAGACAATCCATGACCTAATTAGCTAGCAGACTGGATAATTATTAGCCAGCAGACTCCCAAAACAAGGGCCAGAGCCCAGCCCGGGGCAAGAAGACATGGGTGACAAGGGCCTTAGACCCACCCTGCAGCTTGACTTGCACTTGCTGTGTGGCCTAGGGACACTCACTGCCTCTCTCTGGGCAGCAGACCTCAGAGTTCTGGCCCATGCCCCTCTTTGCTCCTCTTTCCTCCCACTCTCTCTCCTGTAGCTCATTTCCCCTTGCAGCTGCTGCCGATGCCCAGTCTTCCACTTTGCAGCCCTGAGCTACAGATCCATCCGCAAGTCCCTAAGCTTCCCATCCAAGCTCCTATCCAGCCCACACACACTTTGGATTTGGTTCAGCACCTCGCCCCAGCCTCCTCCCTTTGCACCCCCACCCCCAGTCCCATGCTCACCCAGCACAGGCTCCCAACCTCCCGCTCATTCTGGACACCTCCTTCGCCCTCCCCATCTGGCAAACACTAAGCCCTGTTAATTTTACCACCCATGTGGTTTCCAATGCAAATGTTGCCTTTCTTCGCCATCTGCTGCCTCCACCCACCTCCACCTCCCCCAGCCCATCCATCATCTCTCCTGCACGACTGCAGCCTCCCAGCCTCGGCCCCACACTCTCCAGCACCTCTTCTGCGTGGCAGCCACAGGGATTCTTTTTTTTGAGACAGAGTCTCACTCTTGCCCAGACTAGAGTGCCATGGCATCAGCCTAGCTCACAGCAACCTCAAACTCCTGGGCTCAAGCAATCCTTCTGCCTCAGCCTCCCGAGTAGCTGGGACCACAGGCATGTGCCACCATGCCCAGCTAATTTTTTCTATATATTTTTTAGTTGTCCAGCTAATTTTCTTTCTATTATTAGTAGAGATGGGGTCTCGCTCTTGTTCAGGCCGGTCTTGAACACCTGAGCTCAAACGATCCTCCCGCCTCAGCCTCCCAGAGTGCTAGGATTACAGGCGTGAGCCACCGCGCCCGGCCCTCCACTCTTTCTTAAACATCTTCTCAGCTGTCAGAGTCCAGCTCAAACGTCACCTCCTCCCTCAAGCCTTTCCAGACCAGGCTAGTTAGGTGGCTCCTACAAGCCCTGCATTGCAATGGCTGTTTCTGGGTCTGTCTCCCCCATTGGACTGTGTTTTCCCTGAGGGGAGAGACTGCTGGGGTCAGCTCCATGTCCCCTGAACCATGCAGCATAAGGTGTAGGTGCCAATGAATGAGTAGCTGGTGAAACCTCACATCCTTCTGTTGAAAGCTCCCATTTTACAGATGAAGAAACCAAGGCCCAGACAGGGCAGATGCTCGTTTCAGGTCGCCTGGGAATAACTCAGGGTAGAACAGGGCTGGAGTTCCTGGCTCCTGGGGCCCTTCTGGAGCATCTCTCCCCCAAGCTCTGGGTACCTGGTGGCGATGAGCGGGGCGGTGCGGGCCGGCCGGCTCAAGGCCTCTCGGGTCTGGGGGAGACAGCAGTAGAGGAGCAGCTCCTTTTCGGTCAGCAGGGCCAGGGTGGGGGCTGTGCCCCCACTGGGCAGCTGCAGGGGGCAAAGCAGCAGTGAGGGGGGTGGGGAGGGGAGAGGTCAGAGGGCCAGGGTGGGGGGAAATGATGAGGGCTACTGAAAACAGGGCCAGCTCCAAGGGAGGAGAACAAAGGGAGGGACAGGTCCCAACTCAGCAGCCACCTGCTCAGTCAGCCAGCCAATCTGCTTGATATCCTGGCTCCCAGCAGAGCCAGAAGCTGCCAGCAGTGCCTGTAGCTCATCCTTGACCCAGGGCACCAGGGCGTTGACCTGGGCTTGAATGGCACCTGCCCACGACCTTGCGCTTGCTTCATCCTTGGCCCTCAGGAAGAGGGTGTCTTGGCCATCTGCCGAACAGATCTCCAGGTACCTGCAGGCACAAATGGGGTGGAGGCTGTAGCTGCCCAACCCTGAAATCTGGCCCAAGAAACCCCACCCACCACCAAACCAGGAGAAACCACAGGCGACATCTGGGAGAGAATCAGGAGCAATGCTCACAGCTGGACCACCAGCCACAGTTGTTGGGGCTTCAAGGGGTCTAGGGACAAGAGACTACGCTATACACAAACATATGCACATATGCACAAAACGCATACACACACACACACTCAAATGTGTGATGTGGACAAAATTATTACTGTGTGACAATTCATAATTGTGCCCTTTTCTTCTGGTTTTTTTTGTTTTTTTTTTTTTGAGGCAGAGTCTCACTTTGTTGCCCAGGCTAGAGTGAGTACCGTGGCGTCAGCCTGGCTCACAGCAACCTCAATCTCCTGGGCTCAGCGATCCTACTGCCTCAGCCTCCCGAGTAGCTGGGACTACAGGCATACGCCACTATGCCCGGCTAATTTTTTGTATATATATATTTTTAGTTGGTCAATTAATTTCTTTCTATTTTTGGTAGAGACGGGGTCTCGCTCAGGCTGGTTTCGAACTCCTGACCTTGAGCAATCCGCCCGCCTTGGCCTCCCAAAGTGCTAGGATTACAGGCGTGAGCCACCTCGCCCGGCCTTTTCTTCTGGTTTCTAAGGAAGATTCTCCTGCTGGGCCAGCTCACAGGTTCTCTTTGTTGCACAGAACCAAGTCATTCACTAATAGGCACAAAAACTAAACTAAAAAAGAAGCTTGAGAGGCCACGTTGATCTACATGACAAAGAGCTGGGGGAATGGCAGGGGAGAAGGAAGGAGACAACCACTGCCAGGCAGGCAAATGTGGAGGTGGGTTTCAGGGAGGTTCCAACAGGAGTAGTTACAGGGAGAGGGTTTTAAAAATGATCTGTGAGGCATTTAACCCTCACTACCCTTTGGCATCTCGGCACCGGATGGAGTGAGGCAGACGGCAGAGGGTGGCCCTCAGACAACACCCAACTCGCACCCTTCACCACTGCCTTCCTCTACTGCAGAAGTAGAAAGCAAAACACTTGCATTCCCAGCCTCCCGTCAGCAAGGGCTGACCATGTGACCCAGTTCTGACCCATGAGATACAGACAGAAGTCGCTGAAGAGGGTGTCCCTTCCTGAATGAAAGATAGATCTTTCCTAGGTATGGCAGTCAGTCTCCAGAGATGGCCTCTGCCAAACCCATCCCTCCCTGTGCACACAGTCCACTTCTCCCACAAGAGGTGAAATTCATTTCTCCTCCCCTCCACCTTGTGATTTGGTTTGACAAATCGAATTTGGCAGAAGTGACATTCTGGCATTTCCAAGCCACCATATAGTAAGTCTAGGCTGGGCATGGTGGCTCATGCCTGTAATCCCAGCACTTTGGGAGGCCAAGGCAGGAGGATCCCTTGAGGACAAGAGGTCCAGGCTCATTAAAAAAAAAGAAGATTAGGCTGGGCGCGGTGGCTCACGCCCGTAATCCTAGCACTCTGGGAGGCCAAGGCGGGCGGATTGCTCCAGGCCAGGAGTTCGAAACCAGCCTGAGCAAGAGCGAGACCCATCTCTACTATAGATAGAAAGAAATTAATTGGCCAACTAATATATATATAGAAAAAATTAGCCAGGCATGGTGGCGCATGCCTGTAGTCCCAGCTACTTGGAAGGCTGAGGAAGAAGGATTGCTTGAGCCCAGGAGTTTGAGGTTGCTGTGAGCTAGGCTGACACCATGGCACTCACTCTAGCCTGGGCAACAAAGTGAGACTCTGTCTCAAAAAAAAAAAAGAAGATTAAGTCCAGTTACCCTGGGAGCAACGTGCTATGAGGAAGCATAAGCTGGCAATGTGGAAAGGCCATATGGAAAGAGAAATGCACAGCCAGCCCCTAACTCTTCCGACCTTCCAGCTGAAGTACCAGACAGGTGTGAAGCAGCCATCTTGGACTTCCGGCCCCAGTAGATTCCACAAAGAGCAGAACTGACTGCCTGAGTCAGCCAATATTACAGAATTGTGAGAAATAATATTATTTTCTAATCCACTAAATTTTAGGAGGGTTTGTTATTTCAGCAATAGATGGCCACAATACCAGGAGAAAAGTCTCTTTGCCAGCCGGGTGTGGTGGCTCACGCCTGTAATCCTAGCACTCTGGGAGGCCAAGGCAGGAGGATCACTCAAGGTCAGGAGTTCAAAACCAGCCAGAGCAAGAGCAAGACCTGTCTCTACTAAAAAAAATAGAAAGAAATTAATTGGCCAACTAAAAACATATATAGAAAAAATTAGCTGGGCATGGTGGCACATGCCTGCAGTCCCAGCAACTCAGGAGGCTGAGGCAGGAGGATCACTTGAGCCCAGGAGAATGAGGTTGCTGTGAGCTAGGCTGACGCCACGGCACTCTAGCCTAGGCAATAGAGACTCTGTCTCAAAAAAATAAAAAATTAAAAAAATAAATAAATAAAAAATATATAGAAAAAAATTAGCCGGACATGGTGGCACATGCCTGTAGTCCCAGCTACTATTCTGGGAAGCTGAGGCAGGAAGATCACTTGAGCCCAGGGGTTTCAGGTTGCTGTGAGGTAGGCTGATGCCACGGCACTCTAGCCCAGGCAACAGAGTGAGACTCAAGAAAGAAAGAAGAAAAGGAAAGGGAAGGGGAAGGGAGGAAGGGAGGAAGGGAGGAAGAGAAGAAGAGAGGAAGAGAGGAAGAGAGGAAGAAAGAGAGAAAGAGAGAAAGAAAGAGAGAAAGAAAGAAAGAAAGAGAGAGAGAGAGAGAGAGAGAGAGAGGGAGGGAGGGAGGGAGGGAGGGAGGGAGGGAGGAAGGAAGGAAGGAAGGAAGGAAGGAAGGAAGGAAGGAAGGAAGGAAGGAAGGAAGGAAGGAAGGAAGGAAGGTAGGTCGGTCGGTCAGTCGGTCTTGGAGATGCAGCCACCATCCTGCCTCCATGAAGAAGCAAATCCATAATAAAAATGGCAGAGGAAAAAGCTAGAAGCCTGGGTCCTTGATGGCATCCTTGAGCATGTATGTCAGTCCCAATATCTGATCCCTGAACTTCTTTTATTTATTTATTTTTGAAACAGGATCTCACTATATCACCCAGGCTGGTCACAAACTCCTAGCCTCAAGTGATCCTCCCACCTCCACCTCACAAATAGCTAGGACTACAGGAATGTGCCACCATGGGCACATTGGGCACAGCTGGGTATTAGCTGTGCCCAGCTAATATTTATTATTATTATTATTATTTTTAGAGATGAGGTTTCGCTATGTTGCCCAGGCTGGACTCATACCCCTGCTTCCAACGATCCTCCTGCCTAAGCCTCCCACCATGTAGCTGAAATTACAGGTGTGAGCCACTGTACCCAGCAAGACTTCCTTTTAAACATGTGGGAAAATAAACTCTTCATTTATTTAAGCATTGCTTGTTGGGGTTTCTATACTTGCATCCCAATGCAATCTTAACATTGAGTAAAAGTTTGAAATAGTTTTCATTTTATTTTGATGGCCAGACTATGTTCCTTTGACTAGGATATTGTACTGATGGTGGGGCATATGGAACCCGTTATATTCAGGTTACACATGTATTTATGCACACATGCACATGTTTAGGCATGCACACACACATACATGCATACATATATGTGCATATACATGCAAATAAAACACAAACACATTTACATACACCTGTATACATGCAAATGCTCGCACATGTACACACAAATACTTGCATTTATTTGTATACACACATAGAAACACATATACAAACATGCTTCAGGTAATGTCTGGGATCAGGCTGGGAATCCACAGTTCTGGGAGTCTCAGGAAGGACTAATACCACCTCACCTACACCCAGTACAAAAGGCCCCTTGGTGGAACACCTGTGAGTGGCCTGTAAATCACCAGTTCTTGCCTCATGGGGACAGGCAGGGGTGTGGTGTCAAGTGGGACCAAGACATTTGGATGCTGGACACTAACCAGCTCTCCCAGCCAACACTGGGCATTTGCCTGGAATTGACACTAAGCTGTAACAAGCTTTTTGTGCATGTCACTTATACACCACCCCCAATACGGCATACCCTACTTGACCAACATACACTCCATTCAACCACCATCACTTCAGCACCTGCAGCTTCTAAAGCAGAGAGGGCTTCTGGTTATATGCTGTCAGGCAGGTCACTTTCCCTCTCTGTCCTATCTATAAAGTAGGGAGGGAATAATAGGACTTCACACTTTTTCGATGTGTGAACTGTGAGAGTTCACACATGGAAAGCACTCAATACAGTGCTGGGTGCACAGTAAGCACTCAGCAAATGTTAGGTGGTATCAGTCCTCTTATCAATGATGAACTGTTAGAGGCTGCTCAGTCGTGAAGGATGGTAACCTTCTGTGGCCCTGATATAAATGTTACCAGACATTTCACAACTATAGCAGAGTTGGCAGAGACTTGAGGGGATCACTGAATCCAACCACCTTCTTTCACAGCAGAGAATCAAAAGATCACTGAGGAGGAAGGACTAGTCCAAAGAGTATCAGGACTGGAACTGGGTTCTCCCAGACCAAGCTCTTCCTCAGATGTGAACTGCCCAGAGGAAGAAGTGAGAAGCAAAGCACACCACTGTCTCCATAACTTCACTCATGCATCCATGAGTGAAGTCCTAGCACCTATGGTCTTCTAGCATGGCACTTGTCATCATAAAACACAAAGGTATCTTTCCTTTTGGCCCCACCTCCTAACACCGGGGCATCTGTCTGCCTGGGCCCCCCACCCCAGCCTTACCTGGGCTCCGGGTCAGTAGGGGTGCACCTCCTCGAGACATATGCCATCTTCAAGGATACGTGTTTGGCCTCACCAAGGTTCCGGGGTGGGGGGCCAGGGGAGGAAGGCTGTCGCTGAAGGGGTGAGGCGGGAGGCGAGTCCCAGCCGACCGAGGTCCCGCTAGCAGAGTTCTTGAAATACGGTGAGACCTCCTTCATGTACTTGACTGGTCAAGAGAGAGGTCAGCAGTTGCCATGGTGACACGATCTCCCATGCAACACACATCACAACTATCACTAATCCATTAAGAGTTTAATTTATGTCCAATATCACGATCTTTTTGTAGGCTAAGATCCCTTACAGGGAAGTGGGATAGAAAATACTGGATACCTGCCAGTATCCCTGCTGTACAAATTAACTGAATTTTTTATTTTTATTTAATTTTAATTAACTTAAAATTAAATTCAAATAGTCACATGGAGCTAATAATGGCAACCATATTGAACAGTACAGTTCCAGAATAGCAGCTCAGACCTGCTGCTCTGACCAACTGACCCATAAAGTCATGTTCTGGCATGTGATCCTGACCCTGGCTATACTAGCTGGACTGGGGGAACACCTGAGCCACATTAGGCTACCCGATTGAGACTAGAAGAGATTCTAGACTGATGACTTGAATGTCATAAGGCCAACCACCTTCTGCTGTGGGTACAGAGAAGAGGAGAAAGCTGGTCTACAAAGAGAGATTAGTAGAGATGCATGTTGAGAGATAGAGAGAAGGTCTGCCAGGAACCTGCTAATGTTCCAGTTTTGTATTTTGTTTTTTGTTTTGAGACAAAGTCTTGCTCTGTCACCCTGGGTAGAGTACAGTGGGCGTCATCATAGCTCACTGCAACCTCAAACTCATGGGCTCAAGCGATCCTCCTGCCTCAGCCTCCCAAGTAGCTGGGATTATAGGCACACACCATGATGCCTAGATAATTTTTCTATTTTTAGTAGAATCAGGGTCTCGCTTTTGCTCAGGCTGGTCTCAAACTCCTGAGCTTAAGCATTCTCCTACCTTGGCCTCCCAGAGTAATGTTCCAGTTTCTGATATTCATCCTTCATAAAGTCAGGTTGCAAAATCAAGTAGGGTTCTGATATATTCAACCAAAAGTCTTGACTGGGGCACCACTGATGAAGACCAGGACCCCATGCCTTACTAGAGAAAGAGGATCTCACTAGCAATGGCAGCTAGAACCAAAGGGCAACGTGATGCCAGTGTTGATCTGGGAAGAGCTTGATGGGAACAGAGAGATTCAAGGACAAGTCATGAGCACCATGTGCCAGGTACCATGTGTCAGGTATCAGACTGGCCCTAGGACTGGAATGGCAAACACAGGA
The DNA here is from genome assembly GCF_040939455.1 of Microcebus murinus. Lineage (NCBI taxonomy): Eukaryota > Metazoa > Chordata > Mammalia > Primates > Cheirogaleidae > Microcebus > Microcebus murinus. The sequence goes on from NC_134119.1 coordinate 30,714,315, forward strand.
CACTTGTGCTGCCACTTCTGTATCCCTTGTTCATGGAAGACATCAGTGATCAATCTATGGC